>NC_059159.1:123938353-125188353 GCF_019923935.1 Bubalus bubalis | reverse complement strand
GAAACAACTGAGCATCTAAACTGAACTAAACTCAGAAAAGAAGGGAGATCTGTTCCTAACCTGGCAGTGCTAGTCCTTGTAGGCAGTGGCACAAGCCATGTAAGGGTCCCTGGAGGAATAACCTCGGGAGCAACCTCTACCAACATTGGTAATGGGTCCTAACCCTGATACCCAACTGGAAGGAATGACTGACTATACCAGGAACCAACTCATAGAAAGGTACACCTGAACTAAATTTGGATTTTATTGCTTTCAAACCCCTCTTTGGCTGGAACAACAGTATAATTAACATATCACTGATTTTGTAACTGAAAATTCGGTCCTCCTTCCCAATACAGACTGAGGATAATAAGAAGGTTCTAAGGATAAAGGAAAATGAAATATATTGATTTGACAGCAAATGAGGACAGTAGCAGACTAACTTCCTGAAAATTACTGTCCTGCTTTCTGGGAGAAACCAGGAGTATTTAAGGAAAGTCTTGAGACTGGGGTTAAAAGGAACAAGCAAAACTAGCAAGAAGGCCCGCCAGCATTAATCAGTAACAAAGAATGCAAATTTAGTTCCCAGCAACACAAGGGGAAGATAGGAAAAACAGTTTTAGAAATCATCTATCAAAACAGTTTTAACCTTGTGGCCCTTTTACAGTTTGGAGGATGTTACTTCTTTTCATTAGCTTATTAAGAGACATTATCCCATATACTAGGGACTTGGGAAATACTGTTATTATAATTTCTGCAGTGAACCTGTATTTAAAAAATTACTGTACTGGCAAAGACAATCTCAGTCTCTGGTCATAATTTACCCGGAAACGAGAATTTTGTTAAGGACTGGAGAAGGCAATGGCACCCCACTCCAGTACTCTTGCCTGGAAAATCCCATGGATGGAGGAGCCTGGTAGGCTGCAGTCCATGGGGTCGCTAAGAGTCGAGGACGACTGAGCGACTTCACTTTCACTTTTCACTTTCATGCATTGGAGAAGGAAATGGCAACGCACTCCAGTATTCTTGCCTGGAGACTCCCAGGGACAGAGGAGCCTGTTGGGCACAGAGTTGGACACGACTGAAGCGACTTAGCAGCAGGAGAGAAAGAGAAGCTAAAGGGAGAGGAGCTAAGAAAGGGCTAGGGCACCGTGATGCCTCGAAAGAGGTTGACAGAAATGGGTTCTACAGCCCAAGAGAAGAGATGCGCCTAAGACAGGAGATTAGGGGAAAAACTTAAGGTCAAGTGGTAGAATGAGACATGAAGTTGAGCGAGTTAGTCAGGGCCTAGGTACACATTTGTCTGTGTACACAATATGCTGAGTCCAACCCCAGTCAGGCACCGGGTTCCTTCAGGGTAGCAGCCGGACCAGGCGCCCCAGGTAACGCAAGCAGCCAGAAAAGGAGGCTGGGACGGAGGGCGGAGAGGCCGCCGCGGTCAGGGGTGAATCACGAATAAACAGCCGCGGGTAATGAGCCAACGAGCCCCACACGCCGAGAGCGGTGCCGGATGTGGCGACACTGAGCAGGGCGTCCCTTTCAGCCAATGGCCGCGCGGTCCGCCGTCCGACGGTGACCGGAGCGGTACCTGGGGAGAAAAGGCAAGAGGCCCATGAGGCGCGAGAAAGGACCAGCCTTCCACGCCATTACGAGAGTTACCAGAGCAGTGTACCGGAGGACCCGCGTCTCTTTCAGTTTCCCTTCCGCGGGTTAACTAATTCAGAGACACCACGCCTTCAACCTGTGGACTGCCTCATGCCGGAAGCTGCCCCCAGTAAAGATGGCGCACAGGCAATGAGGAAAAGCCTGAAGTAGGCGGGAAAGGAGGAGCCGGCAGAGGGCGTGCCGGGGCGCGTCCTGGCGGCCGAGGCCCGAATGGGCGTGGCCATCCGCCCCCACCGGGCTTTCGATCTATGAGGCTCACAAGCTGCAGCCAACCGAGTCCCTCCGTCGTCTCCTGGAGGCGGGTCGCCACTGGCCCCGCCCCCGTCCGATCACTCCCTTTTGGAAGGTTATCACCTGAGTTTTCAAGATTTGAGTGGGGTTGGGCCACTAACCTCCAGTCCCTCTGCGATGGAGGACGTGCAGGAGAACCCCGCGGAGTCTGGTTCCTCCGTCCTGTGGTCCGAAGAGCCTGCTGGCTCGGCCAAGGTTCCCGAGGTGTCTCTCTCGGAGGAGTCGGAGGGCTGTACCCGGCCCCTGGAGGCGACCCCCCAAAAGCTTTGTGGATATTTAAGTAAGTTTGGTGGCAAGGGGCCCATTCGGGGCTGGAAATCCCGCTGGTTCTTCTTCGACGAGAGGAAATGTCACCTGTATTATTCGCGGACCGCGCAGGATGCGAATCCGTTGGACAGCATCGACCTCTCCAGTGCGGTGTTTGATTGCAAGGCGGACGCCGAGGAGGGGACTTTCGAAATCAAGACTCCCAACCGGATAATTACCTTGAAGGTAAATGGAGCACTGTTTTCCCTTTTTGGCCGGGATGGGATCCCAGGGCACCGCCGAGCACAGGTGGGTGGTCACAATAAACCTATCATAATCACCGACCCCGATCACCTCAGTGAACCTGGGTGCCCAGGGTTTTGTGTTTTTCAAAGCGCATTCACACCCATTTCCTCATTAGGTTCCTGCAGTAAAGGCCGGGATGATGGACCTATATTACGGATCAAAAAACTGAGTCATAAAGGGGTAAAGGGACTGGTTTGAGTCACACCAGTAAAAGTAGTGTAGCCCACACTTGGAATCTCATAGCTTCCCTACTTCTCAGTACCCTATCAAAACTTTTAGGATACAGTCCATTGGGTTGCAAAACAGTCAGACAAAACTTAACCAGCTTAACAACAAAAAACTAGGCAGTTACCATAACTTTCTTACTTAGGGCTGAAGTATAGTCAAGATTCGAGCTTTGCAATCCTCTTTCAAGGCCTGGATTCTGAATTACTTTTCTTGATGTTGTAGCCAAGGGGAGTGAATGCTGAGAAAACGTTGGCAGAGATTGGGAGATAAACGCTTAGGTTTCACTGATCAACCTACATTGTTCATTGAAGCATAGCCAAACCTGTTTTCTCATCAGTAAGTTCTGTTTTATTATCATATTTAACTGGAAAAGCCTGAAGCATTGCAAAGGCCATGCGCTTTGAAATCAGACAGGCTTGGATTCAAATTCTGTATCAGCTACTTACTAACTGTGTGACTCTGGCCAAGTTAACCTCTTAGTACCGAGATAGTTTGTGAGACTAAAACAAGGTATGTGAGCACCTGGCACATCACAAGTTGCTGAATTAATCTCAGCCTAGACCACTGCTGGCATCTAGTGGGTGCGCAACACGTATTTGTTGACTGAGCACACATAGTGACAGAACCAAGATCAGAAAGTTCTTGTCCAGTGAAAGTGCCTAGAACTTAACTGGAAAGAAAGATTGGTGTGGGCTAGGAGTTCTGGAATTCACACTCAAAGAGGAGTGTGCCAGTAGACTGCTTCCCTCCCACCCCTACTTCCAGCCAATGGAGAATCTATTGAGCCCCCTGGATATAGCTCACAGCTTTTAGTTGCACTTTAATGACTAGGCCAGTCTTGTGACCAGGCTGCAGTGGGGGGTGGGTGAGAGTCCATCAGGAGAAAATGATGGCTGAGTTGTAGCACTGGGAAAGGAGACATATGCAGGTGGCTATGGATATGAGAGAGGAGTCAAGGATGGCTTGTGTAACTGGCTGACTGCCTGGTTGGGCCAGTCACTGACAGGAGGGAACCCCAGATGAGGAAACAACAGGACATGCAGTCATATGTCCCCTTGGTAGATTCTTAAGTTTTAAGAGGAGAGGGGCCATGTGGGCTCACCAGTGTCTCCACTGCCTACCACAGTCCCTGACACATACCATAGATGCTCAATATACACATGTCCAGAGAATTAATAAAATTGGATGTTTGGGTATGAGTGGGAGTTTGTGAGCACAAGGTCATGGTGAAGCCCTGGAAGAAGCTGAGGTCTCTCATGGAAAGCGTTGATATATAGAAAGAGAATGGTGGACAGCATTTTATCTGATTTGATCCCTCCATGGCAGGCTGAGGGCCCCTTTCATGGAGCCTCCAGCCTTCTGCACACCTCACCCCTGGCCCTCTTGAGAAGAGGGCTTGCCCTGGTTGCTTGCTTATATTCTCACATGGCCTTGACTGTGGTCATCTCTGTGAGGCTTACCAATCCTAGCGAGCCGCCCAGCTTCTGCAGCCCATCTGATCCCAGGCCTTCTCTCTGTAAGTCACAATCTCCTGGCCATAAATTATAACAGGTCTCTGGCTTAGAAGTGGGAGACCCGGGTTCTGGGACCAGCTCTACCACCACCTGCCTGGGCCACCTCACAGCCTTAGTTTCTCCAAGTTTCTCCATCTATAGAAGGGGCCAAGCACTCCTACCCTGCTTCCCCAGTGGAGGATCAGGCAACGTAATGGATGTGAGAGTAGGTGTGTGGACCATCCAGTACTGGGGGACTGATGACCAGTGTCAGGCGTACCTTGTGTGGGCTGCCTGGAGGTGCCACTGAATTGTTGTTGAGCGCATATGACTTTCCAGGTCCCAGTCGTATCATCCTCAGAAAGTGAGGGATTCTCCTCACTCCACAAAGTTGACTAGGACACTGAGATGTCACACAAGAAGGTAGTGATGCTACCCGGGCCCCAGCCAAGTGAGAATTTCAAAGCTCTCTCCCTCTCTCTCAATGTCTCCAAACTCTTTTATCCAGTGAGCACATTTGGAGCTCCTGCTGCATGTCAGGAACTCTGCTGGACACTTTCCTTCCCTCATTTCACCCTCATAACCACCTTATGGACCGAGTGTTATCATCACCATAGTACAGATGAAAAAACTGAGGCCCAGAAAGGTTAAGATATCTCTGAGTGGAAGATCAGAGCCTCGTTATCTTCTATGACCGAGGAGCATGTGGTGTTTCAAAGATGGACACCTATCCACAGTGGCAGTTTTTTGTTTTCTCAGGAAGGAGAGAGTTGCCAAACTTCCCATGACCTTCTCACATCCCTCACCCAGTCCCACCGTGTGGGCACAGGACCTTGCCAACTAACCCTTGTGCTTCTCAGGCTGCCACCAAGCAAGTGATGCTGTACTGGCTGCAGCAGCTGCAGATGAAGCGCTGGGAGTTCCACAACAGCCTGCCTGCACCTCCTGCTGCCCCCGACGCTGCCCTGGCTGGGAATGGGCCTACCCTGCGCCTTGAGCTAGGTACCCAACAGGCTTGCCTTCTATTCACACACCCAGGGCTTTTGGTGACCAAGCCTCTACCCTCCTGTTGGGAGTGAATGGGAGGAGTCAGGGATGTGACTCAGGATCAGCTAGGGCAACAGTATAGCATCCATGGCAGGGATGGCTGGCTCTGAGGCCATGCTGGCTGGCTTTAGATCCTCATCGTGTGTAATCTTAGGCAAGTTGCTTAACCTTTCTGAGCTTCAATTTCCTTCCCTGTAAAATGAGGTTAATAAACTATACCTACTTCTTAGGGTTATTATAAGGATTAAATGAATCTACGCAGCTTAAGTGGTTGGAATGACGTCTGAGCATTGTCAGAGTTCAGTAGACGTCAGCTAATATTATGATGATGGCAATTATGCGAAGATTTCAAGAAATTTCACAACCTGTGAGGAAGGTTAATGAGAAAATGCAGTTATTGTTGTTGCTTCTGACATAAATGCTTTTGTGCTGTGAGTCGAGTAGATCTGTGATCTTATCCCATGTTTCTATAAGGCAGAACCTTCACCCCCAGGTGACCCATAAGAACCCAAATCCTAAAACGTCTCAGCATGGAGGAGTCCTGGAGCTCATACCCTCCCACACCCATATTGCAGCCAGGACTGTGACTGGCAGGTTTTAGAACTGAGACAGAAAACCACCCACAGGGCTGTAGCGTGTCCATTATGCTTCACCATCAGTTGACAGGGACCCCCGTGGGCGAGGGCAGGACCTGTGGCCAGCCACCTCCTAGACCCTAGTACCCAGATGCATTACAGACCGAGCTCATCTGCCTTTATCCTTCTCCCCACTTTTCCTTCCCTCAGCCAATGGCCTTCATTTACCATTTGCCCCTTCCTGAATCTCAGATAGCCAGTCCAGTCAGTCGCCTGGGCCGGCGATGTCTGCTTTCTGGCGTGCACATCAGATCCAGGCCCTCACTGCTATTGTCTTGGGTCAGGCCTCCACTCTTAGCTGGACAACCACAGCAGCCTCCTCTCCAGTGTCCGCGTGTCCCAGCCTGCCACCGCAGACCCCACCTCTTCACTGTAGCCCAAGCGAGCTTTCTCAAATGAGAGCCTGAGCCGCACCCCCTTCCATGGCCGCCCTCCATGTCCCAGGCCCAGCTTTTTAGCACCAGATTCAGGCCTTGTCCTTCCTGGTCTCACCTCTGCCTGTGCGCCCAGTGCCCACCTTGTGCTGTGCACTTCAGCAGCACCAGAGGCATCCCTGCCTACTTTTGTTCACCTGACACATTCCTGCTTATACTCTCCAGCCACACTCCACTGTCACCTCCTTGCTAACTTCCTCTTGGCAGCCTTCCAGGACTTTGCCAGCTGGATTCTGTGAGCCCTCAACGCTTTTTGCAGACAGTTAACATTATGTTCTAATCACAGTGTGCTTGTCAGTCTCTGCTCCCTACCCTCCAAGGGTGGGTTCCATGTCTCTGTCACCTGTATCCTCAGTACCTGATGCCCTGCCAGGCACATTGGGTATCTACTGAATGAATGTGTCAGTAAGTACATTGAATTTTATCATTAAGTGAGAAAAGGAATATATAGCCCTTAGCATAATGCTGGATACATAGTGAATGCTCAGTGCTTGAGAACTGCCCTAATAATGCAGTTACTGAATGTGTCTGTACACTGCCATGGTAAATACTTCTTTTTAATGGTTTATGATAATCATTCATAATTTCCCCAGAGAACCTTCTGTGTGTTTTATGCTGCTAAGCACTTTCTTTGGGGAAGGGTGTGTTTGCTTTTGCTTCTGCGCTTCTCTCCCTCCTCTCCCATCTCTGGGAGAGCCAATAGCCCTGACTACGCCAGAACCTGTAGCTGAATGACACAGTTGCCAGATCAACCTCAGACTAGGAGTACCAAGGAAGCCTTCCGTTGACAGGATTCCCAAGTGTCCAAAGAACCAGGTTGTCAGAAGAATGCCTTTGGTTCAGCACACTCAGTGGGCCTCTTCTGGGCCTGCCCCTGCAGTGGATGTGGGGGGAGAGGAGTTGCCTTAATGAACAGGCACCAGTCTCCTGCAGGGGTCCGGGGGCGGGGCATGGTGGGGGAGGGGGTGGGTTGGGGAGTGGGAGGGGTGGGTTGGGGAGTGGGGGGGGGGTGGGTTGGGGAGGTGGGGGGGGGTGGGTTGGGGAGTGGGGTGGGGGTAAGATGCAGGAAGCCAGGATGTAGGCTTCTCCTCTGAAGCCTTTCTCATCCCACAGCAGCCTCCACCCTCCTGGACACAAGGGCCCTGAGGAACCTCCCCCAGAAAGACATTTCCGGAGTCTTGAGCAAGTTGGCAGACCCCGCTAGAGCAGACTGCCCCACCTCTCCAGCCTCCACCCTTCCTGGGAGGAAGCAGAGGCATGCTCCTAGGGGAGCAAAAACCAACAGGCTTGCATCTGACTTTGAGTCACGGACACTTCATCTTCTACAAAAGTGTTTAATCATGTCCTTGAGCAATCTGCAAGGCATGTTCTCTGCGGCCTTTAAGTGTTTATTTTATACACCTTTATTTTAAACACCTTTATTTTATAGTTGCCGTAAACACTGGTCTCTATAAGAGCCATGGAGGATCAAGGGGGAGTCAGCAGATCTATAATAATAATAATAATAACATTTTGCCAAAGTAGGACACAGTTTAAGAAGGACTTTTATGTATATCATCATAGAAATACATATACCACTTACTGACTCTGTTCTCACACTTGACGTGCCTCACATTCCCTAATCCTCACAGAGATCATAGGTAGGTAGTTATTCCCGTTTTGCAGAAGAGGAAACTGAGGCTCGAAGGGGTCAAGAGACCTGTCCAAGGTCACACAGCAAGAAAATGTCAGCACTGAAATTTGAACCCTAGTCTTCAGATTCACACACACACACCCCCGACACCCCTCAGGCTGTGGGGGCAACTGGCCATGTGTTCAGGGCCCTTTGGGGAAGCAGCGGCCTTCTGGCTAGGCAATTTCATTGTGCTGATTTCTTCAGACTGGTGATGTGGCAGCCCCTACAGTTCAGGCAAAAGGAGAATTACAAGAAATGCTGCTGAAAGCTTTTTGTGTGGGCACCTCCCTGAGGGCATGTATACCTCCCTCTCTAGGCTGGAGAGGGGCCCAGAGACCCCACACCAGAGCCTTGGGTCATATCAGTTCTGTTTTCTATGGGGGCATCTGTCTGGAACTGAACCCATAAAACAATCCATGCCAAGCCCTTAGCCCTTCAGAGGCGTGCTTGTGTTTTTTATGTTTTTGCACCCATGCCCTCTGTGTAGATGTAGTGCAAAAATAAATTTCCTCTACCCCTGCAATCTTGTACTCTCTCAGTGAGAGGGCTCCAAACGAAGAGTGTCTGCTATCCTGTCGTCCTCAGGGGCTGCCTGATCAGGGTCATGCCACCCCTCCAGTGGCCTGAGTTCTCTCCCACTTTTTGTAACACTCAAAACTGACCTTGAAATATTTTGCCTCCCTCTCTTTTATACTTCAAATAATGCTTCCTAGCCTTGAAACCTACCTTACTATTAAACATTTTGGAGGAAGCAGAACATACTGGAAACATAGAATACTAGAAGAAAAAGTAACCATAAGCTTATCACCCAGAGACAGCCAATGTTAATGTAATGTCATGGACTCCTGCCTGCCTTTTATTTAAACATATCTCTGATCATATAATAATACAAAAGGCCCTACTTAGCTTTTTTGGCACTCAGTATTGTGTCCCTAAAATTTCCCTGTGTTATAAAATCTTGTTATTAACATCTGCTTTTGATAAATATATATTTTCTGTTTATAAAAAGAATCCATGTTTACTGTAGAAAATTTTGGGGTGGGGGGAGAAGTAAACTATAATGAGCATAACCTGCCCACTTCTAACCCCATCATGCAGTTCTGACCTCTGTTAAGATTGCAGAGTGTACTTCTTTGAGACTTTTTCTGGACAGTTGAGATCATACTAGAATCTCAACTTTTTCCACTTTATATCCTGTGGATATTTCCCATATTCCTAAGCATTCTTTATTAGCATTGTTCTCAATGGTTGAGTGATAGTCCATTGCCTGAAGGCATCATGATGTGTTTAACCTCTCCCCAGATCCTTAATGTTATTTCTAGTGTGAGGCCAAACAGTGCCAGGATGAACCTCCTGGCTCATAAAGCTTTGTCTGCATCTCCTAGAACTTCTTTGGGATGAATTCTCAGGTGTAGAAATATCCACAGTTCTGCAGATTTTTAAGGGGGTTTCCAGGAAGGTTGTCCCAGCAAAACCTTTGGCGAAAAGCCTGCCTCTGGCTGCTGTTAACCTAAAGGGAAGCCTTGCTCTGCAGCTCACAGACTCTCACTTGCTCCCAATCATAACACTGCCCGGCTTGTCTTCCTAAGTGCAGTGACTTAGAGCATGGATGATTTCCCTTTTCTTTGTTCCCCAGGGCAAGAGGAGGAGGAGGAGGAGGCGTTCCTGTGTCCCGTGAAAACACCCACTGATCTTGTGGGTGTGGCAGCTGCCTGGCAGCCAGTCCATGCCAAGCCCTCGGCCCTTCAGAATATTTCCCTCAAGCACCTGGGAACTGAAATACAGTAAGTGCCATGCAGCTGAGGGGCCTGCCAAGCTGCAGGCAGCCCCTCCTTCAGAGCTTACAGCAATCTGGTATGACTTCCCTGCGGGGAGGTGGACCTGGGTTGGGGGTTAGGCTCTTTATTTCCAATTCATGCCATCATTACTTTAAAATACTACATTTGTTCTGATTTTTAAAATAGTACACGTTGTCTGTAAGAAATTAGAAACACCCAGAAAGGTATAAATTTTAGAATTACCCATAGTCCTTTTACCCAGGCAAGCATTCTTAGCACCTCCTTCCTCACATTTTCCGTACACACATGCGCATTGTTGTTGTTGTTTAGTTGCTCAGTCGTGTCCAGCTCTCTTGCGACCCCTATATACTGTAGCCCACCAGGCTTCTCTGTCCATGGGATTTTTTCAGGCAAGAATACTGGAGTGGGTTGCCATTTCCTTCCCCAGGGGATCTTCCCAACCCAGGGACAGAACTCTTATCTCCTATATTGGCAGGCAGATTCTTTACCACTGAGCTCCAGGGAAATCCATACATATGCGCATAATTGAGATCTATTCAGTGTAACGGAGTGATGGCTTCACAGTTTTCTACAAATGTCAAATGCATCATTATTCACTTTTTGCATGTGTAATTTACTGTATGTCGATTATGTCTCAGCTTCTTTTTCATTTACTCATGTGTGGTATATATAATTTATATTTCCTACTGGCAGGCTTTGTTTTAAACAGCTTATAAGAAGACAGCACTATAGCCTGGCTCTCAGACCACACTGCCTGCATTTGTATCCTGGCCCCACCAGTCATAGGCTATTCCACCCTTGGCAAGAGGTTTGAATTCTCTGTGCTTCACTCAGATTGTTAGTAAATGTAAATGCAGTAATGTTTGCCTCATGTGTGTTTGGGGCAAGAAGTTTAAAGGTAAACTGCTTTAGAATTGTGCTTGGGTATCAGTGAGCACTTAAATATTGAATATTATCTGCTGCTTTTATTGTTGCTCTAATTGAAGGGGTGGAAGCTTTGGGGAATTCAGACGATACCCACTACTGATCCTGTTTGGGTGCTTGTTTTCTCTGTGGACGTCAGATGAGCTGGGGCCTCTTAGAAAGCAGAATAGATTGTTTGCTGGACTTGAATTAGAGACCTTGGTTCTGTGTGACTCAAATATAGCATTCCTCTCTGTCGACTTCAGTGTTTGAATTTGCTTGGGTAACTAGTAGGGGAGTGGTGCTGTTCCCAGGAGAGGAACAGATTTTAGGGAAAATAACGATGAGTGTCCTTTAGGGCCTACTGGCTAGAGATGGAACTACCACCACAGGTATTTGGATGGAAAGGCCTAGAACTCAGGAGAGAGATCTGATCTGGAGAGAGAGACTTGGGGGTATGCGGCATGATTGAGCCCCCCAGGATGAGTGGACAAGGAGGGCACCCTGCAGAGGATCTTCCCTTGGGTGAAGCAGGAAGGAGCTGGGTACAGGGGGTGAGCCTGCTGTGGGGAGAGGGAGCCTGAGGAACCCAAACACCCAGCCAGTGTGTGTCCAGAGTGGTGTCACGAAGATCAAACCAGGATCATGCCTACTGACGGCCACCAAACAAGAGAAACGGAACCAAGAACATGCAAAAAAGGAAGTTTCCGAGGATCACTCAGTTACTTGAAATAACCCACAGAAAATGTGAGATGGTGTTGCAAGTGCCCTGTCTGCCTCACAGCCCTGGAAAGACCCTTGTCTCCTGCACGCCCTTGCCTGACTGGGCTTGGTATTTGCTCTTGGCAATGCCATGAGCCCCAGTCATACTCAAGGAAGGACACTGTGCTCAGTGCTTTATGCTCTCACTGAGATGTCTGGACAAACTTGAAAAGTAGCATCTAATGGTTAAGTTCTCAGACATGGGTTAGACATCCACATCTGTGGCTCAGTTCCACCACTTGTTCGCTCTGTGGCTTTGACTCCTTAACCTTTCCAAGTCTCAATTCTTCCTGTCTAGTGGAGGTTATAACAGGACTTACCTTGTTGGGCTCCTGTGGGGAGTAAATGAGTTGAGTCTGTGTAGGTGAGGATGAGATGAGTGAATTCCTAGTGTTTCTCTTGGACCTGGCCCATGCAAGGGCCAGGTCATTGTTGGTTGTGGATATATCCCTCATCTCATTGCCCATGAGAAAACCCAGGCTCAGAGAGGATAAATGACCTGCCCAGGGTTATCTGTCCTTCCAGAACAAGGCTTTATGACCACTGCTGCCATGCTCAACCAGGCCTTTCAGACCTAGTTAAACCTACCCAGAAAATGATCCACAAACTGCTCTAAGCAAAGTCAATAGAGTGGAGATGCCTCTTCCAAGCACAGTAGTTTGGGTGGGTTGTGGCCACCTGGTCTGTGACAGTAGTTAGTGAGCCTCCTGTCCCCAGCAGAGACATATGCAAGGGCTTAGAACGATCTTTACTGAACAAAGTTGGGGTTTTTATGCCTTCCCATATGCCAGGAGTGACTACTTGTGAGACCCTGGACATGGTGGGGAGGCTGCAGTCACCCCACCAGACCGTGCCTCTGGCTACAGGATGTTCCCCAGGGTCTTCGCCAAATCATGTGTGAGATTCATGTCATGGGGCTCAGTACAAGACCAGCACAGAGTGATAATCGGTAATAGTGCTCCTCTAGGATCAATCCCTGGGTTGCAAAGATCCCTTGGAGAAGGGAATGGCTATCCACTCCAGTATTCTTGCCTGGAGAATTCCATGGACAGAAGAGCCTGACGGGCTATATAATCCATGGAGTTGCAAAGAGTCAGACACAAGTGAGCAACTAATACTTTCATAGTAAGAACTAGGAGGAGGAAATGTCTAGCCCAGGGAGTCAAGGGTACCTTATTCAAGTTCAGGTGTTAGGAGTGCTGAGTTCTAATTTCTTCTCTGTTCTTAATTTAATTGATTAATTTTACCTTCTATCAGTCAGCTGTACTCGCCATAAGAGAACAATCTCATTCTTTTCCTATTCTGGACTCATCTACACCAAAAGGCTGGATTTTGTTTTAAAAACAAGTTTAAGATCAAATGATAGTCCTTTGAAAAGGTTAACAAAATTGACATACATTTAGCTAGAAAGACCAAGAAAATAAAAGACTAAAATGACTAAAGTCAAAAACGAGAGGGCTACATTACTACCAACCTTACAAAAATATAAAGATTTATTCAGTTTCAGTTCAGTTTTCAGTTCAGTTCAGTGGCTCAGTCGTGTCCGACTCTTTGTGACCCCCTGAATCGCAGCACGCCAGGCCTCCCTGTCTATCACCAACTTCCAGAGTTCACCCAGACTCACGTCCATCGAGTCAGTAATGCCATCCAGCCATTTCATCTTCTGTAGTCCCTTTCTCCTCCTGCCCCCAATCCCTCCCAGCATCAGAGTCTTTTCCAATGAGTCAACTCTTCGCATGAGGTGGCCAAAGTACTGGAGTTTCAGCTTTAGCATCATTCCTTCCAAAGAAATCCCAGGACTGATCTCCTTCAGAATGGACTGGTTGGATCTCCCTGCAGTCCAAGGGACTCTCAAGAGTATTCTCCAATATCACAGTTCAAAAGCATCAATTCTTTGGCACTCAGCCTTCTTCACAGTCCAACTCTCACATCCATACATGACCACAGGAAAAACCATAGCCTTGACTAGACGGACCTTTGTTGGCAAAATAATGTCTCTGCTTTTGAATATGCTATCTAGGTTGGTCATAACTTTCCTTCCAGAAATACCATAAACAATTATATGCTAACAAATTAGATAACTCAGATGAAATGGACAAATACCGAGTAAAACAAATTACTGAAACTGACTCAAAAATAGAAAATCTAAGTAGACCTATAACAAGTAAAGAGATTGAATTAGTTATCAAAAACTTACACACACAGAGGACCATCTTATTTTATAGCTCAGTATGCATATATGTAATTCACAAAAGAAAACCCTTTCTAAGTGGGATGCATTCTGATATTTTCTATTCCATTTTTTAGATGTTTCTCATGATAGCAAACTGATTTTTCAGTCTACCATGGGCTTCCCTGGTGTTCAAATGGTAAAGAATCTGCCAGTGATGCAGGAAACCCGGGTTCGATCCCTGGGTCGGGAAGATCCCCTGGAGAAGGAAATGGCAATCCCACTCCAATATTCCAGTATTCTTGTCCCATGGACAGAGGAGCCTGGAGAGCTACAGTCCCTGGGATCACAAAGAGTCGGACACAAGTGAGCAGCTTGTACAATGGTTCATATCCTGTTTAAAAAACATGGATGTAGTGAACTCTTCATTTTTTTCTTCCTTGTTTATATTTTGGAATATATCTGCTTTTATCGCTTTGCAGAGGGAAAATAAACTCAGTTAAACTGCCTTTTCATCCATTTCAACTTACTGTGAATTTCTCTGTGGTCTGTAGTGCCTGGTTAGCTTTTGGTGATACCGAGTTCCTTCCTGCAGAGCAAACACTGATGAGGGAACTTCCCTGGTTAAGACTCCTCCTTCCAATGCAGGGAGTGTAGGTTTGATGCCTGGTGGGAGAGCCAAGATCCCACATGCCTAGTGGCCAAAAAAACAAAACATAAAGCAGAAGCAATATTGTAACAAATTGAATAAAGACTTTTTTAAAAATGGCCCACGTTGGAAAAAAAAATCTGTTGAGTCTGCACTCTGGGCGCATGTGACCCAGTGCCAGGTACCCACAGGCATGCAGGTAGGTTAGTGCCCAGTTCTTGAAGAAAAGACACCATTACTTAGCCTAGGCAAGTGCTTGGTCAAAGGGAGGCCCACCCCTGAAGTGCAGTAAGCGCCTTGGAGGCTGTGAGGTGATCAGTGAAGGCTGCCGAGAGAACAGGTCTGAGCAGGGAAAGAAAGCAAAGGGAGCAGGAGGCTGGAAGTTGCTTGGAGCTTCTCTCAGCGGAAGTCGGGAGCCACTAGTGCTTTTTAAGCCAAGTCGTTATAAGACCAGGTGAAGGTTTCAGGAAAGTTAATCCGACAGGTCTGTTTCAGTGAACAAAGCAGACAAACACCCCTGCCCTCATGGAGCTTACATTCCAGCAGTGGAGTTGGAGGCAGAGGAGTCAAGCTTGTATTGCTTACAAGGAACGTTATGTACGGAAGATGATGTGTATGATGAAAAAGCGGAAGGAGAAGGATGAGGGTATTGGGAGAGGCTCAGATGGGGTGCATCCTGCAGGGAGCCTGGAGTCAGGCAGGCTGATCAGGCCGTGATCGGGGTTGGGGATGTAGCCTGAGCACCAGCAGGGGCAGCGGGCAGCACAGCAAGGCCATCAGCCTCGTGACCCTCTATTTTCCTTTCAGAAACACAATGTGTAACATCCGGGGTAACAAGCAGACCCAAGGAGCAAACCACAGACCCCCCGGAGAAGATTCTCCACTGAGCGAGGAGACGCAGAGAGAGGAGCAGCCCTCTCCCACTGGCCCTGGCGCCCCAGGTGAGCTCTGCCCCCCCCCAAGCTGCCTTCAGAGACTAAGTGGGTGTCCTCTGTCTTCCCCTAAACCAGCATCCCTGCTTTTATGTCAAAGATGGAACGATCCAGATCAGTCCTCCTGGGCTTCCATGGGTCTAGCAGCAGTAACGATTTTTTTTTTTTCTTAATTGAATTTATTTAGCTGTGCTGAATCTCCTTTGCAACAGGCAGGATCTTTAGGTGCGGCATGCAAACTGTTAGTTGCGACATGTGGGATCTAGTTCCCCAACCAGCGATTGAACCTGGGTCCCCTGTATTGGGAATGCAGGGCCTTGGCCACTGGACCACCAGGGAAGTCCCCCCACCCACTTTTATTTTTAAATTGTGGTAAAAATACATAACAAAATTTACCACTTTAACCAATTTTAAGTATAGGGTACTTGCACATTTCTTGTGCTACCATCACTTTCCATCACTACCATCCATTTCCAGAACACCTTTCATTTTCCCAAACTGAAACACCAAGCAATGATTCTTGAAGTAATAAAGGAAAATATCTCTCACTTTTTCTCTCTTTCTTTTTTTTTTCAATTTGTAAGGAAAGGATATGAAAATGCTTTTCTGGGATGATTAAAATCAGATCAGCCTGAAGAAGCAGAACAAGTGACTTCAAAGTATTCTTTCCTACCATGATATGGCACTTTATTATTTGTTTTTCAAAATATGAGTGACCCATCAGGGTGGGTTGGCATCTTTGAATGGGCATTCATACCCTTAGGACATATTTTAACTTGGAAACAATTGGGAAAAAACTAGCTAAGTCTTATGGTAGAGAGAACCCCTGGGCTGCACAGAAGTGACTTTAGAAAGCACTGCTGTGGAGCACTGTCTGGTGAACCAACAGCCCAAGAGAAAATCAGTACTATATCAAATCAATAGCAGGTTCTTTGTGCCAGGGCTACTCTAAACATTTTTCCTTTTTTTTGGGGGGGGGGTGGGGAACGTGGGGGGCGGTGGTCACAGTTTCATTAAGATATCCAAGAACTTTCAGGTGTACCAGCTGAATTTAGAAAAGACAGAAGAACCAGAGATCAAATTGCCAGTAATTCACATACCATGCAATTCACTCTTTTGAACCATACAATTCAGTGGCTTTCAGTATGTTCACAGAGTTGTGCAACCCATCACCATAATCAATTTAAAAACTTTTCTTTTTTCTTATTTTATTTACTTGGCTGTGCCAGTTGCAGCATGCAGACTCTTTTAGTTGCAGCTTATGAATTCTTGAGTTGTGGCATGTGGAATATGGTTCCCCAACCAGGGATTGAACCCAAGGCTCCTGAACTGAGAAATCCGTAAAACATTTTTATTACCCTCAGCAGGAACCCTGTACTGCTCAATCATCAGTCTCAGTCTCCATCTTCCTCCAGCTCTAGGCAAACGTTAATCTTCTTTCTGCCTCTATAGATTGACTTTTTCTGGACATTACATAGAAATGGAATCTACCACATATAGTCCTTTGTGATGGGTGTCTTTTACTAAAGCAGGATCTTTTCAAGTTTCATCCACATACATGAAAGGCTTTACAGTCCATTAATCCGTTTAGTCTTTACAACTACCTGAGCAGTAAATACTGTTGTCCTCATTTAATAACCAAGTGGACTGGGGACGGTTGTGTGAAGTGACTGGCTCATGGCTGCACAGTGAATACAGAATAAGATTCAGGCCCAACAATCTGGCCCCATACTGCTGCCTGAAGCCTCATTTCTAAGTCTTGCCTTTGAAATCTACCTCTTTATTGTCATGAAACCTTGTCCCCACAAGCAAAATCTGATACACAAAGCAGATAAAAGCAGAACTGGGAGTCTAGGCTCTCTCAGAGCCTCTCCTTAGTCAGCCTTTGAGGCACTCCCGTGAAATCTTAGGGCACTGATTGAAAACCACTGCCTTAGGCCTACTTTTCCTCAACTGTAAGATAGGCACAGTGATACTACCCTGCCTGCCCTCAGGGCTGCTGGACAGCAGTGTTATTAGAGGGTAGCAGGGCTCCAGGGAGCCTCGCTGCTGTCTTAGACCCCATGGCAAGAGAGAGAAGCATTGCATTCATCTGAGCACTGCAGGCTGCTTTGTACCTGGCCCAACCAGATTTCTTTTGGGCTTCCGTGGCAACCCTGGCTTCCCTGGTGGCTCAGTGGTAAAGAATCGGCCTACAAAGCAGGAGATGAGGGTTCGATCTCTGGGTTGGGAAGATCCCCTGGAGAAAGAAATGGCAGCCCACTCCAGTATTCTTGCTTGGGAAATCCCTGGACAGAGGAGCCTGGCAAGCTACAATCCATGGGTTCACAAAGAGTCGAACACAACCATGTGACTCAACAACAACAATCAGGTTTCTTTCAAGTCTAGAAAAAGACCATTTTGTTCCTACCTTCAACAAGGCCAAGGAGTTGTTTTTCATCTGTTCCAGACTATCTGGTTGTCCCTTGGCCTGGCCCCTGAAGAAAGTTGCTAAAGTCATCTGGCTCATTTTGCGAGTCCTATCTGTCCTCTCCCCTGGGATCTCATATCTCATCCTTAGTTTTAACATCATAGTCCTAAAAGGACTAGGTATGACTCCCTAAGATGTATATTGGGGGAAGATAAATGAGTAAATTGAGTTAGAAAATTTAGATGGCTCAAGAAAAAAATCCTACACTGTACCAAAGTAGGCAGCAAATGTGGCTCTGAGCTTTTCAGCAGCCAAGGCAAAGAGGGAAATGTAAGCAGTTAGATTATTTTTCAATGTCCATAAAACTATAAACACATATTTTCTTGAAAGAAGCAAAGATTTTTCTGGCACTAAGAGCTGAGAAGAATTTCTGTTGGGGCCTCATAACAGACATGGTGTATGCCATGCAGTCAAAATTCTGAAGATCTCTTGACCTTGAGACCATTGCATAGCCCTGTATGCAGGCTGATGGCAGAGCTCTAAAGCACAGGCTGGGAGTAGGATGGGACAAGGTCTGGGCAATTGATTTTTCAAACTCTAGATTTGATTTAAGAATAAAATTTAGCATGGGTCAGCAAACATTTTCTGCAAAGAGCCAGAATAGCAAATATTTGAGTCTTTGTAGGCCATGCAGTCTCTATGGCAAGTACTCAACTCTGCCTTTGTGGTGTGAGAGCAGTGCAGACAATGCACACATAAATGAGCAGGGCTGGGTTCCAATAAAACTTTATTTACAAAAGCAGGCCAGGGCCTGATTTGGCCTATGGGCCATTGGTTGCTGACCCAGGCTCTAGAGGAAATAAAAGGATATAGCCTTGAGACATTCAGCTATGGAAAGTATGTCTCTCCTAATTTAGCTTGTAATTAGAATCAAATGAAGGTTTCCATTACTCACTGGGACGAGAAGGCAGAGTATGGATCTTCTGTGCTCCTGTCAGTGGACAGATCTGTGTGCTTTGAAAATTGCCCGGAGTGTAGAGGAGGAATCCTGAAATAAGAAAAAGTACATCCAGCCTGGGCCTGTGGCTGAGGAGATGGCCACCTGGCAGACACCAGCAGGGTCATAGGAGGTAGCACCTGCAGGTTGAGATCAGAGAGTAGGGAACAGGCACGGTTTGGAGGATGGGCTGGATGAGCCAGCCAGCACAGTGTAAACAATGTTGATTTAATTTCTTGATTCTCAGAATGTGATCCCTGCACAAGTTATATCAGTATCCCCTAGGAACGGTTAAAAATGCAAATTCTCAAGCCCCTCCCCAGGCCTATTGATGGAAAAACTCTGGGAGTTGGGTCCCCAGTCTACATTTTACCAGGCCTTCCAGGGCTTCTGCAGCAACCCCAAGGTTGAGAACTACTGAGGCCGCTGATCACAACCTCGGTGTTTCTCCTTTTGAGCAGGGAAGGATCCAGCAAATTCTCTGAAGTCCTCTCTGACCACCAGTCTCATTCGGAAAGCCAAGAGCCAGAGCAACACCTTCCCGCTCTTCAGTGAAGGGCTCATGCGGAACCGAACTGCCCAGGAGAAAATACTGGCCTTGGAGCAGCAGGTTCTGATGCTCACCAAGGAGCTAAAGGCTCAGAAGGTGAGCTCTGGCCCCAGAGAGGCCCCAGGCTCTGGTGCTCCCCTCTGGGTCTGGTGCCCCTGGACAAATCAGATATGGTGTGTTCGCTAGTCTAGGTCCTTAAACGGCCAAACTGCAGGTGGCTGGGAATACTGTGCTGTTGATCAGTCAGGGACATGCTGTCACTCAGACTAGGTGGCCGAAGGCCACCAAGGACAGGGTCTCTCAGATCTCCCCTGGGAGACTGTCCATGACCTGACCCCACACCTGAAGAGGGACAGTGTTTGGAGGAGAGTGCTCTGCATGCAAGCTCCTGGGAGGGGCCACCGAAGGAACTGGGGGATCTTTGAGCTGGCAGCTGGTAACTGGGTATAGATTTCTGAAGGACTGTCACGGGACAGAAAAAGCAGACAGGTCTCTGTGTGTGGCCCAAGGGCTAAGCACAGAGGACAGTGACAGGGAGGAAGGTTCAAGTGTTGTAGAGAGAGAAGTTAATTCTAGCAGTTAAAAGAAAGAGCTACATGGTCATTGTAGAAAACAGGTCACACACATACACAGACGTGCAAATCCTTCAAAAATCCTACCACCCAGAGAGTAGATCAGGTTCACATCTGGCAGTGACCTCATGAAGTAGTCAGGGTCACGTGGCAGAGCAGCAGTGGGGGATGCAGCAGAGGCAGTAGGTTCTCTTTAGCACAATAAGAATGATTACACCAGCACAGTTGCTACCGAAAATCCTGAGCTCAGGGCCCGTGGTGCTCTAGAGATGGGCCCCGCTGAGGTCCCAGGCTCCTTCTCCTCTGAGAGGAAGGCCTACACTCGCATGCTTGAGCCTTGGCTAAGAAAACCCAACACGAAAATTATTATGAAACCCTGAGTCTCTTTCTGCATTACTTCTGCTCTTGCTCCTGGGGAGGTAAAGAGTATACTGTATTTACTTCTAAATAGTCTCTCCTTTGTTGGTTTCTTCTTTTCCGTTCTGTTCTGTTTTTGGAGAACACAGTCCAGAAAAGCACTCTCCCTACCTTGTTTTGGCCCTTTCTCTGCCTTTCTCACCCTAAACAGTTATTTTGGGAACCAGCAGAGCCTTCATACCTGGCAGGTCAGGGGTTACATTTAATGAAGCAGCAGGTGACTAGAGTCCTCAAAGGAGGAAACTCATCCATTCCTGTGTTCTCTGCTCATTTGTTTATTCACCCAGGCTTCTCTGAGGCCCTGTTACAGACACACGTATTCTAGGCACTGGAGAACAAACAGTGAGAAAAGACACAGCCCTTACAGCACCCAAATATATCCTTACAGCAAATGAAGTCTCCTCTGATGACACCTAGCACCCCAGCCATCACTCTTGTCTCCCCTTACCTTTGTGTTCCCGTCGTGAGGGTGTGTTCCTGTCGTGAGTGTCATGAGGCTGCTCCTGAGAACCAAGGGCATTAAGCTGAGCTGTAGCAGTTTCCTGATTCCTGGACCAGGACAGCTGAAGTCCCAAACCTGACCTGGAAAGGAAGAGAAATGTAGAATGCAGACACTTCCTCTCCTTTCTGTGCATCTTCTCCCTTCTTTCTAGGAAGTGTGGGTGGCCTTTCCTCTTAGGGTGTTGCTGCTGCTGCTGCTAAGTCGCTTCAGTCGTGTCCGACTCTGTGCAACCCCATAGACGGCAGCCCACCAGGCCCCACCATCCCTGGGATTCTCCAGGCAAGAACACTGGAGTGGGTTGCCACTTCCTCCTCCAATGCATAAAAGTGAAAAGTGAAAGTGAAGTTGCTCGGTCGTGTCCGACTCTTAGAGACCCCATGGACTGCAGCCTACCAGGCTCCTCCGTCCATGGGATTCTCCAGGCAAGAGTACTGGAGTGGGGTGCCATTGCCTTCTTGTCAAGTGAAGAAGCCCTGGGAGACCTAGTGGTTGCCCCTAGTGGTTGTGCAACCCTGGAGGATTCTTCATTCTTCACTAAATGAGGCCAGCTCTTGGACATTAGTAAGGGCCACCTAGGCTATTGACAGCTCCCCTACAGTCAGCCTGAAAACATCAGGGAGAAGTTGTTCAAGCATTAGAGAATCTGGACTTTCTTACTCGTGCACTTTCTTGGGACAGAGAGTGGGAAGAGACTGTCTTGGGGCTGAGCTTTTGCCTCAGGGAATGAGTGAATTGCCTGCTCTCCGACCCATCTCCCAAATGCACTTCAGTCTAGTGGGCAATTCAATGCACAGACCTTTAAATAAGACGGTCCTGGCCCTGAGCAAGTTCCCTAACCTCTCTCAGCCTCCACTTCCTCCTCTGTAAATGGAGCTATCATCAAATAGGGCTATCATCATGTTTTACTGAAAAGGCCTGTGTCAAGACTCACAAAACTCAGTATCTGGCACCCAGCAGCTGCCCCAGACATGCAAGTGTGGTCATCTTGGCTGTGACTTCGGCATTCTGTGCCCTCCCTGTTGACTTCTTCCCGCACACACCCCGAGGGCCTCTGGGAATTCTACTTGTGGGCCAGAGGCTGTCCTTACCTTTATTCCACATTTGGAATGGGGACCCCAGTTTAACCAACTGGGGATTTGCCCGCAACCCAAATACCAAAATCAAAGAGAGGAAGGAGAAGAGGTAGACTCTTGACCCAGAGATGAGACAGAGGAGGCTGGCACCATCTTGGGGTGCCCAGTGGTACCCTAGGCACTCAGAAATGCTGGTCAGAGAGCAGCTCTCCATCTGAGACCATCTAAGTCTAATGCTTCAGCTGCAGAAAGAGTCCACTGGGCTTCCTGGGCCTGGCGCTAACAGATACCTGCTTGTGTCTCTCCAGTGGGAAGATACCACCTTCCTGCCTTAGGCTGTAAAAGGATCCAGGAACTGGGGGTCTTGTCCTGGCTCAGTCAGCCAGGCAGACACTGCCAGTAGTAAAGAGCTCGTATCTCAAGCTCTGTTGGCTGCTCTGGAGGGCACAGAGGTACGTGGGGACTCCACTGCCCGGAACATGGAGAAAATGTGAGCACAAGTCACTGCTGGTGTGCAGGCTGGCCCCGGCACTGTGCTGGCTGGCGCCCTTCATGCACTGTCTCCTTAACTTACAGCAGTTATCCTCGCCTTTCCTGACAGACACCAGAGTCCTGGGAGGTTCTGCATGCCCATGACCTCCTGGGCACCAAACCAGGGATCAGGCTCTGGAGTCTGCCTTTTCACTGCACCCTGTTCAAGGGGCTCGGAGGAGGTGGGTGACTTGCTCATGGTCACACAGCTGGAAGAGCCAGGCCTTGGGCACTGATATCCTTCCCCAAGTACAGGACTCCTCACAGCCCAGCCGCCTCCTCTGTAGTCTCACAGGATAGCCCCATGTCAGTCACAAGCACCGCAACTGCTCTTCAGGAGAAATGAACGCACTTCCTGTGATTCCAATACCCATGAGGTCATTACCCATCCTAGGCCCCTGCAGTGCTAGCCGCAAAGGAGATCTGGACTCTGGGAGGTGTCCAGAGTTTACCAGGCAGCTTTGGCCTGGTCAGTCAGGCTTTTAGAGTCGACAGCCTTGCACCCAACCTGAAGGCTGTCTGCTCCAGCAGATGGAAGGCTGGCCTTTGTGGTAATGTTGGCCATCTCTTGGCTTCTAAGCAGGACGAACTCCTCCTGGGCCCTGCCTGTGGCCAGCTTAGTGCACTCAGGATTACTTGGTGAAGGTGTGTAACTCGCTTAGGACACTTGGTTGGAGCAAAGTGCAAGCCCTCACTTCCCAGAACTGCAAATAGAGACTTAAGAATACAGGTCCTGGGGTCACAGAGGGAGGGTTGAGAGGGCGCCTTCAGCACTGAAAGATCGAGAGGGATATTTCAGCATGGGGAAGGACGCTTGCCACACTTTCTCTGTCATCGTTTTGGTGCCTCTTGGTGGCATAGGACCATTATCTATTTTACACACGAGAAAGCTGAGATTCCATTTTCTGAAATACGCACATTAGGTCCACCTTCTTGGATCTGGAATGGGAACCGTGGCCTCTGTAACTCTGAACCCAGGGCTCCTTCACCTGCTCACAGCTGGCCCTGAGCCCCTTAGGGGTAAGAGGATGCCCAGTCCAGTGCTCCTCCCACAAGCACTGTTGGACCCACCCACCTTGATTTTAGTGAGTGGTGAATATATCAACTCGTTCATAAGATAAATGATTTATTGACTTTTAAAATACTTACTAAAATGACAACTTGTTACCCATTGTTAAAATCTAAGGTGGGCCAAACAATGATTCGATTAAGAAATATTAAAAGTATCACTCAGCCAGCTTTTCTAAGCCTGGGTCCTAAGGCCTTGCTGGGGATTGTGGGAACTGGAAACAAGCCAGGTGTCCATCCTCGGGGATGGGATGAAGGTTATCATGTGCTCCATACAAGGAATACTCTTGAACTGTTGCAAATGCATGTTGTTCGATAATGACTGACCTGGAGAGCTGCTTTCACGTGTTGTAAGGACAAAAGCAGCTTCAAAATGGGATGTTCTAGCTTTGCTTTTTGTTTTTAGTATTTCTATTTGATGTTTATATGTGTTTTGGTGACTGCTTTATTTCACCTGGCATAAAGTCCTCAAAGGTCATCCATGTTGTAACATGTAATAGGATTTCCTTCATTTTTAAGAGCGAACAATATTCCATCGTATGCCACATTTCATTTATCCATGCACCATCAATAGACACTTGGGTTGTTTCCACGTCTTGGGTTTTGTGAATAATGCTGCTATGAATATGGGTTATTTCTATTTTTAAAGAAATCAAAAGAAGCATTTCTATGCAAAACCCATTAACTACACATCATGGAGAAGTCAAAGGTCTTAGGACTGGAGTTGGGAGCCCTCTGCTCTAGCTGCAGTTTCCCCACTCAGGATCCACCAGGTCCCTTTAGTTCTCTGCTTCCTTGAGCTTCAGTGTCCCCATGGGACAGTGGGGTGACTGGACCAGGTGGTTTCCCGGGGCCGGCCAGCCTCCAGGTTTCACAAATCCATGATCCATTCCTGCTCCTCCTCTCACTTGCTGCTCTGGCTCCACTATCTCCGGGTCCCTTTCTTCCTGTCTCATTCTGGTGCCCAGATCCTGGGTTGAGAGGACAGACTCCTGGCCTGGTGTTTTGGTCTTGGATTTTGAGAGCCAGATGTGGGAAGAGGGAGACAGCTGATGGAATGAAATGGGCCTCGGAGTTGACTGTGCCAAGCCTGGGGGACAGATACCCACCCAATTCTGAGGCTAGGGCAAGTCCAAACAGTGGCCTGCGTGGGGTTAATTCACCAGGCAGTTACCCAGGGTGGCCTCCAAATCTCAGCTGAAGCAGAAAATGGTCTGGGCTTCTCAGTTACCGGCAGCCACAGGAATGCTAATCTCTCTTTGCACAGCCCTGCAGAGCTGAGTTCTAAAAATTCCCAACATTCCGGTTTGGTTTTCAACCGCCCTCCTCACCCACCTCCCCTCCACACCCAGGACCTGCAGCTGCATACCTGTTCTTTCACTCCACTGAGCCTTTGCGTAAGCAGTTGGCTCAGCCCCATTTGCAAAGTCCTCCCAATCCTCAGCTCCCTCCATCTGCCCCATGTCTCCCACCTGCTGCTTGACCATCTCTGGCCCTCCTCATTCTTCAGGATCAGTTTAAGCTGCTCCACCTTTCTATGAAGTGTACTGATCGCCCCGCCCCCTGGCACCCCTGCCTCCACCCCAGACGAAAGTCATTGCCCACTGCCCTGTGCCCCGACAGACACCCCTGCTTCCGTCTCTTGCAGTAAATCACTCCTCAGCAGTGGTTCACCTTTGCTCCCACCAGCCTCTGTGGCCCTTGAGGGTGGGAATGGTGACTGGTCCCTCTCTGGGTCCCAGGGCCTGGCATGGGGCCTGGCACTGAGTGAGCACTTGATACAGGTTAGATGGATGGATAGAAGAGAAAGAACCAGAAAAGGGACAGTCACTAGTACCAAGGTTTCAGAAGTTGTATGCTAACTTGGTCTTATCATTAGCTTCTCAAATGAAGTTATGATTTGGGGCAGTTCTCCTCCAAAATGGAATTGTTCTTAGCAAACCACCCTATCCAGCCAATCATTTATTTTAATGCTTTGGCATACATACAGTTAATGTGTCTCCAGGGAACCACATTTTTCCAGATGAGACTGGCATGGAGCATGGCAGTGTGACCTAAAGACCCCACCTGCAGGTCTGAGGTTCACATGAGACTGGCTGCTGAGCTGCCTGATTTCTGATATCCTGGTCCTGGCCCCAGATGAATTCATATCCCTGCTTTGGGGCAGAACAGGTCCCCAGTGCTGGGAACGTTGGAAGCTCAAAGGCACAGGGAACCAAACCTTGAACGCTCAGTTTACTTGAATGAATCAGGTGGCCCTGCGAAGAACTAAATCAAGGTCTGTTGCTTCTGAACTCCCTGCTGCTTGCTTGTACCAGCCTCACAGGCATCGTTTGGTAGGCAGAGGCGTGGACATAGATGGATTGAATGAAGCCCCAGGTGTTGTGGCTTGGTGTGAGGATTGCCAGCATGTTTTCTCTCTAATGCCGCCTCAACTTGATTGGTAGTGACTGCGTGGATGCCATATTCAGAAGGATTCTGAGGCCTCAGCTAGGGTTAGCAGGAAGTATTACTGAGATTGATTATGAACGTCTGCCTCAGGAGTGAGAGGGAAGAGCCATGCCACACCGCTGCCACTCCACCTTCAATACTGACCAAGCACAGGCAGCTCAGTGGCTGAATGACTTGGGATTAAATTCCACTCTGCTGGGCCTCCGTTTGTTCATTTCTGAAACAGACATGTATTAGAGTACGGGCAAAAGCCTTAAAGTATTATAAAGCTTAAAGCCTTAAAGCCTATAACATATTGGGAGTTAATTTCTCTCTGACATTGAGGAATCCAGAGTGAAGTTCTGAGCTGGCAGGACAACTGTGTCATCTTCAACATGCAAGTTCTGCTTGTGAGCCCAACGTGGCTACTTCAGTTCTTGCCATTTCCCAGGCAGAAGGAAAGGGAACTGGGCCAGGGCAGTGTGTGTGCAGTGGTTTGGAAGGTATGACCCAGAAGCTGCCCACAGCATTTCTCATATCCCATTTAGGCAGAATAATCACTTGGCCACATCTAGCTGTGAGCTTGGCTGGGCGATGTAATCCTTTGCTGGGGATCCATGTGTCTAACTAAAACTCTCTCTTTTTTCTTAATATTTATTAATTTTTTTTATGGCTTCCCTGGTGGCTCAGACGGTAAAGAATATGCCTTCAGTGTGGGAGACTCAGGTTTGATCCCTGGGTTGGGAAGATCTCCTGGAGAAGGGAATGGCAACCCACTCCAGTATTCCTACCTGGGGTTGCAAAGAGTCGGACATGACTGAGCGCGCGCGCACACACACACACACACACACACACACACACACGTTAATTTTTTTCACTTGGCTGCGCCAGATCTTAGTTGCAGCTTGCAGGATCTTGGATCTTTGTTGTGGCTTGCTGGATCTTTAGCTGCAGCTTGCAGGATCTAGTTCCCTGACCAGGGATCAAACCTGCACTGGGAGCTCAGAGTCTTAGCCACTGCACCAGCAGGGAAGTCCCTAAAGCTCTTTTAAACAGAAAGAGAGAATGTGGGTGCTAGAATGAGATAGCCCAAGAGATGATGGTCTTCTCAGGTGGTTCTAGTAGTAAAGAACCCGCCTGCCGGTGCAGGAGATATAAAAGACACGGGTTCGATCCCTGTGTCGGGATGATCCCCTGAAGGAGGGCACGGCAACCCACTCCAGTACTCTTGCCTGGAGAATCCCATGGACCAAGGAGTCTGGCAGGCTACAGCCCAGAGTCGGACATGACTGAAGCGACTTGGCGTGCATGCAGGAGATGATACCCACCACCTCCCAGGGCTTGTAGGAGAACTGATGACAGCATTCGGCTTGCCTCTGGCACCTCACAGGCCTTCCCTGAGTTTAGTGGGCGCTTCTCCTTTCCCAGGATCTTGTAAAGATCCTGCACAAGGCGCTAGAGGCAGCCCAGCAGGAGAAGAGGGTGTCCATCGCATACCTGGCAGCGGCCCAGGACAAGGACCGGCTGGAGCTGGTGCGTCACAAAGTGCGGCAGATTGCGGAGCTGAGCCGGCGGGTGGAGGCCCTGGAGCGGGAGCGGGAGAGCCTGGCGCAGACAGCAAGCCTGCAGGAGCAGGAGATAGGGGAACTGCAGCAGCACGTGCAGCTGCTCCTGGACAAGAATCAGGCCAAGCAGCAGGTCATCTGCAAGCTCTCTGAGAAGGTCACCCAGGACTTCATAAAGGCCCCAGAGGAGGCCGACAAGGACTTCCTGAGCCAACAGGAGAAGATGGAGCACCTAAAGGTAGGTAGGGGCCCTGGGCCCTTGGGGAGGACACTGATCTTGACCCCAGGGGTTTTCTAGGTAGAACTGGGATGATCTTTAATCTGGAGAATTTCATATTTGAAACAGATGTTGGTGGAAGCGTTGCTGCACACTCCCTCACTTTCTTATCCAGAGGACCCAATGCAGCTTGACGTTTTCATGATACTCTAAGCTGAAAAGTGAACGTATCTCTAAATTATCAGAGTAGAGATGGAAAAGCCCAAGTTGGAGTCAGAACTCCTAAGCGTTTTGGGGCCGGCCCGGTCAGCTTCCTTCAGTGCCACATTGATGTCCTTGGAAGCCACCGAGGTGCCCAGTGGCCCTCTTCAGCAGTTCTGCACACAAGTGGTGACCTGTGCTGCTGTGACTTGGTCATGATGACGATAATAATCGGTAGCCCTACATACAGATTGTTGATGGTGAGGCGTCCACCATCCTAAGTGCTCTTTCTACATCACTTCATTTAATCCTTGCACCAGCCCTGGAAGGCAGCCACTTATGTGCTCCCCACTACAGATGAGGATGCCAGGGCTGTGAAAGGTGAAGTTGCTTGCCCAGGGCTGTGTGTGGAGGAAGTGAGGGGACTGGACCTGGGTTCCAGCTCCCTTCTCTGACCATTCTGTCTGCTTTGCTGCCTTCCCAGTGCTTCTAGCCACCACTGTCATCCCTTTCTCACCCTCGTGCAGGCCGTGGCTCTCACCCATCTCCCAGGGACCAGTTACTGCTCAGGAGGTGAGGACTTTATTAAAGGTGTGATGCCTGCCACAGGCTGCAACCTCCTCCCTGGAGGATGGTGACAGGAGCTGGGGACAGGTGCTTTCAGCCTGCACCGTCCCTACAGGCAGCCATATAGCCCCAGTCAGTCCTGCCCCAACCCTGGCACTCACAGCCACATAAATATACTTCGGATTACCATGGGAATCCCAAACCGCTATATCAAAGAACTGCTATTGCTGGGGGTCGTGGGGGCGGGGGGAAGGAAAAAAGAGATAAAGGAATGCAGGAGCTTTTGAGAAACCAGTGGGCAGTGTGGTGCAATAGCCACTCCCCAAGCTCTGAAGTCAGGCAGACTGCCTCTTGCTAGCTGTGTGACCTTGGGCAAGTTATCTTGCCTTTACATTACACGGCCTAGCCAGTCCTAGTTGTTAGAAGGATAAAAGATGACACGAAACCCAAATTTCTTTCCCTTTCTTTTTCAGCAGGAAAAAGCACATAACTAGTCTCTGAACCTTTTCCCTTATTTGGTCTAAAATCAGAAATTCTTTTGAGTTCAAAAGGAAAACAGAATCTTTCAAATGCAGATGCAGCTAGGTTGTTAGAAAGCTCTGAAGTGAAAGTTGCTTAGTCATGTCCAACTCTTTTTGACCCCGTGGACTATACAGTCCATGGAATTCTCCAGGCCAGAATATTGGAGTGGGTAGCCTTTCCCTTCTCCAGGGCACCTTCCCAACCCAGGGATCAAACCCAGGTCTCCCGAACTGCAGGTGGATTCTTTACCAGCTGAGCCATAAGGGAAGCTCTGAGTCCCTCACAAAGCGGTGAAGATTGCTTCCATCAGATTGCTTTCCTACTCTGCTCCGCCTGCTAAGTGTCTTTCTCCTTTCTGTGCCATTCTGCTGGAACCCACTGTTGAAGACCCAGTGAAGCAGCATGGGGGTGAGAGAAATGGACTTGCACAAGCATGGACTCACCTAGGAGACTGAATGTGCCCCTGAATTTGCATGTCCAGGAATTTTTCAGTGAGCTCAGAGATGAAGAGACTCTGGGTACGATTCACATCACCCATGCTTACATTGACAGCTGCTCCCCCGAGGTTGTTAGAAAGCCATCCGTCCTTCAGCTGACACCGTGGAGGTGTTTTGTGCTAGAAAGAGTTGAATATACTAGACTCCCTTACTTTTAGCCTTTGGGTCTTTGATCCAGGAGAAAATAGAAGATCCATATCAAAACTCCACTGTTTGTAGGTTTGGGGACAGAACGTGTTCACATCTCCTGCTTGCCCTTGTGGTTGAGGACACTCAACTTTGAGGAAATCGCCCCTTGTTGTCCAAACTGTCAGTGTGAGAACAGAATCACTGACCTCTTGAATACAGAGCTTGGCTGGCAGGGCCAGCCACGTCCTGGAGAGGAGGAAGCACTGATCCAGGGTAACACAGCAGAAATGGCAGCCAGACCCTGGCTCTCCCCATGTCCCATCTGCTCCCTCCCCACTAGCACCAGGGCCGCTCTACACACCATTTTCCAAAGAGGGTTCCCGGCTCCCTCGTCCCTGTGAGAGCAGGTGGGCAGACACTTCTTCCCTGTCCCCTCTCTCCAGTTGTGTTTTCCTCATTTGCTTTCCTGGTGACAGTCACGTGGCTTTTCTCTTCTCTGAGGTCTCTCTTTTTCCTTCCTACAGTTCTGAGCCAAGAAGAACACTCAGGGTAGGGCAGTGAGTGAACGGGAAGGCACTGCCCGGACGCCACCCCCGGACGCCACCAGGCCCACAGCTGCTCCACGGGGCACTCGTCCCTGCCCTCTTTGTCTGGGCTGCAAGCAGGGCACCCTGTGCAACATGTCCCAAGCCTTGGAGAGCCCCTGGACGTGAACTGGAGCTTCTGGGCTGGGAGGGATCTAATGGAGAGGGTCAGGATGGCCTGTCAGCCATGCGCAAGTGACTCATCCCCGTTGTTGAAGTGCCACAGGCAAGGTGTGCTGTTCTTAACCAGGGCCTGAAAGAGATGGGTGGCATTTCAGGGGGTTCCGAGGAGCTCCAGTACCGTAGTCTTTTATGTCTCAGCACAGAAAGAATTCAACGAGATGCAGAGTGATAGATAAGGAGTGATCTATTGAAATAGGACGTTTGTGAGGCTTACAAGAGGCCAGGTGAGAGAGTGCCATGCTAGAGAGCTTACTGGGCTACAGTTTCATAATCAAAAGAAAAGTAGGGACGGCGAGAAGACCTTCTTTGTCTTTCTTGAGTAGACATCCTGCTTCCATCATCAGCTTCTCCAAGTTGAGCAGGGGAGTTTTCTTGTCCTTCCATGGTCAAGCTAGGTCCACAAATTATTGTTTTTTATGTGTGCAGAGAACGTGTCCTAACTTACTGAGCTCACTGGGCAGGATGTGGTCTCAGGCCACCATTGTTTTATTACCTGGGGGCGTGTCTAGTGCTTCTATTGCTTGGGTTGGTTGCTAAGCAAGCCTGCTTGGTTTTGCGGTTAGGCAAACCTTTTTCAAGTAATCGTTAACTTACAAGGGTCTGCTATGATTTTTCTATTTATAATCCCCTAGTGGGATTTGCTATTTTTTCAATTTATTTATTTTTAATTGAAAGATGATTGTTTTACAATATTGGTTTTGTTTCTGCCATACATCAGTATGAATCAGCCATAGGTATACATATGTCCTCTCCCTGTTAAAGCTCCCTCGCACCTCCCACCCTTTCCCACCCCTCTAGGTTGTTACAGAGCCCCAGTGTGAGTTCCCTGAGTTATGAATTATTTAATCACCTACTTACTCTGCCCCTATCAGTCCTATCTAGTCACACCTGCAGCAGTCTCTCACACTCACCTACAGCCAGCCCAGTACAATTGTTTGAACGCAAGAGAAAGGGATTGAGTTTCAGCTAGTAAATGCCCTGGAATCACGTGAACATGTGTTGTCCACTGCTTCTGCAGAGTCCTTCCAAGCAGAATAAAGACGGAGCCACGGCTGTGGTGGCTGTGGTCGCTGTTTCAGGCTCCTGCTTCACCCGCCTCAGGGGTGGTCAGCTTCTCCTTGCCCCAGACAGGAGGATTCATGCTCCCTCCACTGGACAGCTTGCAAAAAGGAGAACTCTAGGCTTAGAGATAGGCCTCACAGATTTATTCATAAGAGAGACAAACCAAAAACATCTAGGACTCAAATGAAAAAACAGCAACAGGAGAACGATTATATCTAAGTTATGGTAAATTCATAGAATAGTCATCTATGACTATTAGATCATGTCATCTATGACTTCATAGAATAGTCATCAGACGTCAAAAATCATCTTTAGGAAGCTTCTGTAGAAACAGAAAAATATTTACAAAGTGACACTACATAAAAAATTTTCACCCAAAATTGCTCAATATGATCACCAATGTGTGATAAAATATGTTTATTTAAAAAACAAACACTACTGGGATGGTTGCTATTTTGCTCCTTGTAGCAGTGTACACATTAGCTCACTTAGTCTCCAGCTGCCAAGTGAGTTTGTTGAAACTTGCCCCTTTTACAGAAGAGGAAGCAGAGTCAGAGTGACTCAGTGGGCCTCCCGTCCAGAAATCAGAGCCAGGATTTGAACTCTAGGCTTAATGCTCTCTCTACCATATCACACTGGTATCAAGATTAGAGAAGGGGACTATCAATATTTTTTTTTTCTATCAGAGTTCCTTTTCTGTTTGCCAATATTGGGAATTATTGGATATTTCTGAAGGAAGTGTTGGCAGCACATCTGAGAGTGAGGACCAGGGAGATGGTTCTGGTGCAGCCCATTAAATGCTTTGCTCTCTTCTTCAGGATGACATGGAAGCATACCGGACTCAGAACCGCTTTCTCAACTCTGAGATCCACCAGGTCACAAAGATCTGGAGGAAGGTGGCTGAGAAGGAGAAGGCCCTCCTGATGAAGGTGAGGGTCAGGAGCCCAGGTCTGGCCATCTCTGTCTCCAGCCACCCTTCCAGTCCACTCACCCCCTCACCACTGTCTCACTCTCTCCTCTTGACCCGACTGCTCGCCCTCCAGACTGTGCCCTTCGTGAACTTCATCCACATGTCAGAGATCTGCTCTGCTGGCTGCTGCTTCTGATCACAGGGGTGAGAGGAAGAGGCAGGCAGCCACTGTTGTCCTACCTCCCCACTTTGTAGCAAGCCCAGGGCCCCCTGGATTTAAAGGGCCAGCACCCTTCCCCCCAACCCCCTGCCAACTTCATACTTCTCTTTTCCCCCTTTTGGGAGCCAGGTATTAACTATATATTCCAAAACAACTGCAGATGTGGGGGAAATTAGAAAGTGACCACATGTGCCCAGGGAAAGGCACAGAAAAGACTTAAGAACTTAAGTTTATACCTTATTGTTTATCCTTGAGGTATAAACAATCAAAAACAGCAAACCCTAGAGTAAGAGGGAGAACCTGATTCCCAGAGTTACCACTGTCAGTTTTAATAATACAGTGGCTAGTTATTTTACAAGCAAAAGCAAGTTTATTTGGGACTAACCAGAGGAATTACAACTTGGGATCCATGAACTGTGGTGAACCGCAGGCAAATTCAAGGAACAGGGAAGGGAAACTTGCTTTTTATAGGGAAAAGGGAAGGGTTAGGAGGGACTGTGATAACCAGAAAGTCCACTAGAGGTATGGAGGCTTCTCATTGTTTGGACTGCTGAAGTCTCTGCTTTTCCTGCTGGAGAATGAAGTGGAGGCACCTTCCCATCAGAGATGTAGGTGTACACTTCTTCCTGCTTGGAGCAGTTAGTGTTGCAGGGGACAGGACCTGAGAGGTCCCCAAACAGGCCTGACAGGACTCTTTTCTTCGCTGAGCTTTCTTTAATTAATTCCACCCCACCTTATTAGGTTCAGATGTTCCATTTTCAACAAAATATCATGAGGCATACAAAGAAACAGGAAGATATGGGGGCAGGCAGATGGGGAATGTGCAGTGTGTGCCCCACGAGGTGGGAGAGACATGGTGTGCTGGAGGAACAGGAAAAGCCCCCCCAGGTGACATTAGAAGGCACAAGGGCAGTGTCCAGAGCTCCATGTCCATCCCCTGGGCACTGCTTGGGTATGCCCCCTACAGGGAGCTTGCTCTGGGCCAAGTGCCCTGCAAGGGCTTTGGCTCATCTGAGTCACACAAGAATTCTGAGGCAGACACTATTATCCCCAATGTTCAGATGAAGACATTAAAGCACAGAGAGGTTAAGAAATTTTGCTGTAGGTCACCCAGCCTGTAGTGGCTGAACAGGATGGGACTGCAGGCCACGCAAGAGCCTGTGCTGCCCCTGCCCACTTCGCCCCTCTTGTTTCTGAATCTAGCTCCAGCCCTGGGCCTGGTTCTCTAGCCTGGGGCCCTTTCTGCCTTACTGTAAACTCTTGCATTCGGAGCTCCTCTCCTTTTCTTCATATGAATGGCTGGGGCTGGGGGGATGGGAGATGACAGCTGGAAGGGCTGGACTGCCTAAAGCTGTTCAGGCCTCTGGCCCAAGCCCAACCAGGTGGCCTGACCACCCCCGACCTCTCCCTCCCACAGTGCGCCTACCTCCAAGCCCAGAACTGTCGGGTGGAGAGCAAGTACCTGGCAGGGCTGCGGAGGCTGCAGGAGGCCTTGGGGGTGGAGGCCGGCGAGTGCTCGGAGCTCCTGAGGCAGCTCATCCAGGAGGCACTGCAGTGGGAAGCCAGGGAGGCCTCAGCCGACAGCGTCGTGCTCAGCCCCAGCACCATCAGGTGAGCCCGAAGCAGGGCTGGGTCTGCAGGCCCCGGGTGCCGCCAGCCACCCTGCTGCCAGTGCTGCTGACCGTGTGTGAGTGCTGCCCATCCCTTACCTCCTTGGACCTTCAGACGGATGAGCATGTGGTTGGGATGAACCCCATTTTATAGCCGAGAGGTGCGGCAGGCCCCTGCCCAAGGCCACACAGCACACTAGTGTAGCTGCCATGGGCCTGCCTCCCAAGTTCTGTTTTGTCCCGCTGCCCCAGACTGTCTCCCAGAGGTGTTTGTCAGAGAGGGGAGGAGGGGACACAAGCCACCTGCCTCCTCTGAGCCAAGCCTTTGCTGAGGACAGTGGACCCCGGCAGTTAAATAAAACAGAATGGGCTGTGGCTGGGGTCAAAGGTCCCTAGAGGCTGGGTGATCCAGTGGCCAAGCACCCAGGCTTTGGAGCCGGACTTGGCTTTCTCACTGTGTAACCTTGGACAAGTCACTTTACCTTTCTGAGCCTCCTACTCAGCCTCCCTAAGACGTAGGCTGAGATCACCAGCTTCGCAGGATCATGAGGATTAAATGAGATAGCACAGGCAGAGCACATAATAGGGGCAAATGAATGCTGACTGCTGAAAGGCTGTGCGGAATGGGTCTCCACTGCCCGGTCCTGCGTGTTGTTGGTGCTGCCTGCTCCCCTTCTGGCCTTGGGCTTCCTGGCTGCGGAAGTGTGGCTGTCCAATGGTAGTACAAGCCTCCTAGGACCTAAGGCTTCATGGAGTAATAAGAGGGTTCTTTTTTCTTTTTTTAATACTTATTTGTTTGGCTGCATCAGGTCTTACTTGCAGCATGCAGGATCTTTGTTGCGTTATGCAAGATCTTGCATTGTGTCGCACAGACTCTAGTTGTGGCCCACATGCCCCAGAGGGCACAGGCTTCATTAGCCGCAGCACATAAGCTTAGTTGTTCCACAGCCTGTGGGATCTTAGTTTCCCAAGCAGGGATTGAACCCACGTCCCCTGCATAATAAGGCAAGTTCTTAACCACTGGACCACCAGGGAAGTCCCGAGGGTCCTTTATGTTTGCACAGAATGAATGAGCATATCTCTTTTAGCACTTGCTATGTACCAGGCACTGTCTAGTCTAGCCCCTAGCAGTTTACATCCGAGGATTTCACTGGGTCTTCGTGAGGCAGTGCAGGAGCTCCTGTACCCACTGTACAGAGCAAACTGAGGTCCAGAGCACTGAAGTGACCTGCCCGGAGCCACATGGCCTACCTACAACAAAGCCCCTCAGGCTCCCTGCCCAGGCCTCACCCTCTCCTCACTGCCCCTTATCTGGGGAAGGGCCTTGCAAAGTGTTGCTGACACGGACTTTTGCTGGCAGTGAGTATGACGAGTACGGCTTCCTGACGGTGCCCAACTACGAGGTGGAGGACCTGAGGCTGCTGGCCAAGATCCAGGCACTGGAAGTGCACTCCCACCACCTGCTGGCCCACGAGGCCGTGGAGCGGCCACTGCGGGAGCGCTGGGCCACTCTGGGCGAGCTGGCCCCCTCAGCAGAACTGAAGCAGCTGCTGCGGGCGGGCGTGCCCCACGAGCACCGGCCACGTGTTTGGAGGTGGCTGATCCGCCTCCGCGTCCAGCACCTGCAGGCCCCTGGCTGCTACCAGGCGCTGCTGAGCCGGGGCCAGGCCTGCAAGCACTCCGCTGCCCGCCAGATTGAGCTGGACCTGAACCGGACCTTCCCCAATAACAAGCACTTCACTTGTCCCACCTCCAGCTTCCCTGACAAGCTCCGCCGGGTGCTGCTGGCCTTCTCCTGGCAGAACCCCACCATTGGCTACTGCCAGGGCCTAAACAGGTAAGCTACGCAGCCTCGACCTTCCAGGGCACCTCTCTGTCCCTTTGGAGCCACCCAAGAAGCCAGGGAGGTCAACCAGATGGGCACAAGCAGGTGAAAGATCACACTGAAAACAGAGTTGGGTCAGAGCCCCAGGCTCCTCGTCCCGTGCCCTCCCCTGTGATGTGTCCGCAGGGTGGTGCCGCTCCCACAGAGAGCACACAAGAGGGCCACTAGGGTCGTGTAGCCCACTGCCTGGGTCAGGGATCATTGCTTTAAACAAAATCCACTCGGAGGAGCCCAAGGGAAAGAGAATTTGTAAATGTGACAGAGGAGGCTCCCGAAAGTTGGGAAAGGAAGTAGGGCTGGGGGCAGATGGTCATTGCAAGCCGAGGCAACTGCTGTCTCTAGTGGGGCCACGGCACAACCCCAGGGGGTCCCATTCGTGCCATATTCCAAGGAGATGCTGTTCCCTGAGACTTTACAGCCCTCTGTGGAGGTCTCTGACCTCTCATAATACATGGCTGCTTCCTTCTCTCTCAGCAGACCAATCTTACTGTCATTCTGTGGATATTTCCGGCCCATCAGGACTGTCAGAATAGAGACCTTAGCCCCTGAGTCAAGGCTTTCAGCAACCCACTTGTTGACACCCTCATGTTGCAGGCCTAAATTCCCAAAGGAAGGAGTCTGGCCCATCCTGGATTCATTTTTACTTCTGGTTCAACAGCAGGAGACAAGGGATGATAGGGGGGAGCTGGGATGGGGTGACTTGGTAGGGCTGGGACTCTGGCCCAGCTCTGTCTTCAACATGTCCTTTTGACTGCTTGTCCCCATCTGTTTGACTTCTCTGACTTCTTGGGAGGCTTGAAAGAGACAGAGAGGTGCCTTTCCAGTACTATGGGGAGCTCTCAAGGCTGCCCCCATAGAGGTGGCCTAATCTCAAATATATCCCAAAGCAAGTTTTGGTTCAACTTAATTTAAACACATATATACTCAGACAAAATTTACATAAGCCATTCATATAGAAGCTCTTTTTTCAGAATAGGGAGTATATGGCATTTACTTAACACAGAATAAATATTCAGAGTGTCCCTACTCAAATTGGAATGGTTCCCAAACGTAGCTGTTTTTAATACCTTTTTCCAGCTCAAATTGGGTGAAACTGAGCACTTGTTGTTTAGTTGCTAAGTCACGTCCCACTCTTTGCGACCCAGTGGACTGTAGCCCACCCGGCTCCTCTGTCCATGGGATTTCCCAGGCAAGAATACTGGAGTGGGGTGCCATTTCCTTTTCCATGGGATCTTCTTGACCCAGGAATTGAACCTACATTTCCTGCATTGGCAGGCTAATTCTTTACCACTGAGCCATCAGGGAAGCCCTATACATGTACAGTTTCTGGGAATTCAGAGTTAAACCTGAACAGTAATGCCTCTCAGTCTATGCCTCTTTGGAAACTTGTTCAGATTTCACACTACTCTAAACATCTGCTATAGGGGGTGTCTGAAGAAATTTATACATTTATTCATTCAGCAGTTGAGCAGAAACGTGCACACTTATCTGTTTGAACATGTTAAAATTCAGAAAGGACAAAACTTCTGAATCCTCTTTAAGATGAGATTTGAAGGGAACTGAAAGCTATGAGATTAGTATGAATGGTTTGTATATTTCACGCAAAGGTCAGGTAGGAGCTAAGACTTAAGGAGAGCCTCCTGGATGCCAGGTACATACCTGATGTCATCTAATCCTCAGGAAAGCCCTGAGAGGTGGGCACTGGTGCCCACATTGCCCAGCTGACACAACAGAGTGTCTGAGAAGCTAAGGAACCTGACCTGGGCCTCACTCTGCATAGGGGCTAAGCCAACTGCTAACCCTGGTCTCCAGTCCCCAGACCTGGTCCTTCCTACCGTGTGCCCACACACTCACAATGGGAGCTGTGTGGCGGAGAGTGTGCTGAGAGCACTCAGAAACTTTTTTTCCTGATATAACTTTTTGGGGAGCAAGAATGGGGTTAGCCACATATGAGCTTTGGAGTCGAATCTATGCTGAAGGAGCAGGGGGAAATTCCCATAGCAAGACAGTGTCTGGAGGTAAGCCTTGTGGAAGGCTTGTAGAAAGAAAGAAGCTTCTCCCGGGGTGGGAAGAGGCTGCACAAAGGCTGCTGAAGGCTGTAGACGAGCAGCTGGGGTATTTCTTTACTTCTTTCTTTGAATGCTGTATTTATTGGCATTTAGGCAGATATTCATACTATTGCTTTAAATAGAAGGTTATTCGTACAGTCCATGGGATACCAAAGAGTCGGGCATGACTGAGCACGTGTGCACACACACACGCGCACACACACACACATTTGTAATAGAGCCTGTTGAAATGTGGAGAGTGCTCTGTATTCTTTCAAAGGCCCTTCAAACCCAGCCCCTTTCACTTGTCTGAGTGCTGCCTTCCAGTGGCAGCCATTAGAACTGCATGTGTGGTGTCTCAAGAGGACAGAACCTGCTTTTATGCAACAAACCCAGCCTGTTTAGAGCAAGACACATATCATAGTAATGATTTAATACTAGTTCAGAGCAAAATTTTAAAGTTCATTTCTCTCTAATATATAAGTAGAGTTATTTAAAGTATTAATAGTGTTTTCTTTCCCACATCACCCTCCTTTGCAGACCTTCTCAGGCCTGAATATATTTAGCTGAAGTCTGGCTGTAGCCCCAAGAGGTTGATAGGCCCCTAGTGAATGCCAGCAGCCTCTCATCACTGACCATTTTTCCCCACCGGTTTTAAGTGTGCAACTCAGTGATATGGAAAACTCACGGACTTGTGTAGCTTCACCACAATTCAACTTTAGAGCATTTCCATCACCCCTAAAAGACATCATGTACCAATTCGCAGTCACTCTCCATTCCCACTTGCAGCCCTGGACAATGACAAATCTTCCTTCTGTTTCTGTGAGCGCTCTTGTGGACATTTCATATGCCAGTCATATGATGTGTGGTCATTTGCATCAGGCTTCTTCCCCTTAGCATGTTGTTGAGGTTCATCCTTGTCGTAGCATATGTTTTGTTCTTTTTTTACCGAGCTACATTCCACTGCATGGATGTACCATACTTTGAGTATCCACTAACCAGCTGATGGGCATTTGGATTGTTTCTACCTTTTGGCTATTATGAATAATGCCGTGAACATTCCTGGGCAATGTATTCTCAGATTCACCCTGGGGACTTCCCTGGTGATCCAGTGGTTAAGACTCTGTGCTTCCACTGCAGGGGACACAGGTTCGATCCCTGGTCAGGAACCAAGATCCTGAATGCTGTTTGGCACAACCAAAAAGAAAAAAAAAAAAGATGCTGGATGAAATCTGCCAGGGAAGGAGAGAAAATAGTGCTTCTTCAAGGCAGACATCCCTGCTCAGCACTGTGGGGTTTTCTTCTTTTTTATCCATGATCTCTAGAGCGTCGTGATAAGTCTGGGGGAGAGGGGAAGCAAAGGAGAAAAGGACTCTGAGTACTGAGTGCCTGGTAGGTGCTAGACAGTGAGCAAGATGCTGTGTGTCTGTCGCCTTCGTGTGTCACAGGCCTGGGAGAGGGATATTGTTAACCCCACTGGACAGGTAATGAGAGTGAGGCTGAGAGAGACTAACACGCTTGCCAAGGTCTCAAAGCCCATGAATATTAAGATGAGGGCAGCTAAACTTTATAACGAGATCTCACTGCATGTTAGCCACTGTGCATGCATGCTAAGTCACTTCAGTTGCGCCAGACTCTGCGACCCCATGGACTACAGCCCGCCAGACTCCTCCGTCCATGGAATTCTCCAGGCAAGAATACTGGGGTGGGTTGCCATGCCCTCCTCCAGGGGATCTTCCCAACCCAAGGATCGAACCCGCGTCTCATGTCTGCCACGTTGGCAGGTGGGTTCTTTACCACTAGCGCCACTTGGGAAGCCCATTAGGCACTGTGCTGGCAGTTAGCGTGTATTTACTTCATTCGTCCTTGAAACAGTCCTGTGATTATTATGAGGCTGAAGCTCAGAGAGGTTAAGGACCTTGCTCACAGTCACCCAGTAAGGAAGCTACAGGACTCCAGAGGCCCTGCTCTAAGATGATCCCCATTGCTCCATAAATCCCCTAGGTAGTCCTCTTCAAAAGCACGTTCATCTCGCCCCAGTTTCCAGGAACACCAGCCTGGTTAGGGAGTGTGGTGGGGAGGACACGCCCCAGGGAGCCGCACCTGCCCCAGGCTGCCTGGTTGTAACTGCCGCGGGTCACTCCCGGCCTCCTTTCCTCCCACTCCAGACTGGCGGCCATCGCTCTGCTGGTCCTGGATGAGGAGGAGAGTGCCTTCTGGTGTCTGGTGGCCATTGTGGAGACCATCATGCCAGCGGACTACTACAGCAAGACGCTCTTGGCATCCCAGGTGAGCCGGTCAGGGAGAGGACTGGGGGCCATGCAGGATGGTGCCATGGAATTGTTCCTAGGAGCCAATGAATCTCTGAAAAGCCAATGAATCTCTGAATCTCCATTTCTCCCTCTGTACAATGGGCCAATAAACCCTGCTCTGGGACTGCTGTGATATTCCAGTGAGCTGATGGCCTTGAGAATTGTCAGGGCCCTGCCCACACCATAGGTGGTTGTTACTCCAGGGAGGACATTATGTTATGAGATATCCTAGGGAAGGGAGGAGGAGGAAATCTAGTGTCACTTGGTGTTTGCCAGCTAAGAGTTTCAAAAGAGAGGTCAGGTAACAAGGAAGCTGGGACTTGGGAGGGCGGGATGACTGGGATGCTTCACACGCTCCCATAATCGCCCACTGAGAAGCACAGCTGCCTCTGTCCTCTCACAGCCCCTCCGCTGCCCTCTGAGCGCAGGTCAGCCCTGGGGTCAGGCAGAGCTAGGGTCAGAACCAGCCCCTCGGAAAGCAGCCTTTTGCCCTTGGCAGGTGGCATCACCTCTCCGAACCTCAGGCCTGCCTGCTTCCCAATGGGCGTAGCACTGCTTCCTGGGATTGTTGAGGGGTGTAAATGCGAGGCCATCTCACACCTCCTCCCTCCAGCCTCTCCCTCCTCACCCCTTGTCCTATACTTGCTGCATCGGTGCATCTGCCTGATGAAGAGAGGGATGCTACTCAGCGGGAACCTTCTCACTCCCCATCGAAACCTACCAAGCCATTACCTGCACCACCCCCCGCCCCCCATCCTGTTCCCCTTTCCTACTTCAGGCACCCGCACTGTTTTCTCATTCTGGGTGGAGAGGTGAGGAGAGAGATCAGGGATGGAGAGGAAGACTTAGTAGTCATCAGGAAATAGGTGGTAAACCAGGTGAGGATTGTGTTCTGCTGTGTGGCAGGGAGGCCCAACTTAATAGTGCCTTTTTTGGTAGGTTCCAGGGATTTTTTTGATGATGGCTGTTCAGCAGTTAGTTGTGATTTTATTGTTTTCATAAGAAGGGGTGAGTTCACTTCCTTCTACTCCTCCAACTTGAGCTAATCTCTCCTAATAGTGGCTTAAATGGAGGATTATTTTTCACAGATAATGAGAAAGCTAAAGGCTCCTTCTTGCTGTCTGTTATGATCAGAGGATGGCCACACCATCTCTGGTCATGTATTTTCTGAAATACAGAAAATTTCAAATGTACAAAAACAGAGAGAAAGTGTAATGAACCTCCATGTATTCATTACCTAGCTTCAATAATTACCAACACAGGGAGGTTAGTACTATTCTCACCTATACTCACACCATTCCCCCTACTTTGATGACCCTGAAGTAAATCTCAGACATCATCAGTCCATCCATGCATCCTTCAGTGGGTTCAGTAGCATCTTAGATTTAGTGGGTTACCCTAGGCTTTGAGCGCCACAGCGGACCTGGAGTTCAGGGTGAGGAAGGAGGGAAGAGGGTGTTCACCACAGCTGAGAGCTAAGTCTGGAAGAAGACTGAAATGGGGAGAGGGCTGAGAAACCAGCAGTTCAAGAAAGAAAGAGCAAGAGGACCCTAAAATGAGCTCATCACTGAGATAGGAGCAGCCACAGAACAACCACGTCCTAGGGCAGGGAAGAAGCCACTGCTGGGAGTGATCAACCGAGTCCAGTGAAACAAGGACAGAGGCATGACAGTGACCACGCTCAGCACCATCACCTCTGGGCCCCACGACCTTGCCCTGAGTATCTTGTGCATCAGACCCAAAATAGGTGCAAAGTTGAGGCTGTGGTATCAACCGATCCAAGCCTCAGCTCCTGCTTGGCTTGGGGTTCAGGACAAAGGGGCCCAAACTCCACGGGCTAAGAACTTCTGATCTACAGAGACCTCTGCATCAGAGCTCCCAACCTGGAAGGCTACTCACCTATGGAGTGACGTGTCTCCCTGTCAGGCTGGGCACCAGCTCCTCTGGACACTGTGTGACCCCAGACGGCAGGACCCACTGGGAGCAGCCCCAGGGCTGTGTGTGGACCGGCTGGGCGTGAGGGGTAGATGGGAAGCAGGCAGCCCCTCCTGCAGGGTAGCAGCCGACAGGTTCTCTCTTGGCTGCAGGTGGACCAGCGGGTGCTACAGGACCTCCTCTTGGAGAAGCTGCCCAGGCTGATGGCCCACCTGGGGCAGCGCCACGTAGACCTGTCCTTCATCACCTTCAACTGGTTCCTTGTGGTCTTTGCAGACAGTCTCATCAGCAACATCCTCCTCCAGGTCTGGGACGCCTTCCTCTACGAGGGCATCAAGGTAGGGCACTGCAGAGGGCGAGCGGGAGGGTCCTGAGCAAGTCCCTGCCTCCTCTGGGTCTTGATTCTGCCCCTGGATAATGGGAGGATGGAGTCCACCCAGTGGGGCTCTGGGGGACCTCTCTAGGGAGCCTGGCTTCATTAGCTCAAGTGCTCTGCACCCCTGAGAGGAAGTGGCGCTTCTGCCTCTGAAGACCATCCTAGAGCTGGGAGGATTCCCTTCCCCTGAACAGGGGGCTTCAGCCTGCCCAGAAGGCACATCACTGCTGCCTCCTCCTCCTCCTGTTCAGACCGAGCCCTAGACGAGGCAGCTTCTCCCAGCTCTGCCCTTTTCCTTGCGAGGAGACCCTAGGCAGGCCCTCCCCTGGCCTCTGCCACGTTTCCCCATGGTGGTAGACCTCACAGTTCACCAAGCACCCTCGGATCCATCTCTCCATGCAATTCCTGCTAGCACTCCATGTAAAGACAGGGTTGCCCTCATTAGATCCAACAGGGGCAACACCTTGCCCCGGCTCCCAGGACAGTCAGGCTCCCAATCCCCAGATTGCCAGCTGAGCTCCCCATGTGGTTTCCAGCCACCCCCGCCTTGGCTTTGCCCCACATGTTTCTTCCAACCCTCCCATCTCTGCAGCCTGTCCAGGGCCGTCCACACCGCCTGGGGGGTGTGGGTTCTGGGGCTTCCCTGCCTGGCTCCCTATCCCCACCCTGCACCCGACTCTGCCCCCCAGGTGGTGTTCCGCTATGCCCTGGCCATCTTCAAGTACAATGAGGAGGCACTCCTGAGGCTACAGGATAGCCTGGAAATCTACCAGTACCTGCATTTCTTCACCAAGACCATCTGTGACAGCCGGTGAGACCCGCTCTTCCCCCGCCCCTCCACCACCCCCATAAGCACGACCCCAGGACACAGAGCAGAGCACTGACCCTCCATCACAGCTTAGAAATCTTTAGGGACATCCCACTGCCTCAGAATCTGTCCCCTTAACATGGCATTCAAGGACCCCACGCAGTTTCGTTTCTTGCCCAGCTTATCCTGCCCCCAACACCCATGCCCTAGGATCCTGCCCAACAGAGCTGTCTGAGTTCCCAGGACAGCCTCCATCTCTGGGCTTCTGGCCCTGCAGGCTCTTCTGCTAAGAATGCCTCCCTGCACTCCCACCAGCACCGTGTTTGTCTCGCCCACCTGTGCTTTTTCCTCAAAACTCAGCTCACAGTCCCCTCCTCCAGGAAGCCTTCCCTGACCAACTTGCTCTTCCAAGGTTAGAGGTCCCTCAGCCCTAAATTTCCTCCTGCCTCAGTACTTATCACTTCGAGTGGAAACTGTCTTCTCAGTCACTGTTTCCTCTCAGGAAGGGGCCTTGGCTGCCTGAGCGGAGTGAATGGGCAGGGGTGCCCAGGATGCCTACTGACTCTGACTCTGCTTTCTCCCCAGGAAGCTGATGCACATCGCCTTCAACGACATGAACCCCTTTCCCATGAAACAGCTGCGCCAGCTGCGGGCGGCCCACCGGGAGCGGCTGGAGGCCGAGCTGAACGAACTGGAGCAGCTCAAGGCCGAGTACCTGGAGACCCGGGCAGCCCAGGGCCCCGCGGTGCCTGAGGGTTCCCCGAGCGAGGATGAGGGGGAGGCAGAGCCCTGACATGGTTGCCTGCCCTCCCCAAGCCCTTTCTCGCCCTGGGCTGGCAGGCCCAGAGAAGGATGGCCATGCAGCGATGTGTGACCCTGGGCAAGTCCCTTCTCCTCTCTGGGACTCAGTCTCCCCATTGAAACATTGGCTTCTGAAGCCACTGACTGGGTTTTCTCCTCATGAGCACCCCTTCTCACTTCCTCCACAGAGCACTTTAGCACCCAGACAAGCAAGAGTGCTGTCTTTATAGGGTTAACCTTGAACATTCTCTAAGTTTTATCTGTGTATAACAGTGTAAATACTGGAAATAGTTCACAAGCTCTGGAACCTAAACAGTTCTCAGTAACTGGTTGTTCCTGGGTGGGCCTGGGGCTCCAGGATGCCGCACCACCAGGGCCTTCTCAGCCTAGGACGTCTCTGGCTGCTGTTTCTCATGGTGTCTCTGCAGGGCCAGTCCTGGTTCCTGGAGGAGCTGGGTCCATATGCATTTACAGCTCCCATCTTTGTGGGCGACAGCATCTCTCAAATACTGGTTAGGCTTTTGATCCAGGCCCAGCTCCCACCCACCCATTTCCTGAGCCTTGCACCTGCCCTCTCCTTTCTCCTCACAGCCCATCTTGGGTGTTGGGGGGTTTCTAGGGAAACCCTTGTCCACCACCAAGAGAAACTTGGTGTGGGGATTGAACAGAGAGCCCTGGTTAGCTGGCCAAAGTCTGATCTCCCACCACCAACTTCATAGTCAGGGGCAAGAAGGGTCACCTCTTTGAAAACTGGGTGGTTGGGAGAGAGAGAGAAAAAGGTGGTGAGACAGACAGAGCCTGCAGCCAGGTCAGGGCTAGCTTGTGCAGAACTCAGCTCCAGTTCTTCTGGGCTCTTCCAGGCCCTTCCTCAGCAGACAGGCTTCCCCCATCCCCCTCCGTGCAGGGGGTCGAGGCTGCACAAGTGATGTGAGCAGCTCATTCCTCAGCAAAGCCTGTGACTGTCTGCCAGGCTAGCCTTGGGCTCAGCAATCTTTGCTATGAGGGACTAGGGTAGGGCTTCTCACAGAAAAGCCTCCTGCTCTGATCCAAGGTTCTTTTCGAGGCTTGGGAGGGAGGCCACACCCATTGCTGGGGACAAGGGACAGGCCCTTTTCTCACCCACCAGCGTGAACTTGGAGGGGTTGGCGCACCAGACCCCTTGTTCCCTCCCATCACCACCCCCACCAGCCCCAGGGAGAGGACCCTCAGGGTTCCTTTCCTCCCACATTCATCAGGGCGGCTGTGAACACTACACCAAGGCTTGACGGCCTTTTCATATTTGCCAGACTTATTCGTCTGCTGAGGTCCTTTCACCACCAAACAGTAACTGTGAAGCATGATGGTGGTCTGAGGGCAGCCTGGGGTGGGGGGGTCCTGGCTGCACCCCCAGCAGGTTGCAGGCTGTATCCCTCAGGGCCATCACCAGGAAGACTGGGGGGTCTGGCCTCCTGGAATGCCGGGAGGGTTAAAGGAGATGACGCTGGTGCTGCGTCTGCTTGCCGGGCACAGAGTGAAGCACACAGCCTCGGCAGTGAATGGCCTTTTCATAAAGAAGGCATCACCGGGAAGGCCCTAAGGGCCAGAAAAGGCCCGCCATTCCAGGAGAGACTGGGTCCAGCTGGTCCCTCTGACTCCAGCCTTTAAAACCAGATTCCCTCCTTGGCAAAAATACAGCACGTGACCCCAGCTCAGACCAGGGCTGCTGGATAACGCACCCCCACCCCTCCCCTCCCGTCTGCCACCCGCCTCTGCTCCCACCTCCCTTTCCTCCTTCCCTCATCCTTTGTCTTCACTTGTCTTCCCTCTGCTTCTCTCCCCGCCCGCCCCCGCCACACACACATACACACATGCCACGCCCGGGCAAAGAAGTTCTGCCCAAAGTTGAGTGTCCGTCCCCTCCTCCTCCTTCACTGGGAGGGGTGGTACTATGCAGCTGACCCAGCACTGTGTCACCTCTGGTTCCTACCTGGCTGCCCCACAGTACCACCTGGGTGCTGGGTCAGAGCCTGTTGTGGGGCATGGGTGTTACGGTACAGCGACAGGGTTGGGGACCACAGGCAACGAGGACTGACTAGTGGGGCCTCCGGCCCTGTATCGGGGAGCTGGAGCAAGAGCCAGGAATGTGAACTGCCTGTCCTAGAGCACCCACTCATCCAGACAGAGCTCGGTTTACAGATGAGGAGACAGCTCAGAGAGGTTAGCCAACTTGCCCAAAGTCACAAAAGCCACAAGTGTTTAAGCCATGCTTAAGCCTTAGAGGCTGCTAACTGGAAAATCCAGGGAGAGCTCCTCCAAGCTAGAACACCTCCCCCAAGAACCCAGGAGAAAGGGCAAGCTTGGCCTATGGCCCCCTGAGCCGTGAGGGCCATGGGGTACCCCAGGCAAAGGAAAATGGAAGGAAGAACCATCTACCTGACAAGGGAGGCTGTAGCAGGGACTTGGGGCGGGTGGGGCCGAACTCCGAGAATCTCCGGGGCGGCTGCTGCTCCTTGGGAGCCTGCCCACCCTCCCTCAGCTCTTCCTGAAAGGCATTTGGGGCGCAGCCCCAGTGTCAGGTTCCTGGCCCCGCACCACAGCTGTCGCCCCCACCATCCCCAGGGATTGTTGCCTTCCCGGCTGGAGGATCTGATCCCTCACAGCCCCACCTCCCTACCCCAGGGGTGGGCCCCCTAGCTCAGAGCATCCTTCTCCCAGACACGAGGCCCCCAGCAATCAGGACACGCTCCATTCTACAGGTGAGGGAAAGGAGTTACCCGGGGAACCTTCCTGGGCAATATCCCTAAGAATAAAGGGGCTCCTCAAAACAGCAGGGGGCCACTGTGGAAGATCCGAACCCTGAAGTGGGAGATACATGTTAACTTCTACAGGATGCCTGTGTTCAGGGTGCTCTCCCTCATGTTCAGAACCTCCCCCTAACTCTGATCCTCCCAGGCACAGGTCCCCTCCTTCCTCAGCTCACCCTGCCATGAGCACAGGACCACATGTGGGCAGATAGGGGAGAACTTGCCACTTTCCCTCACACACATGCAAAAACAGGTTCTGGTCACCCAGAAGACATTTACCTACATGTGGCAGGTTAATTTTTTAAAAAAGGAAATTTTGGCCATACCGCACAACATATAGGATCTTAGTTCCCCAACCACCGGTTGAAACTTGTACCCTCTGCCTTCAAAGTACAGAGTCTTAACCACTGGACCACCAGCAAAGTCCCAACACACAGCAAATTAAACAAAGGCCATGCTGACACAGGAAGGTGTTGGATTTCTGGCCTATCTCAATCAGCAATAAGGCTCAATAGAAGGTCCTAGCAGATGGACCCAACTTTGGGACCAGACCTATTGTGTGTTTCCTAGCTAGAGACCCCTGGATAGGTCATTCCCGTTCTGGCCTCAGTTTCCCCATGTGTGCAATTCAGATAGTCAGCGGGTGTTGTTGATGTTCAGTTGCCCAGTCGTGTCCGACTCTGCTACGCCATGGACTGCACCATGCCAGGCCTCCCTGTCCCTCACAAGTTCACATCTATTGCATCCATGATGCCATCCAGCCAGCTGTCTTATCCTCTAACACCCTCTCCTTCTGCCCTCAGTCTTTCCCAGCATCAGGGGCTTTTCCAATGAGTCAGCTGTTCACATCAGATGACCAAAATACTGGAGCCTCAGCTTCAGCATCAGTCCTTCTAGTGAGTATTCAGGGTTGATTTCCCTTAAGATTGACTGGTTTGCTCTCCTCGCTGCCCAAGGAACTCTCAGGAGTCTTCTCCAGCACCACAATTCGAAGCCATCAATTCTTTGGCGCTTTGCCTTCTTCACAGTTCAGCTCTACAACAGTACGTGACTACTGGGCAGGTAGTCTTCATCAAATGGGTCAGCGTTAGGGGGATGGAAGGGGCAGGGGGATAAGCACACCTACACAGCATCTCTAGGCAGAGTCCCAGGGTGTGTCTATTGCAGAGCCCTCCAATGGCCTCCCCACTGGTCATATGTCTAGGCCCCCCAGAAAGGTCCCTGGCAACCTGCCTGTCCCCAAACGTGGTCCCAGCCACCCACTATCATGGCACAGAGGGGTAAAAGGCAGATACACGGCTGGGAGGGCACAGCCACTGGAATCTGGGAAGACTTCCCAGAGAGGGACGTCGGTACCGGCCCTGGAAGGAAGGACAGTAGGAGGTGAGGGAAGAGAACTCCAGGCAGAGGGGACAGCATGAACAAAGGCACAGACGTGTGACAGTGCAAGGGGGTGGGGGATGCACCAGTTACTGGCCCTGGCATTAGGTGAATTAAAACGTTGAGGTGAATTAACACTTACTGACCCACGTACTGTTCTAGCTCCTAGAGATACACCACTAAACAAAGAGCTCTTCACAAGAGAGGTGGTGTGGTAGTGTAGTTAGAAGCTTGGGCTTGGGAGCCACTCTGCCTAGGGTTGAATTACTACCTGTGTGATCTTAGGCAAACTACTTAACCTCTCTGTGCCTTAGCTTCCTCATGTGTAAAATAGATGAGTAACAGGTAACCTCATGGGTTTGTGTGACGTAAACTATGGTGATGCATTGAAGGTGCCTAGAACTGTGCCCGGCTCATTAAGGGCTGGCTGACGGTATTCCTAAAAGGCTGGACCACCCCCATCTCTGTCCCAGTGCCTAGCATGCAAAACCCCATAGCAGGCGAGAACGGGCAGCAGCGCCCCCTCCTGGCTGCAGAGAGAAAGAAGGGCGTCCTCCGGGTCCTCCCCGCCCTCTTCCTGCAGGCGGACAGAGAAGCCTCAGGAATTACTCCACCAGCCCAGGTTCAACGAGCGCTGCTCCTGAGGCCGGCTCTGCGCACGCACTTCACCAGGCGGGTAAATTAGATCTTCTCATTTAATTTTCAAACAGCTCTCTGAGGCAGACACAGTTACTGTTTCCCTTTCACCAGGGGAGAAACTGAGGCTCCCGGAAGGTCGAGTCCCTTGTTCCAAGCCACTCGGCGAGGGAGCGGCGGGACGCGAAGGCAGGCGAGTGTGACTGTCCCCAGCCTCGGCTCGGTTAGCCCGGTAGCCCGCCCCAATCACTGCGGCGTGTGCACGCCCGTGTGCGCGCCCGTTCTGCGCGCGTGTGCGCGCCCCGGGACCAGCCCCGGGGGCCAGGAGCGCGGCCGAGGGCTGGAGAAAGGAGGGGTGGCCCCGCGAACTCGCGGGGCGCGAGGGCGGGGCATGTGCCTGGCCCTTGCCCCGCCCACCGGCCCCGCCCGCAGACTTCGGTGGGGAGGAGGAGGCGGCGGCGCTGGGCTCCGGGACTCGGCGGCGGCGAAGAGCGCGGAGTCGGAGCTGGACGCCGCCGCCGCCGTCACCGCCACCGCCACCTGCGCGGCAGTCATCAAGGTAGGGCGGCCCCGGGCCGCCGGCCATACCTTCCCGGTTTGTGCGATGTGTGCGCGCTGCGCCTCTGGGCTGCAGCGCCTGGGGAGGGATGCTGGGGCTCGGCGCACCGCGGGGGACCTGGCGGGGCGCGGGGGACCTGGCTTCCAGCCCCTCCGCGTGACCTTGCACAAAGCACTGTTCCTTTCCAGGCCTCAGTTTCCCCGTCGGAATAGCGGGCGCAGTGGTGGCACGTTCCTCGCCTGACTGTTAGAGTAGGGGCCGCCGCAGGCTCCAGCCTCCCGACGGCGCGGAGCTCGCATGGGCACTGTCTGCACAGCCCACCCGGAATGAGCGCGGCTCATGCTGGGTGTGGCTGGTCGTGCCCGTCAGCCTCCCTCCCGGCCCCCGCTAGCGGCCTGGGTGCCCCGCGGGACCCGTGTGGTACTCTACCCTCTCTTGGCTAAGAAACCTGCTGGGCCTCAGCTTCCGGGCACGAGAAATAGGCAGGGGGAGCGGACACCCCGCAGGTCCCTGTGGAGCTGGCCTGGGCATGCAGGGTGGGGCCATCAGAGTCTGCCAGCCAAGTCTACCTCGCGGTCTGGGGCGGCGAGAGCCTTGGGTTGGAGGTAGTGGGGCCCTCGGCCCCAGACTTGCCTAGACCAGACCTGTGCAGGCACCTGGATTTAGGGAATGGTGTGGAACCTGCCCTCCCCTTCCCTTCCTTTCCCCACCAGGTGCTGACGCCCAGCTCAGTGTCCCAGCCTGCTGTGATAGGGCTAGGTCCATGCATGGACCCCAGAGGGGCTCCAGCACCGGGAGAGCCATGTCTGGGTGGGGTTGGGTCTGGGACAGAGCAGGTGTCCGAGGGACTGTGTGTGGCTCCAGACTCTCTGTGTAAAGAAGAATCCTGGCATCTGGCCCAGCCCCTTGGTCAGATGCCCTCTGGAAGGTCTTGCTGCCCAGTTGCACACCCCGTATTATGGGAATCTCACTAGCTGTAAACAGAGCTAGGATCTGCTAGTCCTGCTCTGAGCACACAGACAACATCTGACTCCTCCCTGCCTCCCACCCTGGGGTAGTTATCTGGACTCCTCAGAGATAAACACCACCACATCCAGCATTGTTTCTCCTGTTGAAGCTGAAGAGAGCAAAGGCGGGACCAGGGAGCTGAGGTGTCTGCCCCAGAGAGGGCAGTAGTCAGCCTGGGGCTTGTTCACAACTTTACCTGCAGGTGAGCTGCCTTAGGTCTGGAGTGAGAGGAGCCAGAGGAGCCTCTCTCTAGACCGTATCCTCTCCTGTCACCCACCCTGATTGAGGGGGCAGGTTCAGAGCATCAGGTCTGAGCCTTCTAGTCTCCCTTGTCCTCCTGCGAGACCTGTCCCTCACCTGGGAGCTTTCTTACAGACAAAAAAAGGGCGAGGCTCCTGGGGCAGGGGGTGCCCGCTGGGTCCTCACAGGTGTGTGAGCAGAGGTTGGCCAAGCACTTGCTGAGGGTGAGGTACCTTTGACTGCAAGTCTGGGACTCTCAGGCTGAAGTAGAGTGACCAGGACCTCACCTTCTGGGCATGGTGGAGCTGCACGGGACTTGAGGCCAGACCACAGATGAGTGTTATTATTCCCTCATAAAAGCAGACTAAGTATCTGTACTGTCACTCAAGTGTAGCTCCCTCGCACAGGCTTAAGCACTACCTATGTCTCCTGTCATCTCTACCTGCGTATAATCCGGGCTCTGTTTTCCTGTTCCACTAGTCCAAGCTGTTTGGACCTTGATTTAAAGGTATGGCAGATCCTGGGTATTAAACAGTCATCCTAGGTCAATAATTTTAAAATGCACCATGGAATTATGAAATATCTAAGCTGAAAGGAATCTTAAAAAATCATCTCATTCAACCCCGTCATTTTACAGATAGATATCCTCTGTCCCTGGAGGGGATGTGACTTGTCAAAGATCACACAGCAGACAAGCAACCCCAGGACTTGTGTGTGTGTGTGTCTGAAAACACATACCATATAGTAAATGAAAGCACTCTATTTATTCCTATAAAATTAGCAGAAATAAATGTAAAAGGATAAAACTCTATGCTGGTAAAGCTATAGGGATTCTCCAGTAGCGTTTAATTTTGCAGGGCAATCTGGCAGCTTGTTCCAAAAGTCCATGAAAATGGTCCTAACTTCTGTTTGCCCCTAGCCTTCTACTTTGAGGACTTTGCCCTAAGGAAGTAATTATAGGAGAGATGAGTGTAGTGCTGTTATTTACAAGAAGTTATCTTATGGTAAAGAAGCGCTTGGTGTTTTACTACGGCTGAATAAGCATTTCATTTAAAAAGTACAGCTTTTAAAATAATGATACTGAAGTTTCCATTACCAGAGTCTGGCTAACACAGGAGCAGTGTGGTCCAGAGGGAAAGCCCCAAGACTCATGTCAGCATAGATTCGGCGAAGATTCTTCCTCACCCCATCCTGTGATCTCAGGTCAATTCCTGCCCTCTTCTGTACCTCACTTCCCCTACCTGTGAAGTGGGGTAGATTCAGTGATTGCTGAATTTCCTTGAGCTCTGGACAACTCACGTTCTAGACTGAGCAAATCTCTGTAGCAGAAGCCTTTATTAGGAGGAGCAGGGAACACAAGGATAACCAAAGAATGTTCCAGCCTCCCTACCCCATGACCCCATCATTAAATAAATCCTCTTAGAGGCAAACAACTAGCTAGCATTTTTCTTCTAGGGAAGGGGTTTCCCTCAGCCTTAGAGCTTTGTTATCTCGAAATGGCCAGAACCTGGATTATTTTAGGGGACAGAGATTTTCCAGGAGGATCAGAAAATAATTCACCAAGATTCTCCATGTATTGTTTTATGTTGCCTCCTTCAGAACAGATTATAGGTGTTTAGCAATCACACCTATTATGAAGGGCCAGGAGTTGGAGCAAACATTTACTGGACACCTACTGTGTTAGACCTTGAGGTGCCTCCCGGGGGCCTGCAGGCCACCATGGGAAACGTATTAAGTTAAACTATGTGAAAAGGCCAATATCTGGCTACTTTTGACTTAACAAGAAATGGCCATTTTATTTGGTTCAGCCTGAATGGAAAAAGATATAATTAAAAAGCACTGTGTTCCTTACCATACAATTGAGAGATTGGCAGGGTGCTGTGGGGGAAAGAGTGATTAGATTACTGTGTAAGCTCAGAAAAGTCGTGGAGGAAGAACATGGGAGCCTTGCCTTGAATTATCAATAACAATAATAATAAGCTAATATTTATTGAGTAGTTACCACCTGCCCGATTTTCCTAAGGGCTTCACATTTGATCATTCAACTTTTCATTTATTAAACACCTTCACTGCACTAGGTTATTTTCTAGGTATGGTGAGGAGGGGTTCTTGACAGTAAACAAAATAGACTAAAAAAAAAAAATCTATCTTAAAGGAGCTTACAGTCTCATAGGAAAAGAAGACAGACAAATAAAATAGGTGGTGATAAATGAGATGGACCAAATAAAACATAAAAGGATATTTCATGTGTGTGAGGGAGAATGAAAGGGAAGAGTTGTGGTTTCAAATAGTTGTTGGGGAGAATCACTGAGAAGGTGACCTTTGGAAGAAGGCTTGGCTGATTCCTGGGGGAAGAGCTGTCCAAGTAGAAGGAATGACCAGTGCAAAAGCCCTAAGGTAGGACCATGCTTGGCACCTTCAGGAAGAGCAGACTAGAGTAGTGGTAAGAGGGAAGAGGATACAGGTGAGGGAGGCCCGTGGTCAGATTGTGTACCCCGTCTCATGCAGTATGGAATTCTGTAAGTTTGAGGGAGGTACGATTTTTCTCTTTTTCATTTAAAGGAACAGAGATACAGAGAGTTTCAGTAACTTGGTGAAACATTGTCTCATAGAGGAGCTAGGGCTTTTGGTCAAGCCTAGTAGGAGCCATGGAAAGCTTTGAACAAGGAAAGAACATGGCCACATTTGAGTGTTACTGCAATTCTTTTGCTGTACAGAGAGAAGGCTGTGGAAAGAGTCTAGGGCTGGAATGATGAAGCTGGACCAGGGCAGCGTGAACCATTGAACATGGGGGCAGAGGATCTGCTGAGCTTGGTCCTTGGGGTGAAATAGGAATCCAAGCCAGAGGAGGAGGAAGCCATGCTGGCTTTGGGCCTTATTTATTTCAGTCAGTTCAGTTCAGTCGCTCAGATCAGATCAGATGAGATCAGCCGCTCAGTCGTGTCCAACTCTTTGCGACCCCATGAATCGCAGCACGCCAGGCCTCCCTGTCCATCACCAACTCCCGGAGTTCACTCAGACTCAAGTCCATCGAGTCAGTGATGCCATCCAGCCATCTCATCCTCTGTCGTCCCCTTCTCCTCTTGCCCCCAATCCCTCCCAGCATCAGAGTTTTTTCCAATGAGTCAGCTCTTCGCATGAGGTGGCCAAAGTACTGGAGTTTCAGCTTTAGCATCATTCCTTCCAAAGAAATCCCAGGACCGATCACCTTTAGAATGGACTGGTTGGATCTCCTTGCAGTCCAAGGGACTCTCAAGAGTCTTCTCCAACCCCACAGTTCAAAAGCATCAATTCTTCGGTGCTCAGCCTTCTTCACAGTCCAACTCTCACATCTATACATGACCACAGAAAAAACCATAGCCTTGACTAGACGGACCTTTGTTGGCAAAGTAATGTCTCTGCTTTTGAATATGCTATCTAGGTTGGTCATAACTTTCCTTCCAAGGAGTAAGCGTCTTTTAATTTCATGGCTGCAGTCACCATCTGCAGTGATTTTGGAGCCCCCAAAAATAAAGTCTGACACTGTTTCCACTGTTTCCCCATCTATTTCCCATGAAGTGATGGGACCGGATGCCATGCTCTTCGTTTTCTGAATGTTGTTTAAGCCCACTTTTTCACTCTCCACTTTCACTTTCATCAAGAGGCTTTTTAGTTCCTCTTCACTTTCTGCCATAAGGGTGGTGTCATCTGCGTATCTGAGGTTAATTGATATTTCTCCCAGCAATCTTGATTCCAGCTTGTGTTTCTTCCAGTCCAGCATTTCTCATGATGTATTCTGCACATAAGTTAAATAAGCAGGGTGACAATATATAGCCTTGACGTACTCCTTTGCCTATTTGGAACCAGTCTGTTGTTCCATGTCCAGTTCTAACTGTTGCTTCCTGACCTGCATACAGATTTCTCAAGAGGCAGGTCAGGTGGTCTGGTATTCCCATCTCTTTCAGAATTTTCCACAGTTTATTGTGATCCACACAGTCAAAGGCTTTGGCATAGTCAACAAAGCAGAAATAGATGTTTTTCTGGAACTCTCTTGCTTTTTCCATGATCCAGTGGATGTTGGCAATTTGATCTCTGGTTCCTCTGTCTTTTCTAAAACCAGCTTGAACATCAGGAAGTTCACGGTTCACATATTGCTGAAGCCTGGCTTGGAGAATTTTGAGCATTACTTTACTAGCGTGTGAGATAAGTGCAATTGTGTGGTAGTTTGAGCATTCTTTGGCATTGCCTTTCTTTGGGATTGGAATGAACACTGACCTTGTCCAGTCCTGTGGCCACTGCTGAGTTTTGAAAATTTGCTGGCATATTGAGTGCAGCACTTTCACATCATCATCTTTTAGGATTTGGAATAGCTCAACTGGAATTCCATCACCTCCACTAGCTTTGTTCGTAGTGATGCTTTCTAAGGCCCTCTTGACTTCACATTCCAGGATGTCTGGCTGTAGATGAGTGATCACACCATCGTGATTATCTGGCTCATGAAGATCTTTTTTGGGTAGTTCTTCTGTGTATTCTTGCCACCTCTTCTTCATATCTTCTGCTTCTGTTAGGTCCATACCATTTCTGTCCTTTATCGAGCCCATCTTCACATGAAATGTCCCCTTGGTATCTCTAATTTTCTTGAAGAGATCTCTAGTCTTTCCCATTCTGTTGTTTTCCTCTATTTCTTTGCATTGATTGCTGAGGAAGGCTTTCTTATCTCTTCTTGCTATTCCTTGGAACTCTGCATTCAGATGCTTATATCTTTCCTTTTCTCCTTTGCTTTTCGTTTCTCTTCTTTTCACAGCTATTTGTAAGGCCTCCTCAGACAGCAGTTTGCCTTTTTGCATTTCTTTTTCTTGGGGATGGTCTTGATCCCTCCGTCAATAGTTCTTTGTCACGAACCTCCATCCATAGTTCTTCAGACACTCTATCAGATATAATCCCTTGAACCTATTTCTCACTTCTGCTGTATATCATAAGGGATTTGATTTAGGTCATATCTGAATGGTCTAGTGATTTTCCTTACTACTTTCTTCATTTTAAGTCTGAATTTGGCAATAAGGAGTTCATGACCTCAGCCACAGTCAGCTCCTGGTCTTGTTTTTGCTGACTGTATAGAGCTTCTCCATCTTTGGCTGCAAAGAATATAATCAATCTGATTTCGGTATTAACAAATTCTTAATAGCACCTCTTTTGTTTCAGATGCCATCTAAGATTTTAACTGGCCCAGTCAATCTTCAAAACAATCTATAGAATAAGTTACTATTACTTATTATTTTTAATGGGTGTATTAGATTATATGTGAATTATGTCTCAATGAAGTTAATTTGCCAAGAAAGTATATTTGTTTTTTCTGTTATAAATATTTGATGATAATAGAGAATTTAGAAAAAAGAGAGGAAAACAAAATAAATCACTCAGTCTTCTCTTTTTATCTCAGATAATCAATATAAACATTTTAGTAATGTCTACTTTGTCTCTTTTTCTACTGTTATCCCCATTTCGCAGATAAGGACACTGAGGCCCAGAGTGGTTGGGCAGCTTGCCCAGGGTCATACATTTGGACCCATATCATCTGACTCCAGTGTTCAGGGTCTTAATCACTGAGCTACGTTGCCTGTAGGCAAACTAGAATGTCCATTGGTAAGTTTATTGAGACACACAGCCTCCACTCACCCCACCCCCAGCATCATTTCATAGACAGGGAAGTTAAGGCCCAGTGAAAGGTGAGGCCTTGTTTAGTTAGCATCTCTCAGCCAGTTGGGGGCAGATATGTGCGATCTCATTCTAAGAAACAGGGAGCTGAGGATTTGTAGAGTTGATATGACAGCTGCTTCCAGCTTGGCCTTGAGCCCAGAGCTTGCAGGAGGCTGGCAGGTGCCATGACCTACACATACAGAGTGCTGGGCATTTCCAGGGCGGGCCTGTCTTCCCTGGGCCCAAGAATCTCAGCCCTCCAGCAGCCTTGCTGGGAGGTGACTAGGGTAGGGAGGGAGAGTTTGGGGCCTTGCCAAGCCTGCAGACCCCCTGGGAGTTGTCTCTGGTACTCTGACTGTGCATTTGTTTCTGGCGCTGGTGCCAGCAAACTCCCTGGGCCACCTGCTACCAGGGATGCAGCCCTGGCTTCCCATTCCAGCACTGCCACTGGGTGAGCTTCAGGCTGGGATCCTTCTCTCCCAACCTACTAGCTGCAGGACGAAGGAAATGGAGATGGAAAGTTCTGGCACAGGGCATAGCTCATGGAAGAGCTCAATAGAGAGCCAACTGCTCTTGCTGTTCCTAGGGCTACCCCAGGGTGTTGGCCCAGGCTGGGGGACTAAGCCTTCCCAGCCAGAGCCCCCTCCTCAGTGCTCACTTTCACACCTGCTTGGCCAGGGAGGCCTAGCCAGTGCAGGAGGAGATGGAAATGAACCCCAAGCAGAGGCTTGGCATCTAAGATGGCAAGCAACAAGGAACACAGTGGAACAAAAGAGCCTTCTGAAGAGGGAGACCTGTCCTGGTCAATGACATGCTCTGTAGGCAAGTCCTGTCCCTTCTTTTTACCCCTTGTCCTCTTCTGTAAAGTGGGGAGGGCATTTCCTGCCTTAATAATCGTAACCATCTTCATTCCATCTATTGGGATCTGTTATCCCTCAGCAGCCATTTATTGAGGTTTTACTGTGCCTGGGGAGTAAGAATGGGAATAAGCCAGATCCATCAGTACCTTCAAGGGCACGCATTCTGGTGAGGGGCTCAGTTCAGATAGGGAAACCCCAGAGCTATGGGCCCTTAAGGAGGAGCATCTAATGCAGCCTGGGGAGGCAGGTAGAGTGGGGAGGCTGCCTGGAGGAAGTAATGCTTGGGCCAGGTTGTTAGTGGGATTTGAAGTTGGCCAAACTCTGAAGGGGAGAGAAGCAAGAAAGGTCAATGGGTAAATTGCCCCACCTCTGAGCCTCTGTCTCCTCATCTGTAAAATGGGGATAATAAACACTTGCTTTGCTTAATGAATATGGTGGTTGTGAGTTCCAAAACTGGACAGAGAGCATGCAAACACTCAATGAACTGTGGATGCCAGGCACCTGTTCTCTGTTGTTTACTGTGCTATCTTAAGTCCCCAGGGCTTAGGGAAATATCAAGGCAGCATCTGAGTCCAGGAGAACATTCGGTCTGTTCTGAAAGGTCTGTGGTCAAGCCCAGCAGGGACAGACAGCCACGAATCACTTCGCACCCCTTGATTTAAGGGTTCTAGAGTGTATCTGTGCTGGGGTGCAGCTGTGCTTTGAGGAGGCCCCGAGGGTGAGCGCGATCCAGTCACAGTCCTGTCCTGAGGAAGCAGGGCAAGTGTCCCTAGGAACCTCTCAGGCCATAAGCCCTGCACCCTGCTAGAGGCTGGGCACCCAGGCCAGGCCTCAAGGACCTGACCAAGGGGGGCTCTAGGGACCTTCCAGGTGAAGGGATGGAGAGGATGAGGGGCACCGTGAGGTCACCAGGAAGAAACCAGCTTGTGTAGTGAGAGGTCTGCAAATTTGTCTTACCTGGAAAATCAAGGAAAAGAGCAGTGTACGGAGTGAGCCCATTTTGGTTATGGAATTTGGTTTGGAATATGAAGAAAGACTAGATCTACACACAGGTAAATACAGAAAAATTTTCAGGCCAACACACATCAAGCTGGTTGATTATCTCTAGATGACAAAATTTTGTTTTCTTTTTTCTGAATTTTGAATTTTTTTTGTGATAGACATTTTATTTCCGTAAAGAGGTGGCTGTATGTAATGTGTGTTAAAATGGAATGTAGATGGTGTAGTAATCCAGCCAGTCTCCTGTCACCAGGCTGGATGGTTTAAGGAGATACCCACAGCGTGAGGACTTGGGTAAAGCCTGGGGAGTGGATCCTCAGTGCTGGTCTTCCAGAACAGTTGAGGGCAGGGGCCACGGATGGCTTGATGTAGGTATCACATGGGAGGAGAGGTCTCCAGGGGTCTTCAGAGGGGTTCCCAGAGCTCTCTTTTGGGACAAAGACTAGAAGTTTAGGTAAGCAGTCAGCATTATGACTAACTGCCCAAAGCCAGGGACCCCGGGCAACATCAGCAGAAGCATAGAGTCAGATCCAGAGAAGTGAGGGTCCTGCTGGAGTTTGGGCCGCACCCTCCCCCCCCAAGTGGGACTGGGGCAGCTGCAAGTGGTCCAGAGGCCGCCAGGCTGGGGAGGAGCCTGTGCTTTCAGATTCTGTGATGCTTCAGGCTTCCACCTCAGCGTGCCAGACCCCAGAAGACCCTTCATCCTCAGCGATGTGGATTCTCAGTCTTTGGTCCCTGGGACTCTCACAAATTGTCCCACCTCTTTGCAAAGAGACTAGAAAAATCGAGTTACTGTGCTATTTCACAGAGAAGGCAATGGCACCCCACTCCAGTACTCTTGCCTGGAAAATCCCATGGACGGAGGAGCCTGGTGGGCTGCAGTCCATGGGGTCGCTAAGAGTCGGACACGACTGAATGACTTCACTTTCACTTTTGACTTTCATGCATTGGAGAAGGAAATGGCAACCCACTCCAGTGTTCTTGCCTGGAGAATCCCAGGAACAGGAGAGCCTGGTGGGCTGCCGTCTATGGGGTCGCACAGAGTCGGACACGACTAAAGCAACTTAGCAGCAGCCGCAGTGCTATTTCATGGAATGCAGAGCACCGCCTGTTGTAAGATATACCACTATTTTATAATCCATTAGGAAGAAAAAGGGCAAGCAATTAAACTGTAAGCTGCATCCCAGTTTCAAAGATGTTAAAAACTGTGTCTTAGAATCAGCTAAATATGACATGTGACCAGCCCCTACCTAGATTCTTAATTTACTGTATATCCACTCATTTAATATGTGCAGCAACCTTGTGGCTAGATATTCTTGGCCTCTTTCTACAGATGAGGAAACCAGGGCCCAGCGAAGTGGCTTGCAAGATCACACAGTCAGCCAGAGGTAAAGCTAGGATTCGAACCCTGTTTTCACTGGATTCCACCACTTGCTCCTAATCCAACTCCAAAGACCAGCTCCTGAGCTCTGACTCTTGGGAATAATGTTCAGCAGCGTAAACATATTGTCAGTGCAGAAATGCCCCGGTGGACTGGCCATTAAATGCCAGGTGCTCTGAGTAATGGGGGGCCTGGAGGAGGGCTGAGGAGCTCATGGACAGGAGGGAGTCTTGAGAGCTTACTGGCTGAGTCATTAATCTCATCCTTGTTATGACCATTTCCAAGAGTAGGTTGGCCCATGGCCTGCCCTGGAGAGAGACTGCAGAGGCCTGTCCAGCACAGATAATCCTACAACCTCACCTAGACTGGCCCACTCATTCATTCCCTAAATAAGTAATTCTTCAATTGAGTTATTTGAACAAGACCTTTGTTCACACATTGATCACTTTCCGCATCACACAGCTCAGTGCTAGGGATATCAAACGGAGCAAAACAGATAATCTAGGGGTTGCCTCAGTGAGCTCACAGATCAAAGGAGAGTTGTGCAGTACCCAGAGAGTCCCACAAAACCTGGAAAAGAGAGGGCATATGGAGCAGGCAGAGAGGAGAAATGTTCCTAGTCCAGGATCACTGCAGAAGGCTGTTGTAAAGGGAAGGACTTTTGAGCTGAGATCTGAAAGATAAGCAGGGGAGTAGCTGGGTGAGGGTGGAATATGCTCCATGAGAATGGAACATTCTAGACCAGAGTAACAGCCTGTGCAGAGGCCCTGAGGCTGGAGGAAATGGGCTGTTGAGGAATTCAAAGCCCCAAGTGTCTGTAGCTCAGATCCCTGCCCAAGGTGAATCTGGAGAGATAAGAGTGGGCCAGACCCTTCAGACCTTGCAGCAATGGACTGGAGTGGCGTGGGCAGACTTCCATCTTTTTTTTTCTTTTCGGTTGGGCCTCGTCTTGGTTGTGGCACACAGGCTCTCTAGGTATGTCACACAGGCTTTATTTGCTCTGTGGCATATGGGATCTTAGTTTCCCAACCAGGGGTCAAACCCATGTCCCTTTCATTGGAAGGCAGATTCTTAAACCACTGAATCACCAGGGAAGTTTGAATTTCCATCTTTTGAAAAGATCAGGGGCAAGGTGTTTGCTATCGAAGACTATGTGACCAGGTAAGAACACGGTGGTAGCTGTGGGAACAGTAGCCAATGTGCATGGTTTAAGAGATATTTAGGACATAGAGGAGGGAGGGGTGAATGATGGATTGGCTTTAGATACAAGGAGAAAGGGGCTTCCCAGATGGCTTAGTGTTAAAGAATCCGCCTGCCAATGCAGGATAAGTGGGTTGGATCCCTGGTCGGAAAGATCCCCTGGAGGAGGAAACGGCAACCCACTCCAGTATTCCTGCCTGAAGAATCCCCTGGGCGGGGGAGCCCGTGGACAGAGGAGCCTGGCAAGCTACAGTCCACAGAGTCACTAAGAGTCATACACGACTGAGCGACTGCACACGCACACACGTGGAGCACACGGCTGGGATCTCACTTGCCCACTGTGCCTTTCGCAAGGCCTGACTCACAGAGGGAAGGGTGCTGGGGGGATACAGGCAGTAGCGGAAAAGGATCTCACCCTGTGGGTTTCCGTCAATTTTTTTCCCCCAAAGTGTTTAGATATCCTGGTTCATCCAGCATCAGGGTTTTGCCAGATAATAATGAGAGAAGTCAGGAGGAAGAAAGATTTTATGGTGTTCTTAAGAGTGAGACAACAGACCACAGAACTGGCTGGAAGAAAGAGAGTGAAGAGAGAATGGGCAGGTAGGGGAGAGAAGGCAGAGGAAGCCAGTGGTGGAAGTTCTCACGGGGGAAGGTGTCTGCAGTGGGTGAAGCCTGGCCTGATCTCCTGGGTTGCTGGGACAAGGAATGGGCATCATGGTATGCAAATATCACATGGCCCAGACACCATCCTACAAGCTGGCCTTTCAGAAAAACTGGATCCAAGCCTGAGGGATTATGTTGTCCTGGAGAGGGGTCTCTGGTCCAAAGCTCGCTCCTTGAGCCTGAACCTGTTTTTTATTGATCCATCAGGGGTGAGACTTCCCTGGTGGCTCAGATGGTAAAGCGTCTGTCTACAATGTGGGAGACCCGGGTTCAATCCCTCGGTTGGGAAGATCCCCTAGAGAAGGAAATGGCAATCCACTCTAGTATTATTGCCTGGAAAATCCCATGGACAGAGGAGCCTGGTAGGCTACAGTTCACAGGGTCGCAAAGAGTCAGACACGACTTCACTTTCACTTTTCAGGGGTGATGACAGAGGGTGGATCACATCTGGAAGTGCCAGTAAGCTGGAAGCAGGGAGGGTGTGGTCAGCAAGGGGTGCTTGAACTAGTGACTCTGGAAGCGGGTCAGACTGTTTCAGTCGTGGGGCTCGTCTGAAGTCACACAGCTGAGAAGTGACTCCCTGGTATGGTTTTCTGTGCTGTGGATTCCAGATTTCAGAGGGTAATCCCTTTCACTTATCTTGATCTCGAGCTGAGAACATGGCACCATTTAGTCTGCATCTTGGGAGGATAGTCAGAGCCAGCTAGGGGATGGCTGGAACTGCATGTGGGAAGACTTCCTGGAAGAGTAAGCATCTAAGCTGGGCCTTGTAGCAGCTGGACATACAGAGTGGTAAGGAGGGAGATGTTGGCAAAGGAACAGCAGAAGCCAAGGGCTGGCACGGGAAGCACACTGAGCCTGTTTGGGATGTGGTGAACATACAGTCTGGTCTGGCTCAATCTAAAGGGAATAGTATCAGATGCTGGCCAGACACCAAGGGCAGAGAGGTGGGAGCAGCCTACCCTGGCAGGAAGGAATGTTTTATCACTGACATTGTTTAGAACTGTAGGCACATCATGATAATGAAGCCAGGCTTTTTGTTGATTTTATTATTGTTTTTAAGCTCTCTATAGAAAAAGCCCCTCTTACTTTCTGCACCCAGCTGACTGCTCAGCTCCCTACTGCCTTTGTCTCCCCACCCCCAGCTTCCCCTTCACAGCAGGAGGGAAGAGAGCCCTAGAGACAGGAGCAGGATTCTAGCCAATACCTCAGAAGGCCCAGGATCCATGCCTACAAATGCCCACCACTTTACCAGGCCTGGGTTGACACACCCTGGGGACCACTGTGCTGTAGAACTCCAGGTCCTGTGGTGTTCTGGGCTGCAGTTGGTGGTCAGAGACAGAATGCTTGGGCTCTAAGGGCACCCCAGATCTCACCCTCCTAAACAGAGCCTTCCAGAGTAATAGTTAAGTTCAGTTCAGTCGCTCAGTTGTGTCTGACTCTTTGCAACCCCATGAATCGCAACACATCAGGCCTTCCTGTCCATCACAAACTCCCAGAGTTCACTCAGACTCACATCCATCGAGTCAGTGATGCCATCCAGCCATCTCATCCTCTGTCGTCCCCTTCTCCTCCTGCCCCCAATCCCTCCCAGCATCAGAGTCTTTTCCAATGAGTCAGCTCTTCGCGTGAGGTGGCCAAAGTACTGGAGTTTCAGCTTTAGCATCATTCCCTCCAAAGAAATCCCAGGGCTGATCTCCTTCAGAAGGAACTGGTTGGATCTCCTTGCAGTCCAAGGGACTCTCAAGAGTCTTCTCCAACACCACAGTTCAAAAGCGTCAATTCTTCGGCACTCAGCCTTCTTCACAGTCCAACTCTCACATCCATACATGACCACAGGAAAAACCATAGCCTTGACTAGACGAACCTTTGTTGGCAAAGTAATGTCTGCTTTTGAATATGCTATCTAGGTTGGTCATAACTTTCCTTCCAAGGAGTAAGCGTCTTTTAATTTCATGGCTGCAGTCACCATCTGCAGTGATTTTGGAGCCCCCCAAAATAAAGTCTGACACTGTTTCCACTGTTTCCCCATCTATTTCCCAGGAAGTGATGGGACCGGATGCCATGCTCTTTGTTTTCTGAATGTTGAGCTTTAAGCCAACTTTTTTCACTCTCCTCTTTCACTTTCATCAAGAGGCTTTTTAGTTCCTCTTCACTTTCTGCCATAAGGGTGGTGTCATCTGCATATCTGAGGTTATTGATATTTCTCCCGCCAATCTTGATTCCAGCTTGTGTTTCTTCCAGTCCAGCGTTTCTCATGATGTACTCTGCATATAAGTTAAATAAGCAGGGTGACAATATACAGCCTTGACGTACTCCTTTTCCTATTTGGAACCAGTCTGTTGTTCCATGTCCAGTTCGAACTGTTGCTTCCTGACCTGCATATAGGTTTCTCAAGAGGCACATCAGGTGGTCTGGTATTCCCATCTCTTTCAGAATTTTCCACAGTTTATTGTGATCCACACAGTCAAAGGCTTTGGCATGGTAAATAAAGCAGAAATAGATGTTTTTCTGGAACTCTCTTGCTTTTTCCATGATCCAGCAGATGTTGGCAATTTGATCTCTGGTTCCTCTGCCTTTTCTAAAACCAGCTTGAACATCAGGAAGTTCACGGTTCACGTATTGCTGAAGCCTGGCTTGGAGAATTTTGAGCATTACTCTCCTAGCGTGTGAGATGAGTGCAATTGTGCGGTAGTAATAAGGACAGTAGTAATAGCCTTTGGGGTTACTTCCCTGTATAGACATGTTGCCAGGACCACATGGGCACTCAGACAACAGCTGAACCTGATTAGTCCCATTTCACAGATAACAAAAGCGAGGCTTCAGAGTGACTCTCAGAACCGTGGCCTACTGAGACACCATGTCCTCCATCCTGGTAGCACTTGTAACCTTTGCTGAGATGCACATCTCCCTGCCGCCCAGCAGGTGATCTTACATCACAAGAGAGGCAGCCCCAAGGGTGAGAGGTCAAGGAGCTGCCTATGGCCCAATGAGAGAGGCCAGAAGGGGCTGACTGTGGCCAGAACAGAGAGGTGTTACCATCAACAACTAGAGATTTGCAATCCCTCTGGGATCGGCCACTGACTAGCCTGGTGACCTTGGACCAGTTATAGCCCTTCCTGGGTCTTTGTTTCTTCACCTGCAAAATGAGGGGTTAAACTGGTTCATCCCTACCGGCCCTTGCAGCCTGAATATCTTCTCTGAGCATCTCCCTGTTTTCTATTCTGATGGCATCCAAGAAGGTACGCAAAATGCTCAGTGCAGTGCAGGAAAAAATATTATCTAAACAAGAAAATAATTCAAGTTTGCCATCATTTGCCAGGTGTAGACACACTGACCCCCTCTCCAGGAAGGGGTCAGGCAGCCTCATGTCTCATGTCTCCAGAAGTCTCTGAGAAAGGGGTGATAAGGATACCCCACTCTTTCGTTCATTTTAGGCAGGTTATCTCAACTAATTAACCTGGTCCGTCAGTTCAGGTCAATCTAGATTAATTAATCCAGATTGGATTTGTGGATTATATTGACTAGTTTTAACTAAACTAACCCTCAATAAATGGACAAGCGATTTTAAAAGATTCCTACCAGGTCACTGAATTGTTAGTAATTCTGATAATGCTAGTGCATGAGGATAAGAGAATGGGAGAATGAACACTTGGATTTTTAGCACAATCAGTTCATCACCCACAAGGAAAGGGAAAAAAAAAAACAACCATGAGGCAAGAAGTTAGTCCAAGATTTTTTGAGGGGGAGGACCCTATTTGAAGTAGAGATTTAGTCACTCTGGTTAATATTAAATCTTGCCTCTTGTATAGATTGTGCCTTATGTCTGTTAGTGCATAAGTGTTAGTCACTCAGTCGTGTCCAACTCTTTGGGACCCCATGGACTATAGCTTACCAGCCTTCTCTGTTCATGGAATTCTCCAGGCAAGAATACTGGAGTGAGTAGCCATTCCCTTCTCCAGGGGATCTTCCCTACCCAGGGGTCGAACCCACATCTCCCACTTTGCAGGCAGATTCTTAACCATCTGAGTTACAGGGAAGCCCATGTTTACTTGTATGTAATATATTTGGGTGGGTGAGCTCAATCTTTTTCCCTTTGAAAGTAGTAAATGATCAAAACATTTTGGGTGCCACTGCTCTAACTTCCTGGTCTTTTCGTTGCTGCTGCCACTTCTGACATACCACCACGTTTGTGATCGTCCTTTGTTTGAGTGGGATGCGATTTGTTCATTTTTCTTCCTGTGTCGGGGCAGAGACTCCGAGACTCCCTCTGGGCCCACAGAGCCCAACATAAGGGCCTGTCTCCAACTAGGAACTTAGAAAATATGAGTTGAGTTGATGTGCTTTAGTTTACCCTTCATGCTCTGCTGGACTTTCTAGCAGCAAAGACTTGGGGTCTGTCTCCTCTCCTTCTCCTAAGGAGCCCCATCTCCCCCAGTCTGAACCTTACTCTGGAGAAAGACAGCCCACCTTCCAAAGGGCTAAGCCTTGGGAGACCCTAGCTATGGGATATGACCCTCGGCCTTCTAATTAGAAGACCTTCTTCCCCAGCTATCCTTGGAATTTGTTCCTTCAAGAACAGCAACACAGATAAGAAATAAAATATTTGATGCTGTATCCAGACGCAGGATCAAAGGAAACTTTGTTCCCCATCTTAGAGGACTCTCCTAGGCTTGAGGGCTGGAGACCTGGATCCTGTTCCTGGTTCTGCCCTGTGTGGGTGGCCCTGGGCACAGTAAGTCAGTTTCCCCATCTGTACCTCATGATCTCTGTGGGGTCTGGCCAGTTCTGCTTCTCTGAGATGCAAAATCTGGGTTATTTTTGGAGACCTGCTCTGCTGAGTGGTTCTTAGCCTCCATCTGGAGGGTTTGGCTATGATCCTTCCAAACTGGGTAAGAGATGGGGACAGCTTGGAGCATTACTGGGAGGTAACTAAAATGGGGAGATGGGAAACTAAGTCACCCAAGAAACTCCCAACCTGGAGAAGAGCCACCCTGGGGACAGGTGATCAGGTGCCTCAGGTCTCTGGAAGGGCCACTGTGGGGCAGAGAAACGGATGTGGTTGGTGGGGCTCCAGGGATGGAGACAGGGCCGTGGAGGAAACTGTAGATTTCCGCTTCGTAAAAGGAGGAAGTCTAATCGTTGAGCTCTTCTGTCCCTGGAAGGGGTGAGCTTCTCCACAGTAGAATGGGGCAAGCCTAGATCTGCAGACTTTTCAGATGGAATGGTGTGGAAAAGGAGAGCGGAGATGTGGGCTGCGTGCCCCTCTGGGTCCCTGACCCTGGGCAGTCCTGGGATGCTGCGTCTGTTTCTTGCCTCCAGATGTAATAAGATCATTTGACAGAGGGAGTTAGTGGGCCTGGCTAAGAATTAGATTAGATAAGAATTAGAGCTTTAGATTCGAAATCTTTGCTGAGGGTGGGGGAGGGGTGCAAGGCTTCCTCTGTTTTCCTCCAGTTAAGGAGATTTTCCTGGCTCTGAGCACAGATGACCCCTCCCATCCCTGGATCTTTAGGTCTTTAGGTGTCGCCTCTTTGAAGAGAAAAGGAACATGGGCTCTTTGTGCTTCTGGTTTAATCTGTAAGCCCTGTTCAAAGTCCTGACTCATTTTTGCTAAATGTTCATTTCAATCCATTAATACAGGTAAACAGTTTAAAACCGTGCCTCCTCACAGTGAGTAGTCTATAGAAGTTATTACTTATTTTTTAAATTATTTTTATTGAGTATATGCACCTTAAAATATTTTATTAGTTTCAGGTGTACAACATAGTGATTCAATATGTTTATATAGATTATACTCCAGATAAAGTTATTAAAAACTAATGGCTATATCTCCCTGTGTTGTGCAATATATCCCTGGTACTTATTTATGTTATCCATAGTAGTTTGTGTCTCTTAATCCCATGCCCCATCTCCCCATTCCCTCTCCCCACTGGAAATCACTAGCTTGTTCTCTATGTCTGTGAATCTGCTTCTGTTTTGTTACATACATTCTTGTGTTTTAGCATAGTACTCTAGATCTGTCCCACGGTGGAGCTGCTGTTAATTATTTTGAATTTATCTTGCATTTGACTGAGCGACTAGCACTTTTTTGACTTCTCTGGTGGCTCAGACTACCGGTAAAGAAACTGCCTGCAATGAAGGAGACCCAGGCTCGATCCCTGGGTTGGGAAGATCCCCTGGAGTAGGAAATGGCAACCCACTCCAGCATTCTTGCCTGGAGAAATTCCATGGACAGAGGAGCCTGGCAGGCTACAGTCCATGGGGTCACAAAGAGCTGGACACGACTTAGTGACTAACTATCGTGTGCCAGGCAGTACTATAAGTGCTTGTCAGATATGAATTCGTTTATTAATTACCACCCCATTTTATAGATGGAAAGCCTGAGGCCTAGAGAGATTGACTAACCTGTCCAAGGTCTTCCAGCTGGTATGAGGAGGTGCTGCTATTCAACCCCAGTAGACGGGCTCCCAACCGTGTCTGTAACCACTGCTCTGCCACCTTTCAACATGGTCATGTCGTATAATAAAGAAAGAAAGCACCTTTGCCTCTATTCTCCCTTCAGTGCTTCCCTAAAGCCTTAGGAGGGTCTCAGGCAGGGATGCACATTTGCATTTTATGGCTGGGGCATTGGGGCCCAGAGAGGGACAATGACTTGAGCAGGGTCACACAGCAAAAGACGGCAGAGCAGACTGGAGCCCAAGCCCTGGTCTCAGTAACTGTGTACCTTCCCTGCACAGAGCAGGGCTCCAGCCGAAGCCGGTGGGAGCATGTGCTGGTCACTGAGGGCACTGCTCCCTCAAGGGGCCCCTTCCTTCACCATGAGGAGCAGAGCCAGCTCCACAGAGAGGGTCAGCAAGCCAGAGGGAGGTCGATGGAAGATCCACCCTCTTCCTGGGAGCAGAGCAAGGCTGTCCTGAAGGCACCTGCCTGGAAGAGTAGTAAGGATCGTCCCCCACAGGGCCCCTTCTGCGGGAGGCCTAGGCAGAGGAGCCCCTGACTAGCCCAGAATGAAAAGGTGAGGGGGGAACCAACCTGTCCTGCACCCCCTGAAGTCACACCAGGGACTAACTCTAAGGACAGAGTTCAGGGAGGGTTGAAAGAAGCAGGAGCTCCCTGGGAAAACAAGCATGGAAGCAGGGGCAGAGACAGTGGAGGAGTGCAGGAGAGCTGGGCACTCTAATATGGGGCTGCTGTTTCTTTTTATATTATTATTATTATTATTGTGGTAAAATACACAAAACATCAAATGTATCGTTTTAACCATTTTTAAGTGTACTGTTGTGTGTCATGAAGCACATTCATTTGACTGCACATAGCCTGCTCTGGCGGAGAAGGCAATGGCACCCCACTCCAGTACTCTTGCCTGGAAAATCCCATGGACGGAGGAGCCTGGTGGGCTGCAGTCCATGGGGTCAAGAAGAGTCGGTCACGACTGAGCGACTTCACTTTCACTTTTCACTTTCATGCATTGGAGAAGGAAATGGCAACCCACTCCAGTGTTCTTGCCTGGAGAACCCCAGGGATGGCGGAGCCTGTTGGGCTGCCATCTATGGGGTCACACAGAGTCAGACATGACTGACGCGACTTAGCAGCAACAGCAGCCTGCTTCCCAGGTGGCACTAGTGGTAGAGAATCCTTCTGTTAATGCAGGAGACAAGAGATGCAGGTTTGATCCCTGGGTGGGGAAGATCCCCCTGGAGGAGGGCATGGCAACCCACTCCAGTATTCTTGCCTGGAGAATTGCATGGACACAGGGGCTTGATGGGCTACAGTCTATAGGGTCCCACAGAGTCAGACACGACTGAAGCAACTTAGCACGCCTGCACTCACAGCCTACTCTGTTTGTTTGTTTGGTTTTGATTTGATTTTTAATGTTTTCTTTTTTGTTTTGTGTTCTATTCTTGAATGGTTTGCTTCCATGTGTGGATGAAAAGTGAGCGCTCAGTGCTAAACTATCATGCTTAGCAGAGGGACCATACGTAGGACACTAACGCAGTTTGCCCTGGGTCAGGTACTGTTCTAAGGCAACATGAATGGATAAATGCATGGAATCCTTATGATTCCCCTATAAGGTAGTTTTTGTTTTTGACCCTAGTCTACAGTTAAGGAAACTGAAACACAGAGAGATTTTGGATCTTCCTTACATCCCTCACTGCTCTTGTCTGTGCCCACTGGTTCATTGAGGCCTCACTGTGTGCCAAGGCTAGGGTCTCTGTCCCACTACTTGCCTCATCTCACAGCAGCCTGGCTGTTGGGAGGTGCCATGTAGTGCTGAGACACAGGGAAGGTGAGTTGGGTTGGTGGCTAGGTCTCTGACTCTGAAGCCAATGTCTTGACCACCTGCCCTCGATGCCTGTTATTCAGATAGCTGTTCAGAAGCTGTCGTGAGAACACCTGTCCAATTCTTAATGCTGGCCTGAACTGCATTTGTGTATTGAAAGAATACTGGAGAAAGAAAGCCCAGGACCACGGCCCCCAGTAGCCCTGAGTTAGGATGTGGCTGTGTGCTCACAGAGTCATTGGAGATCAGGTTCCCTCTTGTTGTGTAACCTCAGGAAAGTGCCTTCATCGCTCCCAGCTGAGTGCAGCTTGCTCCATCCAGGAAGTGGGGCTAGTTCTCCCCACCCCAGGTGGTTGTGAGGAGTGAATTAAACAGTGAATGGGAAGGTCTCTGTAAATCACAGAGCAGGGCTGTAAAGCGGTGGTTCTCACAGTGGCCCCTGAACCAGCTGCATCAGTGCTGCCTGGGAACTTGCTAGAAATGCAGGATTCTCAGGATCCACCCCAGACTTGCTGAATCAGAAACTCAAGGATGGGCCCAGCGGTCTGGGTAGTAATCAGCTTTCCAGGAAACCCTGATGTGCTCTCAAACTTGAGAACCACTGTAAGAGAGATTGGTCTTTGTTGCGGTGCTCTGGCTTTTCATTGCGATGTCGTCTTCTCTCATTGCAGGCCCACGGGTTCTAGGCCTGTGGGCTTCAGTAGCTGTAGCACATGGGTCCAGTTTCTCCCTGGCCCTTGGGATCTTCCTGGAACAGGGATTGAACCTGTGTCCTCTGTGCTGCAGGTGGACTCTCAGCCACTGGACCACCAGGGAAATGTCATGTCCGACTCTGTGCGACCCCATAGATGGCAGCCCACCAGGCTCCCCCGTCCCTAGGATTCTCAAGGCAAGAACACTGGAGTGGGTTGCCATTTCCTTCTCTGGAGAGATTCTTACAAAGTGTAAATGAGATACTGTCACAGGTCCTGGCAGAGTCAGTCCCGGAGCAGAAGGGCCTCCTCAGCCAGAGGTGCTGACATCTCTCCTCTACTCTTTGTCCTACACTGGATATCCCACCCTCCTTCCCTCCTTGGCCTGCAGGACCAGCCTGAACAGGTGTGGGCAGAGTCCAGGGAGGCTGGAAATGGGGAGAAGGCCTCACCATCCTCTCCTGGTGTCTGTTGCAGACAATGCCTGGGGAATTGATTAAGGCTGTGCAGGGGCATTTACCTCCAGGTGGATAAGCAAGTGGGGGAGAAGCAGGTAGGAATTTCCCATCACCCTCCTGTGTGTGTGTGTATGTGGCTTGACCAGGAAATGAAATATTGGGCTGCCCAGGCTCAGGCAGGAGCAAGCAGCCCTCAGTCGTACCTGGGGACTCTTTCCACAGGGAGATGGGTTAAATGATGAAAGGAAGCTATTTTTCTGATTTAAAACTCTAGCTGCTGAGAAGTGGCCCAGGAATGGACCTGGAGGCAGGGTCTCCTGACTCAGTGTTTCTCTCAAAGAGCTGAGGTCTAGGGGGTGGCGGCGGGGCAGTCAGGCCTTGACCCCTGGTCAACTGCCTGCCAGCTCTTCTCTGGTCAGTGAGGCTCGTCTCCTCCTGAGTCCAGAATCCTCCTCATCTCAACGTGCTCCACAGCCCCTCCAGCAGATAGGAGCCGGGCATGAAATGAACTCACTTATTTCTTCCTTGAACACAGCCCGTAGTTGAGGAAAGCAAATTCTTGCCCTCCTAATCTGCCTCAGCCCCAACAGGCCACACCTTGGTTACAGACTTTGACACCTGACCCTCCATGGACTCAAGTGCCAGCTCAGCGGGTGTTCAGAGCCTCGCCCAGCCAGCTTCTGACCCTCATTCAGTCAGTTGGTTGCTCAGTCATGTCCGACTCTTTGTCACCCCATGGACTGTAGCCCACCAGGCTCCTCTGTCCATGGAATTCTCCAGGCAAGAATACTGGAATGGGTTCCCATTTCTTTCTCCAGGGGATCTTCCCAACCCAGGGATCAAACCCGCGTCTCTTGCGTCAGCAGGCGGATTCTCCACCACTGCACCACCTGGGAAGCCCTCAGCCCTCATTGCTCCTCTGCATTTGCTCAGGCCCCAGCTGAACTGGACCCTTGGGTGCCCTGAATATGCCTTTGCCTGCCCATCCCCCCACCATGAGCCCCTTGTCTGCCTTCACTGAGCCCTCCCCCTGCAGTGCTGGCCCTGCTCTGTCCTGGGCTCACTCTGCTCGGCCTTGAAGGCTGAGATCAAACAGAGCCTCCTGGTGGTCTTCACCCACTCACTGGGTTTCAATCTCCCTACTGCCCTGAACTGAGCTCGCTGGCCTTTCCCTTCAATCTGGGCTCCCAGGGGGTAAGGATTGTTCCTGCCTCTGCCCTACAGCATCTGGTGCAGGCAGGGCTCAGAGAGGGTCCCAGGGATGCTACCTGGACTCACTCTGGGCCCCAGGTCCCTGCAGCTGGGCAGGGTGATGTGTGGGTCCACTGACAACAGAGTTTAGGCCCCCTGGCTGGGTGCCCATCCCAGGGCTGCTTCAGTCCTCCCCCAGGGTCACCTTGGGGCTCTAAATGAGGCATTTTCCCTTTCGGGGTCTCAGTGTCCCTCTCTTTCCAAAGACAGATCCAGAGGCTGTGCCAGAGAGTGGATGGTTGAGCAGGAAGTGAAGCTACCAGATTTTCAACCTCCAGGAGGCATCTTTAAAAAGTCTCTGTGACCCTTGTCTCTCGAAACTCCCAGATAAGGAAATTGTGGGGCAATAAATCTTTGTGGAGTTTTGGTCAGGGCCTGGTCAGGGGGCATAGACAGGAAGAAGCCCTGCTCTGTTTCTCCGGAGGTCAAGGTAGGAACAGCTCTGGGGACTGGGGTGGCTGCCAGGCTCACAGTCCCACTGCCCTTGTGGCCCCAGGGTCTGGCGCCTGCAGGCTGCAGAACCCTCAACGGATGGTTCTAACAGGTGGGTAGGGCAAAGGCATTACGTTTTATGAGTAGACAAACAGAACCCAAGAGGGGACAAGTTTGTCCAAGGTCATGTAGCAGATTGGCATCAGAATTAGGACTCTCCAACCTGACCTCCTGTGGAAGTGAGAGGCCCAGTCCCTGGCTCCTGGTACCCAGAGAGAGGGTGTTCAGGAGAGGTCTGTGGAGTGAGTGAAAGCTCAGAAGAGCAGCTAGGGCAGTCTCCTTCTGGGTACCTGCCTGTGGGGTCTGGCCTGTGGGTGGCCAAAGCTGAAGGGAGAGGACCACTTGGGCTTGGATGGCTTGGATGAAAGAAGGAAGGGACACAGGGAACAGGACAGGAGAAATGGAATGAAACATCCATCAACTGAACTTCTACTTAGTACTGAAACCAAGCAGGACCCTGTGAGGCCCCCCGGGTCTCACAAAAAGCCTTTCTGGCTCTCCCATTTCTTATTCGTAGGATAAAGGCTTCAGTCTCCTAGATCTTCCCAGAGTTCCAAAGGGCAAATGCAAAAAGCTATTAGTTAGGGAAATAAGGAATTCAGAAACAAAGGAGAAACGATCAAGAAACTAGAGTGCAGTGGTTTAGACTCCCAGCTCCCAATGCAGGGGGCCTGGTAAGGGAATTAGATCACGTGGGCTGCAACTAAAGCTTCCTCATGCCGCACCTACAAACCCCACAAGCTGCAATGAAGATCGAAGATCCTGGGTATAGTAACTAAGACCTGGCACAGCCAAATAAATAAATATTTAAAAAAGAAAAATTAGCTGTCATGTAGCTAAAGCAGGATCCAAGTTCCTCCTCAAGGGATATCTAAAACAATGCCTTTGTGCTCTTCTGTGGGAACTAAGGCCCCCACCCAGGGGGAGGATGGAATCTTCAGGCTGGACCCAAGATTCCTGGAACACCTCCCTGTTACCTCACCACCAGTCAATCAGAAAAAAGTCACACACCTTGCAGCCCTCACCCCAAATTTTTCCTATTAAAAACTTCTCCCCCAAAACCATCGGGGAGTTTGGGATTTTTGAGCATGAGCACCTTGCTTGGCCCTGCAGTAAAACTTTCTCTCTTCTAAACTCCAGTGTTTCCGTACTTTGCATTGGTTTAGCTTCACCATGCATCGGGCACATGAACTTGTATCCAATTACAGTACCAGACACGGGCAAGGCATTTTACATCTGTTACCTCCTTTAATCCTAGATAAGGCCCCGTGAGGGAGACATGTGTGTTAGTCACTCAGTCATGTCCAACTCTTTGCGACCCCATGGACTGTAGCCCACCAGGCTCCTCTGTCCATGGAATTCTCCAGGCAAGAATACTGGAGAGGGTTGCCATTCCCTTCTCCAGGGGATCTTCCCAAACCAGGGATCAAACCAGAGTCTCTCACATTGCAGGCAGACCCAGAGACAAATGGGGATCCAGGATTTGAACCAGGTGCCTCCTCTTCCCCTCCCTGAGTAGCAGGATGGGGTACTTCATGGGCTAGAGATACTGCCCAGGCCTTGGAGCTTGGGAGGCTCCCTGGGGGCAGTCCTATTTGAACCAGCCCAGAAAGGTGGAATGAGAGGAGGGGGCATCCTAGGAACCCAGCTGAGGGCCAACCTTGGCATTACCTGGGCTGACTTGGGTCTAGGCCGAGAGAAGGGCTGTGAGCAAAGATGGGGTGTCTGGGAAAGCCAACACTTTGAGGGGAGCTCAGATAAATCAGTGTGGCTCAAAGGGCAGTGTGTGGAGCAGAGGGGAAGGCTATCAGGAAATGAGCAGGGGCCTCAAAACACAAGTCTAGCAGAGGGCTTTATCCTGAGGACAGAGGTGATCTGTGAGGCGGGGATAGGGGGAGCTCTTAAGGGAAATGACAGGGTTAAGGTCGGGGCAGAGTAGGAAGCCTGGGCTGGGGTGAAGGAGAAACAGAGTCAATGAGAAAAAAGGCTGACCAGGCCTTGCACAGCTTAAGCGAAGGGTCAAGAGTAAGGGCACCGTGGGGCCAGGAGGCTGGGTCATCTCAGGAGATGCCCTGCTCCCCCCTGGGGCCCAGGGACCTGGCTCTGGGCAGTGTCAGATGTCCAGAGGAGGCACTCGCTCAGGCCTAATCTCATCAAGAGGAAAAAGGCCTTGGCTCTCTCGGACTCAATCTGCATTTCCTGTGGGCCTGCGGGGAGGCATCTGTGTGGACCAGAAGAACCGTAGAGCTGGAGGAGGGGTGACAAAGGCAGAGGCGGGAGGGTACTGAGGCAGAGCGGACCCGGGGACAGCACTGTGTCTACATGCTGGCTGCAGGGCTCCGCAGCCTCCGCTGCTGTTGAACACAGGCAGCTGAGGACTGGCTGATGAGGGAATCGTCCCCAGGCAGCTTCTTTCTGCTTTCCGGCCTGGGCTGTGCCCGTGTGAAAGTGAAAGTGTTAGTAATTCACTCGTGTCTGACTCTGCAACCCCATGAACTGTAGTCCCGCCAGGTTCCTCTGTCCATGGAATTCTCCTGGCAAGAATACTGGGATGGGTTGCCATTCCCTTCTCCAGGGGATCTACCCTACCTAGGGATCAAACCTGGGTCTCCTGCACTGCAGGCAGATGCGTTACTGCTGAACCACACCAGGGAAGCCCTGGCTGTGCCCATGGAGAGAACCAAAGGGCTTCCTCTGCCCTGCCACCCTCCCCTCCCACTCCCACCAAGACCCTCAGTCCCCTCAGCACAGGGGCAAACTAGGCTGCTGGCCTCTGCTACCAGACCCAAGTCAATGTGCCCAATGCACAGTGAGGCCAGACATACCGAGAAGTCAGAATTTGGAGCAGAGAAAGGTTTCTTACAGGGGCAAGCAAGGAGAATGGGTGGTCCTTGCTCAGAAGACCCAAACTCCCTAGTGGTGTTTAGGGAAGAGTTTTTATAGGCAACATTTAGGGTGAGGGCTTCAGGGTGCGTGACTTTCTTCTGATTGGTTGGTGGTGAGGCACTTGAGTGGTGTTCCAGGAATCTTGTGCTCAGCCTAAAAGTTGGTTCAACCAGGTAGGGGGGCCTTAGTTCCTGTAGGAGAGCTCAAAGATATATTGTTACGTATATCCCTTAAGGATGAACCAGAACTCTGCTTTATCACTGTGCTATTGTTTGACTGCCTCTCCTTTCTTTCTGCATTCCCTCACCTCCAAGATTAATAAGTGTTTGAATCTGCCCTTTGGAGCTAAGGGGAAGTCTAGGAAGCTGCAGGCTTTTGTACCCTAGAGAGCGCCGCCAGAGACATGCACGAATATATGCCTTTCGTCTCCAGGTTCTTCTGGATCCACGGGGGTTGTTAGTTTTTCATGTGGCTCATCAATGTGATGATTACTGAGGGTCAGAGTTCTGCACCTAGCAGGCTGCTTTGCCCTTTCTGGTTTGGGATTTTTACTCACATCCCCAAAATGTTGGGCCCTCAACACGTCCCTGTCATGTACTAAATCACATTTTGTTGTTCAGTTGCTCAGTCGTGTCCGACTCTTTGCGACTGCATGGTCTGCAGCACGCCAGGCTTCCCTGTCCTTCACCATCTCCTGGAGTTTGCCCAAGTTCATGTCCCTTGAGTCAGTGATGCCATCCCACCGTCTCATCCTCTGTCATCACCTTCTCCTCCTGCTTTTGATCTTTCCCAGCATCAGAGTCTTTTCCAACGAGTCAGTTCTTCGCATCAGGTGAACAGTCTCAATTTGCACATCTGCCAGCCAAGATAAATTCCAGTGAAATAATTCTGGGAGGTTGGTAGGACTGGCGTCTCCTCTCTCCTTTTGACCTTTCCTGAATTCTTCCACTTGGTAGTAGTTTGTTAGTTCCACATTCCTTACCAGGACCTCCTGTTTAAGACAACTCATGCAAGTGGTTACTATGGAACCTAGCCAGTGTGGGCGGTTTCAGTCAATGGTTCCCCTGACATTCACAGCAAACATTTGTTGGGAACAATGTGCACTGGCATTGGTCCATGTACTCTATGGATTATTTCTTCTAATTGTCAGGGCAGCCCCATAGGAGAGTGTCGACCCAGGACTAAACTCCTGGGTTCTGGATTCCAGCTCATCTGTGTACTTGCTGCATGATTTTGGGCACGTTACTTAACCTACCAGTTTTCTCATCTGTAATAATGTAGTGATAATAATGTTGCTCTGGGACTCCTTCCAGAGCCCAAGAGTGGGCTCTTGTCTAACACTCAAAGATGAATTGTCCAAGGAAACACATGTGCTGAGAAAGCGGAAGACTTTATTGGAAAAGGGCACCTGAAGGGAGAGCAGTGGGGTGAAGGAACCCAGGAGAACTGCTCTGCCACATGGATGGCAGTCTCAGGGTTTATGGTAATGGTTACTTTCTGGGTTGTCTCCGGGCAGTCATCTTCCTTGTGCCCATATTTGGTCTGACTCAAGATCCTTCCTAGTGTCACGTGCATCTCTCAGCCAAGATGGAAACCAAATGTGCAAAGGTTTCTGGGAAGTTGGTAGGATATATTAGGGACTGGCGTCTGCGCCCTCCTTTTGGCCCCTCCCGATTTCTTCAGTCTGGAGATAACATGTTCCTTATTGGGCCCTCCTGTTGTGAGATAACTATTGAAAGCGGTCAATATTGTGCCTGGCCAGGGAGGGCAGCTTCAGTCAATAGTTCCCTAACAGCTATACTTACCTGGTGAGGATCAAGTTAGTACCTGGAACATACTTCACATATAGTAAGCAATGTGTGAGCTGTTATTTGTTATTATGCTTGATTTTACTAGTGAGAAATAGACATGTTAAGTAACTGGCCCCAGGTCACAAAGGCACAGTGGACATGTTCTGTAGTTATATTGTTCAGTTGAGTACCTGGTAGCCATGTGTGACTGCTGAGCAATTGAAATGTTGCTGGTGCAACTGAGGAGCCAATTTTATATTTTAATTCATTTTAATTGATTTTAACTTTAATTTAGAAGCCATGTGTGATTAGAGACTCCCATGTTGGACAGAGCTGGTGCCTGGGTCCCTTAATGGATGATCTAAGTGAGTCTGATGTGCATTCAAAATTGCAAACCACTGCTCTGTGCTCTAGCATCCTTTTAAGATCGTGGCATCTCATCCTTTCCTGCTCTCAGCCACGTCCCTGAGAAGTACACATAGGTGGAGAACAGTGACTGAACTGCCCCCTTACCCCAGCACTCAGCCCTTGGATTGGCACAGAATAAGCACTAAGTCAGTAGTGGATAAATCTGCTGATTGAATTAAATTATTCCCTGATGCTCGGTGGTAAAGAACCTGCCTGCCAATGCAGGCGACTCAGGTTCCATCCCTGAGTCAGAAAGATCCCCTGGAGAAGAAAATGGCAACCCATTCCAGTATTCTTGCCTGGGAAATCCCATGGACAGAGGAGCTACAGTCCATGGGGTGCTAAAGAGTGGGAACACAACTGAGTATACAGCATGTACCCATATTCACCTCTCTTTACAGACCTTGGGACTTCCCTGGTGGCTCAGATGGTAAAGCATCTGCCTATAATGTGGGAGACCAGGGTTCGGTCCCTGGGTTGAAAAGATTTCCTGGAGAAGGTAATGGCAACCCACTCCAGTATTCTTGCCTGGAAAATCCCATGGATAGAGGAGCCTGGTAGACTACATACAGTCCATGGGGTTGCAAAGAGTCGGACACGACTGAGCGACATCACTTTCACTTTACAGACCTTGGCTTTTTCTGCTTAGAGATGTTCTGTTCTTTGATTCAGTATGATGGGCTCTTTAAGAAGTCGTTCTGGAGCCTTCCATCTCATAGGCAAGTTGTCAGAGTCAAGGCTACTCATGATTTATGGTAGAATTGTTGCATGTGAATAGGATAAAAGTTTTCTGGAGGCCTCTACGGTAGGTGGCAAGGTGACCAACTTTTCCCTGTTTGTCCAAAAGTTTCCTGATGTTAGCACTGAGAGTCCTGCATCCCAGGAATACCGACCCCACACCCCAACCTGGACAAACTGGAACAATTGGTGTCACTGCTTCTGTGGGGGGCAACAAGGACTCTCCTTGTTTCGAAAGAGGGAAGAAAACTAAGCCTGTGGGGTGAGACCCTGAGGTCCCAGTTCCCTGGATTCTGCCCCATCCCCACCCCCCTCCCCCATCACTTCAGACCCTGTCACTGGCCTGTTGGAGGCAAAAATAAAGACACCTAGTGCCAAGAAGTGGCAGCTAAGCCAGGGCCTGACTTCAGAAGTAGCTGAGACCTGTGGTTTCTTCTTTCTGCCTGGTAATAAAGGAGGGCTCTGTGGTTAGGCAGAGACCTGTCTTGATAGCAAGGGGGGGCCTCGACCTCAACTGGGCCTAGGCTTCCTGAACCAGATATCTCACCCGGTCCTGGGGGTGAGGGTGGGGGATCTGAGAGGGTGAATTAGAAAGGAATTAGAAACTTCCTGTCAAGTTTAGGGTCAAAGCCAGGATCAAAATAAACTCTGTGATGGAAAGCTGAAACCGTTTACCTCAGACTGGGACTTGAACCCATGTGCTGGGATTCCAACCCAGCCAAAACTCAATATATGGGACTTGAACCCAGTCAAAACCCATGGTCTTCCAACTGCGATCACAGGCCTGGTTTCAGAGCCAAATGAAGCTCAGGTTCTTGATGTCTCATCTCAGAAACAATTCAGTGAGAGACAAACTGGTAGGTGAGAAGTGGCTTTTATTCAGAGAGAAACACGCTCCACAGAGTGTGGGCCGTTGCAGAGGGTGAGTGCAGCCTCGAGATACAGTGTGGTTAGCTTTTATGGGCTGAGTAATTTCATAGGTTGATGAGTGGGAGGATTATTCCAACTATTTTGGGGAAAGGGTGTGGATTTCCGGGGTTGGGCCACTGCCCACTTTTTGGTCTTTGACGATTGACCTTGGAACTGTCATGGCACCTCTGGGTGTGTCAGCTAGCTGATGTGTTAGTGAGAGTATCCTGAGGATCAAGGTCTAGTCAGGTTGACTTGCCTTGAACAAGTTTGGTTCTATCTAATCAGTTTACGTTGTGCCCTTGGGCTATGACATAATTTCAAAGGTTGTGCCCTGCCCTCTTCCTTCCTGTTCCATAACTGTCAACCCAGGATTGAAGTCAAGATCTGGGACCTATCCATAATTAGTGTTAATTCTTGGTCTTTGTAGATCACCTTTAAATACAGTTATGATCATCTTTTTTTACTTTGTGAAGCTAAGAAACTTTTGATTCTAATCTTCTATTAACTGTGGCTGAAGTTAAGTGTGGTGATTCATACCCTCCCAGGAGGTGTGTCTGGAGGCAGCTTGATGACCACAAAGTTGGGTTTTAAGGGAAAGAATAAAGTGTAATTCCAAATATTAGATGTGGAACACAAGCTTACTAAGGGGACAATAGTAGCCTGGAATCGGTGGATAACCCTCCCCACCCCTGACATTCGAAGACCAAATCAGGTAATTTCATTCTCTCTCTGCAGCCAGGATCAGCACCATTAATGAATAATCTGCTATGCTGCTTTGTACCACACCCAGTTTGGATTCGGTTTCAGCCACCCTGCAACTAACCCTTGTCCTGCAATGATGCAGGGCTGGGCTAGGAGGACAGGCCCTTGGGGCCAGGCAGGACAATGTCTGAGTCTCTGTGCCCTATCTATGTCTCCATCTCTCTCAAAAGTCCCAGGGGAGCAGGAGTTGGGAAGAGGGGCGTCTAGACCAGGTAGTGGCTTCTGCTTACCCGCTCCGCTGCTCCTACTCCTGTGATCTTGCTCAAGTCGCTCCCTCGGCACCGAATGAGGACAACAGGCCTCAGGAGGGTTGTAGGGGCATCGAGCTAGTCCACTGTCAGGCAGTAAGAAAGAAACCCAATGGAGACTCCCGGGTGGTCCAATGGTTAGGACTCCGTGCTCCCAATACGGGGGAGGGTGTGGGTTCAATCCCTGGCCAGGGAACTAAGATCCTGCATGCTAAGTGGCCAGCCAAAAAATAAAAAGTTTGTTGTTGTTTTTTTAAAAAAACCCTCAATAGGATGTTAAACCCGGTGATGACTAATCTTTTTGCAGGGCAGGGAATTCTCAGCCCAAAGAGCCTAATCCTGTGGCATCTGGCCCGCTAAGCACCCTTGGGATAGCAGCAGCAGAAGGAGCCACCCTCTGCTTTGTGCCCCAGGGAGCTGGCCTGCTCCACCTGAGAAGGCCTGCCATGGCTTTGATGTGGGCCCAGCTGGATGGGACCAGGCAGGATGGGACAAGTGACATGGGGTAGACCTGGCCCAGATCTGTGCTCTGGCCCAGCCTGTGGGCAAGGCCTCACAGTGCTAAGGGCCCACTATAGTACTCATTTCCAGGCAAATACCTGCTTGTGGGGAACGTAAAGCTCCTGCTTTCTGAGTTGCTGAGTCCTGAAACTCACTCGTGAACTGATAAATACATGCACGCAGGAGCAGTGCATGTTGTTCGGTCACTAAGTCATATCCAACTCTGCGTTAGTCAGGAGTGGTAAGCGATAGTGAAAGTGAAAGTCACTCAGTCGTGTCCAACTCTTTTTGGCCCCATGGACTATACAGCGTGGAATTCTCCAGAATACTGGAGTGGGTAGCTTTTCCCTTCTCCAGAGGATCTTCCCAACCCAGGGATCAAACCCAGGTCTCCTGCATTGCAGGTGGATTCTTTCCCAGCTGAGACACCAGGGAAGCCCAAGAGCCACCGGGGGTAGGGTCTGCTGGGTGACAAATACCTCTGCTGTTTCTCAGTGGTTCACTACACAAATGTAATTCTCTGTCACGCTGTGTGTCCAACATGAGTCAGTTGGCAAGAGGTACTGTGTTCACAGAGTGCCTGGGGGACTCAGGATGAGGGAATCTGCACCATCTGGAACCTGTGGCCTGCTCATCCCTCCAGCCGAGGACGAGAGTTCTGGAGGGCCACAGGCAGGTGACATATCACGCCTGCCCACGATGCACTGGCTAGGACTAATGTGTTCAGTCGCGTCCGACTCTTTGCCACCCCAAGGACTATAGCCCACCAGGCTCCTCTGGCCATGGAATTTCCCAGGCAAGAATACTGTAGTGGGTTGCATTCCCTTCTCCAGGAGATCTTCCTGATCCAAGGATCGAACTGGAGTTTCTTGCCTCTCCTGCGCTGGCAGACAGATTCTTTACCACTGAGCCACCTGGGAAGCCTAGGCTAGGACTAACTGTAGGGCGGCTGGGATATAAGGGGAGTGATGGAGTGTCTGGAGCATCAGGGCCACAGACAGATGCCCCTCCCTCCCCTGCTGCTGCTATTGCTGCTAAGTCACTTCAGTCGTGTCCAACTCTGTGCGACCCCGTAGACAGCAGCCCACCAGGCTCCGCCGTCCCTGGGATTCTCCAGGCAAGAACGCTGGAGTGGATACTGCTGCTCAAGACAGGGGTGTGGGCCAGGAGCTGAGCCTGCTGACTTGCTAACCCCAGCCCAGGCCCCAGGCAACTCCTCAGCTGCCACTAATTACCTGCAGGTTGCCAAAGTGGCAGCTTCAGGGCACTGGAGCAGTGGCTGCATGGTGCTAGAGCAACTTTAAGGTGATACCGCAGGTTCCAGGGCAAAAGAGAAACCCCAGCAAGAAGGTAGGAGGGGCGAAATAGCGTTTAGAATCAAACCCCATACCCGCCAGAGACGCTAAGAGGGCTCAAACAAACCCTGTGCGCACCAGGACCCAGAGACCCCACAGAGACTGAGACACAACTGTGTTTTAGTGTCTCCTACAGAGGTATGGGTCAGCAGTGGACTGCTGCAGGGGCAGGGGCTCTGGGTGCAATACACCTGCGTATGGTATAAGGCCTCTAGGAGGAGGTCACAATTAACCCCACCAAAGAGCCCCCAGAACTTACACAGGACTGGGAAAAAAGACTCTTGGAGGACACAAACAAACCTTGTACGCACCAGGACCCAGGAGAAAGGAGCAGTGACCCCACAAGAGACTGACCCAGACTTGCCCATGAGTGTCCAGGAGTCCCTGGTGGAGGTGTGGCCTGCTGCAGGGTTGGGGGCACTGCGAGCAGCAGTGCCTGCATGGGACCTTTTGAAGGAGGTCACCGTTATCTTCATTCAGTTCAGTTCAGTTCAGTCGCTCAGTCATATCTGACTCTGCAACCCCATGAATCCCAGCACACCAGGCCTCCCTGTCCATCGCCAACTCCCGGAGTCATTCAGACTCACATCCATCAAGTCAGTGATGCCATCCAGCCATCTCATCCTCTGTCATCGCCTTCTCCTCCTGCCCCCAATCCCTCCCAGCATCAGAGTCTTTTCCAATGAGTCAACTCTTCACATGAGGTGGCCAAAGTACTGGAGTTTCAGCTTTAGCATCATTCCTTCCAAAGAAATCCCAGGGCTGATGTCCTTCAGAATGGACTGGTTGGATCTCCTTGCAGTCCAAGGGACTCTCAAGAGTCTTCTCCAATACCACAGTTCAAAAGCATCAATTCTTCGGCACTCAGCCTTCTTCACAGTCCAACTCTCACATCCATACATGACCACAGGAAAAACCATAGCCTTGACTAAACGGACCTTTGTTGGCAAAGTAATGTCTCTGCTTTTGAATATGCTCTCTAGGTTGGTCATAACTTTCCTTCCAAGGAGTAAGCGTCTTTTAATTTCATGGCTGCACTCACCATCTGTAGTGATTTTGGAGCCCAGAAAAATAGTCCGACACTGTTTCCACTGTTTCCCCATCTATTTCCCATGAAGTGATGGGACGGGATGCCATGATCTTCGTTTTCTGAATGCTGAGCTTTAAGCCCACTTTTTCACTCTCCACTTTCACTTTCATCAAGAGGCTTTTTAGTTCCTCTTCACTTTCTGCCATAAGGGTGGTGTCATCTGCATATCTGAGGTTATTGATATTTCTCCCGCCAATCTTGATTCCAGCTTGTGCTTCTTCCAGTCCAGCGTTTCTCATGATGTACTCTGCATATAAGTTAAATAAGTAGGGTGACAATATACAGCCTTGACGTACTCTTTTTCCTATTTGGAACCAGTCTGTTGTTCCATGTCCAGTTCGAACTGTTGCTTCCTGACCTGCATACAGATTTCTCAAGAGGCAGGTCAGGTGGTCTGGTATTCCCATCTCTTTCAGAATTTTCCACAGTTTATTGTGATCCACACAGTCAAAGGCTTTGGCATAGTCAATAAAGCAGAAATAGATGTTTTTCTAGAGCTCTCTTGCTTTTTCCATGATCCAGCGGATGTTAGCAATTTGATCTCTGGTTCCTCTGCCTTTTCTAAAACCAGCTTGAACATCAGGAAGTTCACGGTTCACGTATTGCTGAAGCCTGGCTTGGAGAATTTTGAGCATTACTTTACTAGCATGTGGGATGAGTGCAATTGTGCCGTAGTTTGAGCATTCTTTGGCATTGCCTTTCTTTGGGATTGGAATGAAAACTGACCTTTTCCAGTCCTATGCCCACTGCTGAGTTTTGCAAATTTGCTGGCATATTGAGTGCAGCACTTTCACAGCATCATCTTTCAGGATTTGAAATAACCCAACTGGAATTCCATCACCTCCACTAGCTTTGTTCGTAGTGATGCTTCCTAAGGCCCACTTGACTTCGCATTCCAGGATGTCTGGCTCTAGGTGAGCGATCACACCATCGTGATTATCTGGGTCATGAATATCTTTTTTGCATAGTTCTTCTGTGTATTCTTGCCACCTCTTCTTCATATCTTCTGCTTCTGTTAGGTCCATACCATTTCTGTCCTGTATTGAGCCCATTTTTGCATGAAATATCCCCTTGGTATCTTTGATTTTCTTGAAGAGATCTCTAGTCTTTCCCATTCTATTGTTTTCCTCTATTTCTTTGCACTGAGCACTGAGGATGCTTTCTTATCTCTCCTTGCTATTCTTTGGAACTCTGCATTCAAATGGATATATCTTTCCTTTTCTCCTTTGCTTTTCGCTTCTCCTCTTTTCACAGCTATTAGTAAGGTCTCCTCAGACAACCATTTTGCTTTTTTGCATTTCTTTTTCTTGGGGATGGTCTTGATACCTGCCTCCTGTTCAATGTCACAAAACTCTGTCCATAGTTTTTCAGGCACTGTATCAGATCTAATCCCTTGAATCTATTGATGCTTTTGAACTGTGGTGTTGGAGAAGACTCTTTAGAGTCCCTTGGACTGCAAGGAGATCCAACCAGTCCATCCTAAAGGAGATCAGTCCTGAATATGCATTGGAAGGACTGATGCTGAAGCTGAAACTCCAATACTTTGGCCACCTGATGCGAAGAACGGACTCATTGGAAAAGACCCTGATGCTGGGAAAAACTGAAGGTGGGAGGAGAAGGGGATGACAGAGGATGAAATGGTTGGATGGCATCACCAACTTGATGGACATGAGTTTGAGCAAGCTCCGGGAGTTGGTGATGGACAGGGAAGCCTGGCGTGCTGCAGTCTGTGGGGTCGCAAAGAGTCGGACACGACTAAGGGACTGAACTGAACTGAAGGGAGACCATTATCTTTGCTCCTCTTTCCTAAGACAATCTATAGGACTTATTTCTCTCAGGACCTGGTGTAGAGAAGAGCCATGTGGCTCCTTAGCAAATGGTGGCATTTGTCTTACAGGCACTGAGTACATAAATCCCTTTTTGATTTGTTGCCCGTGTTGAATTGACAGCTAGGAAGCTCAGACACAAATCCCCCAGGCCCACCTCCTCTGTGTACAGGATCGGGCAACCCACATTCATAGCTTTGCTCCCTCTACATTCCTAGTGATCTCTTTTTTCCTGATTTTCCCTCTGTCCCTATTTCCTCACCAGGGCTTTTTCTTTTTATTTCCTTCTATCTGTGTTCTCTCTATTTCTGTAAGGCTTCTCGCATCCTTTCTGGGATCAAATGGGCATTAATTAAGCAGCCCCTGCATTCTGTGCTGCTTCCCGTAGCTCTGGCAAATGCCACCAGGGTTTTGGGCAAAGCTCCCAAAAGGAGGGTTGAAATGTCTGAGCTTCACAGGACAGACCTGCTGCCATGAGGCTGATGGGCTACCTGGTGCTGTATAAGGGGCTTGGCTCATGTGTCAGGCCCCTGATCACTGTGACCTCCTGAGGTCAACTGCCTAATTTTGTGCCTTTGGACTGAGCACAGAGAAGAGCCTCAGGGCAGACCACCCAGGCTGGGTCAGCACCAGCCCTGTCTTTACCTCTCAGTCAAACATGCCTTTTCCTGAGAAGTGCCTGGGAGCATGGGGTGGGCAAAGCACTGTGCTGGGCATTCTTGGGGCAGCCCCAGGCCTTCCGTTGAGGAACCTGCAAGCTGGTAGAGGAGCCCTGACACCAAACTCCAATTCAGAGCAGGGAGGAGAGACAGAAGAATGAGATCTCTGCTACTCGGTTTGGCTTTGGTGGAGGCCGCCTGGGAGCTGGGGTAGAGGAGAGACGAGTACAGACAACCAGGGCCTGGGAAGAGCAAGCCAAGCAGAGGGAAAGACAAGAATGAAGGCCCAGAGGACTGAAAATGCACTAGGTACCAGGGAGACTGGGTAGTGTTCTTTATCTGGAAGGTGCCGTTTAGAAGATGAGCAAGAAAAAGGGAATCTTGGAATATGAGGTGGGACCCAAGCTGAGTTTGGCCTTGATCCTATAAAGCAGCAGTGAATGGGGAGCATCAAAGGGAGCTCTGAGGTTAGGGCCTAGGTTGGAGGAATACAGCCAGGCTTGCTGTGCAGAACAGTCCTTCTGGCTGCATGGGGAGAGAGGGTGGGAGGGCCCAGTGGGTCAACAAGACCAAGAGGAAGGGGTTTGAACTGAGCAGCAGCAGGGGCAAGAGGAGGCCACATGGCACCATAGATTTGGCCACTAATGAGCCCTGGGTCCTCTTAAGGCCATTCATGATATAGCCCTGCTTACCCCTCCAGCTTCTGTTCTCCTCATTCACATCATCCAGTTTACATGGATACGTGTGTGTGTATTTATTTTTCTTTTTAGCATCTTGCTAATCTTACATATATAGCATATATAGTTCTCCAAACATTCCATTTTGGCCTCTGTTTCAGGGCCTTTGCTGAGGCTGTTCCATCTGCCTAGGACACCTTTTCCCCAGCTTACCCTGGTCTAGCTTACATGGCCAATTCCTACCCATCCTTCAAATCACAGCTCACGTGTCACTTCCTCTGAGGGCAGCAAGTCCTCCCTGACTGCCATGTACAAACCTCCATTATTACCTATGATACACTGGGTCCCAGTGGCTCAGACTCCCCTAATGGCCTCACTCATGGGACTCTTCTCTCCTGTAAGGCTGGGCTCAGGCTTGCTCTCTCCAAACCCCCAGTGTCTGGCACAGGGCCTAGTCGCACTGTGGTGCTCAGTACACATTGAGTGAACAAATAGAAGGCTGGATGAGGAGTGAGGGAAGGTCAAGATGCCTGGATGATAATAGTGGTAGTAATTATTACTATTGAGCAAGGGATCTTAGTGTATCATCTCATTTAATCTCATGATGCATCTGAGACAGATACTTTCTTTATCTCCATTTTATAAATAAGCAAACCAAGACTTCAGAAATTGTTATTTGCCCACCCAACTGGTAAGCACAGAACTGGAATTGGAACCTCGGGCAGGCTGGCTCCAGAGGATGCAGTGTTAACCCACTTAGCTGGGCTGGGCTTGGTAGGGAGGCTGGGCTGTCTGGTAAGGTGCTGGATAAGGAAAGGGGTGGGGTGAGTTCTCTCCAGTTTTTCTGCTTTTTTGTGTTTGCACTCGAAGGAATGAAAAGCAAACTGTACACCATCTCACCAGGCCCTTCCAAATAGCCACAATTCTAGCCTTTTCACCGGGGCACCTTTCCTAGCATGCCACTGTCCTCATAGAACTGACCACTGTTCTGCTCACACCCTCACCTTGAGAGGAGGTGAGACTCCATATGTCCTGTTCTCAGTTGGTGAACCTCATGTCTCTTCTGTCCCACGTGTCTCTCACAGATGTCATGGCACCCCCAGTACCGGAGCTCCAAGTTCCGCCACGTCTTTGGCAAACCAGCCAGCAAGGAGAACTGCTACGACTCTGTACCCATCACCCACAGCGTCCAAGACAATCATTTCTGCGCTGTGAACCCCCACTTCATTGCAGTCGTGACTGAGTGTACTGGTGGGGGTGCCTTCCTCGTCATCCCCTTGAACCAGGTAAGGACGCCTGCTAGGCCCAGACCCAAACAGCTCTCTGGAGGCAGCACAGGACAGAGGGAAAGTAGAAAGAGCCTCAGTTTGGATTCCATACATGGGTTCAAGTCCTAGCCCTGCTGTGTGACCATGAATAAGTCATTTCACCCCTTTCAGTCTTGGTTTCTTCATTGGAAAAGTATTCCTCTCCTGGGATTTCAGCTTCTTGCAATTGTTTAGGACTCCTATGGGGAGTCTTACGTTTAGGACTCCACTGCAAATTCATTCCTGAATAACATTAAATGCATTGCCGGGCTCACAAGACATTGGGGAAGTCTCCAAAGCCAGCTCCTCTCTCCAAGAGAGAAAAGAACCTTGAGGCGGAATCTAAGTAGGAGAGGTAAGCAGCAGGTGAACAGGAAGAACAGGCTTGTCTTGTGGCAATCGTTGACAGCAAAAGTTGGGACGTATGCAATTGCTGATATTTAACAGACTTTGATTCCCAAAATGGCAGTTTCATATAGATTAATTTAACAGCAGATCTTTTCAGGATCCTGAGTCTCTGCCTTGAGGCAGCATCTCTGAAGGGACTTGGAGGGCTGGTTTTTGGATAGAAAGTTTCTCCAGAGAAAAGTATCTCAGTGTCAACAGGACTCCCACAGATTAAGATTAGGCAAGTTCATAAGCTGAGAGCTACCAAGCATGTAAGTAAGCATGAGTAAGCATCAGCTGAAGAAACAAACCACAGACTTAGAGCCCTAAAGGACTTTAGAAGTTAAAACCACACAAAATGGATTCATAGATCAGGTTTTCTGATCCCAATGCAGTTGAGTTAGAAATAAATAACAAAAGAGAAATTTTAAACTCTCATTCATTTAGAAGTTTAAAAACACCTTTCTAGGGACTTCCCTGGTGATCCATTGGTTAAGACTCCATGTTTCCACTTCAGGGGGCACAGGTTCAGTCACTGGTCAGGGAACTAAGATTCCACAAGCCGATCAGCCTGGCCAAAAAAAATAATAATAATAAATAAAAACACCTTTCTAAACAACTTCTAGATCAAATAAGAAATCAAAATGGAAATTTAAAAATACTTGGACATGAATGAAAATGAAATATATCAGTAAAATTATGGGGATGCAGGGAAGTGGTGCTTCAAGGGAAATTTGCAGTACTAATGCTTATATTGGGCTTCCCAGGTAGTTCAGTGGTAAAGAATCTGCCTGCCAATGCAAGAGTCTCAGGAGACGTGGGTTTGATCCCTGAGTTGGGAAGTTCCCCAGGAGGAGGAAATGGCAATCCACTCCAGTATTCTTGCCTGGAGAATCCCACGGACAGAGGAGCCTGGCGGGCTACAGTCCTTGGGGTCGCAAAGAGTCAGACATGACTAAAGTAACTGAGCAAGCACACACACAGAATTCAGTACCCATTCATGAGCAAAATAAAAATTCTTTGCAAACTAGGAAAAGGGATCTTCACTAACATAGGAAACAGAATTTTTTTTTTTAATTTATGTATTTTCTGCTGTGCTCAGTTGCCGTGCATGGGCTTCTCTCTAGTCACGGTGCTCGGACTTCTCGTTGCAGTGGCCTCACTTGTTGCAGAGCACGGGCTCTAAGGCGCACAGGCTCAATGGTTGTGCTGCATTGGCTTAGTTGCTCTGCAGCATGTGGGATCTTCCCAGATCAGGGATCAAACCCGTATCTCCTGCACTGGCAGGTGGATTCTTGACCACTGAGCCACTAGGGAAGTAGCGCCACAGCCTCTCCTGTCCCACCCCACCTGGCTCTTGTCTTCTAGAAAACAGAATTTTTTAAACGTTTTGTTTTGAAAGACTCTCAACCCTACAGAAAAGTTGCAAAAATAGTTGAATAAATGATTATCCTTCACCAAGATTCACTGGTTGTTAAGATTCTGCCAAATTTACTTTTTGTCTTTTTTTAATATCTTTCTCTCTGTATGTGTGTATAAAAAAATTTTATTTCTGGTCAAGTCTAACCCAGGATCATGCATTATATTTAGTTGTCAGTTTACTCATTAGACTAGTCTACTTCATTTCATAATATTGACATTTTAAAGCTGTAAAGCCCAGCTGTTTTGAAGGATGTTGCTAAAATTGAATTTGACCTATTGTTTTCTTGTGATTAGATTCATGTCATATGTTTTTGGCAAGAATATTAAATAAGTGATGTTGTATCCTCAGTTCATTATGCCGTATGACCCATGGTCAGGGAACTAACACCTCCCCCTCCCCAAAAAAAAAGAATATAAAAGGTGCTGGCCTGCATAGTAAGACTAGAAAAATAAGTTAAAGGTATAAGGATTGAAAAGGAAGAGATAAAATAAGATATTATTTACTGATGTGATTGTCTACATAGAAAACCAGAAGAACATAGAGTCAAATTACTAGAAAAAATAATCAGTGTTTGGAAGGTGACTGGATGAAAAATCAGAATCCAAGTCAGAATTGCATTTTTACATAACAAGAGTGCTTAGAAAAATGTAAATATTTCCAGTAGAATGAAAAGAATAGATACCCAGGAATTAATAAGCAAAACTGAATAGAAGAAAATTACAGAGCATCATTGACAGGCTAATAATGAAGATGATCTAAGTAAATGGAAATGTGTGCCCTGTTCATGAATAGTCACTTTTCCCCCCTCCTCCAAATGTCCAGAGCATTCTCCTTTTTATTATATATTCCATAGCACATTGCTTTCTTAGGATACCATGCCCTGAGTGCTTTGAATTAGAGTCACGTGTTCTTCTGGTAGTACTTCTTAATGTACTTGCAATGTGGGAGGAGTTGGGGAGAACCAGTTCTTTGCTTACCCATATATCACCCGGTGGGCACACACAGTTGATACTTACACATTTTCATTGATCGAACAAATCTGTTCTGTTTCTATACATTTGCTTTTTAAGAATATCATACAAATGGAACCATACAGTATGTAGCCTTTCAGGCTTAACTTTTTTCATTCAGTGAATTCTCTGGAGATCCATCCAGGTTGTTGTATGTATCAATTGCTTGTTCTTTTTTATTGCGGAGTAGTATTCTGTAGTTGCGAATTGTTGAATATGACTGAGCGACTTCACTTTCACTTTTCAGTTTCATGCACTGTAGAAGGAAATGGCAACCCACTCCAGTGTTCTTGCCTGGAGAATCCCAGGAACGGGAGAGCCTGGTGGGCTGCCGTCTCAGGGGTCGCACAGAGTCAGACACGACTGAAGCAACTTAGCAGCAGCAGCAACAGTATTCTGTGGTGTGGTTGCACAGTTTGTTGAACCCTTGGCTGTTGAAGGCCATCTGGACTGTTTCCAGTTTGGAGCTGTTAGGAATGAAACTGCTATAAACATTTGTGTACAGGTTTCTGTGTGCACATAAGTAAATTCCATTTTTCTGGGATAAATGCCTAGGAGTGCAATCTCTGGATCATAAAGTAGTTACATGTTCCATTTTATAGGAAACTGCCAAGCTATTTTCACAAATAGTTTTATAGCATAAGTAAAGTATTACATGGAACATAACTTCTAAAAAGTCCTTTGCTGTTTATCTGAAATTCAAATTTTACCAGGGATCATCTTTTTATTTGTTAAATCTGGCGTCTCTACTCCCAGGTGATGCCAATGCTGCTGTTTTTCAGCAGCTATGCTCTATTCCAGTTCTTTTTTTTTATAATTACAAAAAGAATTTTCGAACACAAAGGTAGGTAAAAACAATATCGTGAACTCTTCACACCCAGATTCAAGAATTTTGAAGACTTTGCCATGCTTGCTTCATCCATCCCTTTTTTTCCTGAAATATTTTAAAGCAAAGCCCAGACTGTCATTTTACCCCCACAGAGTTCAGTTTGCAATTCTATAAAATAATAACATTTTCTGTTATTGACATAACGGAATGTGACATAACAAATGTGGTTATGATGCCACAATGCCAGGATCACAGCAATTTCCTATTATGTGAAAAAGCCTCTGATTGCCTCATAAATGCCTCTTTGCTCCTGGTTTGTTTGAATCAGCATCAAGAAGGTCCACACGTTGCATCTGGTTGACATTTTCTTAAGTAACCACATCCAGTGTGACGGAGCAGGAGGGAGAGGCTGAGAGAGGAAAAGGACCCTTGCTGGTCCCATGGTGCAGTGCTTACCTGGGCAGACAGGCCTGCAGGCCCTTTTCCATGTGGTCAGCAGGACCAGAGCTTATGCTGCACCTTTATTAGCCCATTTTATGGGACGTATTGCCCCATTATATGGATAAGGATGCCGAGGCTCAGGGAGCTGACTGTCTGAAGGACCCTGAGCAGGAACGGTGTGGACCCAGACCTGGACATGGTCTTGGAGCCCCACTCTCATTCAGCCGACCTGCACGCCTGAGTTTTGGCTCTGGTTTACATCGGTTCCTTGTCAGTTACCAGGGTTTAAGTCCCATCCAGGCACAGAGAATGTCAGTAAAGGAAGAAAGGAAGGGACAAGCTAGCGAATTCCTTATTTTAGCACAGGATTGGAAGATTCCTGGCTTTACCACCATGTATGGGATTTATTCTCAGAAGGGCCAGGCTGCCCCATGTGGTGTCAGGTGTCCCGAAGGGAGTGACTCCACAGTCCCTTTCTCTTCCACCCTGTGACCCAGGGTGAACCCATTGCAGGGTGGCGCTGGCAGCCTAGGCAACCAAGGGCTGCGCTCAGGGAACAAAGGCTCAGTGGGGAGGGAGGTCTGGGGACACGCCCGCCCTGAGCCTGGGGGACATGCCAGGTTGGGCTTTGGACCCTGGCACCAGGCCTATGGCAGACCCACCTGATCAGATGGGAGGTGGACTTTGCTATGAGGTGTGGAGGTCGGGAAGAATGCCAGTAAGAACAGGCAGAGCTCTGGGGTCAAGCCCTGCAGCATCGCTGGGAGTAGACCAGGCCAGAGGAGGGCATGGGCTTGGGGGGCCAAAGGGACGCATGGTGAACAGGTGCCTGGGAGCAGGGGGAGGGGAGCACTTCACTGCTGTGCTCTTGAAGGCCAGCCAGACCCTGCTTAAGTCTGTGTCATGCCATGTCACTCCTAGGACCCACCCCCTCTCCCATTGCCTGCACACAAAGTCCTGCCTTTCTCACCAGAACTCTTGATCCACATCCCAGTTGACGCTGTAAACCTCAGAGCCCTCCACAGCATACACCTGTTCCCTCCATACTCAGGTTCCCCTTCTAGAGATGTAGAGATGCAGGGTGTGTGCTAGACTGTTTTACTGTTTTTCTTTGGGGGAGAAAGTCTCTTCCAGTTCTAAGAGTCTGTTCAGCCTGGAACAGAGCTGGCCTGGGACCAGGGAGGTGGCGTGGGGTGGAGGTGTCCTTTGGGGTCCAAAGGACAGAGCTGGAACCAGAAGTGGAGAGTAAGGGGAGTGGGGAGGGCCACAGGGAGGCTATACTAAGTTCCAAGTAAGAAGTGTTTGCTCACAGTTTGTAACAAGGTCTGAAAGTGAAATAAGCCACCTAGCGGGGACATGGGCTCCCCACCTCTGGAGGTGACCAAGCTAGGTTACCAGATAGCCTCCGCTGTTCACCACTTCCAGTCCTGGGTGTGGGGTTCTACAGTGGACCCTCCCCAGGCTCATCTGTGCATGTGAGAGGAGGGCTGTTGAATGATGCGTTCCCTAAATCCTCCTGGGAACATGATTTGCATTTTAGCAGCACGTGTATTCGCAAGATTAGGGAACACTCCTGTCATCTTTTCCCTGCTCAGCTGTTTCCTCTGGGCAGCCCTCTGGCTATGTCTCACCGACTCTAGTTAGGACATGTCTCATCTGTCCACTTGTCCATCTCTCCATGTGCATCTCTCTCTATGCAAGGTGACCTGTCCCCTCTTGTCTGGACTTCTCTACCTTCCTACCCATCAGTCTACCTTTCCTCCTGTTTGCTTTACCATCTCTCTACTTGAAACCTATCTGTGTATGGCCCAGCCTTTCTGACTTGCAATGCTTCCCCTTCATCCTAGTTTGGTCAAAGTCTTTAAGGCCCAGTTCAAAGGCATCCTCCTCCAGGAAGCCTTCTTTGATTGACCCCCCAGGGCATTTCTTCTGCCTATGAGCCCTGAGTACAACTATATCTTGCCTCCTCCACAAGTTGGCGGCTCCTGGAGGGCACAGATCATGAGTAATTCATCTTCTGCCGCCACTTGCATGGGACATAAGATCTGGCACATAGTAGGTCCTCACTGAAAGGCCTGCATGATGTGATGATAACTATGATGTGAGGATAGCAAGAGACAGACCATGAGTGAGAGAAAGCATTCCCAGTTCTCACGGCTCTGCCGTGGTTGGAGTGGCTCTGATTATCAACCCTTGCTATCCCCAGCTTCTGCGTTCTCAATGGGGATTCTTGCACTGCTTCCTGGGGTGGCTGGAGGGAAATTAAATAATTGAGCAGAGCCCCTAGCACAGGGCCTGGCACATAAATGACTCCTGAAATTATGGTTCCTAAAGAAAAATACTTGCAAACATGTTCCTTATAGATGTAATAATGTGCTTGAGTGCATTCACTGAGGACCCCTTGGCCTCACTAAGTACATCCTGGCCCCTGCAAAGTACTGAGCAACAATAAAGCTGGGTAATTGTGATTAGTTCTGATGAACTTATATTAGTGAATTTCCTGAAAGCTCACCATGTACCAGGTAGAGTCTTTTTTTTTTTTTCATTTGGTCATGCCACACAGCTTGTGGGATCTTAGTTTCCCGACCAGGAAACAAACCCAGGCCTTGGCCATGAAAGCTCTGAGTCCTTCACTGGACCACCAGGGAATTCCCGAGACAGAGTCTTAAGCACTGTATGTGTATGAACTCATTTAATCCTCACATCCACCCTGAGATTCTACTACTGTTGCCACTTAGTAGATGAGGAACCTGACCGAGAGGCAGGTTCCCTGTGAGCCCTAAGGTCACGACAGTAACCCCACAGCCTCTCCTGTCCCACCCCACCTGGCTCCTGCCTTCTGGGTCCTACAGTCCCGTCCACCCCATCTGCCCCGGGACAGCCCCTCAGAGACTCGGAGGTGCTGTCTCTCCAGGCTGAGCAGCTCCCTGGCGTCTAGGAGGGGGACAGGTGTGTCTCCTCTGATTTAGTCTGTGCTGTGTGCACTAAGTGACTTCAGTCGTGTCCGACTCTCTGCAACCCTATGGACCATAGCCCTCCAGGGTCCTCTGTCCATGGGAATTCTCTAGGCAAGAATACTAGGGTGGGTTGCCATGCCCTCCTCCAGGGGATCTTCCTAAGGGATCGAACCCACATCTCTTACATCTCCTGCATTGGCAGGCAGGTTCTTTACCCCTAGCACCACCTGGGAAGCCTCCATTTAGAGCCTACACACACACACACACACACGCACGCACATCCATAAATCAGAGTCCTGTCCTTGGCTGACTGCTGGCCTAATGGGCTGAAAGGCAGCAATGGCCTCTGGATTATAAATATCCCTGTCCTGACAGGGCTTTTAGCAGCCTGGTCAATAGCCCATCAGACTGGCTAATGTCTATTAATGTGGGTCCTCCCACAGAAACCCTCTTAGGCACAGGGCCGACCAGCCTCTGGGGACCACCTGCCATCCTTTGTTTACTAAGAAGGAAGAGAAGCTGTGTGAGGCTGGGGCCTCTGCTCTTGGAGGCCTGGAAGGAGTGCCCACCAGAGCCAGGCCTGGCTCTCAGGTACCTCCGAGTCTGAGGCTCACAGAGCTGGAGTCTGGAGTCTGAACAGGGCTCCTGGGCACATTGCCTCCAGTCAGCCAAGGCCAGGGACAATCAGCTCTCTCGAGAAACCTTTCTCAGGGCAGAAACTGGGGCTTGGCCTGGGCCAGAGTGCAGAGATCAAGGCCTTGAGAGCACCTGGGTAGGCCACAGCCAAAGACAGTGCTGCTGACTGCTTTGGCCCTTTGGCCCAGGAAATGATCCAAGAGAAGGGAAAGGCTGTGTGCAGGAAGGGGGTCAGGACACTGACTCAGACAGGGCTGGTGCTCCCTCAGACCACAGTGAGTATGCCACAGGCTCACCCTGGGCTCCAGCCCAACTCTGCCCTTCACCTTCCCCATGACCCTGGGCAAGTTCCTCCTCCAGCCTGGGCGTGGGGGTGGGGGTGGTCAGTGATCCATTAGTAATGCCTGCCATAGGTGCATGCTAGTTGAGCTTTGCTGTGTTTTTTACCATTCCTGATCGCAGAGCCCCTCAGACACTGCAGTTTTATCAGAAATTTTTAGCTAATCCTGCAAGGACCTTATCTTTTCAGAAAGTCTGTAGTCTTGTCTTAAATATCTTTTTTAAAAAAAATTATTTATTTTTAATTGAAGGATAATTGCTTTACAATGTTGTGTTGGTTTCTGCCATATATCAACATGAATCAGCCATAGGTATACACGTCCCCTCCCTCTTGAACCTCCCTCTTAAATACCTTTTTATTGCAAAATTTTACACAGTTTTTATAGTTTAGAAAAAAAAATTTTAAGATACAGAGGATGATTTTTAAAAAGCCACACCCATTTAGCTCACCATATAGAGATAACCATGAATAACAGTTTGATGCATTTCCTTCCAGTCTTTTTTTCTCAACTTTAGTGTACATGTGTGGGACTTCCCTGGCCGTCCAATGGTTAGGACTCTGTGCTTCCAATGCAGGGGATGTGGGTTCCATCTCTAGTCAGGGAGGAACTAAGATCCCTCATTCCAAGAGGCACAACCAAAAACTTTTATAAAAAAAAAATATATATATATATATATACACACACACATGTATATATACACATATGTAGATGTATGTGTATGTTGGCAACCCACTCCAGTATTCTTGCCTGGAGAATCCCATGGACAGAGTAGCCTGGCAGGCTACAGTACCTAGGGTCACAAAGAATCGGACACAACTGAAGCAACTTAGCACTCATGCATGTGCGTGTACACACACATGCACATATAATAAAAGCTCTTATTTGAGCACTTACTATAGGAGATCACTGTTGGACTTTTCAGCTACAGTACATCATTTTACCCTCATCACCCTGCAAGGAAGAGATTATTAGTCATATTTTAGGACAGTAGAGAATGACGTAGTGGCTGGAGCGATGGTCCCATGGAGACCTGAGCTGGGCCTGTGGGTGCGGAGATCTCTTTGCAGGGCCCTCCCTCCAGGTGCTGCCTTGCTGCTCTCTTGCCTGCCCAGGGGCCCGTTTTCTTCATCCAAGAAGAAGGCTAAACCATCTGAAAGAAATTGATCTTTTGCTCACCTCCTCACACAGCACTATCAAATGACACATCCAAAGTTTTTATTTTCTCTCTCTGTCTCTGAATGTCTGTTGTTGTTTAGTCGCTCAGCAATGTCCACTTCTTTGCAGCCCCATGGACTGCAGCATGCCAGGCTCCCCTCTCTTTTACTATTTCCCAGAGTTTTTTCAGATTAATGTCCATTGAGTTGGTGATGCTATCCAAACATCTCATCCTCTGCCACCTTTCTCCTATTGCCTTCAATCTTTCCCAGCCTCAGGGTCTTTTCCAATGTATGTGAAAGTATTTTTTTATTTTCTAAACTCTTTGATGGTAAGTTACCTATATCTTTTCCCTTTATCCTTAAATACTAGTATGTTTCCTAAAAATGGGAATTTTTTCTTACATACCCACAGTACATTGTCAAATTCACTCAGTTGAGCTTTACAATACTTTTGTCTACCATTCAAGTCCCAATTTGTCAAATAATGTGCTTTATAGAGTTCCCTCTCCTGGAAGGGATCCAGTCTAGGGAGAGATGTCTAAGACCCTTTCCCAAGGAATGAGATCAGAATTGGGCAGAGGATTTCTGAAGGGGAGCCTGGGACCATGGCCTATTTTCAGAGCTAAGCTGCATGAACCAGAGGCTCAGGTGTCTGTCTCCTAGTTTGCCAGAGGTAATAGGATGTCCTATGTCTGTAGTCACGGCAGCTGCCCTCTCTGTAGCCCTAGGAGGCAAAGCCATAGAGCGTCCCTGGTCTTTGCTTCCTCTCCCTTGGGCATGGTCTCAGGACATCCCACAAGAGTGCAGGGGGCTCTGCAGAGTTGGGCAGGTGAGGGAAGAAGAGCCTGTGGATGTTCCCTGAGTTCACTCTGTCCTTGAAAATACATTTTTAAATATCCCAGAGACTATTAGTTATGTGAGGTCAAGTACTGCGTCTCATGTTCACCCAGCACTTTGCATTGGGCCTGTCCTCCAGGCTCCTTGTAATGATCTGCCAGATGGGTGGGTGTCAGCCAGTTTTCTTCTCCCCTGTCTCCTTCACTTAGATATAAGGGTGGAGCCTTCCGGTAGGCGGGCTCTAACACCTGAGGCTGGGTAGCGGATGTGGGCGGTGTCTGCGTTGGCAGGCAGAGGGCGTTCTGGGCCCTGTACTGCCAGGGCCATGCAGTGTGATGCGTAAAATCAGTGTCTTGGTCCCTGCCAGCTGCCAGCTTCTGTGCTTGAACTGGTGTAGTTTTCTTATGACCCAGGAGTTCTCAGCTGCAGGGCCGTGAAACTTGTGTGTCCTCCCAGCCCCTAGACAGGAATTCTCAGCAGCAAAGAGGGGAAGGGAGGAAATGCCCTTTCTTTTTTCTTTTTTTTGATTTATTTATTTTTGGCTGTGCTGGGTCTTCGTTGCTGCGCAGGCTTTTCTGCGGTGAATGGGGGCTACTCTGTAGTTGCAGTACGCAGGCTTCTCATTGTGGTGGCTTCTCTGGTTGTGGAGCACAGGCTCTAAGGGTGCACAGGCTTTAGTAGTTGGAGCTCCCTGGCCCTAAAGCACCAGCTCAGTAGTTGTCGTGCACGGCCTCAGTTGCTCCATGGCATATGGGATCTTCCCGGATCAGGGATTGAACCTGTGTCTCCTGCATTGGCAGGTGGATTCTTATCCACTGTGCCCCAGGAAAAACCCACCCTTTCTTTTTAATTGAAGTATAACTCATATGCTTCCCCTGTGGCTCAGCTGATAAAGAATCCACCTGCAATCTGGGAGACCTGGGTTCGATCCCTGGGTTGGAAAGATCCCCTGGAGAAGGGAAAGGGTACCCACTCCAGTATTCTGGACTAGATAATTCCATGGACTGTATAGTCCATGGGGTCGCCAAAGAGTCGGACATGACTGAGCGACTTTCACTTTCATAACTCACATACTGTAAAATTCACCATTTAACTGTATAATTCAGTGGGTTTTAGATATTCACATGCTGTCTAACCATCACCACTAATTTGAAAATAACTTCATCACCCCCAGAAACCCCATACCCATTAGCAGTCACTCCCCATGCCCTAGGCAACCACTAGTCTGCTTTCAGTCTCTATGGATTAACTATTTTGGATTTTTGTTATTGTTGTCACACCTAGAAGCTTCTGGGATCTTAGTTCCCCAACTTGAGACATGCCCAGGCCCCCAGCAGTGAAAACGCAGAGTCCTGACCACTGGACAGCCAGGGAATTACCGCTATCTTGGACTTCTCACATGTATCAGTCAGGGTTCAGAATTCTAGGTACCAGGAAGTGTGCTTCTTTGCTCAAGCAGCAGAACCACATCTGGTAGATCATCTAAGCAGATCATGCAATATGTGGCTTTTTATGTCTGGTGTCTATCAGCTAGCATGATGTTTTCAGTGTTCACCCACGTTGTAGCATGTGTCCGTACTTCCTTCCCTTTTTTGAACGTATTTCATTTTATGAATATACTGGGGCTTCCTGGGTGGCTCAGCAATAAAAGAATCTGCCTGCAATGCAGGAGATGCAGGTTCTTATCCCTGGGTCGGGAAGATCCCCTGGAGGAGGAAATGACAACCCACTCCAGTACTCTTCCCTGGAGAATCCCATGGACAGAGGGGCCTAGTGGGCTATAGTCCACGGGGTCAGAAAGAGTTGGACATGACTTCATTCCCTTTTTTGAAAAATATTGCATTGTATGAATACACTACGGTTTTATATATCCATTTATCCATTTATGGACAATTGGGTTGTTTCCACCTTTGGGCTATTTTGAATAATGCTGCTGTGAACATTGGTGTACCGTTTTTTTGTAGACCTATGTTTTTATTTCTCTTGGGGCTGTACCTAGGAGTGAATTATGGGGTCATACAGTAACTCTGTTTAACCTTTTGAGGAGCTGCCAGACTGTTTTCCTCCGTGGCTGTACCATTTATGCATTCCTGCCAGCAGTATATGAAGAGAAATGTCCTTTTATTAAACACCTACTGTGTGCTAGACATTTGAGCTAGACCCTTCCCATCCCTCACCTCCTATGACCCTCACTCGAACTCTCTGAAATATATTACTACCTCCATTTTCCTGAGGCTCCGAGAGGTGTCGTGACTCCCCCAGGATCACACAGGGATTAGTGGTAAGTCCTGGATTCACTACTAGCTCTGCCCTCTACGTCTTCCTGTCCACTCAGTGATTGATGGCTGCCCTAGTGACCGTCCTCCAGATGCTAAAGTGGAATTAGCCGCATCCTCTCCTCAGCCTCCCTGGGTACTGTTTTACAGACAGGAAAGTTGGACCCCCACTACCCGAAGGTCTGCGGGCACAGAGGGAATGTCTTAGATGTCAAATGGAACCCTTTCAATGATTTTGAGATCGCCTCCTGTTCTGAAGATGCCACGGTGAGTGCCCCTTTCCTGAAAGGAGTGGGGCTGGGGTAGAGGGAGATAGAATGGCATCTGGATGCATCTCTGACGCTCCTGACTCCTCCATCCTTGACAAGGTGAGGTCACTGTGTGAGGAAGGCATGAATTAGATAGAAGTTCTGGGCTCCATGGGACTTGGGGTGCCACCCCTCCTCTCTATGGGCCTCGGTCTCCCCATCTATAAAATGGGCCTAATAGCTCCCAACTGTCCAATCGGATCAGTGTCATTTCCTGATGGGAATGCACATCTTCTGGGGAAACTATAAAATGCTGTGAAGGGCATTTTTTACTGTGGCTTGAAAATATTATGCCATATAATCTCATAGACAGTGGGGAAGGAAGATCTTACTTAGATGGAAGATTTAAAAGGATAAGACTGGGAGCATTAAATGCCACCTTCTCATCTTTAGTCTTCCTCTTCTGGGCCATCCAAGGGGGCCTCTCTCACAGAAGGGGTTGGGGGTTGTCCCTGCCCTGTCCTGCTCCAGAGACTGCGCTGGCTTCCCAGTACCCTGAGGATATAGCATAAACCCTTCCTCTTGGCATTCAGAGCTCTCCCCTGAGCCTTTGGGACCACTGTACTCTGAGGGATATTCTCTATAGGCTGAGAGGTGGACTTGCTGTGATCTCCAGCCTGGGAATCAGGTCTATGGCCCATCCACTCACCTACTGGTTAGGATGGCACAGGTTCCCAGAAGCCTGGGCTCATCTCCAGCCCCTGCTTGGGCTGGAGGACCTTGGGAAAGCCCCTGTCCCTCTGAGGAGCCCCAGCTGCCTCTCCACTGAATGACAGGTAGATACAGAGAGACTTGCCCTGGCCCTTCTGCGGGGCAGTGCCAATGTTGTTGCTCAGGGTTGTCGGGGTGTGAGGGGACCCCAGCTAATACTCCCCTTGGGCCATGTCTCTCCTGACAGATTAAAATCTGGGACATCCCCAAGCAGCTGCTGACCAAGAACCTCACAGCCTTCAGGAAGGAGCTGGTGAGCCACGCCCGCAAAGTGGGCCTGGTGGAGTGGCATCCCACAGCTGCCAACATCCTCTTCAGCTCTGGCTACGACTACAAGGTGGGTTTGTGTATTTAGTCTCCTGGGGCTACCCTGACATAGAACCACACTGGGTGGGTTAAGACAACAGAAATGTATTCCCACAGTTCTGAAGGCCAGAAATCCAAAGTCAAGATGTTAGGAGGGCCATGCTTTCTCCAAAGGCTATAGGGAAGAGTCCTTCTGTGCTTCTTCTAGCTTCTAGGGGCTCCAAGCATTCCTTGGTTCATAGCTGCATCACTGCATTCTGCCTCCATCTTCTGTCTTCTTCTCTGTGTATCTATGTGTCTTCTCTTCTTATAAGGACATCGGTCATTGTAGGACCCACCCAAATCCAGTATAGCCTCCTTGTATTGATACTTCTTTCAGTTCAGTTCAGTTCAGTCGCTCAGTCATGTCCGACTCTTTGTGACCCCATGAATTGCAGCATGCCAGGCCTCCCTGTCCATCACCAACTCCCGGAGTTCACTCAAACTCACGTCCATTGAATCGGTGATGCCATCCAGCTATCTCATCCTCTGTCGTCCCCTTCTCCTCCTGCCCCCAGTCCCTCCCAGCATCAGAGTCTTTTCCAATGAGTCAACTCTTCACATGAGGTGGCCAAAGTACTGGAGTTTCAGCTTTAGCATCATTCCTTCCAAAGAAATCCCAGAGCTGATCTCCTTCAGAATGGACTGGTTGTCCAAGGGACTCTCAAGAGTCTTCTCCAACACCACAGTTCAAAAGCATCAATTCTTCAGCACTCAGCTTTCTTCACAGTCCAACTGTCACATCCATACATGACCACTGGAAAAACCATAGCCTTGACTAGGTGAACCTTTGTTGGCAAAGTAATGTCTCTGCTTTTGAATATGCTATCTAGGTTGGTCATAACTTTCCTTCCAAGGAGTAAGCGTCTTTTAATTTCAGGGCTGCAATCACCATCTGCAGTGATTTTGGAGCCCCCAAAAATAAAGTCTGATACTGTTTCCACTGTTTCCCCATCTATTTCCCATGAAGTGATGGGACCGGATGTCATGATCTTCGTTTTCTGAATGTTGAGCTTTAAGCCAACTTTTTCACTCTCCACTTTCAACTTTCATCAAGAGGCTTTTTAGTTCCTCTTCACTTTCTGCCATAAGGGTGGTGTCATCTGCATATCTGAGGTTATTGATATTTCTCCTGGCAATCTTGATTCCAGGTTGTGCTTCTTCCAGCCCAGCATTTCTCATGATGTACTCTGCATGTAAGTTAAATAAGCAGGGTGACAATATACAGCCTTGACGTACTCCTTTTCCTATTTGGAACCAGTCTGTTGTTCCATGTCCAGTTCTAACTGTTGTTTCCTGACCTGCATATAGGTTTCTCAAGACCTCATTAAATCTGTGAAAACCCTATTTCCAAATAAGGTCATATTCTGAGGTTTCAGGTAGACATAAGTTTTGGTGTGGGACACTATTCAATTCATTAGTCTTCCTGGAGGGGGTGAGCTGGACCCTGCTCAGAGATGCCTCACCCTCCTTCATTGACTGTCAAGTTAGCAAGCTGTGGGCCCTGTGGAATGAGAAAATTCACAGCATAGGAGATCTTGATTCTGTTCCCACTCAGTCTCTGACTTGCAGTGTGACCTGGGAAAGTCCTTGTTCTTCTCTGGGCCTCAGTCTGTACATAAATGGGGTTTATACCATCATAACTTCTAAACTCTTCCTTTCACAACTCTATAAGGCTTTACAGAGGCACCTCAGAAGCCTCTGTGATGGATAAGAGGGTGGGATGGGAGTGGTTGAAAGGTCCTCTACACCATTCTGATCAGAAGTGCTCTGTTATCTGTTTAGATAGGGTGTGCTGCTGCTTATGGGCTTCCCTTGTGGCTTAGCTGGTAAAGAATCTGCCTGCAATGTGAGAGACCTGGGTTGGGAAGATCCCCCGGAGAAGGGAAAGGCTACCCACTCCAGTATTCTGGCCTGGAGAATTCCATGGACTTATAGTCCATAGGGTGCAAAGAATCAGACATGACTGAGCGCCTTTCACTTCACTGCTTATGGTTGTACAGTTTTATCTGTACACAACTCCAGGGGGCTCTGTTCACATCTTGGACTATGGGAATGGGTTGCCCTGGAGCTGTGCACTGCACAGCGTGTGCAGCTAAACACAGCATCCCTTATTAACTGTGCGGTGGAAACTGTTCCTAATGACTGTTTGAAACCCCCTGGATTAGCTGATTCCCTGGGGTCCTCCCAGCATGGATGTTTCATTGCTCCAAGCAGATGGTGTTTTCTTTTCACTGCTAGACAGGCTGACTGCTGACTTCCCCCTCCTGCCACGTGGCCACTTCAGCGGGCAGATCCATCCTCTCACCCGAGGCCTTTTGGCCAGACTGCCATCTGTGGCTTCCCTCTGGGGATACCATGTTTCACTGCAGCCTGGCTGGCGTGTGACTGTGGGGACTGGGACGGGGCTGGGGGTGGGGCTGGGTTCAGAGCTGGCTCTCTGCTGTGCAGGTGATGGTCTGGAACCTGGATTCAAAGGAGTCTGTAATCATGAGCCCCGTGAAGACAATTAACTGTCACCAAGATGTGATCCTCTCCATGTCCTTCAACACCAACGGCAGCCTGCTGGCCACTGCCTGTAAAGACCGCAAGATTCGGGTTCTAGACCCCCGAGCAGGGACTGTCCTTCAGGTTAGTGCTAGCCTGGGGTCCAGCCTGGGGCCGGAGGAGCAAGGAGTGGAGTGGGCACGGGGGGAGCATAGGGGCTTCTGAGAACAGAGCAGTAAGGCTGTCAGTGTTCTAGCCAAAGTCTTTATGCATGTTATCCCCATCTGTTGGGAGGTGTTGAATATATCATACCCATTTTTCAGATGAGAAAAGTAAGACTTAAGAAAGGCTAAGGGACTTGCCCACACTGAAAGCGGAGACTTGAACCTGGTCTAACTCCAAAGCTGTCAATATGCCTCGGCTCTGTCAAGAGGCATGACATGGAGTCAGGAGACCATAAGGTACCACTGTGTGGCCTTAGACAAGCGCTTTCTGCTCTCTGAGGCTTTATTTTCTCATCTGCAACAATAGGACATTAGTCCTTCCTCTGGGAAGTTTAAATGAAATAACCCAGGTGACAGTACCCACTTGCATGTAGTGAATGCTCAATAATAATCTTAGCAAAAACATGGAGCTGGGCTGAAGTCTGCCTCTGTCTTAATTTAAAAAAGAACCCGCAACAAAAATAGTGGGAGAAACTTTATGTGGATGGGAAAGATCCAGGAAGGCTTCCTGGAGATGGTGCCTCTGGAAGGATTCCCCCAGGCAAAGCTGGGATGAGAAAAGAAGGCATTTTGGGTGGAAGCCAAGGAGTCCCTGACCACACATGTCACTCCAGGAAGCCAACTATAAAGGGCACCGGGCCAACAAAGTGCTGTTTCTGGGAAACCTGAAGAAGCTGCTGTCCACAGGCACATCCCGGTGGAACAACCGGCAGATGGCCCTTTGGGACCAGGTGAGTCACCAGAGCAGCCCTACCAGCGCCCCTCGCTGCACCCTCCCCAGTACCCCTTAGCCGAGTGCTGCTTCATCTATTCATTCATGCATTCACTCACTGACCAAACTGATTGATGACAACCAGGGAGGTGCCAGCAGCCTGATGGCACTCACCCAGACCTTGTGCATCTTGTCATTCGAGGAGGGGGAGGGGTTAGGGCTTAGGAGAAGCCTTGAAGTCAGGGAGGGGAGGTGGCTGGGCCTGGGACCAGGACTCGGGGTGGGGTCGGAGAAGCAAAGGGCCTTCTGGATGGGGGGAACAGCTGGAGCAAGGACTTAGGATGAAATAGGGAGGCATGTGAACAAGAAGAGCTGCCTGTTCAACGTGGGTGGGGGTGAGGAAGGGGGTGAAGACCGGGCCAAGTAGTAGTGATTTCAAGGAGCTCTTGTCCAGAGTTGAACAGACTTCTTCTTTATCTCTGAATCTCCTTGCCTCATAGTAGATATAATACAGGAGGAGGAAGGCTGGAATGACATCATGCATATGAGAAGTGATTTGTTAAAGGCAAAATGCCAGCAAGGCAAAAGGAGGTGGTCTGTCTCTCACACACACATACACACATACACACACACAGAGCCCTGGGGCAGGAATTCTTATGTTAGCACCACCAAGGTCCTCCATGAGTGACCCACAGGCCTTCCTGGTCTTCCTTCATTTGCAGGATGACCTCTCTGTGCCTGTCACAGAGGTGGACCTCGATGGCTCCTCAGGTGTGCTATTTCCCTTCTATGATGCGGACACCAACATGCTCTACGTGGTGGGAAAGGTCAGTCTGGCACAGGAGGGAGGCGCTGCCTGGTCCCACTGGCCTGGGGCCCTTGGAGTGCAAGGCAGGGGCAGGGCCAGGCAAGAGTGGCTGGATCCTCTACCCCTGTGGTGAGCCCCCAGCCCTCTCCCACCTTCCTGGCTCCACAGGAACACCTGGGGCCAGGGCTTTGGCCGGACACCCTGAGCTAGTTGACCTCCCCCTCACCCCGCAATTCTGGGTCCAGATGAGGAGGGACCAGTTGGTGTTTCTTGACAGGGGCACCTTCAAATTTGGGGCAGAGGGGGGTCTTCACCGGGTAGGACTGTCCTGTACTTGGCATCCCTGGCCCCTCACCCCAGTGTCAGGCACAGCAGCCACCCGCCCACCCAGTCATTATGACAACGACCACCCGAAGTGCCCCAGGGGTAAGACCCGCTGAATGGTCTCAGGACACTGCACTTTTGACCTTCGTGTGCAGCTCTTGGATGGAGTGGGGTTCAGGTCTGTGCTCCTCAAGCCTCTGCCTTGGAGACACATGGGTGGGCTTTGGGTCATGGTTGGGGGGATTGAGTGTTAAAGTGAGGACCCCCTGCTGCCTTGGTGACCGTTCCCTGGTGTGCCCTGTGTGAGGTGGCTCTGCCGACTCATCACTCATAGTGTGCATCAGGTTTCTGAGGTGTGGCAGTGGGGCCAGGCAGGGGGCTTGTGGGACCCGGCCATGAATGGTACCCTCTCTTCCGCAGGGAGACAGGAACATCCACTACTATGAGATCAGTGCCAACAAACCTCACCTGAACTACCTGACGGAATACCAGTCCTATAATCCACAGAAGGGGATCGGTGAGTGTGGGACACGGAGGCCACGGGGGGCCTGGGAGACAGGGATGAGTCAGCTGCAGGCCCTGCCCTAAAAGCAGGGCAGGTCAACACTCTGAGTCAATGGGAGCTCTACTTGAGGTATGTGGGATGTTCTCTGGGAGCACACAGGAAGAAGCCAGGGAGGGCTTCCTGGAGGAGGCAAGACTTGAGGAGCCAAAAGGGAAGCCGAGCAAGGCATGGGGAGAGTATGAAGGTGTCGTAGCTGAAAGTTGAGCAGTTACAACAGTAGCAAGAAGATGGGGGACACTGACCTAAGAGAGGCCCTAGTTTTTAAGTGTGTTTAGGGGTAAGAAACAAGACAGGATGCACCTCTGCGCCCTCTGCAAGAAACCCACTTATACATAAAGACACAGCTAGATTAAAAGTAAATGGAGAAAGATAAGAGCGTGCTGACATTAATCAAAGGGAAGCTGGAGTCGCTGTAGTAAGGGCATCTAGGGGAATTCCCTGGTGGTCCAGCGGGTCACGCGCCACACTCCCACTGCAGGGGGCCTGGGTTCAATCCCTGGTCGGGCCCCACGTGCCGCAACTAAGTGTCTATATGCTGCAATTGAGACTCAGCGCAACCTAAATTTTTTTTTAAAGTGGCACAACCTAAATAAATAATTTTTTTTTTTTTTAATAAAGACCATCTGGGTTGGGAGCTGTGGGGATAGTGATGGAGGGCCTAGAGCAGAGCACACTTCCTGTAAAAGTCTGGCTAAAATCCTTGAAGATGGGAGGCAAAGTCTGATGGTTCCAACCCCATCTCCCCAGCACAGGGCCTGACCCAATGTAGGACGCTTTGTTGAGGGAAGAACAGTGGGAGGAGGGTGGTCTCTGTTCACATCCAGGTGTGCAGCCTGGCTTTGCCACTCACCCTGGGGCCCTGCTGCCCCAGGCCCCAGCTGAGGAATCCCTTGGCCCTCTTCCGTCATCTACCCACAGGTGTTATGCCAAAGAGAGGTCTCGACGTGTCCTCCTGTGAGATCTTCCGTTTCTACAAGTTGATCACAACCAAAAGCCTCATCGAGCCCGTATCCATGATTGTACCCCGACGGGTAAGGGCGGTAGGAGCCATCTCCAAGGGAGGGAGGAACCCCTCCTGGAGGAGGAGGAGCCTGGGACCTGGAGGCTGGAGCCCATGCCCCTGGGAGCCACCGGGAGGCTGATGGCCCCCCTCAAAGGGAAGCCTTTCTCATGGGCAGTGTGCCCTCCACCTACTGCTGCTCTTGAGTTGCTCCGCGACCTGGGGCACGTCCCTTTGCTCTGGGCCTCAGTTTCCTCCACTCACAGGGGTCGGGGGGAGAGTCTGCACCCCAGGCTCTCTAAGAGGTTCCCCCAACCATCCCCACTCTCACTGTCCTGATTGCTCCTGCAGTCAGAATCTTACCAAGAGGACATCTACCCGCCCACGGCCAGTGCCCAGCCCTCTCTGACAGCCCAGGAGTGGCTCAGTGGGATGAATAAAGGTGAGGAAGGCAGGGAAAAGGCCCAGGTGAATGTGGGGGACACTGGAGTGTCCAGTGGCCCCAAGTGGCTGAGAGGGTCTGGCTGATATTTGTGTCTTCCCGTAACCCATAACCCCAGAGGATTGGTGGTTGACAGTTGGTTAAGAGCGACTAGGGGCCTTTCCTGGGGGTCCAGTTGGTGAGACTCTGGCCATTAGGATGCATATACGTGGATCGAGGCAGGAAGGGGCTTGCCCCCAGTGGCTCAGGAAACTCCCCCCAATTCAAGGAATTTTGCTCCATGGAAAATGTCTTTATACCCTGGGCCGTGTAGAGTGACTGGACAGTCCCAGCTGGATCCCCTGCCCATCCTCCCACCACTTCTGCAATTACTCTTTAACCCCAGAGACCCTGTAGGCAGTGGCCCCTGCACGGGCCCTTCTGCCCCCTCTGCCTGCCCTGCCCCTCCCTCCTGGGTCTGCCAACACAAGGGCCTGCACAGTGGGAGGCGGGTGTTGGGAGAATTTGTGAACTGGTAGATGGCAGAGTGCAGCACAGGAGGGAGGAGCTCATGGTGTTCTGGGGCAGCCCCTGCAAACCAAGCCTTGCTTAATCACATGAGTGTGCACTTGCACTCCACTCTAGCCTGTGGGCTTGTGCCTGTCTGCATGGGGCACACGTGTGGCATGTATCTTTGTGTCTGTGTGCGGCTCCGTGTGTGTCAGCACCCCTCAGGCCCGTCTGTTCAGGGGCTCTCCAGCCTCTCACAGCCCTCTGCTTCCCTCCCAGAGCCCGTCCTGATGTCCCTTAGGCCTGGTGCCGAGCCTCTGAGCCCGCAGCCTCTGCCCTCAGAGAGAACCCTCTCCGTGCCCACGGCCCCCACCTCGCCTCATCTCTTCAACCAGACAGAAAGCCTGGTTGCAGAGGATGGCCGGAGGCCCTTCTCCCTGCTAGAGGAGAAGGCGCCAAGGTGGGCGGCAGAACACAGACAGGAGGAGAAGAAAACCTGGCTTTCCGATGGCTTTGACATCTTCGAATGCCCCCCACCAAAGACAGAGAATGAGGTGCGAACATGGCGGGGCTGGGTCTACCAAGGGAGGGGAGCAGCTGGGGAGGGGAGGGAGAAAGTGAGGGTGAGAAAAAAGACCCACGGTGTGGCCTGGCCTGGCCACTTAACTCACCTTGCTGGTTCACTTAACAAGCACGTCATAAGCACCATCCACATGCCAAGATATGGTGGGTTTACTTACAGATGGTGAGGAACCATCTGTAAAAAGACAAGGGTTTGACTTGGGTATTAAAGTCCCTCCGGTTCTGACTCTCTAGGATTTTCTGTGCTCTTAGAGTCAACTTTTATTAAGTGCCTACCGTGTGCCGGGTCCCAGTTAGATAGGCACTCGTATCATCTGATTGTGTTTTCTCAACAGCCCCGGGAGTAAGTAGCATCTAACAGATACAAGGGCTGGTGTCTCATGGAGGGATTCTGAGTCTGGCTCTCCTGAGCGCTAATTCTGCGACTCAGGGGCTGAATCCCCCCCAGCCTCAGTTTCCACAGTGGTGACGTGGGAGCATTAATACTACTTCCCGCCTTCATGGGGTATTGTCAGCATTCAGTGGAATAACAGAGATCCTTAGGGGAAACACCCAACATCTAGTGCCATCCTGTACACTGGCAGCAATTGTAATAATGCTGAGGTTAGTTTTCTGACCCCCAGTTTCCAGGGGAAGAAACTGAAATTCAGAGGGGTAAGTAACCTGTCCAAGGTCACACAGTTTAGTGGTGGTGAAAACTCCAGTCTCTGGAACTTCAGGGTCAAGTACCCTTTTCTCCACCCATGGGGAAATCTAAGGAAACAAGAAATACCTAAAACGTCAGTTCTTTTTTGAATTTCATTTCCTGGGTGAAGACAACAAGGTTTTTGTAAAAGATCTACTGTGGCTGCCCCCTCAGGTCTCAGCCATGTTAATATCATCACCCCCCTTTCTGAGTGACAAAGGGGCAATGTCAGTGCTTTCTGCTGGGGTCCTGCACCCTTGCATCCCAGGACAGCCCAGTGACCCTCCGCTCTGCTCTGTGCTGCCCCAGCTGCTGCAGATGTTCTATCGGCAACAAGACGAGATCCGAAGGCTCCGGGAGCTGGTGACCCAGCGCGAGGTCCAGGCCAAACAATTGGAACTGGAGATCAGAAACTTGCGTATGAGCTCACCGAGGCTCTGAACAGAGTCCTCTGCCCTCCTCGCCCTCAGGGACACCAGTCGGCTCCATGAGGAGGTCCAGAATCAAACCACAGGTCCTCCGAGAACAGCTACTATTTCTATATTTTTTACCAGAAATGAAACTCTTCGTCGCTGAAAGATTCCAGTGGGACCTGCTGCCGATTTTCCATTTGCCTTCTTAAAACAATGGTGTCTGAATTGACTCTTTTTAGATGATACCTTGCCTTCGGTTTACTTGTTTTGAAGGGTCCACGATAATTTCTCAAGGGGAAAACAATGCTGTACAAAGTTAGAGCTGGAAGGACCTAGGAGGTGAAGCTGCCTCTGGTTTTCAAGCTGTGGTTCATAGCAAGGCAGGGTGGGGAAGATTAAGCCAGGAGGGCTGTTTTGTTTTGTAACATTGGCTTTTATGGAATACATAATTCTCCTACTAAAAATTAGAAGTTTGCAAAGAAGTGGCATGGTCCAGCTTCTTTATTTCATAGGTGGGGAAACTGAGGCCCAGATACAGGCAGGTAATCAAGGTCCCCAGAGAATCCATGGCTGGGCTGGGCTGAGCTCCTGTTCTCCTGGGTCCATCTGCTGTTTGCGAGGCAGCACATGTGCTGTTCTCAGCCCACAGGGCAGGAATCCATTGGTTTTGGCCTCATCTGTGCCCCTGACTTGCTCTGTGACCTCTCAGAAGTCATTCGCTCTCTGGTCTCACTTTCTCCATCTGAGCAAGGAGGCCCCTGGAATGTGCTGTCCTTTAGAGGATCTGCCACCTGAGATGAAAAAACCTTGGCCTTGACCTGAGGAAAGCTACTTTGCAGGGTGATGATCTGGGTTTGCTGCAGGAACTCAAACGACATAGGGGCAGAGGAAGTTTAATTTCCAGGAAGTAAGTCAAGGTTCCGCCTAATGGTGGAACACAGACAGAAGGCCATCCTCTCTCCCTTCAACCAGAATCAGCCAAATATGTGTAGACACTGTCCCTTAGGTGGGGATGCAGACAGCAGAGTGGTGCCCGTGACCACTGACTGCCACCACCAAAGCCCTGAGGTCATAGAGCCTGCCTCCTCCAGGATGATGTAGGTAGAGTTCAGCCCAAGGTAACAGAAGAGGTCCCCAGGAGGTGGGGAGCCCCCGCCCTGGAAGTGTGGCAGGAGAGCCCCATCGGCACCCACCCAGGAGGGCTTCTGGGGAAGGATGACCCTGACTTCCCTTCCAGACTGACAGTTTTTCTGTGTCTCTCTATTGTGTATTCTAAGCCCTTTCTCTAAGGTGCTCTCTCTCACAGTGGTCAGTACAACAATGCAGCTAGAGGCAGGGAATGCTGGAAGTTAAATGTGCCCCTCCTTACCAAGGCTGTGCCAGCCATGAGTTTTGCCCAAAGCACAGGGTGATCCTGGAACTAAGATGGGAACTGCAGGAGGCCACTCAGGCCTGGTATGTTTCAACCCAGGCTGTACCTTTGAATTCCTTTGGGAGCCTTCAGGAACCACAGATGTACAGGCCCAACCCCAGACCACTGATGCAGAATCTCCAGAGTAGGGCCTGGCCTGGTATATGTTTTTTAAGTTCCCAGATGATTCTGCAACACAGGACAGAGACCCAGTGGACTGGTGCATCTGTACCTATTTTCAGTGAAGATGAGGATAGTGAGTGCCAGACAGGATCTGGGACTCCAACCCCATCTTCTAAGTCCAGGCTGAAAGCTCCTAAAAAGTAGGAAACATCATCCTGGGGGTCTCTGGGACCCCTGACTGCAGCACGATGAAGGCTGTGTGCTCCTGATGGCCCCCTTCCCCTTGCCATGGCTGAGTCCCCTCATTTGCCCACACACACACCACATGCCCACGTTCCCTGTCGTGTTTACTAAGTTGCTGGGTTCTGCCAAGCTTGCCAAAGGCCGAATCTCAGGCATTGTCGGGGAAGCAGAGCTCCACTGAATGGGGTTATCTCCCCCCACCTCATCTGTGACCAGCACTTCACAGTTTACAAAGCCCTCTCACCCCACTCACTGACCTGTCCTACTCTTTAAACAGGTGAGCTAGGCTCTGTTATCCCCAAGTTCAAAAGGGAATACCTAGCCTCAGAGAATGAAGAATCATCAAGCCCAAGGCACAAGCTGAAAGACAGGAAGGTGAGGTCCTGTCTGGGGAGCTGCCCACATGCCTCCTCCACACGGAGCCTTCCTGCTCAAGCTCTTCCCACCCCTAAGGGACCCGTACCTCGTGCTTAAAAACAATATGAAGGTATCCATGAACAAACTTCTTTTCCTTTTTTTTTTACATCTACAATAAATTATTTAAATTATTTCACAGCAAGGGAGAGGGATAGGTAATTTTTATCAGATATTTTTTTAAGCCATTTTAAAAAAATTGTTTTTGTTCTTGGCTGATGAAGTAGGACTTGCCCAGCATTTGCAGGGCCCTCAGGCTCAGGACAAGCAGACTGTGTACTCATCTCCTTACTCCATACCCTAAGAACCCCCGACTCTTGACTCAGGAACTTTCTGAGAGTGAAGACAGCACTGGGAGATGAGCTCTGGGGTGTATCTACAATCATTTGAGATTGTATCATAGAGGGAAGCAGGAAGTCAGAAATTGAGCTATGCTTTTAATACAAAACCGTGCCTGAAATCCTTTGATTGTTTTAATATTGTTTCTGAAATTCCTTGTACCTTTATAAAAAAAAAAAACTAAAAGTGCAAATAAGTAGATGTGGAATTGTGCAATGGAAAGAAGGTAACAAAATAATAAACATCTGCCTATACATTTTAGTACATGGAGTTTTCTTTGACTTGTTTCACAAATACAGGTTTCGCTCGCTATCTGAAAGGAGAAGGTGCTCATGAAACCTTTCATAAGCCAAAATGGCTAAAAAGTGAAGAAGCAATTATCTTAATGCAAAATAAGTCAAGGGGAAGCACAGATGTTCACAGACACAGCTCAAAGCTAAGACAGTTAATGTTAAGAATGCTGAGTGTCATTCCCGCAGGAGTTTGCCAATGCCGCACTCACTGCCTGGGGTGCTAGGAGGTGCCTGATGCCTCTATAATCACTCCGCAAAACAAATGCTGAATTTCTTTTTTTTTGCTTTTTTGCCTTTTTTTTTTTTTTTAATAAAAGCGAAAATCTGCTTCAGTTTTCTGTTAGTGAAAACAAATACTAATGTAGGTCTTTTGTGAAAGCAAGATGGCATACAGTGAACTTTTGGAGGGAGCCTGGGAGAGGAGTATATTTTGTAGGGACAGATGCAGGAGAGATCTGTTTTGAAAAGCCAGGAAAGCAGTTGGATGGAGAGGTGCAGTGCCTAGGGAGTGTCCTGCAGAGATGACTATGAGCTCTTTGGACAGTTTGAGATTGAGGAGGATGAGATGACATCAGAGGAGTGGCTATGGGTGCAAGGAAATCCAGGGGATGTGGGATCTTGGAAGGTTAGAGAAAAGTGTGTTTCAGGGAGATGTGATGAGTAGCGCCAATTGCCCCCCACAGTCCAGAGGAAAGAGGACCAGTGAGGTTCACCCACTTCTGGCAACAAGGAGTGCTTCTCCTTATACTGAATGGGCTCTCCCTGGAATTCTCATCTGCCCTTGTACTTACCCACTAAGTGCCAGGTTCCAGGCAAAGTTCTGGGAATAATATCAGGTAGGCAAGACAGTCATTGCTTTCTCAGAGTTTAGAATCAGCTAAGCCAACAGCCTCAGAAACTGTTTCATACAGCCAAAATAAATCCTTTCATTCTTTCAAACAACCAACTTTTGCTGAGAGCCATCTGCATGCACAAGGACTTAGAGGTGCAGAAATGAAGAAATGTGATCTTGGCCTTCCAGGAACCAAGTGCAAGGTTATGTAGAGAATCCCTGTGTTAACCATGTTGTGTTATTGAGACTGGTAGATGGGGAATTATGGGAGACTAGAGGACAGGTGGGACTTCCCTGGTGGCTCAGAGGTACAGAATCCGTCTGCTAATGCAGGAGAAATTTGGAAAGTTTAGTCGCTCAGTCGTGTCCGACTCTTTGTGACCCCATGGATTGTAGACTACCAGGCTCCTCCGTCCACAGAATTTTCCAGGCAAGAGTACTGGAGTGGGTTGCCATTTCCTTCTGCAGAGGATCTTCCCAACCCAGGAATCAAACCCAGGCCTCCCACATTGTAGGCAGACACTTTACCGTCTGAGCCACCAGGGAAGTACGTAGGTTCAGTCCCTGGGTCAGGAAGATCCCCCTGGAGGAGGAAGTGGCAATCCGCTTCAGTATTCTTGCTTGGGAAATCCCCTGGACAGGGGAGCCTGGTGGACTATAGTCCATGGGAGTTGCAAAGAGTCAGACCCGACTTAGCAACTAAACAACAAACAACAACACCACCACCACCTACTTGTTTGGGCCAGAAACCACCCTGGGAAACAGGCAAGACAGATTTGGTTCCTGGCCTCCAAAGAGTCCTCTGTTGTGGTTGGAAGGAAAGGGAGGGCCAAGGTAGGGGACATTGCAGGCTGCTTTTGGAAGGGAAGCAAGGAAGGCTTCCTGGAGGAAACGATATTTAGGCAGAAACCTGAAGGATAAATAGGAGTAAACAAGGCAAAGGGCATTTGAGGAAAACAGTGTTCCACACAGAGAAAAGTACCTACTCTCTGGTCTGGAAACAAGCAAAGGGTAGCATAGACAGGGCAGAGATCATGGGTACTAAGAGCCAAGGGGGACTTCCCTAGTGGTCCAGAGGGTAAGAATCTGCCTGCCATAGGTTCAATCCTGATCCTGGAGTATTCTCACATGCCATGGGGCAACTAAGCCCATGTGCCACAACTACTGAGCCCATGTGCCCTAGAGCCCGTGCTCCACCACAAGAGAAGCCACAGCAAGAGAAGTCTACATGCAGTAACGAGGACCCAGAACAACCAAATAAATAATAAATTTTTTTTTTTTAATTTTAAAGAGGCAAGGACCTTGTAGGCAGGAGCTGAGACTTTTTTCCTGTAGTTTTATTGAGGTGTGATTGACAAAATTGTATATATTTATGTTGCTTGTGATTTCTTGAGGTATACAAGATAATGACTTAATATATAAATATATTGTGAAATGGTCATCACTATCAAGTTAATTAACACATCCATCACCTCACATTACCATTTTTGTGCATGGTAAGAACAATAAACTGTGGAAAATTCTGAAAGAGATGGAAATACCAGACCACCTGACCTGCCTCTTGAGAAACTTATATGCAGGTAAGGAAGCAACAGTTAGAACTGGACATGGAATGACAGACTGGTTCCAAATAGGAAAAGGAGTATGTCAAGGCTATATATTGTTACCCTGCTTATTTAACTTACATGCAGAGTACATCATGAGAAATGCTGGGCTGGAAGAAGCACAAGCCGGAATCAAGATTGCTGGGAGAAATATCAATAACCTCAGATATGCAGATGACACCACCTTTATGGCAGAAAGTGAAGAGGAACTAAAAAGCTTCTTGATGAAAGTGAAAGAGGAGAGTGAAAAAAGTTGGCTTAAAGCTCAACATTCAGAAAACTAAGATCATGGCATCCAGTCCCATCACTTCATGGCAAATAGATGGGGAAACAGTGGAAACAGTGTCAGACTTTATTTGGGGGGGCTCCAAAATCACTGTAGATGATGACTGCAGCCATGAAATTAAAAGACGCTTACTCCTTGGAAGGAAAGTTATGACCAACCTAGATAGCATATTCAAAAGCAGAGACATTACTTTGCCAACAAAGGTCCGTCTAGTCAAGGCTATGGTTTTTCCAGTAGTCATGTATGGATGTGAGAGTTGGACTGTGAAGAAAGCTGAGTGCCAGAGAATTGATGCTTTTGAATTGTGGTGTTGGAGAAGACTCTTGAGAGTCCCTTGGACTGCAAGGAGATCCAACCAGTCCATTCTGAAGGAGATCAGCCTTGGGATTTCTTTGGAAGGAATGATGCTAAAGCTGAAACTCCAGTACTTTGGCCACCTCATTTGAAGAGTTGACTCATTGGAAAAGACTCTGATGCTGGGAGGGATTGGGGGCAGGAGGAGAAGGGGACGACAGAGGATGAGATGGCTGGACGGCATCACTGACTTGATGGACGTGAGTCTGAGTGAATTCCGGGAGATGGTGATGGACAGGGAGGCCTGGCATGCTGCGATTCATGGGGTTGCAAAGAGTTGGACACGACTGAGCAACTGAACTGAACTTAACTGAAGAACATTTGAGAGCCAATCTCAACACATTTCAAGTACACAATATAGTGTTATTAATGGCAGTCACCATGCTGTACCTTAGATCCCCAGAACTTATGGGTTCTGTAACTTAAAATTTTTACCCTTTTCCCCCACCCTACCTTTTTCTATCAGCCCCTGGCAACCACTTTTCTATTCTCTGTTCCTATGAGTTTGACTTTTTTTTTTCCCCTTAGATTCCACATATTTATATATGGTACAGTATTTGTCTTTCTCCACCTGGCTTTTCACTTAGCATAATGTCTTCTGCTGCTGCTGCTAAGTTGCTTCAGTCGTGTCTGACTCTGTGCGACCCCTGAGACGGCAGCCCACCAGGCTCCCCCGTTCCTGGGATTCTCCAGGCAAGAATACTGGAGTGGGTTGCCATTTCCTTCTCCAATGCATGAAAGTGAAAAGTGAAAGTGAAGTCGCTCAGTTGTGTCCAACTCTGAGCAACCCCATAGACTGCAGCCTACCAGGCTCTTCCATCCATGGGATTTTCCAGGGAAGAGTACTGGAGTGGGGTGCCATTGCCTTCTCTGTAATGTCTTCTAGGCTCATTTATTTAGAAAATGGTAGGATTTCCCTTTCTAAGTCTGAATAATATTTCACTATACATACATATACCACATCTTCTTTCTCCAGTGATCCACTGATGGACACCTGGGTTGTTTCCATATTTTGGCTATTGTAAATAGTGCTGCTGTGACCATGGAGGTGCAGATACCACAGAGATTCTGACTTCATATTATTTGGATATACACCCAGAAGTGGGATTGCTGGATCATACGGTAGTCCTATTTTTAATATTTTGAGGAGCTTCCATAATGCCAACCGACATTCCATAGAAGCTGAAACTTTAGCATGGGGGCAATCGGAGTTTCCTGAACGGTTTCTCACAATTGCAGGAATGGTTATTTCTCTTGGGGAAAGGGCAAGAGAGAATTAAGGGAAAATGAAAAATGTAGGTAACGCACAACATCCCAGAAGGCCACTGCCAACTTTGGTTCCACCCACAGGGCTGCAGTTTTCCTGATCAAGACAAGGGTCACTTAGCGGGGAAGCCCACCTCCTTCCAGGTAGCCCATTCGATGTGACCCCCGTTTCTGCTGTGGCTGCCTCTGGGCCAGACACTAAGCCGGGAACCCAGGCCTGAGCATTCATTCACTGCGGGGCAGGTGGACCGGACGGCACAGCGCATTCCTCAGGGGGCTGATGCTGCGGCCGTACCCGCCACCGCACCCCCCTGCCCCGCCTCCGGCCGGCCTGCGTGCGGCGCCCTGCTACCCGCCTTTCCCTGCCGGAACTGGGCGCGCCCCGCCCCAGCGCCCAGCTTTCGATTCCCCATGGGCCTCTCGCTGCTGCTCGGCCGCGGCCCAGAAACTTGGAGGGTGAATGGCGGGCTCGGCGGTGCTCAAGGGGAGTCCTGGGGGGTTGGGCCCCTCGGAGTCCGAAGACGCGCGCGGTTGGCCCTGTTCAGAGCACGGCGACCGCGTGGTTGAGCTCTTCTGTCGCCGCTGCCGCCGCTGCGTGTGCGCGCTTTGCCCGGTGCTGGGCTCGCATCGCGGCCACCCGATCGGTTTGGCGCTGGACGAGGCGGCGCGCGTGCAGGTGGGGACGCTGGGGCGCGAGCCCCGCAGCAACGGGCGGGGAGGGGCGTGCTGGGTCCCACTGGCAGTTCCCGGTTGGAACCGGGACCGGCAAGGCGGCCCGGGGACCATCTCGGAGGCCGACCTGTTGTTCAGAAAAAGAGACTGAGGAAGGGCACCGGCGAGCCAAGGCCATCATTTAAGCATCAGAAGAGGTGGGTTTGGGAGTAAGAACTTGGGCGCCCGGCTGGCCGGGTATCCTGGACCTCATCCACCACGGTGGGTCCACCCCACGGCCTTTGGACCTAAAGAAAAGCTGCCTTTAACAAAGATGAAAAAATCCCTCCAGCTTAGAAAACAACTGTGTTTCCGGAAAGCCACACACAGGCCTCCTCTGGTTTTCCCTCCTGGAGTTCCTGGGAGGGGCTGTGGGTCCCCATGGCCCTGGGGTTGGGCCGGTCTGCCCAACCCCGCCCCTCCCCCTCCCTACGCCCCATACCACGCGCCTAACAGCCAGTGGGAGCTGGTCAACCGCAGTCAGTGGGAGCTAGGTCAACCGCTTCGCCGACAAAAAGAGGCTTCTGGAGGCAGAGGCTGGGCCTTGAACTCAGGACTGCTCCCCACGGGCCCAGTCTCACTTTGGAGCGCTCATCCATGCTTAATCCTAATAGTGGAAGGGGGCTCTGGACTCCTGTTCCAGCCTAGTGGCCAACTTGTCCAGTGACTGGCCAAACCCCTGCAAAGCCCTCTTTGGGCTAGACAGGTGCTCCTCTCATAGATTTGATTCTACCACTTCTACCTTCAGGAAGTGATTAATCCAGCCCTACAGCCATTCCCTGCACTTGATTTAGCCATTGTGACTTTGAAGCTCCAAGGTGAGAATAGACCACCTTGGGCTAATCTAGCAGGTGGAGCCCAGGATTCAAGGCTTTCCTCTGCCTCCAAGATCTTCTTTTTCTTATCTATAAAATAGTTAATAATAACAATAGTTCCTCAAAATGCTGTTTTCAGAGTTAACAAGGCTGCTTTTCAGAGATAACATCTTCTAATAGGTAGGTCCACCTACTTCTTTTGTAACCACACACCCATTCATTCCTTAGACATCCATTCAGCTTATACCTGTGCCATGAGTCAAGGAACAGACCAATTCTTCCCCGAGCTGGAGGCGTCCCTTGGCTAGTAGGGGAAGAACAAACAAGTGACAACACAGTATGATAAGTATTGTAATTGGGGAGCCTGAGGCAGTGGTCAGTGGGAGCCAAAGAGAAGAAGAATGAACCAGGGACAGGAAGCCCAGGAAGAGTTCCTGGGTGGGGGGTGCCATTGAACTGGCCATGACGAGTAAGTGGGGCTTCACCAAGCACCTAGACAGGAGAGGCACCCTGTGACTGGAGGGCTCAAGCACCGGGATGCCACATTATCCTTGGCTGACAGACAGGAGCTTGACCAGAAGATTCAAGGGCGGGGGGTGGGGGGGATGGAGGATGTGCTCCTGGAAGGTGGAAGGTGAGGCCATGGCTTATCCTTGGGTTCCTATTGTGTTCCCACCCCCAGCGCTCACTCCCAATCCCCCATATAAGCTACACCTACTGAGCATTTTGTGTGCCTGGCACTACACCAAGCACTTTGTGTCCTCATTCTTTACAGCAACTCTGTGGGGTTGTCCCCCCACCTTTTTTTTTTTTTTTTTGCAGCTGAGGAAACCGAGGCTTAGAAAGGTGAGGCCACTTGCCTAGGTCATGTGGAAGGAGAGCTAGGACTCAGACCTAGCAGGTCCTGTCCGACTCTGGGACTTGGGCTCATACATAGCTTGCTCCAGCTCTCCACTTGAAGCTGGCAGCCCCTGGTAGTTCTGTTCAATTCAGCAAACACTTTAGGGACACCCCCTTGTGCCTGTTGGGGAGCAGGAGCCAAGAATGGAGCAGATCTGCCCTCAGAAAGTGCATAGTTGGTCCAACAGATGAATGTAAGGTGAGCCATAAGAAGGTAAGGCAGAGGTAAGGTCACAGCGTAGGGGAGTCCACAGAGCAGGTCTTTGAAGAAACGGCAATTGCAAACAGCAGAGATATGGAAGGGTGCCATGTAGGTGGGAGAGGGGACCTCTTACACATGCAGGTCCTCTGAACACCAATCCAGGCCAGAGGACCACAGACAACCCTGGAGGGAGGTTCTGTGAAGGCAGCTCCTAGAACAGGCCCCAGCACTAACAGTACTCAGGATTCACTCTAGAAGTGAATGCTCTTCCACTGAGCCCAAGCTGCTTCCCTAAAATCCTGTTAGAGGGCCTGGAAAAGCAGGTCACAAGTAGGACTGTTCTAGAAAGAAGGGAGCACCTCAAGGTTCGGAGAATACCTGATGTGGGCCTCTGAGGATCAGAGGGGCCCTAGTCCCAGCTCACCTTCCAACTTGCCTCATGACTTTGGGCAAGTCGCCATACCTTCTGAGTTCCAGATACCTCCACTGAAAAATATACAGGGTTGAGAGGAGATGACCCCTGGAGTGACTTGTTATCTCAAAAGTGACAACATTAAGACTTTTGTCCTAACTTTTTCACATACAGAAATTCACCCAAGAATGCTTAAAGCATTTGGCAACCAAGAAGCAGCAGCAAGTTGGCAACATAACCCAGATAGAAGATGCTGCTGAGAAGCTCAAGGCAAGTGGGGGATTCTTCCTGATCCTAGTTGAGATGTCTACTTCTCTGCTCCGACACAGGGTTCTCCCCAATATGGAGCCAGGGAAAATGAAAACCAACGTCAAAGGGGGGTTTGGTGGGGTCTGGAGCTTATGTAATTTAGGGGACCCTTTTGAAGAAAAAGCACAAAATTAGTTGCAAGACCATGAAGAGGTCATGCTAGAGAGTGGCCTGGGGCTTCTCTTTCATTAGCTTTGCAGTGAATCTGCCTCTACCCGGAGGCCTAGCCTTGTCCCAAAACGCCTGACAAAGTGGAGGAATGGTCTTTTCTCCCTCCATCTCCAAGGCCATATTCTTAGACAGACTAGTCCTCCACCTCCTACACCCCAAGTTGCCTTAAGCAAAGAAAATGGAACATACAAATCACACTTTCAGTTTCACTGCTGAAAAACAGCAAATAGGTTTAAATATATTTCATGACATGTTCTTCAGGCTAATCCTGTCGTAACAATGTTTACTTAAGTGGATTCTTTTGTGAGTTTTAAGTAGGAAGTTGGGACTGACATGATCCTAGCTGCTGTTTTAACTGTGAGAATGGTATTATTGCTCTTTAGGAGCCTTTTAGGTGAACTTGGCTAGTCCCTTCCCTTCTCAGCCACCGCTGAGAAGTGAGGGCTCCTCAAAGTGAGGGCTGGGGTGGGATGCCCTCCCAAGGCCTGTCTCACTGAGGGCTCTGTGAACCAGGACTGGCTACCTCAAGTCAGGCAGTGAGACTGGCTCTGACCATGGAAATAGTTAGCACCCAGACTAGGCCACAGAATTGGCCCCCTGTTTGTCCAGCGTCCATTAGCTTTTGAATGACAGCCTGCCCCAGTTTACTGAGGACAGATGTCTTACACCTGTGGCCCTTGCTTAATTATTAATCATGTCGTCTTCAAGAGCACAGCTCTGGGCTCAGGCAACATCAGTCTAAGACAATATGGGAACTAAAAGTTGGCACACCCAAAGGGATAGGGGAGGTGCTTGGGGATGTTCGGCCCCGAGAACAGGCTCACTATCTGTAAATCTCTGAGCAGACATGGTCTGGAGGCTCCCGAGGAAAAAGTTAGGATTCGTGTGGAAAGTCTTAAGGGGGGCAGGTGTCAGCTTAATCTAAGGAATGGTTTTCTTTGAAGCTTTCCCCAACTTTAGTTTTCCCTAGTGGCTCAGACAGTAAAGAGTTTGCTGGCGATGTAGGAGACCCAGATTCGATCCCTGGGTTGGGAAGATCCCCTGGAGAAGGGAATGGCAACCCACTCCAGTCTTCTTGCCTGGAAAATCCCGTGGATGGAGGAGCCAGGCAAGCCCCAATCCACTGGGTCACAAAGAGTTGGACTCAACTGAGCAACTAACACACTCACTCACCCAACTTAAACTTTATTTTGAAGTAATTACAGATTTATGGAAAGTTGGAAAAGTAGTGCATGACCCTGGGTAGATGACAAGATTCCTTGCCCCATCCGCCAGTGGATAGACTTTTACTGGTGCCTGGTTCATGGATGGAGCAGCCTTCTGTGAATCTGGTTTGATTCGGGTCAGATGGCCCTGTTCCCACTCCCAACTGGAATGATGCCAGGTGCCCAGAGCGCCCTCCTAGATGACCCAGGCTCCAGCATGGTGTGGCTGTCTCATGCCCCTCCACCTCCATGCCACCCAGGTCACTCACCGTGGTTCTGATACCAAGTTCCTTCTTTGTTTTGGGGACCTGGGGATTTCCTTTTTGTTTGTTTGATTGTGGGTTTTTTTTTTTTTTTTAATCTGGTTATGTAACTTTAAAATTTGCTCAGCATTTCCATGTGTTTGAAAGTAGTAGGAAGGAAGATTTCCCATGTCTGCTCCTTCTCCCTTTTTTGACTAAACTATGTCATTTTCGAGAAGGAAATGGCAACCCACTCCAGTATTCTTGCCTGGAGAATCCCATAGACAAAGGAGCCTGGTGGGCTACAGTCCATGGGGTCGCAGAGTCAGACACGACTGAGTGACTAACAAAAACACACACACACACACACACACACATGTCATTTTGGGCTTCCCTGTTAGCTCAGCTGGTAAAGAATCCACCTGCAATTCAGGAGACCCTGGTTCGATTCCTGGGTCAGGAAGATCCCCTGGAGAAAGGGATAGGCTACCCACTGCAGTATTCTTGGGCTTCCTTGGTGGCTTAGATAGGAGAGCTACAGTCCATGGGGTCAAAGAGTCGGACACAACTGAGTGACTAAGCACAGCACATATGTCATTACTCGGGTAGGGTGTTGTGGTTGTTTTTTAAGATGCTAACCCTTTCCTATGTCATTAAAAGTTGTTTATCAGTGTTGGTATTAGAGGCTGTGTGTGCCATTAAATGGCTCGACCATGATTCATGAAACCATTTTCCCAAGGTTGAACATTTAGATCCCTTCCAGTTTTTCACTCAGGTGAAACAACACTGCAGTGATATTTGGCACCTTGACTTATTTCCTTTGGAACACGTTCCTAGCATGAGTCACCTGGCTCAACAGGCACAGACGTTTGTGGGGACTCTGGTGCGTTGTACCAAACTGCAGCAGGCTCGGTTGTGGCAGAGAGGTCTGGGGCAATCATGCTTCTCCGTCCTCGCTTTCTCAGAGGCAGTACTAGGGCAAAGATCATCTGCTTGGAAATTAGCCCATGAAACAGCTTGGTAAACAAATTAAAACCAATAAAGTTCATAATTGGCCAAAGTCTACTGATCAGAAGCCAGCAACCAGGCCTACCCAACCACGTCTTTCCAGAGAGCAATCAAGAAGGGCTTGATCTTGAGTCCCCACCCAATACCCTTTAAATGATTTTTCCTTAATAGGCTCTTTGCTTCCCCATCACGGCTCCGGGGAGGGGGGCTGAGATGTGTGTTTCCCTACACACATCCAGGTGTAGGGAAAATCAACACTTACCTGCTGCCCTAACTTTTTACTCAAACTGGGATAAGATGACCATATATCAGAGTGGTTATAGTCTTCTTTCAAATCTTCCAAATTTTCTACATTGAGCTTTTGATACTTTTGTAAATGACAACAAAAAAAGTATATAAATACACAGTGTATAGAATCCTCCTGCCACACCGGAGACTTGGATTTGACACCTGGGTTGGGAATATCCCCTGGAGAAAGAAATGGCAACCCACTGCAGTGTTCTTGCCTGGGAATCCATGGACAGAGAAGCCTGGTGGGCTACAGTCCATGGGGTTACAAAGAGTCGGACATGACTTAGCAACTAAACAACAATATATATAATATATATATAGTATACCGGTTCACTTTGAACTGATGTGGCCCAAACCAGAGTACTTCTTTGTTTCATTGCCAGAATTCTCTCTTCTTTTTTTAAACCATATTGCATAATCAGTCTCAGGTTGCTTATACCTTAAGTTTTCTATGTTGAGATTTATAACAATGTGTGGTATCATTAAGCTTATTTTGTATATTCTTTAAAAAGTGGATCTGTAGAAACTGCTTGGAGTACAGATTTGTTGGGAGAAGACGTTTGCTCTCAGTTTCTAGAAAAAGGTCCTCCATGTACATATGTTGCCTCCAAAATGTGTTGATAAATCAAGGGTTTAGAACACATTTTCTTTCCTTCACTTAGTCATTCAACAAAGATGTACTTTACAGGCTTGCTGACTCATAGAAACCATGTTGTAGACTAATTCCCAAGGTAGCCAAAAACTGTTTAATATCTCTGTGGCATGTGGTGGCATAAGTTAGACTCAGAGCCTGACCACTGTGTAGAACACTGTAAGGGAAGCACAGACTTTGGGAACTCATCCCCTGGATCCTGACAAACCACACATTCTTGCCCAACTAAGGAGAGAACATGGCACCAGAGGGGACCCTGCTGGGCACCACAGGGGAGCCTGCTCACTCCCACGCCTGCCTGGATACCAAGGATCTTCCTGCTTGTGGGTTGTATAAATGTTTGGTCTGAGGAAAGATACTGGCCTAATTTTTTTATGATTTTAGTTTTTAATTGCACTAGTAATGCATAAACACATTTCAGTTTTAAAAAATTTAAATAGTGTATTAGAATATAGTGTAGAACTTTGGCAAGTACAAAGTAAGAATCCCTCTTGACCATCTTCCCCACCCCACACCTCTCCCCAGACATGACCAGACAGATATTTTAAATGCACTTGCAGACGTACAGATGCAGATATCCGTATACAGTTTTTATTTTGTGATTTTTTACATAAATGAGACCATCCTGTATGTATTATTCTGTAGCTTGCCTCATTTCACAGGATGTCTTGAAGAGCTTTCCATGACAGGAATGCAGGTCCGCTGCATTCTTCGTGTGTGTGAGTGTGGCAAAATACACGTAAAAATGACCATTTTAACCATTTTTAAGTGTATAATTCAGTGACATTAATTACATTCCATGACAAGAATGCAGGTCCACTGCATTCTTCGTGTGTGTGTGGCAAAATACACGTAAAAATGACCATTTTAACCATTTTTAAGTGTATAATTCAGTGGCATTAATTACATTCACAGTATTGTGCAACCATCAGCACTGTTTTCAAAACTTTTTCATTACCCTAAACATAACTCTGTAATCACTAAGCAAGTACTTCCCATTCCCCTCCCATTGCTGCTGCTAAGTCACTTCAGTCGTGTCCAACTCTGTGCGACCCCATAGATGGCAGCCCACCAGGCTCTCCCATCCCTTGGATTCTCCAGGCAAGAACACTGGAGTGGGTTGCCATTTCCTTCTCCAACGCATGAAAGTGAAAAGTGAAAGTGAAGTCGCTCGGTCGTGTCCGACTCTTAGCGACCCCACGGACTGCAGCCCACCAGGCTCCTCCGTCCATGGGATTTTCCAGGCAAGAGTACTGGAGTGGGGTGCCATGGCCTTCTCTGATTCCCCTTCCACTAGCTCCTGGTAACCTCTCGTCTACCTCCTGTCTCTATGAATTTGACTATTCTAGATATTTCATATCAGTGGAATCATACAACATTTGTTCTTCTGTGTCTGGCTTATTTCATTTAGCATCATATCTTCAAGATTCATCCGAATTATAGCACATATCAGAACACTGAATTCATTTTAATCACTGGATGTTATTTCAGTGTGTGAATGCATAATTTGTACAATGAACATACATGTACTTCTCATATTGAAACTTTTATCCAACTTTTCTCTGTCACCAACAATGCTATAGTGAGTGTCTTGTTACACAAATCTCTATGCACATGTGAAAACATTTTCTAGGATCAATTTCTGCAAGAGGAGTTGCTTCATCAAAGGATTTAAGCATTTAAAATTTCGATGTTATATCACCCTCTACAAATTCTAATAGCTACTAATAGACACTGCCACTCACGGTGTATGTAAATGCCTATTCCACACACTCTTACGGATTCTTGGTGTTATTCATCAGTTAGCATTTTTTCCAGTCTGATGGCCAGTATATATATATATATATATATATAGTGCTGCTCACTTCCTTGATCTTGATTGTTTGGGATGCTGAGGGACCTCTTCATATGTCAATTGACACTTGTATATCTCTGGTCCATTTTTAAACGGAATGATTTATTTTGAACTATATATTATGGACAGTAAGCCTGTGTAGTTTGTCACCTGTCATGTAGCTTTGTTTATAATGCCTTACCTCTTGCGAAGAGTTTCTTTTTTCATGTGATCCAACCTGTCATGACTCCCTTTTTGCTATCTGAGTCTTACTGTGGTCCTCCCTTCCCAAATTTGTTAAAATAAAATTGTTCTATATTTCATTTTGATAGGTTTATTATTTTTTAATGTATAGCACCTTAATTTATTTAGAATTGTCTGTTTAGCTTTTACTGTGGAAAACCTCAAGCATACATACATGTCATCCAGACTTATAATTTCATCGGTAAAACTCTGAGCATATTACCTGTATCTATAAGATAAGGACTCATTTTTAAAATCAAGTATCAATTTTAAATACATAAAAAAAGTATTTTAAATCAGGTATCATCATATTAATATCATATTATATTAATATCATATTAATATCACCATATTAACAATGCCTCCTTAATATCATCAACTATCCAACCAGTAGTCACATTCCCAGTTGTTTTATAAATGTCATATTTTGTTTGTTTGAATTACGAGTGAAATAAAGTTTTCAAAATGCAGTTAATGGATCTATTTCTTAAGTTGATGGTAAACATGCTCCTCTGTCCTCTACGTGTCTTCTAAATTATGTCTTTAAGTTAGATCTAGAGGCTTAATCAGATTCAGATTTACATTTTTCACAAGAGTACTTCACAGGTGGGGTTCTGTCTGACTTTATGTTTGTATACAGAATAAAGTAAGTATCTAACAGTTTTATCAAATAGATGATTAATTGCATGCTGTACCAATACCATCTCTTGAATTATATATAATTATATAATATTAATATATAATTATATAAACAATTATATTATAAATATTAATACATGATTATATACAATTCAAGTATATATATTTATACTTTTCTAAGTTATTCTTTCTCTTGGTCTTTTTGTCTATGCCTAAACCACATACTTTTAAATCCTGCATTTTTACAGTTCGTTTTGACTTCCCTGGTGGCTCAGACAGTAAAGAGTCTGCCTGCAATGCAGGAGACCCGAGTTCCATCCCTGGGCCGGGAAGATCCCCTGTAGAAGAAAATAACAACCCACTCCAGTATTCTTGCCTGGGAAATCCCATGGATAGAGGACCCTGATTGGGCTACAAGTCCGTGGGGTCACAAAAAGTCGGAGACAACTTAGCAATTAAAGAACAACAAGGCAGCTCATCCTTCACAGATCTTTTATTTATTTATTTTTTGTCTATGCCATGAGGCTTGCAGGATCTTAGTTCCCTGCTGCTGCTGCTAAGTCGCTTCAGTTGTGTCCGACTCTGTGTGACCCCATAGACGGCAGCCCACCAGGCTCCCCTGTCCCTGGGATTCTCCAGGCAAGAACACTGGAGTGGGTTACCACTTCCTTCTCCAATGCATGAAAGTGAAAAGGGGAAGTGAAGTCGCTCAGTTGTGTCCGACCCTCAGTGACCCCATGGACTGCAGCCTTCCAGGCTCCTCCGTCCATGGGATTTTCCAGCAAGAGTACTGGAGTGGGGTGCCATTGCCTTCTCCGCTTAGTTCCCTGACCAGGAATCAAATGCAGCCCTTAATAGTGAAAACATGGCATCCTAACCATTGGACTGCCAGAGAATTCCCCTTCATTGATCCTTTAAAAAACAGTTTTTGACTTTTCCTGTATTTATTCTCTCTCACAATAATTTAACATTTGGTTAATATGCATGTTAAGACTTTGATTGGGATTGTATCCAATTTATACACCAATTTGGAGACAAATGACATTTTTATGGTAATCAATCTTCCCAGACAAGGATATGGTTTTTCTTCCATGCATTCAGATTTTGTCTTTCCATACAATTTTATGCTTTTATTTACCTAGGCCTTTACAGTTTTTGTTGGGTTTAATTTTAAATATTTTGCTGTTTTTTCTGCTGCTTTAAAAATGATCTTTATTTCTCCATACATTTTCCAATGGGTTATAGCTAGTACTTAGGAAAGCTTTTTATAAAAAAGCTAAAGTGCTGAACTCTCCTTTCAGAAGTTATAATAGTTTCTTTTCATATTGATTATTTTAGATTTCCTGGTTGGCAATTATATCATCTACAACTGGTTTTGTATTGTTCGTTTGTTTTTTAGGCTCATGCAGAGTCAAGTAAAACCTGGCTGACCGGGAAATTTACTGAACTCAAATTACTACTTGAAGAAGAGGAAGCTCTGGCCAAGAAATTCATTGATAAAAACACACAGCTTGCCCTGCAGGCATACACAGAGCAAATCAAGTCTTGTGGGGAACAAATTGATGTCATGAACACTCTGTCCAACAGGGTCTGGACTATCAGCCAAGAAACCAATCCTGTACAGCTGCTGCAGGTAATGCTGGGTTTCTGCTCCACAGTGGACACTGGCCACCATATTTCATCTTGGTTAATGTGGCACTGAACACAGTGTTCATACATTGAGTAAAAGCACATAGAATTTCTTTGCCAGCATGTAGACTTCCTTGCCCCCACACAAGTCAGAAAATATACATTGTTAGGAAGATAATATACATCTTGGACTAGTTAAATGACATTATCAGCCACCATTTTTGAGGGCCTCTGTGTTCCAAGCACTTTAGGTATCTTAGCTCTAATATTTACTAAGAACTCTGCAAATTGGATATTCTCATCCCATTTTACTAAGAAGAAATTGAGGCTCCAGGAGATGCAGGAACTCATCCAAGGTTATACAGCTGGTAGGAATCAGGTCTGTCTGAATCTAAAGCCACAAGACATCTCTGCCTGGTCCTCTGACTATACAGTCTTAATCGAAACATCACTCTTGGAAAATCCAGTATCCTTGCAAAATCTACTAAGCAGACTTCAAGAGCTGAGTCACAGTTTGCTCAAAGGGGAGAGAAGGACGGGACTCCTTGGCCACCGGGCTCTGTTGGAGACTGTTATACTGAAGGAGAGTCTAAAAACTAGTCCTGTGATGTTCACTGCTACACTGAGTGAAAGCCTGCTGTTGAGGGTGGAGTTTCTGTCTTCAGAGAGCCATGGGAGAAACTCTTCTGTCAGTGAAAGTGAAAGTGTAGTCGCTCAGGGTCCGACTCGTTGAGATCCCATGGACTGTAGCCCACCAGGCTCCTCTGTCTATGGGATTCTCCAGGCAAGAATACTGGAGTGGGTTGCCATGCCCACCTCCAGGGGATCTTCCTGACCCAGGGAGCACGCCTGGGTTTCCTGCACTGCAGACAGATTCTTTACCATCTGATCCACCAGGCTCCTGTGCAGTCTCCTGTGCTCTTGGATTGCTTTTCTACTCATCTGACTCTTCCTCTTTCTCTTTGGCATGGCTTCTGGGAAGCTCAGAGCCAAATATGTTTCATATAGCTGGGATAGACTTTGTTCATATAGTTTGTGCCTCATCTTACTGGCTTCTAGCTTACATTCTTATCCTGGTTCTCTCTTGGCTTCACTTTTCTCAGTAAAGGAAAATTGTGCAGCAGCAGCAAACTTTTGTAAGATGCTTTAAAGGTTTGTAGGATGAGACAGAGTACAACTAAGTAAAGATGGCACTGAGAATAACCACAGATGAGCACGGGCTCTGGCTGCAAAATAAGGCAGGCAAATAAGTCAGTACAAAATAGTCAAGCCAGTCCCTGGAGGATATTTACACTCTTATACCTTTATGTGGCCTTGGCCATTTCAAATTATCAAGTAAAGGTGTGTCCAAAGAAGTCCAATTGTGTATGGGGAATCAGGGAAGGCGTCCAGGAGGAGGTGACGGTAGAGCTGGTGTGAGAGGATAAGGAGGAGCTCACTGGGTATATACAGAGGGATGGGGCAGAGAGGACATACCAGGCAGAAGGAACCATGTGCCTGCAAGAGGTTGGCAGGCTGGAGAAGCACTTGGGTTCAGCCTGGCTGGAGGCAGGGCAGGTTTACGAGAGGGGAGGGGTTGTTAGGAGATGCAACTGGATAAGGAGGCCAGAGTTAGTTGATGCAGCATCTTATATACCTAGTCATGGAGTTTAGACTTTGTCTTGTAAAGAGAAAAGGGGTCAGGGGAATGTTTGGGACTGAGGGATGACATGGTCAGATCAATGGTTTAGAAAGGACACTGTGACAGGTTGGAGGCTGGACTGGGCATGCAGGACTGAGGCTGGAAGGGAAGCAGGGAGGAGACCACAGGTATCCAGGAGAGAGATAAGGAGGGGCTGGACCAGTGCAGGGGCAGTGGGGATGCAGAGAAGCAAGCAGGTTTGAGAGATATGACAGGATTGGTGATTAGGGGAATCCAAGATGACAGCTGGTTTCTGGCAGAGAGATACGTGGCTATATGGCTGTTCTTTGAGTTTGCAAAGGCAAGAAATAGATATGCTTGGTTCATTCATTTATTCCATTATGAACATTTATCAAGAACCTTCTATGTGTCAGGCCCTATGCTAAATGCTGCAGTTTGGTGTTACCAGGTGGTCCCATTTGTCCCTCATTCCCCTTCCCAGCCCCACCCCACCCATCTTCCCTCTTGTCACCCTCTTGCTACCCAGAGCTGCTCCCTGCCCAGCCCTCTGGGTGTGACCTTAGCCCTCTTTCCCCACAAATTCCCTTCTCCTCACCCAGATGAAGACGGGCTCTAGACTTGTAGCTTCCTAGGTAGACAGGGCTTAGAGAGTACCCACAACCCCTCCCAAGGCCCAGCATCCCTCCTGCCGAGCCACCTTCCTTCCTTCCTGGGGAATCCATCTGCCCCTCCCATCTTGGGCAGCACTGCCAACCAGCCAGGGCCTGCTCGCCTAAGGCAATCTTCTATCTTCTAAATCCTTGCCTGGGACAACTCTCCAGAAAGTGCAGACAGGGAATCTTAGGTGCAAACAAGAGAATCCTCTGTAACTGTTTTAAGCAAGAAAGCAGTTTATGACAGTATTGGGTAGCACACAGGATCTGCAGGAGGGCCAGAAAGTCGGGATAAAAACCAGGCCACAGGAGTGAAGCCAAGGCTGTGGCACAGGCTTGCTCCAGTGTAGACCCCACTGCTTCTCCCCTGGGCAAGATGTCACAGCTCACACCACCGACCCAGGGCCACCCCCCGGAACCCCCCCACTGCTGCCCCTGACAGCCACACGCCACTGTCACCGCCCACCCTCGCTTCCACATCCAGAACTTGGAGTGGAGATGCTGTGGGTGCAAGGGGGACCAGGACTGTTTTCAAGCTTCCGCTTAGCAAAGCCACACTTAACACAGGAAGGGTATTTAATAAAAGGTACTGTCCAGATAGAAAACAAGACAGCCCCCCACTGTGGTGGGCATGTCCCCTCAGTCAGCTTTCCAGTTGAGCTTCCAGAGTCGTTGGCTTTCATTTTGGGGGACGTGGTTTTCTGTTGTCCATTTTGGACATGCCCCAGGAGCACCTTCCCCCAGGAAAACTGGCCCCTCACTCTTTTTGTTCCCCCGTACCTCAAACCAATCCCTATCACAGTGTCTGTAAAGCTTTGGGGTCCCTTTCAAGGTAGTGAGCTAAAGGCAAGGGCAATCAGCCTGCCCCCTCCCTTGCCCCCTAATGCAGAGTGGACCTCAGTGCACACCGCAGGGAGGGAGAGAAGAACCAACAGCCCCCCAGCACTGGGGGTGGGGGTCCGCTCCTGGGGACAGGGTCTGGGCTGGCAGCAGGTGTCAGGGCCAGGTGGGGCCTATGCTCGCTGGCTGGGTTTGTTCCTGGGCATGATGGTGGAGACTGGAACATGGCCCCAAGCTACCCTGAGCCCCACATGCCCTTGCAGGAGTACACAGCCACTGAGCAGCAGATACAGCAGCAGATGAGCCTGGGGGAGCTGTGCCACCCCGTGCCCCACTCATTCGAGCCCGTCAAGAGCTTCTTTAAGGACCTCGTGAAAGCCATGCAGAGACTGCTGCAGACGCCACTGGATGTCCGCCTTAAGGAAAGTAAGTCACTGTGTGACCAACCTTGGGTCCTTCACTCCCTGGTCCTGTCATTAGAGATGGTGCAGTCATGTCTGAATCATGTCTCTCCCACACAGAGGCCCAAGGCTGGGCCCAACCCTCCCTGCCAACCTCACCTCCTACTTGTCCTGAGAGAGGTCCTGTCTCTCACAGCCGCTCTGCTCTATTCCTGCCCCTCAGTCGCTCCCGGGGTCCTGCTTCACCTCAGCTTTGCCTGCACTCAGCTCCCAGCTGGACGGACCAATTCCCCCCACCTCCTCTACCTGGTCAAGGCACTTACTTGGGAAGCCCTTCCATGGGCTCCCTTGCTCTCTCAGCCATCTGCCCCTCTGCCCTGGGCCTGCTCCATCTCCTGCCTGGGGGTGATTATGAGCTGGATATATGGCCCTTCTCTGCCTCTCTTAAATGCCTGGAGGGCAAGAACCACTTTGGGTCCATCTCTGAGGTCACCATAGGGCCTGACACAAAGCAGGTGCTCAGAAGTATCCATTCCTTCGTCTCTGTTATTAGGATTCATTCAAAACAGTTATTGAGCCCCTGTTAAGTGCTGGGCACAGCAGGGTACAAAACAGTGATTCTGCCTTTGTAGTGCTCAGTCTTTTAAGGGGAAGACAGTCAACTAATGAATACGTATCAGCAATAAGAAGTGCCTTGAAAAAATAATACTGAGTAAGGAGAATAGAGGGTGACCAGGAGAAAGAGCTATTTTCTATGGTGAAGTGGGGAAGGCCTCTTTGAGAAGGGGATGTGGGAGGTGACTTGAAGCATGGGCCAGAGAGCTTAGTGGTCACAGGCATGGACTCTGGAGCCACACTGCCTGGGCTTCTATCCCAGGTCCACCACTTCCTAACCCTGCCATCTTGAACAGGGCACCTAACTGTTCCATGCCTCTGTTCCTGCATCCATAGAATGAAGATAATATAGTCCCATCTCATAGAGTTGTTGTAAGGATTAAAGTGGGTTCTTACATGTAAAGTGCTCAGAATGGTGCTCAGGCGTAATAAGCACCTGTGAGCACTAGCTAGTATTGTTACTGCTGCTGTTACATCTTGGGGAAAATGTCTTCTAGGTAGAGGGGAAAGCAAGTGCAAAGGTCCTGAGGCACAAGGCAATTGTGAGTTTGACTTGCTGGAGGAAGAGCAAAGGGCGGGGGGCGGAAGCAGTCAATTGGAGTAGATGTGGGCACAAGAGGGAAGAAGAGAGATACCAAGGAAACTCCAAAGATTTTGAACTGAACAACTAGAAAGAAGTTGTCATATTCTGAGATGAAAAAGAGCACTTAGAATTGGAATGAACAGCCCTTTTGGCTGTCTGAGTAGCACTATAGGGATTTGCAAGAGCAAGTGCTTGACGAAAGGCAGCAAAAAGGAACCAAGAAGAAAGTGAGTGGTTGACCCGTTTTCTAAGAAAGGTTGTGAAAGCAGCAGCTATGTTCCAAATAAGAAATTTTGGAAAAACCCTAGTCACAAGAACTGTAGCAACCCAAATTGTATCTGATGGCCTTGAAGGTCACCTCTTGAAGTGAGTCTTGCTGATCTGTAGAATGATGAAGCTGCGTTTAGAGAATTAAAGCTAATTCCCGAAGATGTTAAGGGCAAAAACTGCCTTTCATGGTATGGATCTTATCCATGTCAAAATACGCTCCATGATCAAAAAATGGCAAACCGTGATTGAAGCTCACGTTGATGGCAAGATTACCAACGGTCATTTGCTTCATGTATTCTCTGTGCTTTGCTAAAAAGCACAACAAGCAGCTCCACCCCATGTATGTGGTAGACGCCTTTGTTATCCCCCATCTTACAGATGAGGAAGCTGAGGGTCAGAGAGGTTAATTGACTTGCCCTAGGTCACACAGCTGGTAGGAGTCGAGGCAGAATTAAGACAGACTCTGGTCCCAGGGATTGTGTTCTCTTCCCCTGGAGTCTGTTGCCTCCCAGGCCATCACCCTCATCCACCTCCAGATGAGGCCATCATTCTCACTATCGCAGGTAATACTGAGAGGTACTGCCTCCCAGGAAGGCTCCAAGGAGATGGGGGTCTTGCAGCACCACTGCCCTTCCAGCATCCCGCCTCACCGCCCTACCTGTGAGTTCCACAGACACTGCAGGTTCAACAGGCTGAAATGGGATCCAGCACCTTCCACCCGCTAACCCCCAAACCGCTGCTGCTTGCCTCCAATCTACTCTTCATTCCCCGCTCCCAGTAGAGTCAAGCCTTGGAACTTGTACCACTGCAGTATATGCTGAACCTGGCTCCTTTTCCATCCCTGCTGCCCCAGGTCAGCCATCAGCCTACCCACAGGATGTCTCTACTCTCACCCTACCCCATCCATTCCCCATCAGAGAGAGGCTTAGAAATTCTTCTGCTCATGTCTACGCTCCTTCAAACACCTTCCTTGGCTCCTCACTTTACATAATACTCCAAGTATCTGTCTTTGCTCCTGCTATATTCTTGGGAAAGCCTCCCATTCTTTTTCTGGGTGTCCAAAGCTTCCCCAAATCTAAGGGCCAGCTGAGGTGCTTCCTCCTCCAGGAAGCCTTCACTGACCCCTCTAAGCCCTGGAGCCCTTTCATGTCTCTTCTTGGATCCAGAGCACTTTCTACCTTGCGGCATAGCTCAAGCACGCCCATTTCTCTCCTCACTTACCTGATTGAATTGTTATAGACAGGGACTGTGACCTGAGTTTCCCCTGAATTCTCTTTTACCTGGATGAGTATGACCTTTTACCTGGATGAATATGAAACGAGTAGGACCTTTTACCTGAACTCCCTTTGACCTGGATGAATATGACCTTGCTGAGGACTCAGCTTTAATTTCCTGTTTTCTATCTTTATCCTAGAATTTGCATGTCTGCCATGAAATTGCCCCCTTCCTTGACCATTGAATACATGGTTGATTCTCAGCATGGTCCTGGAGCCTGTAGTTTCCTCCCCATGTCCGGGGCTTGCTCACACTGGCCTGCCAGTGCTCAATTTGCTTCCAGTCTTGAAAAGTGTGTTTTTCTCTGTAGATCTGAGCCTTGTCCTGGAGTTTCCCTGTTACTGTAAATTTGCATTTCCTACTTAAATTTGCATACCATTCTTGGGGAGAGATTATGTGAATCTCCAGTTCTGTAATATTTTTAGTAATGTTTTGTAGTTTGTGCTGCTTGCCTAAACACCAGGCACTGATTTCTCACAATTCATTACAGGTAGGAACTGTCAGCTCTCGGGCTCCTGTGTCCAGCCGGGTTCTTTGTTGAAAACAAGCCCCTCACCAGAGCGATCACTCTTCTTAAAATGTAAGACCCCAGGTGTGGGGAGAGGGGGAAGAGGGTGAGGTGTAATGGTGGGGAAGGAGGGTCACTGAAGTAGAGGGGCCTCCCTTTCTTCCTGAGAGACACACCTTTGGTTTTTTCCAACCCTTATTATCAGGTATTTTTTTTTTTAATTCAGAAATAATACATGTTCATTGTAGAAAACAAAATATTTTAAAAGAAAATAACTCATAAATCACTGAAGAGCTTTGGAAGTTTTTCTGCTTACCTACCAAGCAGACATGTAGCAGTAGATAAGTACTACTATTTGCCCTTTTAACTTTCTTTGGCATATCTATATAAACATACAATGATAAATATTTAATATATATATATTTTACAAACATGGTGTCATACTATACATACTGTTTGGTAATCTGTGTTTTCATTTACTGATACATTATGGATATCTTTGTTCCTTAAAAAATTATACAAGTAATGCATGCTTCTTGTAGAGAATTACAAATTACTTATATGAAAAGAAAACAATTGCCTCCCCCAGAAATAAATGTTAATATTTTGGCATATGTTCTTCCAGACATTTTTAAAGTACATGTGTGTACAGATTTTTTTTTCAGCTTTGGCCTATAATGAATAATATTGATATGAACATCCTTGTATATATCTTTTGATGCAACTATATGCATTTCTGTTGGATATTTACCCAGGAACAGGAGAAAAGGATGTCCAGAATAACCACTACTATGCAACATTGTTCTAGATGTCCTAGAGAGTGACTTGAGGCAAGAAAAAGAAATGTAAGCTCTAAGGATAGGAAAAGAGTAAAAAAAGATCATTATGCAAAGGTGATATGATTCTTTACAGAAATCCAAATTAAGCTATAAATTAGAGTTAACAAATGAATTAGAAAAGCTGCCAGATGTAATGTCAGCATACCAAAATTAGTTGTTCAGTTCAGTTCAGTTCAGTCGCTCAGTTGTGTCCAACTCTTTGCAACCCCATGAACTGCAGCACGTCAGGCCTCCCTGTCTATCACCAACTCCTGGAGTTCACTCAAACTCATGTCCATTGAGTTGGTGACACCATTCAGCCATCTCATCCTCTGTCGTCCCCTTTTCCTCCTGCCCCCAATCCCTCCCAGCATCAGAGTCTTTTCCAATGAGTCAACTCTTCGCGTGAGGTGGCCAAAGTACTGGAGTTTCAGCTTTAGCATCAGTCCTTCCAAAGAACACCCAGGACTGATCTCCTTTAGAATGGACTGGTTGGATCTCCTTGCAGTCCAAGGGACTCTCAAGAGTCTTCTCCAACACCACAGTTCAAAAGCATCAATTCTTCGGCGCTCAGCCTTCTTCACAGTCCAACTCTCACATCCATACATGACTACTGGAAAAACCATAGCCTTGACTAGACGGACCTTTGTTGGCAAAGTAATGTTTCTGCTTTTCAATATGCTATCTAGGTTGGTCATAACTTTCCTTCCAAGGAGTAAGCGTCTTTTAATTTCATGGCTGCAGTCACCATCTGCAGTGATTTTGAAGCCCAAAAAAGTAAAGTCTGACACTGTTTCCACTGTTTCCCCATCTATTTCCCAGGAAGTGATGGGACCAGATGCCATGATCTTCATTTTCTGAATGTTAAGCTTTAAGCCAACTTTTCACTCTCCTCTTTCACTTTCTTCAAGAGGCTTTTTAGTTCCTCTTCACTTTCTGCCATAAAGGTGGTGTCATCTGCATATCTGAGGTTATTGATATTTCTCCCGGCAATCTTGATTCCAGCTTGTGCTTCTTCCAGCCCAGCGTTTCTCATGATGTATTCTGCATATAAGTTAAATAAGCGGGGTGACAATACACAGCCTTGACGTACTCCTTTTCCTATTTGGAACCAGTCTGTTGTTCCATGTCCAGGTCTAACTGTTGCTTCCTGACCTGCATACAGATTTCTCAAGAGGCAGGTCAGGTGATCTGGTATTCCCATCTCTTTCAGAATTTTCCACAGTTTATTGTGATCCACACAGTCAAAGGCTTTGGCATAGTCAATAAAGCAGAAATAGATGTTTTTCTGGAACTCTCTTGCTTTTTCCATGATCCAGTAGATGTTGGCAATTTGATCTCTGGTTCCTCTGCCTTTTCTAAAACCAGCTTAAACATCAGGAAGTTCATGGTTCACGTATTGCTGCAGCCTGGCTTGGAGAATTTTGAGCATTACTCTCCTAGCGTGTGAGACGAGTGCAATTGTGCCGTAGTTTGAGCATTCTTTGGCATTGCCTTTCTTTGGGATTGGAATGAACACTGCCCTTTTCCAGTCCTGTGGCCACTGCTGAGTTTTCCAAATTTGCTGGCATATTGAGTGCAGCACTTTCACATCATCATCTTTTAGGATTTGGAATAGCTCAACTGGAATTCCATCACCTCCACTAGCTTTGTTCGTAGTGATGCTTTTTAAGGCCCACTTGACTTCACATTCCAGGATGTCTGGCTCTAGGTCAGTGATCACACCATCGTGATTATCTGGCTCATGAAGATCTTTTTTGTACAGTTCTTCTGTGTATTCTTGCCACCTCTTCTTCATATCTTCTGCTTCTGTTAGGTCCATACCATTTCTGTCCTTTATCGAGCCCATCTTTGCAAGAAATGTTCCCTTGGTATCTCTAATTTTCTTGAAGAGATCTCTAGTCTTTCCCATTCTGTTGTTTTCCTCTATTTCTTTGCATTGATCACTGAAGAAGGCTTTCTTATCTCTTCTTGCTATTCTTTGGAACTCTGCATTCAGATGCTTATATCTTTCCTTTTCTTCTTTGCTTTTCGCTTCTCTTCTTTTCACAGCTATTTGTAAGGCCTTCCCAGACAGCCATGTTGCTTTTTTGCGTTTCTTTTCCATGGGGATGGCCTTGATCCCTGTCTCCTGCACCATGTCACGAGCCTCCTTCCATAGTTCATCAGGCACTCTATCTATCAGATCTAGGCCCTTAAATCTATTTCTCACTCCCACTGTATAATCATAAGGGATTTGATTTAGGTCATGTATTGGCAATAAACAATTAGAAAATGAAATGTTTAAAACATTATTTTCAGTAACACTTTCTAAAAACTTAGGAATAAATCTAATAAAAGATATATAAAACCGCTCTCCAGAAAACTCCAAAATACTACCAAGAAAATTATCTGGTAATATCTACTAAAGTTGAACATCCACATGCCCTAAGACCTAGATTTTTCTCTAACTTCATGTCTCCAAATGTGTATAATGCAACAAGAACTGTAACTGGGAGTTCAAATCACCACCACTTTTCTGGAGGACAGTTTGGCAAAAGCCTTAAAAATGCAATCATCCCCATGGACCCAGCAATTCTTTTAGGAATATAGCCTAAATAATCAGACATATAAAGATGTATTCATTAGTGTTTTTAAAAGTCTTCTTAAAAGCTTAAATATTTTTTTAAAGCAGGGGGAAGGTATAGATTAAATTTGAGTTCATCTATACATCAAAATCTTAACGTTGCCATTAAAATGCTCTTATAAAAGAATATTATACGACGTGGTAAAATGTTCATAAATACATCAATACATTTAAAAAACAAATTACCAAGAGTGTATGGTATGACACTAATGTTAAGAAAAAAACCATAAAGGGGCAAGTAAAAAATTTTGGAAGGACACCCAAGTGTTAAAATAGTGATAGGGTTATTTTTAAATTTTTAGAAATTGGCAGCAAATTCCACTGTACAAAATTCAAGCTGTACAACGGATGTGTATTAAAATGCTGTCTCCTCCCCGTGTTCCCCGATCACCTCCTCACTGGTGATTTGCGTGTTTCCAGTTTTCTTCGTTGAACAAGCGCAGGACAGCCTGCGCGCGCACTGTCTTTCTCCCGGGGGCGGGGCGGGGCTGTGTCGTGATCGCTTGCCCCGCCCCTCAGGCTTGGCCCGGTGTCCCCTCCCTCCGCAGACGCGCGCACGCCCTGTCTGGAGCCCGACACGATGCACGCGCGCTTGCGCCTTTCTGCTGACCTCCTGACGGTACGCTGCAGCCTCCTCGGCCGCCTGGGACCCACTGCTGCGCTGCGTTTCGACGCGCTGTGGCAGGTGCTGGGCCGCGACTGCTTCGCCGCCGGCCGCCACTACTGGGAAGTGGATGTGCAGGAGGCGGGCGTCGGCTGGTGGGTGGGCGCGGCCTACGGCTCCCTGCGACGCCACGGGGCCTCGGACGCCGCCCGCCTGGGCTGCAACCGCCAGTCTTGGTGCCTCAAACGCTATGACCTCGAGTACTGGGCCTTCCACGACTGCCAGCGCAGCCGCCTGCGGCCCCGCCACGACCCTGACCGGCTCGGTGTCTTCCTGGATTACGAGGCCGGCGTCCTGGCCTTCTACGATGTGACGGGCGGCATGAGCCACCTACACACCTTCCGGGCCGCCTTCCAGGAGCCGCTGTACCCGGCCCTGCGGCTCTGGGAAGGGGCCATCAGCATCTCCCGGCTGCCCTAGTGGCCGAGACCCTAGTGACCGCCTTAGGCTCTCCACAGCTCTACTCTACCGCATCTAGACGGAGCTGGTCTACGACCTCCTCTGTAAGCATTCCCATCGTCTCCCCCACCAGTCCTTCCCTGTGCTTTGTACAGTTCCTCTCCTAGTAGGCGAGCTTCAAACGAGCCCTAAACCTGCAGGTCCCCTCCTGCTGCTCTCTCGTGCGACCCCGCCACCGCCACCAGGACACTCATACTACACTGCCTTTTAGTTCAGGTTCCTGAAAGCACACACCCCCAGGTGAGCCTTAAGCACCCTGACCATGTCAGTGAACATGATCCCCAGCATCAGCTCACATAGCACCCAGAACTGCCTGGCACATAGTAGGCGCAAGATAAATATGTGAATGAGTGAGAGTCGCTAGGACTCTTCTATCCCTTAATGTCCCTTGGATATGCTTCCTCCTCTTCACTCTACTTCAGCTTGTCCATGTCACCTCCCTTACGAGCAGCTGCAAGAGGTTCTTACCGCCTCCTGGCCTGAACAGTTTCCCAAGCTCATTTTCTACCTTACAGCCAGAGTGATCTGCTTGTAACCTCACTTAATTTCTTAGAACTATCAAAAGCTTCCCAAGGACTACAATGGGGAGAGGGGCAGGGGAATCACCTAACCCTAGCATTCAAGGCTTTTCTAGTCTGCCCCAAAGTACATACCCTCATCTAGCTCCTACTGCTCTTTTCAGAGACCTTTCAATCAGAACTGGGTCACATAGTTCCACCTGTATACCCGTGCCTTTGCCTTCCCATACAAACACATTTATACAGGAAAGCCCTTTCTTCTTTTTGCCTGTCTTCCCTCCCCAGGCTTAACTGCCCCAGGAAGTCTCCCCAACCTGTCTTTCCAATTAGATTGGAAGATTTCTAAGGGCAGCCATGTCCTACGCCTTCCTCACCCTGAAAAATTCAAAAAGTCCCTTCCCTCCAAGGCAGTGAGTCGATGACCACTAGCTGACTGCTAGTGAATCAGAACAGCTGAGTTGGGAGGGCTTCACAGATCACCCAGCCTGACCTCATTGTACATTTGGGGAGAATAAGGTCATGAAAGAAAGTTGCCTCAAGTCACCCACAGACATTAAGGACTGGGCCACCCCCCAGCACCCAGCCATGTGTCTCTGGCCCAGCCCTTCCAGCCCAGCTTTCAGCCTGGAAGATTTTACTGCTTATTCATTTCTTAGGGGGTGTTGGGAAGAAATCAGCAGATGACTGTTGCTAAGCAACCACAGGCAGTTTTCCCAGCTGTCTTGGAATCAAAAGGAGAGGAACTCAGCATGAGTGGGGTTTGGGCAGCTCAGGCATCCCTGTTTTCCTCAGGTCCAAAATGTTGCCAAGGAAATGCAGAGACCCCCTGCTTTCCAGAAAGTAGTGATGTTGTCAATAGAGAAGGTTAAATCAGCAGGAAGTCAGCTCCTCCAGGAGGGAGGGAAAGGCCTCTTTCTAGGGTCTGTGCCTCGGTTCTGAACTTTCAGCATCCTGTTTGTCGAATTCCTTATGTGGTTTTGAAGTTATACTGTCTTAAATTATCTTCTTAGGTGCTTGACAGGAGGGCAGTGGTAGGATGAGGAACATGCAAGGCTGAATCTCCGTGGTTTAAACAGACTCTCAGTGCATTAATTAGTTTGAACCATATAAAACTGCCCATATCCAGTGGTTTTTTAATTTTTTTTTACCTAAAAACAGTAATTTCATATGAGGCAGTGTAATATAAGTAGAATACAAGGCAGAAGGAACTTCAAAAGTGGCTTTAGTCCTAACCAAATCATTTAAAACTCTAGCTTGGCTAGATGTTTTAAACACTACACTCCAGGAAAAGGGAAATTAATTCTACTGGGGATGGCCCCAAGCTGAATTCTGACAGGCAGAGGGCATTCCTGACAGAGGGAGATGGGTACACTTGACCCCACATCTCTGTTCATCTCTGTAAGACTTATTCCCAGACTCACAGCCACAGGGTCCAAGTAGAAATCCTTGCTATTTTGCCAGGCACTGTTCTAATGCTTTACAACTATTAACTCATTCGATCCTTACATCACCCCTAGGAGAAAGACAGTTTGACAGTTGTACACATGGCAAAACTTAGAGAATGAATAACATGCCCAGTATCTCACAGCTAGTGGTGGGGCTGGGGTCTGTGCTCTTTCACCGTGTTTAGGTGAATGCAGCCAGTCTCTAGCCGGTGCCTACTTGCTCTGGCCCCTCTCTTATGAGGCCTGTGATGTCCTGCTTTTGCCTGGTTACTCTGCGGGATTGAATCTATCTTTGGATTACCTTCCATGGGCTCTGAGAGGAAGTCTTACACCCAGAGGGAGATTTGAGGTTTTGGGTTCATGTATTGTAGCAAGAGTCAGAGCTGAACTATAAAGGGCAAAAACTGCAGTTTTTGTCCACAGTCATTATCTCAGGCTAGTCGCTGTACTTGATGGGAGATCATCTGTAAAGTGGGATTAATGACCCTACCTAGCAGTGGTGTGAGGCTCAAATGAGCCCAGAGGATGTGAACTGTCCTGAAAACTACAGTGCTGTGCCATGCCAGGACCTGTTGGCATGCCAGTGGGTTCCTGTTGGGCATGGCAGTGCTAAGACAGCCGATAGTCCTAGCTGCCATCTGACAGATGCAGGCGCCTCCGGCAGCATTCAACACAGGACTGAGCTTTGTTGGGGTCCAGGTCTGAAACGGTAACCCATCACTTACTGTCTTTGCAGACTTGAATTTGTAGAAATTTTTTTATTAATAAGAGCAAATTGCTTGCAGATGTGGTTTGTTTTAATAAAACATGAATACTATCCCTTTTAACCGTGTTCTTCATTGGGAGTTTCTGTTGCTTCAAGTACCGGGAACCTAGGCCTGCACGGGGCCTTGCTCATCTCCCACCCTCTCCACAAATCCCTTGTTGCTGTCAGTTTGTCCCTGATGGAGTATCTCTAATAGCAGGAGGAGATCACTATTTCTAAAGGTAGTTCACTGAGTGAACTCACGTGGAAATAAATCCTGCCTTCCAGCTGTTCCTATCCAAGATAATATTTGTAATTTTTGATTGACATTGAAGCCATCTGTGGTCACTTACTAATATTTAGAGATTTCAGGGACCTTCCATCATCTCTTCTGTTTCTGCAGTTCTTCTTTGTCAGGGAGAAGGGGACAGTGATGATAGCCTGTGGGAGACAGCCTAGCAGAGGGCATAGAGGTGGCCCGGCACAGCCAGGCCTGGTGGACAGGAGCCCATACCATGAGGAGGAGACTGCCTGCCCAGGAAGCCAAGCTGCATACAAGGTGGGGTGGATAAGCACTAAGTGAGAGGCCCAAGGTTGAGTTCCCCATGTCCTGCTCTGATGCCTTCCATGGCTTCCCATTGCTTATAGAATGCAAGTCAAATTCAGCAGGCTTTAAGACCTTGCTTGCTTCCTGACCACCTTCCAAATCTTTTCTTTCCTCTCCTGACCACCTTCCAAATCTTTCCTCTCCATGTGGCCATCCCTGCCCAACTATCACCTGGACACCCACAGCCCCTCCCATGCCTCAAATCCCACAGTTCCTCCCTCAGTCACTTCTGAACCTGCAAGACTGATCTAAGAGTGCCACAACCTCCAGGAGAGCTTCCCTGGCCAATGCCTCATCTCCTAGGCCCACTCTTATAGCTCCCATGACTTGGAAAACATTTCAGAAGTTCACACATGCAGGGCCTGGTTGTGGAAGTACCAGCAGACAGGGACTGTCTGCTGCCACACTATACACCCAGCACTGAATCCTCCCACCTGGCAGGTACTTCAGTCGCTCAGTCGTGTCCGACTCTTTGCGACCCCATGAATCCCAGCACCCCAGGCCTCCCTGTCCATCACCAGCTCCCGGAGTTCACCCAGACTCATGTCCATCAAGTCAGTGATGCCATCCAGCCATCTCATCCTCTGTCGTCCCCTTCTCCTCCTGCCCCCAATCCCTCCCAGCATCAGAGTCTTTTCCAGTGAGTCAACTCTTCGCATGAGGTGGCCAAAGTACTGGAGTTTCAGCTTTAGCATCATTCCTTCTAAAGAAATCCCAGGGCTGATGTCCTTCAGAATGGACTGGTTGGATCTCCTTGCAGTCCAAGGGACTCTCAAGAGTCTTCTCCAACACCACAGTTCAAAAGCATCAATTCTTCGGTGCTCAGCCTTCTTCACAGTCCAACTCTCACATCCATACATGACCACAGGAAAAACCATAGCCTTGACTAGACGAACCTTTGTTGGCAAAGTAATGTCTCTGCTTTTGAATATGCTATCTAGGTTGGTCATAACTTTCCTTCCAAGGAGTAAGCGTCATTTAATTTCATGGCTGCACTCACCATCTGCAGTGATTTTGGAGTCCACAAAAATAAAGTCTGACACTGTTTCCACTGTTTCCCCATCTATTTCCCAGGAAGTGATGGGACCGGATGCCATGATCTTTGTTTTCTGAATGTTGAGCTTTAAGCCCACTTTTTCACTCTCCTCTTTCACTTTCATCAAGAGGCTTTTTAGTTCCTCTTCACTTTCTGCCATAAGGGTGGTGCCTTTCCAGAAACTGTCTTGGGACCCACAGGAGAGGGAGGCCCTATCTTCACAAGTAAAGAATCTTCAGAAGGCAAATTCACACATTTGAAGAGAGACCCCAAGACACACTCTGAAACACGAGTTACAGTAACCAGGTCAAATAAATATGAATAAAGATTAAGAATCTGAAAATAATCTCAGTACTGGTTCAAAATAACAAAGAGGAATATGATATGGAATGTCTGTGAAAGGTTCGTGCTGTAGTGGAAGTCCAGCAGTGAGGCTATTTTGTTAGCTGGGTGTAATTTCACTGCAAATCCTAGAAAGGCTGATTTTAGCATCACTGGCATACGTACAAGTCACCAGAAGCTGCAAACACACCAAGCCCCACGCTCCCCATCTCCCTCACACACCTCACTGCACATGTCACCTTCTAACACGCTGTGGTTTACTTCCTGTGCTCCTGGTTTGTGAAGCATTCATCCCCATCAGAACGGAAGTCCTGCATCCTCAGGCCACAGAGCAGGGCTTGGCACGTGACAAGCCCTCCACACTTGTTGAAAGAAGGAATAAATGCCATTCCCTCTCTTTGCTCATTCCTCTGCCTGTAAGACACTGACCAACCCCTTCTTCTCTAATGCCAAGTGATCACTATATAGCTAATTGGATTCAACCCCAGGGCAGAGGGAGGTGGGAGGGTGGTTCAGGATGGGGAACACGTGTACACCCGTGGTGGATTCATGTTGATGTATGGCAAAACCAATACAATATTGTAAAGTAATTAGCCTCCAATTAAAATAAATAAATATATTAAAAAAAAAAAAAAAAACCCAGGGCAGGCAGGAGATAAGGGGAGAGAGCTGGAAGGAAGGGACATTTGGGGTCATTAGGGTTGGCTTTGCAGGCTGGAAGAAGGCAGGCTGAAAGGAAGGGCCCATACAGCTAGCATTCACCCCTCTGCACTGCAATGGGCAATGAGGAGAAGCTTCTGAGCCCACTGCGCCTTCTGGGCCAGCCAACCTGAGGCAGAGGCTGCCTATATTTGCTCTTTGTATCCCTCCAACGGGCTTGACCCAGGGCCTGGCCCCAAAATGTCTGCTGCCTGGGGATCCCCAGAGACCAGCAGTCCTGCCCCACCTCACCCAAATGCACCTGATGGTACCAGCAAGGCAATTCAGAATTCAGAGAATGGCACTTTATTTTAAGATCTGATTTTTTTCCCATGATTCTCTACCAATTCTTCCATGATGGTGTCGTCTTCTTCCACAGTGACCAGGACCTTCTTGCCCACCAGGCTAAAGATGTCTTCAGGAGGGTAACCTTTGGGCTCACTCACCTTCACAGTGAGCATGTCCAGTGTCAGAATGCTGCCTTCTGGAATTCTCACTTTGGCCACCACAGACTTGCCCAGCTGTGGATAAAACTTAAGATTCAGTGCCAGCCACACAAATAACTAGCACACGCTGTTTTACCCCCAGGGTCCCTGATCAGTTTTCTCACACAAGGTCCCTGGAAAGCAGGGAGTCTGTTTTCCCCTTGGGTGCCTAGAACAATAGCTCACAAACAGCAGGGTCTTGGCCAGTGTGGGGTGGACTCAGACTCAGAGGGGTGGCCTTTACAATAAAGGACTCAGGTTACGTAGCCAAAGAGAGCAAGACCCAAATCCCAGGCAGCTGGGGACAAGGCGAGGCTGAGAGTCTCTGCAAAATGGGAAATAACAGTGCCTCTATCCTGTCGGATTAGTGATGATAATGCCCGTAATCTACCTGGAACACAGACTTGGTAAATAAAAATGGTGATTACTTTTGTCATCATCCAGTTCAGTATCACATTTTAAACACATGGAAATGGAGGTGTATGGAGGGCGGGTAAGCTGGCCAAGGTTGCAAGGAGCCAGGAGAACCTGGGATCCCTGACCCCTGGCCCGCGGCTCGACGGACACAAACCTTACGGCCTCCTCATTCAGTACAACAGGAATATGGAGGGCTCACAAGCATGGAAGGGGCAGACAGGCTGGGCAACGAGAGGAATGAAGGAGACCTGGAGCTCAGAACCAGCAGTTCTAAGGTCTGGTCTATAAATGCTGTTCCACAAAGTATCTAACTCTGCATCTTCCAGGTGAGGGCCAAGGAATCCATTCTGGAATTTATGTCAGGACAAAGGTCTTGTTAGCAGATGATTATCAAATGTTACGTCTTGTGGTGTCTCACTGTCTACCCACAGAGCCAGGATGCTCAGAACAAAATTCAGTGCTCAGCTGCTGAAACTCTTATTCCAGTTTCTGAGCCAGCTTTCTCCTCTCTTCTGATACAAGGCAGTTAGTTTCTTTTTACTGTTATTTTAATTTTCCAGTGTATATACATCTTTGAGAGCAGCAAGTAGGCCCCACTGGAATAAAAGACAACCCTCCTGGAGCAGGCCTGGTGTGGCATCTTGGCTTCGGCCCAAACAGCCTGCAGCATCAGAGTAGTGAGTGCCTGCTCCCCTGGCAGCCCCGACTCAGAGGCTGAGCCAGGTCTAGGCCTTGGCTTCCAGGAAAGCCCGATGGCCCCTGTGCCAGGCAGAGTTTGCTGGCCTCCCCTCGTCCACTCTGTCTGAAGGTTAATGCTGCACAGCTAGCTCAAAGGGCTCCCAAGGGAATGTATGCATTATCCCCCAGCAAGCCCGTGAGAACCCTTGCCCCATGCTTCCAGTCTCTCCCCATGCTTAGGGATTCCTTGACGTATCACAGCCCTCCTGCCCCTGCCTCATGGAACCCCTCCACCTGAACATGCCTCTAGGATTACCTACAACATGGGACCCCAGACTCTACCTCTCCGCATGCCTCATGAGGCCCCAGACACCACCAGGGTCTTCAGCGCTGGGGCCACAGAGACTTAATGGAAAGCCGTCATATGATGCCAGGGAACCAGAGGAACAGCTAAAGTTCTTCAGTAAGTTCCTCCCGCTGCTAACATGAACTCCAAAAACCTCAGGGGCTCGCAGCAACATCCCTGCATCACCCCACCGTTCTGGGCTCAGGTAGGGCTGGTTCCTGCTGCCTCTCAGGTAAGCCCACATAGCTCCTCTCAACACTGGCACCCGGCAGGCCAGGAGAACCCACCTTCTCATTGCAGGCCATCTCACAGGGCAGCAGCTGCTTGGTCGGGGAGCCCAGCGCCCTCTCCACGAGGCGCACGGACCGCACCAGCTCGGCCAGCTCTCCAGGCTCCAGCGAGGCCGAGTGGTCACTCCCTTTCCAGGTCTTGTCCAAAGTTATGTGACGCTCCAAGACCTTGGCCCCCAGAGCCACTGCAGCCACGGATATCGCTATGCCAGTTTCATGCCCAGAATACCCTACGGGGATGTCAGGAAAGAGCTTCTGGTATTCCTTTAAAATAGAAAAAGGAAAAGGTTAAATAGTGTAGTGCTTTCCACATACAATCCAGAGTCAGGCTGATGGATCTGAGGCCCCATTCAGCCACTCACTATCTGTGAAGCTCCAGGAAGTCTCTGAGGCTCTCGGAGCCTCTCCTTCTGGGGATGACGGTAGCTGGTGGGAGCTGCTGTGAGCACGTGGAGGGCACTCAGCACACTGTGAAGGCTGAAAACTAATGGCTGCTCTTATCAGGAACACATCTGAAGAATGTGTCACACTGCGCAAACCACCAGGAATAACACCAGAACTATAACCGAATGCCTAAACTGACTCAGAAAGCATCTCTCGCATTTAATTAGGATGGTGTGATCACTGACCTACAGCCAGACATCCTGGAATGTGAAGTCAAGTGGGCCTTAGAAAGTATCACTACGAACAAAGCTAGTGGACGTGATGGAATTCCAGTTGAGCTATTTCAAATCCTGAAAGATGATGCTGTGAAAGTGCTGCACTCAATATGCCAGCAAATTTGGAAAACTCAGCAGTGGCCACAGGACTGGAAAAGGGCAGTGTTCATTCCAATCCCAAAGAAAGGCAATGCCAAAGAATGCTCAAACTACCGCACAATTGCACTCATCTCACACGCTAGGAGAGTAATGCTCAAAATTCTCCAAGCCAGGCTGCAGCAATATGTGAACCGTGAACTTCATGATGTTCAAGCTGGTTTTAGAAAAGGCAGAGGAACCAGAGATCAAATTGCCAACATCCACTGGATCATGGAAAAAGCAAGAAAGTTCCAGAAAAACATCTAATTCTGCTTTATTGACTATGCCAAAGCCTTTGACTGTGTGGATCACAATAAACTGTGGAAACTTCTGAAAGAGATGGGAATACCAGATCACCTGACCTGCCTCTTGAGAAATCTGTATGCAGGTCAGGAAGCAACAGTTCGAACTGGACATGGAACAACAGACTGGTTCCAAATAGGAAAAGGAGTACGTCAAGGCTGTATATTGTCACCCTGCTTATTTAACTTATATGCAAAGTACATCATGAGAAACGTTGGACTGGAAGAAGCACAAGCTGGAATCAAGATTGCCGGGAGAAATATCAATAACCTCAGATATGCAGATGACACCACCCTTATGGCAGAAAATGAAGAGGAACTAAAAAGCCTCTTGATGAAAGTGAAAGTGGAGAGTGAAAAAGTGGGCTTAAAGCTCAACATTCAGAAAACAAAGATCATGGCATCCGGTCCCATCACTTCCTGGGAAATAGATGGGGAAACAGTGGAAACAGTGTCAGACTTTATTTTGGGGGGCTCCAAAATCACTGCAGATGGTGACTGTAGCCATGAAATTAAAAGACGCTTACTCCTTGGAAGGAAAGTTATGACCAACCTAGATAGCATATTCAAAAGCAGAGACATTACTTTGCCAACAAAGGTTCGTCTAGTCAAGGCAATGGTTTTTCCTGTGGTCATGTATGGATGTGAGAGTTGGACTGTGAAGAAGGCTGAGCGCCGAAGAATTGATGCTTTTGAACTGTGGTGTTGGAGAAGACTCTTGAGAGTCCCTTGGACTGCAAGGAGATCCAACCAGTCCATTCTGAAGGAGATCAGCCCTGGGATTTCTTTGGAAGGAATGATGCTAAAGCTGAAACTCCAGCACTTTGGCCACCTCATGCGAAGAGTTGACTCACTGGAAAAGACTCTGATGCTGGGAGGGATTGGGGGCAGAGGAGAAGGGGACGACAGAGGATCAGGTGGCTGGATGGCGTCACGGACTCGATGGACATGGGTCTGAGTGAACTCCGGGAGTTGGTGATGGACAGGGAGGCCTGGCGTGCTGGGATTCATGGGGTCGCAAAGAGTCGGACACGACTGAGCGACTGAACTGAACTGAACTGAAAGCAAACATGCTATATGCACAAAGATCACCATCAATAATACAGACAGCCCAATCTCAATCCTTCGGTGGAAATGCTAAATAATTAATTAATTGGTTATCTGTAATTCACTGGAAGCAACAAAAGACATGCTAAGTCGAGTAAGCCTTGTCAGGGAGGGCGGCCAGAAGGCCTGAGTACAGCAGAAAGACCCAGACGGGAGTTAATAAAAGATTAGGACGGCTGAGTGGCAAAGGCCTCAGAAACCAGGCTTAAGGGCGTGTGATGGACAAGGACGTGCAGGTTGTAGGTCAGAGTACTCACCCTGCCATGATGGGGTGGGCTGGGCTGGTAGGGGTCGGGGGCTGGCGGGCAGTTCAACTCTGATCATGCCCTGCTCTCAGGATAAAGGACATGAGCACACCAGGGAGGTGAGGAGGGGGACAGTGGAAGGGAAACAGGACCGCGCTTCACAAAGGAAGAAAACTGAGGAAAATATTTGGCACCATACACACTAAATTGTCAATTATGGTAATCTGTGGGATGGGATTATAGAGGATGTTCACTTTCTATGTTATATACATCAGGGCTGAGTTTCTTTTTTTTCTTAAATCATGTTTTATTTTTAAAAATAATATGATTTAGAGATGAGCGAGCAATGGAGAAAAGACTACAAAACTGGGAGGGATTAAAATTTTAGTTACAAAGACAGCCATGTCATTTCGAAAAAAGATTACTTTTTTAAAAGTTAAATAGGAAAGACTCTCTAGAAAAATGTATAAGAGCTTACATAATCAGGGGGAGAAAACCTCAGAATGTCAAATACTGTACTGAAAGAATCAGAGAGCTGGTAAATAACAGAACAGGAAAACTCAGAAGTTTCAAGAAGGTCTCCTACAATTCAATATGAAGAAAAATGAATATTTGCACACCAACATTCATATCAGCATTATTCACAATAGCCAAAAGGTGGAACCATCCCAGATGTCCATCAACAGATGAACAGATAAGCCATAAGTGGTATACACACACAATGAAATGTTATTCAGCCTTAAAAAGGAATGAGATGCTAATACACGCTACAACATGGATGAGCCTTGATGACGTTATGCTAAGTGAAAGCAGGTGGACACAGAAGGACAAATACTGTATGATTCCATTTATTTGAGAAACCGAGAGTAGTCATGTTCATCAGTCAGTTCAGTGCAGTCACTCAGTCGTGTCCGACTCTTTGCGACCCCATGAATCCCAGCACGCCAGGCCTCCCTGTCCATCACCAACTCCCGGAGTTCACTCAGACCCATGTCCATCGAGTCCGTGATGCCATCCAGCCACCTGATCCTCTGTCGTCCCCTTCTCCTCCTGCCCCCAATCCCTCCCAGCATCAGAGTCTTTTCCAGTGAGTCAACTCTTCGCATGAGGTGGCCAAAGTGCTGGAGTTTCAGCTTTAGCATCATTCCTTCCAAAGAAATCCCAGGGCTGATCTCCTTCAGAATGGACTGGTTGGATCTCCTTGCAGTCCAAGGGACTCTCAAGAGTCTTCTCCAACACCACAGTTCAAAAGCATCAATTCTTCGGCGCTCAGCCTTCTTCACAGTCCAACGCTCACATCCATACATGACCACAGGAAAAACCATTGCCTTGACTAGACGAACCTTTGTTGGCAAAGTAATGTCTCTGCTTTTGAATATGCTATCTAGGTTGGTCATAACTTTCCTTCCAAGGAGTAAGCGTCTTTTAATTTCATGGCTACAGTCACCATCTGCAGTGATTTTGGAGCCCCCCAAAATAAAGTCTGACACTGTTTCCACTGTTTCCCCATCTATTTCCCAGGAAGTGATGGGACCGGATGCCATGATCTTTGTTTTCTGAATGTTGAGCTTTAAGCCCACTTTTTCACTCTCCACTTTCACTTTCATCAAGAGGCTTTTTAGTTCCTCTTCATTTTCTGCCATAAGGGTGGTGTCATCTGCATATCTGAGGTTATTGATATTTCTCCCGGCAATCTTGATTCCAGCTTGTGCTTCTTCCAGTCCAACGTTTCTCATGATGTACTTTGCATATAAGTTAAATAAGCAGGGTGACAATATACAGCCTTGACGTACTCCTTTTCCTATTTGGAACCAGTCTGTTGTTCCATGTCCAGTTCGAACTGTTGCTTCCTGACCTGCATACAGATTTCTCAAGAGGCAGGTCAGGTGGTCTGGTATTCCCATCTCTTTCAGATGTTTCCACAGTTTATTGTGATCCACACAGTCAAAGGCTTTGGCATAGTCAATAAAGCAGAAATAGATGTTTTTCTGGAACTCTCTTGCTTTTTCCATGATCCAGCAGATGTTGGCAATTTGATCTCTGGTTCCTCTGCCTTTTCTAAAACCAGCTTGAACATCAGGAAATTCACGGTTCACGTATTGCTGCAGCCTGGCTTGGAGAATTTTGAGCATTACTCTCCTAGCGTGTGAGATGAGTGCAATTGTGCGGTAGTTTGAGCATTCTTTGGCATTGCCTTTCTTTGGGATTGGAATGAACACTGCCCTTTTCCAGTCCTGTGGCCACTGCTGAGTTTTCCAAATTTGCTGGCATATTGAGTGCAGCACTTTCACAGCATCATCTTTCAGGATTTGAAATAGCTCAACTGGAATTCCATCACCTCCACTAGCTTTGTTCGTAGTGACAGAAAATAAAATGACAGCCGCCAGGAGCTGGCGGGGGTGGGGATGGCACTCATTGTTAATGAGTATAGAATATGATATGACTCTGAGATGAGAAAAAGTTCTTCAGATGGACATAGCAATGGTAGCACAACAATGTGAACACACTTAGCGCCACTGAACTAGACACCAAAAAATGGCTACGATGGCAAATTGTATGTATATTTTCCAAAAACAAATCCATAACTCATTAAGAAAAGATAAAAGCCAGCAATTCACAGAAAAGGGACCCCTAATGGCCAATACACACAGGCAAAAAAAATGTATATGGCCAATTACAAAGACTCTACCTTAAAATGACAAAAAACAAATAAAAAAACAAAAAAACCCTGAAAGACTCCACCTTAAATTTTATAATGAGAGAAATTAAGATTGGTGTTAAGAAAATTTAATTTATAATCTTTAAGAATGTATCTGACTGCTTAACTCCATAGTTGGTTCTAATTTGATTCTGGAACAGCAAGACTATCAAGCGGAAGTGTAAGTCGCTCAGTCACGTCCGACTCTTTGCGACCCATGGACTATATAGTCCATGGAATTCTCCAGGCCAGAACACTGGAAGGATGTCCCAATTACAAAGCATGTCAAGGCTGGTTAAAATTTTGGCTGCATCTTTCCCACAGCCAATGACCCAGTCAGACAAGGGCCCTCCCTTGTGCTCACCGAGATGACACGCAGGTTGACGTCCTCAGGCTGGAGCGGGTAGGCACTGGTGCACTGGAGGAAGCAGAAGTTGGGGTTGAGGGGCTTCACAATCTGATAGACTTGCTTCATGGTGTTCATGGACTGCATCCCACTAGAGATCACCATTGGGCGGCCTGAAGGACCCAACACCAGTACCATCATCACTTTATTTTCAGAGGTTCCGATTCTCCCTTTAAGCACACCCCTGCTGTTGGTCTCATCATTCAAACAACTCTTACACAGTGGAGGAACACAGGCGAAGTCGGTGGGTTTCTGTCCTCAACCACAAGAAACGTAGACTCCCTTCACCCCACAACATTATTGTGCAGCAAAGTGAACCAAATTAAGAGGAATCTGACACTCTTTAGAGAAAGATGAGCATCTCATTGTATTAAGAGGTTGCACAGTGTGATAGGGTGAGCATGCCCCAGATTCAAGAGGGTGAGGCCTTGAGCTGCCAAGTCCTACCTGTGTGGTCTCAGATTCTTGGCTATGAAGTAAGTAGAAAGCATCATCATCATATGACCTGCTTCAGTCCCAGTACTGACATGAGAACCACTGTACAAGCTCTGATGTGCAGAGGCTGGATGTTCTAATATACCTAGAGAGTACTTCTCAAAGTCAGAGCTGCCTCTAAGGAGTTTCATTTATACTGTCATATCCTTCATTTTATATAAGTATTTTATTAGAAATTAAAAATAATTTTCATTTTAAAATTCTTATGAGGACTTCCCTAGTGGTCCAGGGCTTAAGATTTCGCCTTCCTATGCAGGGGGTATGGGTTCGACCCCTGGTCAAGGAGGTAAGATCCCACATGCCTCATGGCCCAAAAACAAACATAAAAAAGAAACAATACTGCAACAAATTCAATAAAGACTTTTAAAAAAATGGTCCACATCAAAAAAAGAAATCTTTAAAAATTCTTATAAAAACTGTATATCTTTAATTTCTTTCAACTCAGCACATGAAAAAGTAGGAGTAAATGCTGATTGGAAAATCTGTCTTCAGGAGACTCCTTTAGTGGGTTATTACCAATGGTGTAAAAACACAAAAAGTCTGGATTCAGATTGTATGACAAAAATTAAACACTCACCTTTTTTGGCTGTCTTTTCCAGATACGGGAAATTGTTGGTGTCCCCAGATCCAACTTTGAAAAAGGGAACATTCAGTTCATGCAGAAACTCAACTGCCATCTACAAAAATCAAAGGGGGGGCTCACATTCACCACGGTTCAAAATCACCATCCTCAAGACAGGCGAGGAGCCACCTACAAATAGAAATACCCCTTCTCTTGCCCAGCAACTTGAAAGCAGACACAGATTCGTTATCAGTCATTTCATTCAAATTCAAACATTCGTTCACTCATATCCACCCATCCATTTGTCCAACAAACACTGCACCCTGGCGCACACTGTCTATGAGAATCTGGAAAAGAATCAGACCCCTGGCCAGACCTTCCTTCCCTGGGGGCCTGGGGCCCAGTGAACAAACAAGAAAGGTCATGACCTAATCTTGACTCAGACAAGTAGGCACTGAGAAAGTGAGTGTCCCTCAAAGGCCTTATCCTTGCCTCAGGACCAAACAGCCAGGAAGAGAGGCCATTTCAATCCTTGCCAAAAGTAGAAGAAATGAAGTGTTTCATGGCCCAGCTCTGACACATTGATCCACAGCTGGCAGGGTCCGTCAAACCCAAGCCCTTTCAGACCTCAAATTATGCTGCCCACAGAAAAAAACCAATCTGACTGTTTGAGGCTACTTCTCTAGGGCCCTTCACCATCCTTATCTGGGATTCATCAATAACCCTCAGGAAATTGGCAAATGTCAGCAAATGCCTCCTGAAGGAATTAGTGGACCACAAGTTTTAAGAGTAAAATCTCAATTTGGTGTACAATTACCAAAACTTCCCAAATTACTTTTCATTACTATTTTTTTTAATTGAAGTTGAAAATCAGAAGTAGAGAGAGTCAATGCCTTGGAATATTTCCCAGTATCTAAGTTCCATCTATCTTAAAATGCTGGCCAAGTCTCAGAAGTAAGTTTGGAAGTTAGCTAGGTCAGTGCTTCTCACACTTTAATACAGGCACACGAACCTGCCATGGATCTTGGATGAATGAAATGCACGTTCTGATTCTGTTGATCTAGAGTGGGGCCCAAGAGTCTGCATTTCTTGTAAGCTCCTCAGTAATACCACTGTTACTGCTCTGTGAAACATACTTAGATTAGCAAGGAGCAAGTTTACTGGCATGGAAATCCAAAGGGTTCGGGGGTGGTAAGGAACAGTATGAGGTCATTCTGCCAGCAGGTTCTTTATTTTTTTACTTCTTTTCTTTTTTTGGTCTTACCATGCAGCACGTGGGATCTTAGTTCCCAAGCAAGGGATTGAAGCACACTGGTGCTCCCTACATTGGAAGTGGTGAGTCTTAACCACTGGACCACCAGGGAAGTTCTTGCCAGCAGGTTCTTTGAATCAAACCAGTACTGCCTGAGCTTTCTCCCATCTTCCCAGCAGATGATGAGCTACTCTAATCACTGGCCTCACTCAGAGAATCATTTTCCTCTAATAAGTAGGGGTTAGAGCTGCTGGTTGGAGAAGGCAATGGCACCCCACTCCAGTAGTCTTGCCTGGAAAATCCCATAGATGGAGGAGCCTGGTGGGCTACAGTCCATTGGATCGCACAGAGTCGGACACGACTGAAGCGACTTAGCAGCAGCAGCAGCAGCAGCAGCAGAGCTGCTGGCAATGGCAACCCACTCCAGTACTCTTGCCTGGGGAATCCCATGGACAGAGAAGCCTGGTGGGCTGCAGTCCATGGGGTCACTAGGAGTCGGACACGACTGAGCGACTTCACTTTCACTTTTCACTTTCATGCATTGGAGAAGGAAATGGCAACCCACTCCAGTGTTCTTGCCTGGAGAATCCCAGGGACGGGGGAGCCTGGTGGGTTGCCGTCTATGGGGTCACACAGAGTCGGACACGACTGAAGCGACTTAGCAGCAGCAGCAGCAGCAGAGCTTCTGGAGAGACATACAGTGCCTAACCAGCCAGTGAACAGGCCAAAGGCAGATGACACTCTCAGTCTAGGAGACACCTTTCAGGATGGCCAAAGCACCACTCACCTCCAAGGTGCTAAGCCACCGCCGCCTCCTCCCCTCTGCTTTATGTCTTCCTTGTCTCTCTCTTCCCTTCCACAGTTTTCTAGGTCATTCTCTCCTGTGTATGTGTGTCTCATACTATTAACCAGCCCTAAGATGAAACTGAAAAGCATTGTTTTAAACATATTTATTGAATAAAGTCTAGTGTCCCCACCCTCCCCACTCTATCTGGCAGATGAAGAGAGTGTTTTCTATTTTAAGAGGGAAAATCCTGTGCAAAATTTCATCTCTAATGCTCCACTTTGTGAGAGCATGGCTCATGATCAGAGTCCCCAGGGCCATAAAGAGATGGATGAGCCCAATCAGGAGAGGCGTAGGGCACATAGGGGCAAGGAGGGGCCAAATGTAGGAAAAATGCTTTGCAAAAGCTTACCTATGGCTGATTGTAAAATCTACATAAAGTGAAGTCACTCAGTTGTGTCCAACTCTTTGCGACCCCGTGGGCTGTAGCCTGCCAGGCTCCTCTGTCCATGGGATTTTCCAGGCAAAAATAGTGGAGTGGGTTGCCATTTCCTTCTCCAGGAAAATATGCATGGAGCTCTACAATTTTGAAGCGAGCAAAGGGGTAAATTCCTATTGGCAGAGAAAGGTGCAGCTGGTTTCTTGCAGCCTTCCTAGGGAGCCAGCCCCACCTAGTGGCCACTTAGAAAACTGCCATTTTGGATTAATCTCTTCTGCAAAGGGTGCCAGTTTCAGTAGCCTTCCATTCTGAGGCAGTATTACTGGGCCCAGGCCCCGTCAGGCTGGGTCAGCGCCAGTGGCTGCCTTTCTCTCTGTGGACTTCCTGGCTTCCTCTGTCTATGCTGCTTTCAGTCCCCCTTCCATCTACGGGATATCGATACAACGCAGCCAGGCAGCCTCATAACTTCTCCTCTCCTCTGCCCCACATCACAAAGGCTTTCTGAGCCTGTCTGAAAGGAACTCAATCGAGTATGACCCTCACTAGGCATCCAGGAGTTAAACACAGAGCAAAGGGTCCTACCAGCAAACTGCTCTGGGTGAAACACTGCACTGTAAGACCTCACCTTGGAGGGTCCTAGTGAATACACTCCTCTAGCTAATTTACTCCTAGTGTTTCCCACACGTATTCAGCACAGAACCCTTGTTTATTTGGGGAAGGGACTTTTAATTAATGAATTAATGAGGAACCCCCTTTCCATAATGTATCCCATGAGAAATTTGGGAGCCTGCTTATCTAAGGGGTAACAGAAAAGACAGGAGTGGAAATGGGGTTTTTCTAAAGCTGCTTCCACTCCCCTTGATTTCGGGATCTCTGACACCAAGCTGGGAGAACAGTTGCCGGAGGGCTTGCCCAGGCTGAGGAAAGGATGGGGGGCAGGGAAGCATGGAGCCAAAAAGGCCCAGCCTGCCTTCAGCCCAGTCAGAGCACACCACAACACAGGCAGGGGTGCCCTGCAGCAGGGGTGTTGGAGGAACGAGGGCAGGCACTGTGGGGGCAGGCACGAGGAGGGAAGGGTGGCTCTGCTGGAATTGGTCCTCCAAGGGCCGCCTCTACGTCATGGCTCCCATTTGCTTTCTCAACAAAACTCTCCATTTCGACCAAAGGCACTCTGCTCATTTCAGTCGAGTTCCACAGGCCTCTGTGCAGCTTCTGACCAGGTGCCCTGGTATTTTCTTGGTCTTCATAAAGTTCCACCATGCCTTAACCTTTCCTCAGCACACAAAGAACGCTCAGGACAGCACACACGGTAGAGAAAGCTGGCACTCAGTACATGCTTACTGTCCATGAGGAAGTCAGCGGGGGTGAATTCTCAGAGCTGCTTTCTAGACAAACACGGAACAAGCGACCAACCCACCTCGAACAGCCGGGTAGACAGGACTTGCTGGTTCAGCAAAAAGGGACCTGGCGAGCAAAGCAAATGGCACTCTTGCAAAGGCTCTTAAGAATGCCACAACGGGAAGCCCTCGCACAGCAAGGAAGAGCAGCCCCTGCTTTCCACAACTAGAGAAAGCCCATGCACATCAACAAAGACCCAGCACAACAAAAATAAATAAATAAATCTAAAAAAAAAAATACATTTCTCCTCGCTGCCTGTGCCTTGGTCTGTCAGGACACCAGTGGGGAGCAAACAGCATTCCTGAGACAGAGAAGACTCCCTGCCCCTTTAAGTGTGAAGCGGAGAAAAGGATTCTAAGCAACAGAACAGCTGTCAGTCAGTGGGTACAAATCTTGCAAGCCCCCAGGTTCATGTCACCAGGTCCTCACTGCAGCTGTGGGGTGGGCATCTTGATTACCTCATTGTCACAGATGGACGGACACCTGTGGCTCAAAGAGGTTATGTGACCAGCCCAAGCTCACAGAGCAAGTGTGTCAGCACCTGAGTGTGGCTGCAGAGCTCAAATTTACACACCAAAGTGCTTCCTGGGAAACCAGGAGGCAGCCCCAGCCACCAACACCCAGACTCCTCTCCTTCCCCTGTCTGCTCCTGACTCTTAACCTCAAAGCCACCCTGCAGCAAAAGACCTAAAGAAGTGACTTCCTGAGCAGCGGCTGCCCAGCTGCAAGCAGAGGCCAGGCATTCCCTTCAGAGCCCACATCCGGGAGCTCAGGTGTCTGGGAACAGTCTGAACAGGAAAGTCCTCATTCCAGGTCCAAGTCACCTTAGTGACCCTGCCAGATTCTAGGCTGACTCGGGACAAACGAGCACGGAGAGCCTTTGGATGGCAGCTTCTTCACACATGAAAGGAGATGGAGGCCCCAGAGCGGGGCAGCAACTTGCCAAGCTCACATGCAGATGAACTCAGCAGAGCAGGGCAAGGACCTGGATTTCCTGACCCTCAGCCCGGGATGCTTCCTCAACTGTAACTAATGTGGCCGAGCGCTGGCTGCGTGCTGCGCCTTCTGCTGGTGATCACGTTTAATCCTCATGACAACCCTGCGAGGTGAGTTCAGCTGAAGACACAGAAGCACAAAGAAGGTAAATAACCTCCACCCGGACTTACCAGGAATGAGAGGCAAAAACCTCATACATTGCTGGCGGAACGTAAAATGGTGCAGCCACTTTCAAAAAGTCTGGCAGTTCCTCAAAGAAGTTAAACACTGAGTTACCATAAATATATATATATATATACCCAAAGGACCACATACTGTCTGGTTCTTTTTATATACAATGTCCAGAAAAGGCAAATCTATAGAGACAGACAGCAGATTAGAAGTTGCCTAGGGCTGGGAGAGGAGAAGTCAATGGCACCCACTCCAGTACTCTTGCCTGGAAACTCCCATGGACGGAGAAGCCTGGAAGGCTCCAGTCCATGGGGTCACTAGGAGTCAGACATGACTGAGCGACTTCACTTTCACTTTTCACTTTCATGCATTGGAGAAGGAAATGGCAACCCACTCCAGTGTTCTTGCCTGGAGAATCCCGGGGATGGGGGAGCCTCGTGGGCTGCCGTCTATGGGGTCGCACAGAGTCCGACACGACTGAAGTGACTTAGCAGCAGTAGCAGCAGTAGGGCTGGGAGAATTGAAGGAATTGAGGAATGACTGCTAACGGGTATAGGGCTTCCTTTTGGGGTGATAAAAATGTTCTAAAATTAATTGAGTGAATTGTATGATGTGTCAATAAAGCTGTTATTAAAAAATCTATCCCTGGGAATTCCCTGGTAGTCTAGTGATTAGAATTTGGCACTCTCACTGCCTTGGCCTGGGTTCAGTCCCTGGTGGGAAATGAGATCCCGCAAGCCACATGATGAGGCCAAAAAAAAAGAAAAAATCTGTGCCCTTGTCCTAGGGGCAACGTGGGTCCAAGACTCTCCAGCCACCAACATGGAGGGTGGTGAAGAACAGGGGGAAGCCCAAAGGCTCTGCTGAGCTCTGGGAAGCTGTACATGCCTGGACCAGCACCCAGGTGGCCACTGGGGGACCCCAGAAAGGTGTCAGATCTGCCCTCAAGACCCATTTCCTAACTGTGCAACATTGCATAGACATTCTAGCCCCTGGGGCCTCCATTTCTTCATCTGTAAAATGGGACATAGTAGGGATAAAATATATTACTGTAAGCGAAGATGCTTCATAAACTATAACATCAAATTCAGATGTAGGAAATTATGATTATTAGATGAACAACTAGATCTGAAGAATGTCATGCTTATGAAGGCTGTCAATTAAAGAATGAATCTGGGCTATGGAACTGATGCCTGAACTTGTCAAGTTTCCCAGACATCTAGGTTCTCTGCTTCCCCTCCTTTTTTAATCTACTAATGGTCTAGACTAGAGTGATGCTTCTTTTGATGTAATTTACAGGCACAGCTTAGGGATGGAACAGTAACACAGAGGTCAGAGGCCTACAGAATGAACTGGAGTCTCTTCAAATACCCTACCTGACTAAAAGAATCACTAGCCAAGAGCCTTAAAAATGTTAAGTTTCGTCTACTGATCCGTTTCTGCAAAGTTATCCTAAGGAAACTCAAAACACAGAAAGATGGTCATCTCAGCATCATTTAAAAGCACAAAAAGCTGAAAGTAACCTCATGTTCAAACATAAAGAAATGGTCACATATATTATAAATCCTCAAAAGAAATACTATACCACAATTAATAACTTTCAGCAAAAGATATGGAGAGTTACATGTCAATTATAGCTCAATAAAGCTGAGAAAGAAAACCAGGATATGGGTAAACACTGTGGTATAAGATTAACCGGAAGAAGCAAACACAGAACTAAACATTCAAAATATAACAACCAGGTAATAAAATACGCATATAAAACAAGTTCTGGAGGAAATATGTACAAAGAGCAGTTTTTCTCCTTTTTTTTCCTGTTTTCTAAACTTTCTGTGACATTATTTTTATAACTAAATTTTTTTATATTTGAAGAAAGAGTCCACGAAGGAGTCTTGAGGCAGGTCACAGAGCAGATGGAACCTGAGACCTGGCACCAGCTGGTCTCTTCCAGGATGTGGGCATGGCCATCCTGGGAGCCACTCCCTTCTAGAAGATGCAGTGTCGCCCCACCCAGATCACCCACAGCCACTCGGCAACAGGAGGACTCCTGTTAGGACTGCAGTTTCCCGATTCTGAGTCTAGGCCACTTTCCACTGGGAGCAAATTGGCCCAGTGGGATCTCCCATTGGCTTGAGGGACGCTGGGTTTCCAGGTGGTTGCCCCCTACTCCCAGAGACAGCCTGTTTTGAAAACCATAGTTCTCTTTCCTCCAAATTTCACTGGGCCTCCAATCCCCCTGGCCTCCTGTTTAGTTGGACATTCACCTGGTCAACGTTATGGGGAACTCTAGCTCAGAAAACACAGAACAGTGTAAAGTGAGCAAGGCCTGCAGCTGGCTTAAAGTCAAAGACACCAAGACACCAGGCCACCTGTTGTCCCCTAAGTCTGGTAAAATGGCAGAGGGCTCACCTCATCCATTCCAGAGGCAGTGAAGAAGATGCCAACCTCCTCGGCATATTTCTGCAGCTCCTTGTACTGGGCATGGCTGAACTCCAGATGGCGTTTGTGCTCCCCGTATGTCTTCCCCCAGGAATGCTTCGAGGTGTATGGCCTCTCCAAGGCTTTCCGATTAAACTTATACTCCAGCTCACTCTTCTGGAACTTGGCACAATCGGCCCCACACTCCTGCAACACATATTAGGGTTCCTTTACTTTTTGGTCACGGGCTCTCAGAGAGAAGAGAAATGTTGGGGCAGCTGCTATTAAACCATTATCTTTAAAAACAACATCAAGGGGACTTCCCTGCCAGTCCAGTGGCTAAGACTCCATGCGCCGGATGCAGGGAACCAGGGTTCAATCCCCGGTCAAGGAACTAGATCCCACATACCGCAACTAGATTCCGCATATCTCAAAACTAAAAGATCCTGCATGCCACAACTCAGACCACTCACTCTCTCACTCAGGCTCAGCAACTAAGACCTGATGCAGCCAAACAAGTAAATAAACAAATATTTAACAAACAAACAAATGCCAACATTGAATGACAGAGTTCTTAAGAACTCCCAAAGAAGAGAAACAGAAGCAAGGAAGTCTCAAAAGAAGAAAAGGCTGGGGATAGGAGTTCCCCTCTGTTTTTCCCTCTTAAAATGTAAAAAAAAGAAAAAAAAAAGTGGGGGGGACTTCGCTTTACATTATAATATTAAAAATAATTAATCAAACAATCAAGATTTTAAGTTGTATAACTCAGCAGAGTTGTATAACTCAGGATATGAGCACTGGACGAGAATTTAGGGGGAAAAGAATCTGCCTTAACTCTGACTCTCCTGGATAAGTCACTCCCTATCTCTGGCCTCAGTTTCTCTATCTATACAAATGGCCATGTGGAACAGCTCCAAGGCCTGTAACTTTCTGAGGAGCCCCTGATGGGGGTGGCTGTTAGCTGTTTTGCACATGTGGTTTCTATATGGCATCTTGTTTGAACAAGAGGTTCTGGGGTAACGGCAAGCAAAAAAATTTAGAAATGCCCCAGCTTTACTGAACAGAAGCTATAATATAAAAGCTGGATTATCTGACTCTAAAAGCTATAATTTTATTGCCAGTCAGCCTCCAAGCTCTCAAAATTGTGTTGTTTTTTTTTAAATCACTCGGTAGAAAGATTAAGGAAAACTCTCTCAAGTCTCAGCTCACTGACACTGCTACAGACGCACAGGTGTTCATGTTGCTGGAAACCTGGGCTCCAGAAATGTCTGTGCTCAGAGCGTCACTTTCACTCCTGGAAAAGCCACAAAATGGCATGGTCAAAACTTGATGCTAGAAAGAAGTTCAAAGAACATTAGACCTGAAAGTGACCTTGGACGACTGAGTCCTCATTGTCTAGATAAAGATCCCAAGGCTTAGAGGGACCTGACCAAAACTGTGTGGAGACTCTCTGGCAGAGGCGGCCAGAGGGCTTTTCTGGGGGCTGCACGACATGATCTTTATAGCGCAACGCTTCCCTCCTTTGCTTCTCACGTCTGCCTCAAGAAGCAGACTTACACTCAAGAGGTTACAAAGCTTGTCTCCATCTAGGCAAACCTTCCCTTTATAGGAAGTAATAAAGTGAAGTAAAACAGCAGAAAGTACTAATGAGGAGAGATCAGAGAAAGTTCTACCACATCCCACACGACAGCAGTTGTACTGGGAGGACAGAAATTGCCTCCCCTTCTTTTCTCCACTTCTTTCCTAAATGAGGTACATTTCTGTATCTGTTTAATGCTATGGTCAACTCTAGGTTCAGAAAACACAATCACTGTCCCTGTTTTACCCCACTGCTGATGGTTTCTTTGTTCAAGCTTTTATTGCTTCTCTACCGGCAAAAAAGCAAACTGACAAATAAGTCAAGGTGTAACACACCCTCTGCATCAAATTTGAAAGTTAGGTGGTGCATTTAAGGCACTTGACCCAGTAAGCATTAAAAAGTTCTGGCAATTGTTACTCTTTAAAAGCACATTTTACTTTTTAGATTTCACCCATAAGTGATAACATACAGTATTTGTTTTTCTCTGACTTGTTTCACTAAGCATAATATCCTCCAGGTCCATTCACATCATTGTAAATGACAGAATTTCACTCTTTTTTATGGCTGAATAATATTCCATTGTGCATACATACTATATCTTTATCCATTCATTTGTTGGTGGAAACTTAGGTTTCAAACAGACTCACAGATCTAGAGAACAAACAAATGGATACCAGTGGGGAGAGGGAAGGAGTGATGGACAAGAAAGGGGTGTGGGATTGAGAAATACCATCTACTATGTATAAAATAAATGATCAACAAGGATATACTGTACAGCACAGGGAAATACAACTATTATTTTGCAATAACTTTAAATGGAAGAGTATAATCTATAAAAATATTGAATCACTATGTTGTATACCTGAAACTAATATTATTGCAAATCAATTATACTTCAATGATTAAATAAAAATTTAAAATAAAAGTATTTCCTTTTTTTGGCCACGTGGCACCCAGGATCTTAGTTTTCCAACCAGGGATCAAATCCACATCCCCTACAGTAGAAGCAGAGTTTTAACCACGGCACTGCCAGTGAAGTCCCAAAATAAAGTATCTTTATGATTCTGCAGGGTTCCATAAAAGCAGAGTTAGTCCTGAAAGAGTAAAATAAAACCTAATTATGAATGACAGAACAACTCTGGCTGAAGGGAAGTGAAAGGAAAAAAAGATTTAGTGAACTACCTCTAAATCAAGAAATCACAGTGCAGATCTTATGCTGGGGACTGGGTTTACAATGAAGAATGTGACAGGTCCCCCCTTCAGAGCACTCACAGTCTAACAGAAAGTTTAAACAGACACTGACAATACAATGCCATGGGAAAAACTACAGGAACCCAACTCTGAAAGGAGGAGTTGGAGAAAGCGTCCAAGAGAAGAGGCAGCATGAGCGTTCATTAACATCATATCACTAATAGCTAACATGTATTGAGTCCTATTTGCCACGTACTGTACTAAGAGCTTTACATCTTTATTTTATTCTCAAAATTCTATGAAGTAATTACAAGGAATGGCAGATGAGAGAGACAACAGCAACTTTCAGGAACTTCCTGGAAGTAATTCACTGTCGCAGAAAATGTCAGAGATTTCAAAAATGATAGGCTGGAAGAGGTCAGGTCATTAAAGTCTTGAAGACTTTATTAAAGGGTTTCGACTCTACAGTGGCAGTACATAGCCACTGAAGGCTCATCAAATCTGTGTTGCAGAAAGATCATTCTGCCACCAGAAAGGGGCGAAAGAGGTCGGGTTAGGGAGCAACTGTAGTAATGCAAACAAATCAGGAGGGTGGCAAAGGGATGAGGAACAGGATTCGAAACGTCTGGAAGTGGACCTGGAGAGCTGGACGCCAGGCCAGATGCAGGGCACAGAGAGGCAGAGCGAGGATGATTCGGTCTCTGCGCAGCCCCGCCCCACCCCGGCCCAGGCCGCTCTTCCTCCAGGCCCTTCCCTACCCCGCCCCCCGCCCCCGGGCTAGTGCCCGAGTTGTCTAGACCGTCCCCTCACCTTAGCCATGCGGATCATGCGCTTGGCCACGTCCAGATCGCCCTGGTGGTTCTGGCCGATCTCGGCAATGATAAAACATGGATGCTGCCCGCCCACCCAGCGCCCAGGACACAGCTCCAGCTCCAGCGGCATGGTGGTGGCTTACGCTTCCCTGCTGCACCACCAGTCAGGGTCCCGCCACCTCCTTGGAGCGTTAGGTCCGCAGCCCAGCGGGACCCACACACCGGCCCCCCCACACACCGGCCCCGCCACGTCAGTCCTTGGCCGCCGGGCAGCCAATCCCCAAGCACGGCCTCGCTCCCGACAGCCAATCAGATTAGGGGGCGGAGCCACCCTGTAGGAGAGCGGTGCGGCGGAAAGAGGAAGTCCAGAGCTTGGAGTGCGGCTCACAGCCGCGAGCGTAACCTCTGACGGTCGTAGGGTGCCTGCATCGGTGAGCAAACATTCCCCTAAGGAGGCTGAAGGCTGGCTTCCTTGGGCGTGGAGAGAATGCGCCCTACGGTGTAATGGAAAGAATGAATTCTGGAGTTACAATTACAGAGCTGGTTCGAGCCCATCCCTGCTGTTGATCATGAATACCTTACCCTTGTGAGCTTTATTTTCCTTTTTCTCTGAACTGGAAAAATTATAGTTTCTACATCCTAAGGTTCGTGAGATAGCGTATAGATCACCCTGATCACAGTACTTGGCCTGTAAGCTTTCAATAAGTGGTTGCTGGTCCTATTATATGAGATGCATAAAGTTCAAAAAGTTCACTGACTTGTCCACAAGCCATCCAGAAAGCCGCGGTGGAGCTGGGACTAGGACCCTGGATTGCCTTCCAGCCTAGGGCTCTTGCAATACTCTATCAGTTCAGTCGCTCGGTCGTGTCCGACTCTTTGCGACCCCATGAATCGCAGGCCTCCCTGTCCATCACCAACTCCCAGAGTCTACCCAAACTTATGTCCATCGAGTCGGTGATGCCATCCAGCCATCTCATCCTCTGTTGTCCCCTTCTCCTCCTGCCCCCAATCCCTCCCAGCATCAGGGTCTTTTCCAATGAGCCAACTCTTCGCATGAGGTGGCCAAAGTATTGGAGTTTCAGCTTCAGCATCAGTCCTTCCAATGAACACCCAGGACTGATCTCCTTTACGGTGGACTGGTTGGATCTCCTTGCAGTCCAAGGGACTCTCAAGAGTCTTCTCCAACACCACAGTGCAAAAGCATCAATTCTTCGGCGCCCAGCTTTCTTCACAGTCCAACTCTCACATCCATACATAACCACTGGAAAAACCATAGCCTTGACTAGACAGACCTTTGTTCACAAAGTAATGTCTCTGCTTTTGAATATGCTATGTAGGTTGGTCATAACTTTCCTTCCAAGGAGTAAGTGTCTTTTAATTTCATGGCTGCAATAACCATCTGCAGTGATTTTGGAGCCCCAAAAAATAAAGTCTGACACTGTTTCCACTGTTTCCCCATCTATTTCCCAGGAAGTGATGGGACCAGATGCCATGATCTTGGTTTTCTGAATGTTGAGCTTTAAGCCAACTTTTTCACTCTCCTCTTTCACTTTCATCAAGAGGCTTTTTAGTTCCTCTTCACTTTCTGCCATAAGGGTGATGTCATCTGCATATCTGAGGTTACTGATATTTCTCCCAGCAATCTTGATTCCAGCTTGTGCTTCTTCCAGCCCAGCGTTTCTCATGATGTACTCTGCATATAAGTTAAATAAGCAGGGTGACAATATACAGCCTTGACATACTCCTTTTCCTATTTGGAACCAGTCTGTTGTTCCATATCTGGTTCTAACTATTGCTTTCTGACCTGTATATAGGTTTCTCAAGAGGCAGGTCAGGTGGTCTGGTATTCCCATCTCTTTCAGAATTTTCCAGTTTATTGTGATCCACATAGTCAAAGGCTTTGGCATAGTCAATAAAGCAGAAATAGACGTTTTTCTGGAACTCTCTAGCTTTTTCAATGATCCAGCAGATGTTGGCAATTTGATCTCCGGTTCCTCTGGTTTTCTAAAACCAGCTTGAACATCTGGAAGTTCATGGTTCACGTATTGCAATACCCTATACTGAGTTGCAAACAAAATTGAGAAATAAGTTTGAAGGAAAAAGCAAACTTGATTCTCCGCTTGACTTCCAGAACTAATGAGCAAAGTAACAACAACGGAAGGGAGAGGAAGAGGCGCTTCTGGGTGGAAGGGAGAAGGGTAGGTTTGGGACACTTGGTATAAATATGCAGGTGAGGGACTTCCCTGGTGGTCCAGTGGCTAAGACCAGGCTTCTAATGCAGGGGCCCCAGGTTCAATCCCTGGTCAGGGAACTAGATCCCACACACTGCAACTAAAGATCCCACATGCTTCAACAGAAGATTGAAGGTCCCACGAGGCATAGACAAAGTAAATAAATATTAAAAATAAATATACAGGTGAAACTGTTAATTAGGTAGGAGGAGAGGCAGCTCTGAGTCTCAGTGTGGGTCTGGGCTGGAGATAGAAATCCAGAAGCCATTCTGAGTGAGGAAAGACTGACTACGTAGACTCCTGAAGGAGAGAGTGTGCAGAGGACTGAGCAGTGGAGGAGTGAGCCTTGTGCAGCTGCCCTGGAAGGACAGAGAAGCAGGGTGTGTCCTGAGGAGGAGAGACCCACAGAGCTGAAGGCCCAGAGCAGTGCGTGAGAATGAGGAGCAAGAACTCAGTGGGGAACATGGGAACAGGGGGAATGCTAGAGAAAACAGATTTGGTGGCCAAGGGATGATGGGGAAACAGAGGAGGCAAAAATGGATCTTTTCTTGAAAAAGTTCAGTTGTTAAAAGCAGATGGAAGGGGCTTCCCTGATAGCTCAGTGGTAAAGAATCTGCCTGCCAGTGCAGGAGACACAGGTTCAATCCCTGGTCTGGGAAGATCCCACATTCCTCGGAGCAACTAAGCCCATAGGCCACAACTACTGAGCCTATGCTCTACAGCCCAGGAACCACACCTACTGAGCCCATGATCCAAAACTACTGAAGTCCATGCACCCTAGATGCTGTTTTCTGCAACAAGAGAAGCCACTGCAATGAGAAGCCCACTCACTGCAATTAGAGAAAAGCCTGCACAGCAGTGAAGACACAGCACAGCCATACACAAATAAATAAAAAAAAATTATATATTTTTTAAAAAGCAGCTGGAAAATGGACCATGGGCTGGGGGTGGGGGGAGTTGTCCTAAAGTTGAGGGGTTCCAAGGAAGTGCAAGTTTGGAAGCAGGAAGTGGGTGTAGGTCAGAGTGTGACCATCAAGGGTGCCTATAAACGGAGCAACTGAGAACCTTGAGAGAAGCATACTCTTTGGCCACTTGACACCAGAGCAGGCCTTCAGTGGCTGGGGTTGAGGAGCTTGGATGGACAGCAAGAAAGTAACCAAGGAACAAGGAGATTGCAGCGGGGTTCATTCATCTGCAATATGTCTAGACTAGATGCCACGTGCTTTAGGTCTCTCAAGTTTAAATGGCTTTTCACAGCTGGGTGAGGTTGAGCAACAGGCCTTGATTACAGAGAAAATTAAACCCAGCACTAAAGTAACTCAGTCACTTGACTAAAGAAAACCATTATGGTTTTGCATAATTCATATATAAGTGGAAATTAAAGAAAAAAATGTGACGTCACATTTTAAAAAATGATACCATGAAAGGAAGTTGGGCTAATGTTACTTGTGGTTAAATAAGAACTTTCAATACATTAAAATACACACTTATTTAGTGCCTACCACAAATAAGGAGGAAAAGATGCAATTTTTATTCTACTCTTGTTCTTGTTTTTAAAGCCAGTTTCCATGCTTGGGTAATGAGTCAGTGTTCAGTCTGTTGAAATGGATGAGGACATGTGGGAAGGTCTTAAAAACAAAACCAATGAGGGATTTTTTTTTTTTTTTTTTGGAAGGAAAGGGCAAGGAAGAACTTAGTTTTGGAGAAACTGCGGCACCCAGAGTGCTGGGTCATAACGGTCAAGGTCAAGGATTGGACATAGTTCCTAGAACTGAGACGCTGGGGCCTGGGACCTCAGTAGCTAGTTCAACTGTGCTTGGCCTCTCCTGAAGTTAATTCCTGCAAAGCCTCCTTCAACCTAGAACTCTGATTAATTTTTTGTCACTGCTCCACGTTCTAGTTACAGTGGACTATTCTGAGTTCTCTAAAGGATCGTGTTCTCTCCTCCAGGCCTTGACACAGGTGGTTTCCTGAACCTGCACACTCCCTCTTTCCCTACACCCACCATGCTGAGCCCCTGCTTTCTGCAGGTCCTTCTGCAAGTCCTTCAGGGTAGAAGTCACTTCCTCTCAGGACCTTCTCTGATCTCCCCAACAGCCTTCTCTATGTTCCTGCATGACCTTCTTTATTCCCTCCTTTATGGAACTGCCTCTTGTCTGTCTTTCTCTCTATAGAGTGTGAGCTCCTTTGGCTTGGAACCATCTGGAGTAGCTAGTCAGTGCTAAACCCAGGGCAAAGTTCTAGGGACACCATGGTGAACAAACAAGACAGACCAGACCTCTGCCCTTATGTGGCTTAGAGCCTTGTATTGTAACTGAGTTCTCCAGAACAAAGAGCTCCTTGAGAACAGGGCCTCAGCTGTTTCCTCTTATATCCGTAGCACCAAGCACAGACAGAACATAACATTTCATAGGTGTTGATAAAAATTTTCTGAATGGCTAAGCACAGGAAAGGAAAGATGACAGTGAAGACTGAGGCGTAATTGACTTCACGTATTTACTCTTCAGGCTGCATTCAGCCTCTTAGGTGAACACGACCATTCCCTGAAGTCAGTTTTCTGGAAAGTTCCTCTGAGGAAGAAGTGAAGTATTAATCCACCCAAGCTCCCCAACCCCCAGCCACCAAGGACCTGTCCTGGTGTCAAATGGCCAAAGAGTCTGCTTCTCCCAAGGTTCTCTCAGTCGCTCCATTTATAGGCACCATTGATGGACACCCCCTGACTTATACCCAGTTCCTGCTTCCTCAACCTTGGTCCTCATCTCTGGAACAGAAGCATCATTTTTATACTGTCCCAGAGTGAACAAGCCCACTGTCACACCTGGGGCAGGATGGGAGATGGAAGTCACTTCACACTATCTCTGTTGGAAGGATTTTGACATGGGGTACACACCATACCTGCCTCCACTTTCCAAATGCCACCTCACTCACCCATCCAACACATGATTCTTGGGTTGCTGCATGCCAGGCACCATGCCAAGAACCAGGAATAGAATGGGGAACAAAGAGTGTGGGGCCTCTTCCTATAAACTGCATTTTACAGTAAAAGTAGTTTACGATGAAAGTAAACTATATTCACACATTGCTATAAAATCATGAACTGTCATAAGAAGGGCGTGAAGGAAAGCCATTGAATGCTGTGTGTGACTAACGGGGGACATTTTTCACACAGGTTGTCAGGAAGGGTCTGTCTGAAGGATCAACACTGAAGCTGAGACCCCCATCCCAAATTCCTTCCACATGATAATAATCTATTTGCAAGCTTGGCCCCCACAGGAGGTTGAAACAGTATAGTGTCCTGGAAAAAAAATCGCAGTGTTTGGAATAAGCGAAGCCCGGCTTCTACTCCCAGCCCTGTTCCTTCTCAACTTCCTGCCGAATGGAAACCACCACCACCAGAGAGCAGTAGCGAGAACCGTGTGAGACCAGGCACGTGAGACCTGCTTGCCCAGAGTTCTCGCCCCAGAGACTTCGAGAGAAAGAAGTCTCGTCCTGAGCCCCTGCCCCATGGCCTGCTTCCACTGCCTGTGGCCTGGAGGACCGTCCCCCTCCTCATATCTCATCTTGACAGTCTGTGCCTGTCACCAGCCTCATCTCCTCCTCACCCTCCACCGTACCCTGCTGTCTGAAAGGTCCTACCCCCTCACCACCCCAGTTAAGGGCAGTGGGTCTAGGGAAATCCCTGGCAGTCCAGTGATTAAACTAGGTAGTCTTACTGTGGTGGCCCAGTTTCAATCCTTGGTCAGGGAACTAAGATCCTGCAAGTTGTGCGGAGCAGCCAAAAAAAAAAAACAACAGTGAATCTGTTGTCTCCCCTTTGCCCTCTCACTCTTAACTTCCAAGAGTCCCCAAAACTTTAACAACTTTCACTCCTTCTCCCTCATGCTGTCGTTGAGAATATCATCCATTCACAGGGCTTCAAGATGTACACCCTCATGGATAACTCCCAGATCTTCATCACCAACCCCAGTCTGACTGCTTACGTGGTTGCCTGCTCAATTCACAACCATCTCTAGAAACAGTCCCAGTACGCCAGAACACCCTATAGCAACCCGGTCTCAACTATGTGATACTGCCAACTCAAGCCCAACCAGATTGATCCTAATGTGTTAAAAGATAACATTCCAATATTTCAAGAACATGAAAAGTTGCTCAATGTCATTAACTACCAGGAAAATGCAAATCAAAGTCACAGTGAAATACCACCTCAGACTCAGCAGGATGTCTAGAATCAGAAAGACAGATAAAGGTGTGGCGAGACTGGAGCCCTCATACACTGCTGATGGAATGAAAATGGTGCAGCCTCTTTGGGAAACAGTCTGGTGGTTCTTCAAAAGGTTAATTATCTCATTACCATATGACCCAGCAAGTCTACTCCTAAATATATTCCCAAGAGAAATTAAAAAAATGTGTCCACAAAAAATTTGTATTTGACTCTCCTCTCCAAACCTGAGCACCCAGGTCCACCTTTTAATCACATTGCTTTTAAGTCCAAACACCCAAGTGGGGGCTTTTCAGCATGTGATTGCCATTCTCTGCCCAGAGGTTTTCACAGTTCTTGTGTTTGGCATTCTGAGTTGAATTATGACCCCTCCCTTAAATGTGTATGTTGAAGTCCTCATGCCCAGTCCCTCAGAATGTGACCTTACATGGAAAAAGGGTCATTGCAGATGAATTGAGTTCACTGGAGTGGGCTGTAATCCAAGATAAATGTCCCTATAGAAAGGGGAAATTTGTGCACAAACGCATACACAAGAACGCCACTTGAAGAGACACAGGAAGAAGATGGCCATCTACCAGCCAGGGAGAGAGGCCTGGAACAGATCCTTCCCTCACAGCCCTCAGGAGGAACCAACCCTGCCGGCACCTTGACCATGGACTTCCAGCCTCCAGAACTGTGAGATGACACATGTCTGCTGTTTATATCGCCCAGGCTCTGGTATTTGGTTACGGCGGCCCCAGGAAGCCATGGGTAAAAATCACTGAGGAGATGTGCACTGAGTGCACTGGTGTGGGAGGCACAGCAAAGGGACTCAGGCCTACAACCCAGAGCTCTCACTTCCTGGCAGGGAAGGCGAGGCAGGGAGCAAAGCAGCCAGAGCCAGCGCAGTGAGAACGAGGCCATCAAAGTCATGGAACAAGGAATGCAGGGAGGAAAGTCTCCTGTCTGCTGGGTCATTGGAGAGGCTAACGCCTTTGCACTGGCTCTTGAAACTGGGGTGGGTCTTTTTTGGCTTATGTTTTGTCTGTTTTTTATTTATTTTTGGCTGCATCAGGTCTTAGTTGCAGTATGCAGGATCTTTGCTGGGGCACGTGGGCTTCCCTATAGTTGAGGCACAAGGATTCAGTAGTTGCTGTGCATGGTCTTAGTTGCCCCATGGCATGGGGGATCTTAGTTCCAGGACCAGAGATGGAACCTGTGTCCCCTGCATTGGTAGGCAGACTCTAACCACTGGACCACCACGGAAGTTCCTGGGATCAATTTGCTTATGCAGATGGAGGAAAAGTGCAGACAGAGGAGGCAGCACAAGCAAGGTGAAACACACAGGAATGTTCAGATGGCTAGGAGGGTGTGTGGGGACTAGGGGAAGGAAGTAAGGCTGGAAAGGAGGATTGGGGGGTGTGGTGCCAGAAAGTCACGGAAAGTTCACGAGTGGCATCAGGAGAGCGCAACTGTGGTGAGGTCCCTTGAGCAGCCTAGAGAGGATGGGTCCTGGGTGGGACACTGAGAGGCCTCAAGTGGCCCATGATGTGGGAACTTGGATTTCCTCAGCCTCATTTCTTCCATCGCCCTCTATCTTCCTCCTGCTGAAGCACCCAAGCACTCTGGGTTTCAGAAGTTCCCATCCACGTAAGGGATCCTCTGAGATGAGCTCACTCAAGCTCAGTGGACTGTGTCCTGTAGTCTAGTTACTGGCTCATCCCTGGCCTTTCCCCCTCGATTAGTCCAAGGCAAGGAAAGAAGTACAAGTTGCTCTGCACTTGGGGGCCTTGCAACAGTCACCCTGACTGTTCCCTCGTTTGAAAGATGGGGTGGGAATCCTCACACTGCCTCTCTGGAACAAGATAATGGATGTGAGCTCTGCAAACGGCAGCATACTATGGAAAACCTGGGGACCATCATCCTTGTGTCAGAAGTGGGGCTTAGGACAAGTCAGGCCTAAGCTTGGCAGAGAGGTTGTAGAATAGGATGTCGACAGGCAGGGAGCACCAGGTGGCTACAGAAACAGGGTAACAATGGATTGGTGTCCCAGCAGGCAGGGAACCATATGACATATCAGGGACAAGGCAGGGTCCTGACCTAGCACTGGAATGGACAAAGTCAAGGAATTCCCTTCCTTAGGGGCTGGCTGGGATCCTGAGGACTACTTGCTTCCCCAGGGTCCTGTCACCCACTCTGACTCCTCCAGGGCCCAAGCACCCACTCTGCTCAGATGCCCACTTCTCACCCACTTGCTGCTGCTGCAGCAGCTCCTCGGTGCATTGCTGTGCAGAACCCTGGCTGCAGGCAGGCCAGCCTAGTCTGCCACTGAGAGGAGCCCATGGTGTAGGCTGTTCCCAGCAGTTCTCCACATTACCCCTCATGGTGTCCAGCACTTTCATACTCATTAACTTAACGCAGAGAGTGTGCAGGGCAACCCCGATTTAGGAATGGAAAACTGAGTTCCAAGAAGCAGAGTGTCTTTTGCTGGCTCACTAAGTTGTTATATGGCAGGGCTGCCTCTCTCAGTGTGAAAGTATTATGATTAAGAGTGGTAGTTGTATTTGTAGAATGTTCACTGTTTGCCTGCACCCCTAAAGCATTTCATGGTCCCAATTCTGAAAACCAGCTCTGTTCTTACTCTGCCCTGAACCTCATGTTAGCCCGCATCTACTTTTCTCCAGACTGAGAAGAAATATGCCCACTAACTTTCTCATTAGAACAGAGTCAGGAGCCAGACAGCCCTGAGGAGGAGCATTTAGCCATCAGCAAAAGCTGTGAATTTGGGCAGAGCTGGGTTGGAACTCCAGCCAGGCTGGCTATTTACTGGCTACTTGACTTTGGAGGCTCTTCACCTCTAAATCCTGCAGTTTCCACAGCTGTGAAGTGAGGAATACAGTTTGCCTCCCTCCCTCCAACTCAGAACATTAGTGCCCCCCAGGGGCAGACATACATCCTGCACATGCTAAGGTGAGTCTATAAGGCTATAAATACTCCCCAGACTGACTAGTCTGACTTGTTCAGTCGCTCAGTCGTGTCGGACTCATTGTGACCCCATGGACTGCACCACACCAGGCTTCCCTGTCCTTCACCATCTCCTGGAGCTTGCTCAAACTCATGTCCATCGAGTCGGTGATGCCATCCAACCATCTTGGCCTCTGTCATCCCCTTCTCCTCCTGCCTTCAATCTTTTCCAGCATCAGAGTCTTTTTCTAATGAGTTGGCTCTTCGCATCAGGTGGCCAAAGTATTGGAGCTTCAGCATCAGTTCTTTTAATGAATATTCAGGGTTGATTTCCTTTAGGATTGACTGGACTGATTTCCTTGCAGTCCAAAGGGACTCTCAAGAGTCTTCTCCAACACTGCGGTAGTAAAATGGATTTACTAGTATCCCTATTGCAGTTTTTTGAAGACACCTCGTTCACCATCAGTCTCAGTGGTGCAGCCCTCACGCACACTTGTCCAGATAACGGTAACCACCTCCTCACTGACCTCTTGCTACAGGTCTATCCCCTTCTACTCCATCAGCCTAAGGCACAGCTTTCATATTTTCCACCAGCCCAAATCCTTACCTGCTCCTCAGGAAGGCGGGGTAGGTGGGAGTAACAGCTTGAGTAACTACTATCATATTGCTGGTTAGAACTTGGAGTATATATACCTCGTTCTGATGTATATAGCTATATCAGGGCCGCAAGCTCACTTAAGCTTGGGCTCCATATTTCCAGTCAAGGAACTGAAGGTTCCCAGAAGGGAAATGACTCAGGAGAGTCAAATACTAGCTAGTGGCCAGGCTGGGGCTAGAACAGATCTCTGGCTTCTCTTTGAGGATTCCCTCACCACACCTCCACTCCTCTTCTCCAGGGCTGGGCTGAGGCAGTGCTCTAACGAACATACACAAGCTGGTCTGGGTCAAGTCCCCTTAACAAGACAGAGTAAGGGTCATTTTCTTTATAATGCCCTTCTGACACCTCTGGGACAAGTTGTAATATACTTGGAGATTAGGAAGCTGACCTAATTGGCTCTAGAAAGAACTTCTACACTTGCTTCAATCTTGGTGGTTTTCCTGCAGAGCAACTGTTTGGCAGGTGAAGCTTAAGTCAGTTGGTAACTTGACTCCCTTTTCAAACTGTCAACACAGTGGCATCACCAGTCTCATTAAGACTGATGTCGGCACAACTTGACAAGACTGGAGAAAAGGGAAGGTCATAGCCTAGGGACAGAACCAAGTGGTTCTGTCTCATCTTTCTCTGATGGGAAGGTGATGCAGCCCAAATAGGATGCCAGAAATGAAAACGACTCTTAACTCTGCTCGCACGTGTAACTAGGTAGAGGTCCCAGCGGTGGTGATGAGTGTGGGCTAGCATTTTACACAAAGTGCTCTGCATTTGCATCAGAAGTGTCATTCACTCTTTAGGGCCGGGATTCCTACAGCAGGAGTAAACTAAAGGTAAGAGCAAAGTTGAGAACAGGGCCTGGTTCTTTCACTGCTTCTCATCAGGAAACCTTGGGCCAGTCTTTGATGCTTTCCTACGCCTGTTTCCCCGTATGTACAGGGAGCAATATTTCTCTTTTGTTTTCTAAATATTTATTTGGCTTCAGGTCTTAGGTGCATCCTGTGAGATCTTCCATTGGTGGGACACAGGCTCACTCAGCAGTTGTGGCGTGTGGGCTTAGTTGCAGCCCACCAAGCATGTTGGATCTTAGTTCCCTGACCAGGGATTGAATCCGCACCCCCTGCACTGCAAGGCTGATTCTTAACCACTGGACCACCAGCGAAGTCCCTAACCCTTTGTTTTTAAAAGACAAATGCAATCATGACATTCCGTGTCACACAGAACAGGGTCGTTACTCTGGTTGGAGGGCAGCTGTGTGTGGGAGAGACCCCTCTCCCTACCTTGCAGGAACAGGTAAGGACCAGTTATCCAGCCCATCACAGCTCCCACCCAGCTCAGATGTTTAAAACATTCACTGCAAAAGCTGAGAGCAAGTCCACTCCATTAATGTCTCCTTCAGAGGAGAGAGAACTCCAGAAACAGGGTTTGCTCTGTGACCTCATCACCAAAATGCCTGTTTCTCAAGAAGTTTAAGTCTTTAGTTGAGAGCACCTGGGCCTCACGGCCCTATCGGAGGTCTGCATGTTACAGGCTTCTGGAAATTTTCATTTTAAGACAAGGAAAAGCAGGTCTGATAGTCCCCTAGAAATCCTCACTGGCCACAGGTCATAGGTCAAAATGACATTTTGTAAGGTGAATGCATAGAAAAGCTCTGCCGTTCAAGCCCCCCGGGATAAGGTCCCAAATCACTGCTCCCGTCTCACCTGCCATTCCTCTCTTCTTCCTCATTCTCTACTCAAACTTGCCTCTTTGAACTCAAGCGTACACAACTCCCTACCCGTGACCTCTGTCCATCATTCTTCCCTCCTTTCTCCATTCATATTTCTAAAGTCACTCATAACCGCGTGTATGGCTCGAATACAAATCTTCCCAGTTGGAAGCTGCCCTTCCTACCTCTGAATTACCCTCCTACAGGACCACCTGTTCTAGGTCTTGGTAAGTATCACTCCCACGTGTCTTCTCTTCCTTATATTTCTGGTGAGCATCCAAGGACTGGCTTGTCTCCATCCCAACCCCCTCCCTCTTGCCCAGCCACGGAGAGCCTGGCATATCCCAGGAGGTTGGAAGATACCAAAAAGTTCTATAAACTTGAAAAAAGCAGGAAAACAAAATCATCGGAAGTTACTGTTTGTTATTTGACAATATATGCAAAACCTAAGGACGCTTAGGTTGTACAGATCACTTTATAATGTATTGAAGGTGTGCCAAAGGGCACTGATTAAGACCTTGTGTTGGGGAAAATATGTCAAACTGGAAATTAATTTTCCTAATATTCCTTTGTAAAAAGCAACTTCCACTCTAAAGCCTAGTTGTTGTTCAGTCGCTCAGTCATGTACAGTTCTTTGTGATCCCATGGACTACAGCACGCCAGGCTTCCCTGTCCTTCACCATCCCTGGGAGCTTGCTCAAACTCATGTCCATTGAGTCGGTGATGCCATTCAGCTATCTCATCCTCTGTCGCCCCCTTCTCCTCCTGCCTTCAATCTTTCCCAGCATCAGGGGGCTCCACTGACACTATGTAACTTTTGCTAGAACTAAATTCAGATTAGGTTCCAATCTTTAACACTGCTTTTACTTGTGTAAAAACCCACTCATCCAGTAGCCTACAGATAAGTTACCAAAACAATCCTCAGATCTTCCTTCCACTACAAAAATTATTGACACACACAGTCACACGTGTATTGAACCACTGCATACAGACTGCCGAGTATTTTACGCCTCCCCCAAATCCTTTTAAGATCTGTAAGAGAGCAAATTTCCATCTTTCTGGAAAAAGAAAGAAAAAAAAAAGCTGCCGAGCTGACCTCAGGCAGTGCCTACCCACTCCCCGGCCAAGCTTTTCACATGTCACTCCTCCTCAGCACGCCTGTCTTGGTAACAAACCGTCCTCTGTTCACCTGTCAGTCAATCCCTACGTGTTTCAGCCTTACTTAGCACAAAGCTCGTTTTTTCCTTCAGACCTTCCTGTCAGTGAGGGTCAGAGACCATCAGTGCTGCAAAAGACTGAGAAGCCATTTGGTCACACCCCCTCGATTTTACAGACTGGGAGGTAATCCAGAGGGCGACACAAGGTCACACAGGAAACCAGCAGCAGAGCCAGAACTACAATCCAGATCTCCTGGCACTCTTCTCCGTTATATGACCCTCCTTTCCTTAATTCATCTATTATTTGAACCTAACATGACTTTTTACTGCCTTTCAGGGGTTCCACAGCACTGAATTTCAAACATCATTTTTCAGAAGTCTACCTCCTTTACTCCCATAGTCATCGAGGATTAGGTTTAAATGCTCAAAGATCCTACACACTTGTCTATTTCTCAACAACCACTAATTAAAAAAAACACCAAAGAAACCAGTTCTTTAGTGTGTTTTAACACAGGCTTACAAAGTCTTAATTTACAAATGTAAGCATACAACTAGGCTTTATCAAAGAGGAATGTGTTTATTTCACTTAAATTCTTAAAAATATTTTTTTGCCAGTTGTCACAATGTCCTAATGTAAAAAAGTGTCTTTGAAAAGAAAAGCATGAAAAAACAGACCCAAAATGTTAAGATTTTATTTACAAAGCTTCTTTGTTGTACAGAAAGTAGAAATGCTGTTACAATCTTGGTGTAACTGGTAGCCACGGACAGTTGACTCACCAATCACAGCTATCCACGCTACAGCAAGTCTTACACAAAAACCTAACAAACGCTTACAATTTTGTTGGGGTGAAGTCCCCAAGCTTGGTGGTGGATTTCCAAGAGGGACTAAATGGAGGAAGGTGGAATGTCACAGGAACTATTCTTTGGCTCTTTGGGTGGGTGGGTGTCCTGGGGTTTGTATCACAGCTACCTTTTTTTCCTTTAAAAAAAAAAAAAAAAAAAAGCTACCAAATCCATGTCAGCAGTCCAACCAATACTGAACAGTTCTTTTTTTTGCAGGTTATTGGGGTCTTATTAATCATCTTCTCCTTCATCATCTGTTTCTCTCTTCCTCTTTTCACCTTTCCCGCTTTCTTCCTCTTCTGTACGAGAAAAAAATTCACTTTGAGACATTTGGAAAGGCATATGTATAGTTTGCCTAACTGTTGCAAATGGAAGCAACAACAATAAATTTAATGGTTAGGAGATGAGCTCCTTAAGCCTGTTTTCTCACTAGGAAAATGGGGACAATGGCATTGACTCCATAGGGTTATTCTGAGGATTAAGTGAACCAGTGCAAAGTATTTAGCCTAGAATATGGCAAGACTCAAACTGTAGTTCATATTAACTTTTAAGAGATTTCTTAGACTCTAGGTATTTGAGACACAGAGACTTTCATATTGTTCTGTCTTTTCAACTAGTAAACTCATGATTACTTTTATGAAGTTAACTAAATCTGCACTAAACTGTTTAAAAATCTCCCTGGAGGCAGAGACCAGGCACTGATCACTGCTGTATCCAAAGTAAATTTAGTTCTGAGACAGGCACAGAGCAAAGATGCTGCTGGAAGGTATAAACTCACAGAAAGTGCAGCAAACAATTCAGCGCTCTGAAACTTACACAAGTGTTAAAATCTACTTTTTAACAAACAAGGGTTTCTTTGGTTTTAATTGTGGTGGGGAAAGGAAAACTGGAACAGTGCTATTTATCTATCCTGCAAAGATTACACTCCAATTATTATGAACATAGGCATCTCATGCCTAACAGTAACACAAATGTTGGGGTCTAAAAACACAACATGCGGGGAGTGAGGCCAGGGCCTCCTTCCCTCACACAGGCATTACTAACTGCTGTAAAGCAGGGGATGAGCCACACACACACGAACAGGCCTTTTATCTGTGCCTCTGAAGACCACCAGGGCCAAAGGTATTTTATTTTCTTCTCCATGATTTCAAATTCTGTATTAATGAACACTTCCCTTGATCTTTAACTGAGGGGGACCAAAGTGCATGCCTTAACCCACCTTCATCTTCATCTTCGTCTTCATCCTCATCTTCATCATCTTCATCAACTTCTCCATCATGTCCAAATTCTTCTTCCTAAAAATGTTAAACAGCATACCATTATTAGATTAATTCTGCCCAGCTAAGAAGTACAAAGAAAAATAAGAATTGTCAATAAACTTAACAGTTCATTCAAGGAGAAAACTGTAATGTTACTTTTATCTATTTAAGATACTGAGAGCTGCTGGTTTTTCTTTAATGGGCTTAATTAAAAGTTTTCTTTAAAAACTGCTTTTCAGAAGTATTTTCCAGATGTTTAATTAGTATACAACTTACAATGGATAACTCCAGAATTAATTTTAAAACCTTCAACTTCAAAGCAGGTTTGGACAGAGATTTCTCTTCTTCCCAGATGCGGTGCACTGGGCTTCTCACTGAGTGGCTTCTCTTGTGTGGCACGAGCTCCAGAGCCTGTGGGCTTCAGTAGTTACGGCGCAGAGGCTTAGTTGCTCCCAGGTATGTGGGATCTTCCCAGACCAGGAACTGAACCCATGTTCTCTGCACTGGCAGGTGGATTCTTAACCACTGGACCACCAGGGAAGTCCCTGGACAAATATTTCTATATCCAACCCCCCCCACCACTTTTTAAATAAAATGCTTCATTCAGAAACTTAATTTCATTAGCTACCTACAAGATTATACAAATGCTCAGTCTTATATTTGTACTATAAAAGAACATTTTTTTTTTTTGATGACATCTAATTTTCTTGGCCTGTTTTTACAAATCCCCATTAGGATTAAAGTCACTCCTTTCTCCTATCCTTCTATGGTTAGAAGGATAGCTATGGCTTCTTCTTCAGCTCCTCAGAGATTCTGTTATTACTACGTGTCCCATAAATTAGACCCCCTTCTCTGCTCCTTCAGAGTATGACCACATTTTTCAACTTTGCATCCTTAACTGTTTATCACAGAAGGTACATAATGTACTTATTTCATTAAGCTGGATATACAAGATATACAAGAAGTTTAGACTTGGTGAAGATACCTTTCATTTCAATACAACAAAAGGAAGGACATCTCATCAGTTCTCAATGTTCCCAGCTTTCTCACCCTAATGAATGAATACTCAACTTGTTACTGCCTCCCAAAGTTAAAGGGTCAAAACATACTCTGCAGAGCCAAGCACTGTCTAGTTTAGCATTCAGTAAGCATTCCATTTAGTATTAATACTTACTAAAAGGGGGACAAAAGCTAAATTAGTCAGACCACTATTAGTCTATTTACAAGTATACTAATTTCTTCAGAAGACTTTCTTTTTCAAACAATCCACACTTTAATTACAAGAGGGAAGCAGGGCAGCCAGGAGGTGCACTGACCTCCCCACTGACTTCATCTTCATCCTCCTCCCCTTCTACATCTTCATCTTCATCGTCATCCTCTTCATCATCAAACTCTTCTTCCTCACCATCTTCATCCTCCTCCTTATCCTCATCTTCTCCTTCTGAAAACAGTCCAAAAGGAACACATCAAACACCCTGTGTGTCTCACAAGGTATACCTACTGAGGTGGCAGGGAGCTTTGGGTTGGCCCACAGACAAATGCTGGGCCACACCAATATCAGGGAAAAAACCATGAACCACAGTCACCTCCTTCCTCAAAAGCTGCTAAGGCTCAGCTCTTCTGACCTGAGATAAATAAAATCCAGAGGCCAGGAGTCTTATGTACATTATAATACTTACTGATGAAATGATACAGTGTCTAGAATTTGCTTCAAAATAAGGAAGGGGAGAAGTGGGTAGGAGTGCATGTGTATAAAATAAGATCAGGTATGAGCCAATCACAGCTGAAACTCAGTAATGGGAACCTAATAGTTTTACTGTTATTTCTATCTTTGTCTATGTCTCAAATTCTCCATAGTACAAAGTCACAAAACCCCCAAACAACCAAAAAACCCTCACCAACCTCCTTCTCTGGTGTTAACCTGTTTTACCACAAACCAGCTGTGCAAATCAGGAACCTGGAGAACACCCATAACAACTCCACGACGGGGACAGCGGTGGCGGCCAGGCACCTGTGTCCTGTATCTTTACTGCATTTGGTGCAGGCCCCTAGGCAAGCAGTTCTTACCTCTCCAGGTCCTGGAGCTCACTGTGCTTTCTCCTGCCTCTTCCCTTTCCTTCCTCTATGACTAACACTGGCTCAGCCCTCAAGTCTCAGTTAAACATCACTTCCTCAGGCCAGACCCGCAATCTCAGCTCATATGCTCACACACAAGTACCTGGGTCCTTCTCCATTACTATACACTTTGCTCACTTATCATTATTTATTTAGTTACGATTACTTAACATTTCTCTTCTTAGTAGACAGTAAGCTCCAAGGGGACAGGAACCATGTTTGTTTTTTCTTAAAACTATTTCCTACAGCCTGGCATGCAGGAAACTCTCAAATACTCGCCTGACTGATCCTGCTCTTAAGAACTGCCTTTTACTCGTCAGGTTTCTGCACACAAGTGGCTGCTCTACCCATTTAAGGTGAACTTAAATAGATAACCAGACTGATTTGTAAGAGAAACAGACATCCAGCAGTGAAGGGACTAAGTGAAATGAACATCTGGAACAAGATGAAGCATCCTATTCAGCGTCCTATTCACTTTACCATCTAACATCCCATTCTTTGTGCCTTGTCTCAAATCTGCTGCAAAACAAAACTGTAAAATGTTTCCAGAATACTATGCTACTGATTGTAACCAAGGTTCCTGATGGTGTTCTTCACTTTTCTTGATTACTTCTGCCTTATAAACTTCTATCTTTAAAGAGATATCAAAAATAATACTTCAAATATAGTAATACTGTGAATTCCAGCAACATGAGGAATTCCAGGAAAGTAAATTTTCTTCATGCTGACTGATGTGATAACTAATAGCTCTGCGTCCTCTAAGCCTCTCAGGTGAAAAACCTTTATCCTAAGAGTGACTCTTACTAAATAAGTCACTGTGTAAGGAAAGCACAAGCTAAGCAGGAGGATTAGTTTGGGTAGAAAATTAAGATTCTTAAAGGTAATAGGATGAAAAAACCTTGATCAAATGTCTAAAGTAAAAAGTATATTCTAATTCCATGTTATAGCCAAGATTATTTCCTTTATTAAAGAGAAAATGGAATTCAACATACAGTGCTTTCAAATCATTACCTTTTAAAACCCATATATCAATGGAGAAGGCGATGGCACCCCACTCCAGTACTCTTGCCTGGGAAATCCCATGGACGGAGGAGCCTGGTAGGCTGCAGTCCATGGGGTCTCTAAGAGTCGGACACAACTGAGCGACTTTACTTTCACTTTTCACTTTCATGCATTGGAGAAGGAAATGGCCAACCCACTCCAGTGTTCTTGCCTGGAGAATCCCAGGGACCGGGGAGCCTGGTGGGCTGCCGTCTATGGGGTCGCACAGAGTTGGACACGACTGAGGCGACTTAGCAGCAGCAGCAGCCATATATCAAAAGTAGGAAAGATATTTATATTTGAATGCAAAAATCATGTACCAAGTACCCACTAAGTGCAAGGGCCTGTGAATAAAGAGATAAGAAGATAATCATAGCAAAGTCAGAACAGACAAGAATGGCAGAGTAACAAGTGCTATGAGAAAGGTAAGCGAGGGAATGCTCGGGCACACACAGGAACTCCAGCATCACAAAATGGTTCCCGGAAGTGCTGACAAAGGTGAGATGGTAAGGATAAATAGGCAGTAGTCAAGAAAGGGGAACTGCTAGGAGAAAGGCAAGAGACTTGAGGCAATGGTCGTTTTAGTAAACCATAAACACTCCAAATTCAAAACTAATTAGCTAATAAACCATTGTCTATTTTGAATCATTTGAAGACTTCAAAGTCCTGGTAGTTTAGTCACTAAGTCATGTCCAACTCTTGCAATACCATGGACTGTAGCCTGCCAGGCTCCTCTGTCCATGGGATACTCCAGGCAAGAATACTGGAGTGGGTTGCCATTTCCTTCTCCAGGGGATCTTCCCGACCCAGAGATCAAACCTGGATCTCCTGCATTGCAGGCAGATTCAACATCCTAAGAACCCCAAATTTAACAGAAGGCCTACGTGCATGGATTATTTTTCTTGATAGCAAGAGCATTCAGTGCCCACTCACCTTCATCATCCTCTTCTTCATCCACACCATCCACCTCGGCATCTGAATCTGGGGCTTCACGATCCTCTCGGTCATAGCCATCCAGATAGGTCAGCTGGGGCAGGAGCTTGAAGACACTCTCTCGGTAGTCATTCAGGTTAGTAACCTCACAGTTAAACAGATCCAGGCTCTTCAGACATTCCAACTTTTTCTGAAGAAAAGGATCAAGAAACATACCTCCTAAACCAAAGGAACATAAGCAACAAAAACCATCTCCTAAAATGGTAAAATTCTAGACTCTGAATTCAATAAGCTACTACCTATTCAGCCTTGTACATAGGAAAACATCTCAAGTCCATCGCAATCTTTATGACTGGTCACTAGATTTTTAACTAGTCTTCCCTTCTACCTCTGTCCTCTCAGAGAACTGTTTCCTTTTGGCACTATGAATGAATAATCTTAAGAAATATGAATTTTAAATATTAAATGTGGATCTTTTTACAGTATGAGACAAATCAGAGACTTGAGTAATCAAATGACCAATAAGACCATGCTGGGTTATCAAGCAATCAGTGCTTTTGGGGTGGTAGGAAAATAGGGGAAACATTTTCTTCAGTCATATCAATTCAGCCAGCATCAAGGTCCTTGACATTTCTACTTAGGGACACAGATGCGAAACACTTGAGAACGGAACAAAGTAAAGTACAAGGTGTGGGGATATAAGTATTTTCTGGAAGACAGAAGTCAATGTAAGCTGGGGGACAAGGGGAACTCAGGGTTGAAACTTCGAAAGTAAGAGAAACTTTACACTCTTTTCTTCTTTTTTAGTTTTGGGGGCAAAGACTGATGCTATTACCAGACCTTCCTGATACAAAATTCTTCTGATTTTACCATACCTTAAAGTTTTGTTGCAATACTTCATTTGTTTGAAACCTGTTTCATTATCTAAAATAGTTAAGATCTAAAAACTTGGCCCAGGAAGTTTTCTGAGCAGCCAAACTGATAGGAAAATATCTGTGTATTCTACTCAGATCATTTATTACCTCAGTGTACTAGTATTTCAATACCAGGTCTATTAAGTTTTGATTAAGGGTGAATTAACAGATCGGGAGGGCAGAGGTAGTATTACAGGCAAGTAAGCAGATAGCAACAGAAAGTGACAACAGACCCTCCCAGGGAGGAAACGAGGGAGCAAATGATAAAGAGTGAACACAAAATGTAAACGGCTATGTGGCTCAGTGCCTTTTAAAATAGGGAGTGGGGGTGGGGAACATGGATATATGGATTCATAAACTTAACTTTTCAATGGTTCTGAGTCAATACAAAAAGGTTGGCATTCTCTAAATATTACTAAGAGGATCTCTTTATGAAGTAAATTGCAAAAAAAATAAATGCTGTTTAAAGACTGATGCTTTACTGGGAAATCTACTTCAACGTTCACAAGCACCTGGGAAGATACAGAAATGAAACAAAACTCTGTCTTCAGGATTTGAAGTATCCGTGTAATTGCTGGGAGTTACAAAATGACTTAAAAATCTTTGCTCTAAAGCCGACCTTGGCAAATGACAGTTGGCTGACCCACTCTGGCCTGCCTCTTGTGTTTGTAAACTAGGTTTTACTGGAACACAGCCATGCTCACTTGTTTATGTACTACGTATGGCTTCTTTTGTGCTACAATGGCAAGGTGGAGAAGCTGTGACACTATATGGCCTACAAAGCCTAGAAGATCTACTACCCGGCCCTGCGGAGGCAAGGGTTGCTGACCCCTGCACTCACAAACCTTCATATTCCTTACCAAAAAGGTTCCCACACTGGCTTTATTCTCAGTGAACAGCCCTTGTGAACATAGAGCCAGGCAGGGAACACGGAACAGGGTTATTATAGCAACAGGAAAATGTATTCCTCAAAACACCAATGTGCAGTTATCCACGAGTTTGTAGATCCAATAATGTGCTTATTAAGTTAGTACCTAAAGTCTTAAGAAAGCTGTCCCCGGTCCTGATTGTAGGGAGAATGACTTTTATGTCATGTAGCTTTCAGAATAGGACAGCCCGACCCCAAGAAGTCCAGGTATGACTTCTTGCCAAAGAGGGAAAAAATGCTGAAATACCACACCAGGTAACTGGGGAAACTTTTCTCTTCACAAATATGTTGACACTATACCCCTTACGATAGAACCATGAGTAAATCTGGTAGCTTTCCCACAGAGGCTCAGTATAAAATTCTTCGCTCAAAGGAACGAGCCATTTATTGGTCAACATTATTTCCTAGGAATGGATGTGCAAAATACATACAACTCCCGATCATGCTCAACAGTGCTCCAAGCCCGTTTTCTAACTCTTTTGACTAGCCTAGTACACAGGGCCTCCAAGGCTTTCCAGTTTCTGAAACTCTGAATCGATAACATTTTTTGCTACTTCTTCAGAACGGAACCATTATGAATAACTTGGACATGCTGAACAGTATGCTAGAAAATGAAGTGAAAGCAAATAAACAACAAACCCCAAATAACTGGAGTACTCTAGAACTTTAAAGCGCTAAAACTGTGCTTTAAGACCCCAAATACACTACACACAGATTATTCAGGATCCCAATGTAATATGTAAATACTGCTTAAAAAAAAAAAAAAAAAATCACAACTCTACCATTTCAGAAATTTGGCCTAAAACTAATAGGCTAGCCATAATAAACAGTAAACATTTTATTAACAATAATTTTGCTTGCCTTCTTAGAATTTAGAAGGGCTTTGGGGGATGGTTTGGATGGCCCAGGTCTCTTAAAAAAGGTGTCCAAGGAAGTTTGAATTGATGCCTTCTTTGTCTCTCGATTAATGTCCCTGTAGTAAGCAGAGGCATTCACAATCATTGCATTGACTGTAAGAACTGGGCTCAACGTAGACGGTGTTCAAAATGCATGTGGTTGATGAGGATGAGATGGTGTTTTCCCCACTGAAGAATACTTTCAGAAGTTAAAATGGACCCAACACTTCCCCTCTTCACCTCCTCCTACAGATTTATCCTGAAGTTATAACTTCAGGAAGACCCACCTAGCACCCCCAAGAATTGGAACAGCAAGTTCAGGAGAATAGCAGGAGCTCTGCCTTCCCCAGACAGTCCTGGGTGTGCGGTGCCATGGCTTTGTCACTGGCAGGCCAAGTATGTGACTCTGGACAAGGGATTCAGCTTCCCCTAAGCCTCAGCTTCCTCATGTGTAAAATGAGGGCCATGTTATTTCAATCCATTTTGTAGAAATGTTGAAGATTATTAATGGATAACATACATAAAACATCCACTACCGTGTATGGCACACAGTAGATCTTCCAACAACAGTAAATATTATATAATGATTATTTCTCATATTTCACTGTTTCAGGGGATTAAGACTTTCACTGCCAAAGGGTCCCACTATATAAATCACTTATCAGGTCAGGAACACTCGTGCAAACAATCCCTACACAACGTTTGCTTCTGCTCTGCCTCTGAATGCTAGGACACTGACAACAGCTTCTGATGAAACATCAAAGACTAAGGTTGCCATGAGAATTAGGCAATGGCCAGTGATCTAGCAAGGAAAGGTATGTTCTAGAGACAAGGGGTTCCTGTGCTTACAGTTACTGTGAATTGACAGGGCTGTCACTGAACACACAACAAAGGTTTAGTATAGCCCACGGGACCGAAGGGAGACCATCAGAGCTTAATTTAGTACTGGAACTCCCAGTTTAGGTTTTTTGGGGTATGGAGTAAATTTATACGTTAAAAAGAGAACAGGTTCCAAGGGCAGTAGAAAGAATGGCCTTGGATTTGAATTCCTGCTCACCATTTATTCTAAAGCTGCTGTGTAATTAAACTCAGTCTCCTCATTTCTAAAATAACATCCTCTCTTCTCTGCATTACATGAGGATACAATGGGCAAATGTTAACATCTCTGAATAAGGAAAACTGCAATAAAAGTCTGCTTATACACAAGAAATGTTGACTTGGAGGAAAACAGTGAAAAAGGAGGAAGCCCAGGTGTCTGAGTGTACCTAATAGAAAAAAAGGGGCAAAACATGGAGTAAAGGTGAGCAACAGGCTCCCAACATTTATGAGAAATGAGCTAAATGCACTCCACTTAACGAAACATAAAAACAAGGGTCTTGGTAAACAGTGATTAAATTTACACTGGAATACAGCCTCGATTACTTATTAGGAGAGAAAAAAACTCTTAGTTCCAGCAGGAAATCTTCATTAAAGGAAGTCATAATTTAACTCTTATCTTCCTTTGAAATATCAATATTCTATGCAAATGATAAAAAGTTCAAGTATTTTAATATATTGTGATGTCAGAAAAGATAAGAGACAGCAGAAGGATGCCTTTTCCTCTTGAGTTCTGCTCTGCTGGATCCTGAAAGACAGCTCCTATCTCCTGACTAGCCCCTCTCCCAATTAATGTCTGCAAGTTAAGTCCAATGGAAATACTGACTTTATGTAAAACAGAAAAAAAGAAAGCTGCCACAGGCTTCCTTGGGTGATATGAAAAAAGTCTGAGTTTCATCAGTCTCATTAAAACTGAATTCTACGTCTGTGAACAGAATGTCATGTTTAGGGGAAAAAGTCAAGTTAACAATCTTGAAATCATAGGAATTTCCAGGTGGCATCAAAAGAAGAGAGTCTGTGGGGCTATCCCACCCACCATTAACTGGGAAGAAAACAGAACTAGTGAGAAAGGAAGGAGCCCAAGTATCTGAGTGTACCTATAACAGGGGGGAAAAAAGGGAGGGGGAGGCAAAATTCATGGAGCAAAGGAGAGCAACAGGCCCCCCACATTGCTTCATAAGCTCTTTTCTGGTCACTACAACTTCCACTTAACTAGACCCCCATCAGCACAGCTTCCCAACTTACAAAGTAAGTACATTACCTTATTTTATTCTCAGAACTCCTAAGTGAGATAAGTAAGGCAGGGATCACTATCCTTCCTGCTTCATAAGGGAGGAAACTGAGGCCCAGAGAGAAGAAGCAACTTGCCCAAGGTCACACAACAAAGTCTATAACCCAACTGGCACTTAAATGTAACTTTCCATAGTTTATCCCAGCATGTAAGAGGAGGAGAATTTGGGGGTTCCCATGCAAAGAGTGAGCCAGCTGGAGCTCAAAATTGTGAATCAGAAGACCTAAAACTCACTGGAGCTGCCTTTGGCCTGTTCCATCAAATCAGATGCCCAACCCAATATAGACAGCCTTTTCTATAAAAGTATAGAGTAGCCTGGCCAGTCTGGGGAAAATTTTTTAAGATAAATGTTTAAGGCTATAGTCAATATATGACATTTAAAAAGAACAAAAAAGAAAAGACTTCCCCTTTGAAGTTAGTGGCCACAATAAACAGAGAGGGAGAGCAAAGTCACAGGAACACGTGTAACTAAAGGTTCTGATCTATTACTCTGGACTCCTTTTATAAAAAGTATTATTAAAAAACCACCACCTTCTCAGTTATTATTTCCAGTTATTTCCCTCACAATAAAGAAATATGAAAATGAAAATGACCAAATAAGTCCTGGTTTCCAAATTCTCAATTACTTACCAAAGGTTCCAGGGTGCTGATATCTTTCAGTTTATTTCCACTTAAGTTTAGATGTGTAAGATTTGGAAGTTTTTCTGCTAACATATCCAGACCTCCACAGATTCTATTGTCACTGAGCTCAAGCTGTTAAGAGAAAATGCACACAGCACACAAACACACAGAGAAACAGGTATCATTAAAGTGTTAGAAATAACAAATACAGCTCTCACACACTTACCAAGACCAAATGACCTCTTTTTTACTAGGGCATGTATGTTCATTTTGTTTGATTAAACCCAAATTACAGATCCTAGGAACACTTCAGGGAAGGAGAGATGTGTAAGGATGAGAGAGTTGCATTTTCTTAATCAGCTGCCAATTTTAACAGTTTGGCCCCTAACATCAGTGAATACATTTTCTAACCTAAGAAGTGGGTCAAAACAAATTAGAATTCTTTGAGAAGTTGCCATACGCTATATGTGCCAGGAAAGGTAAGTGCATTCTAAGCAGCTATTCTGTGTGTCAAGCAAAACTCGTGATGCCCACTTGAAACCTAATCTGTTTCTGCACAGTGCTGACTTGCCATGGGGTTCTACATCTGGAAGCCACCAGGGAATGCTGCCCTGAAGGCTACAGGAATGGTACAAGCCCTTAAAGAAGTTCCATGACTTCAAGAAAGGGAATGGGGCAATAGCTTCAGGGCTGGGGAAACCAGTTCCCCAGAGGACACTTCTTACACGAATCTATCACTAGCCTTTATAAGAATTCTAATTTCTTTGCTGCAGGTCAAGTTGAGTGGTAAGTGGTATGCCAATGAAGGAATAAGCCTTCACCAAGGAATATTACAGTGAAAGGAACTGGAGCCTGGAAAAGTAAAGACCCGTTGAGAGCATCTAATTCAAACTCTTTATTTCGAAGATGAGAGAACTGAGGCCAGACAGCTGGTTTCAATTCTACTTTAACTGCCAGCAACCACAATGGTAACTGTATCTAATCCTGACATAGTACTTAAGTGTTAAGTACCCAAGTACTTACGGCATTGCTCGAAGAACTAGAAATCCATGAACTCATTTGATCTCACAATCACCCTATGGGTAAGTAGAATTATTACCCCCATTTACAAATGAGGAAAATGAACCAAGAATAGACTATGCAACATGCCCAAGATCAAACAGCTGTTACAGTGGTGAGCCTATGATTTGCACAGGGAGCCTAGCTTCAGTGCTCCTCCCTATGCTAGGCACCTAGAACAGAATGAAAATTTATGTAATCTAGACTGACATGCAATGAAATGAAGTATACGATGCAGAGCAGAACTCTTAAAAATTTAAATATTCACCAAAAGAAAGAGTTTAAAAGACAAGAAGCCTGTTTAGGTGTTTTTAAGCATTTCAGAAGAGAAAAATACAACATTTCAATACATTTTTTCCCCCTTCTGATGGGCAGTCCAGTAAAATATCTAAAATTTCTCTTGGTTGGTTACAATATCGACATATATAATATTCACAACCTTTTAACATGAGTATCTTAGGGAGGAGAGATAACAAGGCAATCTGCCAAAACATTCAGTGGCATATTTATTTTGAAATGAAATCAATGTGTAATTTAGGAAACGCGTGACATTTCTTTCAGAACCTGCTTCTTGTGACTTTCTGAATAAGTATGACAGTACAGAGACAACAGTAATTCAGGAAAATGTACCAGGGTGCTAGGAAAGCAGAAGGGAACACAAAACACACAGTAGGGACCTGCCAGTATCAGGTTTATGTAGATACAGGCTAAAATGCCATCAGTTACAGAGTTTCCAATGTCATGATAACCTACATAAGCAAAAATGGATTACACTTGAACCTCTAAAGCAGATACCTAACAGAAAAAAAGAAAAGAAATTTACAAATTTAAATATAACAGAATTCTTTTTAATAGCAGAGTTGCCCTGAAACTCATGAGCATTGCCTGAGCATTTAAAACACACAGCACTTCTGGATTTTAATTCATGTATTTAACCAAAAAACAAGTCCTTCTCAAGATTCAAGCAAGCATATAGGAACAGCCTACCTATTTGTTGCCTAAATTGCATTTCAGTTTTCTATGTGTATCTTTCTTAGATGAAGCTTCAACTTAAACTCCCTAATAAAGAGATTAGGTAAACAGTGGAGAATTGTGCAACACTGCCAAGACCACACACATTTTTATATGTAATGGAAAAGGCAGTGGGTTAGCAAATAAGAGCTATGGTTCTAGTTTTGGCTCTAGTACTAAACCACTTCTGTGGGTGGCTTTAGGCAAATTACTGTACCTGTCTGGGTCTGCTGCTGGGTCTGTGCCTATAAACAAGGCTAGAAGATCTTAAGTTTCTTTCAGTTCTGGCAGAGGCTTTGTGACAGGTTAACGCGCCAAGACACAAAAAACGTTTTTCTTGAGAATTTTTTTTTTCTTGGTGCGTGGCAGGGATGGGTGTGTGTGTCTGTTTGTGGGGGGGTGGGGGTGGACAGTATTAGAGAGGATAGCGATTGGTTTATAATTAGACCAATAAAGCCCTAACAATGGACCATTAACTAGCCAAGGGAAATACAGCAGTTTTGTTTAAGTGAATTCTCAGTCAGTCACAACACATTTTAAACTCCCTAGTCATTAAGAATTACATAATGGATTTGAAATATCATAGGCTACAAATCTGAAAGGTCTATACTTAAATCCTCCCTTAATCAACATTAAACATGAAAAGCAGGAGGAACCCATGATTCCTAAACCAGAGCATACTAAGAACAAAATGTAGTTACATTACAGCAACAAATCCATAACAATTACTGAGTACTAAATTATTCATCATAACTATTTATTGAGCATCCAACATGTATTATTTCCAAACATTATAGCAATTTCGCAAGATCAGGTGGTATCACCAGTTTACGGGTGAGGAAACTGAGTCTTAGAGAGATTACATAACCTGAGAAAGATTCACCCATCTGGGAAATGACAGAGCTGGATGGAACACTGAGTTCCATATCTGCCCAGTTACAAAGGCCATGTGCTCTCTGCTACACTAAATGCTTCCTTACAGATAGAATTGTTTATTTTTCCCTTCCCCAGAATGGTTCTCTTCTATTGTTAAAAGAAAAAGCACTTACCTTTTTCAATTTAGGTAGTTTGGGAAGATTTGAAACTGAAATCAAGCCTACATTTATTAAACTGAGGAACTCTAAGTTCACAAATTCAGCTGTTAAGCCCTCAATTTTCCCATCATTTGATTTGCAGTTGTCCAGGACAAGTTCTCGAACCTGTAGGTGACAAAGCAGGGAAGAAAAGCTTTCAAAAACATACAGAAAACAAAGAACAATGCAAAACCTCCAACCATAAATACCCAACAAATCACTCACATATAGGGGCAGCCTCTACTTAGACCCAGATCATAGTTATAAATAAATGAAAAAAATGATTAAGCCTTTAATAACAATATTCTAATAGATATCAAGGGTGAAATGTCACACCATGGTTACAAATAAAGATTTTAACTCTACTTTCCAGACAGAAACTACAGCTCTTAAGATGTTAAGTGAAGAAACAATACCCCCTACCCTTTAGTCCTTTTCCCAAGTCTGTTCCAAGAGGCGCTTTAACTACAAGTGCAGGAGAAGATACCCACCCCTCTTCTCGGCCCATCCCACCCATAAACTCTAGGCCACAAGGCCCAGGAGACTGACACAAGAAGAAGAAAACTTCACTTTTCCAGCAAGGTCACTAAGAGATTGTGGCTACAGGTTTCTGGACTAACACACTTCTACCTCTGGTCTCATTAATCCTTACTAAGATTATCCTGACACTTGGAAAAGACCAAGATGCAAGAGCTCTTAAATTCAAAACCAAGATCATTTTGTTTTATATGTAAAAAAGCTATTTCTAGGAAGAGAACAGTTAGCTATTAGATTCCTTTTTCAGGCCACAAAATCTCCTCCTTTAGAGGTCCTGAAATTCAGAATTCAAACCCATCCAAGAGTATCACGTGTGAAAATTCTGAATACTGATTATTTAATAAAGTCTACTGTGTAAATATCTACCATGCTAATCTCTATTGCCGTTCTTGCTCTGTGGTTGACTCTGACACTTCCCAGTTTTAAACACGTTTTGATAAATTTACACGGATGCAAATAAGTTTTAACTGCCAAAGGCATTCTTGCAGTAAATCTAACACATTTAATGGCATTAATGAGTAATCAAACATGTATGAGATGCTGATAGCTCTAAAATGAAAATAGGAGTTAGTATCTTTATCCTCCCATATAAAATCCAAAGATACCACTCTAGTAATGGCTAACATTTATGGAGAATTAACTCATTATTCTTTTTACCACCATACCCCCCCTCCCCCCAATTACAGAGAAGGAAACAGATTTAAGAGAGTCAGGGATACCCACACCACCACAACTTCTCACTCGCTACTACTCTACTTCCTCTTTAGAAGCCTTGCTCTCAGGATGCACACAGGGCCATTACATCTTTTTGTTTCTTTCTTCCCTTCCTTCCACTTTTCTCTTTATGGACAGTCTTCCGTCTTCTGATAAAAATTAGCCTATCTGAAAACTTAAGGTAAACTGAGGAGAGCTGGGCACCAGAGACAGATGCTTAGGGTCAATTTCTAGCCCTGCCATTTACAACCTCTGTGACCTTAGGCAAGTCACTTAACCTATCCATGCCTCAGTGTCCTCAAGGTGAAGTAGAACTGTTGTAGAAAGTAGTGCTTTAGCCACAGTGAAAGCTGAGAAAATACCTCTGGGAAAAGGTGTAGAATGACAAGGACCTTTGTGGTTTACTTTATTCCTGTCTGTACTAAATCTTCTACAAACATGTCTCTCTTTTGCATTAAAAAAAGGAAAACCAAGAAATCGTTAAAAAAAAGTCAACTGTAACTACCCACCAACCTAAGCAGTATACTGCAATATAACTAAATATTTCCATTTGATTTGGGGGTTTTCTATGACTATATCTGACAGAGAATCCAAAAATGTTATACAGAATGACACCAATATGCCAAAAGCCAAATAAGGAGGAATTTAGATGGCCATTTTGTCTCCCAGCTCATGGGTGAAATCACCTCTTGGACATTTTTCTCAACTGGTAAAATTCCGCTTTAATTAGAGTCAAAGAGAACAAGTCTGCTGAAGCAAACAGCAGAATAGGAATCAAGAAAAAGAAACTGGTAGGGAAAAAAAGATGTTAAAGTGGTCCAAATCTGCAAACCAAACTGTTGGGTCTGAAAGAAGATGGAGAGGAATTAAGGTTCTGGTTTAAAGAAATGGGAACTATGCAACTGGATGGAAATAGGAAGGAACAGCTTTGGGCGCGGGAAGGGGAGCAGGTATGTAATGAATACCAAGTTTAAGGTTCTCATGAAAAGTCCAGGTCAAAGTATCCCCAAGGAGTTGGACAGGATAATTTGGAGTTCAAGGTTTAAGTTCTGTATTTGGAAGTCACCAGAGCAGAGAATAGTGGAAGGATGGAATTCCTACGAAAAGAACCAAGGATGGAATCCTGGGGATCCTGCAAAGGAAACTTGAGAAGAATGAGTAGTAGTAGTACCCAAATGTGAAGCATTACTTTCAAACACGTAGAAAGGCTTATAAAATAAGGCATAAGAAGCTACTGGGGCAAGGGGGAGGATTAAAAAAATTAGATAATTTGTCCATCAAGGAGAGACATCTCCAGGAGACACTGGGGGATGAATACATAAAATATTTTCATTTATGTAACCTGTCACACATTCACTTTCTTATATTCTTCTCAGGGAGTAAAAGTGACTGTCCTGGGAACTCTTCCATAATCTTATCTAACACTTTTACAATGAGATTATTGATCTATTAAAAAAAATTAAGGTTAAAAACAGTCAGTGCTAGATTTTAAATTTCATCAAGCATCACAATGGCAGGGTCATGCCTATTTTAGTTACCATTATATTCTCGGAGTTGGTGATGGACAGGGATGCCTGGCGTGCTGCGGTTCATGGAATTGCAAAGAGTCGGACACAACTGAGCAACTAAACTGGATATTCCAATGTGAGAAAGAGCATTTACAACAGTCAAACACGGAAAAACTGGCATAGGAACTTGTGTCAGGATTGTAGAGGACTGAGGAAAGGATGAAAACAGGAAACCTGGATATAGAAAGAAACTACTTTCTGATGATAGGCATAATCACATGCAAAGAATGTTGCTGTTTGTCACTTAATATTTTGGGGTTTTTTTTCAGTCTTTGTATATTTTAAATACAGTAACATGGAACAGTATTACTTAATTAACAACTATACTTTTTAATGTCTAAAGAAATTAAAAGGTATGATGTAACATAAATTACAATACTCCCTAATGAACATGTTACCCAACTTTCCCTATTATAAATAATGTCATGCTATCTTTTTATGTGAAATTTCTTTTGTAATAAGGATTATCTCCTCACAATCTATTGCTAGGTGAAAAAACAAACATCAGAATCTTTTGAGTTACAAGTTCTTTATCTTAAAATGACAATCAACCTCTCTCAAGCTTTTTCTGTTACCTTTCTTGATATATGGAAATTCTAGGTATATGCATATAGTTACCTTTTTCTTGAGCATATTGGTTTTACCCTGAGGGAAAAAACCAAATACCCCAAAATAAATAATGACAAAAAAGCAGACAAGTCATAAAAAGGTAATCAGTAAACAAACTCATTTGTTTACAACAAATCATAAAAGATACGTATTAAAAATGAGATGTCATTCTACTCTCTCGAGGAGGGAGAAGAGATAGGATAAGAAAAGGAGCTGGTAAGTTTACAAGTGGGGAGTGAGAAGAAGTCAGGGAATACATACCTGAGACCTTTAATTTTCTCCATGAGTAGGAGGAAACGATTTATTGGGGTGAGTACAGGGAAGGGCTGTATGGCTCAGCAGTGAAGTCATGTCCCTGAACTTTTCCAGCAAGGCTAAGGATGTAGTAAAGAAATGTGTTAACCCCAGAACAAAGTACAGAGTCACAGCAAGAAGATGAGCCACAAAAAAGCACACAGCAGAGTGGAAATTACTGCAGAAAGCAGAGACCAAAGGAGGGTTCACTTAGGGCTGTGCCCAAGGATGACAGGCCTGGAAAGCCTGCCATAAGCACCCTTCTAGCCAGCCTAAAGTTCTAAACAGGACTTTGAGGGAAAGGTGTCTGTTCTCAGGCATTATGTCAGCAGCATATGAGATTAACTGGGCCTTCCCTCTCCCTGAAGGCCTTCCTGAGTGTGACAGGATCCAGAATACCTTACAAGAGAGGGTGTACGGGATGGGGGACGTATGTCGTCACTGCCTCCTGATATAGACCGAGAATAAATGGGAGGTTCGAATCAAGGGAAAACAGCCCTAGTTTTCCTCCTTATGTCCCAAACCCTCCCAGGAGGGAATGTTGGCAGGCAATTGTACATCTGTGTGTACCACTTACCACTATTTGATCCAAGGCACAGTTACTTGGTCTTCTGCTTGAAGATACATGACAACTTTGGGGGCCAAGTTCACTCTTCCTCATCCCTTATTTTCCAACTAAATTAGTTCTTTTTCCTCAAACACGAATTTAAGGTAAACACTTAAGAACTAAAAACAAAAATCCAAACTATTTCCTACGCAACTTTTTAGTTTTCCACAGCTATCAGCAAAGCTGATACTCTAGTTTTCCCATGAAAATTGAAATACATGGTAGCCAAATTACAGAGATTGGGGCTAGGAGCCACAGAGGAGATCAAGGAATTTTCCTTTCATCCTGTCCACTTGGTCTCATTTCCCATTTCCCTGGCTGGTGGTGGTTTAGTCGATAAGTTGTGTCTGACTCTTGGGAGCCCATGGACTGTAACCCACCAGGCTCCTCTGTCCATGGGATTTCCCAAGCAAGAATACTGGAATGGGTTGCCGATTCCTTCTCCAGGGGATCTTCCTGACCAAGGGATCACACCCGCATCTCCTGCACTGCAGGCTGGTTCTTCACTGAACAAGCTACCTAGCTACTCTTGGAGTGACCTTCCCCAATTATCAGTTACAACAGTTATAAGAGGGGGAAAAGACAATATGGAGAATTAAAGATCATTAAGTTATCAATTATTTTAGTTAGAAAATAAATGGTTATTATAGTGAGTGAAATAATCCAAACACATGAAAAGTAACTCTTGCCATCCTTGACAATTTCCATCTTTCTGAGTTAACCAACCTTCAGACCTTCCACCCTGCTACTATTTTAAAAGAATGCTAAATGACAATAGAACATTAGTAGTACTGAAATATGTTTGAGTGGCAAAACTGCCTGTATGAAAGAAAGAAACACTCATCCTACTGGTGGGGAGGTAAAAAAGAGAACCATTCTAAAAAGCAATTTGGCAGAGATTCACATTACAAAATGTTTGTTACAATACTAATTAAAACAGCAAAAAACTTTCTAACCACCTAATGAGGATGGTTAAATTATGATCTATGTAGACATTAACAATGCAAGACAGATGTTTACTATACTTTAACAAGGTGTTATATTCATTAATCGCAAGATCCAAGTTCGGAAAAAACTTTTCCTGTGGACTATACCAGAATATCTTGGTGGTAGAATGGGTGTTTGTGAGATTTCTGTTTTTTGTTTTTTTGTTTTTTGTTTTTTTTTTTTTAAGTTTTTTAAATCTATATCTACTATTTTTTTAGCTTATCTGTATCTAATTTTTCATTCAATGAAGCTGTAAACTAAAGAATACAAGAAATATATATCCTATATAATACAAGAAAAAGAACCCAATTGGCTGCCATGCAGCAAATCTGAATAAGCCCTTGAGTTTAAAATCATGACACAATAAATGCCAAAAGTTGGGGGAAAGGTTTTTCCTGCGTTATAGACTTTTTTTTTTCTTCTTTAAAAGGCCACTGCCATGTGGCATGCAGGATCTTAGTTCCCTGACCAGGGTTCAAACCCATGCTTGTGCATTGGAAGCATGGAGTATTAACCACTGGACCATCAGGGAAGTCCCCTCACATTATGTATTTTAAAAAAATTTTTTGTCAGTATCTTGGGACTAAGGAAAAAGTATGCTTATTTGTGGAATATAAAATGTCTCAGTTTAGCATACAGGCCACCCGTGTTCCCACCAGCTGCACAGACTTTCTAACTTTGAACAGACTGGAACATCAAGGACAGATGTTCCTAGATTCATTGAGGTGCTCGTAACAGTGGCATGTCTGGCATAATAGGAAAATGACAGCCTCACATAAAGACATTTTTTCCTCCTATTCTGGTATATATCTAAATTCCAGATCCAGATCCAGACTGTATCAGTATCTCATTACTGCACGTGTCTCTTTCCACATCTGACAGTACCATCAATTTCTGTGGTGTACCTGGCATGTTCTAGTGCTATACAATTTGCTCTCAATGAAACAACTGACAACACCAATATTTTGTATAAAATAATTCTTACCCTTTGCCTGTATTTTAAAATAGTGATCACTATTCTTTTTGAAGATAACTTTATAAAGTGTTACCAGGGCCTTCTTCAAACTTCCAAATAAAAAAATAAAAACAGGATTCATGTTGATGTATGGCAAAACTAATACAATATTGTAAAGTAATTAGCCTCCAATTAAAATGAAAAATTAATAAAAATAAAAACAAAGAAGCCGTACTCACAGAAAAAAAAAGCTCATCTGATCTTCAAACAAAAACACTGAAGATCAAACTCCACTTACCCTCCTCAGTCTTTCATCTCACTCGATGACATCAAGGTCAACCAAGGAATATACTGTTGTGCATTTAAAAGCCTCTTGTCTTATACCAATAGGTTTACAAGAGACAGGATTCTTCCTCTTTTCCCAGATGAAAAGAGTCTACAGGATCCCAGAGGTCAAGCCTAATCTAACAGCTGGCTCCCCAACACACATGGAGCCCCGTGACTAGCTGACTTAGAATCATTCTGTAACTTCTCACTTACCTTAAAGATGATGCTTTTGTGCAAAACATTTTTAAATTAAAAAAATTTAAAAACCTAAAGGTTTTTTAAAAACCTAAGCCTTACTCAGTATCCCTTAAGTCCCTAGGGGAGCCATTCTTACCCCACAATCCTGGTTGGCTCCCAAGGCACTCTCCCAAGGCCCCTAACTTGCACAATGCAACAGGCCCCACCCGGTTCTGAGGCTTCAGGAGGGAAGGGGCTGCTCTCTGCCTCATTCACACTGCTTTTTCTGGCCCTGCCATACTGTTGGCACATAAGTATTTATTTAATAAAACCCGTGGGTTACAGTAGGAGAGTGAAGTCCAATAAAGTAGCCAATAGTCACTTGTGGCTTGAGTACCTGATATGTGAACAGTGCAACTGACAGACTAACCTTTTAAGTTAAATAGCCACACGACTTTAGGCTGTTTTCGACAAAAGGGCAAGGCTTAAGTTGATTTCTTGAGAAATTAACACGTGCACATGTATATGTATTTTTAAAAGCAGTAATTAGTTATTTCAAATTCAAAAAAATCCATATACAACCAGCCCAGTTGTGTTTCCCAGAAGGAACAACGGTGCTCTTGGCTGAGTATTTTAATAGTGCTTTATGCACATTCGAAGAATTCAAATGTTACATTCTAAGGCACTGTGAAGATTCTTGTGTATTTTCTTTTGGAAAATTTGGCTAAATCAAATACCTCCATATTCTACTGACTTGGAACTACGCAGTAATAATTCAAACGTCTTAAATTAACAACGCCTCAAAATGAGATCACAACTCTGCAAGTTTACGGTGTGAAGAAGCTTAACAGTTCAGGATACTAGCACGTGGCCGAAACAAAATGTCTGACTGACGGACGGAAGGGACGACCGCGGTTAAACCTCAACCTTAAAACTCGGGAGGACGGAATCGAGACGCTCACCCCTCGAGGTCCTCCAGGGACGAGTGGGGAGGCCACGAGGTGCCACAACCCCGCACTTCATTTGTGGGGACCTCAGGGATTCAAAACCTCGTGCGCACAAGGGAAGGCCGGGTTGACAAATTTCCACAAGTGGGCAACTTGTTACCCACAACTCTCTGGTTGCACGAAGCGAGCCCATCGCCAGCCCGGGCGGAGATGGAAGGACTCCTCATGGGCTGCCCCGGGGACAGAGGACGCCACTCACCCGAAAAGGGGGTTTGGCAGAGGTGCGGCCCCCCGGCGAGGGCCGCAGGAAGCTGCTCTAGTTCGCGAGGAGGACCAGGGGAAAAGAAAGACGGTTCTTAAAAGGCCCACCCGCCGCGGCAGGCGAGTGCTGGCCTCGGTCGACAGCCTGTAGCACGTGCGGAGGCAGAGGCCTCCCGGCCCGAGAGCCCAGCCCAAACCCGTCAGTACCCCACTCCACTAGACGCCCGACTCGGGCGGAGGCGGCCGCCTGGCGTTGCCCTTTTAAGAAGGGGGGAGGGGACGGCAGTGCGCCCAAGAGATGAGTCGGCGGCCGCCGGAGCGCGCAGCTCCCGCCAGAACGAGCCGAGCCCTGGCGAGGCGGGCGCCAAACAAGCCGCAAGCTCGGCCTGGCGAGCGGCGGCCCACAGCCACCGCCGGGACAGACGAGCGGGGCCTGGCAGGCCGAGCCAGCATGTTGGCTCACGCGGCGGAGGGAGACGAGTGCTAGCCAACATGGCGCTGTGTCGGCTTGTGGCGCGCCCGGGCTGACGCGAGGAGCCGCCGCCCGCCCACACCGAGGGGCCAGCCTCCCGGGCAGGGGCCCCCGGACTCCGCCGCCGCGGCGCGGGGGGAGGGAGAAGCCGTCTACGCCACAACGGCCGGCCCGGCCGAGCGACGCCCGCTTTGGGAGGCCGGGACTGGGGAAGGCCGGGGGCGAAAGGGGAGCGAGAGAAATGGGGGAGAAAGTTTTATTTTTAGGCTTGAAAAATGGCGGGAACCGCGTCCTTTTTTCAAACTTAGCCCGGGGAGGGGCGGCGGTTGCGCCACCTACGCCGCCCGGCCTCGCCCCTCCCCCGCTCCGCGCGCGCCCAGCCGCGCCCGCTCTAGCCCCCTGGCGCCCGAGGGGGCTTCCCGTCCCCCTTAGAGGCGAAGAACCCCCTACTCGCCCTTCGGCCCCTGCCCGAGTCCGGCCGGGGCCAACCGCTAGGCCTGGCCTGAGGAGACCCTCCCCCGCCCCCCACCCCACCCCGAGCCCCTTCCCCCGCCGGCCTGGGGCGCGCGGAGCCCAACCTGGCCCGCAGCGGGCCCGGCTCCGGCTGGCCGCGCGGCTCCTCGGCAGGCCCGACCTCCGCCCGGCCGCGCATCCCGGGAGGCTGCAAACATGGCTCCCAGCGTTACACAATCCCCTCCTCCCTCCCTCGCTGCCGGCCACACGCACACGCGCTCCTCAGGGAAAGGACCCCGGCGGGCGAGGAGCTCAAAGTTTGCTTTCCCCTACCCCACTGCCTTCCCCGTACGGCCGCGGGCAACCGCGGGCGTCAAAGAGTTAATCCCCGCGCGCTCGCTCCCCCCTCATCGCCCGCCCGCCTTCCCCGTCCGAGCCCGCGAGCTGCGCTCTTCCCCGCGCCGGGGCCGGCAAACCCGCGGTCCGGGCCCCGCAGGTGGCCACCATTACATGCAAGTCATCGGGGGGAGAGGGCGCCCGAAGGGGGTCTGCTTACAGCTGCCGGGGTCCGGTTCCTCAGCTCCAGGTGGATCCTCCTCTTCATGTCCATGTTTCTCTCTCTTCCCCCCTCTTCAAACTTAACTTTCCGCGGCGGGGGCGGAGGGGGGAGAGGCGTCCCAGCCTGCGCAGCGAGGGCCCGTCGGAAGGGGTCTGCTCGAGGCAGAGGCCGACGGCGCGGTCCTGGGTGGCGGGCGGCGTGCGGGCAGGCGAGCGGAGCCCCCGGAGCCAAGTTACTCGCGGGAGCGGAGAGAAACCATGGAGGGAAAAGGGGGCTGGAGCGCAGCTCTGGTCTCACTACCGCCGCCCCCGGCCGCGGTCCCGCACTGCGCTTAAACCGGCGACGCGGCGCGGGTGGCTGCTCGGCTCGACTCGGCCCCGCGCGGCGCCGCTCGGCTCGGCAGCCGCTGTGCACCAAGGACGGGGCGGGGAAGAGGCGCGGCGGGAGGGGCGGAGGCTGGGGGTGGGAGAGGGAGAAAGGCGCAGCCCCGGGGACTGGAGCGACTTACTCCCGCCCTCCGATCGTACGTGGGGTGGCTGATGTAAGACCCGCCTGGGGGCTTCCCCGCCTGCCGCTGAGTTGAGACCGTGGGGTCCCTCCTCCACGCGTCCGGAGGCGGGTCTCCACCCCCTCGCTTGGACGTTTGCTGGGAGGGCTGGGGGGAGTAAATTACTGCCCGTCTTCGGGGGTCCCTAAGACCAAATTCTTCCTCGAAGACTCGACCAGGCCAGCCCGACACCCGCGAAGGCGGGAAAGGTGTAGAGAGCGTGGGACAAGGGCTTTCGGGTTCTCCTTCCGCGCCTCCGCACCGTGTGGGGCCAGCAGGCCGACCCCCCAGTCTCTTTGGGCGGATGGGTCTGAAAGTGCTGCGAAGACCCCAGTCGGCGGCAGGAGCGCTGCGGTCCGGTGTTGTACCGCGTGGCACCGGGCGGAGTCGACCTTCGCGGCCGGCGAGGACCGGGTAGCCCGGGCCGCTTGCCCAAGCCACAGAGGAGCCGAGAGTCCCCCAGTCCTGGAGGATCTCCCTGGGTTTTCTAACATTTAAATATAGGCTAACGAAGGCAGCAATTAGCATTTCTAATGGGGCCTCGGAGTTACAGAGTTTCCCCGAATACTTTTATCTTTAAGGGCACCCCTGTGAGGTGTGTGAATTCTTGATGGGCTCCATTTCGGGGAAGCTTGGCAGGTAGCCTTTGTAATGGGCTGCCTCCAAGAGCTCCCTGAGAGACAGGGTTAGAGCCCTAGGCCGGCTTTGCAGACCTCCAGGAAGTAATGCAAGGTTACATTCCGCTTAAAATAAGTAAACACGTCATTTGTCAGATCAGATACCATCTTAATTCTAGTATAGACTAGGGCCTCCAAGATTGAGAACAACTTATGAATAGAGAAAAGCATAATTCTATGCGTTAACCTCAGTTTTTCTGAATGTTAAGAAAGACTGCACTCTTCCTTTTAACCTAAATTCATTTAGTGGCAAACAAAACTATCAATTTTAAAAACATCAGATGCATTAAAATGCCAAAACAAAAAAATTTTAGAAGGATTATGGAAAACAAAAAAAATTTCCAGTATGTTGTTTCCTAAGTCTTTAAAATATTAGCCTTAGAGACATCTCTATGAGTGAGGGAAATGAGGGAAGTGCTCTTCAGGATGTCACAGGAAGTCTGTAACTGTAAGCTTATGGGAACCACAGGGCCGGCGAGATGAAGTGGGCAAATTAGTTACATGAGTTGACAAGCAATGATTGAGCATCCACTTTTAGGGCTTAATACTGTTCTTTCTAATTTAATCCTCAGATTACCCTGTCGAGTAGATTATATTTTATTCATTTTTACAGATGCAGAAGTGACCAACAAGAGGTGCAGCCAGGGTTTGAACTTAGATGGGTCTGACTCCAAGGCCTCAGTCTCTTCTGGTACACCATCAGTCTGTGGAATGAAGTCATATAGCGTGGGTGTCTGCTTTGGAACAGTAGGTTGGGTACAATCTGTAGAGAGCCTTTAATATCAAACAGAGGCTGCTGGTGCCATCTTGTAGGTAAAGAGGAGATGCTGAAGGAGAAGTGGCAGCTCTGTGCTAGAGTAGAATCTGGGTAGCTCATGGGAGAGGTGATATCAATCCTTACAGAAAGAGGGCAAAATCTTGGGGTACTTATCCTCTCCTTATGAGCAGCTCAAGCATGAAGTGAAGTGAGTGAAAGTCACTCAGTCATGTCTGACTCTTTGCGACCCCATGGACTACACAGCCCATAGAATTCTCCAGGCCCGAGTACTGGAGTGGGTAGCCGTTCCCTTCTCCAGGAGATCTTCCCAACCCAGGGATTGAACCTGGGTCTCCCGCATTGAAGGCAGATTCTTTACCAGTTGAGCCACAAGGGAAGCCCAACTCAAGGGTATGAGGACTCAAAAGATAAATGTGTGTTTTATAAGATTAAGCTACAAAGTAATTAATAAACATAGCCACAATGTGCAGCAAATAAAAAGAAAGCAAAAGAGCCAAAGGAGAGACTACAGACCCAGTACTGTCTCTTCTGACACAGCCGGTGCTGGCATGCACCTCTGTGAACAAAGAGCATGTGTTCCAGTGACATGCTTCTTTGTCAGGGGCTTCACTGCCAGAGGCATAAATAACACAGGCAGAACAGGGTGTGTCTCACTGCCCTGCCAACATCTTCCACTGGACTGTCAGTCCACGGGCCTGAAGGGGCTGTTGTCACACTGCCCTGGTTTTGGATATGCTGTACTTAACATCATTCTGTGTATGCATCTGGCTGTGAGAAAGAAGTAGAATGTTGAACTGCATCTAAGCCCCAATTATTATCATGACCATGAATTTGTGGTTTGGAACGACTAGAAGGGAATAAGGAAAAAAGAAAAAATCTTAGTTTGTGAGGGAATCTGAAATATGGGTAAATCTCTTTTTACTTCTATTGATGTTAATGTTTGTCCAATAAGTAATACAGATATCAAACAACACCTTGTTTTGGCACTCCGTTGAGTCTTAAAACTGGTTGTTAATCAGAATGTATGTATTCCAACTATCTCCAAAATGTCTAAGGAGAACACTCTGAGCTAGTTTGTAACTCCTTGGATCTGCTCTCCATCCCAGTAATGTCATCAGATGACCAGAGCCTTCCACAAACTTTAAGTATATGTACAGAGTTTAACAAATCTGAAGATGAGAGGGAAGAGCCCCACACAGGCATTGGCTTAACTGGCCTTGAAACCAGTTTAGCAGAAGGGGCACCTTTTCTCTTTAGGAAAGACAGTATATGAAACAGATGTGGGTGAAGAAATCATTACTCTTTAAATCCTAAATACTTCCATTCTTTCCCTCCTCTCCCATACACATGTGCGTGCACTGGTAAATCTACCCTCTGAGTCTCTACAGCATGGTGTGTGTGCCTTTTATAGCAGTTAGGCAACACGTGGGAGCTGTTGAAGGATCTAAATTCTCAGCGAGACTATGAGCTCATACAAATATTTCTGGACGATATGAATGGAGAGCAGGAGCCTGGGGCCATCTTTAGAACATAGGTGCCCTGCAATTGTGTGTTATGTTGAAATAATGTCACGTGTACTCAAAAATACTATCGAAAGACAGCTGAGACACTAGACAGAGAAGGAAGGCAAATGGGTGAAAATGGGTTAAGGAATGAGATCCTGTTAGTCTCCAGATGGCAAGAAAAAGAAGATGGGAGAGTGTCAGGTGTGCAGGCAGCTGCAGGTCCAGTAAGGGGCCCTGCCAAGACAGCCAGATTCGTTTTGCTCTCTGAAACAGCTGTAGATGCTTGGCCTTCCGGGGGCAGCAAGGGAGAGCTTCGACCACCGAGAGTCGAGTTTAATATTTATTAAGCACTATCTTTATGCCAAGTACTGTGCTTGGGACTTTTCGTGTACATTGTATCTCAGATCATCCTGGCAATGGCTCGCTGGGACAAGACTTTATAATCCTGTTTCATTGTTTAGGAAACAGGCTTAGCAAAGTCAAGTAGAACTCACATAGCTAGTAAGAACCTGGATTTCTATGTAATTAAAATCTCACTGTATTCATTCTCATTACTTTGATCCACTAGTCTTTACAATTGCTTTTGAAAATCCTTTTTGTTTTCTCTATTTTAAGAAGATTTACATGCTCAAGGAGGAGGTGGAGAGGAAGTTAAAAAAAAAAACTAAAGAAAAAATTTTAAAATTAGATTCCTGCTATTGAGACATATCCACCATTAAGATGTATATCCTTGTAGCGTTTTTCTATTATTATACATATTTTAAAAACAATATTGGCAATCAGATACTTGTTTTTTCACCTACTATGATAAGTGGTGAGTTTATGTGCCCAGTCGTGTCTGACTCTTTGCAACTGCATGGATTGTAGCCCACCAGGGTCCTTTGTCTATGGGATTTCCCAGGCACAAATACTGGAATGAGTTGCCATTTCTTTCTCTGGGGAATCTTTCTAACCCAGGGATCGAACCCATGTCTTCTGTGTCTCCTGCATTGAAAGAGGATTCTTTACCGGCTGAGTCATTGGGGAAGCTCAATGAGTTAATACCCACCCCTCGCTTCTCCTTAGCAGAGGCCCAGAGCTTACTGGCTCCTGAGGGGCTATTGAAGTTCTACTCTGGCCATTAATCTTCCACTTCTGCTCCATGCCCTTCATCTCCTGTATTTATTCTGCCCCTTTGGCTGAGGGAAGGGCTCACCTCAAAACAATATAAGGTATTTTTTGTTTTGTTTTTGTTTTGGGGGGCTGTACTGCACAGCTTGTGGAATCTTAGTTCCCTCACCAGGAATTGAACCTGGGCCACCATAGTTAAAGTGACGAGTCCTAACCACTGGGCCACCAGGGAATTCCCTAACCAATGTAAGTTTTGACTTTTAAGAAGGGTGGACTCATGTTCACTTTCATGCAGCCTTGGTCTCTCTTGAGTGACTGGGAACATACTCTTGGAAAATATCTGTGTGGCTTCACAGTGTTGGGCATCCTTCTCATCCATAATTAGCCAGCATCCCCACCATCTGGACTCTCTCCTACCTCTTAGGGATTTCCTTGTCCTCACAGAACTAAGATTGATCCAAGAGCCCTGCTTCTGCTCACTGAGCTCTCCCATCTGTTCTAAAGTTTGCTTTACCAGCTCCTGCCCAGCCCGGGCCCCTTGATGGGCGTGCAAGGTAGTCCTCCCTTACTCCAGACTCTGACACTACTGAGGTGGTGTGTGTGACCCTAATTTGCTAGTCTCTTATTTTGTAAAGGCCCAAAGTCCCAAATACCCTCACACTCTGCTTCTTTGAAAAGTGGAGCAGCCAGTTTCCTGACTTCTTTTATGTTTGTTTATGCACATACTACAGAAAACTTGGAAAGTATGCTTAACAAAAAAATTAAAATCTCAGTTCAGGGCTAAGCATTGCTCACGTTTTGGTGTCTATTCCTCCAGTCTTTTCTCTACACACATATGGCACTTTCTCAGGTCTCAGATTGCCAGAAGGATCATCTCATTAATAACAGCTTTGCAGGCAGGCAGGGAGGGGGGAAACCACTACATTAAATATTCATATTGATTGCAAGAGACATTTTTATTTCAGAAATAGTAAGTGGTGAAAAAAGGTATCATAGTACCTAGGAAATACTGTGTATATTACATTTAAAAAATTTAAGTGGGATGATACTATAACCTGCTTTTTTCAGTTAACATATTATGAACATATTTCCATGCCATTGAATAATCTTCTACGATATATATTCCTTGAGGACATTCTTCTGCAAAATGAAAATAGCTTTTCTCTTTCTGAATATAAAGACAATACATATTCATGGTGCAAATACATAAAAAGCACCAAAAGTATAAAGAAGAAAATACAAGCTAGCTAAAATCCCATTACCTAGCAGCAACCACTGTTAACATTTCTTGTTAACAGTGAATTGTTTCTATGAATGTAGATGCATATGTAAAATATATAAGTGGAATACTACTATAAAGGGTGCTTTGTAACATGCTTTTATTTTTCACTTAGCAGTACGTCACAGTTATTGCTCCAAGTCAATAAATCATTTTATCATTTTAAAGACTGCATCATATTTCATTGTACAGCTGTAACACAATTTATTCACCTCATCTTCTGATAGACATTTATGTTACTTCAGTTGTTCACCATTGGATCCCCTGGAGAAGGGAATGGCTACCCACACCAGTATTCTTGCCTGGAGAATCCCATGAACAGAGGAGCCTGGCAGGCTACAGTCCATGAGGTCACAAAGTCAGACACAACTGAGCAACAGTTCATTCATACATCCTTTTACAGTTATCTCCTTGAAATAAATTCCTAGAAGTACAACTCCTGAATCAGTATATATTTTTCAAATCAGATATACATGGCAAATCACCCTTCGGAGGCTGTTCCTCAGCAGTGTGTAAAGCTTCCCCTCATTTTTGCTTAAATTGGATATTATCTTTAAAAATCTTTATCGTTTTTCACCTAATGAGAAGGTGGAAGACCTAAGAGTGCCAAGACAATTCAACATAAAAGAATAGTCTTTTAACAAAATGTGCTTGGATTCATATCAGTTCAGCCGCTCAGTCATGTCCTACTCTGCAATCCCATGGACTGCAGCACGCCAGGCTTCCCTGCCCATCACCAACTCCCAGAGCTTACTCAAACTCATGTTCATAGAGTCGGTGATGCCATCCAACCATCTCATCCTCTGCTGTCCCCTTCTCCTCCTGCCTTCAATCTTTCCCAGCATCAGAGTCTTTTCCAGTGAGTCAGTTCTTCGCATCAGGTAGCCAAAGTATTGAAGTTTCAGCTTCAGCATCAATCTTTCCAATGAATATTCAGGACTGATTTCCTTTAGTATGGACTGCTTGGATCTCCTTGCAGTTCAAGGGACTCTCAAGAGTCTTCTCCAACACCACAATTCAAAAGCATCAATTCTTATATATCCACATGCAAAAGAATGAAGTTGAACCTCCGCCTCACAGCAAATACAAAAATTAACTCAAAATAGACCACAGACTTAAATACAAAAGCTAAAACTATAAGAGGCTTCTCGGGTGGTGTAGTGGTAAAGAATCTGCCTGCCAATGCAGGAGACACAAGAGGTGAGGGTTTACTCCGTGGGTCGGAAAAATCCCCTGGAGTAGGAAATGGCAACATGCTCAGGTATTCTTGCCTGGAAAATTCCATGGACAGAGGAGCCTTGTGGGCTACAGTCCAAGGGGTTGAAAAGAGTCAGACATGACTGAGCAACTGAGCTCACACACAGATAAAACTATAAGACTCAGAGGAAACCAAGTAAATCTTCATGACCTTGGATTAGGCAAAGCTTTCTTAGATACAACAGTAGAAGTACAACAAACCAAAGAAAACAAGAAATAAATTTGACTTAATAAAAATTTAAAACTTTTGTGCTTCAAATGACATCATCAAGAAAATGAAAAGACAATACATAGAATGAAGGAAAATATTTGTAAATCATACATCTAATAAGGGATTTGTATCCAGAATACATAACTATTAGAACTCAATGACAAAATGAAAACCCAATTAAAAATGGACAGAAAAGTTTGAATAGACATTTCTCCAAAGGAAATATACAAATGGCCAATAAGCACAAAAAGCTTAACATCATTAGGCATTTGGGAAATGAAAATCAAAACTACAATGAGATACCACTTCACACCCACTAGGATGGCTGTAATTAAAATGATGGACAATGAGTGTTGGTGAGGATGTGGAAAAATTAGAACCCTTGTGCATCTCTGGGGAGAATGTAAAATTGTGCAGCTGCTATGGAAAATAGCTTGGAGGTGCCTCATAAAGTTAAACATAGAGGCAGCAATTTCACCTCTAGGTATATACCCAACAGAATAAAAATATATGTCCTTACAAAATTTGTGTGTGAATGTTCATAGCAGCATTATTCATAATTGTTATAAACTGGAAACAATGTGAATGTCCATAAGCTGATGAATGGATAAACAAAATGTGGTATATACATACAATGGGATTTTTTTTTCAGTCATTGGAAGGAATGAAGTACTGATATGTGCTACAACATGGATGAATTGTAAAAATATTATGCTAACTGAAAGAACTTTGACAAGATGACTGTGTGATTCTACTTATACGGAGTGTCTAAAGTAGGAAAATCCACACAGACTTCCCTGGTGGCCCAGACGGTAAAGAATCTGCCTACAATGCAGGAGACCCATGTTCGATCTCTGGGTCAGGAAGATCCCCTGGAGAAGGGAATGGCTACCTGGAGAATTCCATGCAAGAGGAGTGTGCATGGGTTACATGAGGACAGAGAAGCCTGGTGGGTTACAGTCCACAGAATCCCAAAGAATCCTACACGACTGAGCAACTAATGCTTTCACTTTTTCATAGAGGCAGAAAATAGATTAGTGGTCAGCAAGGGCTGGGAGTAATCGGGAGTGACTGCTAATGAAACCGAGTGGGGCCCTGTGGGGCTCCCAGGCACAAAGGCCTTTCTGTCCCCCATTTCTTATAGTCAAGACCCCAGCCATGAGTCTGAGTGACCTTCCATGAGTTCCAAAGGACAGATTTGAACAGTTGCTAATCAAGGGAGGAGTAGCCAAGGAATCACCTGAGGCAAGATTAAAGAGACTGGAGAAACTCTTTAGGACTGGGAGATCCACCGCCTGAGAGGAGACTGAGACGAGGGAGTGCAAGACCAGCTTACACCCTAATCTTGTCAGAGACCCTGCCTTTGACCCACTGTTAGAAAAAGCAAGACTCAAGTTCTCTGGGAGTGGGACACATAGTTTTTGAGGTAGAAACCTGGTGTGTCTCCCTTTGTCTGGCAAAGCACTAAAGCTATCCTTTGCTACTTCACCCAAAACTGTCTGCAAGATTTGATTTGTCACCAGTGTACAAAGAGGGCTTCTCAGTAAAGAACCTGCCTGCCAATGCAGGAGATGGAAGAGATGAGGGTTCGATTCCTGGGTCAGGAAGATCCCCTGGAGGAAGACATGGCAACCTACTCCAGTATTCTTGCCTAGAGAACCCCAAGGACAGAGGAGCCTGATGGGCTACAGTCCATAGGGTCACGCAGAGTCAGACAGAACTGAGTGTGGGGTTTCTTTTGGGGTAACAGGAATGCTCTGGAATTTAGGGGGAAAAAATGTATTTATTTGGTTGTGCTCTTAGTTGCTGCATGCATGTGAGATCTAGTTCCCTGACCAGGGATCCAACCTAGGCCCCCTCATTGGGAGTGCAGAGTCTTAGCCACTGGACCACCAGGTAAGTCCCCAGGAATGCTCTGAAATTTGATACTGATGGTTGCAGTACTCTGAACATACACTCCTGCTGCTGCTAAGTCGCTTCAGTCGTGGCCGACTCTGTGCAACCCCATATACGGCAGCCCACCAGGCTACCCCGTCCCTGGGATTCTCCAGGCAAGAACACTGGAGTGGGTTGCCATTTCCTTCTCCAATGCACAAAAGTGAAAAGTGAAAGTGAAGTCTCTCAGTCATGTCTGACTCTTAGCGACCCCATGGACTGCAGCCTACCAGGCTCCTCCGTCCATGGGATTTTTCTAGGCAAGAGTACTGGAGTGGGGTGCCATTGCCTTCTCCAAAAACTACTAAATTGTCATCTTTAGAAGTGAACTTTATGGTATCTGAATTATATCTCAATAAAACTGTAAAAAATTTTAATCGATTAGGCAAGTTGACAATGATATATCATTTTTACTTTAATTTGTACTTATGTGTATAACTAATAGGGCTGAATTTTTTTTCAAGTATTTAAGGCTGTTTGTTTTCTTTTGTAAGTTACATGTTTATGTCCTGTTGGTATTTTAAAATTATTAACAAGTGCTCCATATATGTTAAGAATATTAACACTTAGCCTGATATTCATCTTCAAGCTATTTTTCCCCACTTGTTTGTTTGCTTTTAAAATTGTATGTATGTATTAATAAACATACACATACACACACACACACTGGTGAGGGTGATGAAAAAATTTTAAATTTTTATTTAAGATAAAATTAATCTATGTGTTTATTGCTCTCATGTCATAAGAGCTTTTCCCATCCCAAGATTAAATCAGTATTCACATATATTTTCATCTGATACTTCTGGTTTCATTTTTATGTGAAATCTATATCGATTAATATTTTAATGTATGGCTTGAAGTAAAGGTCTAATTTTCTTTATTTTTAATGGTTAGCTACTTGTCTCAATACCATGTGTTAAATAACCATCTTTCCCTCGAAGAATATGAAATGTAACCTGTATCACATACCAAATTCTTCCTATTCTTAAGTCTATTTCTGGACCTCCTTCTTTACTCACTTATTTTTCTGTCTATACCCTCTGGGACAGTTTAGCAAATGGGAAGCCAGTGGACAAATGGCAGAAGACCAGAAATTTATTCTCTGGAGACATGGGCTTGGAGTGGCCCTGGACTCGGAGACATCAGGCCCAGGTGAGAGTGCATCTCCACTAACCACGTAAAAGGTGGAGAACACACCTTTCAGAATGCACAGTGACACCACCAGTCCTGTGCTCCCCAGCACATTTCTCCCTTCCTATTTCTTATCATTCGTCCCCCAAAGAATACACAGTTGACCCTTGAACAGTGCAGGTTTGTACTGTGTGGGACCACTTATATGTGAATTTTTTTCAATAAATATGAATTACATCTGTATACAATATAAGGTTCACTGAATCCATGGATGTAAATTGGATATGGAGGGCTGACTCTAAAGTTTTACATGGATTTTCAACTTTAGGAAGGATAGGCAACCCTAACCCCTGTGTTGTTCAAGAGTCAACTGGATAATCAGACAAGATGTAAAATGGTATTAGAAGGATTTCTGGTTAGTCATGGTGGATTCCTGGAATGCTGCAGTCCCTGGGGTTGCAAAGAGACACAACTTAGTGAACAACAACAACAGTGGTGGATTTAACTCATATGCTTATCACCACACTCGCCCAAATCCTCAAAAGGCTTTAAAGATAAAGTTGGGGGAAATTTCCCAGAAACTGAACAAAAAGATAATGAAATATACTAAAGGACAAATAACATCAAAGGATCAGTCTCAGAGTTCCAATATCTGACTAATCAGAATTCAAGAAATAGAGACAAGATAAAATGGAGTCCACATCCCAAATATAGGTACCCCTCTGACACCCCTTTCCCCACTTAGTTACAGAATGCTAATAGCTATCTCTGAAGGCAGGAGATTGGAAGATTCTTTTCTGAGGAAAGTGACTGGTTTAAGAGTAAACATCTAAGATAACCAAATTTTGTTTTATTTTAGCTGTAATTTCCAAGGGAGGGCTCTTTTTTTGTCTTTATAATTATTCATTTTTATAGCATCCTGTTTTTATTTCATGGATGTAACACCACTTATCTTTGAGGAGATAAGTTTTATTCTGATATCTGAATTGTCTCCATTTTCTCCAAGTTCCTTTTTTAAAAAATTGTAGTTATTTGGCTGTGTTGGGTTTTATTTGCAGCACAAAGGGTCTTTATTGTATCACTCAGGATCTTTCATTGTGGCACAGGGACTCTCTAGTTGTGGCATTTAGGCTTAGTTGCTTCACAGAATGTGGGACCAGGGATTGAACCCATGTCCCCTGCATTACAAGGTGGATTCTTAACCACTGGACTACCAGGAAGTCCCCTCCAAGTTCCTTTTTACTAGCTCAGATTTCTGGCTCTTGTATTAGAGTCTGCTAACCGGCAACAATAACAGCCAGTTATTTTACCAGCAAAGTGAATTTATTTGGGACCAGCAAAGAATTGCAACTTGGGCCACGCAACTGCGGTGAACCACTGGCAAGTCCAGTTAAGAAAAAGAAAGGAAATTCTTTTATAGAAGAGGAGGAGAAATTGGGATGCGCTGTTAAAAACAAAAAGTCCATTGGAGGAAACTGGCTGAGATGTTACCAGGCAAGGAGAAATTTTTCTTCCTCCCAAGGCAGCATAATAGTGTCACTTCCTCCCAGAGATGCAAAAGAGGTCTCTACCTGTGAGGATCTATATTGATGTTGTGTAGTACATACATGAGAGCTCCCCTTCTGGCCTCCCAACTCTGTTTTAGTGCGATTTCTCTTTGTTAATATTCACAAGTCTTTCCTGAGTATGTGGTCATCCTTGAATATCCATTCACATTTACAAGAGAGGGACTTAAAAGGTGATCAGAAACTCTGATGTCCTGGTAGGTCTTAGAGACTAGTGGGTATCACTTCATGGTGATCAGGAAGCAAGCTGGCATTTCCATGGAGAGACCTCCAAATGCCAGTATTTTCAGTACCTATAGCTGTAAAGGATGAAATTATCAAGCAATAATACAACACAGTTCCTTTGGATTTCCAGACTGAAATGGCCTATCAAGGAATATTGTAATGAAAAAACAAATGCAAGTGTCCTAAGAGAGAAAAAAGTTATAATGAAAAGCTCAAAAATCAAAATGCATGAGACTTAATAGAACATGGGTAACTAGAAGACAGTGGAGCATTTGATGCCTCCTGAGGAAATTCTGAGGAAAAGGATTCACCTCTTAGAATGTGCAGGAGACATGGGTTCAACCCCTGACCCTGGAAGATCCCACATGTAGTGGAGCAACTACTGAGCCCACCTGCCACAACTACTAAAGCCTGCACGCTCTAGGGCCACAAGTCACAACTGATGAGCCGCTGTACTGCAACTACGGAAGCCCGTGCACCTAGAGCCTGTGCTCTGCAACCGCAATGAGAAGCCGGGGCATTGCAGCTAGAGAGCAGCCCCTGCTCTCTGCAACTAGAGAAAAGCCCGCGCACAGCAATGGAGACCCAGTGTAGCCAAACTAAATAAATAAAGTAGTGTGTACATATCATAAATAAATAAAAAGGGTGAGTAAAGTCTCCTTAAAAAAAAAAAAAAAGCATGCAAGCTGGCAGAAGTGGCTCCTGACTGTGGGTATGGATGCTGGGAAAAGGTGCTCTGCCTGCCTGAGATCTATTCCAAAAGGGCTTGGAAGTCCCCAGAGCACAGAGGACAGATGGTGTGGGAGGGACCAAGGGCCTCCCCACCCTTTCTGAGGCGGTCTGCTTCTGGAATGGAGGTGGGCGTCATAGGAGCTCAAAATTGGGTCAGATTTGCTCCATCCAGCTGCAACACACACTTTATAAGAGCAGAAACATTGCTAAGTTTCTGGCATGACATTTCTTTCAAGTTTTGTACAGTGTTGGGAGATCCCTAATTTCCCAATTTATTCAAATGTGTTTTAGAGAGAAGTTGAGAGAAGGCAGGGATTACTCTGAAGCCACTGTATTTGGACATCCGGTTCTCCTTTCTGCAATAGCCTGAGAAGGTCAGCTTCCCTCTCGCTTGCTTTTTCTCCCATCTTTCTCTCTTAAATTGAAGAATAATTACAGTACAATGCACAGATGTTAAACTTACAATTGGTGACTTTGGGGGTAACTTTTAAAAATTTGAAAAAAAATTTTTTTCTTTTGGCTGTGCTGCACGGCATGTGGGATCATAGTTTCCCAACCAGGGATTGAACCTGTGCCCTCTGCATTGGGAGCACAGAGTCTCAGCTACTGGACCACCAGGAAAATCTTCAGTTGGCTTCTTATAACAAAGGTGTTCAACTGTGTAACTAGCACCCCAGTCAAGACAGAAAACATTGCTATAGCATCCCTGTGTACTCCTTCCAGTGCCCCATCAGAGGCAACCCTCGTTCTCAATTATAGCCCCAAGAGGCGACTTTGCCTGCTTTGGGACTTCATACGAATGAAATCGTACTACCTGTACTCTTGTGTGTCTGACTTCTTTCACTCAACATATTTTTGAGATTCATCTGGGTTGTTGAGTAAAATAGTAGCTCATTTCTCTTTATGAGTACTATTCCAGAATATGGATACATTGTGATTTAGTTATCCATTTTCTAAACAAGTCTCTTCTCTCTTATGACTAGCTTTATTTCTGAGCTGGAGCAAGTCTTCTTTACGTTACCTTTTTTTTTTTCACTAACACACTAATGGGCTTGTTTCCACAGCATGGAGTTGAAAGATTACAAAATAGACTTTTTAAAGGACCAGCATAATTTACACCCATGTTACAAATGGAAATTGGGTGTAATACATGCTCATTTAGGTTAAAGCTATTTGTGCACTAGGAGACCAATTAAAAGCCTGTGACAGCAACCCACATGTAAGGTAACTGAAGTCTACACCAGTGTTTTTGCTGTGAAGAAAGGGAGGGACAGATAGATTAAATATTTCACAGGAAAGCTTGACAGGGCTTTGTGACAGATGTATGGAATGAAGGAGCAGGATGAAACAAGTGCTGTTTCCAGGTAGTCATTTGCCTGGTATGTCCTCCTTCTCTTTAGGAAGGACCTGGGTTGATCACTCCCTTTGCAGGCTCTGTTGTGTTAGGAAACGTAAGGAGGTTCTGGTTCAGCAGCTCAACCTGCCTTTTGGGCCCACTTGTGCCTTTCATCCTGGGCCTGGTAGCTAAGCTTTTACCACACACGGTGGGGCTATTGAAAGTCATAGTGACATTCTGGAAAAAACACTGAGTTTGGATTTGGTTAGTTTTTCATTCTTTCATTCACTGAGGCTCCCTAAGTCTTGGTTCCTCATAGGTAAAATGAAGATGAGTGCATATCCCCACCCTACCAAGATGGTTTTGAAAATCAGGGGAAGTAATTTCAAATTTCTTATAATGATTCACAAGAAACTAATAAGAAAGATCACCTATAGGAGGGGAAAGAGGTATTGGGGGAAGAAGTGGGAGTGAAACTTTTAGTGTATACCTCTTTTGTTTAAACCATGTGCGCATATTACCTTTTACAAAAGATTCTAAACAGAATCAAATAAACTATCTCTATAAATGGTTAGGCATTCTAGACTGCTGAAAAAGACAGAGTCTGGCTACCTCCTGTCTGTGAGAATCTTGAGGTCCATTAGCCCAGAAGTCCTATCAGTCCAGGATAACTTGCCGATAGCAATTTAATGACAAAAAAAATAAAAATAAAAAATGGGTTTGGGGTTGTAGCAAGAACTCACCTTCAAGAGTAAAGAGATCTGGATTCTAATCCTGGCTTTGCTATGTCTTTCAGGTGGGTTCCTTCTCTTTTCTGTGGTTTCTCCTATTGAATGAAAGAGCAAGACTGCATGATCTTTCAGATGCTTCCAGCTCTGATACCTAGAATATAATGCTAATTTCTAAGCAACAGAGGGTCTCATAATGGATTTGCTGGTGACATTTTTGTATCTAAGACTAGAATAGGGCAATGAAACACACGCTTCTCTTTTCACCTTTTATTTCCTTTGATGCTGAAGTATCCAGAAGCCACGAGTCAAGTGCGGTGTGTTTTCCAGGAAAAGGAAATTGAGTTGTGTTTCAGTAGAACCATTGGTGCAATCCCATTGCTGTTTGCTATTGATGTTAGCTGAGGAGTGTATGGGTGATATGTATATACAGCACTTTATATGGATATCAATGAATAGGAATTCAAAAATCATATAATTCAAATTCTAACAAGACTCAAACAATGGCCTTCGGTGCCAAGGAACTCACTACCTCCTGAGGTGCCTCATTGCATTTTCATATTGCTCAAATCATTAGGAAACCTTTTGGGTTGAGCTGAAATCTTGACTTCATGATCACCATTAGTGTCAACTTAGCTCTCTGGGCTGCGAAATACACCTGTGTTCTCTCTGGCCAAGATCACAAACTTCTTAAATGTGGGCCAGTATTAGACTATGTTTCAAAATATTTCAATTAGATTTCAACATCAAAACATCATGAGGGGAACTTTCCTGGTGGTCGAGTGGTTAAGATTTCGATTTCCCATGCAGGGGGTGCAAGTTCAATCCTTAGTCAGGGAACTAGGATCCCACATGCCTCTTGGCCCAAAAACCAAAACATAAAAACAGAAACAATATTGTATCAAATTCAATAAAGACTTTTTGAATAGTCCACATTTAAAAAAAAAAACAAACTTTAAAGAAAGGCATGTTTTGTTTTGTTTTTTAACATAAACTGTTTCTGACTTCTCTTGATAGAGCCAAAGATCTGTGTAGCTGCCTCACCAATGATTCTTCCCTTAGTAAACAAAAGTTGCCCCCTTTAGTAAAGTAAACAAAAGTTTCCCCCTTTAGTAAAGTCCCTATCCCCTCTTGTTCAGCTTATGTGTGCTGGAGAGGTGGATCCCATCCCTGGTTCTAGAACATGGCATGCAAACTTATCTGAATTCATCAGCATAATCCTACCTTTTGTCATCTTTACTGATTCAGAAACAAGCACCGTTGTAAGATTGGGTTCCTTGGGAACAGAATCTGAGATGAGACTTGGATGCTGAAGGTTTACTAAGAGAGAAGGTTACCGATCGGGATGCGAAGAAGACAGAGGTGGGTGTGGAGAGAAACTGACCAGCAAAGTAGGTGCAGTGGCAGTTACAACCAAAGTCTCAGCTGACCCCGAGAACTCAAGGATGCGGGTGACCCTTCAGAGTTGTCACAGATTGAAGTAAGGGGGCCGGATGTTTGAGTTCCCACATCAGACAGTCATGGGCCTGAGGCTGCACCCTGGGAGGGGGTATAAAACTTTGGGGGCATGGCTTCTTGAGGCTGAGAGCAAGACTATTCCCAGCAGCTGAGGGACAGATGTGTTCCCCTGAAGAGGAGATCAGGGGAAACCCCCATAGTATCTTCTACAGGTACAAGTCCACAGAGATTTGCTAGGACCGCTGAGAGAAAGGCTTCCAGAAGTGACCTGTATCTATCTGGATATGGTCGAGGAGCACTGGGGCTTGTCTGGAACCATCTCACATCGAGGTCAGCTTTGATGACGTGGGTGCTGGGCTGAGTCAAAACAACACTATGGGCTTCCCTGGTGGCTCAGACAGTAAAGAATCTTCCTGCAGTGTGGGAGACCCGGGTTTTATCCCTGGGTCAGGAAGATCCCCTGGAGAAGGGAATGGCAACCCACTCCAGTATTCTTGCCTGAGAATTCCATGGACAGAGAAGACTGGCGGGCTACAGTCCATGGGGTTGCAAACAGTTGGACATGACTGAGTGACTAACACCACACACTTGGATGTGGTACTTTGATGTGAACTTTGTTAAGTCAGTTTTCTGGCTGTGTTTTAATTATGTGTATATGAACATATATATCCCATGTTGAAGGTCAGGAAGGGCGGTAGTGAGGAGATAACCCTCGTCCAAGGTAAGGAGCAATGGCTGCGCTTTGCTGGAGCAGCCGTGAAGAGATATCCCACGTCCAAGGTAAGAGAAACCCAAGTAAGACGGTAGGTGTTGCAAGAGGGCATCAGAGGGCAGACACACTGAAACCATACTCATAGAAAACTAGTCAATCTAATCACACTAGGACCACAGCCTTGTCTAACTCAATGAAACTAAGCCATGCCCGTGGGGCAACCCAAGATGGGTAGGTCATGGTGGAGAGATTTGACAGAATGTGGTCCACTGGAGAAGGGAATGGCAAACCACTTCAGTATTCTTGCCTTGAGAACCCTATGAACAGTATGAAAAGGCAAAATGATAGGATACTGAAAGAGAAACTTCCCAGGTCAATAGGTGCCCAGTATGCTACTGGAGATCAGTGGAGAAATACCTCCAGAAAGAATGAAGGGATGGAGCCAAAGCAAAAAGAATACCCAGCTGTGGATGTGACTGGTGATAGAAGCAAGGTCCGATGCTATAAAGAGCAATATTGCATAGGAACCTGGAATGTCAGGTCCATGAATTAAGGCAAATTGGAAGTGGTCAAACAAGGGATGGCAAGAGTGAATGTCGACATTCTAGGAATCAGCGAACTAAAATGGACTGGAATGAGTGAATTTAACTCAGATGACCATTATATCTACTACTGTGGGCAGGAATCCCTCAGAAGAAATGGAGTGGCCATCATGATCAACAAAAGAGTCCAAAATGCAGTACTTGGATGCAATCTCAAAAACGACAGAATGATCTCTGTTCATTTCCAAGGCAAACCATTCAATATCACAGTAATCCAAGTCTATGCCCCAACCAGTAATGCTGAAGAAGCTGAAGTTGAACGGTTCTATGAAGACCTACAAGACCTTTTAGAACTAACACCCAAAAAAGATGTCCTTTTCATTACAGGGGACTGGAATGCAAAAGTAGGAAGTCAAGAAACACCTGGAGTAACAGGCAAATTTGGCCTTGGAATACGGAATGAAGCAGGGCAAAGACTAATAGAGTTTTGCCAAGAAAATGCACTGGTCATAGCAAACACCCTCTTCCAACAAAACAAGAGAAGTCTCTACACGTGGACATCACCAGATGGTCAACACCGAAATCAGATTGATTATATTCTTTGCAGCCAAAGATGGAGAAGCTCTATACAGTCAGCAAAAACAAGACCAGGAGCTGATTGTGGCTCAGACCATGAACTCCTTATTGCCAAATTCAGACTTAAATTGAAGAAAGTGGGGAAAACCACTAGACCATTCAGGTATGACCTAAATCAAATCCCTTATGATTATACAGTGGGAGTGAGAAATAGATTTAGGGCCTAAATCTGATAGATAGAGTGCCTGATGAACTATGGAATGAGGTTCGTGACATTGTACAGGAGTCAGGGATCAAGACCATTCCCATGGAAAAGAAATGCAAAAAAGCAAAATGGCTGTCTGGGGTGGCCTTACAAATAGCTGTGAAAAGAAGAGAAGCAAAAAGCAAAGGAGAAAAGGAAAGATATAAGCATCTGAATGCAGAGTTCCAAAGAATAGCAAGAAGAGATAAGAAAGCCTTCTTCGGCAATCAATGCAAAGAAATAGAGGAAAACAACAGAATGGTAAAGACTAGGGATCTCTTCAAGAAAATCAGAGATACCAAAGGAACATTTCATGCAAAGATGAGCTCGATAAAGGACAGAAATGGTATGGACCTGACAGAAGCAGAAGATATTAAGAAGAGATGGCAAGAATACACAGAAGAACTGTACAAAAAAGATCTTCATGACCCAGATAATCACGATGGTGTGATCACTCACCTAGAGCCAGACATCCTGGAATGTGAAGTCAAGTGGGCCTTAGAAAGCATCACTACGAACAAAGCTAGTGGAGGTGATGGCATTCCAGTTGAGCTATTCCAAATCCTGAAAGATGATGATGTGAAAGTGCTGCACTCAATATGCCAGCAAATTTGGAAAACTCAGCAGTGGCCACAGGACTGGAAAAGGTCAGTTTTCATTCCAATCCCAAAGAAAGGCAATGCCAAAGAATGCTCAAACTACGGCACAATTGCACTCATCTCACACGCTAGGAGAGTAATGCTCAAAATTCTCCAAGCCAGGCTTCAGCAATATGTGAACTGTGAACTTCCTGATGTTCAAGCTGGTTTTAGAAAAGGCAGAGGAACCAGAGATCAAATTGCCAACATCCACTGGATCATGGAAAAAGCAAGAGAGTTCCAGAAAAACATCTATTTCTGCTTTATTGACTATGCCAAAGCCTTTGACTGTGTGGATCACAATAAACTGTGGAAAATTCTGAAAGAGATGGGAATACCAGACCACCTGACCTGCCTCTTGAGAAATCTGTATGCAGGTCAGGAAGCAACAGTTTGAACTGGACATGGAACAACAGACGGTTCCAAATAGGAAAAGGAGTATGTCAAGGCTGTATATTGTCACCCTGCTTATTTAACTTCTATGCAGAGTACATCATGAGAAACGCTGGGCTGGAAGAAACACAAGCTGGAATCAAGATTGCCGGGAAAAATATCAATAACCTCAAATATACAGATGACACCACCCTTATGGCAGAAAGTGAAGAGGAACTCAAAAGCCTCTTGATGAAGGTGAAAGCAGAGAGTGAAAAAGTTGGCTTAAAGCTCAACATTCAGAAAACGAAGATCATGGCATCTGGTCCCACCACTTCATGGGAAATAGTTGGGGAAACAGTGGAAACAGTGTCAGACTTTATTTTTCTGGGCTCCAAAATCACTACAGATGGTGACTGCAGCCATGAAATTAAAAGACACTTACTCCTTGGAAGGAAAGTTATGACCAACCTAGATGGTATATTCAAAAGCAGAGACATTACTTTGCCAACAAAGGTCCGTCTAGTCAAGGCTATGGTTTTTCCTGTGGTCATGTATGGATGTGAGAGTTGGACTGTGAAGAAGGCTGAGCACCGAAGAATTGATGCTTTTGAACTGTGGTGTTGGAGAAGACTCTTGAGAGTCGCTTGGACAGCAAGGAGATCCAACCAGTCTATTCTGAAGGAGATCAGCCCTGGGATTTCTTTGGAAGGAATGATGCTGAAGCTGAAACTCCAGTACTTTGGCCACCTCATGCGAAGAGTTGACTCATTGGAAAAGACTCTGATGCTGGGAGGTATTGGGGGCAGGAGGAGAAGGGGACGACAGAGGATGAGATGGCTGGATGGCCTCACTGACTCGATGGACGTGAGTCTCAGTGAACTCTGGGAGTTGGTGATGGACAGGGAGGCCTGGCGTGCTGCGATTCATGGGGTCGCAAAGAGTCGGACACGACTGAGCGACTGATCTGATCTGATATGAACATAAGTGTCAGTGTTACTCTGGTCCATTCTGCCAATGGGGAGCTGCATTCTCTAGCAATAACCTGCTGAGTAGCAGTTGCCTGTCTTTAAGATGGGTCACTTGGTTTCCAGCTTACTAGTGCCCACTCAGCTTTTAGAGGTGCTAGAAGAGAACTAAATCCTAATCTTCTGATAATAGTCAATAGATAATATCTAAAGTGGAAAAAACGAAAGCATAGAACATAAGCATGTGTCTAAATATGAGGTAAACATCAGAAGAAATAGCTAAAAACGTTGGCAGAAGTTGCCCCTGGGGAGACCCATCAGGGTGGGATGGGACAAGTCAAGGCAGCTGGTTTTGTTGGGAAGCCTTGAAGTGTTCTTTAATTTGAAACTCTTTGTATCACCTGTTGATAATGCATGTCTTGGGGCAGCTTGTGCTACTCTGGGACTCTCCCATCTCCTAGTTCTCTGGCCTTTCCCTTTCTTCTGAGTAGGGGGTTTCTTAAATGCTGGTTGATAATAATTTAAAGCTGCCCTTTCTCTCTCTATTATTTTAAGCACTCTGCTCTACTACTCCTAATCTCACCTCTTAGGCTCCAGATCCATATTTCTTCCACCGGATCACCTTGGAGTTCCCCCTGCCCAATCTCCAACTTGCATGAGGAGACAACCAAGGTCTCTCCAAGGTCTCACACGCTATGAGGTTTAAAAAATATATGGAAATATTTAACAAGTCACAAGAATGAATCTCTTTCATTTACTTAATATTATTAGCCATTTTTTCTTTTATCATGTCAACTGAAAAATATACACAACCTAAAAGTCAAGAATTATGTTTTATGGAGAAGAAAATGGCAACCCACTCCAGTATTCTTGCCTGGGAAATCCCATGGACAGAGGAGCCTGGCGGGCTACAGTCCAGGGGGGTCACAAAAGAGTTGAACACAACTGAGCGACTAAAAAAAAAAAAGAAAGAAAGAATTATGTTTTATTTGGCAGACAAAACAGAGCTTTAAGCCCAGGACAGAGCCTCTCAGATATCACTGAGATTGCTCTGAGGAGGTAAGGGAGGAGGAGCTAGGATATACAGGAGTATTTGCAACAAAGAGCAGATAGTCGGAACTTCAAAAGATTTGTTGTGCAGTCACTAAGTCATAATCAACTCTTTGCAACCCCATGAACTGCAGCATGCCAGGGTTCCCTCTCCTTCACTATCTCCCAGAGTTTGCTCAAACTCATGTTCAGGGATGGAACCCATGCCCCCTGCATTGGAATCACAGAGTCTTAACCACTGGACTGCCAGGGAAGTCCAAAATATTATTGTTAATGAAAGAAAACCAGACAACTCAAGTTAATGAATTTAATACTTCTCTGTGTGTGGGAAGATGCAGAAGTCTGGGCTCAGTGAAATAATTCCTTTGATAGGCACCCCAGCTTTCCTGTGACCAGTGCCCTGGGTTTTCCTATCCTGAGTCTCCTCAGGGCACACCATGGCAAGTGGCTGCAGAGGCTGCTGGCTTGATAGCTGGCATCTGGTTTGTATCCTGAGTTCCGTCAGGGCTCACCATTGGGGTGCTGTAAGGTGCTAATTTGATGGCTGCAACATCCTTTGTTTACTCATGTGGCAGGCAACATTTTTTACTCAGTCAGATGAACAGCCATTTACTGAGCACCGACCAAGACCCACGTGTGACACCAAAGGCCGTCATGTGGTTTTGCTATCACACCGTTTTGCTGTTTTAACATCTTTTCATGTCCTAAAGTATTTCTTTCCTCAGTTTAACCATCTATAAAATGTATATAAAGTTATAAGGATTAAATTAGTCAATGTTTATAAAGCCTTTTGAAAAGTACTTAACATAAAGCTATTAATTAGTACATTTGGAGAGCGCTCTGTGTGTGTGTGTGTGTGTGCTGGGCTTCAGAGATAAAAAGAAGATACTGTTAAGAAATACCTTTTAAGAGAGACAAAAAGTGGTGTTATGTATTGTAACTGTGATACAAGGTGACAAGATCTTATGTCAGGAGTACCACATAAGGAACACAACCAAAGCTCTGTAAGAACCTAGACTGAGGGAAGGGACCAAATTTTCTGGGGTGGGGTTGGGGGTGGAGGCCCAGGAAGATTTCATCAAGGGAATGTCATTTAAAAAATAAGAATTTTATTTATTTATGGCTTTGCTGGGTCTTTGCTGCTGCGTGGGGTTTGGGGGTAGTTACTCTGCTGCGCTGTGAAGGCTTGTCACTGCAGTGGATTCTCTTGTTGTGGAACATGGGCTTTAGGGCATGCAGGCTTCAGCAGTTGAAGGGAATGTCATTTTAAATGGACTTCACACAACAGGTAGTAGCCTTCCAGGTTAAGAGAAAGGATATTTCAAGTATAGACTAGCATTAGGCAAAGTTCAAAGAAGTAGTTTTGAAGGGCTTAGCACGTTAGGAGAATAAGGACAAATGTTTCATACTTTCAGAGTTACAGCTATTGAAAGACCTAGCAAAGAGAACTTTCAGGGTTAGAAAACCCTCCAGCAGCTTTAATATTGTGGATGGAAAGAAGCTCTAATGCTTCTTTTATTTTTTATTTTATTTTGGGGGGGCTGTGCCTTGTGGCATGTGGGATTTTAGTTCCCTGACCAGGGATCAAACCCATTCCTCCTGCAGTGGAAGCTCCAGAGGCCAGGAGCTTCCACTGGACTGCCAGGGAACTCCCCTTTTGCTTCCTTTAATATGCAACCTTTCCTTTTTTATTTGTTTAATTGTTGTAAAATATAACAAAATTCACCATTTTAACCATATAAAAAGAGACAATTTAGTAGCATTTAGTTGTGCAACCACCACCACTACTTAGTTCCAGAACATTTTCATTCCCTGCTGAAGGAAACCCCATACCCATTAAGCAGTCACTCCCCCTTCTGGCCTCCCCTAGCCCCTGGAAACTCCTTACCAGCACAAAGTGATGGTCATGTCTCCATATCCAACCTGAGGCCTCCCCACCTCAGCTTCTCATTTCCAATGAAAACTCGGCCACCCTACAAAGCTGAGATTAGTAACAGAGCAGTCTCTATAAATGCCTCTCAGGAAATGGCAACCCACTCCAGTTTTCTTGCCTGGAGAATCCCACGGACAATCCCATGGGCGTGTCCCATGGGAGCCTGGCGGGCTACAGTCCATGGGATTGTAAAGAGAGTCGGACACAACTGAGCGACTAACACACACACACACACACACACACACACACACACACACACACAGATTTTATATAAGTTGAGTCATATAATTTGAAGTCTTTCAATACGGTGAAAAAGCCAACTAACATCTTAATATTATTATGAAAATAATTTTGACCTTATGGACCCCCTGAAAGAGTATCACGATTCCCCAGAGGTCTGCAGAGCAGACTCTGAGAACCGCTGGTCTAGGTCATCCAGGGTGTGGGGTGTCAGCCAGCTCCCCATGACAGCTTCTGTCCCAGCACAAAGTGATGATCATGTTCCCATATCCAACCTGAGGCCTCCCCACCTCAGCTTCACGATGAAAACTTGGCTACTTCCTACAAAGCTGAGATTAGTAACAGCAGTGGATTTATGTTCGAACTGCATGAAGGAACCAAACCATCAAACGAGGACACATTTTTATGAGTAATAAATCTAAGTGTGATTAAAAACAAACTGTACCACAAACTGATTTCCAATAAACTTCTGATCACTTCTTGCAGCTGTCATTACATTTTATAATCACAGTAATTACCTGTTACCTGCGATGAGAGCTGTCATGTACTTTTGAATATCAAGCAGCCATGCCGTAAATTACTAGCCCCTTTCTCCTCTAATGATCAAAGCTTATTTTATTCTTCAAGTATTCTTCTCAGAGTAATTAGCACGCTTATTATACAGCATATTCAAATGTTAATGTGCACACCAAACTGATGCTATTGTGAGACCCATTTTGCTCAGGAGCTAAAATTATGTTGCCATTTTGCTTGGTGCTAGAGACTCTGTGCTTGAAACCTGTTTCCCACATACAAGGAACCAAGGTTATTTACTGAGAATGCTGAGCTAGAATGAGAGGAGTGACACTTAATATAGAACCTGAAAGCTAAATGGGTTAGCACATACAGGGCCTACACATTTTGAATTAGTTATCCATCACTGCGGAGACAATCAATATTTGAGCAGACTGGCTCTGGGGCCTGTTTAACATCATTTCTCCAGGGTCTCTAACAAACTTCGCCTCTGCAGAGGATAAACCACCCGAATCACAGTTTTGTCAATTGGAAACATTTTCCTCATTCTGAGCTGGAATCTGCTTGAGTTTTCACTTGTCTGTTTTTGCTCTGCCCTCTGGAGCCATGTAAAACATGTCTGCTTTCTGTCCTGTGACTATCCTGTAGAGATTTAGGACAGTGACGTTGTCCCCACGGTCTGCTCTTGTAAGGCTCAGTTGTCCCAGGTCCTCATGGGACAGGTTACCAGTGCCTTTACCACTGTGGTGACTCAACTTGTCAGTGTCCCCCCTTGAAATAAAAACAGTGAGGCGTTCAGAACCTGAAGCAATGATCCTGGTGTGGTCTGGCCAGGGTGGAAATCAGTAGGTCTCTGTTGGATGCGAATGCTCTTGTTGGATATGATTCCATTAGTGCTTTCCCAGAGTATATTGTCTCTCTCATTATCCATCACTGATTCCTGATTAGCTAAAACTACCAAATCTTTTAAGCCATATATTGGTACTTAGGCAATTATCCATTTAGACCCCAAAACAGGACCTGAGATTTATCACCATTACATTACATCTTGTTAAATTTGGCCCAGTGCTTTGGTCTATCAAGAAACTTTTTTGTGTCCTGAATCAATCCTTTCCATCAACAGGTGTAATCAACCTATCGATATTGCTATCCGTTTATAAATCAAAGCTTGAAATGCCTGACAGGAGAGGTCTCAGGATGGAGCTCTTCACCTATTTTCAGAGACCTGAAATCAAAGTATTTATTCAAGCAGTTATGTCTCTCTCCCTCCCCATCCAAATATGCACACCTCAATTCAACTCTAACTCAAGCTGGCAGGGAGGGAAAACACCAAAGGATATTCCAGGTTACTAGCTGGCCGATTAAAGCGACCTAGAAAAGAAACAGAAAAAGACGGGAGGGAGTGGATAAGGCCTGGTGAAGGGCCCAGCATGGGAAAACAGGTTCTCTGAAGCTATTTTCTCTGGGCCAACACACCGACACAGGCTGGGGGGGTATTAAGGTATGAGTCACATGGAAGATAGACCAGGGCTCTGCTCTGATGAGAGACAGAGGAAATCAATAACCAGGAAACAGGACCAATGTTGGAAGTTAGGAGTTAGTCATTTAGTACATCAAACTGGAGGGGCTAGGCAGAAGAGAACAGAGATGGGCATAAGGAGTGAAGCAAAAAAAGACCACGTGAAACAGAATCTCAGCTTGCTAAGTGGGCTCCAGAGCTGTGCCGTCCAACTTGATAGCCACTAGCTACAGGTGGCTATTTAAATTAACATTCATAAAAATTAAATTCAAAATATCAGTTCTTTAGTCACATTAGCCATATTCAGAGTGTTCAAATGCCACATGTGACTCATGGCTACCATATTGGATCATACAGAAGAATATTCCCAACATTGTAGAAATTCCTATTGGACAGTTCTGGTCTAGAACATTCTAGATGTACTTCTTAAAAAGGGCTAGGGACTTCCCTGGTAGTTCAGAGGTTAAGACTCTGTGCTTCTAATGCAGATGGTGCTGGTTCGATCCCTGACTGGAGAACAAATATCCCACATGCTTCATGATCTGGCCAATAAATAAATAAATAAGGGCCAGGACAGGTAGGATGTCATTGTAATGTACTTATATTCTCTTTGTTTTCCCCTTTATGACCCAGCGCAAACATCACTTCTTCTGGGAATTCACCACATGTATGATCTGTGAGTGTATGCTATAGACTGCCAAGCATTCTGAGTTACACAGTTAGTGGTCATGCATGGGTCTAGGCAGTACTTAGTATGGCAATCCTGGCACAGTTATTTGTCAATCCTTAACCAAAATGTGTGGCTTCCCTGGTAGCTCAGCTGGCAAAGAATCCACCTGCCATGCAGGAGACCTTGGTTTGATTCCTGGGTTGGGAAGATTCCCTGGAGAAGGGATAGGCTACCCACTCCAGTATTCATGGGCTTCTCTGGTGGCTCAGATGGTAAAGAATCTGCCTGCAATGCGGGAGACCTGGATTCAATCCCTGAGTTGGGAAGATCCCCTGGAGGAGGGCATGGCAACCCACTCCAGTGTTCTTGCCTGGAAAATCCCCATGGACAAAGGAGCCTGGTGGGCTACAGTCCATGAGGTTGCAAAGAGTCGCACATGACTGAAGTGACTAAGCACAGCACAGCACAAACAAAGTGTGGCCTTTCTCTATCAGGGGAAGGCATCCTCCTGGACAAAACAATTAACTTTGGGGCTAAGACTCATGGGACAGGAAGGGAAGAATGAGGAACTCTGGCCTAGCCAGCCAGGACTGCTGACTCCACCACTGTAGCTTTAAAAATAATTTGTGATGAAAGCTTTTGACCTCCTGTCCATAAACATTACATAGGCCATCTCAGCCAGGCAGTCAAGAAATGGAAATCAGGGAGTGTTATTTGCTTGATCCAAGATATGTTGTCATCTTACCTGTGGGCCCTCACAAAATTTTCAGTCTGCCTTCTTTCTCTTTTAATTTCCTGTGCTGTTGCTCTTGGAATTTCTCATAAGATCTATCGATTCTACCTTCTAAATCTGTCTAGAATCTGTCCTTTCCTCTAATACCCTCAGTAAATTTATCTTCTCTGTCTTTTCTCACCCAGCCCCCATAATGCTCTAAGAACTTTAGCTGACCATGACATTCTACTTGCTGGAACCCCACAGTGTCATAAAGGCTTCTCCTTGGGCCCCCAGCTAGCCCTTGGGATTCAGGTCCTTTCAATTTCTGATGTGTAGCTCACATGTCGGCTCCTCTGTTACTGCACCCAGAACCAAGTTGCCCTCTCACATCCCTCTGCCTTTGTATCCTCGCAGCTCTTCCTGTCTGAAATGCTCCCCCACCCCCACCACCTTTAATCCCCCTGGAGAATGTCTACACCTTTATTTAGATTTTAATCTTACAGCCTCTGAGAAGCCCACCCTGCCCTCAGACAGACTCAAGGGATCCATCAGTTGTTCCCAAACACTGTGGGGGCATTGGTCATAACATAGCCTGTACATAACACTCCTGAGTTGGTTTCTCCTACTAAACTGTGAGGTCTCAAGGGTGGGCAGCATGTCTGACTCATCTTTTACCCCTGGCGGCAAGCACAGGACCTGACTCATAACAAACACTTACTAAATGTCTGTTAGAAAGAACACCCATCTGTGCCATTATGAGGTTCTGCTAGAAGGGTCCTCTGTGTGGTTGCTGCCTCACTCCTCAGGGTTCACCCACACTCACAGAGGCTGAGGGCCAAGAGGCACTGGTCGGAGGATGGGTGGAAAAGCAGGAGGCCTGCAGTTGCTCCCACTGAAAGCCTCCCTGTATGCATGCGACTTGTTCCCTCTCAGACTCTGTGACCTGCACAAGTCCAATCATTGTCTTTCACGAAAAATACACAGGGCCCCTTGGAGAATGTTCTTGAAGGGACACATCTGTGGGTAAACTCTATGGGGAAGAATTATGGGCAAGGGGGAGAAACATCTTAATAGAATGGAGAGGGATGACACATTGCTACGCTTGCTTAGCAAGGGGAGGTCACTGGCAGGGGAATGAAGGTGCTGGTAGCAAGGCTTCTTATGTTTTAGAAAATACAGCCTATCCAGTGGTTACCAAGACTTTGCACTTCTATCATCTTTTTGAGCCCGTTATCCACCCTGAGGGGCAGGCAAGACAGAACTGGGTTGTTGTTTATAGATAAGGAAACTAATATCCAGAGAGGTGAAGTGACTTGCCCAAGGGCATGTTTTGAGCAAAGACCAGCAAAAATGAAGTGACTTTCCCAGGGTTGGTTGTGAAGTAATAATCAGAACTATAATTCATGGGGTTATTTGTAAAAGTCTCTGTGGAGTTTTCTTTGAGAAAATTTTTGAAATGAGAAACATTTTCTAGTAAATTGAGTCTGTACAGTGTTTTCAGACATCTCTTGGGAAATTTGGCTAGATGACATGAAAGATTTCTTCCAGCTCTGAAATTCTATGAACTGTTTTTCACTCTGTCCCAGGTTCACATAACTCCATATAGTACAATTGTAAGTTTGCAAGTAATTTCCAAAACAGATAGCTCTCCTGCCCATTTAAGCATCCCTGTCTGACTTACCAAAAAGTCTCAAGCCCATTTCTTACTTAGTGTATCACCTAGTCATCAATCTATTCTTTCCACTCTAACTCCCTACTCTGAGGCAACTCTATTACTTGACCAGCTGTTCACTTCCTCTGTCAGAGATAACTAGAATATAGAGCTAAAGGTATAATTTCTATGTAAGACTAGAAAGCAGAACTGTCACCATGTATTTTTGAGATCTTAATTTAATTTCCACTAAAGGGGAATTGAATTGACTGGATTAGTGAAGGTTCATGGTACTCATTGGCTTCCCTGGTGGCTCAGATGGTAAAGCATCTGCCTGCAATGCAGGAGACCCGGGTTCGACCCCTGGGTTGGGAAGATCCCCTGAAGAAGGAAATGGCACCGCACTCCAGTACCCTTACCTGGAAAATCCCATGGACAGAGGAGCCTGGTAGGCTACAGTCCACGGGGTCGCAAAGAGTCAGACACGACTGAGCGACTTCACTTTCTTTCACTTTCTGTGGTACTCATTCCTCCTCAGAGAGGTGTCTGAATCCTTGTGGGTGCCATATTTGGTAGTGGGATACAGGATTGGAGTTTTACATAGATCAGGGTAGGAGTAGGCTTTTTCTAGAAAGGAAAGTCTGTCTTGGTTGGATGAACCAAGTTATTTAAATTCTGCCTGACAATTCTGTCCAGTCTCCTTGCTTGAGAACAAAGTGTTGTACACCCATCTGAACTGGATAAAAACAGAAGTTAATAACAGCTCTGTGGAAATAGATACCCTGCTTATCTTCTAATCCAAGAGTCCAGGCTCTATCTGCTGCACCACATACTCTTCAGGGTGATAATTACTCCCATTAGTTAGTGTTTCCTGAGAAGTGAAGTATGGTATCCAATTTCAATAATGAAGGCTATAGCAATAATAACATATAACAGCCTATTTTATTTTCATCAAGAAGACCAAGTCCATCAGATAGAAGAACTATGGGTAATTCTGGGTATATTGCTGGATATCTCTGAAGATGGTTATCCTGTAGGGGTTTGTTTTAATTTCTCTCTTGACTACCAAGAACATTCTGACACTTAAAAATAAGACGTTCTTGTTGCTGATGGGGAGGGGAGAGCTCATCACAAAGCACTGGGCCAGGACTTCCCTGGTGGCACAATGGGTAAGAATCTGCCTGCCAACGTAGGGGATATGGGTTCCATTCGGAAAGATTCCACATGCCTTGGAGCAACTAAGCCCACGCGCCACAACTACTGAGCTCTCGTGCTGCAACCACTGAAGCCCGGGCACCTAGAGTCCATGCTCCGTAGCAAGAGAAGCCACCTCAATGAAAGGCCCTTGCACACAGCGAAGAGTAGCCCCCTCTCACCACAACTAGAGAAAGCCTGCTCACAGTAACAAAGACCCAGTGCAACCATATATAAAAAAATATATGGAAATTTAAAATTAATAATAGTAAAAAAGTCTTTACAAAGCACTGGGCCAGAACTGCTTGCTTTTTTCTTCCAGTGGAATATCAGACTTTGCTACACGACTCCCACACTAGTGTCTATCACAGCTGAGAAAGGCTGGCTTTCCTAAAATGAGATGAGAGTATTAACAATAGAGGGTGACAATACAGAACACAAAGAAGCACAAAGGAAGTCTTCATCCTCACGGTGAACTTGCCCAGGATACATGCTGATAAAATCAGATCTGATCACATCTTGAGCTCCATCTGTTAAGAGTGTTCACAGCTGCTTAGGAGAATACCAACAAGGAAAGACCTGGAAATATGTTTTCTGCCTGCCCAAGTAATTCCCTCTCTTCCCTCTCCAACCTGGCTAAAAATACAACCAAAGTGTCACTAAAACACACACACACACACACACACACACACACACAATACAAAAAAGCCTAACATTTGTTGAACAGATTGTGGCAGAATATCAGTTAGCTTAGTGTTCGGTATGCAAACATCCTTGATGCTAATTCATTCAGAGGAGGACTTGTAGGGAGGGGGAACAGAGAGCGTCAAGAGAATAAGGGAGCATGGTCGGCTGCCTCTAAGGGGAAATGCCAGAGCCTAGTTGACAGGTGAGAATGGTGCAGTTGCCTTTTATGTCCATCTAGTGGCAGCAGTTCTAGCTAGAGTCCCCTCTACCGCAACTGGTTCAGGTGATGACCGTTTACTTGAATGTATACCTTGTGCTGGGCCCTCGGCGGGCACTGGGTCTGAACCATTTGGAAGGTTGCAATTCATCAGCCGAGTTCAAGGACTCGTCTAGGTTATTCTAATCTAAACATCAAGCCCAGGGGATGTAATCTGCTGGAAGCAGGGAGGTGAAGTTTCCAAGTAAAGAAGACTAAGTGGGGCTTCCCTGGTGGTCTAGTGGTTAGGAATCTGCCTGCTAATGCAGGGGACATGGGTTTGATCCCTGACACAGGAAGATCCCACATGTCTCAGGCGGGACAACTAAGACCACTTACCATAGCTACTGAGACTGCATGCTGCAACTGCTGAAGCGGAGCACCTAGAGCTCGTACTCCACAAGAGAAGCCCATGCACTGCAACTCGAGGATAGCCCCCGCTCGCCTCAAGGGAGACCCAGCACAGCCAAGTTAATTAATTTTTTTTATTATGAAAAAATATTTTTTAAAAGATGAAAGCATCATGTTAGGTACTAGTACATATTCTATGCCAGAGTAGCTAAAATTCCAAGGGATGAAGAAAGAGCAAAAATGGGAGAGGTTAATGTTCAACTAGAGACCCTGTGGAGAGTAGCTGATATGATAACACTGGGTCAGTGGCAGGACAGGGAATGATTTTGAGTCTTTTGTTCTGTCCCTTTTGAATTATAAATGAGGTACTGTAAAGGGCAGTTTGATTTTAGGATAATTTGGACATGATCTAGAAATTCTGTGAAATAAAAAGAATTCAGTGATTAATTGCATAGGCTAGCATTTCTCGAGAGGTGGTATGCATTCATTCCACTTGGGGTAGTACAGAAAATTTCAGATGAAATATCTTTTACTTTAATAGTTTGGTGTGTATTTGAATGTGCCTTAGAAGAATTTGTTATATACCACAAACCTGTGACTTCACAGGTGATATTGTTGACATTGGTGATATGAAATTTTCATTTTAAACACTTTTAGTAAAAATAAGTTTATTTGAAGAAATAATTAAATAAATAATAATACAGAAGATGTTATGACAATAATATGGTAAAAATCATGAAGAGAGAATGTAACAATTGGAAAGTTTCGGAAATACTTCATCAAACCAGGGGATAACGTAGATTGACTTGTAGACAGAAGGGTTTGGAATAGCAGTCAGGTAAAGGGAAAATGGTAGAATTCTCAGAGGATCTGGATTCCGGTTCCAGCTGCCACTAGGCCTATGTGACATTGACTCCCTCTATAAAATAACTCTCATGCCTCACTTAGCTTTATTATTTAGTGGTTCTATTTCACTTACTGTTATTGAGATTATGAACAATCATAATGACAGCCAGAGCAGGAAAGTCTTATGTGCCAGACGCTTTCCAACATTCATCATTCTTTTTATAAAATTATTTATTTGTTTGTTTTTGGCCTCACTGTTTGGCATGTGGGATCTTAATTCCCCAAGCAGGAATTGAATCTGCACCCCTGTATTGGAAGGTGGAGTCTTAACCACTGAATGGCCGGGGAAGTCCTCAAGAGTCATCATTCTTAATTCTCATAATAGTCATGGAAGGTAAGTGTAGTAATACCCATTTCATATATGAGGGAATCGATGCTGGAAGATCTTGGCCGCACAGAATCTGATTTGAATGAACTTAGATCTGACTCTGGAGCCTGTGTTTGTTCCTCTGAGCCTGACTGTGTCATAGTAGCAAAGTCCTATCCACTCTCAAAACTAAGCTCGAGATCACATATTCTGGGAAGACTCCTTTGACCTCATCTCTTCATCTTGGTTGGATGTCCCACCTCTGTGTCCCCTTAATTTTCTATGGAGGTTTCTATTTGCATTTGTATTCTCAGCACTGTACATACTTTGGGGGCACAGATTACATAGACAACAAATTGCAGAAAGAGGGAGAGAATGAGGGAGAGGGAAAAGGGAAAGAAAGAGAGAAGGGACTGAAAAAGAAAATATATTTCTGCCTTATTCTATTAAATATCAAAGGAGTAAAATTGAGAGGCAGGACAGTAAGGTGGTTAAGCAAATGGCCTCCTAGATCCAAACCACCCAATTTTGCCACTTACTAGATGTGTGACTTAGGGCACAGGTTCAATACCTGTGCTTCGGTTTCTTCATCTACAGAACAGAGTTATCAATAGTACCTGCCTTAAAAGCTGTTGTAAAGACTAAACGAATTATCATATGTAAAGATACCTAGAAGACTGCCTGGGATAAGACAAGCAGGTGCTCAATAAGTATTGGCTATTATTATTTCCATAATAAAAGGGGAAAGGGTTCATACTATTGTAAAGTGAAGAAAACGCGTAGTACTATTACACACATAGAACCTCATCATTTTCCCAATTCTACTTGTTGACCAATGTAGAGTCATTCCAAAGCAGTTACAATTAAAGAGAATTACAGCTAGAGGATGCACTATGTAATATCTTTATCTTTCCACTTCTATGACAGCAAAATTAAAGACTCTATCTCTACTCTTAGAACATACTGAAATACTGATATTGAAATTATCACACTGAATTATATTCTAAATTTAGTTACTTGCTGTCTACCACCCTCAACTAGACTAAGTTCATGGAGGAAAGGACTCCTGTTTGTCTCTTCTCCAGTTCTTAGTAAAGGGGATGGCATGAAGTAAGTGTTCAATAAATGTTTACTGAATGAATATTATAGAAAAGATATGTGTATGTGAACAGTAAGATGAAAAACATTACATGATATTTATCATAAGGAGGCTCAGATCGAGTGACACTTCAGCTCAGAAAGGAGAAATCACCCCATGTAGGAAAGGTAGTAGAAAAGAATGAATGGTTAAATCAGTGAACTTTGGAGTCAGACTGCTTCAGTCTTGAGCCCTAACTACAGCATTTATGAGCTTATGTGACCTTGGCATGTAATCTAAATTCTTTAAACCATAATTTCCTCATCAGAGAAATGGGGATAATACTCCTTAGAAGAATCAAGTGATCTCAAGTGTTTGTAACGTGTTGTAACATGTCACTGCCTATTATGGTTTGTAGAGTAACCAGCATACCATCATCATGATCGTCATCAAAGGCTTTGTGACAGAGGCACTCACTATATGGATGGGCAGACACAGGGGAGGAGCACTGAACAGCCAGGAGGTGTGAGTAGAGGTACTGTGGGTGTTAGATAGAGTCAAGGCCAAAATGGGGGGGCAAGTGGCACTATTTGACTGGATCATTGGGTATTGTCAGGAAAGTCATGGCAGAGAGGATTGGGAAATTGACTTTAAATACAAGGCTGACAAATTTAGTCTTTATTTTACATGAAATACTGAGACTTTACAGGCTTCTGAGCAGGGTAGTGAGCAGTTCAGAGCCAAAGTTTCTTTTTTTTTTTAATTTTATTTATTTATTTTTGACTGTGCTGGGTCTTCATAGCTCTTGGGCTTTTCTCTAGTTGTGATCAGGGGCTACTCTTCATCGTCATACACAGGCTTCCCATTGCAGTGGCTTCTCTTGTTGAAGAGCATGGGTTTTAGGGTGCTCAGCCTTCAGTAGTTGCGGCACATGGGCTCAGTAGTTGCAGTTCTGAGACTCTGCAGCACAGGCTCAATAGTTATGGCACATGGGTTTCATTGCTTCCTGGCATGTGGGATCTTCCTGGATCAGGGATCAAACCCATGTCTCCTGCATTGGCAGGTGGGTTCGTCACTACTGAGCCACCCAGGAAGCCCTCAGAGCCAGCTTTATTTTATGGGGAATGTTTTGGCTGTGTGTACAGGACAATCTGGGGAAGGTGAGGGGAGATCGAAGGAAATTAACTACTTAAGAAGCTTCTCCAATACTTTCAAGGAAAAGTTGAGATCCCCCACTGGGATGATGGCTTGGGGAAAAGCAATGGTATTTTACCATTGGTAAAAAGCAACGGATGTGTGGGACACTGGGAAGAATGAACTCACAGAACTGTGTCCAGCTGGATTTGAAAAGCCAAGTGAAGGGGCAGAGGCAAAGACAGTTCTGAACTGGATCGCCAGTTAGAACTGGACAGCCAGGAACATGGTGCTGCTCTTTGCTCTTCTACAGCAGAATAGTTAAGAATGGCAGAAATAAAGCACAGGAGAGCCTGGCTTTAGGGGAAAAATATATTTGCTTTTTGATATGCTAAGTTTAAGGTGCAGTGAGATATTCAGGTGAAGAATGATATTCAAGAAACACTTGAAAATGTGATCTTAGAACTCAGACCGATAATTATTTAGAAGATATCTGCATAGAGAGAATAGCTAAAGGTATACAGTTGGCTTGACTGCCTAAGAGTGAGAGAGAAGAGACTCAAGGAGTCATCCTTGAGTAGTACTTCTCACAGCTAGAAGAGTGAAAAAGAAGTGTGTGGAGGAAGATGACGGGGAGGAGGGAGGGATGAAGAACATTACCACCAAAACCAAGAAGAGAGTGACAGAAGTGTTCAGAGGAATTGTGAGTTACAGTGAGGTCATAGAGAGAATTGAGAAGGGATCCCCAGAGCTGGCCATTAGGAAGTCATTGCTGACTTATGAGCAAACAATGTGTGGAAGAGAAAACTAGATTGGAGATGCAAAGGAAAGAAGAAGTGATGTGGGGAAAAGGAAGCGGTAGACGTGAGTGTATACTGTTCTGAAAGTTCAGGAATGTAAGGACAGTGATGTGATGGGGGATCGAGGTGGGAGCAGTATTGTTCTTCCTCAGTTAAATGACCACACATCAGTGTTTATCCAGAGATGCTTACCGTCTATACATTAAGACGTAGAAAGCAATATTGGTGGAGGAGGCCGGAGGAGGGAATTCAAAACAAACTAGATTGAAAGTCAGGTTACAGCCATTCTAAAGTCTGAGACCATGTTATCTGTATGTGTACGGCAGCATCTGTTTCAGCAGAGACAGGGGACTTATTTATCACATATCAACAGGCTATGAGACAAGAGGAAACTGAGAAACTCTCCCTCTCCACTCAGGAAACAAAGCTTGATCAACTCTTAGAAAAGAATTTAAAAGCTTTGAAAAGGTATTTTAGCAAGGAAAGAACACTAAGGGAAAAAAAGGCATATGATAGCTTCCCTTTCTTTACTTTTTCCACCCAAAAGCACTTCAGGAAAATGCCCAGGTGCATCATAAGAACTCTCTAATAATACTATTAATGCTGCCCGCGTTTATGGCATGTCTGTCTGTGCAGTGCTTTTCATTTTATAGAAAGCTCTCACGATTTCTTTTATCCTCCCAGAATCCCTGGGAGGTATTACTTTTTCTCTGCTTTGTAAGGGAAGAAATTGAGGACCAGAAAGAATCGAGCAATTTCCCCTCAAGGTACACAGCCAGGAAATGGTAGAGCCCCAAATCCCTTGCTCTTTTTTCCTATATGCTCTCAAATCCCGTTCACGTGGTCTTCACAGTATAACCCTCCACGTATGGGATGACAAGCCAATGTGTAGTGAAGTGACCATCATTTCTGTATTTCTATCAATGTGACCTAAAGCTACGTGAGTTTGGGGGAACTTTTTTTTATCAAGTCATGTTTCTCACTGAATAGTAGCCAATGCTCCCTTTTCACCCCTGTCATAAAGAGTCCCAGGGCAGAAGTTCTTAGCAGCATGTTTCCCTCTTCCTACATCGGCCCAGTTCAACCAGACCTCTGATGTGCGTGAACAGGGCTTTAATACTTAAGCCTGCTGCGCGTGGGTCAGGAGACAGGAAGGCAGTTCTTTCTCTCAATATCCAGTGTCTGAGTAGGAAGAAGGCCAGACTTGGAGGCTGCAGGCTCAGGTTTCACATGGAGACTGCCCCTCAACACTCTGAGCACCAGTGCCATGCTCTGGAAAACAAGGCTACTAACAGCTCTTTTATAAGTTTGCTGCAAAGATTCAGGCAAGCGCATGTGGAAGTAGAACCCTGTGATGCATTCGAGATTCTGCTGTAGCTGTCTTGACATTTTTAACACTTTTTGAAGGAGGAGGTCTGTATCTTCATTTTGGACTGGGCCCTGTAAATTATGTCACTGGTCCTGCCTGTGTGTCCTTGGCCAAGTCACTTAACTTTTCTGGGCTCCAGTCCATAATTAATTAAATTCTTAGGACACTTCTCAATCTTTCTTCTATCTTCCTATGAACACAATTTGATATGGTTGATTACCCCCTCCTTGAAACAGTTTTTCCATTTGACTTCCAGAACCCTGCACTGCCCTGGTTATTCTTACCCACACTGGCTGCTCCTTTGCTGTTTTCTCCTTAGTCTATCAGCATGTCCTAGACTAAATTCCTGATCATCTCCTGCAAGCCTGTTCCTCCCAGTCTTCCTCATCTGTTAATGGTAACTCCATCCTTCCAGTCGATCAGATCAAAACCTTGTCTTTGCCTCTTTATTGCTCATTCCCTATCCAATTTGTAAGCTACTCCAGAGTCTGACCTCTTCTTCACCACTCCCATTACAGTCCAAGCCTTAGTCGTCTAGATTATGTGTGATCCTTATAATTGGTCTCCCTGCTTCCACCTCCTCACCTTGTCCCCATGGTCTGTTCTTCACACAGTAGACAGAATAATCCTTTAAAAATATGTCAGGGACTTCCCTGGTTAAAACTCCACACTTCCACTGCAGGGGGCCTGGGTTTCATCCCTGGTCAGGGAACTAAGATCCCACATGCCGCATGGCACAGCCAAAAAAAAAAAATCAGATGGCATCAGTCCTCTGTTCAGAACCATCCCATGATCATCCATCTCTCAGAGTAGAAATCCCTACAAGGGCAATAAGCTCCCTCTCAGAACCTACCTCCTGCCACTCCCTCACCTCGGGCCATTCACCAGTGCCTCTCTGCCGACATCCTCCAAGAGGGCTGCCTAGCTGGCCCCTCAGTCTCCTCCAGTTCTGCTCAACTGTCACCTTGTTTAAAACAGCAACTACCAGCAGCTTTTCCCCCTCGTTCCTTATCCTATCCTCATCCTATCCTCATTCCTATTCCCCGCTCACTTTTCTCCAAAGCTCTCACCACCATCTGATATTAATACATCTTTTTGTTTATGTGCATATTGTTGATTTCTTCCCATTAGCATGTAGGCTCTGTAAGGGCAGAGACTTACTTTTAACTGCTATGTCTTCAGCACATGGGTCAGGGCCAGTGAATGACAGTAGAAACAACTCTGGAACAAATGATGGTGTTACTATAATTAAGTCACAGCAGCGTCTGTGTGTGTGTGTAAAGTACTTGCACAGGCTGCACGCCCGTGAGGCTGGCACTGCACACAGGAGTGAGGGCGTTTATGGGGACTGCTCTGGGCCAAGCCTCCTACTAGATTATACCTTGGGGATAGAAAGGTGAATCGGGAGTGGTCTCCACCCTCAGAGAATTTGTGGCCTAGAGAGAGGTATCTTGTAGATATACAAATAACTCTAGAAAGAGGCAGCATTTGTTAAAAATATTCAGTCTTTAATGCCTAACATTCTGTGATACATTCTGCTAACTACTCTAGACTTCACTGCAGAGGGAAAGGACAATGAACTATGGCTTGTGAATTTACTATGTGGCTATTTCTGTTCCAGACAAGTTCATGCTGTAGCCTGCTTATCACACCAGAGACACCTTGCCTGACTTCCAATCTGTTTGCTCCAAACTCCCTCCACCAGCTCCCTCCACCCAATACTGCTGCCTAATTTTACTGTTAACTTGAGACCCCACCTTCACATAGTCCCTCCACATTCTGCTTCGAGATATCAGAACATGAAGCAGGGGTGGAAACAGCCTGGGGAGGCTGCAGCAGGGTGTAGAGAGTCTAAATGTTATTTCCCTCCAATAAAGATGTGCATATCTCTATGGGCTCACAGTACACAGGACCCAGAGACAAACATCTGTTCACCTCTGCAGCCTGACAGCTTGCTCAGTACATGGCACAGAGGAGACATTCAGTAAGGTTTGCTGAATCACTGAACTGGGTCTTAGAAGCTTTAAGGATAACTGTATTTAAGAAGTAATTTTGCATCTTCTGTAAGGTGCCCCAGAAGTATTCTAAAAGCTTATCTTATTTCATTATCATAAGAAATAACCTAGTCAGTCAGATTTAAAACATCTCAAATAAGGCCACTAGTATTTAAAAGCCTGTTTAAATTATAAAACACTCTTTTAATTTTCAAAGTTATTTAAACCTGTATTTGAGTTTTTAAAACCCTGTATCAGAAAATTTTAAAATTACCATGAGATAAATTACAAATCACACTTTGCATTTCCTTTAGGACTTCTTGAAATAGGGACTCCCTGAAGCTGTCTGAGTTTTTAGATAGAGATTTACTTATGAGAAAGTCTGCAGAACCAAGAAACTTAAAGCTAGAGCTTAGAATCTGGTTATTAAATTCCACATTAAGTTTTGGTGGTAAGTCCTGGAGTGCTTGTTATAGAATTCTCAGTGTGTTTAAGAAGCTTGCTTCTCTCATATGTTCATATCACACGTACATTTTCCTACCCAGGTAAGATCAAGCATGACAAGATGACCCACCTTATAATCAGTAAGATGTGCTGACAGCAATAAGTAAGAAAATGTAGGACAGGTGAATCCTTCCCCTCCTTGGTTCTCAATTTCTCTGTATATAAAATAGGAGGAGGGACTAGATGGTTTAGGAAGGGATGCTAAAGCCTTATGAGTCTATGGATGTGAAGGGCATCTATTCACATGATAAAGGTTTTCTCTTCATAAAGAATCTCCTTCAGATTTTCTCTGAGTTTCTTTAAAACATTTAAACTGTGACTTGACTTACCAAAATCTTGCCACTATATTTTTATTACTAATAATAGCAGCTAACACTTATTAAAGGGCTTCCCTAATTGCTCAGCAGGTAAAGAATTCACCTGCAGTTTAGGAGATACAGTGTGGGAGTCTAACCATCATGGGAGCAGCAACAATACAGGAGACGGGGGTTTGATCCCTGGGTCGGGAAGATCCCCTGGAGGAGGAAATGACAACCCACTCGCGTATTCTTGCCTGAAAAGTAAACATTTATTAAGCAGGCTAGATATTCTAGGCACCATGTATTCAATATGCCAGGCACCTATAAAATGCTTTATGTACATTGTTTTTTTGTTTTTGTTTTAAATTTAATGAACACTTCCAGTTTTTGTTTTTATTTTTATTATTTTAAAATTTTATTATTTATTATTTTTGGTTGCCCTGGATCTTCACTGCTGCGTGCAGGCTTTCTCTAGTTGCCGTGAGCAGGAGCTACTCTTTGTTGGGGTGCACGAGCGTCTCATTACCGTGGCTTCTCTTATTGCAGGGCAAGCTCTAGGTGTATGGGCTTCCGTAGTTGCAGCATGAGGGCTCCTGTAGTTGAGGCTGGTGGGCTCTAGGGCCCAGTCTTAGTTTTCGCGCGCATGCTTAGTTGCTCCTTGGTATGCAGAATCCTCCCAGATCAGGGATGGACCCCATGGCCCCTGCACTGGGAGGGGATTCTTATCTGCTGGACCACCAGGGAAGGTCCAGTACATTGTTTGGTTCAATCATCTCAATAACCTCATGAGATGCATACCAATATTGCCTCATATTGTAGGGAGTGTACTGGCTCCAAAACTAAGTTGCCTACTGCTACTGCTGCTACTGCTAAGTCACTTCAGTCGTGTCCGACTCTGTGCGACCCCATGGACTGCAGCCTACCAGGCTCCTCCACCCATGGGATTTTCTAGGCAAGAGTACTGGAGTAGGGTGCCATTGCCTTCTAAGTTGCCTAAGGTAACTGAATTAGGGAATGTGGCAACACTGGAATTCAAACACTCTTCAACTCAACATCTGACTCCAGACACATTGTTAACTCTTCATTTCACAGACTAGTTGCCCATATCAGGAGGTAGTCAGTGTTTCTTTCCTAGGTGAACAATCCTGGTGCTCTGTGCCCCTATGCCTTCACAAATGGGGTAACCAATTGAAGACAGGTGATTCCTTTGGTTTCAACTTTGGTTTCAATTTCTGTGACATAATGTGCTGATACTTTCATTAAGAAATGCTTTTTGACCTTCCCTGGATTAATACAGAGGATTTCACTAGTTGTCTTGAGTCACTTATGAATGATCTGGTAAGCAGAAGAGGGTTCAAATTTGTTTTGAATTCCTGATTCATATCTTTTTGTCTATTATCTAACAGCAAGACTTTCCATTATTTTGCATACAGTTAAGGTGAAAAATGCCACATGCAGGAAAACATTACAAGATTAACTTCACATCTTTATAATTTTCACATTCATTATATTCACTTTCACAAGAACTGTGTGAGGTGGGCAAGTCAGGAATTATTTACCTGCTTTGAAAATGAAGAAAGAGAGTCACAAAAATGGGAAGTGATTTGTTCAAGGATATAGAGCTGGTTAAGTGCTAACTTCATGTCCTTCCTATGCTATGCCACCTCTGTGTGTGAAAAGGAACATCAGACTCGAGCACTTCTGAGCATGCAGAGACAAATGGCTGCCATGCCAGAGGCTGGGATATACTAGCCTGTGGCTGCGGGGCTGCCTGCATAACTAGCCACTGTGCTGACGGACGAGGACATAGCATCAGCCATGACCCTGCTCACACCTGTGCAGGATGATAAAGAAAGTAGAAGTAGCCCACAGCTGTGGTCCAGCTAGATAAAACTTTAAGGCGGGAAGTCAAGTGACAAGTGAACTTGTCTATGTGTGTTTTTTAACTGTTAGTTACTTTTGACATTTTTAAAAAGGCTTCTTGTGGAAGTCAGACCAAAAGCAGGAAGATACTGCAGCAAGATGGATTTGGGAAAAGACCAGTCTCTCTCAAAGCTCCATCAGACACCTGATCATCATCAAGAAGAGACCCATGTTCCAGGTAATGAAAGAAACCTTAAGAGACAGTGGCTGTTGGGAAGGATTGGGCTAGGATTATTTTCCTCTTTGTATGGGTCTGGCCAAAAAGGGGCATCATTGGGTGGGTACATTCATGTATTAGAAAGGAAGAATAGAGGCTATATAACTTTCTGAGCTGACTTCTAGCACTAAGATTTTAGTAAGCAAGAGAAACACAAGGAAATAATAAATAATTATATATATATATGATCATGAAAATACCCAGTAATGGATGGTGTGGTAAAACAAGTACAGCCATATATGTAGCACAAATATAGTGTAACTTTTGGAAAGGTATCTGGCAATAAGTAGCAAGAACTATAAGAGTGTTTATTCTGTTGACTGACTAATCTTAGTCTTTGGATATATCTAAAGCAGCATTTTGGCTGCTTTTGCAGAACCCTAGGCCTTGAGACAGTGATTTAAACATTTTGCATACCACGGATCCCTTTGGCTTTCTGATGAAACTCTAGACACCTTCTTAGACTAAATTTTTTAAATACATAAAGTTAATTACATATGATTACAAAGGAAGCAATTATATTAAGAAAAGCATCAAAATAAAAAACTGATATAATAATATATGTGCTTATTTACAGGTGCATTAAATAACAAGATCCAGTGATGGATCTCATTACCACTGTATCAAATCAAATATTTCATCTCAAATAAATGATATTCTAAGGTATCTGTAATAACTGTAATGTGATATGGAAAAAAATCCATAATTTCTTTTTGTGACAAAGTCATATTCTGCTAAAACCACTGTGGTTTGTTATCTACATTCATAATTGAAGGAAATGGGCATTTAGATTGGTAAAAATAAAGGTATAATTTTCCCCCATCCAAGTTCACCATTAAGGACTGCTGTTCTAAAATCAAAAGGTGTCATGGTCCATGAGGTATGTTCACTTTGGGAGGTCCCAGTGCAAATTTGAAATCATTCCACTGGCTCTAAGAAGTTCTACATCAAAGACCCATTAACTTTTCACAGTCTTGGATGGCAGCAGTACTGTTGTTGATAGTAACTTTAATATTCCAAAGAACTTGGAGAAACATCATCCAAAGGAAAAAAATACAAAAGAAAAAAAAAACCTGTGTGTGAATTGCTTATTATAGTTGATCTACAGTGGCAACAACAACAACAACAAAACAAAACAAACAAACTGGCAACAACCTAAATGTTCAGTATAAGTGGAATGAGTGGATAAATGAGAATGCATCAACTAGATTAAATATCATGTAGTCACTAAAGTTACAATTATGAGGACTAGATGATGGAATTTATTTCTGATGGTTAATAAATGGTAAAACTGTGGTATGCAATCCTTGCAACTTTAATATAGGGGCTAGATGAATACATGGAAAATCCCATGGACAGAGGGGCCTGGCGGGCTACAGTCCATGGGGTCGCAAGAGTCAGACATTACTTAGCGACTAAACCACACCAGATGAATAAATACGAGGAATGAAATGAAAACAGGTTATAATGTTAAGGATGGCAGAACATGGCTGGTTTTTTTCTTTCCTTTTATGTTTGTACAATATGCACACTATTTTGAAGAAATTAATAGCACATTTATGTACAAATACTGATCTTTTCATTAAAAAAATGTTGACTGAATGTTTGCTCCCAGGCATGCTTCAGGAGGCACAAGGATAAATAAGAGATAGTCCTTGTCCTCAAAAGGGTAGGAGAAAAACTTAGACACAAAGGGATTCTATCATTTTGCTATAGGACTCCTTGCTGTTAACGCCATAATTCATCACTCTCTCTCATAAATTTCATTTTGATCCTACAGAAGTCATTGGAACTTGGAGTCTGCGAAACAGAGAGCAACTCAGAAAAAGAAAAGCTGAAGCACAAGAAAAGCAAACTTCACAATGGCAATATCGGTATAGTATCACTGCAAGGGAGAAGGGACTGATATTTACTTAGCATATGTTACTTGTTAAGAGGTGCTGAGAACTTTTATACACTATAGTTTATCTTTTCATCAATCCCACAAATCAGGAGCTGTTATCCATATTCATCCCCCCCCCCAAAAAAGAAAGAAACCAAGTCTCTGAAGGTTAAATCTCTTGCCTAAAGTCACACAGCTAGTAAAGTGATGGGAACAGAATCTTCTTGCTGCTCTCTTTTACCAGGTGATCAAATTATGTATATTGTAGAGAGGCCTGCTGTTCAACCACTTTAGTAATATAACCATTGTTGTTGGGAGTAGGAGACACCATTGAGAAGACCCCCAAGCTTGTTCTCCAAGCTTTCTATTAGTAAAATTCTTCTTTAATGAGTGTAGTTAACTCTCCATGGAGTAAACCAAAGCACTGTCTGTAAATGAGTGATGGAAGAGTCTGAGAGTTCCTGTGTCCAAAGTCAGCTGTATGGAATCTCAGGGAGGGAAGACATGAGCATGACTATACAGTAGGCAGCATCTAACGGCCCCATGTAGAATATAACTGTGAAAACAGAGGTATTGCTTGCTTGGAGGTAGAAAAGGGGAACCCAAAGAGCCACAGTACAACATCCATCTGAGCCAGGGTTTCTCAACGCTGGTGTCACTAGAACTGTGGGTAGGAGAATCACTGGCCTCTAGAAACCCATAGAACTTTCCCTCCCCAGTTATGACAACCAAAAATGCCGGCAGACATTGTCAAATGCCTCATGGGGTGGGGGAAGAGGAGGTAAAATTGCTCCCAGTTGAGTGCCACTGATCTAAGTTCTCTTCTTCTTTAAAAAAAAAAAAATTTTTTTTTTTTTTGTTGTGCTGGGTCTTCGTTGCGGCATGTGGGCTTTCTGTAGTTGCAGGGGCCACTCTTCATTGTGCTGCATGGGCTTCACATTGAGGTGATTTCTTTTGTTACAGAGCATGGGCTCTAAGTGCACGGGCTTCAGTAGTTTCAACATATGGGCTCAGTAGTTGTGGCTCATGACCTCTGGAGCAAGGGGTCAATAGTTGTGGTGCATAGGCTTAGTTGCTCGTCTGTATATGGAATCTTTTCAGACCAAGGATTGAGCCCATGTCCCCTGTATTGGCAGTTGGATTTTTATCCAGTATCACCAGGGAAGTCCCTTTACAGAATTTTGATTAAGATTTAGCTATGTATTTCTTCTTTTTTGGAAAAATGTGTCCTTTGGTGGCAAAAATAACATAGGTATACATTTTTCTAAGCATCATTTTTAAAAAAGCATACAATGCAGGTGTTTTAAGTTCCTATTCTCACTGTGGACGGAATATTGTCTGTTCTGCTACAACGTGTGTTTCTATAACACCAGTTAGCTCACATATAATTGGTAAATAGAGTGGTGTCAGTTTAACGTGGAAGTTGTGTTAATTTGTAATTTTTCCTAGTCAAAAGAAGCCAGAATAGTGGGAATAGAATTAAAAACTTCAGCAGGAAAGGAAAAAGCCTTCAACTTGGCTGCTGTGTAGATAGGATTCTTTTCAGCCTGCATCTGGGCTCCTTCTGCAGAGAAGGACATCACTAGCTCTGCAGAGATCTCCTCATATAGCAGGTTGCACTTCCTCCTGTGCTCAACTCTGCGGCAGCCCTGCTGGCTCAGAGCATCATCCTCATTTGAATGATCTCAGCACTGAAAGCCTGCATTCACACTGGTGCTTTTGTGCATTTTTTACCATCCCCAAGGCAGCCTCCCCACAGAAAAAGCTGCCTGTCTGGACTATCCCAGTTATCTCCCCAGTACCAACTATTGTTTATCCTAGTGTTATAAAGTTGCATAGGATTTGACTCATTTGCCCCAACTAAATTTTTTTCTTCCCATAAGCGCTGTCACTTTTAGTGCATGATTTTGCAGAAAGTGAGGTTTTTCAGGAATGCATATATGTTGTAGCGGAACCTTCTGTACTCAGGTCCTCTGACAGGTGACTCTGTTGAAGAATACCCAGTTGGCTCCCTGAATTCCATACTCACCAAGCAACCTTCTGGTCATTATTGGCTTCCCAAGTACCTGCTGGAGAAGGCGATGGCACCCCACTCCAGTACTCTTGCCTGGAAAATCCCATGCATGGAGAAGCCTGGTGGGCTGCAGTCCATGGGGTAGTGAAGAGTCGGACATGACTGAGTGACTTCACTTTCACTTTTCACTTTCATGCATTGGAGAAGGAAATGGCCAACCCACTCCAGTGTTCTTGCCTGGAGAATCCCAGGGACTGGGGAGCCTGGTGGGCTGCCATCTATGGGGTCGCACAGAGTTGGACACGACTGAAGCAACTTAGCAGCAGCAGCAGCAAAAGCAAGTACCTGCTACAGAGAAGGAGTGCATTGTCACTTTGCTTTTCTCACAGTTTATTTAAAAATTGGTCTTTAGGTTTATGTATCAATCCCTTTGAGCTGGTTGCTGAGCCCTGACTCGAGAAATGGATGAGGCTGGTTTCACTATGCTCTTAGAATTGGGTTTCTGTACTCATTGGGTTGGGGGAGGGGTCCAAGGCTGAAGAAATCACTGGAGTAGATGGAACCTTGGTGAGCCTCTTGGTAGCAGGCTGGCCTTGCTGTTGTGACGCATTTCTAGACTGCTGAGGGCTGTTCTCATTACAGTGAAACCTCAGTTCCAGAGAGAAAGGACAGAGTGTAATGGTTAAGAGCCCGGTGGCTGAAGTCAGATGACTTGATATGAAGACTGGCTCCCTCATGTCCCAGTCATTTCACCTTGGGCAAGTTACTCAGAAAAGTGTGCTTCAGTTTTCTCATCTGCAAAATGGAGATTATAATAGTATCTGCCTTGTAAATTTATGTGAAGATTACATGAGATAACAGAATAAGTAAATTACTTAAAACAGTGCCTGACATGAGGAAGCACTATATATATATATATATATATATATATATATATAGTATATTCTATATTAATATGAGTACAGATTTCTATTTGGACAATTCATCCATGTAAGTTATTACATGCCCTTACAACAACTACATGAGGCTGGGCAGACACTATTTACTCCATTTTACCTGTGAAGAAATTGAGGCATAGGGAGTTTGACTTGCCCATGATCACATAGCTGATAATTAAGAGTACAGATTAAATTTTAGACCACACAGATATATTTGTATCTTTTGAGAAACTACCAGAAGAACATGAAACATTGTATTACTCAGACTCCCTCATATAGAGATCTACATAGCAAATTATTTAGGATTTAATTTCTAGGATAATAAGTGTTTCCTGAAGAATTCACGTACATCAGTTTTTAAAAACGTTTCAAATTAAAAAAAATTTATACATCATCTTTTAAAAATTTGCTAATAAGGACTTTAAAATTTATCTTGTTACCTTGGCTACTTGGACTTAAACTTCAAAATGCTGAGCTATCATTTTTACCTTCGTATCATCATATTATTTCTACCTTCTATATTATTTTTAATATTTCTTTTAAACTATACTATTACAATATAAACCTTTAAAATATTGACTTCAAACTGGTTTTGATGAGACAGTCTTAAAAAAATTAATTATGGGAATTTTTCAGACACAACAAAAGTAGAACAGGGTATACATTTTTTGAGTGTGCATGAACTATGAGAACTGCAGAGGTGTAAAAAACACTGGTTTCATTCATCTTGAAAGAAAGTCCAGTTTACTAAAAGAATTTGGGTTTCTCCATTAAGCATAATCCTCATAATAAATCCTATAGGAGTGGTAAGCATGGAGAGCATTTCAGTCCTGTGGCCTGTTAGAGAAGGCTCTATGGGGCAGATAGCATGGAACAGAGAGTTTCAGTAAGTTTAGAAAGTGATGAAATGCTTATTTATAGTACCTCCCCCTCCCCCAGTCCATCTGTATTAGCCTTCTGTATTTGGTTATATTTGCAATACCTAACAATTTGTCATTGGCTGCAGTTCTCATGCATATCTTTCCATCTTCTAGATCTTAAACTATCAGTTCAAAGTAGGTGTAATATGACCACTCACACCTTTTCACCAAGCTGCTTTACCTCAAGAACATGTTTTTGTAGCTTTGGACCCGGCTTATAGTACATCTCATTCAACTCACACTGCAGCCTCTTAGCCTATTTTACATAAGCTGCTGCTGCTGCTAAGTCACTTCAGTCATGTCCGACTCTGTGTGACCCCATAGACGGCAGCCCACCAGGCTCCCCCGTCCCTGGGATTCTCCAGGCAAGAAGACACTGTATTAAATGAGCAAGCCAGGCTCATCACCTGCAGGCTTCACAGATGTGAAGCAGGGCTGCGTTGCAGATTTAGCAACACAATCATACCAGTTTTTCCCACTGGCATAGAGAAACGAATTCACACAGGCTAAACCCAAAGAGACTATTACGTAAAACAGAATGCCAGTCTGTTCATTTATAACATCAGTGATACATTTTCTATAACCAAAGTTTAAGTATACGCTCTCAAACACACACACACACACACACACACACACACACACACATACCCCGCTCACTAAGAAGGTGCTTGTTGAACGAGTCATCAAAGACAAAAAAGTCCTAAGGGTCATTTCCTCTCCGGACAATTGAGAACATTTAGCACTGCTTCTTCATTGTACACACAAGGAGATTGAGGCCTGGAGAGATTAAGTGGCTTGTTCAAAGTCACGCCACAAGGCAGTGGGAGTCCTGGGACAGTTACTGCCAAACATTTATTTGAATTCTGGAGTCCTATTTTTGATAGTAATTCTGATTTCCCCATAGAGAGAAAAAACACAAGCGGCAAAGAACAGGGAAAAGAAGTGAAAGAGGCAGAAAGAGACAACAAAAGACAGAAATGAAGGTAGAGCTTCCATCACAATTAGAAAAGGAAATGATGGAGAAAGCGCCAGCACCTGGAGAGAAAGAAATTGAGCCACCTGGGAGTGTGACCGAAGCTCTCTTTCCGGCAGTGTCCCCACAAAGAGTTGTGCCTGAGAAACATCTTTCTGAAGTAGGTCAAGAAAGTGTTACCCTTCAGGAAAATTCTTCTGAGTATCAAGCAACAGCAGTACAAAACCAACCTTCTGAAATATGCCAAGATATGGCTGAATCTGAAGACCTCTCTCCTAAAATGTGCCAAGAAATAGCTATATTTCAAGACCAGCCTTTCAAAATGTTCCGTAATATGGCTCAGCCTGAAGACGTCTCTCCTAAAACATGCCAAGAAGACATTGCAGCCAAAGTCCTTTCTTCGAAAACATCTGAAGATACAACTGACCTGGAGAAATGCTCTCTTGAAGCACACCCCAAACCAGATGTGCCCAAAGCCTCCACTCTTGAAACATACCAGAAAAGACCTGAGCCTGAGGAACCCGATTCTGAAACAGGTCAAGGAATAGTTGAGACTGAAAGCTTTGTTTCTAACACACAGCAAGAAATGGCTGTGCCTAAAGAGCTTTCTACAGAAATACACCAGGAAACAGTTGAACCTGAACACTTTTCTCATAAAATATATAAAGAAATTGCCATGTCTAAAGACCCCTCTCATAAAACAACCCAAGAAACATCTGTTCCTGAAAAATATCCCCCAGAAATGTACCAAGAAACACCTGGGTCTGAAGAATATTCACTTGAAATATACCAAGAAACACCAGGACCTGAAGCCTATGCACCTGAAATTTACCAAGAAACACCTGGGCCTGAAGACCTCTCTACTAAGACATATAAAGACAAAGATGTTCCTAAAGAATGCTTTCCCAAACTATACCAGGAAATAGGTGGACCCCAAGACCAGGATCCTAAAGCACACCAGGAAGATGCTAAGGATGTCTATACTTTTCCTCAAGGTATGGGTTTCTTACTGGGGTCAAGTTAGTGACACTGCCATTTCTTAACTGCTCCCTGTTCATAATCAGAGCACCAAATAGGCATCTCTCCCTTGGACCACTGATTTATAGCCTTCTTTGACAATCCTGGGTTATCCCAGTTATCTCAATAGGTATCTTTGATGTCTTTGTCCAGTTTTAAGTGAAAAATGTTTATCATTCACTTGATATTTGGTATATTTCCATGAAATTTAAAGAAAATAATTGAAACTATAAGTGTATATAGTGGGTACCTGTATATACTATGCATTTTGGGAAGCTTTAGTAGGTGAAGAAAAATGAACCCTATGTAGAGTCAATTATGTGCAAAATATTTTGGACAATTATATTTATATTAACACAAAATCTTGGTGAATAAAGGTTTTTTTTCTAGAAAATTAACATTTCATGGCAAACTAAAGGCAAGTAAATTCATGGTTCAAGGTACTGAGAAAGATACAAAGACATAAAATAGGATCCTGATACTAGGGAACTCCTTGTTATAGGAGTTAACAGGCTTACCTATTTCAATATTTGTCCCTGAAAAGCATAGTATTTTAAAAACAATGTGACCTTTATTCAATTTTACTTGTCTCAGGGACATAACTGAGAGCCTTGGCTCTCCTTGTTCAGTCCTGTTCTCAGTGTAGAAAATGGGTTGAGCCTAGCAGCCTATCCCCAGGGAACTGTTTTCTAAAGAAATTCCTTTGGTAGCTTATTTTCTCTTTCTCCTAAAATATGAGTGCAACAAAAACCTGGGCTTAAGTTGGATTCCAAGCAATATAGGTTTTGAGGAAATACCTTTTTTAAATTACAGTAAAAGCAGACATATGAAACACTACCTGTATTGACAGGAGTCCCCTGCTGGAGACGCGCCTCTAATCAACACAACACCAGATTCTCAGGGTTTTGTTCTAAACCCAGTGAGGTTAAGACAGGCAATTAATTAATTATTTTATGCTTTTTGGCAATTAATGCTTATCTTGTTTTCTCTTTTCTTGCCAAACAAGTAGAATTGTCTTCCTTTTTGCTGATTATAATATTGCTATAATGATAGTTATAAATGTTCATTATAATAAATTAAAGCAATATCTAAGTGACTATAAAGTGCCCTATGATACCACTTCCTATCTCTGATCCCCAATGTTAAGTTTTTGTTTTAACAAATGAGATGGTACAGTACATTCTATTTTATAACCTGTTTTTTTTACATGCCATATATATTGTGGCCATCCTAATGACATCTTTGTAACAGTCGTCCAGTATTATGTTATATATACAGCAATTTATTCAACCAGTCCTTATAATGATGAACACCTAGGTTACTGACAAGTTTTACTGTTATACCAGTGTTTAATGAACATCATGGGAAGTAACGGTTGTTTAACTAAAATTTATATAGTACTTTCTATCTGCCAAACTCTCTATTAAACATTTTTTGTGAATTACTTTATTCAATGTTAGAAACCCGAGTGGATGAATAATATGTCCCTATTTTATAGATAAGGAAACTAAGGCACTGGAAGCTTAAGTTGATCTGATTACTTCCTTGGATAAATTCCTAGAAACTCAATTGCTGGGCCAAAGGGTACCAGGATTTAAAGTCTGGATACACTCAGTCAGACTAGCCCAAATGTGTAGCAATTCACAGAATCCAAGAATTTATTTAAGTGCCTAGTCCCCATGCCCTTGCCAACACTGCACATGATTATGTTTTCAAAATCTGCGCCTATCTGCTAGATTTTTAAAGACCAACCAACCTAATTGCTTTAATTTCCACTTTTTTTGATGACCTATGCTTCCAGGCTTGCTTTTAAAATTATTATGAATTTAAGTTTTTCCTTTTGAGAATAACCTGTTTGACTACTTGCTCCATTTTATATTTTGGATATCTATCTTTTTGATTAAAAATCTCTTTAAATAATAGTTATTAAATCTTTGCCTACATATAAGTTGAGTCATAAGCATTTTTATTCTTGTTGTTTGTGGTTTAACTTTGTTTATAGAGGTTTGGACATCTATATGACCAAAATTTTAATGTTAGTTTTTAGTTACTCAAACTTGTCATGATTTTAGTTTTTAATGATTCAAACCTGTCAATCTTTTTCTTTATGGCTTTTAGTCTGTGGTCTGCTTAGAAAGGCTTTTAAAGTCTTAATATTAAAGAAATATTCTATTGTTTCTACAACATTTATTGTATCTTAATATTGAAATCTTTAATTCATCTGAAATTTGTTTCTGTGCAAAGTGTGAGGTAGTTTTTTTTTTTTTTCTCCAAATGGATAGCCAATTGTCCCAATACTGTTCACTGAATCTATTTTCATATTTTTTTTTGTTTTACAGAAATGAAGGAAAATCCCAAAGCAGAAGAACCAGAGATAATAGAAATTCCAAATGTGCCTCAAGAAAGTAACCCAGAAAATGACATCTACAGTTATGTTTTATTTTAATAATGTTCAACCATCATAGTCATCCAACAAAATACACATCTTAGTACATCATATGTGTGATTTTCTCAAAATACGGTGGAAATCTCTACAATATTCATTAATATTTTAACAGTATCTCCCCGCTTATAGATATATAGTCTATAGATATATAGACTATATCTGAAAGCGAGAATTAATGTTTTTTCTCAGGCTGTACCACATAGACAATATTCTGCTAGTGTGTATGTGTGTGCACGTGTGTGTGTGCACATATGTATATGTATGTGTAATCTGGGGAGAGGACAGTGGTGGGAACAGACTTAATAGCTTTACTCCCCTTAAGAATTAATCAAAGAAATGTTTGCTCTTGGGGGAAATTATCAAGCCCTCCTTTTTTCCATTTTTAAGGCTGAACAATTAAAATTTGGGGAAGTATATAGTTTTCTTATAAACTTTGATCAATTATTAATGTAACAATATCAAAATTTTATGTAGGCTTAAGTTAGCTTTTACTAATTTAATAATTTTAACAATTCTTATCATTCTAGGACTTCTTTAAAGATATTTTGGAGTGATGTATGTACTTGCATATTTGAATTTTGATTTTCTATTTTCACTTTTAAAATATTGTAATTGTGCAAAATGTACATTAAATCATTAGTACATGTTTAACTGTGTGGACATCATGGTAAGCACTGTGACGGTCAGAAGACCTATAACACATAGTCCTTACCTACTAGGAGTTTAATCTAGTCTCGTGGAGGAATAAAACAGAAAACAAATAATTACAAAGAAGAGAGTAATGCTAATGCTCTTTGGATAGAAGATACAACCAAGGGAATACTCACTTTTTTGCCAGAGTGACCTGAAAAAATTACACGAGTGGACCCTTGAAAGTTGGAGAAGATTTGTATTATAGGTGAGGATAGCAGCATTATTGTATGTGACACAGAGAAGTGTGAATTCAAGATATGTTTCAAGAACTGCATGCAATGTACTACAGTTAATGCAAGGTCCATGTGGAATAGCAGAATTAAAGTTTGGCAAGAATCCATCTAGTCCTACCTTGGGCTAACCTCCTCTCATTGTGGGTGCAACTGTTGTTCTTTAAAATCCATGAATTTTATGATATTAAATCTAATATGATACGTGATAAGATCCAAAGGTTTAATTGATTTTCAGAAGGATCTTTCACTCAAATGAAAGATTAAAAATCATTATACTGGATCACCCCTGGTGGTTCAGTGGTTAAGAATCCACCTTCCAGTGTAGGGGACTCAGTTTGATCCCTGGTCAGGGAATTAAGATCCCATATGCCACGGGGCACCTAAGTCTGAACACCACAACAAAGATCCTCTGGGCTGCAACTAAAAAAAAAAAAAAAAAAGGAATTATTATACTGAGGAGTGTTTCTCAAAGTGTAGGCAGATACCTACTTTGAATCATTTAGGGTTTGGTTTTTTTAAGGCAGATCCCTAGATCCTACCTCTAGAGAAAAGGCTGTATCATAAACTACAAATAATCACATATAATGGTTATTTATATAACCATATGTCCTCTAGACAAGATAATAAAAATTGCAAATCATATAATTAAAGTGCTACATATTTAAGTTCCTGCTTTCCATAAAGAGAACTTTTTCCTTTAAATCAAGTAACAATCTACTTCATCAACGTCTCCAAGTCTGCTGTGCATTTCAGAACATGTCACACTTGGTATCGTATTTTTGGCGTGACTATCATTGTATATGGTATCTAAGGCCAAGAAGGCAAATACCTCTGTTGGGCCACAAAGCGACTATCACTTTTAGCAACACCCCCATCTAGTGGAAAATTGCAGCCATTACGGCTCGAGTTTTACATCGTGCAAAAAGCTCAACAGTTAACTTACTTTTGTTTCATAGCTGCCCAGAACTGTTCCCTCCTGAAAACAGAATAAAGGCATTCTTTTCCAATTTCACCTGGAAAAAACCTATCAGAGGACATGTAGGGGTATGAATTTTATCAGTTTTTAAAGTTTTTGTTTTAAAACCTACAATCCTCTCTTTAAATCTTTGACTCCTGATGGTTATTTTCTGATAGTGGTATATTAGTTCATGACAAATGAACATGTTTAGGAACAGCTTTTCATGGTTGTTAAACTTTTAAATCTGTGGAGTTTTATGACCTTGAATAATTTGTTTTGCAGGCAATATGTCTCTCTGCCTCCCCCCGCCCAAGAAAAAACAGGATAAAAAACTCAGAAGTAGAATTAAGTATACAGAGAAACTTTATAAATATACGGGTGAGAGATGAGGTTATAAGTAAGTAGGTAAGAGGCCTTGGTGGCTTAGATAGTTAAGAATCTGCCTGCAATTCAGGAGACCTGGGTTCAGTACCTGGGTGGGGAAGATGCCCTAGAGAAGGGAATGGCTATCCACTCCAGCATTCTTGCCTGGAGAATTCCATGGACAGAAGAGCCTATCGGGCCGCAGTCCATGAGGTCACCAAGAGTCGGACACAACTGAGCGACTAACACACACACGTTAAGAGGCCAGGCTAGCGCTGCAGGGTTAACTGGTCATTGCAGTGGCTGAAAACTGATTCTTGTAGGTCCTCAACTTTTTAGAGCTTCCCCGGAACAACCACTACAATCCCAATGTATATGGCCGTTGACTCCGTTTCATTCTCGCTTCAGTTTTCGTGAGGTACGGAGCACAAGGAATAGTCCCCACTTCTTATCCCTACCTAGTCTGGTGTAGAGCTACACATCCATTAGATTTGAAACGAGGTTTATTTGGGTTTCTTTTCTGACGAAACATCCTTTTATTATGGAAAAATTGGGAGCATACAGAGAAGTATAAACGACCATCTGTGCATTCCTACTATTCAAGGAGTATTAACATTTTCTAACATCCCGTCATCTCGCTGTGTGATAACTGTATATACATATTCTTATTTAAAAATTAGCGCCATGCGTTGGATGAGTAGGTTGCTTATCATTTCGAGTACCTTTATGCATAAATCTTTATCGACTTGTTCTCAATGGGAAGGGCGGTAACTTGGACCCTAAAACTGAAGCGGGTCAGCGCGAGACAGCACAAGACACAGATTCAGAAGCGGGATAAGGCCTCCAACCTCTAATCGCCACCTAGCGGTAGCCTCTGACATCCCCCGCCCGGCGCCTCACTCCCCTAGCGCCCCCGCCCCGCGCGTGCTCGATCTTGGCGCCATCCGCCGGCACAGCTACTACGCAGGCGCCAGGTAGGGAAACCGGAAGCGGAAGGTTTGAACGCGTTGGGTGGGCGCCTATGACCCGTAGCCATGCGCGACTTGAAAGAGTCCAGGCCTCGCGCCACAGCGACCCCGTGCGGGTGTGTGAAACCGGCCCTGGAGACAGGTAACTTCTAAGAGGCTGGCGGTTCTGCACGCGTTAAGACCTCCAAGAGCTGGGAACCGCTTTCACTGCAGAGGGGGGACGGGACATGCGAGACCTTGAATGGCAAGGGTCGTTTTTCCTGTTTATTGCGAAGTTACGGATCATGTGCTCAGGCCACCACGTGATGTGTCTGAGGCGAGCGGGATGATGTCATCTCTCTTGCTCTTTGGTGGCTAAGGTTGGCAAGGTCTTGGCAGAACAGCCACGTACACTAAGAACTACTGTGTACTGTGACCCCATGCACTCCCTTTATTGCTTAAAACTAGTTCGTTTCATGTATTGTGTTGTTTTCAATTGAAAGCATCTTATATGCAACCCGTTTCCTCATCTTTTATTATTCTTTGCTTTGTATCTCACACTCCAGTCAAACTGTTTTGTTCCCTTCTTATGCTAGAAAATTTGTCACTTAACTTTGTGCACCTTATTCCCTCTATTTGAAATACTCCACAGTCCTGACCAAGGTCACATACATAGTTATGGTAGCATAGAATTTGAATTATAGTAAGTCTTCTAAAAATGAATTTTTCCTTTCACCCATGTTCTTTCCAGTTTATTATCTAAAAGGATATAACAAGGCATATGTAATGATGAGGATATTTATATGTACTTATGAATGTTTTAAGAATCTTGTTTATAGTTGAATAACATCTGGCGTGCTGTGGTCCATGGGGTTGCAAGGAGTCGGACATGACTGAGTGACTGAACTGAACTAAACTGGACTGAACATCTGGTAGAGGCTTCCCTGGTGGCTCAGTGGTAAAGAATAATACACCTGCCAAGGCAGGAAGTGAAGATTGGATCCCTGGGTCAGGAAGATCCCCTGGAGTAGGAAATGGCAACTCACTCCAGTATGCTTGCCTGGAAAATTCCATGGACAGAGAAGCCTGGCCAGCTATAGTCCAGGGCGTCATAAAGTTGGACACGACTGAGCATACACGCATGCACGAAACATCTGGTAGATTTTAAAACTATGAAGTCAATTTGTTAAAGAAAACATGTTTTCCTACATTTTTTCTTGACCTTTTTTATTTGTTTTTGCTTGCTTGGAAAAGAAAAATAATGATGGTGGGTTTTAATACATTGTGTTAACACTATTACGTAGAAAATTGTGCCTTCTCTTTTAAAAATTTTTATATTTTATTTTTAAAATTTTTTATTGAAATAAAGTAGATATATAATGTATTAGTTTCAGGTGTACATCAAACTGATTCAGTTATATGTATGTGTGTATTCTTTTTATTCATTCTCTTCCATTATAGGTTATTATAAGATATTGAGTATAGTTCTCCATGCTGTACAATAGGTCATTTTTGGCTGTTTTATGTAGAATAGTGTGTATATGTTAAGCCCAAACTCCTAATTTATCCTCCTCTTCCCCTTTTGGTAACTGCAAATCTGTTTTCTGTGTCTGTGAGTCCATTTGTTTTGTAAATAAGTTCATTTCTATAATTTTTTTTAGATTCCACCTATAAGCAGTATCATGTATTTGGCTTTCTCACTTAGCATGAAGTCTGGTTTACTTAGCATGATAATCTCTAGGTCTGTCTGTGCTGTGCTTAGTCGCTCAGTCATGTCCAACTCTTTGACACCCCATGGACTGTAGCTAGCCAAGCTCTCCATCCATGGGGATTCTCCAGACAAGAATACTGGAGTGGGTTACCATGGGCTCCTCTGGGGGATCTTCCCAACCCAGGGATTGAACCCAGATCTCCCTCATTGCAAGTAGATTCTTTACCTTCTTAGCCACCGGTGAAGCCCAAGAATACTAGAATGGGTAGCCTATCCCTTCTCTGGGGAATCTTCCCAACCCAGGAATCAAACCAGGGTCTCCTGCATTGCAGGGGAATTCTTTACCGGCTGAGCTATCAGAGACGCCCCTACGTCTGTCTGTGTTACTGCAAATGGCATTATTTCCTTCTACTTGACCTTTTGATTAATGATTTCTTACCTAATTTTCTTCTGTAGGGAATCTTTTAACTGAGCCAATTGGTTACTTGGAATCCTGTTTCTCAGCCAAGAATGGTACTCCAAGGCAGCCATCCATTTGTAGCCATTCACGGGCTTGTTTAAGGATTAGAAAAAGCATCTTTAATAATCCTGAACATTCCTTGATGGGCTTAGAACAGTTTTCTCATGTGTGGTAAGTTGTTTTATAGTTAGAAATGTACTCTGAACCAGAACTTGTCTCTGAGTACTCCAGTTGGAAGTACCCTTGGAGACTGCCATCCAGACCACCCCTGTCTATTGCATGGGATTCTTGGACTATAGGCATGAATGTGAATGTTGGCATAACTTGGACGCCCTCAGGGAAGTGTGGGATCCACTGAGGGGGCACACTGCATTTGCAGTTGTTCTAATTGTGATGGATGACTGAAATCCATCAGTAGGCCTCAGCGCTGCCCATGGGTCATTATTCTGTCTTCTAGACCAGGGTTCAGCAAGCTATGGCCCATGGAGCAAACCCATCTCATCTTCTGTTTTTTTAAGTAAGTTTATGGGAACACAGCCACGAGCATTCATTTATGTGTTGGCTATGGCTGCTTTTGTGCTACAGTAGCAGAGTTGAATGTTCATAGCAGAGACTGGTTGACCTGCAAACCTTAAAATATTTTCCAGCTGCTCCTTTAAAGAAAAAGTTTATGGACTTTGCTCTAGACCTGTGAAGTATTAAGTCTGCTCTTCCTAAAAGATGAAAGAGACCTTAGAAATCTTGATACTTTTAAGTAAAGTGTTAGCTATATTAAGGCCTGTGTTATACTAGCATTACTTGCCGTCACTTAAATTTTGTCTCTGTTCATTCTTCCTCACCCCAACATTTTTTCCCCCACTGATCATATTTTAATACCATTAAAGGCATTCTTTCTGTTTTAGTTTGTGAGGATTATAGTTTTTTCCTCCTCCATATCATTATGATAGATTAATTTCTTTGTCTTCTTTTCTTACTCAGTAATTTGGTTTATTTTCCATAGGATTTTGTTTGTTTTTCACAAAAATGGTCATTTGAGCTATAAGGCAAAAGTACAGCCTCCTAGGCTGAATGGTGCAAAGACTGGCGTTTTCTCTACAAGGAGCCCACATCGTCCCAATGCAATAGGACTGACCCTGGCCAAACTGGAAAGGGTAGAAGGTAATTTCTACTTTTACCTTTTTTTCCTTAACCAAAAGAAGTCTTATAAAATCAATGTTGTACTCAGCACTGGCTGTTATTCACAGAAATACAAATGGTGTTAGCCCCTGAGACCCACCAGATATTGAAGAGAATGAAATGATTAAAGGAATGTGAGCATTGAAACACTTTGAAATAAGCTCTCATAGGATGCTCAGAGTTAGTTTATGTCACTGCACTTATCAGAAGTTATTATTTCAAAATAACTCTTAAGATTTCACAGTCATTAAATTAGCAACCAAATTTTTTCTAACTCGAAATTCTGTAAATACAAAATGATCTAAAAATAACTGGACACGCTCAAAATTTAACACACAGCAACTGGTTGCACGTGCATGTATGGTCAGCACCTGCGGTGGTCGGTCATTTCTTCCTTGCAGCCCCAAGGAATGAACGAGCATCCTAGCTGCAGTGCTGCTGTCCACTGAGACATGAGGCAGAGGGCTGGGATGAAGACCCCATAGACTGAACATCTGTCAGATTGTGGGAGAACCTGTGTGGAATACTAGATTAGTTTTAACTGCGTGCTTGTGTATAATGTTGCTACTGAGCTGTTCATTTTTGAAAGCTTCTGGTTCTCAAATCCCTCCAACCTGATCAGCACATTTGTGAAAGAGGCAGAAGATGGAGTAGCAGCTATATGGGAAATCGGGACATTCCAGGCATCAGCTTGCTTGTTTGTAAAGTGGCCAAAGGAGAAGTATTCACTGTGGGATATTTTTTTGAGGATCTTACGAAGGCTCTAAGGGTACATTACAGACTAAAAAGATGAGAGCCATTACTTCATTTGTTCTTTCTGAGAGCTTGAACTCCCTCGCTGGATTATTTCAACAGGGCCTTGGTTAGGTTTTCCAGAAAAATTCTAGAGCCAATCCAACTTGAGTTTTCTCAGTTTGTGATGGCTAACCAACTTGGGTAATAGTACTGGAACATTTTATGATTGTTTGTGCAACCCACACATATTTTCTGAGCACTGAATATGTGTCAAGCATTATTCTAGGTGCTGGGGATATAGTGGCAAACAAATATAGATGAAAATCCCTGCTCTCCAGAAGAGCTTAGCATTCTAATGGGGAAGATCAAATCAAAGAGGTGAAGACAAACACAGCAGCACTATAGACACTCTTGTAAGCAAGCAGTATAAGGATAACCAGTGTTTTTGTGGTGCTTTGCAGTTTATAAAGCGTGTTCATGTATGTTATCTCACAGTGGCTCGTGGACTTGCTAGAGTAGCAGTCTGACTGTTGTGGATGAGGACACTGAGGTCTTGGATGTTTGATAATTTACCCAACAGCATCCAGACAAGAGTTAGTCTGACTTCAAATCCCTTGAACTCTCACTTGTAACCCCGTGTCTTTTGCAGACATCATTAGGCACAATCTATCACTTAGAAAGTCCAAAATCTTCTTTCCAGAGTTCCAGATTCATTCACAATAAGCATGTTTTAGAAATCAGAGTCCTTTGTTAGTCATGTTTTTCTTAAATGAAGATAGGATCGAGTGTGATCACATGTGGTTTTTTGATTCTCACTGGACCAGTTTTCCAAGGGTCAAGTTAGTAGACTCTGCAGCAGAGTCTACTAACTGGACAACAGCTGTGTAAGTGGGACAGCAGGAGACCTTTCCTTAGTATTTGGTAATCTGATTTATATTCTGCTTAATTATATGATGGAATATTATATTTCTCTTGCTGTGTAACAAATTACCACACCCCATCAGTTTAAACAGCACACATTTATTACATGTTTAAGACATTATGATGTTTCTATGGGTTAGGGAGTTGGGACACAGCTTAGCTGGGTCCTTGCTTAGAGCCTCACCAAGTTTCAGTGAAGGTGTCATGTGAAATGAGTTCTTTTCTGGAGGTTTGACTGTGGAAGAATCCACTTCCAAGCCCACTCTGGTCGTAGGCAGAATTCACTTCCTTACAGTTGTGATCCTGAGTGACCTCTTGCTGGTTTTTGGCTGGTGGCTGCCTCCAGCTCCTAGAGGCAGCCCATAGCACCTAAGGACCACCCACAGTGCCTTGTTATATGGACTCTCCCAGCGTGGCTGCTTGCTTCATCAAGCCCACAAGAAGAGTCAAGTGAATCTGCAGCAAATGCAGGAGTCTTAGATACCATAGTCACTGGAGTGATATCAAATCATACTCAAGAGGAGGGGATCATACACCACTAGGTGATGAGCATCACAGGGCCACCTTAGATGCTGTTTGCCACAGTAGAAACCATCGTCAGTCCCACAGAGGTAATACTCAGGACTCTGAGGTACCTGGGCTTCCCTGGTAGCTCAAACGATAAAGTATCTGCCTGTAATGCGGGAGACCTGGGTTCAATCCCTGCATCAGGAAGATTCCCTGGAGAAGGAAATGGCAACCCACTCTAGTATTCATGCCTGGAAAATTCCATGGGCAGAGGAACCTGGTGGGTTACAGTCCATGGGCTCTCAAAAGAGTCAGATACGACTGAGCAACTATCTTTCTGATGTACTTGGAACAAAGTTAGAAACCTCCAGTGATGCAAAGGTGAGTGGGCCCCACCTAGTGCTCGAAGGCCTACTCACTGTCTAAGGGGAGAGACTCTAAGCAGGCCATTGCCAGACCACGTGACAAGGGTGCCAGGAGAAGTTTGAGCACAGGTTCCTCTGCAGAACCCAGAGGAAAGAACACTTTTGTCTGAAAGAGCCAGAAAGGCTCTGTAAAGCAGGTATTACATGAGAGCCTTAAAGAGCAAGCAGCAGTCTGACAGGTTAAAAAGAGAATGAGTTTCTAGGTAGAAAGAGAAGTGTGTATTGGCACCAAGTGTAAGAGAGCCTGGTGTGTGAAGGAACTGTGACTAAGCCTGGTGAGGTTTAGGCAGATGGTGTTGAGTCTCTAATCGTTTGTGCTGTTCTTCATTGTTAGTATCTCTAAGATGTTTTTCTCATTACAGGTGGAGCTGTCTACCTTTCTGGAATTGACATGATTCATGGCACACCTGTACTAGACATAAAGCCCTACATAGCTGATTATGACTCACCGAAAACTTTGATTGAGTCTTCAGGGGACTTCACCTTACAGAATAACCAACATAAACCAAAAACCGTGTCCCAGTCTGAAGGCAAGACTGATAGCTGTGACTGGCAACAGCTCTCAGAGTACAAGGAATCACAGCCCTGCCGCTGCACTACGGAGAAACCCAAATGTCCTGAAGATAGAACTTCAGGGGAAAACAATGTGGGATCTGATGACGCAGCAAACACCCAGCAAAGCTCACCTGAGCCGAGGGAGAGAGCAGCAGAGTTGGGTGAAGAATCCAGTCCCAGGGTGGCACAAGAGCAAAGTGGCCCACGTATCCAGGAGAAGAGCCCTTCAGAGGAACAAGAAGACAGCAGGCTGAAGAGAGGGGAAGAAGCAGTGGCCCCAGAAGGACACGGCCCAGAGATGTCCCCCAAGGCTCCTTCCAGGGTGGCCGGTACAGCCCACTGCAGCCTGGTCCCTGCCTGGGTGAGAGAGGCCCCTGTGGCCACCTTGGCAGTCCGGTTTACTCCTCACGCAGAGATGGACCTTGAGCACCTCAGCTCAGGTGAACCAGGTACTTTCCACTTCTTGTTTGTGAATAAGAGATGAGCCTTTGCTAGGAGATTTGGCAAACTTGGTGTTTCTCCCATCCAAATACTAACCAGGCCCGACCCTGCTTAGCTTCCAAGATGACATTAGGCATGTTCAGGGTGGTATGGCCATAGACCAAATTGCTATTTCTGAGGGCAGGTATATAGAGTATTGGTCATTATGACTTGTTGGACAATGTCATCATCTGATGGCTTTCAGTCAGCAACTGTTCAGCACAGAGTCCCAGCCACTCAGTCACGTGTTTACTGAGGACAGCTGCTGCTCAGGAATAGGGCCTCTTGTCAACTCGTAGCAGTAGTTCTTGGAGTTCTCAAATGGCATGCAGACGCTAAGTTGTGCTTGTTCTATACTTAGGTAGATCTTCTTTCATCTGTTTCACTCGCTGACTAGAGAAATGTCTCATCTTATTTTAACTGTCAGGTGGCCAATAGCTCAGCCTTTGGCACAGAGCCCAGTAGTAAGAATGAAAGAGTGTCTTACCACAGAAATTGTCCCTGTAAAGTCCCAGCACTGCAGAAGAGCCGCCACAGGTCTTTTACTTGGTACCTGTTTAATACATAATGTTAACAAACATTGTTATCTGGTTTTTCAAGCCCACAAGCAGATTCCAAGCAGCTGTCTAGAATGAAGGAAGGGCCCGTTAAGAAGTGGGTTCAGTGGTTCCAGTAAGAAGTAGCCAGTTCGTTGTTGCCAAGGAGAGGTCAGATTTCACCTGCCACTGGGTGGTTGTGCTTCTCATTCTATCCTAAGGCTTTATGTTTAAACAGAACGTTTAATTTTTAAATTGATCTCTTTATTTTAAAAGTTTTATGAACGTTGTTTAATCACTGCATCTAGTTCATGGGGGGGCTTCCCTAATGGCTCATGGGTAAAGAATCCACCTGTAATGCAGGAACACCTGTTCGATCCCTGGGTCAGGAAGATCCCTGAGAAGAAAACAGCAACCCACTGCAGTATTCTTGCCTGGGAAATCCCTTGGACAGAGAAGCCTGGCAGGCCACAGTCCATGGGGTTGCAAAAGAGTGGGACATGACTTGGTGACTAAACAGCAGCAGAACAGTTCATGGGAAGAGGAAGTCAGTTTTGGGTGTTTTTTTTTCTTTGGAGGGGTCACGCCCCACATGGCTTGTAGTGTCTTAGTTCCCTGACCAAGGATTAAGTCCACACCCTTAGCAGTGAAAGCTTGGAGTCCTAACTAGTAGACCACCAGGGCATTCCCAAGGAAAGTCAAAAAAAGGATTTTGTGGTAGAACAAAGCAGTGCTGCCTAAAAGGTACCATATATTTGCCCCTTGTCTGGTGGTTATCATGAAATGCTTCCTGCTTTGGAAAGTTTTGTGTTTTTCAAACTATAGCTCATTGAGAGGCTACATTATGTCTTACTGATTTAAAAAGTGATTAAAAAGAGAAATAATGAACTGTAACTATAAAATGGGTGCTGATTGATTTATAGCAGCAGAATTTTGAGCCAGGACAGAAATAAGAAATGACTTCAGAAAGTTTAGAGTGTAGAAAGGATAAAAAGATGTTGGAATGGAGAGGTGGGATTGGCACTGGAATAGAGTGCTGTGGGAACAGGAAGGAGAGTGTATTCTAACTTGGGGAGCAGAAAATCTGGGGAGGCTTCTATCTCCTTGGGGAGGAAATCTGAGAAGGCTTCTTGGAGGAAAGGGTAAGTATTTGGGCTGAGCTTGGAAACATAAGTAGGCAGGGAAGTGAGGGAAGGGCACCTGCGCCAAATGAACAGCCAAGGGAAGACCTGGAGCTTCTACGGGAAACAGTTACTGAAGAGTGTGGTGTCTTGGGAACCCTTCTTTTTAGAGTGGCCTTAGAATCGTTTTATGTACCAAACACGAAAGGAATCTTAGCACTGCATAATTAGTCCTCAGTTTTTGACCAGAGATTGTATTTCATGACTTTACTTACTAACTTTTTAATTGGACATAGTCCAGAGTGATATTTGGCTGTTTTCTAAAATCTGAATTTGTTTTCAGAAGGATAAAGACAGCACCTCCACCCCCCAGTACCACTCCAGATGATATTTTGAACAGGGACAACATTCTGTAAAGCACCTGCCTTCCTGGTAGAGCCTGATCTTTGTTTGGATGTATGTTATGTGGCAGCTATTAAAAATTAGGTTACAGTTAATCTTTTATTTAAGTTTTGTATGTAATATATTTCTAAAAATTATAACACACCCACAGTGTTATAAACATAGGAAATGTTTCCGCTTCCTGTGTTTACTGACATACAAACCTGGGGAATGGGGTAGCCTCTTCCCAGTGATGGTGTTGACCTTAGTCTACCCGCTTCACTGTTCTCACAAGGGCTTTCCCATTTCTCCTACAGAAAGTAGCGTTACTTTTACTTGTGGGTGTGTGACACCTCCCCTGCCTGAGGCACCCTGCCCTGCCTTTAGGTAGTGCTCTGGCTATGTGTGGCCTTCTGAGCATGCTGGGACTGTCATGCCTTTCAGTGACCATGCCTGCATTGTGAGAGGAAAATGACAAGGAATTGAATTCAAGTCTATGTTGAGCTTCCCTAGTGGCTCAGTTGGTAAAGAATCTGCCTGTAGTGCAGGAGACCCAGGATCAATCTCTGGGTTGGGAAGATCCCCTGCAGAAGGAAATGGCAACCCACTCCAGTATTCTTGCCTGGAGAATTTCATGGACAGAGGAGCCAGGCAGGCTACAGTCCATGGGGTCACAAAGAGTTGGATAGGACTGTGTGACTGACTTTCACTTTCTACACTGAGCATAGAAAGTGACATTTTGGGTGCACAAAAGTGAAAGTTCAGCTGTCCTGCTTAGGAGACTAAGGAAAATTATTGCCATGATTTTCTTTGCTCAGCAGATTTCGAATCTGGGTTGAGTGTGCATAAATTTAATATAATGACAGTACCACTTGAATATACCACTTGAATATGTACCACTTTAATATAATGACAGTACCACATTCTTTATGATGACTAAGTAGATTTCCAAGTGATATTCAAGGCTCCAACCAGCCTCCACTTTGAAACTCACTGTACTGAAATTTGACTTGCTTGATTTTGATAATTAAGTCATGGGGTCCTTTTTTGGGGTGGGGTGAGGGTGGGGGCTGTGTGCCTTGTGGGATCTTACTTCCCCAGCAGGAATTGAACCTGGGCCCATGGCAGTTAATGCATGGAGTCCTCACCACTGGACCGCCAGAGAATTCCCAAGCTATGTTCTTCTTATTGCAGGTGTTGGTCAGGCTTCATTTAAATATTTTCAGTCAGCGGAGGAAGCAAGGCATGCCATCGAGGCTGTGCTGTCAGCTGATCCTCGGTCTGTATATCGACGGAAGCTCTGCCAAGATCGTCTCTTTTACTTTACAGTAGACACGGCACACGTCACATGCTGGTTTGGTGATGGTTTTGCGGAAGTCCTAAGGATCAAGCCGGCTTCTGAGCCTGTTCAAATGAGCAAGCCTGCGGAGTCCCCGGTGTCTTTGGGTTCGTGAGGATCCTCCATGGAGCCTGTAAGACAGCCTGATTGACTTGGGTGTGGCTGTTGGGTTACCAGTACAAGCTAATGATGTGCCTTCTTTGCAAAAGGAAGTAACATGACACTTTGTGATCTCACACATTTGGTGATTTGGCTTGTTCACAATATTTATTTGAAAAACATGTATTTTAATAAACTAAGAGGTATAGAATTTGGAGAAATCACTATATCATGATTGCTTTTGATCAGTTAATACTGAAGAATCCAAAGGTGATGCTATGTCAGGGTTTTCTGAAAGAAGTCAGTTGTCCTTGGTACTTGGTAAAACTGGGCAGAAGTTAGGGGATGTGTTCAGCCATTCATGTTGGGTTTTTTTTTGTCTGAAAAAGCCCGATCTCTCTATTTTGTTCTAAATCAAACTGAGTTATGATATCTTGAGAAACTAACAAATCAAAATAAAGTTGTTATAAAGATCTTTAGAGACTTTGCTCCCCGCACCCACGTATGTGTATATATTTAATACTGATTCCAAAATGGTGACTTTAGGATTTCTTTGGATGCCTTTGTATCAGAAAAGAAAGTCATTCTGAGAAGTCCAAGAAAAATAACTTAATTACTGATTTATTTCTTATTTATTCTATGACCATTGACTGAGAACTACCGTGAGTGGGGTTTCAGTGGTAGACTGAGATTAAACTGGATGCCATTCTTGTTGCCAGTCATAGTTGTGGAGGAAGAAGACACAAGCACATTGTTGTATTACAGTCAGATAAAGAGAGTAATTAAGTCTGTGCACGATTCCTGTGTGAGCACCACACGGGAAGCAGCTTCAAGAACGTATTGCCCATAGATGATTTTAGCAATGTGATCCCAGTTGGCTGAAGATTTATGATCAGCATAACCAAATTAGACACCTGTCAGCATGACACAGGCTTTCCTAATCGTAACCATAAATCTTAATAGCTGATTGATCATGGTTTTGAAATGAGCCCTGCTGCCTGTAGATACTTGCAGAGTCATTTGTGGCTCATGACACTGCATTCCGGAAACAAACTGGGTTGTCTTTGAGATTACCTAGAACCTCTTGGGGAAGTATTTTTAATTTGATTTGTAAAAGCTTTTTATTTCAAGACAATTATAGGTTCATGTGTGTGCTAAGTCGCTTCAATGTGTCTGATGCTTTGTGACCCTATGGACTATAGCCTGCCAGGCTCCTCTGTCCATGGGGATTCTCCAGGCAAGAACACTAGAGTGGGTTGCTATGCTTTCCTTCAGGGGATCTTCCCACCCAGGGATCAAACCCTCGTCTCCTGTATTGCAGGTGGATTCTTTACTGCTAACCCTATAAATTCATAGGAAATTGCAAAAATAGTGCCGAAGGCCTGTGACCCCTTCACCTAGCTTATTCTCATGGTAACATCTTATATAACTATGGTATAATGTTAAAACTAGGAAACGGACATAGGTAACAATCCATCCTTTATTTTGATTTTGAATTCTTATCTCTTAAAATCACTTTGAGACTGAGTGACTTCCCCGGTGGCTCAGACGGTAAAAGTGTCTGCCTACAATGTGGGAGACCTGGGTTCCATCCCTGGGTTGGGAAGATCCCCTGGAGAAGGAAATGGCAACCCACTCCAGTACTCTTGCCTGAAAAATCCCATGGATGGAGGAGCCTGGTAGGCTACAGTCCATGGGGTCACAGAGTCGGACACAACTGAGTGACTTCACTTTCACTTTCAGGTCTTGAAACACAAAATGTTGATATTTAATATGGAGAAGATAACTCCGAGGACCATACCAGTCAACTTTCTAGCAAGAGGACTCTTCCATTGTTTGCGGTTTTAACATACATTCTCAGGGTTTTAGAACTAAAACCCTAAATATAATCCAGCTTAGTTTTCTGCCAGCTCATCAGTCTCTTCAGTATTCCCAGTGTTTGGCCTTTTTCTCCCTGCATAAGCCCCTCAGTGACGACCCTTCACCCCGGCCCTGTGTAGCTCATTATTAAAGGGTCTCCTTTACATGAGAGCAGGTCTGTTCTCTGATAACTACACTCTCTGGCAGGGCCATAGAGGGTGAGGCTAATCACTCTGTCATGGTTTTTTTTTTTTAGCTGTTTCTCATACAAGTTCTATAGCCTCTACCCACCCCCAATCCTTGACTCCCCTGTGTGAGTTTTTGTCTCTAGGCAAGAAAATGTCCGGTTGTGAGGAAGTTCATATCTCTAGGTTATGAACTTCCATCCCTCAGCAAGAGAAGTCATTGGAAGTAAACCTTCCAATCCTTTTCATCTCGGGAACTTTTTCTAAAGAAAGGGACACAAATGACATCCACCTTCCAGGTTAGCCTTGGCTTTCTGGTGCCTATAGGGGGAGCCCTGAGAGCTGATAATTTTCACTAGTTTGGAGAGTAACTCCAGGAGCTCAAGCTGTTCAGGTAATTTTGGCTTTCCGCCCATCTGCTCCAGCTCTCCAAAACAGTAACTAGCACAGGGAATGCTGATACTTGTCAATCACATATATAGAGAGAGGAGAAGGATTAGTGCCACTTATTACATTTTAAAATTGTAGTTGGCTTAAGGTGTGAGATGGATTATTCCAGTGTGTGGAGGCTGGAATTAGCGAAACCCATAAGCCTTTGACTGTGTGGATCACAATAAACTGTGGAAAATTCTGAAAGAGATGGGAATACCAGATCACCTGACCTGCCTCTTGAGAAACCTATATGCAGGTCAGGAAGCAACAGTTAGAACTGGACATGGAACAACAGACTGGTTCCAAATAGCAAATGTCAAGGCTATATATTGTCACCCTGCTTATTTAACTTATATGCAGAGTACATCATGAGAAACGCTGGGCTGGAAGAAGCACAAGCTAGAATCAAGATTGCCAGGAGAAATATCAATAACCTCAGATATGCAGATGACGCCACCCTTATGGCAGAAAGTGAAGAGAAACTAAAAAGCCTCTTGATGAAAGTGGAGAGTGAAAAAGTTGGCTTAAAGCTCAACGTTCGGAAAACGAAGATCATGGCATCTGGTCCCATCACTTCATGGGAAATAGATGGGGAAACTGGAAACAGTGTCAGACTTTATTTTTTGGGGCTCCAGAATCGCTGCAGATGGGTGATTGCAGCCATGACATTAAAAGACACTTACTCCTTGAAAGGAAAGTTATGACCAACCTAGATAGCATATTAAAAAGCAGAGATGTTACTCTGCCAACAAAGGGCCGTCTAGTCAAGGCTATGGGTTTTCCCATGGTCATGTATGGATGTGAGAGTTGGACTGTGAAGAAAGCTGAGCACTGAAGAATTGATGCTTTTGAACTGTGGTGTTGGAGAAAACTCTTGAGAGTCCCTTGGACTGCAAGGAGATCCAACCAGTCCATCCTAAAGGAGATCAGTCCTGAGTATTCATTGGAAGGACTGATGCTGAAGCTGAAACTCCAATACTTTGGCCACCTGATGCGAAGAGTTGACTCATTGGAAAAGACTCTGATGCTGGGAGGGATTGGGGGCAGGAGGAGAAGGGGACGACAGAGGATGAGATGGCTGGATGGCATTACTGACTCGATGGACATGAATTTGGGTAGACTCCAGGAGTTGGTGATGGACAGGGAGGCCTGGGGTGCTGCGATTCATGGGGTCACAGAGTCGTACACGACTGAGCGACTGAACTGAACTGAACTGATGAGCCGTTTGTTTATCAAGCTCTTGTTGGTAGTTTTCTTTTTATGATAAGGTCCCAAAGGATGAAGGTACCATTATAATGAAATCTGTATCAGTTACTACACTTTTAGTGGGTCCTTGGCACTGGGCTGCTTGCTTTCTCTACATTGACCAGGGGTTAAATGATGTGCTCAGGCTCACACAGCTGGTCGGCCAAGCACTCAGGATGTCATCCCTGTCATCTGACCTGCCCCTGGAGTTGGTTCCCTTCCCATCGTGGCTCTCATACCTTCCCCTGTGCAGGGGCAGATGCTCAGCTGACCCAGATGCTTTATTTGAGGTTCCATATGCTTCATTGGAGAAGAAAATAGCAGCCTACTCCAGTATTCTTGCCTGGAGAATTCCATGGAGAGAAGAGCCTAGCGGGCTACAGTCCATGGGGTCGCCAAGAGTTGGACAGGACTGAGCAACTAACACACACAGATGCTTCATAAGCAGAGCATGCTTCATCTAGAGTGATGTTCATGGGAATCTAACCACTAAATGAAGAGGGAGGAGAATAGGGGCAGGGATGCCCATTCTCACTAGATCTGCCTGGCACCTCCTTAGCGTGGGAGATGTGGGGAGCTCTGTGACTGGCCTCAGAAACTTCACGCACTGCTTTCTGCTCAGCCCTGTGCTACCTCTGTGACCTTGGGCGAGTCACTGAGCCCATCTCCACCTCCCTGACCTTATGGAGTTGTTGTTACAAGGATAATGCTTGGGAAAGTATTTTCTAAACTCTTCTGTGGTCTGTAAACGTAGGTCATTTTAATTTTATCTTTTAAGAAACAGACTCACAGATTTATTTTTGCTGTGCTGGGGCTTTGTTGCTTTGCATGGGCTTTTGTCTAGTTGTGGTGAACAGGGACTACTCTGAGAGTCCTCTCATTGCAGTGGCTTCTCTTGTTGCAGAGCACAGGCTCTAGGGTGCGAGGGCTCAGGAGCTGTGGCCCACGGGTCCAGTTGCTCTGAGGCATGTGGGATCCTTCCAGACCTGGAATCAAACCTGTGTCCCCTGCATTGACAGGTGGACTCCCCAACCACTGGACCACCAGGGAAGTCCAACTTAGGTCGTTTTTAAATTGTACCTGTCATCATCAACGTGCTTTCTCTGACAGCCTGCTCTGGCTTTCATGACTGGATAAGCAGACTCAGGAGAATCAAGGGGTGCTTCAAGTATGGAAGGCCTTATTTTATTATTATTATTATTATCATTACAGAATTTTCTTTTAAATAACTTCTTTTAGCCAGTTATAGGATGTTTTGCTAAGGGAACTGACCAAGTGCCCCCATCTTAAGGACCCAGGTGACTTTATGCCACCTGCCCACCTGGCTCTCCCTCCTGAAATTGTATATGTACCAGGAGCTGCCTTCACTGCCTGCACACCACCCCCAGCTCAGGCCCTTCCTCACTCATGATCCTTCTCAGCACCCTTTCTCTCCCGCCTTCTTTCCTAATGCCAGCCCAAGTATTTCAGGGTAGTCTGCACTTCTTTTGTATGAAAGTAGAATTGTAATCATAAAGTGCAGTTATTAAGGTAAGTTCTACCTCTCTGACAGAAAAGAGGTGAGTCATAAGGATTAAAGCTCAATGAAATACAATAAGGATTTTTGGCCATTGTTAAAAATAAGGTTCCTCATCTAAGGAGTTCTCAAATGACTCTCCAGCATCCTTGTTATCCTGCTGTCTGCCCCTTCTCTTGCCTTTGTGAGTTACCAGAAGGGCAACTCACAGAGAACTCAAGATTTAGGTCAGTGCATGTGAATGTAAGTGACAAGCACAAGAGAAGCCTTTCTCAGTGCCCACAGGAGTTCAGGGAAGAGACGGAAACTCAGTGGTACACTCTGTCTTTACTGATGGAGGGGGCTGCTTGGCCTATGAACTTATGCCACACAAACCAGTCAAGTTTGGGCCCACGTATATTTACATTGAGGAGAAGGCAATGGCACCCCACTCCAGTACTCTTGCCTGGAAAATCCCATGGACAGAGGAGCCTGGTAGGCTGCAGTCCATGAGGTTGCTGAGGGTCAGAAACGACTGAGCGGCTTCACGTTCACTTTTCACTTTCATGCATTGAAGAAGGAAATGGCAACCCACTCCAGTGTTCTTGCCTGGAGAATCCCAGGGACAGGGGAGCCTGGTGGGCTGCTGTCTATGGGGTTGCACAGAGTCGGACATGACTGAAGCGACTCAGCAGCAGCAGCATATTTACATTGTGTTGACAAAAACATTAGGATTGGATATAACACGGTTGCCCACCTCTTCTACCTTGTAGATAACTGGAAAATTCTATTCAGATTCTTCACTAATTCTTCATGCACTTCAAGATATATAGAACTTTTTAATTCAATGTTAACAAATTTTATTTTTTAAAAAATTACCCACATGCTAAACACTGAAGAAGTGTTGTAATTCTTCACAGTGGTGTAGATGTTATGGTTTGCAAAGCCATTTAAAATATATTGACTCATTTGGTATCTTAGCAGCATTTTGGGTGGATTTTGCTTCTGGGTGCTAAGCTGGGAGCCTAACTGGTATTTCAAACAGGGCACAGCAGACTATACTCTGAAGGCCCAATTTAGCCCACAGCCTGTTTTTGTGCAGCTTAAGAGACAAGGTTGGTCTTTACTTTTTAAAAAGATTGTGAACAAAAACAAACAGCCCCCCAAACAGAACCAGTGACAGAGATCATGGCCTGCAAAGCTGAAAATACTTGCCATCTGGCCCTTTACAGAAGTTTACAGACCCTGACTTAGAACATTATTTCTCTGAGAGGGTGTTTTGAGTTCTAGAAAACTTATTTATGAAATAGGTTTTTGAGTTATCACGTGCTTCTAAATCATGAACTGTACATTTTGGAAAGATTTTGTCATATAGCCACATGAGAAAATTTACCAATACAACATAAATAGTAAACTGTTACAGTGTTCTATTCATACATGTAAAACAGGATTATAACAAATCCATGTTTACACATATGTAGAAACTTCTAGAAGGATAAATACAGGTATGCTAACAATGGTTGCTTGGTGGGGAGGCATGTTCTTTGGCGGCTACGGGAACTTTTCACTTTCTTCTCTGTAGTATACTGTAGATTTTTTTCTAATCATGAAAATGTTATTTTTATTTATTTTTAAGTTTTTTATTTATTTATTTTTTGGCTGCGCTGGGTCTTTGTTGCTGCACATGGGCTTTCTCTAGTTGCAGCGAGCATAGGCTGCTCTCTGTTTGTGATGCATGGGCTTCTCACTGTGGTGGCTTCTCGGTGCAGAAAATGGGCTCTGGGGTGAGTGGGCTTCAGTAGTTGCAGCACTTGGTCTTAGCAGTTGTGGAACATGGGTTTGTTGCTCCATGGCATGTGGAGTCTTCCTGGACCAGGGATCAAACCTCTGTCCCCTGCATTGGTGGGTGGACTCAACCACTGGACCACTTAGGGAAGTCTTGCATGTGTTGTTTTTATATGTGGAGCAGGCTTCTGCTGCTGCTGCTGCTAAGTCGCTTCAGTCGTGTCCGACTCTGTGCGACCCCATAGATGGCAGCCCAACAGGCTCGGCCATCCCTGGGATTCTCCAGGCAAGAACACTGGAGTGGGTTGCCATTTCCTTCTCCAATGCATGAAAGTGAAAACTGAAAGTGAAGTCGCTCAGTCATGTCCAACTCTTCGCGACCCCATGGACTGCAGCCCACCAGACTCCTCCATCCATGGGATTTTCCAGGCAAGAGTACTGGAGTGGGGTGCCATTGCCTTCTCCGATATGTGGAGCATAAGGAGAATAAAATGTCCTAACTTAAATAAGTTCAATTATATAAATATTAAACTATGTATCTTTGTCCTCTCCCCCCCAAAAAGATCTGGTAAATATAGTTAGAGACATTTTTTTCTCCTAGAGCATCATGTGTGGATCAGAGAACCAGAAACCACTCAGGTCACACATCACCTGTGGAGCTGAGCCATTTGGGGCAGGTAAACTGCTGGGGCTGGGCAGCTTGTTCCCGAGTATGCACTGATCTTTTCTCTTCTCCCAGAGACAAGGTTTTGGATAAGGCATTGTGCCTCCAGGCAGAAGACAGGCGCCTATATGGATGGTGTTTCTGGAAGAGGGCTGAGCCGCTGAGAGCACCTTAGACCCATACCTGTGCAGTTCATCCAATCTGGAAGAAGGAATGGGTCTCTGCTTGCAGGATGCGTTAGTGGATGTCAGCTACACCCACTAGCTCTCTGTCTACTTGCATTTAGCACAGGCCATGTGACAGATGGGGGTTGCTCTCCCTGGGTCCCCAGGGCCAGCCCTTACCCACTGTCAGAATGGGAACTCTGAGCTCAGTCAGCAGGAAAGGAGAGGCTAAGAACTGGGAATTAGCTGTTCCCTTAGGTCAAGGGGAGATGGAAGTGGGGCAGACTAGGAGGAAGGGCAGGCTGGCACAGTGGCAGGTGGCAGAGTATGTTGGTGGTGGTGGAGTAGGGCTGTTGACAGATTGGAGGCTCAGGCTCTACCTGGGTTGGGGAGGAATCAAGGTCTGAGAGAACTGGCAGAGCCAAGGCAGGATGGAGTCCCAGAGGGGTTAGGTGTGTTATCTAGGGACTTCAGGGACAGGAAGTCAGGGACCCCCTCATATCGGAGCTGGAGATTTTTATTCCTTAGTTCTTTGCCCAGCATCCTGTATTTGCCAAGATAAAAGATCACATTCAAAGTTACCTTACATATAGGAGGACAACACGAGTAAGAAGTGCTTGGAAACAGGCAAGGGGGAAAACAAGCAACATAAAATGGACTGATTAGTGAAGCCATGCACAGACTATCTGCTGGATCCTGTGGTGGGAGGAGCTTGGTCATCAGAGCTTGCCCTCTCTTCCTCTTGGGGTCCTACCACACAGACAGGCCTGGGTTAGCCTACTGGATGGTTAGGGATACATGGTTGAGTCTCAGCAGACACCAAACTGGTTACCAGACATATAAGTGAAGCTATCCTACATCATCCAACTCTGAGTTGGCCTAGATGGCCCAGCCAATACACAGAATCATGAAGGGGAAACTTGTTCATTTTTTTATGTCCCTGTTTTTGGGATGATTTGCTATAAAACAAAAGCTAGCTTATGCATTTAACTACCACACTCTTGAGAGGAGCAGTGGAAGACGGGAGTTTATTTAGCAGGAGGGTTAACATGACAAAATGCTTAAATGAAAAAGGGGTTTTTAAGGCAGGATAGATTTTTGTGATGAAAGTCATGAAAAAGTAATAATAGCTAACATGTTAGGTACTGGAGTTAAGAGTATCAGTATGCATTATCTCATTATAAGGAAAAATACTGTTATCTCTGTTGTACAGATGAGAATCTGAGGCTCAAGGGCATTAAATTACAAGGTTTCATGGTTAGAAAGCGGGAAAATTTAGGACATAAATCCTGAGTCTATCAGACTGCACAAACAACATTTTAAACACTAATAACTCCAAGGTTTCCAGCCCAGAAACATATTTATTGTTGTTTAGTCACTAAGTTGTATCCGACTCTTTGTGACCCCATGGACTGTAGCCACCCCCCCAAGGCTCCTCTGTCTGTGGGATTTCCCAGGCAAGAATGCTGGAGTGGGTTGCCATTTCCTTCTTCAGGACATCTTCCCAACTCAGGGATCAAACTTGTGTCTCCTGAATTGATAGGCAGTTTCTTTACCACTGTGCCACCTGGGAAGCCCTTCCAGCCTAGAGGAATCTATAAATGGTTCCATAAACTCCAGTGGGAGAGCCATAAAGTGAAACTAAAACCAAGTCCACCACCTCTCTCCCTCAGATCACATCTCTGATTTCTGGAGAAACATTTAGTGAACTCATGCAGTTGTTTCTGCTCCCTGCTAAAATCCCAGTAAATTGCAGCAAAAAGGGAAAACTAAACCCAAAACAGAAATCAAGGAAACAGGAGATTAAAAGTAGAAACCAGTAAAACCAAAAGCTGGTTATTTTGGGTCAATTTGATAAACTTCTTTCTAAACTGATCAGAAAAAAAGAAAACATCAATTAACAGTATTAGGAATTAGAGGTGACACCTCTATAGATTGTGCTGATACTTAAAGGGAATAATAAAGTGCCAATTTTAAAAACAGATGAAATGAACAAAAACTATGAATATACAAATTATAAAAACTGATTAAAGAAATAAATAACTTGAAGCACCTTTATATCTATTAAAGGAATCAAAATTGTAGTTAAAAACCTTTTCTCACAGAAAACTTCAGGTGCAGATGACTTCCCTGGTGAATTCTATCAAATATTTAAGGAAGGAAAAAATTCTAAATAAGCTCTTAAAATCCTGAAAATGAGGGAATACTTTCCAACTCATTCTATGACCCCAACATTACCATGATGCCCAAACCAGACAAAAATATTACAAGAAAGAAAACTATAGACCACTATCTCTCATTTGCAAAAATTCTAAACAAAATTTTAGGAAATTTAATACAACAACATATTAGAGGATAATATATCATGACCAAGTAGGACTTACCCCAGGAATGTCTAGTTGGTTTTAACATTAAATAAATCAACGTAATTCACCACATTTACAACCTGAAAAAGAAAAACTCTATGCTCATTTTGATAGATGCTGAAAAAAACATTTGACCAAATAGCCAATCTGGTAACAACTGTCACAAAACCAGGAATAGAATGGAACTTCCTCAGTCTCATAAACGGCATCTACAAAAAAATCTACAGCCAACATCATACTTAGTGTGAAAGACTGAATGCTTTCCAGACTAAGATCAAGAAGACAAGGATGTCTATACATACCACTTCTATCCAGTATTGTACTGCAGGTACTAGCTATTGCAGTAAGGCAAGAAAAAGCACACAGATTAGAAAGGGAGAAATACAATTTTCCTTATTTATATGTGATACATCTATGTAGAAAGTCCTAAATAGTCAACAAAAAAACCCCACAGGACTAATAAGTGAGTTTAACAAAAGTTATATGAAATATAAGGTGAAAAAACCAAAAATTTTTAAATTAAAAAAGTTAAAAAATTTTTTTTTGCTGCACCACATGGCTTGCAAGGATCTTAGTTCCCCAAGCAGGGATCAAACGCAGGCCCATGACAGTGAAAGTCCTAACCACTGGACCACCAGGAATTTCAAACAAAAATCAATTTTATCTCTCTATATTAGCAGTGAACAACTAGAAACTCAAAATAGCATTTATGTAAAAATATGAAATAGAGATAAAATTTATCAAGATATGTGTAATATTTGTACACAGAAAATTATAGAACTTTGCCAAGGGAAATTGAAGAAGGCCTAAATACATTGAGAGATCTACAGTGTTTGTGAATTAGAGAACATGGTATCATTAAAATAAAATATCAGCTCTCCTCAAATTGATTTATGGATGGAAGGAAATGGAGCAGGCAGACTCTCTGAGCCAAGGAGAACTTCAATGGGAAAATCCTGAGACTGGCTCTGCATCTCTATCTCCAGTATCAGCCTCAGTCCATCAGCAAGTTACTCTTTAAGGCTTGGCTGTTCCAGATCTTGGGCAACCAGCACTCTTCAGGGGGTAGGACAATTCCTTGGTCACTGGACCCCATTGACCACTCAGATGTCCATTCAGTTTCTGTGCACCTCCCAGCTCACTGGCCCTCAGGACATCCTTCAATTGTGGCTCAGGAGCTGCAGTCTTCTTGGACTTCTTCCCTGGACTCTTTGGCCTTCAAAGGAATTCCTAAATTAATCTCCAGCATCCTTTTCCTAAAGTAGAAAGAAGATGCTCCCCTCCAGACCTCTTCCTCTCTTTTCTCTGCCTCTATGTCTCTGCTCCTCCATGACTGGAATCTGTTGGGACATGACTCCACTCTCATTTCTTGGGTCATGTCCTGCCATTATTTGACTTGGAGTGACTCCAGACTGCCTCTCTCGTCCCCCGTACATTCCCACTCTGCCACAATTTGTCCATGATGATGGGTGTGAGAAGCTAAAAAGTTTGTTTGCTCTTCTCCTCAGACTTAAGGTCCTGTGTGGACCATGGCCAACATTTCAGGGCCATCTGAGCTTCCTTGTTCACAGCTGAGCAACCGGGATAGGACTGTCCAAGATGGGGGCTGAACTTTTGTGATAAGCTTGTCTCCTGACCTGCCAAGGGTTTCTCCCTCAGCTTAGCCATCCCTCATCCCATGGGTGGCTGAGAGAGAAAGGTGGGCTGAGGAAGAGGCCATGATTGAGTCTCTATTAGCTAAATGGTTTATGGATTCAAGGAGCTTGAGAGGTAAGCCCTAACTTTGCTGTACCCCAAACCATATAATCCGGGCTTCTGGTGCTTGTCTAACGTCTAGATCAGGCAGGAAAACTTCCAAGAGGGTAATTCCCTGATGGTACAGTGGATAAGAATCCACCGGCCTATACAGGGGACATGGGTTTGATCCCTGGTCCAGAAACATTCCATGTGCTGCAGAGCAACTAAGCCCGTACTGCACAACTAATGAGCCAAGCTTTCGAGTCTTCAAGCTGCAACTCCCGAAGCCCATCTGCCTAGAGCCTGTGCTCTGCAACAAGAGAAGCCACCACAATGAGAAGCCCATGCACTGCAGCAAAGAGCAGCCCCTGCTCACCACAGCTAAAGCCCCCACACAACAATGAAGACCCAGCACAAACAACAATAAAGAAATCATTTGTTTTTTACGTTTCCAAGAGGTATCCAGATGGTGCTCCTGACTCCCAGGAGGAGGCAGTGTACAGGTGGCCACAGGCCATGAACTACACTCACCTATAGGGCTCGTGCCAGAGTCATCTACTCAACTTCTTGTCCAGGTGAATCTTCAGGGTGTTTTCCAGTTGCCTCTGATCTAATTTCTCCCTTGAATCCCCAGGTGACATACCAAGTCACTTCCTGTCTCCTCAGAGTCAGAGCCCGTACTCCTCACAGGGTGGCTTTCTAAAAACCTAGGTTGTTTGAGAGCTCTTCCTCAGGCAACATGCCAGGGTTCTTGTGGGTCACTTTGCCAGCACTTTCACATGGAAATTCCCTGGTTCCATCAGTGTCCTGTGGCCAAGATTCTTCTTGCTGCTTTGGCCCCACCACAGAGGGCTCTGAAGGTTCATAATTCCTGCCAGTTTGCCCCAAGGTTGTCTCTGTACCAGGAGGGCCCAGTGTTGGATGAAACTCTTTGAAAGGTGGTGCTCAAGCTACCCCCAGATCTCAATGCTATTAGGAGATTCTCCAGCCAGTATGGAGCCTGGTACTTGGGGGCAAAGAGGCCACGTTACACTGAGGAATGTTGGGAGTGAGAGGATGAAAGTTTTCCTGAGATCTTTGGACCAAGAGTTCCAGCTGCTTATGCTGTAAGTGCTGCTCTGGGAGTTAGGCCTGAGAGACTGTACTTCATCCCGGGGTTCAGAGAAGGACACTGGCGCAGGCCCTGTCTAGGGTGACAGAATAGGAGAGAGGTTGAATGTAGGCCTGAGTTAGGGGTGGGATTCAAGATCAGAGTGGACTGGGGCTACAGTGGGGATTCTTTAGCCTGAATATGGACTGGGAATGTACTGAATAAGACAAAGAGAGACCCTAGTGGGGACCAGCCACCCAAGGCCAGGACAGTAGCCCCAGGGACTCACTGTGCTGAGAGGGGAGACCCTGAAAGAGCTGGCTCCATTTCTGCTGCAAAGAGTCCCTTTGAACTTCGGGACTTGGGAACTGCTCTGGACTGCAGCCCCTGTGGTTTGTCTATGATGCTCTACAGGGCTTGGGAGTCTGTGGGTGTCCTGTGTGTCCACAAGAGACTCTGAAGTAGTCCTGGAAGATTTCCTTGGTAGTCTGTCTCAGTTGCTTGGTAAGTTGCTTCCTCCTTTTCTCTGTCCTCCATAATTCGGAAATGAGCTCTTTTTGTGACTTGTGTCTCCAGGAGCCCCTGGAGGTCAGGGCTGAGGAACATAGGCTACCAGCTCAGCACATCTGCTGGCTGAGTTCCCCAGTGACAAGGAACCTCTGAGGGAGGGGAGGGCTCTGAACTGTGGAAGGCAAAGGAATGCAGAGGCCACTGCAACTTCCCAACCTCCCAGACATTGGAAGGTGACTGCTACAATCACCCTATCATGATGCTCCCAGCAGGGGTCTTCCACAAACTGTCCTCATCAAGAAGCCTGCCCAGATGGCTGCAAAAACAGGATGTATAAACTACGGTTGGGAGCAGGACGGGGATGTGAGGGCTCAGCAGGCTGGGCAGGAGCCACCTTCTCCATATCACTGACTCGAAGATGCTACTTTTATTCCTTGAGGGTTCCTCTCACATTCCCTTCCCTGTAGAATTACCCTCCCATGTCAACCATGGTTGCACGGGGGCCCTGCAATTACAGAATCCATGTTAGGAAGAGGGGGACAAGACAAGAGATTCGTCAATACCTGCTTTCCCAAAGAGCAAGCAGGTCCCATGTCATGTGCACTCCTTTCTGGAAAATTCTTCTAGGAAATCAGAAGACTTGGTCACATGTAGGGAAGGAAGGAGCAAAGAATCTTATAGGAGACTGAGCAAAACCAAATGAACCAGTCTTCTAGATAATTGGGGAAGCTTTTGATGCATCTTTGAATCTAGCACAGCTCTGTGCTCAGTGGCTTATGTATCGCAGATACTCGGTGTTTTTGTTAAAGGGAAAATTTTGTGTAAATGAACAAAGGAACAAAGAATAGATGAATAAATGATTAGGGGGAAAAAACTGCCCTCTGAGGGAGGCTCTTGGGAGACTAGACTTCAAGAGCCCCATGCATTAGCATGCAAGGTCAAACAGTGACAATAGACAGGCTCAAGTATGGGACAGCTGTGAGGGATGAAGGTCAAGTGTATCTTGAGGAGGAATCTGAGCCTTAGAAAAGTTAAAACAATCTGTCCCAAATCAGGACCCCAAAGGTCTGCCTCCGGATATCCATTACACTGTGTCTCACACTGCCACCTGGTGGGCAAGACCCACCGGCCAGCTCCACCGTTCTTCCACTCCTAGGACGGACCTAGCAGGGAACCAGCGAAGTGCGGTAGGTTGTAACTCCTTCCTGTGACTCTCTCCGATGAGGGCTTTGCTTTCTAAGAGGGTGAGCTCTAGCAGACTGTGGATGTCTACCTGGGTCTCAGGAAAAGGAGAGATTAAGGTTAACCCTGGAGTACTATGGACTGAATAGTCAGAACCTTTACCTACCACATGCTCCCTTCTTTGTTCCTCTTCCTCCCTCCACACTGATGCTGAAAAACAAGAAGAGAATGAGGGGCTTGGACTCAATTCTTATTCTCCCCTCTTTAGACAAATTATTATTCACAGATAAATCTTTCTACATTGCATTAACAGAGCTCTGTGTTTCTATTTCATTCATTTATAAAATGGATTAAAAATATATATATATATATATATATTTTGAAATCTCAAAAGTTGACTGTGTGGGGTTCACAGTTGATTTTCTTCCATTGGTAGACCTCTCCTGAACAAAGGGACAAACTCTCAGACAGGATTTGCTCCAGAAGGTGGGGTTCTGCTCCAGTACAGCACTGTGGCTTCAGTGTCTGATTAGAGGCTCAGCATTGCTATTTAGATCAGCTCTAACACAAAGGAAAGGCTTGGCCAACCTTGGATGCAGGGTTGGGGTGGGATATGACTGATGAACCAGTGTTGAGGACTGTTCTTCAGTTTTTCTGAACTCTTTTAATAATCCAATCCATGGCCCCTGAATTGCATGGTTGGGTTTTTTCCCAGAGCCAGTTACAACACCAAACAGATGGTCTGAGGTATTGGACAAAGGCCCTACTAGTCTCTGTTCTAGTCTCTCTCTCTCCCACAAAGATGATAGTATCTTCTTTCATGAGAGTTCCCATCTCAGTTGTTTCTCTGGGCCAACATAGTTAATTTAGAAAACTGGGAAGAGGGACAGGAAAGAAAAACCCTCGATTTCTGCTGGGGCTCATTCTCAGTTTCTCTAGGGTGGTGGTTGAGGGGTGGGGGATAGCCTCTCAGCCTAGCAGTCCCTCAAGCTTTTCTAAATTCTTCCACTCTTCTCTGGGTCTTTTTTACTCTCCACTCCATTTTTTCATCATATCATTTATCTTATGCTATTTCCTATTTCTTCCACCTAGAACTAGATATTAACCAGATCGTTCTTTACCTCTGGGAAATCTCAACTTGAACTTCATCAATTCCATAGACTTTGAAGCTCTTTCAGTTCTGGAATTTTTTGCTCATTTCCAGGGATTTACACTGAAGTCTTTAGCTCCAGCCTCTCCACATAATCTGTTTTTGCCTTGCATCAACACAGACGCACAACTCATGCTTTGCTCCCTTCATTATTCTCAGAAAAATCCACTTACACATAAAAGAATTAGCAATGCAGCCTTTTTTAAAAGACGGTGTGGGAGTGACCAGAGGGAGACCAGCCCATAAACATACACCATAGTAAACAACTTAAAAATCCTCTCTGATGAATTCCCTTTCTTTCTCTTTTTTTTTTTTTTTTTTTGCTTAATTAAAATTTTTATTTTTTTTTTATTTTTTAACTTTACAATATTGTATTGGTTTTGCCATATATCAAAATGAATCCACCACAAGTATACATGTGTTCCCCATCCTGAACCCTCCTCCCTCCTCCCTCCCCATACCATCCCTCATCCCTCATCTATTTTTTATATTTTTACCACCTTCTCTATTGAAATAATCTCAACATTTTTTTCTTTTGAGATCATGCATTTCACATCATCAAATTTTATTTTTAACAGATTTATGAGGCACAATTGTTTAAAATGTACAATTTGATGAGTTTTGACATAGGCATATACCAGTGAAACCACCACCACAATCAAGAAGATGAGATAATTAGTAAAACACTGATTAGTAAAATAAGTTCTAATCAAGAAGTCCAACTGATAAACTGTAATACATATTCCCATACTGGTAGCTTCATATGAGATTGAGTAGGCGTGACCCTGCAGAGCCCAGAGGTGCTGGGCTGGGAAGCACAAAGATGCATATAGTAGGACACTGGGTAATGGTGGAGCCACCGCTGCCTCCCAGGCCATCTGTCCTTCCTGCTGGGGTGCACACACTATAGAGGTCTCTGATTTAATAAATGCACTGCATCCTGAAGAATGGCACTCTGTTCCTTCAGCGTGTTGCCTATATCAATTGTGCCTTTAGAAGGGCATTTCAGCTGTCTGTGAGGCTGGCTGCCTCCAACTTCATTAGGTGATTATCAAGCTATTCATCCCATGACCACAGGCCATCCCCATACCACTTTTACAGGTATGACCCAGCACAGGTCATATGCTATGCTGGGTGGAATTCCATGCCTGTGGATTAGGCAATTCTTATGCCCATAGGTGGAGAAGGCAATGGCACCCCACTCCTTTACTCTTGCCTGGAAAATCCCATGGACAGAGGAGCCTCGTAGGCTGCAGTCTGTGGGGTCGTGAAGAGTCGGACACGACTGAGCGACTTCACTTTCATGCATTGGAGAAGGAAATGGCAAGCCACTCCAGTGTTCTTGCCTGGAGAATCCCAGGGACGGGGGAGCCTGGTGGGCTGCCGTCTATGGGGTCACACAGAGTCGGACACGACTGAAGCGACTTAGCAGCAGCAGCATGCCCATAGGGCATCAAAGTAATAGGATGAAGATGATGGGAAGCGTATTGAGAAAACAGCGGGTGTGGTGTATAATAATAGGCAAGATGAGCATCTATATAAAGCAAAGGGAAGGAAAAAGGATTCTGTAGAACCAGAAAGTTAACCCTGTTCTGTCAACTTGGCTAGAAGCTAGCCACTTCCAAAGTCTGCCGGTTTTGGAAAATTCCTAAGAATCTTGTCTGTGGTCTGATGGACTGGATGGTTGGTAGTCGGGAGAAAGTGAGGCGTCTCTTCAGCTGGCAGATGTGTATCCAAGGATAACACATTGGAGGCTCATGCTGTCAGTTAATAGTGGCTGATGAGACCCTCTCTTTCAAGGCTCAAGGACAGTTTTCCTTTGATGTCTTTTCCAGAAACCAAATCTCCATATTTCAGATCATGCAGAGGTTGCTTGGAGAAGGCAATGGCACCCCACTCCAGTACTCTTGCCTGGAAAATCCCATGGATGGAGAAGCCTGGTAGGCTGCAGTCCGTGGGGTCGCTAAGAGTCGGGCACGACTGAGCGACTTCACTTTCACTTTTCACTTTCATGCATTGGAGAAGGAAATGGCAACCCACTCCAGTATTCTTGCCTGGAGAATCCCAGGGACAGAGGAGCCTAGTGAGCTGCCGTCTATGGGGTCGCACAGAGTCAGACACGACTGAAGTGACTTAGCAGCAGCAGCAGCAGAGGTTGCTTAGGTGGGTGTTTTGAAAATTTCTAAAAGCAAGACCAAAAAAAAAACTTTTTTTTTTTTTTTTTTCCAGCCACCGTCTCTGTCTCTTACACCCATTTCTCGTACGGCTCTCCCCAAGATGGGGAATGGGGGAAGTCATTTCTTAATCCTATCTGACTTCCTTCTTCTTCTCCAGAGACCCACGCAGAGCGGGTGCAGGTAAATATTTAGAAAAAAAAAAAAAAAATGTTGAACCGCATGGCATGGTGCCCGCTGTGCTCGCAGTGGGCTCGCTCTCTGCCAGCCGCCGCTCGTTCTCTCCGCGTGTCCAGCCCAGTGGATCTGTGCCGTGGCATGCACCGCCTCAGTCCTGAGAGCCTGGCCACCATCCAGGGCAGGACTCACTGCTTGATGAAGCCAGAGGAATGCCTGCAGCGGATGAGCACATACCCAGCCCAGGTGCGAGCGGTAGTGAAATCACTGCAGCTTCCGGTGAGGAGTGGAGCTCCATGACCCCAACAGGAAGGTGGTCAGGGACACGTTAGTAGAAAGATTTTCCAGAATACAAAGCCCCTTGCATCTTACTCTATCCAGGGTCCTCACCATTGAAGGGTTGCTGTTTTCTCTTCTTTTGACTTCCAGTGTCATGAGATGGCATTTATAAGGGAAGGTTTTTCTTGTCTCACTTGCTCAACTGTGGAATGGGCTGCCGTGGGAAATTTGAGTTTCCTGCCTGGGGTGCTGGATACCATCTTGGCGGGGCAGTTGTGGTGGTGGGAAGAGAACTCCCTGCCCCGAGATGCTATGAGTCTTTGGTGCCCGTTGTCCCTAGGACGCCGCCAGAGGTACGCAATCTGATGCGGATTTCGCAACTCAGCCTTGAGGTTAGTGATGCAAGTTCATTCAGGAGGAAACTGTGGCTGGTGAGTCGGACCCCTGGATGCTGCTGGGGCTCGGAGGGCCTGACTCACGCCTCACAGCCCCCGCCAGCGTTTCAGAGGGAAGCGATGTTGTCTCTTGTTCCTCTTCCTCCTCTCATCCCCTCAAGGTGGGCGGCTGGTCTTCAGCCTCCTCTGCATTCCACACAGCACCTCCTGGGAAACCTCAGCCACACCCCTGGCTTCAATTCCTGTCTCTGTGATGATAAATTCTAACGTTGTGTCTCCAGCCTTGACCTCATCCTTTAGCAAACAGACCAGGTAGCCAGCAGTTTATTGGACATCATCATCTCATCAGCCCTGCATCTCAACACAATGTGTCCCAAACTAAGATGTTTTTCTCCTGCCTTCAAACCTAACACCCCTCACCCAACCAGCCACCCCATACAGGAACTTTTCTCTATCTCTCAAGTACACTTCTCCCTTGCCTCCTCATCCGACGTGTTCCACCCTATACTGCCTCTTTTTATCAGCCTTTTTAAATTCCAGTTCTGTTGCAACTGATTTCATTATGCCTCCCCAGGGCTGTATTGCTTGGCCTCCTGGCTGGTTCCTGTGTGCCAGCTCCCCCTTTTCTAAGCACCTCACTCTGTGTTAGGTGGGTGTGTAAATGGACAAAACAACTGTAGAAGACTAGTAGTATCTATTCAAGTAGACATATATATACCCTGTTCCGTGCTTAGTTACTTCAATCCTGTCCAACTGTTTGTGACCCTATGGACTGTCTGCACTGCCAGGCTCCTCTGTCCATGGGGATTCTCCAGGCAAGAATACTGGAGTGGGTTGCCATGCCCTCCTCCAGGGGATCTTCCCAACCCAGGGCTCAAACCCGGACCTCCTGCATTGCAGGCAGATTCTTTTCCAGCTGAGCTACCCGGGAAGCCCATGCATACCCCATGACCCACAATTCCACTCCTAGATATGTACCAAACAGATGGACATCCATACCAGTACCAGAAGTCAGATGCAAGAAGTTTTATAGCCCCAAACTGGAAACCAGGTGATGCTCATTAATATTAGTAATTGTCATATCTTCATACAATGGGATATGAACATAAAGATGAAAAAAAAACTACTTTTATATATGGCAACATGGATGCGTCTTGAAAACATTGTGTTCGGTGAAAGAAGCCAAAAACAATAAAATACGGAAAACTATTTTATGGTGTTAAGATCAGGATACTGTTTTCTCTTGTGATTGGGTAGTTCCTGAAAGAGTGCTATTGGGTTTTTAGTAATGATTTCTTTCTTTAGCTGGATGCTGTTTACAGAGGTGTGGTCAGTTGGTGAAAAGGTTTGCACTTCTCTGTATGTGTGCTATACTTCAAATAAAAGTTTACCAACACCCACCCACACACCAAAGCAAAATTCCTTCCATGTTCTTCATAACCAGCAGAAACATTTCCAAACCCTAGCAGTACATTCAGTGCCCTCTGTGATACGACCCAGGGCATCTCCCTCCCACCTATGGCACGTGTGCCATCCACACTGAGTCACACCTGTTCTGCTGGCACATCTCTGGGCCCTTGCTTTTCTAGTTCCTCTCTCAATCTGTTTCTGTGCTGAAAATGCCACCTCCTCTATTAAGCCTCCCTTTATTTTTTAGGCCAAACAGATCTCTCCTGGGCTTGTGTTCACATGGCATGCTGTTTTCCTCTCTCTCAGGGCCCTTAGCTCTCTCTGCTTACACGTGTTTCCTTGATTGGTGGTAAACTCTGCGGTGGCAGGAACAGTGTCTCATTCACCTTTGTAAAATCTCCTGGAGCCAGTGTTACGGCTGCTATAGTGCTCGAGCTAATGAATATCTGACAAGTGATTGAATGCATGCTCTGAGTTAAGCCTCAGTCAGTACTGCCAAAAAGCCAAGACACCCAGCTTGCCTGCAGAAAGCTTTTGCTGAGAGCCAAGTCACTTTGGAAGGAAACACATCCTGCAGTCCTTTATTGGCTGTTGACAGCCAACCAAATGTAAATGTGTTGTGCAGCATTGTGGGCGTGTCCAGTTAGACTGAGCAGCCCCACTAACATGAATAAGCTGTGCAAATATGTGTTTAATGACCATGTTGCTCCGTGTCAAGTCTAAATCCCAGATAATTAGCAGATAGATAATTGGTAGAAGAATGGGAGGTGCCGATGGATATCCCATCACTTGGGTGAAGCTAGTGATCCTCTATGGATTAAGACCCACCCTCTGTAAGTGTTGATGGCTCCTATTTGAAATGCTCCTTTCGAAAGGGCCTAGGTCCAAGAAGTGTCAGGAGCTCCAGAATGGGGCGTTGGCATCAGCGCTAATTCCCTGGGCTGCTTCCATGCAAGGTGGGTGGATGGGCCCCACTGCCACCAGCTTAGTGCTGACAGCTCAGAGTCCTGTTCTGCCACTGACCTGGTGGGTCGTCTTGAGTAGGTCCCGTCTCCTTTCTTGCCATTTGTCTACTGGCAAAGGGTAGAAGGAATAGGGTGGACATGCTGAGTTGAGAACCCATTGTAGACAAGATTTTCCCTACTCTGCTCCTTCCTGGTTTTGTCAGAGGCGTGGTTAGTTGGCTTGGATGTTGGGGTGCCTTGAAGAGGATGTTCTGGGAGTGAAAGCAGACATCTGAGATGAGAGTTGACAGTATTGTATTATGTGCATGGTGACCCTGGAGTTGCACATCCAGGCAGCACTGGATTGAATGACTTTCACCTGTCACATTTAACAGACTAGTCATGCTCAAGAGAATGGAACTTAAATGCAGCTCTGCTGTGGATCTGGGTGTAGAGGACTGAGCGCTTGACTAGAAGTCAGGAGGCTAGTTTTGAGGCTGTTATCATAGGAAGTTTAGGGTGAACATAGTCTTTATTTCTCTGGGATAAATGCCCCTGAGTGCAATTGCTGAATTGTATGGTTGTTACCTATTTAACTTTATAAGAAACTGCTAAATTGTTTTCTAGAGCAGCAGTACTATTTTACATACCCATCAGCATTGTATGACTGATCCAGTTTCTCTAACTCCCTACCAGCATTTGGTGTTGTCACTGTTTTTTTTTTTGTAGTCACTGTGATAGGTATGTAGCAATATTACATTGTGGTTTTAATTTGCATTTCCCTGTTGACTAATGATGTTGAACATCTTTTCATGTGCTTATTTGCCATCTGTGTATCCTCTTTGGTGCGATATCTCTTTTGTCCATTTTGTAGTTGGATTGTTTCCTTACTGGTGAGTTTGAGATTTGTCTGTATATTCTAGATAGGAATCTTTTGTCAAATATGTGGTTTGAAAATACTTTCTTCTGGTTTGTGGTTTGTCTTTTCTTCCTTTTAACAGTCTTTCCTAGACAAATGTTTGTAATGTTAACAGTCCTATTTAGCACTTTTTTTCTTCTATGCATTGTGCTTTTTTGTGTCATTTCTAAGAACTTTTTGTTTGCCTAATTCTACATCCCAAAGATTTTCCTCCCATTTTTTTCTAAAAGTTGTGTACTTTTACATTTTATGTTTAAGTCCATTATCCACATAAAGTTAATTTTTACATAAAGTATGAAATTTAGATTGAGGATCAAATTTCTTTTTTTTTTTTTTTTGGCCTTTGGATGTCCTGTTGCTCCAGCACCATTTGTTGAAAAGGGTGTGTTTCCTTTGTTGGACTGCTTTTTCACCTTTGTCCCAAATCAGTTGGTTATTTATGTGTGGGTCTATTTTGGGGTTCAATGGCACCCCACTCCAGTACTCTTGCTTGGAAAATCCCATGGACGGAGGAGCCTGTTAGGCTGCAATCCATGGGGTCGCACAGAGTCGGACACGACTGAAGTGACTTAGCATAGCAATGCATTCTTTTTCATGGATCTGTGTGTCTGTTCCTCTACCAATACCAATATGGTCTTGAATACTATAGGATATAAGAAGTGTTGAAATTGGTTAAATGATTCCTCTCCCTGAAATGGACTAAATATTCATGTCCCTTCAAAATTCAAATGTTGAAATCCTAATTCCCAATGTGAGAGTATTAGGAGATGGAGCCTTTTGGAGGTCATTAGGTCAGGGTAGCACCCTCATGAATGAAATTAGTGTCCTTTTTAAAGGACCCCAGAGAGCTCTCTTGTCCTCTTTCCACCATGTGAGAATATAATGAGAAGTCAGAAGTCTGCACCTGGAAGAGGGTTCTCACCGGAACTTGGCTATGCTGGCACTCTCCCAGAACTGTGAGAAATAATTTTTTTATTGTTTATAAGCCCCCCAAGTCTGGTATTTTGTTATAGCAGTCTAAACTGACTAAAAATATACTCTTTTTTCAAAATTGTTTTAACTATTCTAGTTCCATTGCCTTTACGTATATTTTAGAGTGATCCTGTCTATATCAGTAAAAACTCATGCTGAAATTTTGATAGGAATTACTTTAAACCTGTGTGTCTACTTCGGGAAAAATCAACTTCTTCATATGTTGAGTTTTCCAACCGTGCATATGATTTCTGTTTGTTTAGACTTTCTTTGTTTTTTTTCATCAGTATGTTATACTTTTCAACATACAAGCTCTGTACATGTTTTGTTAGATTTACCACCTGTTTTTTTTGGGTGATTATAAATGGTATTATATTTTTAATTTTGGTATGCACACTTTCATTGTTAATACATAGAAATATAATTGTTTGATATGTTTGTCTTATAGCTTGTAGACTTTTCTGGACTCACTTATTAGTTCTAGGAGTTTTGTTGTTGTTGTTTTCTCCCTATGGAATCCCTTGGATTTTCACTGTAGACAGTCATGTCCTCTGAAAATAGAGACAGTTTTATTTCTTCTTTTCCATTCTATGTAACTCTTAATTTCTAGACTTTTTTTTTTGGTACTGGGTAGAACTTCCAGTACTATGTTGAATAAGAGTGATGAGAATGGACATCTTGCCTTGAGCTTGATCTTTGGGAAAAATATTCAGTCCTAAGTATAATGTTAGCTGTAGATTTTTGGTACACATTCCTTGTCTAGTTGAGGAAGAACCTTTCTGTTCCTATATTTTTGAGCGTTTTTATCATGATAGGTATTAATTCTGTCAAATGCTTTTTATGCAGTGATATGATTATGTGATTTTTCTCTTCTTTAGTCTATCAATATGGTGGCTTGTGGTAATTAATTTTTCCTATTGAACTAGCCTCACATCCTCTGAAGTCAACTGTGTTTGGTTATGCTATATAATTATTTTCATATATCACTGAATTCTATTCGCTAATATTTTATCGAAGACTTTTCTGTCTATATTTATGAGAAATACTGGTTTATGGTTGTTGTTTCATATGACCTTAATCTGATTTTGTCATCAGGTTAATACTAGCTTTATAGAAAATAAATTGGACGTATTTTTTCCTCTTCTATTTTTTGGAAGAGATTGTGTTATTGGTATTTCTTTAAAATTTTGATAGAATTTTCTAGTGAAATCATCTGGGCCTGGACATTTCTTTTGGGGAGTTTTAAAAAATTATGAATTCAATTTCCTTTATACTTAGAAGGCTATTCAAATTATCTATTTCATATTGAGTAAGTTGTGGTATTTTTTGTTTTTTTGACATTGGTCTATTTTATCTAAGTTGTCAAATTTATGTGTTTTTAGTTGTTTGTAGAATTCCCTTATTATACTTTGATATCCGTAGGGTAGTGGTGATAGCTTCCATTTCATTCCTAATACTGGTGATTGTGTCTTTTTTCCTTAATCAGTTTTGTTAGAGGTTTTACCATTTTATTCATCTTTTCAAAGAACTAGCTCTTTATTTCCTTGATTTTCTCTATTGTTTTTCCATCTTCAGTTTCAATGATTTTGACTCTTTATTGCTCCCTCCCACCATTCCCTGATTCCTTCCTTCTTTCCTTCCAGCCTAATAGACCTACAACAGTATGTTAGTTCTAGGTATATAAGTGATTCAAGAGCTCTGTATGTTACAGAATAATGACCCTGATAAGTCTAGTTACCATCTGTCACCATACAGTTATAATATTACTGACTGGATTCTTTTTTTCTATTTTCTTGAGGTGGAGCTTAGGTTATTGATTTGAGATTTTCCATTTTTCACAATGTATGCCTTTAGTGCTATGAATTTCTCTCAGCATTTTATTTTTGCTATTTCCCACAACTTTGGGTATGCTGTATTTTCATTTTCATTCACTTCCATGTTTAATTTCTCCCCCAACTTCTAGACTTTCTCTTTTACCCATGGACTATTTAGAAACATATTGTGTACAATGTTTTCCATTCACTGATAAACTAAGTCAATTTCTGGATCTTTCTTTGTCTTGTATGCTTCATTTGTTTTATTGGCAAGCAAAGGCCTATAAGGGATGGCTTCACTACTCCTCAGACTCAGGTCCATCTTCATCTTGACTAATCTGGAAGTAACGAAGTTTATAAGTTTATAAGATGCAACCCTTGAAGCCAGTCACCAAAATTGTTCTTTTTAAGGTATTTCTTGGTAAGATATTTTAGATACCTTTTAGAGAACTGTTTCTCAGAAACAACCATGATTTTATTCTTGAAGCATTCAGTGCAAACAACATTCCCAAGATTTCCAGGTTTTCCATTCATTTTAACCTTCTCACATAGAAACGGTTCAAAATTTCCAGAATCTTCTCCTGGATGATTAAGATCCAAATTAAACTTCCAGGTTGACTTCTTGGGCTTCCTTGTCTTTCTTCGGCACCATCTTGAAGGTTGGCCATGCAATCAGAGAGCAGCCCTGAGTCTTTTGACTTCTAGCCTAGTGCTCCTCTAACCCAGGAGCCTCATGATGCAAAGTATTATCAATTAGAAGTTCTGGTGCCCAAATGCCTGGCTTCAAACTGTTCCTCCTGTTCTACTTCACGGTCACTACCTTTCAGGGGAGTTTGTGGAGACTGAAAGCACTAGATAGTGCCCACCACCCCCCTACCCCCACTGCAGCTCACTGAATGTTAGCCATTGTGACTGGTATCAGAGACGGAAGGCATTGTTGTGCCCATTTTATTGTTGAGGAAGTTGAGGCTAGACTTGCACAGGTACTGGAGCCAGGATTCGAACCAGTGTGTTTGTGACAAAGGTGGGCAACTGCTCAGAAAATAGGAAAGTACCGAACAGTGTTCAGATTTGACCCTTACTAACAGTATATCAGACTCTCGATTCATTTCATGCATTTGTGTGTAGTGGGGGGCAGCCCAAGTTTCCTGAGGATAGATTTAGGAGGAAATCTTCAAACTGAGACCTGAAAGGGCTTACCTGGTGGCTCAGTGGTCAAGAATCCACTCGCTAATGCAGGGGACATAGGTTCGATCCCTCCAGAGTGATCCCACATGCCTCGGAGCAATTAAGCCCATGCGCCACAGCTGTTGAGCCTGTGCTCTAGAGCCTGAGAACCACGACTCCTGAGCCCTCATGCCCTAGAGCCCATACTCTGCAACAAGAGAAGCCACTGCGATGAGAAGCCTACGCACTGCAGCTAGAGAGTAGCCCCTGTTCACTGAAACTAGACAAAAGCCTCAACATCAGGGAAGACCCAGCACAGCCAAAATAAATAAATACAATTTACAAAAAAAGAGAGTGAGAGATTTGAAAGCCACTTACTGAGAAGCGAGGTGTCTGCCAGGGCATGTAACTCACCGGCCAACCAACCTTGTAGTAGTGTTTCGGAAAAGTCATTTATGTTCATTATAGTTTGGGGTTTGGGTGGAAAGCCTGTTTCAGTTCTGGGGTTTTGCTCTCCTATCAGGCCGGCTGCAGGCCCAGACTGGCCCCTGTTGGAAGGAAGTCGGCCCTCCTCCCCTCAAGGAGGAAAGGCCCTCCCGTCTGTGGTCGCTGCATTGTACTTGCTGGATTCCAGGCTGTCAGTCTCATGGAGAGCTCCCGGGACGCTTAGCCTGCAGATTGTTTTGTTAGGTTTCTCCTACAATTAATTTGGAAATCACCCAGCTGCCCACAGCCTCTCCCAGGTGTTCTGGAAACCACAGGCCTGCTCCTGCAGCCTTTGCCTTGGTGGGACCATCGCTGGCTGAAGCTGGGTGGGTCAGGGTGGGGTGATAGGAGGGTGAAAAGAGGCCCATAATGGTAGAGCTCATTTAAAGCCACGTCCCCCTCAGCTTTGGCACTAACCGTCCTGCTTTGTAGGATCTGGAGCAAACAGATCCACACACTTTGCAAACTTTATCTTTAAGCCTCACACGCCCTGTGGAGGTAAGTCAGGGGCGTGTGGAGGATCCACCCTACTCAACGAGAAAGGATTTCCCCCAAGCTGCAGTCAAACCAACACGCAAGCCTCCCGGTTCCCATATCCAAGGAGCACAGATCCTCACATGCTTGATTCATTTTGCTGTGAACTTTGTTACACCTGGATTGAATCCCTTGCAGACAAAGGTCTGTGACCTTGCGCTTGCCCTCTTTTCTTGGACCTTACTTTTCTCATCTGAAAAAATGCACCTGAAAACTGTTACTTCCTAGGGCAGTTGTGAAGATCTAAAGGAGAGCATATGTGGAAGTTCTTAGTACAGCATGAACAAAGCCACTCATGGATAATGTGAGTTATGTTAGTCAGCTGTGCCATGGCTGAGCCACTTGAAGCTAGGGAAGAGCAATGGTGTGCTGAGAGCCCTGGACAAGGATCTAAGACGTTAGCTCCTTGTACAGCTATGGAAAGTCACCTTCTTTATTTATGTGCTCAGTCGTGTGTGACTCTTTGTGACCCCATGGACTATAGTCCATCAGGCTCCTTTGTCTGTGGAATTTTCCAGGCAAGAATACTTGAGTGTGTTGTCATTTCCTTCTCTGGAGGATCTTCCCCTCCCAGGGTTGAACCCATATCTCCCATGTCTCCTGCATTGCAGTTGGATTCTTTACCTGATGAGCCATTGGGAAAACCCAACCTTGTTTTTTCCTTCTATAAATCAAGGGGTAAGATTATATTACCTTTCAGCTGTATGTTTTTTTAAATATAAGAATGGCAAAGGAAATCTCAACAGGAAAACCAAGAATCAATTTTTTCCTGCCTCCAAAAGGGTCACCTTCTTTGGTTAGGATGTATTTGGCTGCAAGTAACAGAGAGACCAAAGATAAGAGGTTTAAATGGCAGGATGTTTGTTATCGAACACAGGTATAACGAATTGTTCCAGGGTTGGTTCTTTCAGTAGCTCAGTGATGTCATTAGGTACCCAGGTTATTCCCACCTTTTGGCTCTGCCATCCTCAGCAGGTTGTCTTGTTCTCTTAGGCTGGTACCCTCCGAGCCCAACATGTCTGTCACACTTGCAGGAGTCACACTCTAACAACATTAAGAGGAACAAAATGGCTATTTATTTCCCCCTGTTGCTTTAAAAACAAGGAAATATTTCCCAGAAGTCCTGAGCAGACTTTTCTGGACATCTCACTGGCCTGGAAAGTATCCTGGGCCTGTTTCTCAATAATCACTGGCAGGAGTGATGGAATCATCACCATGTCTACCTTAGACAAGTCCAGATTGAGCCAGTGGGCACTCCAATGGGTGTAAGACATCCCCTACAACACATGACCAATTACAACCTGAACAAAATCAGAGTCTTGTGAGCAGAGAGGGGGCAGAATGACAACTATGAGTATCTGGCACACCTTCTTGAATAAGCCAGAAAGAGAGCATATTGTTTTACTCCTGTCCAGGGTTGCCCACTGTTCAGTTGTCCTCAGTATGCTGCATCTCAGCTCTACCATAAAGAACCCTTTGTCCAGTTCCCTTGATAGGACACTGTTCTTTCTTTTGAGCACCAGTACAGAGAAAACGTGAACACACCCCAATGTTGAGTAGTTGTATGAAGCTTGGATGAAATCTAGGATAGAAGGAAAGTGTTACATGGGAGGGGGAAATTTTGAAAATGCTCATATTAAGTATAATTTTCTCATAGTGTAAGAAACCCTTGGACTTCCCTGGTGGTACGGTGGATTAGAGTCTGATGCCAGTGCAGGGGACATGGGTTCAATCCCTGGTCCAGGAAGATTCCACATGCCTCAGAGCCTGTGTGTCACAACTACTGAAACCCATACACCTGTGCTCTGCATCAAGTGAAGCCACCGCAATGAGAAGCCATTCCACTGCAATGAAGAGTAGCCCCTGCTTGCTGCAACTAAAGAAAGCCTGCTCGCAGTAACAAAGACCCTGCGTAACCAAAAATAAATAATTAAAAAAAAAGAAACCCTTCACAGGGCTGCTCACGAACACACCGTGCTTCTAATCTCATTCCCTTGTCCTGAGGTCTGGACCTCTGCAACAGAATAACATGATCCATTCATGTTTGAGCTGAGTTACATACTGGCTGCTGTGAGGAATGAGTGAGGAGAGCAGTGGAGGGATCAGGGAGCTCTGTGTGTGAGGCTGATGCTGTGATCCAGGAGAGGGATGATGGAGGCTCCTGCTGGGTTTTGTCCTTGGAGGTGCAAGATGGGATTAGGTGGTTCCTGGAGAGGTGATGATCAAAGCAAATTTGGGGTGACTGGAACACATAGGGGTGTCTAGGAACAGCAAGTGGGGGTGTTGGATGGAGCCTAGAGGTGTAGGAAGGGCAACTGTGGGAGATGAGGCCAGGAAGTGGGTTGGCATAAGGATCATGGAAGGCCCCAAATGACAGGTGAAGAGTTTGGGCTCTCTGGTACAGACAAAACGGAGCCTGAGCCCACAGGACTGGAGCTCAGCTTCTGGAAGTGAGGCTGGCAGTGTGGGCAGAATGGGGGTGGAGGTAACAGCATCCAGGGGTGGGCTTGGCTGGCTACAGGCGGCTGAGAGCAGTGGAGAGAGTTGGGCTGTATGAGGCTGTGCTTCTCACACTTCATCTCTGGTTGCTGATTGCCTCCATGCATGAAAAATCATAGCTGGGAAGCCGCTCCAAGTTCTCAGATAATGAGATAAGCCGGTGTTCTGACCAGGGCAGAGATCCACCCTGATTCTGGCTCCCAGTCCCTTCCTCAACCTGGGAGGGGCTGACAGTTGATCCCCAGCGCCTCTCTGACTACGTGCCTCTGCACCTGGTTAACCCTTCTGGGCTGAGCTGGAAATCAGAGCCTCAGCTCTTAGAAGAGGGGCTGTGGGGCTGGCAGAGGGGAATGGGGAGCTCCACAGGGAGCAGTCGTCCTTTCCATCCCAGGAGCTCTGCTAGCTTTGGCCTCTACCTGGAGAGAAGAGGGAGGGCCTCCCATCCTCTTCTGCCCTACCTGTCTGCTCTGCTTTTTCTTTAGTTCACTGCTCAGTTTGGGCTGAAAAGCACTAGCCACACTGCCTTCCCTCTGGGTAGTTCTAAGCTTTGTATTTAACTGATCCCAGGCTCGCTTTACCCATCCATAGAATGGAGGGCCCCCACCCAGTTGCTCCTTCTCCATCCCTCAACCCCCATCTGATTACTTCCTTCACCTTCACCACCACCCCCATCTGATTACTTCCATTTCCACATTGCCTTTTATGAGGATGATAATCAAATGTAGTCTCCTTCGAGGGAGGCATAGGTTTTAGTCAGGCTTGGACACTTAGAGCTATGAGATCTGGGTTAAGTCATGTGTCCCTTTAGCTCTGTAGAACCTCTATACACACACATCGTATTCCTATTTATTCCTATTATTGAAAACTCATGTGAGCACTGAGATGAGAGTCCTGGTTCTTCCACCAAGCTGCTCTGTGATCCTGGGAAGAAAATCCAGTCTGGTACATGCCCCTTGTCTGAACAACTTTCACCAGGGACCTTCCCTGCCCCCTCCAGTTATTCTGTCATGCCAGCCCCAGCAGTCAGCACTTCTCAGGAACAGGATGAGCACAGAAACTGAATTCTCTAGAAAGCTGTGTGTATTGGGGGTGGGGATAGGGGGACTGTGGGGATGGCGGGGGTTGGGGGGATTCATTAGGGCACTCATAATCTTGGGCTATTCAAGGGACCCTTAAACTGCTTTACTGGAGGATCCTTCAGCTCTTCCTGCTGGCTACTGGGTCCTGAAAAGTGAGCTTTATTTTTCTCCTAAACCTCAACTAGCCCAGACTTGGGGTTAGAGTTGCCAAGCTTAATCCCTATTTAGGCAAATGACTGCTGCTTAGAGGATACAGAGACCAGAGCCCAAGGTCTCCAAAGTAGCTCAGCAGGGAGTCAGGAGCCTGGGTTCCTGGCCAGGCTCTGACACCCCAGCTTTCAAGATGGTTTCAGATACAGTCTCACTGAAGCACTGTCACACTCACACCCATCAGACACGGAACATGAGATGAGATGCTTTCGAAAGGTGAGGATTCCAAGACTGTAAAGTGTACCCAAGGGTGGAGGTGAAGGGCTCTACCCCAGCCATCTCTCTCTGCAGCCACCTCTGGTTGGGGTTCTTGCTCAGAAACAGGAAGTTTCTGGAAGTTATTCTGGGGTCTCTGATCAACAACGTAACACTTTACCCCTCACCGACACCCCGCCCCACACTTCTCTAAAGCTTTGCCTCTCTACGTAGGGCAGAGAAATGCTTCAGGTCTTGTTGAAATGCAGTTTGTGTTTCAGTGAATCTGGGTAGAGCTTGAGAGTCTGCATTTCTGTCGAGCTCCCAGGGGATGCCCATGCTGGTAGTCTATGGCCCACACTTAGAGCTACAAGGCCTTTGTCTCCTGTGCAGGACAGCAGGGACAGCAAGCCTGCTCTCAGCCTTTCTACTGGCTCTTGGAGAACAGCATCCTGGATTCAGATGACCAAAAAAAGAGGAGTTCAAGAATGTGAGCATGAAAGGGAACCTGCCACCTAGGTTTGTAGATAGTGCAACATCGGTTGGTACAAGCTCGGTCAAGATCTCAAAGTATTTCAGTGACAAATTTGGGACTCAGGCCTCTTGCAAAGGAAAAACAAAAACTAGAAAAGATACTCACTGAGGTGTTTTCTGTGCTTTCTCTGGGTGAATTAATGTTACCTTGACTCTTCTTTCTGTGGTTGTTGTCTTTTTTTTTACAATGAAAGTGTACCAATTTTGTAATAAAAATGTAATTTTAATGAAAACATTCTCACAAAGTTCTTAGTAAATGAGATTATGTTTATGAGTGTTCTGGATAAACTATAACTGTGTACAGCAGCTTCATGTCATGACTGTGGAATTCAGCCCAAACGCTCACGAGTTCATTTCAGCGAGGTTACCCTTACTCTTTCAGGCGCACGGGTCGTCGAGTTGAGGAAGCCGATGCCGTCACCATCCACAGCCGCCGAAAGCAGCTTCCTACTCCCCCTTGGCCTCTGCTGTGGGAACGCTTCCCCTAGCGCTGCAGGAATCTTTCCCCTTAAATCGGGGAAGATTCCTTAATCCGTTTTCGTAGTAAACGACCTCGGGCCAAGACTGCTTTTGTTGCTGGTTTCTTAAACTTAATTGCAAGCAAAGTTAATTTGAAAGAAAATAAATGTTACAGCTCTGGGGCGAATTCTAACGAGCCTTGGGAAATTAGAGAAGAACGCATCTAATTACCCACAGCCCGGGGGGTTGTGCACACGACGCTGGGGGTGCAGGGCCCAGAGAGGGGCACACAATTTTTTTGGTTTCAAGATAGGAAGAAGAACAAAGAAACGCACCTCCCGACTCTGAGCCCCTAGATGGAGAGGTCCTGTTTGGCGGTTTGGGCGTTCGGAGAGTTGGACTGTCGCTCGACGCAGCAATGAATGCTCTCAAGGTCCTAGAATCGCGCGGACGGCTCGGCCGCGTGGAGGGTAGACTCGGCTCGGCCCGTCTGTGGTTGAAGGGCCCGGGTGGCCCGCGAGCTTTGGGTGCCGCCGGCAGGCAGGAGGCCGAAAAGCGCCGACGTTCTCCAAAACCTCGAGAGTCCCGCTGTCTTTCCGGGCTCTCGCTGTGCGCACCCAGTTCCCAACTCGCAGCGTCCCCTCTCCCGTCACATACTCTGGCTTTTGGCGCCATATCACCTGTCGTCCCAGTTTCCAGAGAGAGTTGGGAGTGAAGACGCGTGCACTTTGCCTCTCCATCTTTCTCGTTCACCCGGGTTTTACCTCGACGCTCCAGGAGGCTTCGGGATAAGCCGGCGCTTTTTAATTGTAAAGCCCTTCTTCCCTCGTGTGCCAAGCGCTTTACAGTTTACAGCGTATCTACCTCTCTTGATTCGTTTAACTTTAGGAGGACTCTGAGCGAGGGGTCACAAATTCCTACTCACAAATGAGGCCCCTAGAGAAGGGACTGGTTAATGGCGCTGTCAAAGCATTGGACTTGCTAAATAAAACACAGAGAAAGGGTCAACCACCGCATTAACCGGGCGCATAGACTGCCCTTTTCCAGCCCTAATCCCCTAGCTGGGCTTTCGGCAGCCAAGGACAAGACCCTGGGGTGGAAGCCTTTCAATTTCTGACTACTGCCAGCTAAGGAAATGGCAACCCACTCCAGTATTCTTGGCCTGGAGAATCCCAGGGACGGGGAGTCTGATGGGCTGCCGTCTATGGGGTCGCACAGAGTCGGACACGACTGAAGAGACTTAGCAGCAGCAGCCAGCTAGGCAAGGCATCCTGATTTCTGCCTGGGAGAGCCAGACTGTCTAGCTGCACAGGAGAACCTTTGAATTTCAACCTGCAAGGATCCATAGGGAGATAAGGGAGGCCTAACACCTAGGCATTTCCAAGCTCACAGGGCTAGGTCTGAAATCGGGACCTACTGGTCGTAGGATCAGTGCTGCAGCTGCTCCCTGCCTCCAGGTGGCCCATTACCACCGTCAGAGTTAGGAAGGACCAGTGTCTCGACTCCTGCTAACACCGTAGCCATCAACCACACACTGCTATTGAGCACTTGGCTTGTGGTTAGTCCAAACTTGAGCTGTAAGTGTAAAATACACTCCACATTTTGAAGACTTAGTATGAAAAACATAAACTACCTCAACAATTTTTACACTGATTATACCTTGAAATGATAGTTTGGATAAATTGTGTTAAATACAGTATATTATTAATCTCACTATTTCACTTGTTTTTAAAATAAATGCAGCTACCAGAAAGATCTTAGTTACATGGGCAGCTTGCATGATATTTCTATTGGGCAGCACTTTTTAGACAGATACCCGTCTGGACTGAATCACATTCACATGTCTTTGTGAACAGGATAGAGCAATCCATGAAATTAAAAATTACCAATGGTTTTCAGTCTTCTTTCCCACACTCCCCAACTCTTCCCTAGTAAATTAATTACACAGAAAGAGGCTGCCTTTCTCTTGCCAGAACTCACCTCAAAGATCTTTATTAGAAACAGTTCATATGAACACTCAAGTTTATCTGCAACTGCACAACGAGCCTCTGAAATATTTAATGCTTGAAAGTTTTGCTCCAGAATCAAAACTTACAAGATATCTCCTGAGAAAGGTGGGGAAATGGTTGGATTTATTATTTTTTTTCTGATCTTGGTCATCTTGTAGCTTAAAAGAAATAAATGGAAACAAAGTTAAATACCAGTTTCTTTCTAAGCCTGCCTAACTGACTGCCCCAGTTTTTCTTTCTTTTTTGCATGAAAAGGTGCCAGGGATGGAAGGGCCAGCCCGCAAAATGAAAGCCCTCACCAAGAGACTCAAGAGAGTTTTGTCATCTCTTTGACTTTTAACTCACCCATTGGGTCCAGGGCTTAATGAAAAGAAAGAGTGGGCAATAGACAAATGTATTTCTACCTGCCTCATTGGAAAACCACATTTATGACCCAGCAGTAATAGCTGCTGAATGATCAGCACATCATGCTGAAATTATGACATAATCGGGGCCTGGAGCTAATCCAGAGTTGCTTGCCATGAGCTCTGTTCCCATTCCCTGGAGTAAGGTTAGGCCTTGGGTGGCCCATCCATGCTGCCAAATATGCAGGGCGGCAGCAACCCTGATGGGCCCTTAAAGATCATATGGGGCACGGTTGGATTCTACAGCTCTCTTGTATATCACATGGGAACACTGCAGGGTGTGAGTGATGGAAATGGGTCACACTGTGGCAACCCAGCACAGTCCGGATTCAGAGCCAGGTTTGCAGTTCTCAGAGGCTGGGAAAAGCAGGCCTCGGTCAAGCTAAACAGAGATCTTTCCCATTTTTTAAAAAAGTTACTTCTTTTGCAAATTTGTCCTCCTCACCTTATGTAGGAAGACGCTATAGGAGTCTTTTATTGTAGTAAGATAGTCAAAGGCACAAGAGGTCGAACTGTGTAAAAAGAGTTTTGAAAAGTACAGGGAAGAGTGAAATCATGTGATTCTCCACCATTCCTCTAGACTCTGGAGTAGACGCTACCTTGTGCCCCCTTTAGAGCTAAGGGCCCTCCCCGGTTAGAATGTCCAAGGCAAGACCTTTGGAGCTGCGCCTCTATGAGGGTCTATTGTCCCAGTCCATGGGCCTCGGACGCTTCTCCCCACCTCCCATTTTCAAAGCCGCCCGGTAGGCGCCCGGTGTACGCGGTGCACCGGGAGTCTGCGCCCGTCACGCCGGCTCGGTCCCTGCCACGTGGCTCTCAATTCGGCCCTCTGTCCAGTCCTGTCCTCAGGTTTCGTCGATACTTAGTTCGTAAGGACAGTCGAGGTATCTATGAATTTTCGCCTGTATGCTCCGCTCACATGGCGGACACGAACCGATCCACTGCGCTTGGATAGGCAGCCGCGTGGCGAGCGTGGTAGGCGCCTCCACTGCCCGCTCCGAGCTGCCCACCAGGATTGTAGCAGGGCCCCAGAGCTCCGAACTGGCCGGGCGATGTGCGCCCATAGAAGTCCACCGCAGTCTCGATGCCGCCGCTGCTGCCACCCGCGGGGGGCGAAGCGGGCCCGGCCAACCGGCCAGTCGCTGCGAAGAGGGCCCCGCCGGCCCCTTGCGAGTACGTGCCGTCGGGGCCAGCGTACGCGGCCGCATAGGCGGAAGTGTTGGCGGGTCGGGCACCGGCGCAGCCGGCCGGCTGGTAAGCTGTGCTAGCGGCAGAGCCGCCGGCCGAGGCAAAGGAGCAGGAACCGGCGGGCCCCGATGGCGCGGGGCCCAGTTCTGGGCTGAGCGGCCGCTCAGGCACCAGGCCGAAGACGCGGCACGGGCCTGGCGAAGCAGCCGGGTAGTAGACCGGGGGCGGCGGGGCGAGCGACGGTGCGGCATAGCCTGCATAGACCGCGCCAGGGTAAGGAGGGCGCGCAGCGGGCACCCCACCCGGGAAGATGGCGGCAGCGGCGGCGGCTGCAGCGGCAGCGGCGGCGGCCGCCGCGTCGTGCATGTAAGCCGGGTAAGTGGACAGGTCAGAGCGTTTGAAACGCTTGCGGCGGCGCAGGAAGCTGCCGCTCTCGAACATGTCCTCGGCGTTGGGATCGAGCGCCCAGTAGTTGCCCTTGCCCGGGCGGCCGGCCTCGCGCGGGATCTTGAGGAAGCAGTCGTTGAGTGTGAGGTTGTGGCGGATGCTGTTCTGCCACTTTTTGGGGTTGTCGCGGTAAAAGGGGAAACGCTCGGTGATGAACTTATAGATGCCGCCCAGAGTGAGGCGGCGCTCCGGCGCGTGCGCTATGGCCATGGCAATGAGCGCGATGTAGCTGTAGGGCGGCTTGCCCCGCTGCAGGGGGCGCTTCCGCCGCCGCCCACCGGCGCCGCGACCCACGGCCTCCGCTGGTACCCCGCCGGCCCCCGCCTCACCGCGCTCCTCCTTCACGGCCGCCAGCGCCTCCGGCTGCGGCGGCGGCGGCGGCGGCCCGCTCTCGGCCGTCATGGCGCAGCCGTCCCGCGTCCCCGAGGCGTCCCCGCTGCTTTCGAGGATCGGGCGACGGCTTTGGGAGCTGCGGGGCCCGGGACACTGGGTCGCGGGGACTAACGCTGGTTCCCTTTGCAAAGAGCTGAGAGGGTCCTCGCAGCTGGCAGCGGGAGCTTCCCTGGCAGGGGCTCGCAGGAGGCTTGGCGTCGGCGGTTTCCGGACTGGCGGTCTGCAGACAGAGGTTCAAGTGTCCCGCCCACCGACGGCTCTGCTCGTGTTCTGGACCTCGAAGCCAGGCGCCGGCAGCGACGCTGGTACTGAAATTAGACTCCTGTCTAGGGCTGAAGGGTCCTTTGCGCGCTGGTGCCAGGCGATCAACGGGTCTGGAATTGGTCCTGGGGCTGAGGCGCTGGCATCAGTTCTGGGCTTCCCGCTGATTCTGAGGATAACCGTCGAGGTCGCGAGTGCAGAGGAGGTTGCGGGCCCAAAGGCCTGAAATGGTAGCAGTTAGTGCAGGCGTGGGCACTGTGTTGGGGGCGGCCTAGGCCGCGTCCCTGAGGCCGCAGCCGCTGAAAGCGCGGAGGGCAAGGAGTCGAGGCGACGGTGGCGAGGTCGCGGCGTGGGCCAGGCGCGGTGGCCGGCCACTGTTCCTCTCCGAAGGGTTGGCCTCCAGCCGCCAATACTTCTGGCGAGGCGCTCCCCTGAACACACCCGGACCGGCTCCTCCCTCCGCGGGTTTCTCCTCCTTAAAGGCGCCGGGAAGCTCGGGGCGGTGCCGGTTCCCCGCCCGCCCCCAGCCCCCCGACTACCCGCCCCCTGGGCCCCGGCGCACCTCCCCAGGTAGGAGCAGCTGTGGCGGCGCGGCGGGAACCACATGATCGGAGCGCCGAAGGCGCTTGGAGATCTCCCCGGCCGGTTCTCTCTGCGCACCGACGGGGAGAATGAGGCCGAGAGAGGCAGGGACTGTCGGCGCGCAAACTCGGCGCTTTCGGACTTTACCAGCCTGGATAGAAGGCTGGGACCCACAGGTGAAAGGAAGGGCTCGCTTCACTTTTTTGGCTGGAGAGGGTGAGAATTGACTGAGGGGGCTCTTGGTTCTTGTGGGTGGGGGCGAGGAAGGGAGAAGTCCCAAGTGATTGGCTCCCAAGGTCTTTGGGATGATTCTCAAACCCTAAGTCAAGGCTTCCCTGGCCATTCTCCATCCAGTCCCTCGTCTTTCAGACAGAATTCCTAGGTCTTATAGAGGATGTAAGTTGCTACCGTTCCACCGCGACTTCGCGGATTAGCCACCTCACACCTGCCTACGTCTGTGTTAGTGCGTTTCCTCGCCATGTGTCAGAGGCAGCGACTTTCCCTCTTTGGGTGCTAGGCTCCTCGACTGTACCGAGATTTTGTATCTAGTGTCCTTCCATTGCTGATATTTAGGGAAACACCGCACTACCCCCACCTCCAATCATTTATCTTTGGGTGGCTCGGGACCCCTCTCTATATGATGGGGAGTGAAGCACAGTTTAAAGAGGATGAAGGCTGGGCTTCTGCCCTCTCGTGGTGATCTCCTCCAGTTCGCTCAGGCCAAGAAGGCTCCAAGCAGCCGAGCCGCTCCATCCCGAAGCGGGGCGGAGGGCTGAGAGAAGTGGGGGCCGGGGGAGGGGGAGCTGTGGCCGTCCGCCGGCGCGTCTCCTTGGAAAGGGGTGGGCACGGGGGGCCTGTTTGCTTCGAGGGTGTCTGGTTTCTGAGTTCGTTTTCTGCCACCCCGCAAGACCGAGCTCGGCCTCACCCAAGACTTCCTGCGTCGGTGGTCCCGCAGATCTGGATTCTTTTTATGATCTTTTGCAGGGAGACCTTGGGCCAGTCCCTTCCCACCCGCAAGCCCACAGTTTTCCTTTCTGAGAATTGAAGGAGGAAAAGCACGTGCAGATCTTGGAAGGAGAAGGAGGAAGGCTTTTATCCTTAGGATTTCGAGACTTGGTGCCGACAGCCAGAGGCTCCGGCCGAGATGCAGCTTTCCGGCTGCGGATGCAGGGTTGGGGGGAGCGAGCCGCGAGAGCACGGGCGGCCAGGCTTCAAGGGTTTTAGTCGCGTTCTTCGTGGCGACGAGCTCCGGGTAGATCCAGCCCCACCAAGCACTGGGCAACTGCCTTCGGAAGCAGGAGGCAAAGAGTCCAGGTCCTCGCTCCGCCGATCCGGGTATGGAAGCCAATCCGAACAATTTGCATGAGGACCTTCCTCCGCGGATGCACACTCGAACGACTGGAGAGGATTTTCACTTGCTCAAAACACTCCCAGCTTCCTTCTTCCAAAGTAACCACGCTGCGAAAATCCAGGTTTCATCCTATTTTTTTTTCAAAGGGGGAAAGGTTTAAAGTTGTTAAATTTTAACCAGATTACATCATAGCAGTCTTTTAATACTGAATTTTATGGTTCCAAGATTCAGATTTCCAAATGTTAAAATTTGGACTACTATCCTAGCATGAATCCCTAAATCAAATAATGTGTTTCTGTAATTCTAAGATTCTATGACCAGTGTCTAAATTCTTTGACTGTGATTATATCTCTATGACTTTAAACTTCTGTTCAGAGTATAAAAGCATATTCCTTATATATTAAGATGCTGGGAGTAAGATTTTGTGCCTGAAAATATGATGCCACTGTTGGCAGTTGTAACTTCTCCGTTTTAGACATTTTTGCAGCTCTAAGGTACATATTGCTTAATTTTAATTCCTGTCTAGGAATGTCTGATTGGAAGATTTGGGTCCTATAAATCCACATCTCTCTTATTTCATTCTAAAATATTAGTACTAGATCCACTATTCTATAACTCAAATAATCTAACAATTCTTATAATATTTGTGACCATATGCTTTAATGACTTTAAGACAGAGACTTTTAAGCTCCAGTTACTATGGTTAGAAGCCTCCATGTCTCAGGATGTTTTGATCCTCATTGTTTTGTGACTGTGGACACACTCTTCTAGAAATCCGATTCCTTTTTCTCAAACTTTTCAGCTACTGAGCTCTGCCTATGCATCAGACCAAGCGTTAGCATTCTGAGATTAGAATTATTAAGACTGTGATTCTAGAATTTCATAAACAAAGAATCCTTAAAATGCTGTTCCATAAATGTTTTATTCTAATAACACTTTTCAAAATTCTGTACTTTGAAGATGTAAAATTTGAATTAAAGGATTTGAGTGAACTGGGACAGTTAACCCGTTTGGATCAAAACTATACAGAAAGATCCGCTCAGTGCCAGGCCACTTCCTCAGTTTCCTCTCATCCAGTCTTCACCTCTTCTCTGGGGCAGTGCTCCTTAATATGTATAGGATTAACAGACCCATTGAGAACCATTTGAGAGCTACAGAGTTAGCTCTTGTCCCTTGGAAATCATTCTTCTAGTCCAGCTGGGGTGGGTTGATGTTGATATGAACAGATGCTGGGTGCTTTCCATCCTCTTCTGACTACCTACAGCCCTGAGTGTATCCTCAGCACCTTTTGGAAAAACCTTCCCCCTCACAGGCTATTTTATGTTAAATTTTGGGGGGAGAGGAGGAGTGCTGCTGATCTGTAGAAGATGCTAGAGCTCTTCCCCTAAACTACCGAGTTTTGAAGTGCCCTCGGAGAGTTTCGTAAATATAAAGGAGGGGATTCTAGGAGTTATGGGAAATTCCTCCACATCTTTGGACACAGATGCAGAGGTACCCTGCTGTTAAGGAAATCTTGGAAATTCAAGCTGGAAGGAAACCAGGCCCAGATTGTCAAAGGGGCTTGCTTAAAGTTGTGTAGAGGAGGTTCTACACTGAAAGGGAAACACAGGTATTTGGGGCCTTACCTCCTGGGCCTGCAGCCTCTCTGTCTTTTCCTGAGTTCTCTGTCCTCACTTGTGCTTGAAGTCCTGGCCCTCACCAGTCTCCTTACAGGGGGACAATGGAAGCCCTAGGCCCAGATGCTTGCCAATCAGATCTAAGAATCTCGGGGCAGCTAGAACACAGGGACTTCTGGATTACTCTGGGACAGTCAGTCAGGGTCAGTGGGTTGTAGGTATGGCCTCAGAGTGCCACAAAGGCAGTCAGCCCTGTGTCACGCTCAGCCTAGCCGCTGGTTGCAGCAGTGGCACCGAGTGAGAGCTGTCACTCGGCCCAGCAGCTTTGAACTATTTGTTGTCCTTCTTAGGCCTCAGTTTCTCCATCTGGAAGTGCCGGACTTCCTGTCGTTTCATTTCCACGGAGTCAAGAGGATGAAGTGGGGCATATCGCCAACCCGTGATCATCTTGTCTTTTAAATTGTTTTCAAGACAAAAATGGTTGTTTAAAAAAGGCTGCTGGGGTAAATTAAAGTCGTTCCCGCTCATACGCGGGAATGAGATGCTGTCCTCAAAGAAGTAGCCGTAGATTAAATTGTTTTCTGCCCGCCTAGAAGGCAGTATGTGTGTAGGGAGAGTGTTGGAAGTTTTCGAGTTTGCAAGAGTGTGACCTTATTTTGCTCCACGGAGGCGCAGGGACTCCCGGAGCTTAGTCAGAACAACACGGTTTCTAACGCTTTCTCCTGCTGGTTCACTTAAATACCGTGGACAGAGAATTACCATCATCGGGGCAGAGAAACCGGGGCCCAGAGAGGCGAGCTTTCTGCTTCCCTGCCGCCAGCCTCCCAGCTCACCCAGCTCACCTCGAGGAAGCTCCTAATCCCTGACTCAGAGCCCTCTCCCAGCGCTGCCCCCTGGTCTCGGAATGGGGAGTTCAGGAGCCGGCCGGGACAGCCCAGGAGCTCCGCGGCGGCTGCAGCGAAAAGGGCAAACCTTCCGGAGGACGCGGACCTGTCCCGCTGCGTACAGCGTGTTGGGGTCTGAGTGGAGCCTGAGCAACCCCCGCCTCTAGGTTAGCTCCTCCGCCCTTTCCCAGCCGCTGTGAGCATTCCTGAGCCGAGGACAGAGGAGCTCAAGGTAGATTTTGCTCAGAACCAGCGGGAGGGAGCTGGGCTGTGGCTGGGCCCTCTCCTAGGAAAGCTGTGCCCCGCTCCCCCCACCCCGCCCCCTCCACGGCCGGAGGAGGAGGTGAGTTCTCAGTAGGCTCACGTCCTCCTTTGGGTTCGAGGGCCTGTGGGGCAGGAGTGGCTCTCCAGAATCATCCGGCATCCTGATGTCTTGGTTAATCTGAGCTCTACTTGTGGCCTTGGGACTCGAAGAAGCGGGGAAGATTGTGAATGTTCATTTCAGTGGACAGAGTTCCCGGTTTGCGATACGATCTCAAAGGGCCTTGATTATCCTCTCCCTCTCAAAGCGGAAATGCACCAGACTGGGTTCAAGTATTGTCTGAGACACAGGAAGAAACAGTGATTTGACCTCCCTCCCCAGGCCAGGCTCAGCCCCAGGCCTTTGATTCTACTCCTTGAGGCCTCCTGCCCCGCCGTGACCATAAGGGCACTTCCACCTTGAAGCTATCTCGGCTCCCAGGGTCGGGGCGGGATGCGGACCCAGAAGGTTAGAGCGTGGTGCAGTGCTCAGGCAGGGACCCAGCCCACCCAGCGGCTGGTTGCAGCGCCGCGGGGGCAATAGTGAGGGAGCCCAAAGACACTTGTCTGTGGTTGCATGCGTGCATGGGTGGCCAAACTCGCCTCTGGCCTCTTTCCTTCAGGCTTTTTTGTCATTGTTTCTCTGTCTAGCCTGAAGGTGTATATCTTTCTTAGTCTTCTTTTCTTTCTTTCCTTCGCTTAGTCGTGTCCGACTCTTTGCGACCCCATGGACAGTAGCCTACCAGGCTCCGCCGTCCATGGGATTTTCCAGGCAAGAATACTGGAGTGGGCTGCCATTTCCTTCTCCAGGGGATCTTCCCAACCCAGGGATCGAACCCTGGTCTCCTGCATTGCAGACAGACGCTTTGCTGTCTGAGCCAGCTTCCCCCTTTCTTGCCTATCTGTATGAACCGGCCTTCACATCCTCCCTTCCTGGATACCTTTCCCCAGAATCGCTTGGAAGAGAGCCTGCACACTTCAGCTAGGGTTGGGCTGCCCATACCAGCCCCTTCCCTCCCAGAGGATGGTGCAGACAGTATCAGGGCTGGGACAGACACAGGTTCTGTCCTGATCCTCAGCTTTTCTGCCCAGGCACCTTGGAAGCTCTCAGCTCCTTGAGCTGTGCTGAGCCTGGCTGGGGAAGAGGGGAACACAAAGTTCCACATGCCAGCCTTTTGGAAAAACCTAAGAGTCCAAATAGTCCTCATCAGCACAGTTCTTCTGCTGATTGTCTCTGCACAAACTGGGCTACTTGGCTGCTCAAAGGCCCTCAATGACTCCCCTCCTCCAGGGCAAGATCAAGTACACCTTCCCTGGACAGGCAGGTCAGAGCCCTCCAGCACAATACAGCCCCTTCCCACCCCTGCTGTCTCCCTTAGTCTTCTCTGTCCCCAGCTTCAGAGGACTCCCTGCCAAGTCTTCTTCCATTCTCTCATATAAGTTCTTGCCCTCAGCCTGGACCAGCCCCCCTCCACTCCCCCATCAGCCCAAATGGGCTGGGAGTCATTGAGGACCTATTGAGCAGCCAAGTAGCCCAGTTTGTGCAGAGACAATCAGCAGAAGAACTGTGCTGATGAACTGTGCTGGGAAGTCCTCCCTGATCTGCCCAAGTCGAACACTCCCTCTTTCAGCCTGCCCCAGCATGACTGGATTTTGGCACTTGTCACACATTTTTGTGGTGTAGTAATTTGGTTATGTGACTGTTGCTGTTCTTCTCGGGGAGTTTCTTGATGGCAGGAAGTATAGTTTCCTGCAACTGGGCACCTGGGTCATCAGCACAGAGCCTGGCCCAAGAAAAAAAATGTGGCCCTGCTGTGAGAGCCAGTTACTCAGAGTCACCCAGGCCTAGGTCAGTTCCTATGTTTACCTCTTCTCAGCTGTGTGACTTTTGGCCACTTATTCACTCGGAACCTCAGCTTTTTGATCTACAAAATGGGGATATACTAATGTCATAAGAGAGCTGTGAAGGTAGGTTTTATTAACTGCAAATACTTGCAAAACTCTTCTGTTTACAGATACGGTTTTAAGCAATTTTGTGCATGAAGTACACTAACATGCCAGGAGACCTGGCAGCAAGTCTCAGGCCTATGACTAACTGGGCACTGGGGGGACATCCAGGAGAACAGGCAGAGCGCTGGCTTTAGAAGGTGTAATGACTTGATATGTCTTCTAGGCAGGAGGACAGCTGCAAAAAAGCCCAAAAGCAGGGGTCTCACAGGTAGTAGATGGGGCCTAAGGGAAGGTTCAGATGCTGAACAGCATATTCTGCCCTAGATTCAGGTATGGAGGCCCCCGGGATGAGCCTGGGGCTATCTGAGAGGCACAGTTGGTCCAGCTTGATCCTGCTGGACTGAAGTCTGAGAGTGTCATGGGGCAGCCTCTCCCTGTGGTGTCCTGGTAACTTAGGGCCTTGGATCTGTTATGCATCTCTGGTTTCTGTCTAGGCAGATCTGGCCCAACTTTTTGGCACAAGGGTTGAGGAGAGCTTCAGCATGGAACTGGGCATATTCAGAGGCATATTCTTCAGTCCTGAAGACATGCCACCCAGTAGGGTAGGAGTCTGGGGGCCATGGGCTTACCCTCCTGATATGGATTTGGACATACACCAAGAGTAGAGAAGAGGTGAGAGACTGCTCCTGGGGTCCCTTTAGGGGTTCTCATCCTTAGTGAGTGTTATATGTGGCTCCTTGTCTTCCTTGAGTCCTGGCCAGGCCAAACTGATCCCAGGTGTGGGGACCAAATGAACTGCTGGAATTTAGCACTGGTTCAGTGCAATAATACAATAGCTTCTATCTACAGGCTTCTATCATTTTTTTCCCCTGCTAAGTTCTAACTTTCTCATATATAGCCTATATGTAGTTTGTGGAGCTGATTGTGGTGGCATTTGCTGGCCTGGGATCATTGACACTGATTTTACTCAATGAGTGATTCATACAGTCCAAACTCAGGTAAGCATCTCTGCCTCCTTCTCAGGTTCACTTTGCTTCCCATCTCCTAGTCCTCTCCCTTGGGAACTGGCTTTTAGTCAAACATGGAATTGAAATAACATAAGCAGACCAACAGCAATGGAGGAAAAGAGTGTGCTCTTCACACCACACCATAGCTCTGTTCAGCATTTTATTAATGATACAGAAGAAGCCATAGAAGGGAAGCTGATTGGGCTTGTGGGCTGACCACACTGAGGTGCTGATGCTGGTAGCTGACAGATGCAAGACTCAGAATAATCACCAGGTTGGGAGACTGAGCCAAAACCAACAAGAAGACATTTAAAAAACTGTTATGAAAACATCATAACATTACAGAAGATAAAGCTGGAAGAAAAAAGTCACCCACATACCAATTACCTATCATTCATCTACTGAGGTTGTTTTCTATGTTTTGTTTTTTTTTTCTCCTTTGTGTTCTTATGCATCTATATATTTTTGCATAGGTGTAACAATACAGTGTGTACAATTCTATAGTCTATACACAATTCATTTACAATATTTTGTAAACATAACTGCATGTTGCCCTTTACTTCCCATTTTTCATCTTTAGTTGGGAGTGACATGGTCTTGTGTTGATTTAGTCCTTTTATGGTAGATAGGCAATTAGATAGTCTCCAATATCTCTCCTATAGGTGATGCTGCTATGTGTTTGTATAAAGAACTTGGTGTTTACTTTGAACTGTCCTTAAGATAAATTCCTAAGAGTGAGATTTATGGAATAAAGAATATTTTTGTGTTTTTTTTAAATTTTATTTTATTTTTAAACTTTATAAAATTGTATTAGTTTTGCCAAATATCGAAATGAATCCGCCACAGGTGTACATGTGTTCCCCATCCTGAACCCTCCTCCCTCCTCCCTCCCCATTATTTTTGTGTTTTTTAATATAGTTCTACCATGTTGTCTCCAGGACATCTTGCAACTCACCACAATCAAGATAATTAACATGTTCATCACCCCTAAACGTTTCCTTGTGCCCCATGTGATTGATTCATCCACCCCCCACCATTATCTGTAGGCAATCACTGATCTATTTATGTCACTACAGACTAGTTTGCATTTTATAGAACATTATATAAATGGAATAACAGTGTATTTTTTGTCTGTTTTCACTGAGCGTAATTATTTTGATATTCATCTATGTTATTATAATAATCAAATCCTTTTTTTGCTAGATAATATTCTATTACATGGACATACCACAGTTTGTTTATCCATTCACTTGTTGCTAGACATTTGGGTTGTTTCCAATTTTGGCTCTTTTAAACAAGCTGCTATGAATAGTTTTGTATAAGTCTTTGTGTGGCTAAATACCTTCAATAAATACGTAGGTCTTAAATTTTTAAGAAATTGCTAAAGTTTTCACAAAGTGGCTGTATTTCTTTTATTTCTGTTAGCAGTAGATGAGTTTGAATTACTTCATCTGTTCACCAAAACCTATTCGTACAATCTTTTAAATTTTACCCCTTTTAGTATATAGTGGTATCTCATTACAGCTTTAATTTGCATTTCCCTCAGGACTAATGATGTGTTTATTATCTTTTGCTGTGTAACAAATTACCCCCCAAAATTAGTGGCGTAAAACAACAAACATTTATTCTTTCACAGTTTCTATGGATCAGGAATCTGGGTGTGGCTTAGCCAGGTGTAGTTGGCAGAACTGACCCATGTTAAAATGGGTCAAAGCTTTAGCTTTAAAGCTGCTTTGAAATACTGCTGGATTTGAGGAAATTGGGGAGAAGAAGAAATGAAAGAACAAAGCATTGGAAAAATGGGCAGAATTGTCATTTTTAAAAATTTGACAAAATTGACAATTTGTCAGTCTTTACAGTTCTGGGGAAAAAAAAAAAAAGATTTGTCAAGCTGTAGTTTTCCTACTGGAGAGGAGTTTGAATTTTCCTAATGATTCTGTGAAACGGAACATTTGTTGAACAATGTACCTGTATCAGGCTTTGATGTAGTTCATTTAGTCAGTCCTCAGAACAGTCCCATTTTACAGATTTAGAAATTGAAATCTGGAAAGTTAAGTAAAACTCCACCAAGGCCATAAACCTAAGAAGGATTTGAACCCCCGCTCTATTTCCTATTGAAGCCCATAGACTTTCATTGTGGTACCCTAGTCTGTTCACATGCTATTACATTTTCAGCTCTGCCTCACAGTGTCCTTTGCCTCCAGGGCTCAGAAGACCTCTTGGAGTAAGTTCTAGTGGACAGTAAAATGTGCAGGGCCTCTGATCACTCAGTTTTAGCTAGCAGCCTGGGTTCTCCTTAGAGACTGAGCTGTGTTGCAAAACCTCCCTGTAGCCTCTACTCTAAAAGGCCTGAGTGGCCTCTGTAAGGTTGACCTCCAACAGTGAAAGACAGTAAGTCTCTACTCTGGCTGTCTTCATGAATGATATCTGCCTTATAATGGAAGAGTCACCTGTGGCCCAGCTTGAGATGTCTTCTGCCCAGTCAACACCTCCTATTTCAATGCCCCTAGATGCAACAAATTTTGGTTGTGAAACTGCTTCAAGTTTTAGCTTCAAATAGTGAGTGGGTGTATGATCAGGCCATCCAGGATGGCTGTTCTCTCTCTCTACCTCCCCTGCTCAGTCAGTCCCTGCCTCACCTATACTCTACTCATCTGACTGACCTTCCCTCTTGATCATAGAACCTAATCAGTAAATGCCTAGGTACTTGCCCGCTGGCCCCAGCTAGTGATTGTTCTAAACTTTAGATCAGAAGGTCTCCATTAGGACAGTTTATCAAAGGGTAGTGAGGGGCACGTGCCTCTGATCATTTCCTTGGTAACCAATGAACCAACCTGATGTCAGTTCCCTCCATAACTGGTAACCTCCCTCCCCCGACGGTAGGAAAGATGGCTGCCTGCTTTCCGCATCCACGAAGGGATGTCATTCCAGAACCATTTTGTGATGAGATCTTCTGTCCAATAAAGCACTGTGTCTCTGTCTCTGAGCTCTTTCTTCTGTCTTGTGGCTCAGCAAGTATAGGGCTTACAGGCCTGCAGGTGCAGCCCAACAGTGGGTTTGAGAAGGTTCTGTTTCCTCTCCAGGCTGTTTATTTAGTCATCGAATGGGAGGAGAAGATTTGGTTGGCTTGATCAATAGTTGTTCTTACCCCATGGAAGAGGAGAATGCAAAGTATGCTCCAGTCCACAAGATTACTTGGCATTGTCTATTGATTAAGTCATTCATAGGTCTTGCCTCTATATGTATGACTACTTTTTAAGTGTGTGTAAAGTTTTGTCTTAAATAAAATACAAATCCATTTAAAGATGTTACTGAAATGTTGGTAATTTTTTGGACCTGAAATTTATCAATCCATGTTTACTGAAAAATATGTCTACCTTATATGTACGTATGTCTACCTTATATGCATTTTGTGAGAACTGTGGAATTTATAGCTGTTAAAAAGTATTCTCACACTCAAAATAATTGAAAAGCACTAAAAGACTCCCTATAGTCTCTCTAGCCAGATGGAGTACTAGTAAACATATTTAACAAACAGTGAGTTGTTCAATGGCTATAAAGTTACAGTTATACAAGGTGAATCAGTTGTAGAGATCTCCTGTAGGACATAGTACCTATAGTTGTGCACTTAAAATTTTGTTAAAATTTAGGGTAGATTGCATGCTAAATATTCTTATCACACACACAGAAATTAAGGGATATAATGAATCTTTCTGAGGTAACAGATATATCTATCACTTTGAATATAGCGATAGTATCACAGATATATGCATATGTCCAAACTCATCAAAATAATGCATTAAACATGCACAGGTTTTTGTGTACTTATTGTAGCTCAATAAAGCTGTTAAAAAAAAAATCAGTAAGCCAAGGGTATTGACCAATTAGAGTAAATGTGCTGGACCAGGCCCAATCAGAATGGAAGCCTGCTAGGACAATAGCCACCCACCTCTTCTTGCTGTTTCAGGCTTTAACCTTTTAGTTACAGAATCTTAGGGGCATTCCAGGGAATCACAGGGGAAGGACAGCTTGGGGTGTGGGGGCTCAGCAGTGGCTGTTTATTTATGGGGCATCACAGCATTTCAGTATCTTAATCTCCAGCGGCTGCACGGAGATGGCATACAAAGCCTGGACACGGGCTTGGACTCTTCTTCCGGCACAGCTGACTCTCTGTGGCCACAAGCCCACCTGGTATCAGTGCACTATACCCTTCTGCCCCCAATTTGACTTTAAAATGCTCCATCGTGCCAGGCAAGTTTTACACCCAGATGGTAAACTTGTAAATGGTAAACCCTCCAAATCTTGTTTTGGTTGATTGAGGTTGTCTCCTCACTTCCTGTGTACAAGTGAGCCCTGTGAAGGGAAGGAAGCAGACTTTGACGTCAGGAATTGGTTCTGGGTTCACATCTCAATTCTACTTTTCTTCCTTATACCCTTGGGGGCAAGTCAATGAATGTGGTGGTGACATCTGCCCTGTCCCCTCATAAGTCTGTGCTGAGGTTCAAATGAAAGAAGGGAGAGGAGGTGCTTTGCAAACTGTAAAGTATTGGGCATACATGAGTGAGTCTCTGTTCCATAGACCAAAGGACCTGACTTAAGAATGTTGCTTGTCTGCTTCTGATTGAACCAGGGATTACAGATCTGCCATCTATTTAGAGTGTTTCCTGACTAACCTCATTATGTGACTATGGTATAGCTTTAGCTTTTAATGGACGGGGGAAGATCACTGCAGAAAGTGTGATCTTTCTTTCCTCTTAACCCTATAAAATCAGAGCTGATATGGGCTGCTAGAGAGTACCTAATTCATTTTGTAAATGGGGTCACTGAGGTCCAGAGAGGGCCCAAAGCCACATAGTGAGTTAATGGCAAAGTCAGGACCAGGTGTTCGGTTGCCCAGCTCCTTTCATCACAATATGTGATATATCTCATGGCAAACCATTCATTCATGTTTTTGATCACTCAGTTAAGTCATTAGTAAATGCTGGGCTCTGTGCTGACGATTTTGTGCGTGGACAAGTTGGATGCAATTCTGCTCTTAAGGTGCTCATGACACTGGGAAGAGAATGTTTTTTCAGAATCCTGAGACGGGACCAGAGAAAGTTATTTATGTAGGTCTGGCTTATATATATAACCCCCCCACCCCCACCGCTCTGGGAATGGAGGTGGTTTTTTGAGAACAATCAAAAAGTGTGATGAAGGAGTAGGAAGTGGGAAGGAGGTTCAAGAGGGAGAGCACATATGTATTCATATGGTTGATTCATGTTGATGTATGGCAGAAACAATATTGTAAAGCAATTATCCTTCAATTAAAAAAAAATAAAGACAACCACTGATTAAAAAGAAAAGTGTAATGAAGCCCAGAATCACTGACCCAACACCACTGAACAACCAAATATCCTCAACATCTATCTCATCCAGTATTCCCAAGAGCCTTACACTACAGATGGGGTTACTGAAGCCCCAAGTAGGGAAGGGTATATACAACCAGGAGCACAGGCCTAGAGAGTGCCAAAGCCGCTTTGATTGCAAACAGGGTGTGAGTCCGGGGCCTGTGGGTCTTATGAACCAGCTTTTAGGTAGAAAGAACATACATCTTGGTGCTGAGGAGACCTGGGTTCAAATCCTAGGTGTACCATTTCCCAGCTGAGTGATTTTGGGCAAGTTCCTCCTTGGGAGATTGTTTTCTCATGTGCAACATAGAGATAACTTACCTTGTAGGGCTCCTGTGAGGGTGAAATCAGTGTCTGTGGGGGTGAAGCCCTTAGTGTCTGGCATGTGGTGGGCACTCAGCACCTGTTCCTTTGCTGCCTCCACTAGCCCCTGGTGTGGACAGCTTGACCAATAACCGAGGCCTCAAGTACTCCCAGCTCTTTACACCTGAGTCCTGTGTCACATGACAAAGGCTTGGAATGTTTTCCTTGATTGAACAATAAAGAGGGCAGTGGTAAAGGTGAGGTTTGCTGCAGATTCAGGCCTGAAAATTGGGGCCTCTCTCCCAAAGCTCGCTCTTTCTCCCTCCCTCATGGGTGGGGCCCAGTCAAAGCTCCTGAAGTCCCAGTTTGGATGCCGGAGACACCTGCCATGCCTGACTGCACGGGGTGTCAGTTCTGCCTTGTCCCTGCTGCATTCCGGCTTCATATGTCAGCACCTCATGAAAATCTTCCAGGCCCTGGCTTTGAATAGCCCCTTGGCTGCCTGGGAGTGAAGAGGCTGGCTCTGTTTTGCCTGTCAAATCATCCGCTTTGTCTGTCTACAGGCAGGTAAGCTGGGTCTCCTTACATAATACCGACTGGGCCATCACTGTCAGGGCTGATTCTGCCTGGCTCAGGCTGAACAAACAGCCATTCAGCCCCACCAGCTGAGGCCGAGGCTGTGCAGTGGCAGGAGCTGCTATTCTTGGGAGCAGTTTAATGACAGTCTAAGCAGGTGCCATGCACTCTAGTGAGGAAGGAGCTAAGCTCCGACTTGCCTCACACGGCCAAGGCAAATCCTCCTTTCTCAGCTGAGTCAAACCTTCCAAAAGGACTCCCATTTTCAATTCTGGGCATGTGATATCACAAGTGGGCTACGTGAAACAAGAGGTAGCCCCTGATATACAAAGAGCCCTCAATATATACAGAGAATCTGATAACCCTGCCACAGTTCTTCTTTTGCCTTAACAGCTAGGAGACTTGGAACAAATTTAGTACTAGAGCAATAGTTAACTCATCCCAACTGCCTGGTAACATCCTCTGCTCCTTTTAATTGGTTCCCATCTTAGTCTTTACTCTTTTTTTTTTTTTTTTTTTTGGCTGCACTGTAAGGCAAGCTGGATCTTAGTTCCCTCATTAGGGATCAAATTGTGCCCCCTGCAGTGGAAGTGCAGATTCTTGACCAGTGGACTGCCAGGAAAGTCCCTTATCAGTCTTTATTTAATGTATTTTTTATTGTGATAAAATATATAGAACATAGAATTTACCATTAGGGACATTTATTACACTCACTGTGCTGTACAACCTTTGCACTATCCAAGTTACAGAACATTTTCATCACCCCACAACAGAAACTGCTTACTCATTAAGCTGTTAGTCCCCATTTTTTAACTTTTAAGATATCAAACGATCCTTGTAAAGTGAGTAGAGGGTATGGATTTGAATAAATATAATAAAGGAATAAGCAATTCAAATTTCATGTATTAGCTAGACATATTCACTTTTTGTTTTATCATATTTTTCCACATTCACTTGTGTATCATTCTCGTCTTTGTTCAACTAGACAAGGAGTTGTGGCTCATTTCTGATCTGCATATGTCATTCCATATTCCCTTCTTTCTTCTCCTCTCCTCCCCCCATCTTCCCTCCCTTTAGACTTTCAAATCAACTATTATCTACCAGTCTTCTATCTAGCAATAAAAATCTGTATGAATTATTTATGACTTATCTATGAATTATCTGTCTATATATCTATCATTTGTCTATCTTTCTACTCTCCATCCATCCATCTGTGCTTCTCTTTGCAAATCTAGATCATTGGTTCTCAGCCCTGTATATTAGAATCACCTGTTAAGGTTTTAAAATCTACTGATGCATGATCCCATCTTGGTCCAGTTAAAATGGATTTTTGTGGGACCTTGGCATCTGCATATTCTTTAAGTTCTCATAGGTGGTTCTAGTGCATAGTGAAGATTAAGAATTACTCACCTAAATTAACTTCTCTTAATACTTAACCTTCTGTAGAAACTTATCTCAGTTCTGGTCCTCAGCTGGTCTATTTTTTACATAAATGCCATTGACTACACATAATGCTGTTTAATTGGCCTTTTAACAACATGTGTAAACAAGTTTCAATGTACTTAAATATTTTTCAAGAACATCATTTTAAAACCTGCTGAGGGTTTTATTAACACATATGTTACATTTATTTAATCAGTCTCAAAATTTTGATTAGGATTGTATTGAATCTATAAATGGATTAGAGAAATTCTGTGTATATTTGATATACATTTAATCTAAAATTTAAAACTTTGAACATATACAAAATAAATGATATGATGTACTCTCAAGTGCTCAATATTGCACACACTGGTGCTCCAAAACCATTAGTCCTGTTCACTTCTGTCCCATCTGTATCCCTATCTTCCCCTACTAACACATTATTTCGGAACAAATCCCAGACCTCATATACACTCAGTGTAAGTAATTCAATATGTATTTGTAAAAGATAAAGCCCCAATATCATTGTTGAACAACAACAACAAAAATACCCCAAAAAGAAAAGCCATAATAATTCCTTAATATTATCAAGGGCAACTTGATGGCTTATTAAAAGTAAAGTTTCAGATTTCTGATTGCTCATGAACATAATTATTTTATTTTTATATTTTGGGGAGATTTAAAAATTTTTTTAAATTGTGATAATACTTGGGATTGGTCTTGATTGGTCTTAAGTCTCATTTAATATAGAAATTTCCACTCTATCTTTAATTTTTTCCTTGGACTTTGTTGAAGAAACTGGATTGTTGGTTTTATAGTGTTTTCCATGTTTTGGATTGTGTTCTTACAGTATAATTTAACATGTTTTCTATCTTCTGTATATCCCATACATTGGTGACTAGGGCTAAAAGTTTACATGACATTAAAACTTCCAATTTATGAACATGTTTTACTTATCATTTTAATTTAGATTTTCCTTGATGTCCATCAATGATATTTTCTATTTTTCTCCATAAAGATTATGCACATTTATTAAAATTATTTCTAATACTTTGTCTTGTTTGGATAAAATTGGATATGTTCAGTGTTGTTTTTTTTCCTCTCAGCTTTATTGAGATATAAGTGACATGTGACATTGTGTAAGTTTAAAGTGTACAATGTGATGATTTGATACATGTGTAAATTGCAAAATGTTTATCACAAGAAAGTTAGTAAACACATCACATAATTACCATTTTTTGTTGTGTGGTGGAGGAGACGGCAATGGCACCCCACTCCAGTACTCTTGCCTGGGAAATCCCATGGACGGAGGAGCCTGGTAGGCTGCAGTCCATGGGGTCACTAAGAGTCGGACACGACTGAGCGACTTCACTTTCCCTTTTCACTTTCATGCATTGGAGAAGGAAATGGCAACCCACTCCAGTGTTCTTGCCTGGAGAATCCCAGGGACAGCAGAGGCTGGTGGGCTGCCGTCTATGGGGTCGCACAGAGTCGGACACGACTGACGCGACTTAGCAGCAGCAGGTGGTAAGATCACTTAAGATCTACTCCCTTAGCAACTTTTAAGTGTACAACAACGCATTGTTAACTACGGTCACCATGCTGTATATTAGATCCCCAGAACTCACTCCTCTTATAAGCAGAAGTTTGTACCCTTTGACCAACATCTCCTCATTTCTCCCACTCCCCAGCCCCTGGCAACCACCAGTCTACTCTCTGTTTCTATGAGTTTAGCTTTTCTAGATTTCACATGTAAGTGAGATCATACAGTATTTATCTTTGTTTGTCTGACTTAAGAAATGTTAGCTGTTTTTAAACTGCTTTTATCTACTTGTTTGTTACTGATGGATAGTAATACAACTGATTTTTTTTTTTAAAGATTGATTTGTATCCAGTAACTGGTTCAATTCTTTTAAAAAATCTAATAATTTGTTCTCAACTTCTTTTCAATGTAGATAATCCTATAATCTGTGAGTAATGACATGTTTATTTCTTATTTTCAAATATATTAATATACATACATATATGAGATATGTATCACCAGGCTTCTCCTCCACCACATCTCCTTACTTGCCCTTTTTTCCAAAGCATCTCTCTGGCTTTTCTCTTACCTGGTTCTGACCTGCTCTCACCTCTCTGTCCCAACCATTCACCAGGTGGCTCCTCATGTGCCACCTCTTCAGGGAAGCTGTCCCCTTCTGGTACCAGATGATTGATTTGTTTTTCCGGACTCGACTAGAAGTTCCTTGGTGCCAGGAATGGGTCTGGGTTCACCACTGTGTCACCAGCCCTTACTGCAGGGCCTGGCCCAAAGCAGCTGCTGGGTAGATGTTTGCTAAATGGTCAGATAATTGGATGAATGAAAAGGAATGGAGGACACTTGTTGATCACCTTGAATGAGGATTTGTTTGCAGATTAGCAGTCAAATTATTTAAAAACCCAGATCCACAGAGAGCTAGGGAAATGAAGCAAGAGTGACAGGGAAAATGGCTTCTAAAAATACCAGAGCCTCAGGGTCTTATTTTCACACCTGGCCTGGCTAGTTTTGTTTATTCACAATTTTCTTATTTCCATGTAAATCACATCCCTTGTATCAGTCTGGCTTTGACACTATGTCTTCCTGCCTTTGGGTTAAAAAATAAACACTATGGTTAGTGACCTTCTGTATTTAACATGCTGCTATGATTAAGAGCTACCATTTACTGGACCTTACTGTGTCAGGAAGTGTGTGGAGTGCCTGACATCTGATATCTAATTAAATCCTCACTGGTCAGTGCTATTTCCCTCATTTTGTAGGTGAGGAAATAAGTCCAGAGAGGTTAATGATTCATGGTCACCCAGGAAACGAACAGTGAAGCTGGGATTTGAACCCGTGTCAGACCCTTTAGTTCTTCAGTTCTTATCTCTCCAGTTTACAGAGTGGCTCCATGTTCATCATCTCAATGGATCCCTGAAGCCTCTCATGAAGGAAGGAAGCAGGCCTCCCTAATCCCCTGTGGAAGGTGAGGGAGTTAACGACAAATTTAGAACTTCAGCTCGGTCCAGCAGACCCTGTGCTCAGCCTTTGCCAGGGCTGTGACTGTGGACAACGTGTTTTCCGTCTCCCAAGTCTCGGGATCTTCATCTGTAAAATGGGAATGAGGGTTTCTTTTTCTTCCCCTCACATCACATATATGCTCTCTTTTCCAGTACCGCTTCTTCAGCTCTCTGGCACTAACTACTTGTCCTACAATTCAATTCAATTCCAACACTGACTACCTGGAGCCAGTGTCAGATTTCCCAGGTTAAAGGCTCAGTCCCAAGACTGCCCTCACTTTGCAAGTAGTGGGTTCCCAGGTTATGTGCCATATCACTTGGCTACAATGTCAGGGTTTCCCACAATTCCTCTCCTTGGGTTTAGTAATTTGCTAGAACAATTCACAGAACTCCAGAGAATGCTATACTTACAACTGCAGTTTATTATGAAGCATATAAATGAACAGCCAAGTGAGGAAGTACACGGGATAATATCCCAGAGTCCAGAGTTGAGGTGATTCTTTCCCCATGGCGTGAGGGTGCACCACCGCCTGAGTGCCTTGATGTGTTCCTCAACTCAGAAGCTCTCCAGACTCATCTTTTAGTTTTTTTTTTTCCCTAAATAGAGGCTTAGCTTGGCTGGTAAAGAATACCTGTAATGCAGGAGACCCCAGTTTGATTCCTGGATCAAGAAGATCCCCTGGAGAAGGGATAGGCTACCCACTCCAGTATTCTTGTGCTTCCCTGGTGTTTCAGATGGTAAAAAACAGAGGTTTTATTACATATGATTGATTGTATACACTCATACAAATCATTGACCAGTGATGATTGAACTCAATTTCCGGCCGATTGCCCCTCGCCCCCTCCCAGGTCAGGGGTGGGAAGGAAGGGCTGAAAGTTTCAACCTTCTCTAATCAAGTCTTGTTCTTTTGGGTAACTAGCCTTCATCTGATGGAGAAGGCAATGGCACCCCACTCTAGTATTCTTGCCTGGAAAATCCCATGGACAGAGGAGCCTGGAAGGCTGCAGTCCATGGGGTCGCTGAGGGTCAGACACGACTGAGCGACTTCACTTCCACTTTTCACTTTCATGCATTGGAGAAGGAAATGGCAACCCACTCCAGTGTTCTTGCCTGGAGAATCCCAGGAATGGGGGAGCCTGGTAGGTTGCCATCTTGAGCATGGTACTTAACCTCTACAAACCTCTGTTTTCTTTTCTGTGAAAGCGGAATTATAATACCTAATCCAAAGAGTCATAAGAAGTAGGTGAGAAAATGTTTATATAGTGCTTAGCATTTAATACACGTTGATAATTAGATCTGTAGTCAGAGTGTGTAACATCTCTATGACCTACTTTCTCTGCTTAACTTCAATTCATAAAACTTTTCTGTCTTGTTACTCATTGTTCATGCTTGTTATTTTGAATGGCTGCAGAATATTTCATCAAGCTTCATTGTAATTAACTCAGTCATTTTCTTATTGTTGGATATTTAAATTACTTTCAGTTTTTCTCTAGTATAAAAATATGGTTAATATTTTGGAATATAAAATATTTTTTTTAATAGCAAAATAATTTAGTTAAACAAAATCACTGCAGATGGTGATCACAGCCATGAAATTAAAAGACGCTTACTCCTTGGAAGGAAAGTTATGACCAACCTAGATAGCATATTCAAAGGCAGAGACATTACTTTGCCAACAAAGGTTCGTCTAGTCAAGGCTATGGTTTTTCCAGTGGTCATGTATGGATGTGAAAGTTGGACTTCGAAGAAAGCTGAGCACCGAAGAATTGATGCTTTTGAACTGTGGTGTTGAAGAAGACTCTTGAGAGTCCCTTGGACTGCAAGGAGATCCAACCAGTCCATTCTAAAGATCAGTCCTGGGTGTTCTTTGGAAGGAATGATGATAAAGCTAAAACTCCAATATTTTGGCCACCTCATGCGAAGAGTTGACTCATTGGAAAAGACTCTGATGCTGGGAGGGATTGGAGGCAGGAGGAGAAGAGGACGACAGAGGATGAGATGGCTGGACGGCATCACCGACTCAATGGACATGAGTTTGGGTAAACTCTGGGAGTTGGTGATGGACAGGGAGGCCTGGAGTGCTGCGATTCATGGGGTCGCAAAGAGTCGAACACGACTGAGCAACTGAACTGAACTGAACTGATTTATATCTCAGTCTTGAGTAAAATTTTGTGATACATACCCTGGATACAAAGATGGTTCAGCCTTGGTCCCTTGCTTCGGGGAGCTCATGGTTCTGAGTGGAGAGACACCTCAGTTATATAAAGCAGGGAGTACTCAGTGCTGTTAGAGAGAGGAACAGAATACAGATGCATGAAATGAAAGGGAAACATTACTGTGCAGGAAGTATTTGTGGATCTGGAAGCTCCAAGAAAGTTCAACTCATCCATTCAGTCGTGCACCCAGCATGTTAAGCACCTCTGCTAGTGGGGTTGCATCCTGCCCTCAGGAACGCATACACTGTTGGGCTTTAAAACCAGGACCCTAATCCTAGGTAGAAAGGCCACAGAGAGACTATCAGCTCTTCTCAGAAGCAGAAGAACTGGAGGCAGCCTGCCTGGAGATAGAACTGGAGGTAGAGGAGGTCTTCTGAGAGCAGGGCTTTCTCCAACTTACTTTATACTAAAACATTTTTATACTTAAATGTAAAATGTTTATGCTAAATGTTTTTATAGTACAATATTTTAAAATTTAACTGGCAGGATAAAGGTTCCAAAGAAGTAATTAAGGTTGTTGGTGGTGATGATGTTGATGATTGATGATAGGTAACATTTACTGAGTGCTTACTGTACTAGGGGAGAAGGCAATGGCACCCCACCCCAGTCCTCTTGCCTGGAAAATCCCATGGACGGAGGAGCCTGGTGGGCTGCAGTCCATGGGGTCGCTAAGAGTCAGACACGACTGAGCAACTTCCCTTTCACTTTTCACTTTCATGCATTGGAGAAGGAAATGGCAACCCACTCCAGTGTTCTTGCCTGGAGAATCCCAGGGACGGGGGAGCCTGGTGGGCTGCCATCTATGGGGTCGCACAGAGTTGGACACGACTGAAGCGACTCAGCAGCAGCAGCAGCAACACTTATAGTAGTCCTATGAGGTTGTGCCGTTTTCACCACTTCAAAGATTTGGAAATGTATAGCATGTCAACGTCTTAAAATGGCCCCTCTTGCCTGCATCGTCCTCTAAATCATCGAGTACAGGGGCCAAGAATGCCCCAGTGCTATGTCATCTCAGGCCATAACATAGAATAGGTGCTCAGGGGCTACAAAATAAAGGAATGAATGAATCACTTGAGTTGAAGGTCTTCCACAGCATATTAGATGTGCGATGTACATATTTATGGGATGCATTGCCTCCTACCTTATGGGCTTTTTTTTGTTCTTCTATTAGTAGGCTCTGATAATTCAACCACTTCAGGTGGTAAGAAGAGTTTAGGTTACTGCTTTGCTAGTGGACTATTGTGAAGATTCATAGGAAAGGAAAACAGAAACAGGAAACTTCTTAATGGTCACACCACCAAGACTTATGGAGACCTGGTGCCTCATTCTGGATACAACAGGTCTATTAGTTGTCCTGTGGAAGTGGGCATCTGATGTTTTTAACATAGTCTATGCAAATAATGAGCAAAAGAGCACTGGGATGGCTACAGTATTATTGGACAAAATAGATTAAAATTTTTTAAATAATTAAAAAATTTTTCACTAATGAAATATTGACTTTTTGTTTTTTGCCGTGCAACACAGAATATAGGATCTTGGTTCCCTGGCCAGGGATTGAACCTGTGCACCCTGCATTGGAAGCAAGGAGTCTTAGCCACTGGACCACCAGGGAAGTCCCAGATCAAAATTTTTTAAACTTATTTTTTATAAATAAAATTATATATAAGGTCTACAACATGTTTCTTTCATATATGTGTATACATATATACATGTAAACTAATTATCCTGATAAAATTAACATATACATCACCTCCCATAGTTACCATTTTGTGTAGGATTTACTTTCTTAGGATTTACACTTGGGATTTACTTTATTAGCAAAATTCAAGTATATAATATGTTACTGTTAACTACAGACATTAGTTTTCTAGAACTTATTAGGCTTCTAGAATTTATTCATCTTGTAACTGAAAGTTTGTACCCTTTGATGGAAGTCTCTTCGCCATTCTACTCTCTGTTGCTATGAGTTCTGCTCTTTTTGTTTGTTTGTTTTTCAGATTCCACATATAAGTGAGATCATGTGATGTTTGTCTTTCTGTGTCTGGCTGATTTTACTTAGCTTGATCTTCTACAGGTTTATCTATGTTGTCGCAAGTGGCAGAACTTCCTTTTGTTTTAAGGCTGAAAACATATGCCATGGTGTGTATACACCACATTTCTTTACCGATTCCTCGGCTGACGGACTTCTGTTGTTTCCGTGCCTCGGCTGTTGAGAATAATGCTGCAGTGAACACTACAGTGCAGACGTCTCCACAAGGCAGTGATTCTGTTTCCTTCAGATGCACACCCTGAAGTGGGCTTGCTGGATTATATGATAGCTCTATTTTTAATTTTTTGAGGAACCTTCACACTGTTTTCCACACTGGCTGCATTAATTTGCATTCCTACCAACAGAGCACAAGAGTTCAGTTTCTTCCGCATCCTCACCAACACTTTTTATCTCTTAACTTAGATAATAGCCATGCTACAGGTGTGAGGTGTTAGCTCACTGTGGTTCCGATTTGCATTTCCCAGATGATTAGTGATGTGGTGCATCTTTCCATGTATCTGTATGCCTTTTTTGAAAAAGTGTCTATTCAGGTCCTTTGCCCATTAAAAAAATAGGGTTATTTGCTCTTTTGCTGTTGAATTGTATGAGTTCTTTATATACTTAGGGGTATTAACTCTTTATCAGATATGTGTGTGCTCAATTGCTTAGTTGTGTCTGACTCTTTGCGACCCCATGAACTGTAGACAGCCAGGCTCCTCTGTCCATGGGATTTCCCAGGCAAGAATGCTGGAGTGGTTTGCCATTTCCTCCTCCAGGGGATCTTCCTGATCCAGGGATGGAACTCATGTCTCCTGTGTCTCCTGCATTGTCAGGTGGATTCTTTACCACTGAGCCACCTGGCGAGCCCTTATCAGATAAATGGTTTGCAAATATTTTCTCCCATACCACAGTTTGCCTTTTCATTTTGTTGATTGTTTCCTTTGCTGTGAGAAAATGTATTAGTTTGGGTCTCATTTTGTTATTTTAGCTTTTGTTGCCTGTGCTTTTGGAGATAAAATAGATTCAAGTAAAAAGTTTACAAGCGGTAAAGAAGGACAATACATGTTAATAAAAATGTAATCCATCAATAAGTATTAAATTAGGTAACAACTATAAACATGCATATACCTGCAAATAGAGTCCCCCAGTATATGAAGAATAATGGATAGACTAGAGGAGAGAGAAGGACAAGTCTATGGTAATAGTTGGAGACTATTTGTATTTGGAATATCATTTTTCTCCAACTAGTTCATGCAATTCATTGTTGAAGAAAGAGAGTTAATTGCAGAGCAATGAGTCACCATGGTTTTCAGAAACAGGATGAGGGGGGAATAAGGGCAGAATAATTCAGGATAAGTAGATGGATTTGCAGCACACCTCTGAAGTTGAGAGCTGGTGTACAGCTGGTGTACAATCATGGGTTTGATAACAAAGTGCTGTATTCACATCATTGGCAGTGGGCATGGAGAACAGCACCTCAATCATCTCGCAGCTTGGGGAGAGACTGGAATTTCTTTGGTTCATAGCTGCTCTCATTTTGGAAAGTCTTCTGGTCCCCATGTGAGAGTCCTTAGCCCCTTACTGTGTACCTACTATGTGCTGGGCACCGGTACTGTACCAGGGATGTGAAATGAATGAGATAAGGAATGAAGTACTGACACATGCCACAACATGGATGAATTTCCAAAAAAAAAAAAAAAAAATCATGGTAAGTAAAAGAAGCCAGACACAAAAGACTACATATCATATGATTCCACTTATATGAAGGGTCCAGGAAAAGCAAATTTACAGATACAGAAAGCAGATTAGTGGTTGCCTGGGGCTGGGGCTGCGAATGGGGAGTGATGGCATGAGAGAAATTAGGGGGATGATGGAAACATCCTTAAACTGGACTAGGTGGTAGTTGCACAGCTCTGTAGATTTATGTTGTAAGTCCTGAATTATACACTTAGAATATATTAATTTAATGGTGTATAAATTATACTTCAATTCAGTTAAAAAAACCTCATGAGGTCCCTGCCTCTTCTTCAGGAATATGGATCTTCCTCAGGAAGAGGAGCTGGCAGGACACACACTGGACATCCTGAGGTGGAGCCGGCGTGTATCAGACACAGAGCTGGGCGCTGAGAGGAGGAGGGGGCAGGCAGGAGGTGTGTGCTTGACTCATTTTCACTTTGGGAAATACGTACTGCATGCTCTGCATGTTTTATCCTTCCCCCACCAGCAAATGTTTCATGCCTAGCCTGGGACAGGACCACTAGGACCCTACTTGTGTCTGCACTGGTTGGTCTATGCTATCCTCATGGTTTTTTGATGGTCAGCCAAGGGTGGGAATTTCAACCCACTCCAGCCAGTCTCAGAACATGGAGGCCTAGAAGGGGAAAGGGCTGTGACTCTGGTTCAGACAGCAACTGGGTGAATTGAAACCCAGATCTCCAGCACCCTGTGCTCCTACTTCTTCCCAGCAGGTCTCTCTGGACTCCCGCATTGCAGGCTGTTTAGGACAAGGCTGGGAGGACCTGGACTTTGTCTTCTGAGATGGTGGAAATCTGGACTTGAGGTCAAGCTTTCTCTCGGGGACCAAGGATCTGTGTTTGCACAGTGGGGGTGTGAGATGAGGTGAGCTCTCCTGAATACTGATCTTTTTTGAATAAAGGCCTTACTCTAGGGAGCTTGGTAGTTCCAACCTGCCCAGGAGCTTGGGACATCCCAGCCCCTGGGCCAGCTCTTGGAGGTGAGTCACAGGGAAGGAGAAGATAATTCCATTATGGAAGGGGGCCACCCACTGGGGTTTTATTATTCAGCATAATAGAAAAGTAATTGCCTTCATTTATCCAGTGCCTAATATGAACCAGACACTGTGGTAGGTGCTTCCCTGGCTTTATCCCACTTAATCCTCACAGTAGCAGGCAAAAGGTAGATGGTAGGATTTGTATTTTACTGAAGAGGAAACTGAGGCTCAGGGAGGTGAGGCAACCTAGTATGCACTCCCTGTCCACATCTGCCTGTTGAAATCTTACTCGTGGCTTGAGACCCATCTCTGGTACCATAGCTCTCCTTGGAGACACCTCATTACCTCCACTGTATCTCTCCCCCATGGCACTCAGGCTGTCAGCTGTAGTTCTCTGAGTTTGTGTCCAGTTGCCCCACACGACTGGGAGCTCCTGGAGGGCAGGAAGCTGGCCCAACTGGGCTCTGCCTTCCCAGAGCCTGGCAAGGCCTTCTGGGAACATGGGTTGGATTGACTCTCAATATACAAATTGAGTCAAGATTTACAGGTTACAATAAGAAGGAAGAATACAAAGTCAGCAATGGTGAAAGTAAGTTGTAATCCTCTTATCCACCCTATGAAGTAGGAATAATGATCTTCATTAAAAAGCAATAAGGATAGCATCCCGGAGAGCCTGAGTTAGTTGACCGAGGTCACGCTGCCAGCAAATAGTGGGACTAGATTCAGCCCCTGGCCTGTCTGACTCCGAAGCCTATGTTCTTTTCATTGTTCTAGGGAAGTTACTGGATTTTAGTCTTTTGAGTCCTCCTTTACAATTGCACCATATCTATCAACCACCTGTGAGACTGCTTAATATTTGTTCTTTAAACCAATTCATTATTTAGGAGACACAAATTTATTCTAAAAAGAAAGTTTAGATGGAAGCCTAGTATTGTTTATGATAATTAAATTAATTAGTTATTATAAGTAAGTTCACCCCAGTTTCTCCTTTGCTGGTGTGTGCCTTTGCTCTGGGGAATCCAAATCACACCCCCTCTCCCATGTGTTTCACACTGTCCCCACAGTCCCTTTTAAATCTCTTCTCGCCTCTTCTCCTGTTTACTGTCCATTTTCTCACATGATGCTCAGAGTCCTGGAGAGTAAGTATTAGAAAGGACACGGAAAGTTTCATCGTGTCAGTGAGTCTGAATGAGCTTGTGGCTTGCTCACAGGCACATGTGAATCAGTGGTCATGTGGCTAAGTTCAGGGGTTTTCACTGCTCACATTTCATTGACCAGAAGTAGTCACATGATGCCACCTTACTGCAAGACAGCAGGAAGTGTAGACTCCCATGGAAGGAGAGGAGAATCAAATAATGGTGAGCATTAGTAACGCTCCTACAAATCACTCCTCATACATTCCTAAGGGAGGGGTGCATGCGTACGTGCTAAGTCACTTCAGTCATGTCTGACTCTGTGAGTCTCTATGGACTGTAGCCTGCCAGGCCCCTCTGTCCATGGGATTCTCCAGGAAAGAATACTGGGGTGGGTTGCTGTGCCCTCCTCCAGGGAATCTTCCTGACCCAGGGATCGAACCTGTGTCTCTTATGTCTACCTGCATTGACAGGTGGGTTCTTTACCACTATCCCACCTGGGAAGCCCAAGGGAGAGGTACTAAGTATTATTTCTCTCCTATTAATGAGGGAACTGAAGCCCAGCCGGGCAAGTTGACCAAAGCCACGCAGATGTAAAAAAGTGAAGCCAGGATTTGAACCCAGGCAGTCTGGCTCATGTATAAAACCCACTTAGGTGACCTTAGATAGTTGTGCTTCATTATTCCATGTATTATGTTTGCATTGTAAAAATAAACTACTTGCTCAAGATATGACTGAGGAAAAAAGCCAATTAATGCCTAACATATAACCAGTTATTCTATTTGTATAAGGTTCTTATGGCTCCTGAAACAAATCACCATAGGCTTGGTGGCTTAAAACAGTATAGATTAATTGTTGTATAATTCTAGAGACCAGAAGTCAGAAATAGTTTCATTGGATTAATTTCAAGGTGTCAATAGGGCTGGTTCTTCCGGGAGGGTCGCGTGGAGAATCCATTTCTTTTTATTTTCTATCTTCTGGAGGCAACCTGCATCCCCTCATTTTCGGCCCTTTCCTGAAAATATTCTAACCTTTTGCTTTCATCATTACTTCCTCTCGGTAGTCAAATCTCCCTCTTAACAAAAATACTTGTGTTTACATTTAGGGCCTTACATTAAAGTACATTATCTGTGTAATTTACTACAAAGATAATCCAGAAATATATCCCCATATTAAGATCCTTAACTTAAACACATCTGCAGAGATGTAAAATGATATTCACAGGTCACAGGGTTGGCATGTGGGCCTCTCTGAGGGCCATTATTCAGCCTGCCACACTCTCTGTGTGCGCTCTTAGTACTTGGATTTCAATTGTCATTGTTTTTTTTCTTGGGGCTGTGAGCACTTTCTACCTTCAGGATAGCAATCTGTCATTGCTGATTTCCTCTTCTGGAATTCATGCTTCCTGAGGGCAGGGACTGGGGCTGATTTACCTTCCTCTTTACAGAGTTGGACATATACAGATAATACAGAATTGTGGATGAAAGTGATTAAATTGAGTGCACTAAAAATTTCAGAAACAACTGTAGGGAAGGAGAAACCAGTAAATGGTGGTCCCCAGGTAACCACCTTGTTTAGGGTGGAGAGAGGCTGACCCATGGTCTGCCAGGGCACACTGCTGCTTTGCCCTGCGCCACTGCCTCATACCTGCAGGTTGAGGAGCTGATAGTCAAGGGGAAAGTTGGCTGTCATCTCACTAACACCTTCGACTCATTGACTCATTCAGCAAATGTTTATTGACTATCTCTACATGTTAGTAGAGGAGGCGGCCTTACAAATAGCTGTGAAAAGAAGAGAAGCAAAAGGCAAAGGAGAAAAGCAAAGATATACCCATTTGAATGCAGAGTTCCAAAGAATAGCAAGGAGAGATAAGAAAGCCTTCCTCAGTGATCAATGCAAAGAGATAGAGGAAAACAATAGAATGGGAAAGACTAGAGATCTCTTCAAGAAAATTAGAGATACCAAGGGAACATTTCATGCAAAGATGGGCACAATAAAGGACAGAAATGGTATGGACCTAAAAGAAGCAGAAGATATTAAGAAGAGGTGGCAAGAATACACAGAAGAACTGTACAAAAAAGATCTTTATGACCCAGATAACCACGATGTTGTGATCACTCACCTAGAACCAGACATCCTGGAATGCGAAGTCAAGTGGGCCTTGGGAAGCATCCCTATGAACAAAGCTAGTGTTTTAATGCCATTCAGAAATGAATTGCCAGTCCAGGTTCGATGCAGGATATAGGAAGCTTGGGGATGGTGCACTGGGATGACCCAAAGGGATGGTATAGGGAGGGAGGTGGGAGGGGGGTTCAGGATGGGGAACACATGTACACCCGTGGCAGATGCATGTTGATGTATGGCAAAACCGATACAATATTGTAAAGTAAGATAATAATAATAATGAAAAATTAAAAAAAATAAAATTTGAACAAAGCTAGTGGAGGTGATGGAACTCCAGTTGAGCTATTTCAAATCCTAAAAGATGATGCTGTGAAAGTGCTGCACTCAATATGCCAGCAAATTTGGAAAACTCAGCAGTGGCCACAGGACTGGAAAAGGTCAGTTTTCATTCCAATCCCAAAGAAAGGCAATGCCAAAGAATATTCAAACTACTGCACAATTGCACTCATCTCACATGCTAGCAAAGTAATGCTCAAAATTCTCCAAGCCAGGCTTCAACAATACATGAACTGTGAACTTCCAGATGTTCAAGCTGGTTTTAGAAAAGGCAGAGGAACCAGAGATCAAATTGCCAACATCCGCTGGATCATCGAAAAAGCAAGAGAGTTCTAGAAAAACATGTACTTCTGCTTTACTGAATCTGCCAAAGCCTTTGACTGTGGATCACAACAAACTGTGGAAAATTCTCAAAGATATGGGAATACTAGACCACCTGACCTGCCTCCTGAGAAATCTGAATGCAAGTCAAGAAGCACCAGATATAACTTGACATGGAACAACAGACTGGTTCCAAATTGGGAAAGGAGTATGTCAAGGCTGTATATTGTCACCCTGGTTATTTAACTTATATGCACAGTACATCTTGAGAAATGCTGGGCTGGATGAAACACATACTGGAATCAAGACTGCTGGAAGAAATATCAATAACCTTAGATATGCAGATGATACCACACTTATGGCAGAAAGCAAAGAACTAAAGAGCCTCTTGATGAAAGTGAAAGAGAAGAGTGAGAAAGTTGGCTTAAAACTCAACATTCAGAAAACTAAGATCATGGCATCTGGTCCCATCAATTCATGGCAAATAGATGGGGAAACAATGGAAACAGTGACAGACTTTATTTTTTGGGGCTCCAAAATCACTGCAGATGGTAACTGCAGCCATGAAATTAAAAGACACTTGCTCCTTGGAAGAAAAGCTATGACCAACCTAGACAGCATATTAAAAAGCAGAGACCATCTAGTCAAAGTGATGGTTTTTCCAGTAGTCATGTATGGATGTGAGAGTTGGACTATAAAGAGAGCTGAGCACCGAATAATTGATGCTTTTGAACTGTAGTGCTGGAGAAGACTCTTGAGAGTCCCTTGGACTGCAAGGAGATCCAACCAGTCCATCCTAAAGGAAATCAGTCCTGAATATTCATTGGAAGGACTGATGTTGAAACTGAAACTCCAGCACTTTGGCCACCTGATGCAAAGAGCTGACTCATTTGAAACGACCCTGATGCTGGGAAAGATGGAAGGTGGGAGCAGAGGGGATGACAGGGGATGAGATGGTTGGATGGCATCACTGACTCAACGGACATGAGTTTGAGTAACCTCCAGGAGTTGGTGATGGACAGGGAAGCCTGGGGTCAGTGCATGGGGTCACAAAGAGTGGGACATAACTGAGAGACTGAACTGAACTGACATGTTAGTAACATCTTCAGCTAAGGCAGTCATGGCCTTAGGAGTCTGTTTTTGGTGCCATGTGGAAAGACTTTGGGTCACACCTTTACGTGCCCTGGGCAAATTGCCAGTGGATGAGGTGGGCTAGAAAGAGTCTTGGGATACCTGGGCTCAAGTCCTAACTGTGCTGCTCCCTTGGAAAGTCATACTCACCCTCAGTGTCCACACAAATCTATGCTACTGCATTTACACATTATTACACTGTAATTATATATGGTTTCTGCAGTCGCTTTCCTGTACTATGAGTTCCCTGAGGAGAAGACGGTGTCTATGTCATCTTTGTTTTCCCATTCATTATCTTGTTGTCATACCTTGTGCATAGTAAACTCTTAGTAGTAGTAATAATGGTAAAATAATGATGATGGTAAAAGTACTTCACTTACAGAGAGTTAACTGTATGCCAAGCACTGTTTTATGTGCTTTTGTTGTAACTCATTTAATCCTTGTAACAAGTCTATTAATTAAACAGTATTATTATCTCTGCAGGCGAGAAATATGAAGCACAGAGAGGTTAAGTAACTCACCCAAAGTCACACAGTAAGTGGCAGAGCCAGTTTAAGTTCCTCTGTCCACAGTTCATGGTATAAACCATTCGTACAACATGACTTGTTTGAAGAATGGAACAAACTGTGAAATGACAACCTCCAAGGTCTCTTAGCTCTGATTTCCCGTGAGTCTCAAAGATGCCTCTCAGTAGACTACAAAAAGGGACACCTGCTCTCGTGTGGCAGTGCATACCAGGAAAGCAGGTCCACATTGGTACATGGCAGGTTCTATGCAGGGTCAGAGCTTGAAAGCCCTGAGATAGTTATTTAACCTCCTTGAATATCAGTTTCCTCACAGGGCAAAAGGACAATATTAGCTACATTGTAGCACTGTGGGAAGGAATAAATTAAAAATACCAAAAAAAAAAAAAACCCCAAAACAAACAAAACCCCAAAGTTTAGTATCTTATGGAAAGTGCTTAGCACAGAGGACTCTGTTTACAGAACACTGTGGAGTTTGGAATGTAATTGTTCCAGAGTTGGATATGCTTTAGAACAGAGCTTGGTGGGGGATTCAGGTGGGTCAACTTCTCAAAGATTAGTATGAGAGATTATAAAAAATTAAGTGAATTCAAGGGTGGTCTGCTTTCTGGATGTAAGGACTTTGGATGGAAATCCAGCAGGTTTCCTTGGTGTGGTGTGTGTATATGTGCAATATGTAGGGAGTCTTGGGGTCGATTGCTGGGAATGGGGTGGGAACATAACTTAGACTGAGCAGAGACCAGGGAGTGAGAAAACATATTCAAATTCCAGCTCTGCCACTACCCTCCTGTATGATGGACCAGGTTTGGAAAGTCACCAATCATTTTTGGATTTCCAGCTCCCCAGTTCCAAGATGAGGGGGTGGAATTTTAAGATCTCCATAATCTTAGTAAATACTACCAGTCTAGAAATTCCCAAGCCAAGTTCCTCAAATGAATGAAAATTCCTCTAGTATCCATTTCTACTGAAAGAGCAACTGTTTTATCTTTCCACTGGCATTGCTACCTATTTGAATTGGATACAAATAAGAATATGGGCATTTTAAAGGCTTTTGATACACATTTCCTTTTGTTTTCTAGAAAGCTGGTATCAAAACAAATTCACCATGAGATAAACTTGAATGTATTCCTACTTTAAGAGCAAATAGGAGGGGTCCCTAAGGTAGTTAGGGGTTTGAAGCACAGGGGAAGCTATGCAAAGGAAGTGTCCAGGTGGAGATCTGTCAACAAGTTAGACTGAGCCAAACGAAAAGGGAATGTCTGTCCTGACAGAGGGAACAGCATGTGAGAAGGCCCAGAGGCATGGTAACCTGAGACCAGAAATAACTTCCATGTGGTTAGAATCTTGAGAGAAGGTGAGTAACACATGGAGCAATATGGTAAGATTTGTATTTTAGTAAGGTCACTTTGGCTTCAGTGTAGAGGACTGAGTGGGGGCAAGACTACAGACAGTGACAAGTTAGGGGGCTGCTGCAGTCCCCCAGGTGAGCAATATAGCAGTTGCCAAGACTGGGACAGTGACAGTGAGAATGGAAAACAGACTGAAGGGACATTAAAGAGGCAGGAAGGATGGGACACAGTGATTGCTTGGATAGTAAGAGGATGGGAGAGATGGAAGCCTTAAAGGTGGTTTTCAGGTTCACGCTGACCTGGGAAGAACGGAGAGCCTGGACATTGCCATCTGATTTTGGGACAGGGAAATGATGTGTTTAGTTTGGAACATGCTGAATGTGAGGTTTCTGTGGTACCCATGTGAGTGGAGGTGGCCTGTAAATATTGGGATCCATGGAAGAGAGGTCTGGCCTTCATGCAACTGCTGGGACCCGAGGTCTTGGAGAGGATTCAGTCACCAAGTCACCCCTCACCAAGGAACAGAGGGATGCCTAAGAAAGAACCCCAAGGCACACCAACTCCTAAAGGATTTGTAAGGGAGGAGGAGCCTGCAGTGGGACTGCAAAGGAGTAGCCAGAGAAATGGGAAGAAAACCTAGAGTGCCTGTTGTCATGGAAGTCAAGGGAAAAGAATTTTCCAAGGACAGTGGCTGGCAGAATCTGATATAGATAGGTATGACCCTCACACTTTTCAAGGGTCACCTCATTTAATTTTCCCATCAAATTGTCAAAGTGGGGACTTGCATCACGCTGTTTTCAAAGGGAAAACTGAAGAACAGAGAAAGTAGGCAAATTTCCCAAGGTCATCCAGCAAGCCAGTGGCAGACAAAATTTGATCCCAGGCCTTGATAGGCAGTGTGTGGGCCAAGCAGGAGAGGCTAGCATATAGAATTTTAGTGTGAGCTCCTGGAGTAGGTGATAGAAGTAATTAGTGGCCATCAATCACCATGTACACAGCGTGTGCTTGGCACTGCTCTAGGCCTCGCCTGCACTGTCTCTTAGCCTCACTACCACAAGGAGAGGTAATGATTTTGCTTCTAGTGCACAGAGGAGCCTGGGGACCAGAAGTGAAGTGACTTATGCGAGATCACACACTGTGGCAGGTGGCAGGGCCGGGCTGGGAACCCAGGTCTTCCTTATTCCCAGTAAAGATCACAGCTGTTCTTTCCCGAGGAGCAAGGCAGAGTCTCCAGTGGGAACACCTGGAGGCGCCCCCGGGACCCCCGCCCATCCCTCGCCCCCGCGCGCATGCCTGGCCGCTGAGGCGTGAGAGCGGACGCCCGGGGCCCTCGCTCCTGCGGTCCTTGCACAACCTGCCCGGATAAGTGCTGCGTCTCTGGGCAATTATCGCCCTCCTGCCGCCGCCAGGACTGGCCCGGCAGAAGGCCAAAGGCTAAGGGACTCGCAGCCACCCAAGGAGAGCGGTACCCAGCGGTAGGGCCAGCCACCAGCTCTGCGCGCCGCGCGATTGCACAACACCGCCGGGCCGCGGGGACCCGAAGGCGGGGAGGCGCGGTGATGTCACGTGGAGCAGCCCGGAAGCCAAGGCTCTCGCCCCTCGCTTCCCTTTCCCCACTCCCTAAAGTAGCAAGCCGTGTGTACACTGCCAGGTAATCTCCTGAAAGGAATTCTTTTCCTCCTTTTATCTTCATTTCCTCCCTTCTTTTATCATCCCTGCCATTCCTCCTCTTCCTCCTGCCTTCCTCTTACTTCTTTTCCTTTCCCGCTTCTTTCCTCCCTCCTTCCCTGCTCCCTTCTCCTTCCCTCCCTCTCTCCCTTCCTCTCCTTTCCTTCTTCCCTGCTTCTACTTGCTCCCCTTTTCAATTCTTCACTTTTGAAAATAATTTTTAATTTCTACCTATGTAAAAACAAGTTGGAGAAGGAAATAGCAATCCACTCCAGTACTATTGCCTGGAAAATCCCATGGACAGAGGAGCCTGGTAGACTACAGTCCTTGGGGTTGCAAAGAGTCGGACACGACTGAGCGACTTCACTTTCACTGTTAAAAGCGCATAATATAAATTTACCATCATAACCATGTTTAAGTGTACAGTCAGTAGTGTTAAGGACTTTCATGTTGTGCAACCAATCTCCAGAACGATTTCATCTTGCCAAACTGAAACTCTAGATCCGTTGAATAACGTCTCCCCATTCCGGCACCCCCCAGCTCCTGGTCATCACATTCTTCTTTCTTTTTCATTTCTTCCTTTTGCCTTTGTGTGCCCTTCTTTCTTTTCCCTTATCTCTCTTTTTTCTCCCCCCTCCTCTTTCCATCATTTCTCTCTTTCTTAAAAACCTGGATGGCCCTGCTGCACCCTTGCCAGCCCTCTACATTCCCTGCCAGGGGCTGGGCCTCGAGCCCTGTCATCGAGGCTGTTAGAGGGCTGGTGACTCATCATTCCTCCCAGGGCCAGTGGGCGGCCCTGGAAGCCTCACCTGGCTTTATGATGGTAGGCAAACATGTCCAGCAAGGAACTTTTGCCAGGAAGAGTTAATTAGAGAGAGGCCCTGACTCCAGGGTCAGGCTGGGAGCCCCTGTCTCCTCTCAGCCTTCCCCCAACCCTGGGGCTCCCCTTCTAGACAGTGCGAGACAGCCACGATGATGGTGATGGTGGTGATACGTTGGACTGACAAAAAGTTTACAAAGCAATTCCATAGACATGATCTCATTCTTGTTCTCACAACAATCCTGGGAGGTAAGCCTTACTAGTCCATTTTCACAGGTGAGGAAACTGAGCCTCGGAAAGGCGAAGGGGTTTGCATATGGCCATGGAGCTGGTAAGTGACAGTATTGGTACTTAGTATCACAAAAACAGGAAAAGATGGGACAGGTCAGAGTTTAAAATATCTTTTAAAAAATTCGTTGCTTCCTCTTTTGTGTTCATGTAGCACCTTGTTTAGACTTCTTGAGGACAGGCCCCACCTGATGGGTTTCTTCAACACCTGAGTGTTAAGGAGCAGATACTGAAGGAGTGACTGGTGGTGGAGGTATTTGATGGTATGCATAGCAAGTGTGAAAGAGGTGATCTCTAGACAGCTAAGGGACTTTTAAAAGTGAAATAGAGTTGCCACCCAGTTGTCCCTGGGTTATCTGGAACTGTGGCTCTCCATCCAGGGAACATACTGAGAGAATAGAGGACTTCTAAGTGTGGATGGTGGAGAAGGCAATGGCACCCCACTCCAGTACTCTTGCCTGGAAAATCCCATGGACGGAGGAGCCTGGAAGGCTGCAGTCCATGGGGTCGCTAAGAGTCGGACACGACTAAGCGACTTCACTTTCACTTTTCACTTTTCACTTTCATGCATTGGAGAAGGAAAGGGCAACCCACTCCAGTGTTCTTGCCTGGAGAATCCCAGGGATGGGGGAGCCTGGTGGGCTGCCGTCTATGGGGTCGCACAGAGTCGGACACAACTGAAGTGACTTAGCAGCAGCAGCAAGTGTGGATGGAGCCGCAATTTTCCCGCCTTTCCTGGGTAGAACCTCCAGTTCACATTTTTTGAGTATTGTTCCATTTCAATCTTTTTGTCGTTTGGTGTGAAAATAATTTTGTGTTATGGATAATTGTGCTAGATTATTAATGTTAACCAATATCCACTTCTTCCCTGTGTCATGCAATCTCCAATCTTCTTGAAAGAGTGGTCATGTGACTATTTTTGGCCAATAAATGTGATTGGAAGTGCTGTTCGTCACCTGTGGAATGGAACGTTGAGTTGCAGGTGCTGGATTCTTTAGTCCTCTCTTCTCCCACTGCATTGACTAAGAAGGTCACATTCCAGGACATTGGAACTTTATTGGCCTGGGTTCATATCAACTGTTACGCATGCACAAAGCAAGTGAGAAATAAACCTCAGTGATATTAAGCTGCTCAGATTTGAGCATTTCTGTTACTATAGCTTAATCTAGCCTATTCTGACCAATACAGTCATAGTATTGGTTACTCAATAGAGCAATTGATACAACACATTGAATGCTTAGTCAGTTTTTTAAACATAACTTTCAACTTTTGAAACAAGATTTATTTATTTAAAAATAGATTTACAGCTTCAAAATCTAATAGAAGATATAAGCTCAATTTCCATTTCTTCCTTATATATATATCTTATCACATATATTTAAAAATGTTTTTAAGAGCTTCATTGAGATGTAATTGAAATATGATAAACTGCACATATTTAAAGTATACAGTTTGATAAGTATTGACATGTGTGTGTGCCTGTGAAACCATTGCTGCACTCATGATAGTGAACATGCCCCTTTCCACAAAAGTTCCCCTGTGCCTTTCTCTGTCCTGTCTCTTCCCACCAAGCCCACCACCGAACTGCTTTTGTCACTATAACTTAATTTGCATTTCTTAGAATTGTAAATGGTATCATATAGTATGTACTCATTTTTGTCTATCTCCTTATAACTTAGTATAATCCTTTTGAGATTTTTCCAGATTGTCAACAACTCATTCTTTTTATATTGCTGAATACTATTCCATCGTATAGATAGACCACAATTTGTTTATACATCTTCTATGGATAGACTTTGGTTATTTCCGGTTTGGGATATTTAGAGTAAAATTATTGTGAACATCTATGTACAAGTCTTTGTATGAGCATGTGCTTCCATTTTTCTTGAAATACCTAGGACAGGAATGTCTGGATCATATGGTAGCTTGTGTGTGTTGAACATTCTGAGAAACTGTCGGACTGTTTTCCAAAGTGATTATAGCATACAGTCCCACCAGTGGTATATGGAGAGTTCTGGTTCTTCCACATCCTTGCCAACACTTAGTATGATTAGTTCTTTGGTCTTTTTGTGTGTCTTTTTTCTTTTGAACTTTTTATTTTGTATTGGAATATAGCTAATTAACAATGTTGTGATAGTTTCAGGTGAACAGCAAAGGGACTCAGCCATACATACACGTGTATTCATTCTCTGCAAACCTCCCTCCCATCCAGGCTGCCACATAAGTCCTTTGGTCTTTTTAACTTTAATCACTTTAATAGATGTGCAGTGTAGTTCATTGTGGTTTTTAAACTTGGGATAAAACACACAAAAACACAAAATAAACCATTTTAAAGTGTGCAATCCAGTGGTATTTAGTATATTCATAATATTATAAATCATTGTAGTTACAGAATATTTTCATTACTCCCAAAGGAAACTCCATATTCATTAAGTCACTCTCCAATCCCCTTTCCCCCAGCCCTAGGCAGCTACTAATCTATTTATTGTCTCTGTAGATTTGTTTATTCTGGATATTTCATGATGGAATATGAAATAAATGGTGGAAAAATGCAACATGTAGTCCTTTATGACTGGTTTCTTCCATTTAGCTTGTTTTTGAGGTTCATCATGTTGTAGCATGTATTAGAACTTGATTCCTTTCTGTGTCTGAGTAATATTCCATTGCATATACTACAGTTTCTTTATCCATTCATTAGTTGATGGACATGACTTTTTCTACTTTTTGGGTATTGTAAATAGTGGCTATGAGCATTTGTGTATAGTTTTTAAAAATTGTGAAATTTTATTGTGATAACGTTTAACATGAGATCTACCTTTTAACAATTAAAAAAATTATTTATTTTTGACTGTGCTGGATCTGTTGCTGTGTGTGGGTTTTCTCTAGTTGCAGGGAGTGGAGACTGCTCTCTAGTTGCAGTGTGTGAGCTTTAACAAAATTTTAAGTGTATAATACATTATTGTTGACTATAGATACTGTGTATAGGTTCACTTAACATGAGATCTGCCTTTCTAACACATTTAAAAATATATATATATTTATCTGACTGTGCCAGGTCTCAGGTGTGGCACGTGGGCTCTTTAGTTGTGGCAGTGGAACTCTTAGTTGGAGCATGTGGGATCAAGTTCCCTGACCAGATGTCAAAGCCAGGCTCCCTGAATTGGGAGCTCACAGTCTTAGCCACTGGACCACCAGGGAAGTCCTCTAACAAACTTTTAAGTGTATAATAAACACATTTATTGTTGACTAGAGGTACTGTGTATAGGTTTTTATTTGAACATGTACTAGATAATATTGTAATTTTATGTTAAAATTTTTTTAACACTTCTCCACAAACACTTTTCCACAGTGGCTGTATCATTTTACATTCCTACCAGTGAGGCATCTGGTAGGGTTCTGCTTTCTCCATATCCTCACAAACACTTGCAATTTTCCATTTTTTTTTGGATAATAGCCATTTTAATGGGTATTAAGTGGCATCTCATTGTTTTGCCTTTGTTTTTGAAAGACAGTTTCCCTGTGTGTAGAATTCTGGATTGCCTGTGTTTTCTTTCAGATGTTAAAATATTTTGCTGTACTGTCTTCTAGCTTGCATTGCTTTCTTTCTTTCTTTCTTTTTTTTGCGTTGCTTTCAACAACTTTGCTGTCATCTTTGTGTTTTTTTTCCACTGTATATATTATGTATCATTATCAGAGTACTTTCAAGATTTTCTCTTTGTCTTGAACAATTGGATTATGATATGCCTTTATGTAGTTTTCGTGTTTGTTCTATTTGGAATTTATTTGGCTTCATGGGTCTGTATATTTAGTTTTCAGTACAAATGATTGGAAAGTTTTGGGCCATTGTTTTTAAAACAGATTTATTGAGATAGAATTTGTGTAACATATAATTAAGCCATTTAAGGTGTACAAATAAATGTATGTTATTATCTATGTGTTTGATGCAGATCCATCACTACAAGCAGTTTTAGAGCATTTTCATTATGCCAAAGAGAAGCCCTGTTTTTTAGCTGTCTGCTTCCAAACTCCCTGGCCCCCCTCACAACTAATCTGGTTTTTATCCCTGTGGGTTTACTTATTTTAGACATTTCATATAAATGGAATCATATAATATGTGGTCCTTGGCCATTATTTCTTTAAATATTTTTTCCTGTCCCTTCCTCTTTCTTTCTCCTTCTGTCACTCCCATTTGTTTTAAATTATATTTCAGTATAATTAGTTTCTGTTGTAATCCTCTATAGTATTTTATGGAGAAGGCAATGGCACCCCACTCCAATACTCTTGCCTGGAAAATCCCATGGGCGGAGGAGCCTGGTAGGCTGCAGTCCATGGGTCGCTAAGAGTCGGACACGACTGAGCGACTTCACTTTCACTTTTCTCTTTTCATGCACTGGAGAAGGAAATGGCAACCCACTCCAGTATTCTTGCCTGGAGAATCCCAGGGACGACGGAGCCTGGTGGGCTGCCGTCTATGGGGTCGCATAGAGTCGGATACAACTGAAGCGACTTAGCATAGCATAGCATAGCATAGTATTTTATCTTATGCACTTAAATACATCATTCTAAGATGTCTGTTGGCTCTGCTAGACTGTTAGAGAGGTCCTTGGCATAAAAATGTTGAATAAAGTATTTTTATTCTAGATGGCATTATACATGAGTGTTTTAACTTTGGTTTTTCAAAGAAAGCTATTCCTCAGGATATTACTAGTTCCTGCAGTAGAAGTATTCTTTACACAAATAAACTTGGGAAACACGGGGTGAAACGACATTTGGTATATATTTCTATTGGATTTCTCAGAGCCTTTTATTTGATAAAATGCCACGGGTATATTTGTGTCCTCATCCTAAATTCCCCCTCCCACCTCCCTCCTCATCCTATCCCTCTGGGTTGTCCCAATGCACTGGCTTTGAGTGCCCAGCTTCATGCATTGAACTTGCACTGGCCATCTAGTTCACATATGGTAATATACATGTTTCAGTGCTATTCTCTCAAAGCATCCCACCCTTGCCTTCTCCCACAGAGTGGCACTGACCTTTTAAGGGGAAGGTTCTTTGGGCTCCATCTTGCCCATACTACTGTGTGTATGAGATGACTTAATTCTCCCACAACTTTCTCCATTTGAACGGCTGTAAGCTTACAGGCCTATGATATTTCAATCTTCAGTTAATACCTTGAGATTAGGCCAGCCTCTCTCTTCTCATTAACTATTAGAATTAAAATACCACTGCCTAGTTCCACTTCCCTCAAAAAGTGCACACATGGGCACTGCAGTGGTTAATTGTACATGTTAACTGGACTGGCAAACATTATTCTGGTATTTCTGTGCTGGTGTTTTTGTAAGAGAGAAACATTTAAATGGATAGACTGAGTAGAGCAGATTGCCCTTCCTAATGTGGATGGACCTCATCCACTCAGTTGAAGGCTTGCCTAGAATAAAAAGGCTGACCCTTTCCTGAGCAGGAGAGAATTCTTCCTGCCTGCCTGCCTTTGAACTGGAACATTGGCTTTTTTTTTTTTTTTCTGAATCTCAAACCTGTAAGCCTTTAAACGAGAGCCACACCATCAGCTCTCTTGGTTCTTAGGCCTTTGGACTTGGACCAGAACTGAACCACTTGGCTCTGCTTCGTCTCCAGCTTGGTGCCTCAACCTGTAGATCGCTGGAGAACCCTGCCTGATACAAGCACTGACATCGTGTGGCCGTAGTCAGGGATAGGCTATAATTTTTTTGTAATAAATATACCCCATGCAATAGCTGGGAGACATTATACTAAGAAGTCATTTATCTGAAATTCAAGTTTATCTGTGAGTCTTGGGTTTCGTCTAGTATCCCTGCCTCCAGATGGAACTGCCTGCTGCAGCACAGCATGACCCGGGAGCAAAGGGACAGACCATGGACTTGTGCTCCAAATCTCCACTGCATTGAACCACCAGGGAGAAAAGTTGACCCTGAAGATCTGGTTTCAGGGCCGGTGGCCCCTCCCCAGGAGTCTTCACAAATGCCAGTGCTGGCCACTTAAGAGAATAGTCCCCCAGGGGCTCACTTTGTGGTTTCTGCCCCACTTGCTGGCACCGAAGAGAATTGTTGCCCACCGTGTCAAATCTGCCTTCCCCTAGGAGACCCTCAAGACTAATTCTGAGATGCTTGGAACACTGTTTAGCCTCGGTCATCTTCAGAAACCCAAGCTCCTCAGGGCAATGAACTCTAATCCCCGTGGTACTCTGAACAGTCTCTAATCTGACTCAATTTCCCACCCCTTCTGGTATGCCCAGACCCCTCCTCTGTGGGTTTGGGAACTCATGGAGTCAGTTACACTCTCTAATACCCTCAACTTCTTTTTTGACTGTTCACTTCTGTTTCTGTATCAAATGAAAGCTGAGTGGCTACTTATGATTGTCTTCTCAGCCCTTTCAAGTGGAGGGTGTTTTTCCTCTTAGATGCTGGGTACTGAAGAAGAAGGAGAAGGCAATGGCACCCCAGTCCAGTACTCTTGCCTGGAAAACCCCATGGATGGAAGAGCCTGGTAGGTTGCAGTCCATGAGGTTGCTTAGAGTCAGACATGACTGAGTGACTTCACGTTCACGTATTGGAGAAGGAAATGGCAACCCACTACAGTGTTCTTGCCTGGAGAATCCCAGGGACGGGGGAGCCTGGTGGGCTGCTGTCTATGGGGTCTCACAGAGTTGGACACGATTGGAGTGACTTAGCAGCAGCAGAGGGCCTGGAGGTGATGTAGGTGGGGTAGGTGAGGTAAGTGTGGTGGATTAGGTAGGGCCACCTTGGTTTATGTTGTTGATTCTAAATCCAATTCTTCTCCCTTTTCCTTTAAAACTCCATTCCCTTGAAGTTCACATGAACCCACTCTTTATCCCCTTTCACTAGTGTCTTTAGCAATGGCATGCTGTCTTCCTGTCTATCCTTTTTCCGGACATCATTCCTGGTGACTTCCACATCTATGTGGGTGAGCATCTAACATGTTGGCCTCTTGGTTTCATGCCTTTCTTTGATTTTTTTCCCTTAATCTGTCCCACCCTAGCCACGCATTCCTTTGTCACACTCATGACTATATCATCACCCGGAACCTAGACATCCTGCTCTCTGACCACCACCTCCTCTCATTCCAGCTCCCAGAGGGTAATGTTTCTACACTGTCTCATCAAGACTTCTAATGCACTCCCCCTCCCACTTTTCACATCTGTCATTTCCCTTAAGTTCTCTGTCTTCCTTAACCAGCAAGTATTTCTGCATTTGTTGCCATAACTATTCTTTTCAGTTCAGTTGCTCAGTTGTGTCCAACTCTTTGCGATCCCATGAACCGCAGCACGCCAGGCCTCCCTGTCCATCACCAACTCCCGGAGTTCACCCAAACTCATGTCCATTGAGTCGGTGATGCTATCCAACCATCTCATCTTCTGTTGTCCCCTTCTCCTCCTGCCTTCAATCTTTTTCAACATCAGGGTCTTTTCAAATGAGTCAGTTCTTCGCATCAGGTGACCAAAGTATTGGAGTTTCAGCTTCAGCATCAGTCCTTCCAATGAGTATTCAGGACTGATTTCCTTTAGGATGGACTGGTTGGATCTCCTTGCAGTCCAAGGGACTCTCAAGAGTCTTCTCCAACACCACAGTTGAAAAGCATCAATTCTTCTGTGCTCAGCTTTCTTTGTAGTCTAACTCTCACATCCATACCTGACTACTGGAAAAACCATAGCCTTAACTAGATGGACCTTTGTTGACAAATTCTTTTCAAACACTCCTCATTCCCTTATCACACTTTTCTTCATTCTTATTTGCTCTCTTTAAAGCCTACATCTCTTCCTACTACATGCTGGAGCTCAAGAATAAGAGAAAACACACACCCAAGCCAACTGGCCTCACTTTAAATTCATGACAACAAATCTCAAATGATCATTCAATCCTGTTCAGCAATCCTACCACCCTTCTCTAGGTGTTCATTTCCCATCCCCAAAGACAGTTTTTTCACATCTTTACCTCCTTCTTGGTAGGAGCCATCCATTCTATACCCCTCTTCCATCTTTGTCTGATCACCTCATCTCCTATTTCATTGATAAAATAAGAAGCAGGTACAAAGGAACACCCTTATCCTTCCATCACACCTCTTAATCCATCTGAATTTGTGTTTCTCGTTCCCTCCTGCCTTCATATTGCTATAGTTGAAGTTTCCTTACTTGTACTTGTGAGCTGAATCTTCTGGCCTCTAGTTTTTTTCAATTCTCCCATCTCTGCTGCATCCCCAGTTTCTTTCTCTCCACTCAACATTTCCAACAAAATTCATACCTGTTCCATCATTTCCACTCTCTGCAGAGCTGTTCCTTTACCCCGTGTTCCTTCAGCTGATGGCCTGTTTCTCTGCTGTCCTTCACAGAAGCCTTTCCCATGGACTTGTCTCCTGTCTCTCCTTCCTCACTTCTATTTTCTGCTCAGCCCTCTGTAGTGGGCTTATCTTCTCTCCAGTCCACTGTTTTTGATGAGGTCACCAATAACCTCTAGTGGTCACTTCTCTGTCTTCACTTGATCTCTCAACAGCACATGGTACAGTAGGCCACTACTTTCTTGAACTACTTTCTTTACTTGGTTACTGGAATATTGTATGCTTTTGGGTGCCCCCTGTGGTCTGCTTAGCTGGTGATCTCATCTGCTGCTTGACTTCCAAGTGTCTGAGTGCTCAAAGTTTTGGCCATAGTCCTCTTCTCTAGCTACTACTTCTCCATTGGTGATCTCCTCTGGCCCAGACTTTGAAAACACTCTGTGCAGCCATGTCTCCCCAAACTCCATCTCCAGCTCTGTCTGCTTCTTGGAACGTGACTCAGAAGCATCCAGCCTCATATTGAGTGCTTCCACTTGGATGTTTAATAGGTGTCTCTATCCTGACTTGTCCCAAAGCAAACTTGGCTTGATACTCTGCTGTGTATCTGTATGACCAAAACTGAGTCATTGAATAATGGTCCCACTGGGAACCAAAAATCATTGATGTGACCTGAGAGGGGTAAATGAGGGAATGAACACATGTAGAAACCACTTCAAGGTCTTCAGTTTCAGCCAGACTCTTAGTGCTACTTGTTAATCTTTGTACCCACTCCCCCCCAACTTCTTTCAACTTTTATTCATATCCCATTTTTAGTTTCCCATTTTCTCTGTGTGGTCTACTTCATGGAGAAATTGAGATCATCGAGTGTGATCGTTCCTGTCTTCCTAAGTTCCTGTTTTCACATCCAGCACTGCTCCCTTTATCTTATTCTCAGAGTATCCTTCCTTCTTTTCAAGCTAATGTGTCCCCCTATGTTCTGGACCTCTTCTATTCTAACTCTCTCTACGACCTTGTTCCAACAATTATCTCCTTTCTCTCCTGTATCTGCCTTTCAGCTGGTTTACGAGTCTTACCAAATTTCTTCAAAGAGTGGCCTAAAATCACTATTTCTACTTCTTCACTGCCTATTCACTCCTCGACCCACTGTACCCTGTCCACTGCCCCTGCTCTAAGTTTCCCTAAGGATACCAAGAGCCCCTAGTAGCCAAACCCGTTAGAAACTTTTCAGTTCTTATCTGATTCAACCTGTTTACTGCACTGGACAGTTGAGGAGTCTCTCCTTTTGGTACTATTCCTTTGGCACATATACAACACTGAATTTTCCTGCTTCTACTCTTGTCTGCTTTGTGGGCTCCTCCTCTGTCCTTTCCTTAAATTTTTTGTTCTTCAGGATCCGTTCTTGTCTTGTAGCTCTTGTCACTCTACAGACTTTCTTTGGGCATCTCACTCATTGCTGTGGTTTTAGCTACTGTCCATATGCTGAGGAGGCGCTGGAGTACATTGGTAATCCTATGAGGTCAGTTGTGGCAGCAGTTGTGGCATCATTTCCATTTCAAAGATGATACAGTTGAGGCTTAGAGAAGGGAAGAAGGAAGGTACGAGGTTAGAAGCGGAGCTGGGTCACAGGTTCTTTCCCCCACACCAGTTGTCTCCCTAGACAGGACATTCCTGGCTTTTCCAAGCACTGTAAGCAGAGGGCAGCCAGGAGCTTAGTCGTGCACACAGAGTGAGACCCCCAGGGGCCCTTCTAGCACAGTCCAGACCCATCTTCCTGAGTGCTTGGTCTCTAAGCCCCTAGTTCCGCTGCTACCCTGACAGCACTCTACAATACAGCAGCCCTCGACCTGCGCTGGTTTTCGGCTCTCCCTTTGTTTTGATCTTGGAAATACCCTTACTTTCCCGTGACACTTCCTATACATTTCAAATGACTAAAGCAAACACTACCCGGCATTTCTGGATGTTTGGTAGCAGGGAGCTTTGAGAATATTTAGTCTCCATCTTTGCCAGTAGCCCCTCTTCCCAGGCTTAGTCTTCATCTCCTCTACTGCTCCTGCTCCATCTTGGTGTAGTTTCTCCACAGTGAAGGGCAGTTGTGCAGAGAAACCTAGAGGATTGCCTCTCTTGACCCTAAGGTTTCTGCTGAAGCCATTATGGAAAGATTCAGTCTCGGGGCTGAGAAATTTATAGTTGGGGCTTTCCGAACCTGGGAGGGTGCTGGGCACTGTCCTGGGAGAGGGTGTGGGCAGGCCCTGGGAGGAGGGCCTCACCCCGGCTGGGTCCTCTCTCTAAGACTGCTCCAGGCCTTTGGCTCTTTACTGGCTACACGCCCAAGCCCACTCCCCTTGGCCTGACCTAAGACCATTGCCTCCTGGCCCCAGTGACTCTCTAGCCTCACCTCCTGCTTCAACCGAATGTGTGGTCCACCTGCTGTTACTGAGACACAGCCTACATTTCCTACCTCCAGACTGCCTCTTGCTGTCTCCTCAGCCCAGATTACCCTTTCCCTAATGTCTTGCCCCCAGGTCTTCTCTGTCCTCCAAGGGTCAGGTTCAGTATCACCACCCAGGAAGGTGAGGGCGCTCTTTCTCTCCCCTGCTCCTCTTAGTCCATCTCTGAGCCTTCCTGTGGCCCTGTTGACCCTACTTAACTGTGGCTGGAGTCTGCATCTATATGGTCCTGGGCAACCCTGAACTTGATGGAAGGTGTCTCTTGAGACTGCCCTCCATTTTCTCATCCAGCACTGGGCCTCAGGGCTCAGAGGCAGAGGGGGGAACACAGCTTTGCTCTGAATGGAGGAAAACTTAAGGCTTTCATGTTCTGGGTCCTGGGTGGAGGGAGACAAGATGAAGTGTCCTGAAAGACCCGTCAGCCACTGTCACGCCATGGCCCAGACCATGCTGCTCTTTTAACCAGCAGCATCTCTGACAGCACCTCTGAATCGAGGAGCAAATGATCGGGAGGTCCGTTGATGGTGGAGGAATTCTCAAGAGTAATTTTGAGTATGCAGAGTTTTTGCCTTATATGCTGGCTTTACCCCCCTAACTCCCATATCAGGGGTCTCCACCTTAGCACCAGCACCTGGTGTGGGACTTGGAAATAACTGGGTCTTGCATAAATGAATGAATCCTCAAACACTGGAATTAAGAGGAACCATAAGGATCTTTAGATCCATGTTTTATGGAGAAATAAATAGTAATAACCTTTTATTGAGAGCTAACTCAGTGGTAGGATCCACGATGAGTCCTTCACATATATTGATTTTATCCTTTCAGGAGTAATGTGAGCTAAAAGTTATCATCCCTATTTTTTTTTTAATGGTTATTTTTTTTTTTTTTTTTTTGTACAAGGAGCTAGCATTGTTTTGTCAGGTAGATGTCTTGGATAATCCATTCAACGAAGATCACTTAGTTCTACTTGATGATGCCTATATCCTTCGTGGGCTGATGGAAATACTGGTGGCCCATAGTTAGGCTGTATTTCCTGATCAGTCAGTGTCACTTTGAGCAGATGCAGTAAGAGTTAGAACTCGGGTTGATTTTTGTGAGTGGCTCCAGTAGAGCTGCTGATGACCTATGTAACTTTCAGGGGTGCAGTAAGGTACATTTGCACAGCTGGTGACTTGCAGAACCAATTGTGTCCAGAGGCCACCGGCAGATCCTAGGCTATACTGCTTCTCATTGCATGTGCAGGAGGTAGAGACCCACAGAAAGACAGAAACTTGACCTGTCCCCCCAGCCCCTAGAGCTACTTTATCCAAGGCGCCTTCTTTCCTAGTCTTTCCAAGAGCCCTGCCTGCAAGGACATTATGAAGAGGAAAAAAGAATTTGAAGTGCATTCTAGAAGCCCCTCTGTTCTCTTGCTGTGGAGGGCAGGAGGGTGCACTCAAAGACTCAGCCAGGGAGAAAGACTTGATCTCCTGGGCAGGATCACTTCCCATGGCGACGCCTTCTTGAGTCGAAGCTCTGGTATGAAGTAAGACTCGTTTAAAGCAGTTAAAAGCAGCAGTCCCCATTGTGTCGAGTGGTGACAGTATAATCCTCCTTAATGATTTCGTTCCCTCTCCAAACTCCCCTCCATTATGCATCCTTAAAATGTGACTTAAGATGCCTCTGTAGGTTTCTGTAAGTGCAGGGGGATTTGGTGAGAAGGGACGAGGTAAAGACCATCTCTGTAACACTCAAACCACTCAGAGGTGCATCACAGGAAACCCTTTCCCCCACTTTTTTTATTGGCTAGAGCTATGTGTGTTAAAGTTTTCTTTTAAATGAAAATTTAAATTACATATAAAAAGTGGAGGTATTAGTATGGAATATATTACACCTCCATATCCCTATCACCTAGCTTTATTTTTTTTAATATATCAATTATTTATTTTATTTTTTTAATATAAATTTATTCATTTTAATTGGAGGTTAATTACTTTACAATATTGTATTGTTTTTGCCATACATCAACATGAATCCGCCACAGGTATACACGTGTTCCCCATCCTGAACCCCCCTCCCTCCACCCTCCCCGTACCATCCCTCTGGGTCGTCCCAGTGCACCAGCCCCAAGCATCCAGTATCATGCATTGAACCTGGACTGGCGATTTGTTTCATATATGATATTATACATGTTTAAATGCCATTCTCCCAAATCATCCCACCCTCTCCCTCTCCCACAGAGTCCAAAGACTGTTCTATATATCTGTGTCTCTTTTGCTGTCTTGCTTACAGGGTTATCATTACCATCTTTTTAAATTCCATACATATGCATTAGTATACTGTATTGGTGTTTTTCTTTCTGGCTTACTTCACTCTGTATAATAGGCTCCAGTTTCATCCACCTCTAGATGTCCATCAGCAGATGAATGGATAAGAAAGCTGTGGTATATATACACAATGGAGTATTACTCAGCCATTAAAAAGAATACATTTAAATCAGTTCACCTAGCTTTAAAATATCAATATATGGCCAATCTTTTTTTTTTTTCTTTCTTTATTTTTTTTTAATTTTATTTTATTTTTAAACTTTACAATATTGTATTGGTTTTGCCAAATATCAAAATGAATCCGCCACAGGTATACATGTGTTCCCCATCCTGAACCCTCCTCCCTCCTCCCTCCCCATACCATCCCTCTGGGTTGTCCCAGTGCACCAGCCCCAAGCATCCAGTATTGTGCATCGAACCTGGACTGGCGACTCATTTCATATATGATATTATACATATTTCAATGTATATGGCCAATCTTGCTTCATTTAGATCCTGTCCACTCTTACCTGCCCCACGCCCCCACTGGATTGTTTTGAAAAAAAGAAAAAAAATCCCAGATATGTTGGAATACATGTATCTTTTATCTCTAAAACATAAAAGGTCTTTTAAAAATTATTTATAAAACCTATCACACCTAAAAGTTAAAAATGACTTAATATCAAATATCCAGTCAGTTATCATATATATATATATATAATGTATATATTTCAAATGTATAAATGTTCATAGGGCTTCCTGGGTGGCTCGGTGGTAAGGAATCCACCTGCCAATGCAGGAGACACAGGCTGGATCCCAGGTCTGGGAAGATTCCAGACACCATGGGGCAACTAAGCCTGTGCACCACAACTACTGAGCCTGGGCTCTAGAGCCCGTGAGGTGCAGCTACTGAGCCCACGCGCCGCGACTGCTGAAGCCGTGCATCCTAGAGCCTGTGCTCTGCAACAAGAGAAGCCAGCTCAATGAGAAGCCTGTGCACTGCAACTAGACAAAAGCCCCTTCAGCAACGAACACCCAGCACACCAAAATAATAAATGAATATGTTCAAATAAATAGATATCAGAATCCAGAGATAGTCTGCACATTGAATTTGGTTGATATATCTCCTGAGTTTCTTCCAATAAATAGAGTCCCTTTCTTCCTCTATTTAAAAAAAAATTATATTTTGATGAAATTTAGTTGTTTGTCCTATAGAACTTTCCATGTTTTGGATTTTGTGGATTGTATTCTGAGGGGATTATGTATTGTGTTCCTCTGGTCCCTAGGATGAAATCTAGAAGTTATCAGGCTCAGGTTTGATCTGGGGACAAGTTTAAAGTTTGTGCCATTACTTCTTGACGCCTCACATCAGGAGGCACAGAGTGTTTGGTTTTCTCTCTTCTTGTCTTATTAAGAAGATATTGATCAGCAGGTTGAGGTGTTTTTAGCCTAATCTGTTATAATGTTCCTTGTTGGGGTTTTGTCTAATGATTTTAGTAGTCACTGATGATTGCTGTTATTTAATCAGTGATTTCAAAATGGTGATATTCTAATTCTGATATTCACTATTTATTAGCTATAATTATTTCATAAAGACGAGCTTGATCTCATCAACTATTTGGTTACACTGAAGTACAATTCATAAAGGAAAGGCAAGATAAATGTTTGTTTCTTTACCGTTACCTGTTTCTGGAATTATGAGTTTATTTTTAAGCATCCTCCAAAGGTGATGTGCTACTTAGGTACTATTGTGTTTTAATTACCCTAAAACTTAGTGGCTTAAAACAACAACCATTTAGTTATGTCTCATTATTTTGGTCCAGGATTAGCTGATCGACTTGTCAGCTCCATATGGTACTGAAGTCACTTGGAGGCGGATTCAGCTCTTGGATGGGCTGGTCTGAAGGATGTGTGATGCCTTACTAGGAATAACTGAAAGGCTGAGCTTTGCTGGGATTATCAACCAGGATACTTAAAAGTGACTTCTCTAAGATGGCAGTCATGCAGCTCCTTACATGGTGGCCTGTGACTTTCAGAGAGTGTTCCCAACAGAAGATTGAGAGTTTTTCCTAACCTAGTTTCAGAGGCACTTTTCTTAACCTAGTTCCAGAAGCTTCACTTCTGCCATATTCTGTAGTTACAAGTGAGTAAGTACCCAGACCAGTCCAGGTCAAGAAGAGGGTACTGTACAAGCACATGAATACCATGAGACAGTTCATGAGACCCTCTTACAAATACAGGGAGTCCACTGTCAGACACCCCTCCTCCCCCACCTAGTGTCTTTGAATGCACTTGACACCTCCCCAGGGAGTCTGGCCATCCTCTTGATTTTGGTTAGGAGCTGGCTGCAAGAGACCCAGCCTTGCTCCAGGTGTCCATAGTCTCCCTCAAGGTCAGCAGAGTATGGACAGACTCATCATGAACAGAGTCAGTAGTAAGTTACTGAGCTCCTGAAATATTAGGATGCCCATTGCCACCACTGCTGGCATTGTGTAGGCTCTGGCTTTAGATGAACACTTTCATCAGTACCATCTTGGAAAACTTGGCCCTGAATGCTTGAGGACTTGAGAAGGGGTCTGTTCTGAGAGCTTGGACTTCCCTTGATAATGAAGAAGCTGTCAAGCAGGTACGAGGAATTTTTTTTTCTTTGTACGTATTTTACTGAAGTACGTATATGTGCTTAGTCTCTCAGTTGTGTACAGTTGACTTACAATGTTACAGGTGCACAGCAAAGTGATTCAGTTATACATATGCACATATATTGTTTTTGAAATTATTTTCCATTATAGGTTATTACAAGATACTGACTATAGTTCCCTGTGCTAGAAAGTAAACCTTTGTTGCAGTCTTTGTTGCTTATCTATTTTTTACGTTAGAAATTAGCATTCTATTCATACTGAGTCAAACAAGTGAAAGCAAAATGTCATGAATTTTTTAGTTGGGCAAAAATTCATAAGTTTTCTAAAATCACAGGAGTTTTGTGGGCAGGACTAAGAGTGCTGTGGCCATGCCTCCATAGAGATTGCTTTTAATGGTGTAAAATATTTCATCCCATGGATGCAAGATGCTTTACCAAATGGTTTCTCATTGTTGTAGTTGTTTGCACTTTCTGATGATTTATGAGTAATACTATATGTTTTTGTGCACAAAACCTTATTATTCTATTAAATTCTTCCCTTAAGATAGATTTCCAAGAATAGAATTATTTTTAGCTCTTGATGTATTTTATCAATTTGCTTTTCAAAGAAGTGAACATTTTACATTCTGACAGCAGTGTATGTGCCTATTGGCTCTTCTATAACCTCAACTGCGTGGAGAATTATTTTTAAATGTTTTTTGTTAATTTAGTAAGTGTAAAACTAAAGTTAAGTTTTCTTTGAATATTTTCTTTTACTATTCTGTTCTAAATTCTTTTTTCCTCTTTTGTCAATATTATAAAGGATTAATTTGTTTAATTTATATCAATTTGGTATTAGTCACTTAAGTGAAATTTAGATTATTTTTATTAGTGCCTCCAGTACAGTGTTCTCTAAAATGTTAAAAAAGATCAAAACATTTAACTTCTACTCTTTTCAGAGATGAGCAGCAGCAACATATTTCTTCTTGTATTCTGTACCTACAGGAAATTCCCAAGTAGGAGCAATACCTAATTATATTTAAAATAACCAGAGAAAATGCAACAAAACAAAACAAAACAAAAACTCCAGAACATTTAGCAGTAACTCTTTACATGTGTACAACAACCCAGAGGTTATAAATAGCTTTCACATTTATTATCTCATTTGTTTTTTATATTCAATCCTGGAGGTAGACTGGGAGGAATTCACAGATGAGAACATTGAGACTCAGAACTTAAGTGCATGGTGACCCAACTAGTTAATGGCAGATCTGAATAGAAAGAATCCAGGCTTTCTGACTTCAGATAAATTTGTTCCTTTATTTGTTTAAAAAGTCATTAGTCATCAATTCAGTTCAGTTCAATTGCTCAGTCATATCTGACTCTTTGCGACCCCATGAATCGCAGCACACCGGGCCTCCCTGTCCATCACCAACTCCCAAAGTTCACTCAAACTCATGTCCATCGAGTCGGTGATGCCATCCAGCCATCTCATCCTCTGTCGTCCCCTTCTCCTCCTGCCCCCAATCCCTCCCAGTATCAGAGTCTTTTCCAATGAGTCAACTCTTCACATGAGGTGGCCAAAGTACTGGAGTTTCAGCTTTAGCATCATTCCTTCCAAAGAACACCCAGGACTGGTCTCCTTCAGAATGGACTGGTTGGATCTCCTTGCAGTCCATTAGCCATAACTTACCATATTTCAGGAAATAAGCTAGGAGCTGGGGATGCAGCCATAAACAAGAACTCACTCTCTTGAAATGTATAGTCTACTAGGAGAGAAGAGCAATTGTCATAAATTAGGAAGCACAGGAGCCTAAACTACCCAGAGAATGGACACTCAGCCCAACCTAGAGGGACAGGAATTAAGGTAGACATCCTAGAGGAGGTCAAGGTTAAAGTAAACCCTGAATAATGAGCTACCCAGGATATGAGGGATGGGGCAGGTTTGATTTAAAGGCCAAGGGAAGTAATGGATTTATCCAGAGGTGATGAACCTTGATTGGATGTGGGTGGTGAGAGAAAAGGATTCATTGATGATGATGCCCAGGTTTTTAAACTGAGCAACTTGGAGAATGGGGGTAGGGGTGCCACTCACTGAGAAGGGGGGATAGAGGAGAAAGAACTGGTCTGTGTGTATGTTGATCGTCAAGCTCCTCAAATCCTCAGGTATTAATAAAAGCCTTTCCTTTTCTTAGAGGAATCGGTATTCCAATGAAAGAAGCAAAAACATAGAAAATATTTCTGACATAAAGTGAGAGGTGCTGAGTGGTAGAGATCTGTGTGAGGTTTGGGGACCACAGAGGCAGGCAGGGCTGTGGGGCAGGAGGAATCATTCAAGGACGTTTCCCAGAGGTGGTGATACAAATGTGGAGAAGGCAGGAGGCTTCCATTTAGAAGAGATGTGAGTGAACTAGTGAATTTTGGAGGTAGCCGTCTGGCAGCTTCTGTTTGATGAGGTGTAGGTTATGAGTGGGAGTTCTCTTGGAGCTGGAGAGGTTGGCACAGGAATGAGAGGTATGTACTTCATCTCACTGATGATGGGCTAGGATTTAAAAAATCCTTCTTCCACCACAAGAATATAGCTATATCTATTAGAATGTGAGTTACACAGGGGCAGATTGTTCAATAGTGTCTGGCACATAGTAGGTACTCAGGAACTCTTTGTTGAATGAACGAGTGGTAGGAGATATTGAAATATTTGCCTCATCTTCTATATTGGTGGAAATTTCTGAACACCATCTATTTCTTTTGACTATAGACATTTCAAAATAAGGATTAATATAAAATGTATATACCAAGTTGAAAACAGATTTTATTCATATATATTTTTAATTTATTTAAAAATAAAGCACAAAAGAGTCAGACACTGCTTACTGACTGAACAACAACAAGACTGTATTGTATCCTGAAAGCAGCAGTTTAAAAGCTAGGTAGGTTTAGTAAGTATTTTCAAGTGTCAATGTTGGAAACATGAATAATACTTAACAACCAATCAAAAGTTATCAACTGTTTCCTTTGTACAGGTGAGAAACTGGGGCCCAGAGAGGGAAAGGGACTTGTCCAAGATCACACAGCAAGTTAGAGGCAAGCCAAGAATAGTATCCAGATGTTTGACTGTTAGTCCAGCACTTTATTATTCCATGCTATAGTGGCTAGTGTTTTTCTCTATCCAGAACCTACTTCCTCCACTTCAGGGAACAGATTTCATCCCTCTCTCCGCAGGTGTAGGCATTCACCCAGGCAGGGCCAGTCATTGTAAAGAGCACTTCACCTTCTCTGGCCTTAGTTGGTTCAAGGGATGAGGATGTGATCCAAGTTTGACCAATCAGAATCCTTCCCTGGGATTTATGATCGTGGATCTGGGAAAGGAAAGGATCTTTTCCTTTCTGGAAGTTGTGAGGATATGAGCTCAAAACTAGGATGGATAAGCCTGTGTCATATCAAAAGAATGAAAACAGAAGGAAGACAGGAAGGAGAGGTAGTCCAGATGGGAGTTGAATTACTTATGCTGATTTCCAAAGTGTATCCATCCTGAATTTTTTCTTAGGTCTCTCTTTTTAAAAAAACAGTGATAACATTCTTCCAATAATTACCCTGCTTTTGTTTTTCTTCTTCTTCTTTTACTAAAGCAAGTTGGACTTGGGTTCCTGTCCCTTTCAGCCAAAGCGGCTAACCCAGGATTTTTCAGTAGCAGCAGTATTGGCATTTTGACCAGATAATTCTGTGTTGGGAGGGGCGGCTCTGTGCATTCCAGGATGTTTAGCAGCACCCTGGACTCTACCCCACTAGATGCCAGTATCACTCCATCCCAACTGTGGCAACCAAAAGTGTCTCCAGTCATTATCAAATGGCCCCTAAGGGTTGGGGCAAAATTGCCCCTGGTTGAGAATCACTGGTGTAGTCTAATACTCATGGCAATTATTACTAAAACAAACAGACAAAAAAACCTAACCAACCAACTAAACAGACAAAGCAGTTAGGGAAAACTGAAATTCAGTGAGCTGTGGGACTTTTTTCAAAGTGGCAAAGACAAGACTACTAAATCGGGCAAAACAGATCCAGGAAGTGATACTCCACGGAGATGTTGGTACATGCAAATGTTGGCTGTCATCACTGTTGGAATAATAGCAAACTCCACAAAATGATTTGGGATTTTACACATGACACAGGCAGTAACTCTCTACCTAAGAATTCTCACGCACCTCATGAGATGGTGAGACAAAGTAATGCCAATTAGTTTTATTTGTTGTTTTAGATCTTTCTGGTGAATGACTTGGAGTTTGGGTTCAGTGAACTTTTTTTACTGGGTGTCTCCAGAAAGCTCACTGCATGCCGTCCTAAAGCAGATATCCAGGAAGCCAAACATTGCTACAATTAAAATAATAATGCTTCATTGCACAATAATGATGTGTCTACTTGAGATCAGTAAAATACCATGAAGAATGAACTTCATTTTTGCTGAACTATTTTTTGAGGAAGTGCTCTTCAGAGGCAGGATTGTGAGGGAAAGATTACAGGAATCAAGATTACAGGAATCAAGAGGTCTGGAAGTGAGCCTGACTCTGCCTCTAATGCTGTGCGACTCTGTGCAAGTGTCTGCCTCTCTCTGGGCCTCAGTTTCCTTCTCTGTATATTGAGTAGTTGGATCAGACAAATGCTGAGGAACTTTCTAGCACTGAGTTTCAATGATTCTTGTTGGCAGGCATTATGTCATATCCATTTTGGTTCCTTTATCCCCAGCCCAGACCTGGTACAGCACCAGAAACAGGTACTAAGCAAATGCTAATTAAATACACAGATAAATGAATTAGGTATGAGATAAATGACAAGGACACCCCAGCTTACACAGATGGCATGAAATTAGAAGGGATCTTAGAATTAAAAGGGATCCCTAAGCTTATTTAGTAAAGCCCAGCCAAAGGTAAAACTCTCTACCTTATTTCTGACAGATGGATATACCATTTCTGTTTAAATGCTTCTAATGACAGGGAATTCAGTATCTGCAGAGGTGCCGTTTTTTGGGTAGATCTAGATGGTAACAGCGTCTGCTTACAATGCGGGAGACCCGGTTCAATCCCTGTGTTGGGAAGATCCCCTGGAGAAGGAAATGGCAACCCACTCCAGTACTCTTGCCTGGAAAATCCCATGGACAGAGGAGCATGGTAGGCTACAGTCCATGGGGTCGCAAAGAGTCGGACACGACTGAGTGACTTCACTAAATATTAGAAAGTTCTTTCTTATCTGGAACCTAAATTAGTCTCCTTGTAGCTGTACTTGCTTCTTTTTTTAAAATTAAGTTTAATTTTAATCTAAGAATATATGCACACAACTTGAAAAGTAAAATAATACTAAGTCTTATTATAATAAATAAGAGTCATTTTTGACTCTTTCTTCTCCTTTCTCATTCCCCAGGGTTGCCCCCTCCAACCTCTTATACTCTGTTTCTTCTGTTACTTATATCTGCATTTCCGATTGGTATGCTTATACTGTTATTTCTTGATGACATTGTCTGTTGATTTTCTGTTTTAAAGATGAGGATGTAGCCCTCTTAACTAACCTCCACTAACTCCCCCTCCCTTTATCCTCTTACTATACTATCACAATATTTGCTTCAGTCAGTGTTCAGTGTTTTCAAAAGTGTGACTTCATAAATATTGTTTAATGCTAAGCCAAGTAAAATTCTGTTTCTCTTCTTTGTACTTAATTTTTCCTGCTTTGATTAGTTTTCTATGTACTTTTCTCTAGTGATTCTCTAATATTTCCACTGAACTGTAGAACAGCTATCAACACATAATTTTAAAAAGTTTTTATTTTTATCAAAGTTACACAGTTACAGGTTAAGAAATGGAAAGTCAGAGAGGGAAAGTGCCTAAGGTCACACAGAAGCTAGAGGGGTAGAGCCGTTAATGCAGCTCAGCACTTTACCAACTACATTTGTGTTTGGAAACATCACTTTGAGTCCAAACTGGTCAGTGGCAGAATGTGTCCCAAAGATAAGGGGTTCCTGGGATGTGACTCATTTTTAATAGACAGGAATAAGTCACTTCTCTGCAAAGCAGAGCTCAGCAACTGGCAGGACTGAGTGGGCTTGGCAGCCTCATTGTGAAAGGCCAAGAATGTCTCCACACCCTGTAATCCTGTAAAGAGGGTCTCTACTTTTTAAATTCCTAAACAGTGTTACACAAACCCTCCAGGGGCTTAAACTTGACATACAGACAGGTGAGCAGGGGCAGGTAGGTAATCTCCTCACACCACCTCCCTACCTGCTAGAGAATAGGATGGCCTTAATCCCCACCAGGCAGATCTCTTCTTGCTCCTGTTGAGAACCAGGAGGGAAGGAGTAAGAAATGGCCCCAGGCCTGAAGTCAAATCATTCTTATTTTGCAGAAGTAAGTTCTACAATATAGAAAGGAAGCCACTTTCAGAAACAAGCAGAGCAATCCCTGTACAATTAGCACTGTGGAGAGGGCCCCTTTGACGCATGACTGAAGGAGTCGCTTGAGAGCCGTTCCTGAGTCCCTGGAGGTAGCAGGGTCTTCGGCTGTTTTTACCAGAAACAAGGCCGGAGGACTGGACTCCCTGGACCTGTAGGGCAGCACTGCCTGGCAGCGGCATGTGATGCTGCCCGTGCAGCCCCTGAGCTCCCTTACCCTGATCTCCGCATGCTCCCGAGCTTTGCAAGGCCCATGGTCTCATGATTTGCAGTCACTTGCAAACCTTTGGAATAGCACAGGATTGACTCAGCACCAGCCGTGGGGATGGACAGACTGCCTTCTGAGGGGACTCACACCCAGAACATCCCAGAGCAGGTGTGTGGAGCTGAGGCGGGGGGCAAGCAGCCTGGCCTAGAAGGTGACAGAGCCTTCCAGCCCACTTTGCTGACTCTCGAGTCTACAGTTTCATTTAGGTTGGGAAGGACTGGTGGTAGAGACCATGAGCTCTGGAGTTAGAAGAAATCTTTGTGACGTCTCATCAGAGAGAGAAGACTACGGAAGCCTAGAGTGGTTGAGGGCCCTGCCTCGGGCTATCCAGTAGGTCCAGTAATCAGGTGCTTACTGTATGCTAAGCACAGAGCAAAATGCTTTATATCTATCCGCTCTTTTGATCATCCCAGCAAGTCTATGAGTGGGGTACTATTGCTTGTTCTGTTTTTGATGCAGACTGAGGCTCAGAGTGGTGAAGTAACTTGCCAAAGCCATGGGGCTAGAATGAGGTGGGGGCAGGACTTGAATCCAGGCCTCTCTGCCCCTGAAGCCTGCGCTGTGGACTCTAGTGAGATAACAGGCAGAAAGTATCTACTTTAGATAGAAAGTAGAGCATTCCATTTCCCTCTGTTCCAGCGTTCACATGTTACTCAGCTCTAATTAAAGGAAGAATCTAGGAGGCTGTGGTGGAGCGGAGAGTCCAAAGGTCTTGAGTTCCAAACTCCTGCCATGTGACTTGCAACAGTACCTTCCTTCCCCTCCCTGACCTTTGGTTTCTTCATCTTGGGGGCCATATCATAAAAGTGCCTTCTGTGCTATAAGCGGGGATGGCCATGTGTCGTGGACATACTTCTGTCCAGTCCTCAGTGGCAAAAGGGGAAAAGGCCACCAGAGGAGATACTGGGTGGCGGCGCAAGGCCTGGCCTCCCCAGAGGCTAGGCTGCTTCTAGCCCACCAGTCAGGCCAGCACAAAACCTCAGCTTTTGTTTGACTTGGCTTCTTGCATCTTGTTTAGTCTGCAGAGCAGGCTCTTTATCCTACTGCCTTTGTCACAGGCCATTACTACGCACATAATCCCTGGGGGCTTACTGCTTTCTCTAGGAATTCAGGGAGGGCCACAGAGGGAGCCCGACTCCTGAGAGCCATCTGTCACCCCCCAGCCCCATTCAGAGCAGCCTCAGCTGAGGACCCATGGAATAGTGTGCTCCTGGTCTGTGATTCTGGCTGACCTTGGGCCACACTCTCTCCCTCTCTGGGCCTCCATCTACCCATCTGTGCACACAGAGAACTGGCTCAGATGCCCTGGAAGGGACTTCAACTCCCTGAGGTTCAAAAGTACATTTCTATGTGGTTTTTCCCCTTTGAGGCCTCCCTCATCCCTCTGCTGAGCCCTCCCCCAATTCTGAAGCAATTTGTAGCATTTTCACTGATCCCATCCCTGCCCTGAGCCTGGGGCCAATCCCTCTCTCATTCAACCTCCTGCTTGTAAATTGGGGATAATAATACCTGATAACTCACCCTGCTGCTGCGGGGATTAAGTAATTAGTGGTTATTAAGGGATGGAGCAACACAGTGCACTGTTTCCATTTAGGGCAGTTTTCCTCCTCTGAGCTCCTGCTACAATCTCAGAGTTAGATGAAAAATCCTAAGAGTCTGACTTTTTACTCCCGCTTTACGGATGGAGAAACTGAGGCCGAGGGGAAGGAGTAAGAGTGTACAGCCGTTCTGCGGGTCAGCAAGGACCAGAGCTCAGGGCTCTGGACATTTGTCCAGCGTGCCCCTGTCATGCGCAGTGGGCGTGGTCCGGGTCTGTGGTGGTGGTCCCTCTCCTGGGATGGAAGGTGAACCAGAAGGCTGCCACACCTTTGACCTGGTTCACAGGGGTTCTGCATCTGGGTATCAAGAAACAAAATTTGGCTTCAGCCAGTCCTAGGTACCACTCCTGGTATCTTGGCTTCCTGAGTGATATCCTGGTATCTTCCTAAGTGAGCTGGGGCGTGTCACCCATTCACTCTGAACTGTCAGTTTCTTTGTCTGTAAATGGGGATAATGACAGCTTCCTCAGAGGTTGTGGTCAGGACTGGCCCAGAGCAGGAATTCAGCAAATAAGTATTATGTTATCAAGAGGTTGTTTTTGCCAGAGCTCACTAGACGGCTGTTCAGCGATGCTTCAGGGGCAGACCCTCACTAGGTGCTCCCGTGGGCCACACCCTGGCTGGGGGCTTCCATGTAAGCAGCTCCTTTGTCCTCACCCTAAGACAGCAAGAGTGTTGTTACCCCATTTGACAGAGTTGCACATGGAGCCTCAGGGAGGAAGAGAACTTGTCCAAAGTTGTGTTTGCTTTAGAAGTGAGATATCCTCATTTTTAGTCTCTCTTCTTGCTATGTCCAGTTCCTTATTTCCTGTGTGTTTTCCTGTCCTTTCAGTGGAGAAGTATAGGTGATGCCGGCTCGTCTGAAGAGCAGCCCAGGCCCTCAGACCTCCTCATTCCCCATCCCCATCAGCACATCTGAACTCAGAGACCAGGCATTTTCTGGAAGACACAACAGGATACAAAAAGCCACTGGGTCTGACCAGACTCAGTGTGGGAGGGTAATACTGTGAGGTACATTTGTCTCGGCCCTGGGTATGGTGTCTCCATAAATAATATTGATGATAATGGTATCAGCTCCCGTTGCTGAGAACTTACTTGGTGCCATGCACAGTGCTAAGCATTCACTGTATCCTTGAGCTCTGTGTCTCGTACTGCTGGAGAGCTGATGTGACCTTGCTCAAGGTCGTACAGCTGGTAAGAGGCTGTGTAAACCCAAATCTTTTGCCCCTATAGCCTGTGCACATTACTTTTGCACTCCTACCCTCCTTAGGGCCTGGGGACCTGGGACTTACTCAGACCCAAATCTGGGTCATCTCGGGTTAAATCCACCCTGCAATTGTCCTCTCACCTGGGGTGACAGACATATACACAGGCAGTCAATTCATCTTTGAAATGGGAATAGTAATGATCACCTTGCAGGGTTTTGGAGATGAAAGCAGAGCACTTTGAAAGTTGCCTGGCGTACGGTGAACGCATAATAAATGGCAGTGATTATTATTTTTTTTTTCTTTAAAAATTTTTTTAAAATTTTATTTTATTTTTAAACTTTACAAAATTGTATTAGTTTTGCCAAATATCAAAATGAATCCGCCACAGGTATACATGTGTTCCCCATCCTGAACCCTCCTCCCTCCCCATACTGTCCCTCTGGGTCATCCCAGTGCACTAGCCCCAAGCATCCAGTATCGTGCATCGAACCTGGACTGGCAACTCGTTTCATACATGATATTATACATGTTTTAATGCCATTCTCACAAATCTTCCCACCCTCTCCCTCTCCCACAGAGTCCATAAGACTGTTCTATACATCAGTGTCTCTTTTGCTGTCTAGTACACAGGGTTATTGGTACCATCTTTCTAAATTCCATATATATGCGTTAGTATACTGTATTGGTGTTTTTCTTTCTGGCTTGCTTCACTCTGTATAATAGGCTCCAGTTTCATCTACCTCATTAGAACTGATTCAAATGTATTCTTTTTAATGGCTGAGTGATACTCCATTGTGTATATGTACCATAGCTTTCTTATCCATTCATCTGCTGATGGACATCTAGGTTGCTTCCATGTCCTGGCTATTATAAACAGTGCTGCGATGAACACTGGGGTACACGTGTCTCTTTCTCTTCTGGTTTCCTCAGTGTGTATGCCCAGCAGTGGGATTGCTGGATCATAAGGCAGTTCTATTTCCAGTTTTTTAAGGAATCTCCACACTGTTCTCCATAGTGGCTGTACTAGTTTGCATTCCCACCAACAGTGTAAGAGGGTTCCCTTTTCTCCACACCCTCTCCAGCATTTATTACTTGTAGACTTTTGGATTGCAGCCATTCTGACTGGTGTGAAATGATTATTATTATTGATATGATCTTGGCTTCCTACGGAGCCCATGGAATAAGGGGGGTGTTGAAGGTGCAGGGGTGGGGGGGGTTCATGTGCTAATGAGAGAGGGAAGCCAGAGGAAGAGGTCATGTGCTAATAGAGGGGAGCATCTTGTCTCTGATGATGAGTATAGGTTGCAGTCAGGACAAAAGCAAAGTAGGGGGCATGGTCATTGTTTCTGAGGGGGTGCCCTGGTAGACAGAGCAGATACAGACTGGGACTCAGAGGGCAAAGCCAGTGGGGAGAGCTGGAGGATTGAGGCTGGTTTTCAAAGGACCAAAGACAGGAGGGGTTTCCCTGAGCAGTGTTGGGCTCCCCAAAACTGGAGGTGTACAGGCAGAGGCTGGAAGCTAGCTGGTGTTGCAGAAGGCCTGTTAGTGGCTGTATCATGGGATTTCTAAGGTCTCAGGACAGAAAAGCTACTGGAAGCCTGATTTTGACTCAGCATAAGCAAGAGCTTTCCAGCAGCGCTATCTGAAGGTGCATGGCTCTGCTTCAGGGGCGGTGGTGAGGTTCACGTCGTCGGGAGCACTTGTGCAGAAGCTGGGTAAACACTTGGAAGCAATGTTGTGGCGTGGCTTAGTGCCTCAGACGGCAGGTTAGACTAGGTGACTCCTTAGTGAGAGGTGATGTGACATTGGTGGAAAAGAAGGGGCCAGAGTCCAACCTGAGGTCTGTTCCAGATACCAGCATTTGCCAGCTGGGTGACCTTGGGCTAGAGTCTTCACCTCTCTGAGCTTTGGCTTCCTTACCTATAAAATGAAAATTATAATCTCTATCCTGCTTAGCTTTCAGGAATGGAGTGAAGGGTCAGAGATACACAGACAATAAAAAGGCTCTGAGAACTCTGAAGCCACTGTGAACTATTCTTTTGAGCCCATGGGGAGATAGGAAGATAGGTGGAGAGGGAGGAGAAATGAAGAGGTGTCTGGCTCTGTGCTGGGTGCTGGGTTGGAGGAGAAAGGAGTTTGTGGCAGATGGTCTGCTCCTCTCAGAGCCGCAGCAAGTTTGAATCTCTTAGAACAGTGTTGTCCACTAGAACTTTCTGTCCTGATGGAAATGTTCTGTATTCACCCTATCTAATCAATAGCCACTGGCTACAACTAGCTATTGAACCCTTGAAAAGCAGCTAGTGTAACCGAGAAACTAAATTTTAAATTTTACTTGGCTACCATATTGGACTGCTCAGCTCTAAAGGAACCTCCTTCCTTCCATCTTCTCTATTCTTTCATCCTAAGCAGGTGCTGTGGCCCTGCACTCCTTGGGCACTCAGAGGCCACCAAGGTGAACAAGGCAGGGTCTTGCCCTGAAGAGCTCACATCTCATTCTGGACAGATTGGCATGTACTGCAGACAGAAACTACAGCCCAGGATGAGGCATATAGCTCTACAGCTGTGTAGGCCTAAAGGGAGGGAGCCACTCACTCAGGGGGTGCGCTAGAGACTGAATATGAAGGATGGCATGGGCATTGGGGCAGGAAAACTTTCCTGTGGAGGGAACAGCATTGGCAAGGGCTTGAAGGCAAGAAAGAGCACAGAATGTTCGGAGAGTGAAGGCTGGTATGAAGATGGAGGAGGGCGCATGTGGCAGGAGTCAAGCCCCAAATTCTCTGTTGCAGTCACCCAAGGTACCAGTGAGCTGATGGGTGGAGGCCGTCAGGGGCAGGCCTGGTGAGGGCCTGGCAGTATTCAGGACAAGTTAAGGAGGTGGCTTTGGAGGGGGTCCCCTCCCTCTGCCGCTTACTCAGAGACTCATCTCCCTGCCTGGCCTTGATGAAAGAGCTCAGGGTCCTGCTGTTCACCTTTCACAGAATCCCTGAGAGTCCTCTTCCGAGAACACGCCCTTTTGGCCCTCACTCTACCCACTGAAAACTTGCTCATGACTCAGGCTTCTGCATTACCGGGCTGGCCCGTTTCCTCATTTCCCAGGTCCTGGGCTGACAGCCTGGCTGACTTCCTCACTGGAACTCTTGCCCCTAACACTGCCTCACCCCAGTCCAACTTCTTGCAGAAACTAGTAGGAGAAAAGGATTAGCTGTGGCCCAAGTTTAAGGAAAGCTTCAGCGAGGGTAGCCTTTGGATGTAGGGCAGCACACATCACTGGCTGCCAGCTCAATACCTGCCTCTTCTTGTTCTCTCGCTCTCTCTCTTTTTTTCCAATTTTTATTGGAGTATAGTTGATCTACAATGTTATGTTGGTCTCTGCAGTACTGTAAAGTGAATAACATATATATATATATATATATGGACTTCCCTGGTGGCTCAGACAATAAGGCGTCTGCCTACAATGCGGGAGACCCGGTTTCAATCTCTGGGTGGGGAAGATCCCCTGGAGAAGGAAATGGCAACCCACTCCAGTATTCTTGCCTGGAAAACCCCATGGACGGAGGAGCCTGGTAGGTTACAGTCCATGGGGTCGCAAAGAGTCGGACACAACTGAGCTACTTCACTTTCACTTTTCATATATATATATATATATATATATATATACATACACATATATATGACCACTCTTTTCAGATTCTTAACCCATATAGAGTATAGATTATTATAGATATTCAATAGAATTTCCTATGCTCTACAGGAGGTCCTTATTAGTTATCTATTTTTTCCTCTGGCTCCCTCTTAATAGAAACCCCATCACACACACAAGGTCACAGCCATCTGCCCTTGGGAGACTCTGACCTATGCCTCATTCAGAGATGAACCTGATTGGTCTCAGAAAAACTCCATTTCACTTGCTATTGTCCCTGCCTCAATTTGTTGGTTGAGGAAAGGCATAAGATCCAGTTTTGGCCAGTGAAGCACAGAAAATACCTGCTGGAGACAGTTTCAGGAGAAACTTACCCCCACGGAAGAGATACAGTAAAAGTTGGTCCCTCTACTTCCTTGGGTTGATGTCATGTGGATGTGATATCTGAAATCAGATATCATCACCTTGTTTCTGAGCAGAATGGGGAGCTTGAAAGAACCTGAAGACATCATTAAATCCTTGAATCAACTCACCCTGAAGTCCCTCCCGTGTGAGATAATACATTTCTGTTATTTGCAGCTAAAACCTTCTTAATCATTTCAGAGAGATGAGGTACATTGGTCAGGACTCTTTCAGTTTCAGTTGATAGAAACTCAGTTCCAACTGACTTGAGCCAAAGAAGGGATGTGATACTGCTTTGCATGATAATATGAGATGGATCCCATGTGGGCATAGAAATCCAGCAAATGCCAGCAAATTTGGAAAACTCAGCAGTGGCCACAGGACTGGAAAAGGTCAGTTTTCATTCCAATCCCAAAGAAAGGCAATGCCAAAGAATGCTCAAACTACTGCACAATTGCACTCATCTCACACGCTAGGAAAGCAATGCTCAAAATTCTCCAAGCCAGGCTTCAGCAATATGTGAACTGTGAACTTCCTGATGTTCAAGCTGGTTTTAGAAAAGGCAGAGGAACCAGAGATCAAATTGGCAACATCTGCTGGATTATGGAATAAGCAAGAGAGTTCCAGAAAAACATCTATTTCTGCTTTATTGACTATGCCAAAGCCTTTGACTGTATGGATCACAATCAACTGTGGAAAATTATGAAAGAGATGGGAATACCAGACCACCTGATCTGCCTCTTGAGAAATCTGTATGCAGGTCAGGAAGCAACAGTTCGAACTGGACATGGAACAACAGACTGGTTCCAAATAGGAAAAGGAGTACGTCAAGGCTGTATATTGTCACCCTGCTTATTTAACTTGTATGCAGAATACATCATGAGAAACGCTGGACTGGAAGAAACACAAGCTGGAATCAAGATTGCCAGGAGAAATATCAATAACCTCAGATATGCAGATGACATCACCCTTATGGCAGAAAGTGAAGAGGAACTCAAAAGCCTCTTGATGAAAGTGAAAGTGGAGAGTGAAAAAGTTGGCTTAAAGCTCAACATTCAGAAAACGAAGATCATGGCATCTGGTCCCATCACTTCATGGCAAATAGATGGGGAAACAGTGGAAACAGAGTCAGACTTTATTTTTGGGGGCTCCAAAATCACTGCAGATGGTGACTGCAGCCATAAAATTAAAAGACGCTTACTCCTTGGAAGGAAAGTTATGACCAACCTAGATAGCATAGTCAAAAGCAGAGAGATTACTTTGCCAACAAAGGTTCGTCTAGTCAAGGCTATGGTTTTTCCAGTGGTCATGTATGGATGTGAAAGTTGGACCGTGAAGAAGGCTGAGCGCCGAAGAATTGATGCTTTTGAACTGTGGTGTTGGAGAAGACTCTTGAGAGTCCCTTGGACTGCAAGGAGATCCAACCAGTCCATTCTGAAGGAGATCAGCCCTGGGATTTCTTTGGAAGGAATGATGCTAAAGCTGAAACTCCAATACTTTGGCTACCTCATGTGAAGAGTTGACTCACTGGAAAAGACTCTGATGCTGGGGGGGATTGGGGGCAGGAGAAGAAGGGGACGACAGAGGATGAGATGGCTGGATGGCATGACTGACTCGATGGACGCGAGTCTGGGTGAACTCAGGGAGTTGGTGATGGACAGGGAGGCCTGGCGCGCTGCGATTCATGGGGTCGCAAAGAGTCAGACACGACTGAGGGACTGATCTGATCTGATCTTATGTGGATTTAGAAAAATGAGTTTCTTCTAATGGTCTGGAGCCTATAGTGACTTTGAGAATTATGATTTTTCTTTGGAAAATGATGTGTGTGTGTGTGTGTGTGTGTGTTCCAAGCATTACCATTTGGAGGTCGATGGGAAGAATGAGTAGGCATTTTTATCTCATACTATTGGAGACACATGGAGGAGCACCATCCTTTGAGGGCCCAAGCCCACACCATGTTTTGTTGGGGCCCTGCGTGGTTATTCTAGATTCAGATTCTGGGAGAGATACTGTCAGAGGGTTACTGAGTACTGTGGATCTCCTTGATTCTGTGTTCATGCCATACCTGTGATCAAGGTTGAGCTTTTCTTATCCGCAGAGGCTCCCCTGGTGAAGGACTGATAAAGTGGTTCCTCTCTCAGAGAAGAGAAAGGGAAGTGGTCTTCAAGGCAAGAAACACAAGGAGACCTCCTGTAGAGGGTTGATACTCCTATGCTTTGGACTCTTGGAAGAGTTCTATTTGAAGTTTTATGGATGCAATTCCGTTGTTCTTCCTGACCTTCAATAGAGGCTGGTAGACATGTATTTTGTGGGTGGGTTGTGGGGTGTTGAGGATGGGCTGGGGGTAGCTAGATGGCTTTTTAACAGTTCTCATATGGTGAAGTCCTGCAGTAATAGGTGACCAGAGCAGAGCAAATAGAAGCCCAGCAAGATGCTGAGAGTAGTGGGAAATTGAGACCCTTTGAGATCCATTCCTCAGCCCCTAATAGGCCTCAAAATATTTCCCTTTTAGGCGTCAGGGTTAGGGTGGGGCTTGAGGGTAGGCACAAGATCTAAGAAGACATACCTCCCCACCCAGCAGCTCCTCTGCCCTCTTGCATCCTCCAAAGCCACTTCCCCCATGGGATCTGAGCTGGGGCCCAGGGGGCTCCACAAACTAGGATATCCGTCTTCCACAAGGGGCAGTGATGCCTGTTACTTCCCTTATGCCAAGAGGTTTAGGGACTTATATACCTGTTGAGAAATAAAGCTGATTAAATGATGAGCATTATATTTTGATCCACACCATGTATGTTTCCAAAATTCCCTTGTAGATACCATCAAGCAAAGTCTGGCAGGTATCTTTCTCATCCAAAGGTTGCTAAAATTGCTTGGTTAGATATGATACAAGAAACCATTTTCTTTCATGTTGTTAGGTTCCTCTCTAATCCTTGCCACTGAGGCCACCAGTTTGGAAGCTTTCTGGGTGCAAGAGGAGGGGGCTGCTCCTTGATCCTTCTGCCTTAGCCTGGTATTCAAGGCTCTTTTTCATAAACTGGCTTTCTTAGACTTAGCTCCAGCTACTCCCCAGCTTGTGCTCTTTTTTTTTTTTTTTTTAAAGCAAAGATGATTTTATCCTTAAATCCAGAAAGCCATTGTTACCCTCCTCCCAGTGCTATTCCTTTAATTTATTCCCTTCCACATCCCAATTTTCCCTTTTCATGTCCAAAGTCTAACAGCTTTTAAAGCCCAGTGGGAATACCGCCTGTACTGTATACCCCTGCCAGAGCAGGGACTGAAGGCATTGGAAAGACCTCTGTTCAAACCTCAGCTCCACCACTGTTAACTGTGTGACTCCAGACAAGTGCTTCCTCTCCCTGAACTTCATTTTCCTTGTCTGAAAAGAGGAGCTATTTGCCTCACAATCTAATATCCACCCAGCAGCCAGAGGGGTACCATGAAAATATAAGTCAAGTAATGTCACCTCTCTGCTCAAAATCCCCCTATGGCTCTCATTCACCTGGAGTAAAAGCCAAGTCCTTGTACCAGCTCTCCATGCTCTGACTCCCATCTCTGAATCCCTGACTCCTACTTTCCCACCCCAGATTGCTCACATAGCCTCCAACATGCCTGGCATTTTCCTGCCTTAGGAACTTTGTACCGCTCTTCCCTCTGCTGGAAACACTCCTCCTTGTGAATGCTCTCGACCCTTTCTTCACTTCCTTCATGTATTTGCTCAGATGCCACTTTCAGAGTAAAGCCTTCTCTGATCAGTCTATTTAAACTTATAAACTCTCCCCTTCTTGACTTCCCTTCTGATTCCCCTTGCTTGCTTTATTCTTCCCATATACATGTCACCTTCTAATACAGTGCATGATTGTCTTATTTGTTATGTCTCCTCCTACTAGAAAGTAATCTTAAGGAGGACAGAGTTTTGTCTGTTGAGTTTTCTGATGTATCCTCCAGTGCCCAGAACAGTGCCCTCATAGTATGGCACTCAATAAATATTTGTAGAAGGAATGAGCAAATGAGACAGTGACTGATCTCTGATGGCCTTTGAGCCCCATGAGCCACTGAGAGCTGTCCCTGGTGCTGCCCTGGCCCAGCCTCTTCCTGCCCTTCCTGCAGTTCTGTGCTGACCTTAATTTGTCTGGTCATTCTCAGCTCTTCTGGCCCCATCTGTATTTACTTCCTCAGCTGCTGATCCAGACAGTCAGAGGGCAGAAGAGGAAAATGCAAGACATAAAATGAAGGGTTTGAGACCCTATGAATTCAGTTTCCAAGGACCCTCAAGATCAAGTCCAGACTCCTTGGCATTTTCTCCAAGGCTCCTCCCTCCTTCTTTAGCCCATTGTGTACTGCTTTCTTCTGGTGCCTGCACTCCCAGTTTCTTTTTGTTCCTTGAACTGTGTTCTGTTATGTTCCTTGACCACCTGTGGCTCTGGCTTTCATGTTGTTCCCACTCCTCCTGTTCTTGTCTGCCCAACTCTCAGTCAGCCTTCAGATTTTATTGCAAAGACTACTTTCTCCTGAAGGCCTTGTTTGATTCCCAGATATGGATTACATTCCCATGAGGCTCTGATCCCCTACTTTGGCAGTAGTTGCTATGCTTGTTATTATTCTTCACTGCTTTCCTTCCCAGTAGACTGTGAAACTGTGAGGGAAGGCTCCAGGTCACTTTTACTCCCAGTGTATCTTTGGAGCTTAGCACAATGCCTGGTACATAGAAAGGGTTCAGTAAGCCATTGCTGAATGAAAGACTGAAGAGGAAGAAGGAAGCCATAGAGGGCAATCAAGAAAGAACACAGGCTCTGGAATCCAGATGGCCTGGGTTCCAATCCCAGCCCTGTCACCCTCAGTCCGTGTGACCGTGGGTCACTCACCACCCCTCTCTGAGCCTCCATTTCCCATCTCTAAAAATATAGCTAATAAGAACATTGTCATTATGGTTGTAGGAAGAATTACATATGATACTGGATAGATATGTGGTACTTTGAAGATGCTGGATAAGTAGCCTTTACGTTAATGATGAAATTATGGACTTTACCAACAAAAGTCCGTCTAGTCAAGGCTATGGTTTTTCCAGTGATCATGTATGGATGTGAGAGTTGGACTGTGAAGAAAGATGAACGCTGAAGAATTGATGCTTTTGAACTGTGGTGTTGGAGAAGACTCTTGAGAGTCCCTTGGACTGCAAGGAGATCCAACCAGTCCATTCTTAAGGAGATCAGCTCTGGGATTTCTTTGGAAGGAATGATGCTAAAGCTGAAACTCCAGTACTTTGGCCACCTCATGCGAAGAATTGACTCATTGGAAAAGACTCTGATTCTGGGAGGGATTGGGGGCAGGAGGAGAAGGGGACGACAGAGGATGAGATGGCTGGATGGCATCACTGACTCGATGGACATGAGTCTGAATGAACTCCGGGAGTTGGTGATGGACAGGGAGGCCTGGCGTGCTGCAATTCATGGGGTTGCAAAGAGTCAGACACGACTGAGCGACTGAACTGAACTGAACTGAAATTATGAAACAGTAGTAATCATCTTCAGTTTCTGTCTGCAAAGTACTTACAAGCTGTTTGTTTTGTTTCACTTTTAGATAGCTCTTGGAGGAAGGAAACTGAGATTAAGAGGTTAAGCAACTTGTTCAAGGTCACCCAGCATTGTGGGCTTAGGTGGAGACTGGACTAGGCAGCATGATTCTGGAGTCCCTCTTCTAGGACCCTGCCAGTTTCTGCTGTTTTTTTGTCTACTTGGGCCCAAATCTTGCTAGATTATAAAGAGCAAACATCATGCCCAGTTCACTACAGAATCCCTAGCCCCCCCCATGTAGAGTCTGACAGAAAGCAGGAAGTTGGTGAATATTTGTTGAGTAAGGAAATGCATGAGTTTATCCATGACTCTCTGCTCACCCAGACCCTTCTGGCTGCTTAGTTCAGGCAGGACCCCTCTCACTACCTCCCTCTGGATTCTTTTGGCAGGAACAAAGGCAGTATGCCCTCAGAGGAAGCATCCATGGGTGTCACTGGAGCCTGTACCTGGCTCCACTGAGAGACAAGTCAAGTGTCCCCTGGAGCCCTGGCCACCTCTTTCCCAGCACCTGCTTGAGTACCCACTCACCTGTGACAGCTGGTCAGGGGCAGTGCTAGAGAAGGCATTGTGTGCAGCCAAGTGCCCTGGGGTCCCCATGCTTGGCTCTATCCAGGGACTCCGGGGTTGAATGCCATTCCTGAGCCTCATGAGCAGAAGTGAGGTAGCCAGGCCAGCTTCCTGGGAGATATCTCAGCCTTGGGTCCTTTGTGGTGAGGAAAACCCTGGGCATCAGTGTGGCAGAGTCCTTGCCTGCGAAGGGGCAGAGTTTGTAGTGCAAAGTGCATTAGACTTGGAGCCTGAGCAGCTGGATGTAGTCTCAGTCCACAGATGACTGTGTGAGCTTGGACAAGTCATTTAGTCTCTCACAAACCCCATTTTTCTCATCCGTGGAGGCACTGATGTGCAGTGGTTACATAGTCCCACATATGAAGACTTGGATTATTTGTACAGAGAAAGGACTCCATAAATGTTAGCCATTAAATGTAAGTGGGATGAAAGTTCCCACATGGCCACTGTCATGTGAGGAAAGATTGGATATCAAAGTCCCTGTAAAGGGCCCAGTCCTCTTGCTTATAAATGGCAAAAGATAATTACAATTTACACTGTCCAAGCCTCAACTCTGCTTTAGGAGCAAAAGATTAAGGTGATCTCTGGAGATTTACTGGCAGCAGCTTTTATGTAATGAATCATCCATTCATTTCTACCCATGCTGTAAAGGACTATAGAAATGATGTAGCCCTAGGGCCATACATTGTAATGATAATGATGATGATAATAATAATACTAATACTAATAATAATAATGAACATTCACTGAGCACTTATCTATGCCAGGGATTGTGCTGGGTATCATATTTGTTCATTTAATTGTCGTATTATCCCTGTGAGATGGGCACTAACTCGATCCCTATTTCCAGGTAAGGAAGCTGAGGCACAAAAACATAAACAACTTGCTGTATCAGTCTCAACAGGAAACAGAATCAACAGGATGGTTCAGACAGACAGACTTCAATAAAAGGGCTACTTGCAAGGGACCAGTGATAAGGGAATAAATAAGAGATGTTGAGAGGTACAGAGGCTGGCCACTGTGGGAAGGGGCAAAGGGAGGACCTGGAGTTAATCATGCCCAGAGAGGGTTGGGGCTGTAGGGGAAGTTCTCAGCAAGAGCAATCAATGGTCTTGGAGGGCTGCAGCCACTGCTGGACAGAAGGGGCCCGAGCTGTGGGGAGAGCATGATGGGAGTGTGCGTGGGCCCTCTCTCTTCTCATCTTCTGATCTCCCGCTAGTTCTCCTGTAGCCAGACCCACTTGGAAGACAACCAGTAAGAGAACCTGGGAGACGCAGTCTATGCAGACCCCAGAGCAGGACAAAAAAACTGTAGAAATAGGATTAAGGGATAGGAAATGGTGCAAATAGAAAACAGTCAGTACATTTGCTTGAAGTCACTCTGCTAATAATATGAAAAAAATTCAGTCTAAATGCTCACCTGGTTTCCTGGTGGTCTAGTGGTTAGGATTTGGCATTTGCACTGCTGTGACTCAGGTTCATTCCCATGGTTTGGGAAATGAGGTCCGACAAGCTGCGTGCTGCAGCCAAATTTTTTTTAAAAATCGGATTGTTTAAAAATAGATAAATGCTTACCAGGAACTGGCAGGTCACATAAGGAAGGCAGGAGGTGACAGTAATGGGCAGGTCACCCATGCTTTATCCAAGAAGGCCTGATGCTATTCAGTTCAAGCCATTTTTTGCCATCTGGAGAGATAGGCCCAGTGTTACGGATCTTCCCATTTTTAAGAGAAGCCGAAAATAGGGATTTCAGTATAATGCCTTCCATTCTTAATTATTGGCAAATAATCCCCCCTTAAAATATACTGGTGAATGAATAAAGAAGCTGTGATGCATGCATACAATGGAATATTATTCAGCAGTAAAAAGACATGATGAATGAAGCCATGAAAAGATGTGGGGAGGGGGAAGCAATGTATTTTGCTAAGTGAAAAGAGCCAGTATTAAAAGGCTACATACTATATGGTTCCAAGCATATGACATTCTAGAAGAGAGAAAACCACAGAGACAATGAAAAGATCAGCGGTTGCCAGGAGTTTGCGAGGAAAAGTATGAATAGGTAAAATGTAAGGGATTTTTAGGGCAGTGAAACTGTTCTTATGCTGCTATAATAGGGAATACATGACATTATATCTGTCACAACCCACAGAACCGACCAACACAAAGAGTGAACCCTAATATAAATGATGGGCTTTGACAATAATAATATGTTGACTTATCAGTGGTAACAAATGTACCACATTGATGAAGATGTTGACAATAAAGGAAACTGGTGGACAGAAGATGGGGGTAGAAGAGGGGGCACATGGGAGCTCTCAACTTTCCACTCAATTTTCTGTAAACCTAAAGCTGCTGTAAAAGCAAGGGCTATTAATTAAAAAAAAAATACTGAAAGTGCCCCATGGGCCAAGTATAACATGTGCCTGCTGGACCCAGTTACCAGCTTGGATGGCTGACCTAATCCAACACCCTCATTTGACAAATGGGAAAACTGAAGACCAGAGGTGGGAAGGGGGCCTGCCAGTCTGCAAAACACAGTGTGAACAAAGATTCCCATCTCAGGATTCTGGGGATCTTCCCAACAAAGAGGGAGAGAGTCCCACCCGACCCCCTCGGAAAGGCCTACTGCTTGTGTAAGAAAAGGCAGCTGAGGAGAGAAAGGCCAGTGAAGCGCTCTGGCCAGGCGGTTGGGCTGAAATGCCCCAGCAGGTAGTGAGAGCCTTTAAGAGCCTCGTTGCTCTTAGTGTTTGTTTAGCCAGAGACCAGTCTCCCTCCCAGCTTGGCCTGGATCGGACTCACTGAGTTGGATGCAGAAAAGAGTGGACACTTGTGACCCTTGTATGTGCCTTAGAGCAGGATAAGACTCAGGACAGGAGCTGCTATCTACAGGACCCAACCCTGGAGCGCAGTGACTGTGATGTTAAGATTACATCAAACATTTGAGGAGTGCGGGGCGATTTTCCTGAGCCCCTTTGTATGTTTTATCTCCTCTCGTTCTTCCCTCCCTATCAGGGCAATGAAGCAGATAGGCTATTATTTTGGTTTTATAGATGAGTACATAGAGATGAAAGAGATGTTAAGTATGTTCCTCACACTGACACAGTCAATGAGTGGCCGAGATGGGATTTGAATCCACGCATTCTTTTTTTTTTATTTGGCTGTGCCATGTAGGATCTTTGATCTTTGTTCAACATGTGGGATCTTTTTTAGTTGCAATCTGCAGGATCTTTAGTTGCAGCACATGGGATTTAGTTCCCTGACCAGGGATCGAACCCTGCCCCCACATTAGGAGCTCAGAGTCCTAGCCACCAGGAAGTGCCCTGGGCATGCTTTTAAATATTAAAAATTATGTTTTGGTAAAGACAAAAAGAATAGAAACACTGTACTCTACTTGTTAAATGTATTTGTCATAGGAATAGAGGTTAGCATTCTGAAGCTACATGTATATGAGAGTTAAATAAGCGAAAGAATTGTGGATAATGGGAGCCAGGTTTCTCATGTCAGAGGAAGAAGTCCCCCATGAGCATAGGGGAAAGACTAGAATGAACTCTGTGGAGATAGAGTTAGAAGTCTCAGTATGAATTCATGTCTATTTTAATATATGTACAGATGGACACGGAACAAATGTAGATACATGTGTATGCATGGGTTAGCATACTTCGGCATTGCCTTGCTCTGGCTGCTGAGAGATAGATAGTGACACCCCAGAAGCGATGAACTCAGACCTTGGTTCCTAAGGGTCATTCTCCAGTGAAAGGAACCAAACCCCCCAGGGAGAAATGGCCAGTTACAGGACTAAGTCAGGGAAAGTATAAGGTAATTCTAATGCCTAAAGTAGTGTCATAAAGTAAGGAAGTATATATATATATATGTGTGTGTGTGTGTGTATATATATATATATATATATATATATATATATATATATAAAAGATGGAGTATGAAAAGAGGACATAGAAGTCAGCCTGAAAGAACTTCCAGTGGATTAAGTAAATAAATATACTAAGTTATAACCCAGATTATATTAAAGATCCATGAGTCTGTATTGATACAGACAAATAGTTAATAAATAAGGAAGAGGTGCCAAATCTTCGCCATAGAAGAATTCCAGATAATTAATATAGAAGGAATGAGGAAAGCAGAAAATCACCAGTAGACACCACAGTACTAACTGCAGGAAGCACTGAGTATGGTAAAATTGGTAGGCAAAACTTTAAGGAGAAGCAGGACATTTGTGTTGCCTCAAGGGACCTCCCCCAAATGTGGTAGCTTTAACATATGTCCACAAATTCTTTGATATTCTTCTCCCAGAAGGTAGAACTTAATTTCTCACCCCTTGAACTGGGTGTGGAGTGTAGGTTGAACTCAGTCTTTCTCATCTCTGAGTAGGATATGAAAAGGGAAAAATTGTAATGTGGAGAAACCTGGCAGATTCCACCTTAACCAAGTGCTCAAGTTTAACATCACCATTTATAACATGTATATCATACCCTGATATGGGGGCTTCCCTAATAGCTCAGTGGTAAAAGGATCCGCCTGCAATTCAGGAGACACAGGAGACTCAGGTTTGACCTGTGGCTCCGGAAGATTCCTTGGAGGAGGAAATGGCAACCCATGCTAGTATCTTTGCCTGAAACAGTCCATGGACAGAGGAGCCTGGTGGGCTACAGTCCATGAGGTTGCAAAGAGTCGGACACAAAATGATGCAATGAGAAGAAAGCTTCATCTTTGTGATATTCTTCCTAAAAACTCATTAGCTCTGTTGTATCCTGAGAAAACATCAGACGCTCCCGAATTCAAAGCAGTCTACAAAATACATGAGTGGTACTCTTCAAAAAATGTCAAGGTCATGAAAGAAAAAAAGAATCTGTCACAGATTGAGGAGACATGATGACTAAATGTGATGTGTTGCCATGTATTGGATTTTGGAACAAAAAAGGGACACAAGTAGAAATATTGGTAAAATCTCAATGAAGTCTGTAGTTATCAGTTTGATACTTTTACAGTAGTTATGTACGATATTAATATCAGGGAAAGATGCAGTTAATGATGAATGGTAACTCTCTGTTCTGTCTTTTGCAACTCTTACATGAAAGCTTTTCCAAAATAAAAACTTATAAAATGCATTTGTTGCACAAAGAAGTTAATAGCCACCACCAAGGATAACTCAAAGCCAGTGAGAAGGTGGAACAGCTTTATAGTTCTAACACATCTGGTTCTAACACAACAGTGTTCTAACACAATGCTGACAAACATAAGCCTTCATTTCTCAGATCTAGTTTATATTATTCCATGTTGATCTTTCTAACAGCCAAGAGAGTGAAGTCAGATGGCATAGATGAGGAAACCGAGACACACAAAATAGTTCCCACTTTCTCACTGAACAGATGAGGGGACTCTATCCCAGAAAAAGGGAAGGATTTGTCCCAGTCACAGAGCAGGTTAGAAGGCCAGTCCAGGAGTAAGACTTCTGGCTCCGCTTTCTTAAAACCATCTTGGCTGCTGTTTCAGGGCAGCTGTAGACAAAACTTAAATGTGGACTCTTTGGGAAGGCAAAGCAGAGTAATTCTCATCTTGCCCCCACCCCCTTCTCACCTTTGAGTTAAGCAATAAAGCTGAAAAGATCCTTCAACAAACAAATCCCTCCTCATTATAGAATCCACAGGCACATCAGCTCTTAGGAAACCTGCAAGGCAAGCTCTTTAGGAGGGAGGGCTGTTCAAACATGCCTGTCTAGGTGCCCTCTTTCCTGTTCACTCTCAAGAAGACAGAATGTCTGTTTCAGGAGCAGCAGTTCAGTGGACATCTGGGCTCCCAAGCCCCTGTGGTGGACCTGGCTGGGGGGCGGCGGGTAGGTGGAAGCAGTAGGCCTTCAAGGCCAGGATGCACCCTGGCCACGGCACAATCTACACTTTTCTATTCCAAAGTTGAATTCTTTCTCAATGTTGGAAAATGCTCCAAACTGTTGTTGATGGAGAAGGGCATTTGTGTAGAGTCAAGACTCACTGGGTGATCAAATAAAGATCATCCCCAGTTCAGAGGATAAGTCTAGAGAAGATGAGCCTCATTTCTTCAAAGCAAAAGTCAAGCCTCACTGTCCCTTTTAAACTCTGAGAAAACTGGATTAATGAGAAACGGTGTTCCTGAAATCGGGGTCAGGAACTCTGGGCAAGGCCTGGCTGCACCGAGAGGTGGAGTTGCTTTAGAGAAGAACAATGTTTGCTTAAGTCACAGAAAGACAGAGAAAAGACCTCAGTTGGGCATCTTATTTGAGAGATGGAGAATGGTTCCTCTATTTGCATAAACAAAATATTAAAGAAACCTATATCTCAGGGGAAAGGAATGCAATCATTCCAGTAATTAACAGTTCTCCCAAGAAGTATGGTTTGCATCATACATGATCTTCTCATTTCGATCCTCTTGGTTCCTGGAAAACACAGTGTTTCTTCTCCAGGGCCCCACGGAGGAGAGATGGAGTTGACAAGAAGGCTCTGCATACCTATGATGTCAGAGTCCAAAGTTTCAACTCTTGGCTGATCAGCTTTTAAGATTAGAACATACATCGTGGCTCAGTGAAAGATTCTGGGTGTTGCTGTCTCACCAACCTGGGTTTGAATCCCAGTCCTACTTGGTAGCTGTGTGGCTGACCTTCAGAGAATTGGCTAGCCTCCCTGTGTCTTCAGTTTCTCCTCTTTCAATGGGGATAAAAGCTTCTGTTTAATAGTAATGTTGGGAAAGCCCCCTAGTGAGTTGCATCATGTAGTAGGTGTTCAGGACACACTCTCCTTGAGTATGTCTTGAGTGTCTTCTCTCTAATTTACTCTTAAGTAGTCTTGTTATCTAGGAATATGGGTTAGTCAATGATTACTTTGTATTTCCCTCAAATAAATAAGAACTTCTTTCTTCTTCATTTTTTTAAAAAAATAACTGCCATATGGAGCTATGGAAAATTTGATTTTAACGATAGCTTTCAAAACGTTCAGCAGATTAACTGATACTTTCTACTCTGAGCAAGCTAATCACACTCTCTACCTCTCCTTTGTAGCCATTACCATCATTTTAATTGGCTAATTAATTGTGAAATGAATTGTTGAATGATGATCTGTCTTATTAGAATGTCAGTTTTTAAAAAATATTTATTTTAAAATGTATCTGTTTATTTGCTGTGCCGGGTCTTAGTTGCAATATGTGAGATCTTTAGTTTTGGCATGTGGAGTCTTAGTTATGGCATGTGGGATCTAGTTCCCTGCCCAGGGATTGAACCCCGGCCCCCTGCATTGGGAGCACAGAGTCTTAGCCACTGGACCACCAGGGAAGCCCCAGAATGTAAGGTTTTTGAGGCAAGATTAGTAGGGACAATATCTGTCATGTTTATTATCATATCCCTCATAGCACATGCTGGCTGGTGTATATGTGCATGCACATGTGTGTATGTGTATATAATCCAATAAGTATTTGCATGAACAAATGAATGAATAACTTTGTAACAAAAGTAACAAACAAGAGGAAGATATTTCACAGGATATTATGGAAGATGATAATGCATTCATTTTTACTTAAGTTTTGACTGAATTGTATATTGCATTTTAGCCGTAAATCATGAGATGACTATGGGCATATCACTAGAACTGACTGCTTCAAATCCCAATTTTGTCACTTCCTAGCTGTGTGGCTTTAGGCAAATAAGTCCTTTTATACCTCTGAGCCTCCAGTGTTCTAGATGCAAAATGGAAAATAACATTTAGCTCTGGGATTTGCTGTGAGCATTAATGCAAGTGATGCTTTAACATAGTACCTGGAGCATCTTATATGTATGATAAAGATAGGACCTTCGAGAGGTAGTGGTTTGTGTGTTAGAGTGCTCGGCTGGGTTCAAATCCTGATTCTATTATTTATTGGCTGCGTTACTCTACCCAAGTTACTTAACCTCTTCTGTCACATTTTTTCTTGCATACAAAATGGGGATGATAATTATATTGATAAAATACCTACCTTTTATGGTCACTGTGAGATTTAAATATAATTATTATAGGTAAAATTCTTAGGGTGGTGTTTTATGTGTATGTGTAGATGTGTGCATATATACAAACATATATATTAGGCATACTGCAGGTGTTGTTATTCTTTGGTAGAGTATGTTTACCCTTTGAGGGTACAGTCCTTTTCAGAAGCAACCATTTAAGTGATAAAGCTGAGAAACAGAGTTTTGGGTAAAAATTTCTTTAGCCCTAAGTGTCAGGAGCCAGGAAGTCAGGCATGACTTGGACACTGTTTTGACTCTCGATGAGCCTCTGGCCAGGCTGAGGAGACAGACACACACATATTAGCATTTCAAGAAAGGCCAGCCAGGTTCTTGGAGCCGGAGGCAGGAAGCTTAAATTCTAGTTCCAGCTGTGCTTTGAACTTGCTGTGTGGCCCTGGACAAGTGCCTTTCCCTCTCTGGGCCTTTATGTTGGAAAAATTAAGTTTGGTGTGATCTGCGGAGCTGTCCTGCTTTGTTGGTCCTTGGAACTTAGGATTTTTATTCGTTAAGTTGGTGCTGCTTCCAACAGTTTCCATCTCCTGAAGCCTGTGCGGCCTCTGCAGGAAGGTGTGTGAATTCCACCTGCTGAGAGAATTCCAAACTGCAAGCCTCACCTGCCTGCCTTGAGTAAAGGCCTTTCTCGGGAGTCATAAACCTGTTCCCTCCCTCACTGGCCGTGACAAGGGAGAGCCCGGGCCAGTGTCTGGTCTTAGAACCCTATGTGTACAGTACAGAGGCTGTGCCCAGAGGTCTGCAGGGCTCCTTCCTCCACCTGGTGCTCTCAGATTGTTAGGACAGAGCTGCAGTCTTCTAGTGCAACATTTCCCAAGCTGAGTTTGTATTCTGTGGGATGTGAATAGGATTCAGTAACATAAAAGGTGATGGTGAGGTTTCAGCCTCAAAGAGGGCAGCAGGATATTTCGTTAAATTTAAATAAGGATCCTCAGGGCTTAGTTACATCTGGAATTTCCTCAAGGAACAGTACAGCAGATAAGACAAAGGTAGTCTCTCAGAATAAGAGCACAGGCTGGGTTTTGGATCCTGGTTCTTCTCTTTCTAGCTTTGTGACCATGGGCAAGCTCACCAGCCTTTCTGAGCTGCAGTTTCCTCATTTGTGGTTCAGAGGAAATAAAGTGGAGCCTACCTTTCAGGATTGTTGTGAGGGCAGAATGCAGCATTGTGTGCAAAAGACTCTGCACAGGGCCTGAGACATGAACACTCAGTACATCATTCCTGTTGTCTCGTTCAGGGGGCTCTTTGGTGGAAAAATAGTTCTGAGCGTCTCTCAGGATGCTGGTGTTCCATGAACACAGTGTGGCGAATGCTGATTCATCTTCTTGTTTTGTGCTGCGTGGCTCTGTCACCCTGATGTGGGAGGACTCCTGTCAACATCTGCCCTACCTCTTCATCCAGTTGCACTGATCACATGATCAGTGGTAGGGACAGAGTCTGGGCACCCTGTACTGGGTTCTGAAAAGTCAGGTGAGCCCAGAGAAGGATGAGTAGGCAGGTGTGGTGGGAGCAGGGGCATGTGAGAGGGAGTCATAGAGGAAGAAGGTGGAGAGATAGGCTTGAGTGAGGACCTGAGGCCGGGATGAGGAATGTGGACGTTGCCCTGGGCAGTGGGAAATTGTGCTGGGGTATTTGAGCACAGCTGCTTGCTCCAGTGTGCCTGGAGCGCTGGCATCTATCTGCTCCAGTTGTCATGGCTCCTCTGCTCTGGGGCATCCAGGGCCTGTCTTGGAGGGCAGCAGCAGGAGCAGTGCGCTGCATCAAGAGACAGGAGATATGGGGAGAGCGTTAGCCCCCACTTAGTGCTGGGGGCTTGGAACCTGTTGCTTTACCTCTCTGTGTCTCAACCTCCATGTCTGTAAAATGGGAGGAACCATCATTCCTGAGCAGCCTAACCCACAGGGCTGCATACTTTCCTTGAGATAAAGTATTTCAACCATCCCACTAAGTGGAGATGCTACTGTACGCCAGGCCCTGTGTTCAGGCCTGCAGAGGGTTAGATGAACAGCATTGATCCCTGCCCTTGGGTGCAGGGTGGGGGCTTACAGTGTGCTGGTTACCATGCAGTGAGATGTGACTATGGTCAAGTTAAACCCTTGAAAGGGCCCTTTGCCCAGTGTGGGAATTGGAAGGCTGTGGGAGGAGGAGGCATTCACCAAGATTCCTCAGAGGAGGTAGCACCCCTAGTAGTCAGCGGGTGAAGAAGGAAGAAATGAAGTTCTAGGCAGAGGAAACTGAATGAGCAAAGGTGAGGAGATACGATATGCCACAGTTTGTATGGGCAAACAAGTAGCAAGTGAAAATATCAGCACATTACGTTTAAAGTGTGGAAGGAGATTAATGGACACTGCTGACAGGAACAGTGCTTGCATTTAAACAGATGCATCACCTAAAGCTAAAGAAGTGAAGCTCAGATAGGATAATTTCAGGAATTAACTAGTATAATGCTTTTTTTTTGGTCTCCCTTGAAATTGTAGCATGGTGCCTTTGGTCCCTATGATAGGTTACATCAGTGGTGTTGGGCAGACTGCAGGTCTTGAATGCCAGGCTGAGGGGTTTGCTCTGCAGTCTGCAGACTAATGGAAGAATTAGCCACAAAGCCAGGGGATTTAGAATGGAATCCGTGGCATTCTCTGCATGTGCAGGGCTGGCTAGGCAAGGAGGTTCCCAGAAGAAAAACAGAGAGACCTTTGCCCTCCTCTTGCACTTAGGCAAAAAAGTAGAATTAGGATAAGGTTGGCTGAGTGATCTGGCTATTGTGCCTGCCCTCTGGGTGTCAGCAGCCAATCTGCCATAGTGCTGGGGGCTTAAGGCTTGCTGCTCAGGAGGCGGGGTGGTGAGCCCCAGCCACTGCCTGGGCTTTGAGGAGCTCCTGCATGCAAATAAGCCTGAGCCAAGGAATTAGTCCCGTAGTTCCCTGGAGGAAAGGGCTTGAAGGTACCTCCCTAGCTGGGGATGCACACTTTCCAGCCTGCTGCCACTGGTGGAGAATCTCTCAGCCCGTTTGTCCAGACTCTTCTGGAGCCTCTGAGCCTGACAGTTGACACCTTCCATTGTGAGGTCCCTGGGGTGGAGAGAAGCAAGGGCTGGGGGACACGGGGCCTGGGCCAGGGCCTGGCTCTGCCTCTAGCCCATTGTGACACCTTGGGCAAGTCTCTTCATCTCTGTGAGCCTCGTTTTTCTCATTTCTAGGAGGAGGAACATCCTCCAAGGGCACATATGAGCATTAAATAATGTGTTTGGAGAGCTTTACAGTGAAAGAGGTGTCATAATTTTATTATAAGAGGCAGAAGGGGAGAGCAGAGAAACATGACAATAGTTAGAAATGTGAACGCTCCCTTACTATTTTTTTTTTTAACTCATTTATTTATGGCATACTGGGTCTTCATTGCTTCACAGGCTTTTCTCTAGTTGCGGCCAGTGGGGGCTACTCTCTAGTTACAGTGAGTGGGCTTCTCACTGCAGTGGCTGCTTTTGTTGTGGAGCGCGGGTTCTAGGCTCTCGGGCTTCAGTAGTTGTGGCTCCTGCACTCTAGAGTACAGGCCCAATAGTTATGGCACATGGGCTTAGTTGCTTTGTGGCATGTGGGATCCTCCTGGATCGGGGATCTAACCTGTGTCTCTTGCATTGGCAGGCAGATGCTTTTACCACTGAGCCACCAGGGAAACCCACTGAGTGCTCCCTTACCATTTGATAATCTTAAATTATGGTAAAGTTTTTAGGAATAGTAAGTCTGTTTGCAGCAGGCTTCAACAGTATGTGAACCGTGAACTTCCAGATGTTCAAGCTGGATTTAGAAAAGGCAGAGGAACCAGAGATCAAATTGCCAACATCTGCTGGATCATTGAAAAAGCAAGAGAGTTCCAGAAAAACATCTACTTCTGCTTTATTAACTATTCCAAAGCCTTTGACTGTGTGGATCACCACAAACTTTGGAAAATTCTTGAAGAGATGGGAATACCAGACCATCTTACCTGCCTCCTGAGAAATCTATATGCAGGTCAAGAAGCAACAGTTAGAACTGGACATGGAACAACAGACTGGTTCCAAATCAGGAAAAGAGTAAGTCAAGGCTGTATATTGTCACCCTGTTTATTTAACTTATACGCAGAGTACATCATGAGAAATGCCAGGCTGGAAGAAGCACAAGCTGAAATCAATATTGCCAGGAGAAATATCAGTAACCTCAGATACGCAGATGACACCACCCTTATAACAGAAAGTGAAGAAGAAAAAGAGACTTTTGATCAAAGTGAAAGAGGAGAGTGAAAAAGCTGGCTTAAAACTCCACATTCAGAAAACTGAGATCATGGCATCTGTGCCCATCACTTCATGGCAAATAGATGGAGAAACAATGGAAACTGAGAGACTTTATTTTTGGGGGTTCCAAAATCACTTCAGATGGTGACTGCAGCCATGAAATTAAAAGACGCTTGCTCCCTGGAAGAAAATTTATGACCAACCTAGACAGCATATTAAAAAGCAGAGACATTACTTTGCCAACTAAGGTCCATCTAGTCAAAGCTATGGTTTTTCCAGTAGTCATGTATGCTGCTGCTGCTACTGCTAAGTCGCTTCAGTCGTGTCCGACTCTGTGTGACCCCATAGACAGCAGCCCACCAGGCTCCGCCATCCCTGGGATTCTCCAGGCAAGAACACTGGAGTGGGTTGCCATTTCCTTCTCCAATGCATCAAAGTGAAAGTGAAGTCGCTCAGTCGTGTTCGACTCTTAGCGACCCCATGGACTGCAGCCCACCAGGCCCCTCCGTCCATGGGATTTTCCAGGCAAGAGTACTGGAGTGGGTTGCCATTGCCTTCTCCAAGTCATGTATAGATGGATGATAAAGAAAGCTGAGCACCGAAGAATTGATGCTTTTGAACTGTGGTGTTGGAGAAGACTCTTGAGAGTCCCTTGGACTGCAAGGAGATCCAACCAGTCCATCCTAAAGGATATCAGTCCTGAATATTCATTGGAAGGACTGATGGTGAAACTGAAACTCCAATACTTTGGCTACCTGACTCGAATAACTGACTCATTTGAAAAGACCCTGATGCTGGGAAAGATTGAGGGCAGGAGGAAAAGGGGATGACAGAGGATGAGATGGTTGGATGGCATCTCCAATTTGATGGACATGAGTTTGAGCAAGCTCCAGGAGTTGGTGATGGACAGGGAAGCCTGGCGTACTGCAGTCCATGGGGTCGCAAAGAGTCAGACAGGACTGAGTGACTGAACTGAACTGAATATTTTGGTTATGTTTTTTAAATTAACTGTATCACTTAAAGGCCTACACTGAAATGTTTATGGACAAAAATATATGATATTTGAGATATGCTTCAAAATAAGGAAAGGAGAAGACTGAATTGCCAGAGCAATCTTAAGAAAAAAGAACGAAGTTGGAGGAACCATGGTCCCTGACTTTAGACTGTGATCCCACGAAGCTACAGTAATCCAAACAACATGATACTGGCACAAAACATACACACAGATCATGGAGCAGGATAGAGAGCCTGGAAACAAACTCAAGCACCTATGGTCAAGTGAGCTATGACAGAGGAGGTAACAGTGTGTAATGGGGAAAAGACAGTCTCTCAAAATAAGTGGTGCTGGGAAAATTGAACAGCTGCACATAAGAGAAAGAAATTAGAACATTTCTTCACACTGTATGTGAATGAAAGCCAGACTCTTTGCGACCCCATGAACTATGCAGTCCATGGAATTCTCCAGGCCAGAATACTGGAGTGGGTTGGGTAGCCTTTCCCTTCTCCAGGGGATATTCTCAAGCCAGGGATCGAACCCAGGTCTCTCACATTAAAGGTGGATTCTTTACCAGCTGAGCACAAGGGAAGCCCTGGGGGCTCAGAGGGTAAAGCGTCTGCCTACAATGCGGGAAACCTGGGTTCTATTCCTGGGTCGGGAGGATCCCCTGGAGAAGGAAATGGCAATCCACTCTGGTACTCTTCCCTGGAAAATCCCATGGACGGAGGAGCCTGGTAGGCTATAGTCCACGGGGTCGCAAAGGGTTGGATACGAATGAGCGACTTCACACTGTATACAAAAATAAACTCAATATGGTTTAAAAACCTAAATGTAAGAGCTGAAGCCACAAAACTAGAAGGGAACATAGGCAGAATACTCTTTGATGTAAATCATAGCAAAATATATTTATCTGTCTCCTAAGGGAAAATAAAAGCAAAAATAAACAGATGGGACCTAATTAGACTTTAAAACTTTTTATTATGGTTTATTGCAGGATATTGAATATAGCTTCCTGTGCTATGTAGTTGGACCTTGTTCTTTATCCAGCCTATATATAATAGTTTACATCTGGTAGTCCCAAATTCCTGTCTGTCCCTCCCCTGCCCCCTGTCATGGCCATCACCGATCTCTTCTCTCTGTCTGAGAGTCTGTTTCTGTGTCATAAATAAGTTTATTTGTGTCATAGTTGAGATTTTACATATGAATGATATTGTATGGTATTGGTCTTTCTGACTTACGCCACTTAGTACGATAATCTTGAGGTCCATCCATGTAGCTGCAAGTGGCATTATTTCATTCTTTTTTATGGCTGAGTAATATTCCACTTGGAGAAGGCAATGGCACCCCACTCCAGTACTCTTGCCTGGAAAATCCCATGGACGGAGGAGCCTGGTAGGCTGCAGACCATGGGGTCACGAAGAGTCGGACACGACTGAGCGACTTCACTTTCACTTTTCCCTTTCATGCATTGGAGAAGGAAATGGCAACCCACTCCAGTGTTCTTGCCTGGAGAATCCCAGGGATGGGGGAGCCTGGTGGGCTGCCGTCTATGGGGTCACACAGAGTCGGACACGACTGAAGCGACTTAGCAGCAGCAGCAGCAATATTCCACTGTGTGGGTGTGTATACACACACACATATAGATACATACACCACATCTTTATCCATTCATCTATCAATGGGCATTTAGGTTGTTTCAACGTCTTACCTATTGTAAATAGACCTGTATGAACATAGGGGTACATATAGCTTTTGAAATTATATTTTTGTCTAGATTTATGCCCAGTAGTAGAATTGCTGGGTCATATGGCAACTCTGGTGGACTTCCTTGGTGGTTCAGATGGTAAAGCGTCTGCCCAATGCGGGAAACCTGGGTTCTATTCCTGGGTCAGGAGGATCCCCTGGAGAAGGAAATGGGGACCCACTCCAGTACTCTTGCCTGGAGAATCCCATGCACAGAGGATCCTGGTAGGCTACAGTCCATGGGGTCGCAAAGAGTCAGACATGACTGAGTGACTTCGCTTTCACTTTTCACTTTCATGGCAACTCTATTTTTAGTTTTATAAGGAATCTCCATACTTTTCTCCATAGTGGCTGCACTAATTTGCATTCCAACAACAGTGTATCAGGGTTCCCTTTTCTCTACACCCTCTCCAGCATTTGTTATTTGCAGACTTTTAAACCATGGCCATTCTGTCCAATGTGAAGTGGTACCTTATTGTAGGGGACCTAGTAAAGCTTTTGCAAAGCAAAGGAAACCACTGACAAAATGAAAAGACAGCCTACTGAAAGGGAGAAAATATTTGCAAAGTTATGATTGATAAGGGGTTAATATCCAAAATCTATAAACAGCTCATACAACTTGATATATAATGTCCCAATTAAACATGAGCAGAAGACCCTGAACAGACATTTTTCCTGAGAGGTTATACAGGTGGCCAACAGGCACATGAAAAACTGCTTAACACTGCTAATCATCAGAGAAGTGCAAATCAAAACACAATGAGATATCATCTTCAGTTCAGTTCAGTTCAGTCGCTCAGTCGTGTCTGACTCTTTGCGACCCCATGAATCGCAGCACGCCAGGCCTCCCTGTCCATCACCAACTCCCGGAGTTCACTCAAACTCATGTCCATTGAGTCAGTGATGCCATCCAGCCATCTCATCCTCTGTCCTCCCCTTCTCCTCCTGCCCCCAATCCCTCCCAGCATCAGAGTCTTTTCCAGTGAGTCAACTCTTCGCAGCAGGTGGCCAAAGTATTGGAATTTCAGCTTTAGCATCAGTCCTTCCAAAGAATATCCAGGACTGATCTCCTTTAGGACGGACTAGTTGGATCTCCTTGCAGTCCAAGGGACTCTCAAGAGTCTTCTCCAACACCACAGTTCAAAAGCATCAATTATTCAGCGCTCAGCTTTCTTCACAGTCCAACTCTCACATCCATACATGACCACTGGAAAAACCATAGCCTTGAATAGACGGACCTTTGTTGACAAAGTAATGTCTCTGCTTTTGAATATGCTATCTAGGTTGGTCATAACTTTCCTACCAAGGAATAAACGTATTTTAATTTCATGGCTGTAATCACCATCTACAGTGATTTTGGAGTCCACAAAAATAAAGTCTCCCACTGTTTCCACTGTTTCCCCATCTATTTCCCATGAAGTGATGGGACCAGATGCCATGATCTTCATTTTCTGAATGTTGAGTTTTAAGCCAACTTTTCCACTCTCCTCTTTCACTTTCGTCAAGAGGCTTTTTAGTTCCTCTTCACTTTCTGCCATAAGGGTGGTGTCATCTGCATATCTGAGGTTATTGATATTTCTCCCAGTAGTCTTGATTCCAGCTTGTGCTTCTTCCAGCCCAGCGTTTCTCATGGTGTACTCTGCATATAAGTTAAATAAGCAGGGTGACAATATACAGCCTTGACGTACTCCTTTTCCTATTTGGGCAAAGGCTAATAGAGTTTTGCCAAGAGAATGCACTGGTCATAGAAAACGCCATCTTCCAACAACAAAAGAGAAGACTCTACACATGGACATCACCAGATGGTCAACAGTGAAATCAGATTGATTATATTCTTTGCAGCCAAAGATGGAGAAGCTCTATACAGTCAGCAAAAACAAGACCGGGAGCTGACTGCGGCTCAGATCATGAACTCCTTATTGTCAAATTCAGACTTAAATTGAAGAAAGTAGAGAAAACTACTAGGCCATTCAGGTATGACCTAAGTCAAATCTCTTATGATTATACAGTGGAAGTGAGAAATAGATTTAAAGGACTAGATCTGATTGATAGAGTGCCTGATGAACTATGGATGGAGGTTCATGACATTGTACAGGAGACAGGGATCAAGACCATCCCCATGGAAAAGAAATGCAAAAAAGCAAAATGGCTGTCTGGGGAGGCCTTACAAATAGCCGTGAAAAGAAGAGAAGCAAAAGCAAAAGAGAAAAGGAAAGATATAAGCATCTGAATGCAGAGTTCCAAAGAATAGCAAGGAGAGATAAGAAAGCCTTCCTCAGTGATCAATGCAAAGAAATAGAGGCAAACAACAGAATGGGAAAGACTAGACATCTCTTCAAGAAAATTAGAGATACCAAGGGAACATTTCATGCGAAGATGAGCTCGATAAAGGACAGAAATGGTGTGGACCTAACAGAAGCAGAAGATATTAAGAAGAGGTGGCAAGAATACACAAAAGAACTGTACAAAAAAGATCTTCATGACCCAGATAATCATGATGGTGTGATCACTCACCTAGAGCCAGACATCCTGGAATGTGAAGTCAAGTGGGCCTTAGGAAGCATCATTATGAACAAAGCTAGTGGAGGTGATGGAATTCCGGTTGAGCTATTTCAAATCCTGGAAGATGATGCTGTGAAAGTGCTGCACTCAATATGCCAGCAAATTTGGAAAACTCAGCAGTGGCCACAGGACTGGAAAAGGTCAGTTTTCATTCCAATCCCAAAGAAAGGCAATGCCAAAGAATGCTCAAACTACCGCACAATTGCACTCATCTCACAGGCTAGTAAAGTAATGCTCAAAATTCTCCAAGCCAGGCTTCAGCAATACGTGAACCATGAACTACCAGATGTTCAAGCTGGTTTTAGAAAAGGTAGAGGAACCAGAGATCAAGTTTCCAGCATTTGCTGGATCATTGAAAAAGCAAGAGAGTTCCAGAAAAACATCTATTTCTGCTTTATTGACTATGCCAAAGCCTTTGACTGTGTGGATCACAATAAACTGTGGAAAATTCTGAAAGAAATGGGAATACCAGACCACCTGACCTGCCTCTTGAGAAACCTGTATGCAGGTCAGGAAGCAACAGTTAGAACTGGACGCAGAACAACAGACTGGTTCCAAATAGGAAAAGGAGAAAGGAGTACGTCAAGGCTGTATATTGTCACCCTGCCTATTTAACTTATATGCAGAGTACATCATGAGAGATATCATCTTACACCTCTTAAAATGTCATTAAAAAGTCTAAAAATAACAAACATTGGCAAGGATGTAGAGAGAAGGGAACCATAGTACACTGTTGGTGAGATTGTAAATTGGTGCAGCCATTGTTTAAAACCGTATAGAACGACCGTATTTAGCAATTCCACTGCTGAGTATATATCCAAAGAAAATGAAAACACTAACTTGGAAAGGTATGTGCACCCCAATGTTTATAGCAGCACTGTTTACAATGATGAGATATGGAAACAACCATAGTGCCATCCAATGGATAAAGAATGTGTAGTATATATACATAAGAGGGGACTTCCCAAGCAGCTCAGTGGCAAAGAATTGGCCTGCCAATGCAGAAGATGCAGGAGATGTGGGTTCCATCTCTGGATTGGGAAGATGCTCTGGAGAAGGAAATGACAACCCGCTCCAGTATTCTTGCCTGGAAAATCCCATGGACAGTGGAGCCTGGAGGGCTACAGTCCATGAAATTACAGAGAGTCAGGAACAACTGAGCATCTGAGCTTTAGTATACATAATAGAATATTACTCAGCCATTAAAAAGAATGAAATTATGCCACTTGCAACAATGTGGATGGACCAAGAAAGTATTATACTTAGTGAAATAAGTAAAACAGAGAAATACAAATACTCTGTTGTCACTTATATGTGGAATCTAAAAAAATAAAAGAAGTGAATGTGTATAATAAAACAGAGACAAGCCCACAAATATAGAGAACAAACAAGTGGTTACAAGTGAGGAGAGGGAAGTGGGAGGGGTGAGATAGTAGTTTGTGTCTCTTAAACCCATACCCCTATGTATAATATAAATAAGCAACAAGGGTACATTGTACAGCACAGGGAAATATAGCCATTAATGGGTAATAACTTTAAAAGGCATATAGTATATAAAAATTTTCAATCACTATGTCATAAACCTGAAACAAATATTATGAATCAATAAAAAAATAAAAAGGGAAGTAGGAAGAAACAGAGAAGAGGATAGGGATGAGGGAGGTGGAAAGAAAGTGGCTCCAGAGGAATGGGAAGGAGGCTGGAATGTGATGAAGTACAGGAAGAAGATGAATCGAGGGAAAAAAGAGGCAGCAGAGGGCATGGGGTGGGGAGAAAGTGAGGACGAAAAGCAGAAGCAGTCAGCCCCACTTCTCTTTCTCTTCCTGGTCCCTAAGGGTCAAAATGTCTCCAGACACCTCAGCTGCTGGTTGTGGAAGGTTGGGAGATGGGAAGGCCAAACCCGCCTCCCTGGGGGTCCCATCTTTTCCCAGCAACCAGAAGCAGGTCAGCACTGTGGGGTGGACAGCGCCTGACTGGGCGGGGCACTCACTCCTAGATCCCTCTGTGAGGTGCTGGGTTTGAGCCCCCCCAGTCCAATCTTTAACTCCTCCCTTTTTGGCAGCTTTCTCAGCTGGCTTGGGACCTGATCTAAAGGACCAGACCAGGGTGGGGCTGGGGCATGGTCTCTCCTGGGGCAGGGCCTGACACATGGAGGGACATCTTTCAGGACCACCCCAGGTACCAGGGGTTTCCTAAGAACTATGAGAGGAGGACCCTTCTTGCAAAGGCTCAGGGTGCTTGGAGAGATACAACAGATGGACATGAAACCCTTGGAGAACAGTAGGAGGGATGTAGACTAAGCTCCAGCATGCCTGGGGGTCTGTTCTTGGAGTCTCACTGAAACACAGCCCTGCCAGTCACCAGCTATGTGACCCTCGGCACTTTCTTCACTTCTCTGGGCCTCAGTTTATTCATCTGTAAAATGCACATTATACTCTCTGCCCTGCCTGGGCTCAGGAGCTTTTGAACACAGCTAGGATGGTGGATGTGGAAGCACTCTGTGAACTCTGGCACCCTCTATCCATGTGCACTCGCACCCCTGGATTCCAGCCTGCGTGGCCAGGGTGTTGAACTGTGTTTCTCTGTTGGGCTGTAGTTCTTATCCAAGGATTACATGAGAAACCTCCACATGAGGGCAGTCTCTTGACCTTCTTAAGTTACTGTTGACATTTTATCTCTTGTTTTGTTCAGTGTATGAAGACATACTTGCTCTGTTATTTTTAGAATATAATATGAGGGAAAGATGTGTTTTTCTTGAAGAACAGATTCCTTTATCAGAAAGTGAAAATTATGTAATCCATCCTTATTTTCTTTTAGTCTCAGCTACTAGGAAGATGAGAGTAAAATTTAAGCTCAGTAATAACAATATGGGGCTTCCTAGGTGGCTCAGTGGTAAAGAATCTGCCTACCAATGCAGGAGACACAGGAGACACAAGTTCTATCCCTGGGTGAGTAAGATCCCCTGGAGAAGGAAATAGCAACCCATTCCAGTATTCTTGTCTGGAAAATCCCTTGGGCAGAGGAGCCTAGCAGGCTATAGTCCTTGGGGTTGCCAGTGAGTCGGACATAACTTAGCAACTAAACAGATAACAATATAGGTCATTTTTATACATTTTCTTCCATTTCTTTAAACAGCTGCTGCTGTTTCAGGTTGAGTTGATGCCAAGCTGATCCAAAGATGAGAAGCATGCTAACAAACCTGAAACACTCCATTGCAGTCCTCAAGAGCAACACTGTTGAATAGGGAGATAGAACACATTTCACCATCTTGTATTAGTTTCCTGTGGCTGCTGTAACAAAGTACCACAAACTTGGTGGCTTAAAGCTGTAGAAATTTATTCTTTTATGGTTCTAGAGGCCAGAAGTTTCAAATCAAAGTGTCAGCATGGCTGTGCTTCCTCTGGAGGCCCTAGGAGAGAATTCATTCCTTGCCTCTTCCAGCTTCTGGTTGTTGCCAGCACTCCTTTGCTTGTGACTGAATCCCTGCCATCTCTGCCTCTGTCTTCACATCACCTTTCTCTGTGTCCTCTCCTCTTCTGTCTGTGTCAAAACTCCCTCTGCCTCTCAGGAGGATACATGTGTTTATGTGTAGGGTCTACATAGATAATCCAGGATTAAGCTCCTCCTCTCAAGATCCTTAACTTAATCACATCTTTTGCCATGAAAGGTAGTAGTCATGGAAAATTAGAAAATGGACATATCTTTGGTACACTGTTGAGCCCACCACTCAATCTGAGAACCCTAGATTCATGGGCTCATCCACTGCATCTCATTCATTGTATAACTCAGTGGTTAGGAGCAAAAGCTCTGGAGTCTTTTGGGTTCCCATCATAGCTCTGTCATTGGCTGTGGGACCTTGGGAAAATTCCGTGGTCTCTCAGCACCTCAGTTTTCTTGCCTGAAAAATTGTGGATAGTAGCTCTCTTGTAGGGTTTTTATAAGGATTAAACAAAATGCTCTGTAAAAACACAAAGCATAGCACCTGGCCCATAGTGATCACTCAATAAATGTTAACTACTATTACAGTTGATGGTTTTAGGATATGTCTACAACTTCTTTAATATTCCTTCTTTCAAGAGGTGAGGCTTAATTCTCCTCTGAAGTATTGACTGGACCTAGTGCCTCACTGACAATGAAGAGAATAAAGCAGAAATAACAATGTGACTTCAAGATCTAGGTCATAAAAGATGCTGTGGCTTGGCCCTTTCTCTCTTCTTCAAATCACTCACTCTGGGGAAGCCAGCTTTTATGTCAAAAGAACCTTGTGGGAAGGAACTGAGGTCTCCTGACATCAGCCCACAGTAAGTGATTTCAGAAGAGGATCCTCCAGTCCCAGCCAAGCTTTCAGATGGTCCATACCTTGATTGCAATCTCATGAGGGACTCTGAGCCAGACTACCCAGCTCTTGGCTCTCTGACCCACAGAAACTCTGAGATAGCAAATGTTGTTTTAAGCCACTGAGCTTTAGGGTAATTTGTCATACAGCAGCAGCTAACTGATACATTAGTTATTTATTATTTAATCTTTAAACATTAATTACCTATTGCATGCCAGGCAAGGGAGATTATACAGTTGGCAGAATATCTGCTTTTAAAGAACACTCAGTCTAGTGGGGATTGAAGGGGGGCATGGAATATAAAACTGTTTGCAATGGAGTGTGAGACAATGCCTGTGTGGTCTGTAGCACAGACAAGGTAGTAAAATGCTTTCTTAAGACAGCATTCTATAGAGGGGGCTGCTGATCTGGTTGGGCCTGGCTGGAATATCAGAATATAGGCTGAAGTTCAGGCAGAATCCAGTCAGTGTAGGGAGCTGCATCTAACTACCCAGAGGGACTTTGAGAAGGAAAAAAACCTCAGTAACTTATTAAAATTCCATCAGTTCAGTTCAATTCAGTCGCTCAGTCGTGTCCGACTCTTTGCGACCCCATGAATCACAGCACACCAGGCCTATACACCTATCCCATGATCCAGAAATTCCACTTTAGAATATAAATCAAAGAGAAATGTAGCTTACCCAAAGATGAGATGACTCATAGCAATGTTATTCATAATATCTGTAAACTGGAGGTATCCTAGTGTCTATAAACAAATTTCATATGTTCACACCATGGAATGTTTCTCAGCAGTGGCAGACAACAAACAACTGGTACATGTAATAATGTGAATGAATCTCAAAAACATTATGCTGAACAGAGAAGCCAGGAATATATCATATTTACAGGAATGTTGTTCAGTCACTCAGTCATGTCCGACTCTGTGCAACCCCTTGGACGGCAGCTCTCCAGGCTTTCCTGTCCTTCACCATTTCCCAGAGCTTGCTCAAACTCATGTCCATTGAGTCAGTGATGCCATCCAACCATCTCATCCCCTGTCATCCCCTTCTCCTCCTGCCTTCAATCTTTCCCAGCATCGGTCTTTTCTAATGAGTCTGCTCTTTGCATCTGGTGGCCAAAGTGTTGGAGCTTCAGCATCAGTCCTTCCAATGAATATTCAGGACTGATTTCCTTTAGGATTGACTGGTTTGATCTCCTTGCAGTCCAAGGGACTCTCAAGAGTCTTCTCCAACACCACAGTTCAAAAGCATCTATTCTTCAGCACTCAGTCTTCTTTATAGTCCGACTCTCACATCCGTACATGACTACTGGAAAAACCATAGGTTTGACTGGACAGACCTTTGTTGGCAAAGTAATCCCTGCTTTTTAATATGCTGTCTAGGTTGGTCATAGCTTTTCTTCCAAGGAGCAAGCAAGTGTCTTTTAATTTCATGGCTGCAGTCACCATCTGAAGTGATTTTTGAGCCCAAGAAAATAAAGTCTCTCACTATTTCCATTTTTTCCCCATCTATTTGCCATGAAGTGATGGGACCAGATGCCATGATCTTAGTTTTCTGAATGTGGAGTTTTAAGCCAACTTTTTCACTCTCCTCTTTCACTTTCATCAAGAGGCTCTTTAGTTCCTCTTCATTTTCTGCCATAAGGGTGGTGTCATCTGCATATCTGAGGTTATTGATATTTCTCCCGGCAATCTTGATTCCAGCTTGTGCCTGGCATTTCGCATGATGTACTCTGCATATAAGTTAAATAAGCAGGGTGACAATATATAGCCTTGATGTACTTCTTTCCCAATTTGGAACCAGTCCATTGTTCCACATCTGGTTCTAACTGTTGCTTCTTGACCTGCATACAGGTTTCTCAGGAGGCAGGTAATGTGGTCTGGTATTCCCATCTCTATAAGAATTTTCCAAAGTTTGTTGTGATTCACACAGTCAAAGGTTTTAACATAGTCAATGAAGCAGAAGAAGATGTTTCTCTGGAATTCTCTTGCTTTTTCTATGAACAGTTCTATGAAGACTTACATGACCTTCTAGAAAAAAAAGATGTTCTTTTCATCATAGGGGACTGGGATGTAAAAGTAGTCAAGAGATACCTGGAGTCACAGGCAAGTTTGGCCTTGGAGTACAATGTGGAGCAGGGCAAAGGCTAATAGAGTTTTGCCGAGACCACACTGGTCATAGCAAACACTCTCTTCCAACATTTATAGGAATATATAAGCATATACCAAAATCAAGATAAAAGACATTTGCAGTACTTTATGCATTTAATACCTTAAATAAATGGACTACTAAAAAAGAATGAAGCATATTATTAGGCAAGAATTACATGTATTTTAACATATTTATCATACATAAGAGTATATGCAGTATACTACAAATTAGTGATCTCTGACATAAATTTTCAGCTCCTTGTCAGAGCATCTCATTGGCTTAACTGTATGGCTAAGACAGCAATTCCTAACTGGTGTACACTGGAGTACCACAAAGGTGTGAACTCAATTTCAGCTACAGTAATTCTGGATGTGGTTGGAATATTGAGCTGGAGAGATTATAGGATCAAGGGTAGCCGGAGTACAGCTCACTGGGAGTAAGAAGTAGGGTCACACACAAGAGCTCTTCTTTGTGGGTATGTAAGGGCTTACAGGGCTTCCTGGGTGGCGCAGTGGTAAAGAATCTGCTTTCCAATGTAGGAGGCACAAGAGATGCAGGTTTGATCCCTGGAGTAGGAAATGGCAACCCACTGCAGTATTTTTGCCTGGAAAATTCCATGGACAGAGGAGCCTGGTGGGCTATAGTCCATGGGGTTGTAAAAGTCAGACATGACTTAGTGACTGAGCGCATGTGCACACAAGGGCATACAGCCTGGGTAGCCATCAGTCCTATTAAACAATGTCATGATGCTGAGAGACCAGAAAGTAAATGCTGCACCCCCGGGGTACAGTATAATCCCTCAGCTATGCCTCTAGAAACCCTGTAGTTGAGAGTATGTCCCAGTCTCCAAAGATCAAGAACCACTTAACTATGGGAGGGCCTCCTTTTGAACCCGTTATGGGTCTGCCTTTTTCCACTTTCACCTATCTTTCTTTGGACTCCTGTGCCACCTGCAAGTGGGGGATGTTTTCTTGTCTTGTGGCCTTATTAATATTTGAAGACCATCTTTAGGCTTATCTTATGACAAGAGCTTGTGACAAGTGCAAGCCTAGGGAAGTGTTCCTAGGGAAGTCTGTTTCCTCTGTTCATTCTTCAAGATCCCAGCACCCTGCTCTATGCCCATATACTGGGTTATGGAATTTCCATTTAGCCTGAGGTTTCTGTGGAACCATGGAAAGCTTTTGAGCAGTAAAGAGACATGATTAGATTTGTATTCTTAAAAACTATCATGGCTATCATTAATGGAGTGTTTCCTGTGTTCCAGGTAGTTTAGGTATGCATGGCCACAAGATTGCTCTGGCTGCGGGGCGGACAGTGGATTGGAGGCAGTCAGGAGGTGCAGGCAAACCAGGCAGGGCTGCTGCTGGGTGAGTGGGTGAAAGCCTGAACCAAGGCAGTGGCCCCCAGTTGGGAGAGGTGTTTAGGAGGCAGGATTGCCTGGTGACTACCTCAGAGGAGTGAGGAAGGAGAGGGAGTCTGGGAAGGACTCCTGAGGGTCTGGCTTAGGTGACTATGGAGAATATGGAATGAGTGGCATTAAGGATTCTCCATATTCTATAAACCCAGCTCCCAGAAATTGAAGGGGCCCTAGAGACTACCTAGTCTCATTCTATATCACTTACCTCTGATAATTCCCAAGCTGACTGTAGGTAGTCTATGGACATACCAATTTTTATGGTTAGGAGACTATTTTTATTGTATTAGTAAACACTACCCTTATGGCAGAAAGTGAAGAGGAACTAAAAAGCCTCTTGATGAAGGTAAAAGAGGGGAGTGAAAAAGTTGGCTTAAAACTCAACATTCAGAAAACAAAGATCATGGCATCTGGTCCTATCACTTCATGGGAAATAGATGGGGAAACAGTGGAAACAGTGTCAGACTTTATTTTTTTGGGCTCTAAAATCACTGCAGATGGTGACTGCAGCCATGAAATTAAAAGACGCTTACTCCTTGGAAGAAAAGTTATGACCAACCTAGATAGCGTATTGAAAAGCAGAGACATTACTTTGCCAACAAAGGTCCATCTAGTCAAGGCTGTGGTTTTTCCAGTGGACATGTATGGATGTGAGAGTTGGACTGTGAAGAAAGCTGAGCACCAAAGAATTGATGCTTTTGAACTGTGGTGTTGGAGAAGACTCTTGAGAGTCCCTTGGACTGCAAGGAGATCCAACCAGTCCATTCTGAAGGAGATCAGCCTTGGGATTTCTTTGGAAGGAATGATGCTAAAGCTGAAACTCCAGTACTTTGGCCACCTCATGCAAAGAGTTGACTCATTGGAAAAGACTCTGATGCTTGGAGGGATTGGGGGCAGGAGGAGAAGGGGACGACAGAGGATGAGATGGCTGGATGGCATCACTGACTCGATGGACATGAGTCTGAGTGAACTCCAGGAGTTGGTGATGGACAGGGAGGCCTGGTGTGCTGCAATTCATGGGGTCACAAACAGTCGGACACGACTGAGCGACTGAACTGAACTGAACTGAAACACTAGCCTGTGAGACCCATGATTTTATAGGTTTTACTGCTGCTACTGCTAAGTCACTTCAGTCGTGTCCGACTCTGTGTGACCCCATAGACAGCAGCCCACCAGGCTCCCCTGTCCCTGGGATTCTCCAGGCAAGAATACTGGAGTGGGTTGCCATTTCCTTCTCCAGTGCATGAAAGTGAAAAGTGAAAGTGAAGTCGCTCAGTCGTGTCTGACTCTTCGCGACCCCATGGACTGTAGCCTACCAGGCTCCTCCATCCATGGGATTTTCCAGGCAAGAGTACTGGAGTGGGGTGCCATCGCCTTATTGCTTAGCAAAAGGCTAAAGAAGCTATTTCAATTTAAAAAGTAAGTTTATAAAAGGAAGAATATTGTCAGTAATACCACACTTATAAGGTGGCACTAGCAGTAAAGAACCTGCCTGTTGATGCAGGAGACGTAAGAGACATGAGTTCAGTCCCTGGGTTGGGAAGATCCTCTGGAGGAGACCATAACAATCCACTCCAGTATTCTTGCCTGGAGAATCCCATGGACAGAGGAACCTGGCAGGCTACACTCCAGAAAGTCACACAGAGTTGGACATGACTGAAGCAACTTAGCATCCACGCACAGAGATATGGCTGAAATTAGGCATGAATGAAGTTCAGGGTACCTGCCACCACCTGGAGCACTAATCTCCATAGGATGCTATGTGGTGAATGCCGGTATTTCCCTGTGGGACCCACCTGAACGGAGCCTAGCTGTCCAATCAGCTCTGGCCGATCGGCCTAGGGGAACCCACAGAGACATCTCTGAAGTCGCCCTCAAAGGCAGATCCGGCTTCTCCTGGTTAAGGATTTGATGGTTGCTGTAAGAAGGCAGTGACAATGAACATGCTGTTCCCCGAAGGCCTTCAGGAGCCTCTGGCTCAGGGAGGTGAACTTGTCCTTACCCGCCTGCCCTTTGTGCCGGTCTCTGCCTCGTGCTCAGAAAAGACTGCTACATGCAGGCTGGAGCTTCACGTGTGGATGCAGGGACTTTGTCTCAGCGGTGCTGTAAGGGATTGCATGCGTGGTGCTCCTGGGACCCCCAAACCACTCACTTGCAGGTGGAGGGCAGCCCTGGGCACCCCGGCCATTGGACAGTGCCTTCTTGCCTAGATGAGGCCTTCCCTGATGGGCTGGGCCTCCCTTTGTGCCATTCCCCAGCACAATGCATGTAATCCTGCTGACCTGCCCAGCAGAGGCGGGCAGGCAGGAGCAGCTTGGTTTCCTGTCTTGTTGAATGGCTTGAATGGGTGCTGGGCCTACTCTTAATCCCCCAGCGGCTGACTGTGCTGGCAGGGGGGTAGAGGAGGAAGTAGGGGAGGACAGCGCTTTCTTGTCTTCTTTCCAGGCAGGAGGCTGGCGCAGCCCTGCCCGGCACAGTTCCACCTACGTTTAAAGGCAAGATGTGAGACCAGCCGTCGGGCTGCTTGCCACAGCCCGCTTACAGCGCTCTGCCCTTCTCCAGCACTGTCCTTGGCCAGAGCTGGGTGAGCTAGGATTACAAGCAGGGAGCTCAGGGTGGAGGAAAGGAGCTTCAAGACCCTAGCATGTCAGAACTAGAAGCAACCTTAGGGATTCCACTCCCCCTTCTCTTTTACAGATGGGGAAACTGAGGCCCATACAGTCCAGGAACATGTCTAAGGTCACACAAGAAAGGGACAGTAGCTGACTTCAGCCAGGTGGCCTTTCCAGTGGACCCAGTTGTTTCCTAGGCTGCTTCCTGGAGCATCTGCAACTACTGGGAGACATTTAGTGCTCCTGACAAAGACTTATATGGTCAGATGTGCTGGGAGATGCTGCCTGGGGACCAAGTACATGGAGGAGTGGAGGGCATGACAGGTCCTGCAGGTCGATGTTAATGCCGCCCTTTCCAAATATACTTGGCAGCGCAGTTCTTTTTTTCAGGTGGCACCTTTTCTCACATAGAAGTAGTACCTATTCTAAAGCACACCATCTGGAAATTCTGCACCAGTCCATGCTATAGACTTTCCAGAAGTGATGATGAAGATGGTGAGGACACTTCTATTTAAACTCTGGAGTTTAACCCATGTGGGAGCCTGTACAATGGGAGGGATCGCCTCTTAGACTGAGACTCACCTGGTGTTGAGCATCTCTTATTAACCAGGTGCCTTCCACCTCCCTTATCTCTGCTGAGCCTCCCAATAACGCCTTTAGAAAGGTAATAGAATCTCGGCTTTATGGTTGTGAAAACTGAGACACGTGAAACCAAGTTAGTTGCTTAAGGTCACACAGCCAGCAGTCAGGGAAAGCAGGTTTTAAGCCGAGGTCCGCCTGCCTTCAATTTAGTGCTCCCACTCTTTTGCTGTGCTCCTGTCTCCTTTTCCCCTACAGTCTGATAGTGAGAAGCAAATACATCAGACTAAAAAAGAAAGGAAAAATGCCTAGGTTCATACCCTATTCCACTCTTGATGCATTGTGTGACCTTGGACAGACCTTGTCCCCCCACCACCACCCCCATCTCAGCCCCTCCCCCTACCAGTCCCTGGGACTCTCTCCTGCTTCGGCATTCCATGACCCATTCCACGACTCTGGTCTCAGGCCCACAAAGGTCGTCTTGTGGGGGAGGGTCAGTCCAGGAATGGGTGACATGAGGCTGAATTCATGTGAGTTCAGGCCAGGCCAGCTGCCTGCCTGAGAAGGCGGAGTGCACCGACTCACTCCTGACAGCTTGTGAGAGCCATGGGAAACTGTCACCCAGGGCTCAGGGATGGAGTCGGCCCTGCATGATGCTGGTTCTCAGGAGCATGACCTGTGGCACTCTCACAGGTAATGACCTCCTTAATGGGTGGTGGAGAAACTTGCAGGACTGGTGAGGGTGGGGCCAGGAAAGGGGCAGGCAGGCATTGTGGCGTTCTAGACCTGACCTCAGCTCACTTCTTATAGTCTGTATTTGTCATCACTTAGCCAATTGGTCCACCTTCTTTTATTTTAGGTGATTGTCTTAGTTTAGGTTACCCAAGAAGGAGACTTTAAAACAAAGATTTGACTTAGACTTTGTCAAGACTTTGTCTAAGACTCTAAGGCAAGTGGTTTGTTTGGGATGGGATCCCAAGAAATGCTGTCAGGCAGCCTAAAAGTAACGTAGGGAAGGAAAGAACAGTGAATGACGTGCTCTCCAGCAAGTGGCCCCTGTGAGCAGCTGGAGCTTGACTGTCCTGCAGGCTCTGGGAACGAGTGTGTATGGCCTCGCGGTTGACCTGTCTGAGGGGCGAGACAGTACCCCCCAACTTGTGTCAGCCACCGGTGGAGAACTGCTGCCAGGGAGGGACTGTCAATTCCCCAGCATATCTGGCCTGTGCTGGAAATGACCAGTAAAGAGAGGCCCCCGGCAGAGTGGCAGGAGCTGTGGGCATGTGGGTGGGGAACAAAGTGCTTGCCACAGAGGACTGGTAGGCCAAAGCTGCGACTCCTACACCAGAGAAGGGGTCTAAGTGCCTCCAGAGTTTGCTGGGGGGCAGGGGATGGGAGGATGCTGAGTAAGTCAGTTGTCCTCTTGGAGTTTCAGTCCTTTCGTCTAGCTGGTGAGAAGGGAGCCCCTGCCCTGCCTATCATACACAGGGCCAAATCATAAATTGTAAAAAGATGATGCAGATATATTGGCCTTAGCTTCACTTGGCTTATCAGTAAAGAATCCACCTGCCAGTGCAGGAGACCTGGGTTCCATCCCTGGGTCAGGAAGATCCCCTGGAGAAGGGAATAGCAACCCACTCCAGTATCCGTGCCTGAAGAATTCCATGGACAAAGGAGCCTGGTGAGGTATAGTCCATGGGGTCACAAAGAGTCAGACACAACTGAGTGACCAAACACCACCACCATCGTGTATTCACCTTGCTCCCTGTGTTTCTCATCAACTGCCTGTCCCCATTAACACACACCAGTTCTCAGTCACTTCAACTGGGATTGTGAGCATTTTGGTCATTCCTACCCTTCCTCTCCCTTAGAAAGCATCCATCCTCTTTAGAAAGGGAAAGGACTTTAGATTTAGAAATTAAGATTTTAAGCTCAAGAGGAAGCAGAATGATATGGAATCAGGAGGCCAGAAATATTCCTTTATTGAGGACCTACCATATCCATAGGCTGAGGGTGCTCAATGATAGCACAGTTCCCAAAGGAGCTCTGTGTCCATGGTAGAGGGGGCAAGCCCCTTGTCCTCCTGTGGCTTCAGTCTCCCCACCTGTAAAATGGGTCAGGCAGTTCCTGAGGTCCCTTCTAGTGCTATCATTTTTTACTTTAAGTAAAAAACCCCCAGTCTTCTCAAGATCTGCAGCTTGGGGTCAGTGGAGGAACCAGAGGCCAGGGCCTCTCTGTGTCTGGAGGTGATGGGTGGAAGCAGGGAAAGATTCACTCTGAGCCCTCCAGGGAGACCGCCATCGTGCCTGGGCTCCATCTGCCATGAGCACTGTGTAAGCTCTGCAAACAGCGGCTGAAGATGGTGGATTTGGGCAGCATTAAGCTGTATTAAGTTGAGCTGTTTCTACAAAGAGTACATTTTAGGATAAACATGGCACCAAAGATTCGCTAAGAGGATGTAGCACTTGTATTAATAAGAAGTGGCTTCATGCCATGCGCAGCACCTGGTGCAGAGAACTGTTCCCTGACTCCACCCACCCACATGTTGGACTCTATAAGGAAAAAATTGCACAGCATCTCCTTCCCCTGTTTCTTCTAGGATGAAACACCTCTTGAGGCCCTAGGCACATGATCCAGGCTGAGCCAATCAGAGGACTCCAACCTCCTGGCTACTGTGATTGGGTCAATGATGACCATGTGACCCAAACCAGGCAAATTCGAGTCCTTTTCTTGGAATTTCTTTTAGCTAATTGGAAAGAATTCTCTCCTGGTATGATGGAGATGTGAACTTAGAGCTTTTGGAAGCCATATCCTCACTCGTGGTGAAGCCTGTCTGTGGCAGGATGGAATGAAGCCAACAGTTAGAGATGAGAAGCTGAGAAGAAAGTGTCTTGGTGTCTGAGTCCCTGGTCCTAGACCTCCCTGAGGCCAGCTCTACCCTTGCCCTTATTGGTTACTTAAAATAATAAAATGCCTTCTCTACCTAAGCCTTCTTTGTTAAGAAACAAAACTTTACTTGAGCTTTACTTCTTTCACCCCTAGGCAAGAGAATCTGAAATGAGACCAGCACCTTCCGTTTATTGAGTTTATTGTGTGCCAGGAGCTTTTCACTGCATCCCCTTAGGTAATCCTGCACACAGCCACGTGGGCCATGATTACAATGCTCATTTCACAGATGGGAAGCTGAGATGCAGAGGGTTGAGGGACTTACTGAAGGTCAATCAACTGTTAGTAAGTGGCCAAGCACGGATTCAGACCTAGGTCTGGCTAACACCAAAGGCTGTGTGCTTAGCCCTTTTGCCACAAGACTCTTTCACAACCTTAAGCCTCTCTGGTTTTCATCCTCTGGGCAGCCGCCTTCAGAACAGTTTCCTTGACTTGACATTTTGTGTCTTGGTTTGCTGGGTATGACTGAATTGCAAATAAAATTAGCACCGTAAGTAAACTTTCGGTATTGAAGTCTTATGATTGCCCTCAGCAGCTTAGAGTCAGCCTCCATGTTTGATTTCTCCTCACACTTTCACCAAGCTGAGCAAATGCTTTTTAATCAACATCCTTGGTAGTGTGACATTTCTGATCCTAGGAAATCCTAGTCTTAAGAACTGCAACCAGTGTTCTTCTCTCCAGAGGCTTAAAGACGTAACTTGCCAAGGTTGCCCAGCTTGTCAGGGCAAAGCAGAAATTGGAGCCCAGTTCTCCATTTAGTTTATTCCTTTTCCAATAAATTTCGGAGTCCTTACAGCCCTCAGGCTGTGCCTCTCCGCAAGACGCTTGTGTCCAGACACAGGTGAGTGATACTGATGCTATCTATGGTAGAGGGGGCTGCAGAAAGCCCCACCTCCTTGCTTTTAACCAGCGAGAGCTTGAGTTTCCCTCATTAAAACCTCCCATGGGACCTTAGACAAGCCTGTGGACAGGGAGTTGGGGCAGAGTAGCTGCCTTTCCTTCCAAAAACAGAGGGTTCCCTCGAAGCCAGTGTAGACTGGAGGGGATACAGGAGAGCTCAGGGCTAGCCTTGGCACTGGCAGTGAATCTCTGAGTGACCTTGAATAAGTCCATCAAAAATAGCCACTCTTATCAAGCAGTTTTGAATGTGCAGATGTTCACAGCTACTGAATGAAGTAGGTACTGTAGTCACGCCACCTGACAGTGAATCTGAGGCACAAGGCAATCAATAACACATCCGAGTCAATGCGACCCAACTAGCAAGTGACAGACTGCGATTAGAAGCCAGGAAGTCTTATTCCAGAGTTCATTCTGTTAGCCACCCCACTGTATCATCTCCCTTTTGAATTGTGAATCAGAGTGGTTGTTTAGTCTCTATGTCACATCTGATTCTTTGTGACCCCATGGGCTGCAGCATGCCAGGCCCCTCTGTCCTTTATTGTCTTCCCAAAGTTTGCTCAAATTCACGTCCACTGAGTCAGTGATGCCATCTCATCAACTCTTCCTCTGCTGAAATCAGGATATTTTCTGCAATCAAACTATTCCAGTTTTGGCAGGAGGAGGGTACACCAGACAGTATGATTCTGAGGTTGAAATCACAAATTTTGTATTAAGATAAAACTAGAGTAAATTTATGTAGTCTCCTTCAAAGGAAGCTCGTGTGGTTTCTTTCATAAGAAAAAGGAAAAAAGTCCCATTCTCTGCTATTCAGTGGATGAGCATTATCTCAGCAGGGTCTTTCCCAGCTCATTACAGGTTGCAAAGTTAACTGCAGTGTCTCTAAACTCAGAAGGTCCTCTGGCAAGGCAAAGAGAGTTCTCTCCCATTTTACTGATGAGAAAACTGAGACCAGAGTGGGGGAAAAATATTTGTGACATGCATGTGTGTATATATATGTGTTTGTTCCTGCGTACATGTGTAAGAAGGGCCCTGGGTGCTCCCGCAGCCCTGGACCCCGGCTGTGAGAAGAACTCACAGCTGTGATGCTTGGAGGGAAACGTTCCAGCTCACTGCCCATGTATGGAGTCACTCAGACTCAGCTAAGTACACAGCAGTTAGGAGCCTGCGCTGCAGCAGTTGAAATCAGCGGGCAGCAGAAAAATGTGGGTGTAGCTCCCTTTCCGCTCCTCCCTTCCCCTCTTCTCCCCCACTTCTCACAGGGTGGAACTGCCTGGAACAGGCCCGGCCCAGCCCATGAGCCTGCACATGCAGCATCCAGGAATGACTGCAGGGAGCTCAGGGGCACATGTGGGAACATGCTTATTTACTTATGTATGTATGTATATATGTATGTGTATGTATATATGTATGTATATACATATGTGTACATGTGTGTATACATGCACATGTGTACATATGTGACTTTCTAGAAGGAGTACTCAGGAAAGGTCTGGGACTCTGGGTTCTGACTCCGCCTCTGAATCTCTGGTGACCCGTGAGCCTCGTCTCTCCATCTGTATAATGGGCACAATGATGTTTGCCTCCCAGGGCTGTTACAAGGACCTAAAAAAAGAAGGCAGGTCTGATAACTCAACCTGAAGGAGCCTGGGAGGCAATTAGCCTAATGCTCACATTTCAAGACAGAGCTGCTGAAGCCCAGAGAGGGACCTGGAGCAAATTAGACACAGATGGCTAGAACACAGGCCTCCTGACTCACCAAGCATGGGCCTGAAAAGAGCAAAGTGCTGTTTAAGGCGCGTTCTTGCTCTTGCATTTGAGCATCCACGTGGATGTAATTTTGAGACCAGAATGCTTTGTAAACAGCATTTATTAACACAAATTCGCATGTACTGTGCCAAGGTGGGGAGGGTCCTCTTTCTTTGTGAAATATTAGCTCAGATAGGCATACAAAAGACTGTGAATCTGTGCTTAACATATTTGATCTGCTTTCTGCCTACAAGTTCATACTAAGCCCTTGCATATCTGTCAGGCTTTTTATTGACAGTGTATCAATTCAGCTTTCCCTAAAAGATAAACTCCAAAATAGAGGCAAGGCAGCTGGGTTTTAGGGCCACTAGGAGTGTTTGCTTAAGACCCTGACCCTGGGCTTCCTCATTTGTAAACTGCCAGGCTTATGCTCATTGCTTTTCTTGGCTCCCACCTTCCCTGGCCCCTCAGGTCTGCCCCAGCCTCCACTTCCTCCCTCCTACTCTCAGTTTGCCCTCTTCCTGCAGCTTTCCATACACACGCCCAAATATCTGTCAGCTTGGGTGCCCCTCCCAGGAGGAACCAAAACTCCAGTGCCTCTCACAGGACCCAGCCCGCAGTCACTGCTCAGGAAGTGGGAGGGCTCCCAGGTAAACTTGGAGTTGAGGCATGTAGGTCACAGGAGGAAGGAAGATAGTACGTAAAGCCCTGGGAAAGCCAGCATTCCTTTGCCCCTCAGCTCCTGCCACCCAGCCTATGTAGCAGGTGGCAGAGTCTCCTACTAATGATCACACCTGTCTATTTCACATACCATGTGCCAGGCACTTCATATATGTTAATTCTAATAAAGAATGAAGGCAGGAGGAGAAGGGGATAACAGAGGATGAGCTGGTTGGGTTGCATCACCAACTCAATGGACGTGACTTTGAGCAAGGTCCGGGAGATGATAAAGGACAGGGAAGCCTGGTGTGCTGCCGTCCATGGGGTCGCAAAGAGTCCGACACGACTGAGTGACTGAACAACAACAATCTTAATCAGCTCTAATCCCATTTTCAAGATGGAGACCTGAAGCTCAGAAACCTCCATTTATTTGCTTCAGGGAGAGGAAGTGGGATTGGACCTCAGGTCTGTCTGATTCCCAAGGCCATGCTTATTCTGTGATAAGACAGACATCTTCCTGATGCTCCCAGGAGACTTGGGACTAGGAGATCACCCTCTGCAGGGATTTTTTCTTATTATAGAGGTAGGGAGGAGAGGCTCTTCCTGGACCCTGCCTCTTCATGGGCTCTCCTTCATGCTCTGACCTCAGTTTTCCTATGAGTACAGTGAGGAAAGGGACCAGATCCACCAAAATTTGTCAACAGTTCTGACAGACCATCCACTTTCACCACTCGAACTTTTAGGAGCAAAGACAAGGAGGCAGTGGGGCAAAGGGAGGACCCAGTGGTAACAGCTGTCCTCAGAAGGGGACGGGGAAGGACTCAGGCTGCCTGGGATGGTGACGATTCACCTTTTTGGTCCATAGCCCATGGAAACTTGGAACCCAGGAAGGCTTGCACATCTGATGAGCTGCAGAATCACCAGGGACACTTGCTAAAATGTGGATTCCTGGGTTCTGCTCCTGGAGGACTGGGGTGACAGATTTGGGGCAGGAGGAACAGGAGTGTGCATTTTTTTCCTGATCATTTCTGTTTCTTTTTTAAAAAAATTTTATTGAAGTATAGTTATTTACAATATTTGTTAATTTCTGCTATATATGTGCACTCAGTTGTACACATATATATTCTTTTACATATTCTTTTCCATTATAGTTTATCACAGGATATTGAATATAGTTCCCTGCGCTATATATGGTAGGACCTTGTTTGCTGCTGCTGCTGCTAAGTCGCTTCAGTCGTGTCCAACTCTGTGCGACCCCATAGACGGCAGCCCAACAGGCTTCTCCGTCCCTGGGATTCTCCAGGCAAGAACACTGGAGTGGGTTGCCATTTCCTTCTCCAATGCATGAAAGTGAAAAGTGAAAGTGAAGTCGCTCAGTTGTGTCCGACTCTGTGAGACCCCATGGACTGCAGCCCACCAGGCTCCTCCGTCCATGGGATTTTCCAGGCAAGAGTACTGGAGTGGGGTGCCATTGCCTTCTCCTAGGACCTTGTTTATCCATCCTATATATACTAGTTTACATCTGCTAATCCCAAACGCCCAATCCTCCCCTTCCCTACCTCCTTCCCCCTGATAACCGTAAGTCTCTTTCTGTGTCAGTGAGTCTGTTTCATAGATATATTCATTTGTATCATATTTTATTTTTAAAGTTTTGAACTATTTTTTAACATGGCAGTAAGTTTTTACCACAGAAAGGATACTTGTTTATTTGTTTATTTTTGGCCACACCATGCAGCATGTGGGATCTTAGTTCCCCAACTAGGGATCGAACCCACAGTCCCTGCACTGAAAGCACAGAGTCTTAACCACTAGACCATTAGGAAAGACTCCCATTTATGTCATAGTTTAGATTCCACATATAAGTGATGTCATATGGTATTTGTCTTTCTCTTTCTGACTTACTTTGCTTTATATGATAATCTCTAGGCTCATCCAAGTAATTGCAAATGACATTATTTCAGTCTTTTTATGGCTGAGTAGTATTCCATTGTGTGTGTGTGAGGGTGTGCCTCTTCTTTATCCACTCGTCTGTCAATGGACATTTAGGTTGTTTGCATGTCCTGGCTATTGTAAATAGTGCTGCTGTGGACATAGAGGTATATGTGTCTTTTCGCATTGTAGTTTTGCCTGGGTATATGCCCAGGAGTGAGATTGCTGGATCATATGGCAGCTCTGTTTTTAGTTTTTTGAGGAACCGCCATACGGTTTTCCATGATGGCTCTAATGTACATTCCTAACAGTGTGAAAGTGTTCCCTTTCCTCCACACTCGCTTCAACATTTATTATTTGTAGACTTTACTGATGGCTATTCTGACCAGTGTGAGATGGCACCTCATTGTAGTTTTAATTTGCATTTACCTAATAATTTGTGATAGTGAGCATCTTTTCATGTGTCTAGTGTCCACCTGTATGTCTTCTTTGGAGAAATGTCTGTTTAGGTCTTCTGCCCATTTTTTGATTAGATTGTTTGTTTTTGTTATTGAGTTGTATGAGCCCTTTGCATATTTTGGAAGTTAAGACCTTATTGGTTGCATCATTTGCAAATATTTTCTCCCAGTTTATAGGCTGTCTTTTTATTTTGTTTATGGTTGCTTTTGCTATACAAAAGCTTGTAAGTTTGATTAGGTCCCATTTGTTAATTTTTGCTTTTATTTCTATTGTCTTGTGGGACTTACCTAAGAAAACACTGGTATAAAAAAAACAACATTGGTATGATTTGTCAGAGACTGTTTTGCCTGTGTTCTCTTCTAGGAGTTTTGTGGTGTTATGTCTTATATTTTTGTATTTAAGTCATTTTTAGTTAATTTTTGTGTATGGTGTGATGGGGTAGTCTAGCTTAATTGATTTACATACTGATCCTAAAACAGCCAGGTAAACCAGGAATTTTACAACTCTTTTAGAGAGAATAAAGGCAAATAAAAGAAAACAAGTCAATCCTAGATATATAAATACAAAAGAAAAAATATCAAGAAGCAAAAAGAATCATACATATATATCATATACATATATCATATCTTCTTTATCAATTCATCTGTTAATGGGCACTTATGCTGCTTCCCTATCTTGGCTGTTGCAAATAATGTTGCTGTTAAATTGAGGTGCATGTATTTTTTCAAGTTAGTGGTTTCGTTTTTTTTGGATATATACCCAGGGGTAGAATTGCCAGATCATATGGTAGTTTTATTTTTAGTATTTGGAACTCTGAGGGGTATTAACTGGAAGGGGGCAAGTAGTCTTCTGTGGTCTAGGTAATAAGGCATAGACACAAGTATATATATTTGTGAAAACTCATCAAGCTGTACGCAAGTAATGCACTTTACTGAGAATGTATTATACATCAATTTTTTTGACATTAAAAAATAGTAAATAGTGGAAATCTCAATGAACTACAGAATGCTGCCATCAAGCAAACTGTATTCACTCACCAGAATGCAAAACTAGAATTTTAGTTATTGACAGATAGCTCCTTCTTGCAATTCCATACTGCTGCTGCTGCTGCTAAGTCGCTTCAGTCGTGTCCGACTCTGTGCGATCCCATAGACGGCAGCCCACCAGGCTCCCCCGTCCCTGGGATTCTCCAGGCAAGAACACTGGAGTGGGTTGCCATTTCCTTCTCCAGTGCATGAAAGTGAAAAGTGAAAGTGAAGTCGCTCAGTCGTGTCCGACCCTCAGCGACCCCATGGACTGCAGCCTACCAGGCTCCTCCATCCATGGGATTTTCCAGGCAAGAGTACTGGAGTGGGGTTACACCTGGAAACAAAAAACCCTTATAAATAACTCTTAAGTTAAAGAGAAATCCAAGTGGAAATTATATTATTTAGAACTGTATGATAGGAGCACCATTTCTTAGTTCCTAGTACATAGAAGGAACTTAAATATTTGTTGAATGATCGGATATCAGATCTGTGAGATGTTGCCAAGGTAATACTCAGAAGGAAATTTATACCATTTACTGTCCTCACTATTAAAAGAGAAAACTTTAAGGAGTGGAATCACCAAACTTTCAATCCAAGAGGTTGGAAAAACAGTAAAATAAACCCAGAGAAGTGTAAGGACGAAACTGATATAGTTAAAAGGAGAAATTATTGAAAAAGAAACAACTAAATCAAGCCAAAAAACCCAGTACAAATGATCAACAAAACGAAAGCCAGTTCTTTGAAAAGCTGATAAAATAGTTTGGTCTTAGGGATAACTAAGGGGGAAAAAAGACACAAACAACACCAAGAACAAAAATAAGGGCAGGGGTTAAAAGAAGATCTGACTATAGACACAGAAATTGAAAACTGTAGAAAACAAGCAGTGCGGTAACTATGGTTACCGCATAGGTAACTAAGGAACTTAAGGATGGGCATATCCAGTGAGCTTCCTGGAGTTTCCTGTCTCACTGAGATTCAAAGTAATAATGGCATGAGAGGGATGGGGGGCCGGGTGAAATAGGTGAAGGGGGTTAAGAGGAAAATTTCCAGTTATAAAATAAACAAGTCATGGGAGTGTAGTATACATAGGGAATTTAGTCAGTAACATTGTAAATACTTTGTATGGTGCCAGAGGATTACTAGACTTATTGTGGCAATCAATTTGTTTTAGATATAAATGCTTAGCCACTGTGTTGTACATTTGAAACTAATATAATTTTGTATGTCAACTATACTTCAGGTATACAAAAACAAAAAGCAAAATACAAACTGGTTTGCATCAGATGAAGTTCCCTTTATCCACCCCCAATATTAAAAAAATCAAAACAAAATGGTGGCAGAATCAGGCAAGAAAAGCAGTGCAGTCAGGGGTTACAGTGTGTGTCCTCGAAGGGCAGAAGCACAGGTCCCAGACTGGGTGTGCAGGGCCTCCTGGAGACAGCTCAGCCAGCCAGACCTCCCATCCCTGCACTTGTCTCCTTTTTGACCTCAAGAGGGCTGGCACTGTGTGCAGAGATCTCTGGGCTGTCCTAGATCTGGCTGTTTCACCTCTAGGATGCTGTGGATGTGTAAGGTCCCTCTCTCCAGCTGCCCCAGGGCATTTCCTCCTGGGGTGGTCGGGCTCAGTGTATCTCCAGCCAGGCTCACTCAGTGGGAGGTCGGGAGCCGCCACACCCAGGACCTCCTCCCTCCTCCTGAAAACTGTTTGGGCCAGGGACCCAGGCCAGAGGAATCTGGGGTGGTGAGGATTCTGGCCCTCAACTGTTGAGAGAGAGCAGCCACATCATCTCCCACAGTTTCGCTCTACTACAGAACCCATTGAACAATCCCTACTGTATGCCCTTCTCTACCCATGCCCGCCCTGTCTCTTCCTGACTGAGCCTTGCCAGTGCTGTGTTAGTAAATGTTTAACAAAAACTCTCTTAAAAAAAGATACCTACATAGATATCTGTGTGTAAGTTTATATTTTCCTGATATAAAGGATGTATGGCATATAATTTACAAATAATAATATGAAATACTCTCTTTTTGTAAATTCCATGCACCTTAACTTTAGTGCTGCTCTTTCTTGGTGGCTCAGTTGGTAAAGAATCTGCCTGTAGTGTGGGAGACCTGAGTTTGATCCCTGGGTGGGGAAGATCCCCTGGAGAAGGGAATGGCAACCCACTCCAGTGTTCTTACCTGGAGAAGTCCATGACAGAGGAGCCTGACAGGCTGTAGTCTATGGGGTTGCAAAGAGTCAGACAGGACTGAATAACTAACACTTTCACTTTCATTCCTTGTGAAATCCACTATTAGTGTGTACAACTCTATGAACAATAATAGTATCACAAAATCACACTATAAACAAATACTTGATTACCATAGGATTCAGCCAAGAAGTCACTCATGTCACAGAGTCAAGTTCCTTCATAAATGTTGGCTGGTATTTTCATTTATATTAATGAGTAAGACAAAAATGAAATAATGAAGAATAATTCATGGAACTTATTCATCAATGACAAATATTTTGCTGAATCAGATAATAGTTTGAGTATTAGAAGTATTTCCTCATATTTTGGTGCTATTCATAATGTTTAAAAAACCATAGACATGACTGTCTTTAAATTTAATCTGCATTATTAATACTTTCTCCATCACTTTTTTAAAGTCCAGAGTCTAAACTCTGCTGCTGCTGCTGCTGCTAAGTCGCTTCAGTTGTGTCCGACTCTGTGCGATCCCAGAGACAGCAGCCCCCCAGGTTCCCCCGTCCCTGGTATTCTCCAGGCAAGAACACTGGAGTGGGTTGCCATTTCCTTCTCCAATGCATGAAAGTGAAAAGTGAAAGTGAAGTCGCTCAGTTGTGTCCGACTCTAGTGACCCCATGGACTGCAGCCTACCAGGCTCCTCCATCCATGGGATTTTCTAGGCAAAAGTACTGGAGTGGGGTGCCATTGCCTTCTCTGAAACTCTAGAAAGCAACAAAGCATTATACCAAGCCCTGATTTGGATTACTTGCCCATTTCCATGGTGTAAACACTCCCACCACTGCCAGTTTCAGGCCACAGACGTGGTGTCGCTAACAGCATGGAGCTGGGGGCAAATGTGTGGATGCAGGCCATATGGTTAACAATAGATGAGAACAACCTCAGAGACACAGGTGACAGTAAAATAAAGTAAAATAATGTGGAAGTGATTAGTATTGAGTATTACCTTTGTTTCAAATCTTATTTATGAAATTACAGGTTCATATAATTTATCTTTAATAATGGCTATGTTTAGGCACCAACACTTGATATTCCTGAAAATTTAGCAGTCAGCTCTCATGAGCTGGCGTGCACTGGCTCCAGCATGCCAGGTGTCCTCACTCTGATTCTGGGTCCAAACGCCACCTCCTCCTTGATGTCTTCCCTGAATAATTCAGGCAGAAGCCTTCTCTTTCTCCCAGTTGCTCTGAGGGTGGGCACCAGGTCTGATTTACCTCTGTCCTTCAGGGTTTGGCGTTGAGGAAGCATGTGCCAAGGCCACATGTTGAGCCAGTCCTCTCCACCCCAGCCCCAGAGGCCTTCTATGACCTGACTCTCCTGGGCATGGTCAGCACTCCTTCACTCTGCCCCTTCAGCTGTCCCTGCAGGCCACATGGAAACTGTAGGGACAGGTTCTCAATGACAGGGCAGCCACTTGGCCTCAGTCTCCCTATATGTAAAGAGGGGATGGAAAGAAGGAAGTGCAGTGATATTCCTTCCAGTCTCTTTTTCTTAGGCATATAGTTATGGGCTGTTATTAATACATTTGGTCTGGGCATGCTATTTTTTTTTTTAGTGTCTTATGGTTTCTCAAGTAGTATCATAAGCAATTTTCACATTCCTGTATAGTTTTCAAATTTTTCACTATTCGTGAATGCATAATATCATATTTAATTAAAATTCACTTTACCTTTCTTTTGAGAAATTTATACAGTTTTTGTTTTCCATGTAGAACCAGTTTTACCTGATCATCACCAGCATTGAGTGTTTTCATTTCAGAAAATACATGCAAATTTAAACATCACAGACTTTATTATTGTTTAATATGCTTTTGTTTTGGTTTCCAGTGTTGTTGGACATTTTTCTGTCAACTATCCCAGCACCCCTTTTTTGTCTTTTAAATTTTTATACAATTTTTAAGATTACAATCCATTAACAGTTATTGCAAAATCCTGCACTCTTAAATAGCACTGATCACAAAGCAACTTGATTCTTAGTGTCTTGTGTCATTACCAACACCAGGAGCTCTGGAATGTGTAGACTTCAATCCAGAGTGTGATTCTGAGTGAATACAGCTGTCATTTGTACTCTTTTGGACATTTCTCCTGTCAGGCTGTTAAATATTGCTTTTTCCTAGGGTCAGTAGGCCAGCTTCTTGAGTCTTTGTTTGCTTCTACTCTAAAAAGCCAGACACAATAAGGACGCTTGTTAGAACTGCCTAGAAGAGAACACCCTGGGCATTGGAGCCCAGTTGCTTCATTGTGAAGAAGGTGCCTGTCATGTGGTATAGCCGCCCAAAGGCTGTACAGGTTTATATCCTAACCCCTGGCTGGCGTCTGCGAGTCTGAGGATGTTGGATCAATGATCCCAAGAAAGAGGAGTGACCGTGTTTGGCTTTGTAAAAAGTCACACCGGGAGGACAAATGTGGATAGCAATACGTTTACATGTCCATTCAGCTTGACACTTTATGAAGCCCTTGAAACATGTCATAGATCCTCACAGCACCCGTATGGGGTCGTCATTGCTTTAACCCCTTTATGAACTAGGATGCTCAGGCCTGACAAGATTCTCTGACTTACCCGAGATCCCTCAGCTAGTTTGTGGGGGTTGGCCATGGACCTGGGGCTCCGGACCCTTTCTCCCTACCTAGATGCAAGGTCTGCGTGACTTGAGCTCCTGTGTGTCTGCTCCTTCACATGTTCGCTCATGTTCAGAGTGCAGGATGTGGGGAAATTGCCCTTAAGTATTAATACAACAAGGGAGAACCAAGCAGGTGAGCTCACAAGGTCTTTTGTTTGGGATGGTACCTGTTTATCTAACTGACTCTCCCCAAATCACTAACAATGTCTCTGCAGCCAGGAGACGGGCCACCCTGTACTTGAGACATGGGCGTCTCTTTTTGGAATTCATAAAGTCATGATTCAGTCCATCCTGGTGCCTTGTGTTGGACAAATTCTAGAAGAGAAGGGTTACTACGGGGAAAGAGTCACTAATGGCATCCTGGGACACACATAGTGACTCTGGGATTTCTGACGGCAGGGTGGTCTGTGAGCTTCTGTGGCACGTGAAGGATTCCCTGTTAAGTAGCCCTCTATAGGAAAGGCATTAGTCCCAGTGTAGTGAGGACACAGCATACAGTAGGGCATGAGGGCTGTGGTCACATCAGAGGGACTTCTCCCAGACAGCCCAAGACTGGAATCTTGCATGATCACCTGTGTGACCCCGGGCAAGTCTCTCAACCTGTTTTGCCTGCACCCAGGAGACCCGGAAGTGACCAGGAGATTGCCCACCACCCACCTCTCCCCCATAACCAGGGGTAACCAGGGATACAGAGGTGTAAACACTCCAGCTCCTTACCCTTTACTAGGATGGCTCTGGGGTGTGACTTTCACCAGAATTCCCTTGAAGGGTGAGCCAATGATGTTTTCTGAGTGACTTGTTTGATAATTACCTTTGCTGGGCCCCCTTTCCTTTCTGATCCTTCTTCCCCATGTCCTTACCAGTTTGCTCCAGATCTCTTCCTAGTAAATCACTTGCACATGACTCCTCCCACCAAGGTTGCTTTTACAGAACCTGATTTAAGGGGCACCCGTGGAGATGCTGCAGTCTTGGCTGTAAGATAGAACTCAAGCAGGCTCACAGAGACTCCACTGTTTTTCTGTCACTCACTTTAAAAAGAAATCTGCTAGGGTTTTGAAGGGAGAAGGAATTGGAAAAGGTGTGAGCTTTCAGTTATAAGTAAGTACTAGGAATGTAATATACAGCGTGCTTAATTAATATTGCTGTGAAGAGAGTAAATCTTGAGTTCTCATCACAAGGAAAATTTTTTTCTTTTATTTTGTTTCTCCATGAGATGTTGAATATTCACTAAACTGATTGTGGTAATCCTTTCATTATATATGTATGTCAAATCATTACGCTGTATACCTTAAACTCATATAGTGCTGTAGATCAATTATATCGCAATAAAGCTGGAAGACAAATACCAAAAAAGGAAACTGCTAAAAGTTTAGCCTTTCAATAAAGCATTAAGCAAACTTTTTTTTAAAGCTCTTAAAAAATTTACTTTTGTAGCATTTTAAAGGATTTTTCCACACACGTGGTTTCATTTGAGCCTCATTACATTGCTGATAGAGGAAGAAATTAGTATATCTCCTTTCTCAGATGAGGAAATTGAGGCCCAAATTGATTAAGTGAATTGCCTGAAGTTACCCAGACATACAGGGCAGAATCAGGTGTAGCAGCCCAAGTTTTCTGTGCCCTGGTGTGTGTGCCACAGGGCTTTGTTTTCATAGAATTGTGGATGAATTGTTTTCACTGATTTTTAATAGGGTTTGTTAGCATACTTATAAATCCTTATGTAATGTTCTCAGAGGTTGGCTCAATCCATTATTTTTAAGAAAAAAACCCTTTTAACAAATTTTCCCATTAAAAACATAGTATGTTCTCACTACATAAGATCTGGGATATGCAAAAAAAAAAAAAAAAAGCAATATGAAAAAACTTTTCATAATCCCTATAGAGTGTCTTCTAGTTTTCTAGCATTTTCTTCTATTCCTTTCTTTTTTCTATCCATAGTTATTTCTTTATGTGTTAAAAACTTAGAATAATTATTCTTGGTTACTACCATACTTTGCCAACGCACAATCATCTTTATTGATCTGTAAATGCCCCTTTCTCTTTTCCTAATCTCCATGCTTTTTTTCTACAAGATGAGCTTGGTATATCCGGTGCTAGAAAGTAAAGCAGTGCTCAAAAAAAAAAAAAAAAAAAAAAAGATGGGGCAAGTCAAAAGGACACAGGAATCAGCTTGAAGAGGAGCCGGCCAGCCAATCTGGGATAATTTGAGCATCAAAATAATTAAAATAAGGAACAATAAACCATTGAAAAATAGGATTCTGTGAATCTGTACTGATAATAAATAGATCAATAATAAATGGATGGACAAACAGAGAAGAGGAAAGGGCTCTCGCTTACAGTAGAATGCCAGCCAGTAAATGTGAAGAGAATGTTAGGGTTGGAAGATTTTTGTTTTGCAACCGTCATGGTCAAGCTTGGTTGAAATAAGAATCATCATGCTGACACAAGTTCTTCAAGCTTAAATGAAAGGATGCTGCTTAGTAACGTGAAAACAAACGAAAGTATAAAACACACTGGTAGTTCCCAGGAGACCTCCCTATAGTTATCTTCATTCCAGACTTACCTAATCTGTTGTGAGTGAGAACTGATTGACTCTTTTAAATTCTACTGAGTTTAATTATCCATTTATTTCTGGCATCTCTAGCTATAAGACAAGGGAAACAGTGTTGGATCTCTCTAGTTGCTGTATGGTTGGGTGGCCAATCTCCTCTCTGCCCATTCCTACTAATTCAGATACCACTCCCCCCGCCCCCATTGATGTAAACAGCCTTGTTTTCCCAGATAGTATATTCTATTGTTTTATTTTGAATAATAGGTAAAAAGAGAGAACATATTTCATTTTGGATGGTGGTACACATTTATTATAAACCTCCCAAGTTGTTTTTAAGTTTCATACAAATTGGAAAGAATAAAGTCCAAGTCAGGGAGACAGAGGTTTGAGAGCTGTGTGTGGATTTAGAATGTTTACTCAGCCCAAGTAAGAATTGTTTGCCACTAAAAGATTCCCAGGAGTGGCCACAGGATTGGAAAAGGTCAGTTTTCATTCCAATCCCAAAGAAAGGCAATGCCAAAGAATGCTCAAACTACTACACAATTGCACTCATCTCACACGCTAGCAAAGTAATGCTCAAAATTCTCCAAGCCAGACTTCAGCAATACATGAACTGTGAACTTCCAGATGTTCAAGCTGGATTTAGGCAGAGGAACCAGAGATCAAATTGCCATCATCCACTGGATCATCAAAAAAGCAAGAGAGTTCCAGAAAAACATCTACTTCTGCTTTATTGACTATGCCAAAGCCTTTTTCCACAATGAACTGTGGAAAATTCTTTAAGAGATGGGACTACCAGACCACCTGACCTGCCTCTTGAGAAACCTGTATGCAGGTCAGGTAGCAATACTTAGAACTGGACATGGAACAACAGACTGGTTCCAAATAGGAAAAGGAGTACGTCAAGGCTGTATACTGTCACCCTGCTTATTTAACCTATATGCAGAGTACATCATGAGAAACGCTGGGCTGGAAGAAGCACAAGCTGGAATCAAGATTGCCACGAGTAATATCAATAACCTCAGATATGCAGATGACATCACCCTTATGGCAGAAAGTGAAGAAGAACTAAAGAGCCTCTTGATGAAAGTGAAAGAGGAGAGTGAAAAAGTGGGCTTAAAGCTCAACATTCAGAAAACTAAGATCATGGCATCCAGTCCCATCACTTTGTGGCAAATAGATGGGGAAACAGTGGAAACAGTGACTGACTTTATTTTGGGGGCTCCAAAATCACTGCAGATGGTGACTGCAGCCATGAAATTAAAAGATGCTTACTCCTTGGAAGGAAAGTTATGACCAACCTAGACAGCATATTAAAAAACAGAGACATTACTTTGTCAACAAAGGCCCATCTAGTCAAGGCTATGGTTTTTCCAGTGGTCATGTATGGATATGAGAGTTGGACTGTGAAGAAGGCTGAGCGCTGAAGAATTGATTCTTTTGAACTGTGGTGTTGGAGAAGACTCTTGAGAGTCCCTTGGACAGCAAGGAGATCCAACCAGTCCATCCTAAAGGAGACAAGTCCTGGGTGTTCATTGGAAGGACTGATGTTGAAGCTGAAACTCCAGTACTTTGGCTACCTGATACGAAGAGCTGACTCATTTGAAAAGACCCTGGTGCTGGGAAAGATTGAGGGCAGGAGGAGAAGGAGATGACAGAGGATGAGATGGCTGGATGGCATCACTGACTCAATGGACATGGGTTTGGGAACTCCGGAAGTTGATGATGGACAGGGAGGCCTGGCATGCTGTGGTTCATGGGGTTGCAAAGAGTCGGACATGACTGAGTGACTGAACTGAAAAGATCCCCTGTGCCCCGTCTGCATCACCATGTCCTGCTGAAGGAGGTCAAGTGGCCTTGTATATGGGCTCATTCCCTGCATTCCTGATCCAGGGGCACACAGGTTGGGGAGCAGCCATTGGGAATTAGGACCAGAGGCTCATGGTTCTTGTCAGGGTAATTCGTACTCTTCCTTAAAAGGCTGAAAAGCAGAAGATTGGGGCTTGCATCCATTTTGAATAGAGCTTTAGAAAAAGAAAAAGGGAGGCCAAGGTCTAGCCATCATTAAGACCAGTGACCTCAAATGACATTTACATAGTATATGATGGTTTATCACCTGTGTCTCATTGGTCTGCTAAAGAGAAAAGGGCTGTCTCTTGAAGGCCGAGTTTCAGCCTCATCTATGGACTCCTTGGGTAAACTTGGGCAAGTAATTTGTCTTTTTTGGGTCCCAATTTCCTCATCTGTAAAAGTAAATGGCGGCCTAGGTAATGTCTAAGCTGGTCCCTGGCTCTTCCTTTGTAACCCACCTGACAACTCTAAGTAGTTAGGGAAAAGAGCATTATTCCCATTTTATAGATTAAAATGGCTGCGGCGCACCGAGTGGAAGCGTCCTGGCCAAAGCTGCAGTGTAAGCGGGTTTGAATTCTTTAACTCTTCTGCTGTTTCTATTACACTGAAGACCCCAGTGCAGAGTGGTGATTGGAATTTTTTGTACTCCTTCACTTGTACTCCTGCAAGTGAAGGAACAGTGTGGGTGAAGGCCCAGAATCCTGTCTGTGGAGCCCAGGCACATCTGCTTACCCTCATGTTCCTCACTTTCTCTTTATGGTTTTAAGAGTAGCCTTATTGATGTTACATAACCTTGGTTTTCCATCAACACTGAAAGAAGGGCCCACAGACAGACAGATTGTCAGAAATAACCCTGGAATGACAAGAATGCAGCCATCTCTTTTAGGCTTGTTGGCAAAAGATGTGCTGACTGATTCTACGTGCTGAACTCAGAAGCGCCCCCAACAGGCCAGGTAAACAGCAGCGACAGTCCTTCACAAGATGGGACCTGTGCAGCCACACACCACTCTCTGCTGAGAGCTTCACCCACGTCATCTCATTTGATCCTCATCGCAGTCCTAGTCTCCACTTTACAGAGAAGACAAGGTCTCTTCAAAGTGGGGGAGCTTGTCCAGAGAGTCTCCGTATATGGGTTGGAATTGGGGTGGAATCTGAACCAGGTCCATCTGTCTGTCTGTCTGCAAGGATAAGGTCTAATTTTGTTACCCCATGACCACATGCTACCTTCCACATAATTTGGGGGAAATTTGGAAATCTGTAGGTGCACACACACAAGATTTAATGTTCATCTGATGAGGAAAATGGTAACTGGTGGGCATGGAAAAGAGGGAGATTTCCCTTTCAGTATTTATCCTTCACCCTTACAGAGTGTTGACCCTGTATGCATGCATTACCAATTCAAATGCATTAATTAAATTTAACAAAAAGTGATCTGTGTGTTAGTTTCTTGTGGCTGCTGTAACAAATTACCATTGCCTTGGTGGCTTAAAACAGCAGGCATTTATTCTCTCACAGCTCTAGAGGCCAGAAGTCTGTAGTCAGGTGTTGCAAGGCCACACTCTTTTCTGAAGTTCTCAGGAGAATCCATGGCTTGCCTCTTCCAGCTTCTGGTGGCCCCAGGCCTTCCTTAACTCGTGGTCACATCACACCTATCTCTGTGGTCACATTGCTTCTTCCTCCTTTTCTCTGTGTGTCTGTCTTATAAGGATGCATGTGATTGCATGTAGGGCTGTCTGAATAATCCAGGATAAATTCCACCTCTCAAGATCCTTAATTTATTCTTGTCTCTTGCTACACAAGAGGCACCAGGGATTAGGATATGGACATATATTCTGGGGGTCAGCTTTCAATACTTAGGAATTAGGAAGTAAATCTTTAGCCCTTCATGGCAGAGGTTATTTTCCCCTAGTGTATCCTTTTGGATAGGATGCTGGTGTCTAAACAGTCTAAGCAGTTGTTGATTTGAAGCTTATCTAGCGTGTTTCTGTGGCTTTCCTGGAGAGTTATATGCCCAAGCTTGGGAGTCAGCCTGGGTGGGTTCTGCTACCAGTGCCTCCATTTGCCACCTGGGGGGACCTTTAGGAAAACCATAGGCCCATTTTGCCAGATTCATATTCCTAAAGTACAATTCTGATGACAGTACATCTCTTCCTTCAGGCCTTCAGTGGCTCCTCTGCCGCCGCCAAGTCGCTTCAGTCGTGTCCGACTCTGTGCGACCCCATGGACTGCAGCCTACCAGGCTTCTCTGTCCATGGGATTCTCCAGGCAAGAACACTGGGGTGGGTTGCCATTTCCTTCTCCATCAGTGGCTCCTCAGTACCTGCCAAATGAACTGCACACCCCTTGCCTTAGCATTCAAGGCCAGATCCCTCCTTCTACCACTCTTTGGCCCTCTGCATCCCTTGACTGTGTATATACAAGGCTTGGCTTTGAATCACAAGCCTCTCCACTGGTCTCATCCACCCCCAGTGAACAGTGGCTCCTTGTGGGTAGGAAACAAGCATCTTCTGCATGATCAGAGCCAGGAACAAGAAATGACCTAGGATAAAGGTTCAATGGTGTGTGTTAAGTTGAATTTATGTAAAAATAATAGAAACTATACTAGAAGGACCCTGAGTGGTTGTGCGTTCAAAGTCTTTCCATGTTATAGACAGGGAAACTAAGACCCAAACTAGGAAATTACATGTTCTAGCGCAGTCTTTCAGGAAAACTTGAAGGATTAGAATAAAAAATGGAAAGGTTCCATTTGGGAAACTGTATTTATTTGTAATGATGTCAGATGGCAAAGAGCATGCGTTTCATGGTCAGATTTGTCTGTTTTAAAGAAAAATACAAATAATTTGGTTTCTTTCTTACTATTCTCTGGCCATCGCCAGCAAATTTCAACCCTAGTCTTATACATGTCCTGGTTAGACTTTTCTTTATACTTCACTCTAATTTTTTCCTAACGTTTTCTACTAAATTTAGAGCCTGAACTGTCCCCCTCCCCCCGACTCAAAGTTTTGAAGCTATTTTTTTAAGAGTCCCACCTTCCCAGGGCAAACACAGGCAGGCAAATGACAGCTGCCCCACAGAGCACATCCTCCTAGCTGGTAACACCTCAGAGAGGTAGACCAGTCTTCACCATCATCCGTGTCATTTGGCAAAGCGTATAAAGGGAGATGCAGCGAGGCAGAGCAGAACACTTGTGGCCATTGTGAAACCAAAGCCCCCTTCCAGTTCTGCATGCTTTTTATTCTGAATGTGCAGCATCTGTCAGCCACAGGTGGACACCCAGCAACAGAGGGCCCAGCACTGGGGCTCAGACAAGCTGACTGAGGAATTACAAGGATTTTGTAATGAGAACCCATTCATTTTGTCAGGTTGAAAGAAAGAAAGAAAAGAAAGAAAGTGGTCGCTCAGTCGTGTCCGACTCTTTGTGACCCCATGGACTGTAGACTACCAGGCTCCTCCGTCCATGGAATTTTCCAGGCAAGGATACTGGAGTAGGGTGCCATTCTCCAGGGGATCTTCCTGATCCAGGGATTGAACCCCAGTCTCCCGCGTTACAGGCAGACGCTTTACCACCTGAGCCACCAGTGATTTTTTGTTGGGTTGAAATATCTTCTAATGGCACACAGACAAAGACAGCTGTACTTTGGTTTAACAATTTTTTTAACGTGGGCCATTTTCTTAAGGTCTTTATTGAATTTGTTACAACATTGTTTCTGTTTTATGTTTTGGTTCTTTGGGCCATGAGGCATGTGGGATCTTAGTTCCCAGACCAGGGATTGAACCTGCACCCCCTGCACTGGATTGCCAGCGAAATCCCTGGTGTAGCATTTTATACGGCGTTTGTGCCTGCCTGACAGCAGGGGTGCAGGTCTGCATAGTGAGGGGCAGGGCCAGAGATTAGCATGCCCAAGTCCAGGGCTGGGATTCTGAGCTCTCACTTACCAACTTTAACTTTGGGGCCCACAAAGCAGAGTTCGTCCCTCTCTGTTGTCACAGAGCTTCTATCTGAAGCTCAGGTGCATGTCACAGTAAACCCCTGAATGTGTCATGTCCCCCAGGTCCCACCATCAGGTTGAGTCTCATTCTGTCATTCCCTTGAGGAAGCTGGGCCCTGATAAGACACCAGAAGACCAGAAGGGACTTGTGAGCTTCATCACATGTTTCGTGCTTTGACGTCCTTTGTAAAATGGCTCAGGAATGACATGCACTTCTGAAACTCACCCCTCCCATCCCCCAACACACATACGCACACCCTTTGCTGGCATGCGAAGCGTGCTTAGAAAGGGGAAGAAAAACCCAAACCACAAAACCCCACATTCCTTTTGAGGGCTGTATGTGTACACACCCTAGACCTCTGACCCTCTTTGCCTGCTGAACGGGGGTTTTTGAGGCTTTAAGTCAGGAGTCCTGGAGTGTTAAGATCCCACTTTACTAGGTCCCAGGCTTATGGTTTCAGCATTTCCCCTCTTGGGGGTTCTGTTTCTTCATCTGTGAAATGGGGCTAATAAACCCTGGTCCTGTCTAACCTCCCAGGATTGTAATAAGGATAAAACAGAATAAAAATGGGGTGAAAATTTGGAAGTATGAGGCTTCATTACACTGTTTCAAGTGGAAACAGTCTACTTTCTGTTTCTGAGGTGGTGGGCAGAATTAGGGAAAAACAGAGGACAGGCTGGAAAAACCAACTGAATGTTCCCCAGAGATTCCCACCCTCCTCTTAGCCCTTGCTAGTCCCTTCAGCACTCATCCAGACAACCTTTGTCTTCCTGCCGAGCACAGGGCTTCCCTTCACTCTAAAGATGACGAAAGCAGGAAAAGACAGGACACACGAAATCAAGTGTGTCTAGAACACCATCCACATCCTTTTCTCCTCAGTTCTGATAAAATGTTTATACTGCTGAGAAATGCATTCAGATGAGCACTTTAAAAATCCTATGTCAGAAAGAAAAAAGACATATGGCTAGAATTATCTGAAACAACCATAAAAACTGAAGAAACAAGAAAAGAGTCTAGTAACAATTCACCATACCTCTGAATCTGAGGGAAATTGCTGTTAATTATAAGGCAGACAGAACTGGATGAAGAAATATATAAAAAAAAAAGAGTCTATTAAAAATGGCAGAGAGAGTAGGAAGGCGTGGCATTGTATAATGTAGATTCCAAGTGGTTGTTTAAAGTTTCTATTTACAAAAAGGAAAAACACAGTACTAAAAGAATGTGTGTGTGTGTGTGTATATAGGAGGCTATTTCTATAATTTTGGAATGGTGGAAGTCTTTCTAAGAATAACTCAAAGGCAAAAGCATAAAAGAAAACATAGATTTGACTTATTTTTCTATGTAAAACTAAAATTTTTAATTTATTAAAAAACCATAAACATCTCATACATGGCTCATGGAATTTTTAAATGATGTGGCCATTTTGGAAAATAGTCTAGCAGTTTTTAAATGTAGAATTATCATATGACCCAGAAATTACATCCCTAGGTGTATACCCAAGATAAATGAAAATACACGTCCCCACAAAAGCTTGCTACTTGAATGTTCATAGCAGCATTATTCATAATAGCTAAAAAATGGAAACAACCCACTTGACTATCATCTGATAAAAATCTGATCTGCCATACCATAGAAGGGGGGTATTATTCTGCCATAAAAAGGAATAAAATAGTGATACCTGCTACGACATGGATAAGCCCTGAAAACATGCTGATGTATACTAAAAGCCACCAAAGTCTCTACTTTAAAAAGGGTGAATTTTATGGTATATGAATTTTCCTCAATAAAGCTATTATTTAAAAACAAACATAATGGCAAAGCTAATGACAAATAAGAAATTGTAACGTTTCACAGAGATGGGTAATATCTGTAACACATGAGTGCTTACATACAAATTTGAAAATAAAAAGGCCATTAAAATTGGCAAGAACTAAGATATGCATTTCATAAGAGAAGCAACACTAAATGCCAATAAGCATTTTAATATTTATGCTTATTTTGGAATTTTGATGTTACTGTGATTATTAGACCTGCTGCTAGATGTTATCATTTAGCAGGTTAATAGTAAAGTCATATTTTACTATGTCATATTCGGAGAAGGGGTCCTCAAGCTTTGTCAGAACACCAGTGTGTCTATGGCCCAAAAAGAGTTAGGAATCCCTGTACTACAGGAAACAGGTAAAAGAAACTATGGCATATTTGTATAAAATAGAAATGCTATATGGCCATTAAAACTGATTTTGTAGGTGGAATGTAGAGGAGTTGGAACTCTCAGAAGTCAGGAGAGAGTTTAAATTGGTGTGACCATTTTGGAGACTTTTTTTCTTCTAATGCTGAATATGTGCATATCTGTGACCTAGCAGTTACAGTCCTAGCCATGTATGCATCAGAAATGCACACATATATTCACCAAAAGACATCTACAGAATGTTCATGTTCTACAGAACATGAACAGCTACAACAGCCAAAACCTGAAAACATCCCCTGTGTCCATCAACAGCCAAATGGATAGATAAATTGTGATGTATTTATACAAAGGAATATTCTATGGCAGTAGGTGTGAATGAAATGTTGCTATATGCACTGACATGAATTAATCTCATTCATATACTGTGGAATGAAAGAATACAGACGTAAGAATAAACACTGTGTAATTCTACTATTAGTATATAAATAACGTGTAAAGATTAAAAAAAAAAAACAGGCAAAACTCACTAGAAATTAGAAGTCAGGATCACGGCTTCTTTTGCAGGAGAGGAGACAGCGTTTAGGAGACACCAGGAGACAGTGAAAGGTTTTTTGGAGAGCTGGTAATGACCTGTTGCTTTATATTCAGTTCAGTTCAGTGGCTCAGTCATGTCCGATTTTTTGTGACCCCATGGACTGCAGTATGCCAGGCTTCCCTATCCGTCACCAACTCCTGGAGCTTGCTGAGACTCATGTCCATCAAGTCAGTGATGCCATCCAACCATCTCATTCAACCATCTCATCCTGTCGTCCCCTTCGCCTCCTGCTCTCAATCATTCCCACTATCAGGGTCTTTTCTAAGGAGTCAGTTCTGCACATCAGGTGGCCAAAGTATTGGAGCTCCAGCTTCAGCATCAGTCCTTCCAATGAATATTCAGGACTTATTTCCTTTAGGATGGATTGGTTTGATCTCCATGCAGTCCAAGGGACTCTCAAGAGTCTTCTCCAACACCACAGTTCCAAAGTATCAGTTCTTCAGTGCACAGCTTTCTTTATGGTCCAACTCTCACATGCATACATGACTACTGGAAAAATCATAGCTTTGACTAGATGGACCTTTGTCGGCAAAGTAATGTCTCTGCTTTTTAATATGCTATCTAGGTTGGTCATAGCTTTCCTCCAAGAAGCAAGTGTCTTTTAATTTCATGGCTGCAGTCACCATCTACAGTGATTTTGGAGCCCAGGAAAATAAAGTCTCTCACTGTGTCTATTGTTTTGCCATCCATTTGCCATGATGTGATGGGACCAGGTGCCATGATCTTAGCTTTCTGAATGTTGAGTTTTAAGCCAGCTTTTTCACTCTCTTCTTTCGCTTTCATCAAGAGGCTCTTTAGTTCCTCTTCGCTTTCTGCCATAGGGTGGTCTCATCTGTATATCTGAGGTTATTGATATTAATCCCTGCAATCTTGATTCCAGCCTGTGCTTCATCCAGCCTGGCATTTTGCATGATGTACTCTGCATATAAGTTAAATAAGCAAGATGACAATATACAGACTTGATGTACTCCTTTCCCAATTTGGAACCAGTCTGTTGTTCCATGTCCAGTTCTAACTGTCGCTTCTTGACCTCCATACAGATTTCTCAGGAGGCAGGTATGGTGGTCTGGTATTCCCATCTCTTGAAGAATGTACAGTTTGTTGTGATCCACACAGTCAAAGGCTTTGGTGTAGTCAATAAAGCAGAAGTAGATGTTTTTCTGGAATTCTCTTGCTTTTTCTATGATCCAACAGATGTTGGCAATTTGATCTCTGGTTCCTCTGACTTTTCTAAATCCAGCTTGAACATCTGAAAGTTCTTGGTTCATTGGTACTGGATATAAAAGTAGATTCTATATATGAAAACACTTTGAACTTTACTCTTATAATTCTTGCATATTTTAGATTTTTATGTTCTACCTGAATCAAAAGTTGCTGAAAAATGACACTGTAGAAAATTTCAATAACATGGAAAGATATTCATGGGATATTATATTAAAATATAGATTAATACAGGTGAAAATTGTACGTAGAGTATGCTACCATCTTTCCCTTCATGATCATCTCACATATATTTTTGTAAAAGCATAACATATCTCCAGGAGGATATACAAGTGAATGATGGGAGTAATTGCTTCTAGAGAGGGGACTGGGAAAGAGATTTATTTTTTACTTTATGCCCTTTTGTAATTATGTGCCTATGTTGGCTATTTAATGCAGAAATAAATTAATGATAATGCAAATTATTATTTCATTTCTGTGATAATAAAGGTCTGGCACTAGCCTTATCAAAATGATAACCATGTTTACCTCTGCATGATGGGATTATGGATGGTTTATCTTTATTTTTTTTAAACATATCTGTATTTTCTCAGTCTTCTAATGTGAACATAGTTTTTTTTTGGGGGGGGCTGTGTTGTGCATCTTGTATCTCAGTTCCCTTACAATGAAAGCCTGGAATCCTAAACACTAGGTTACCAGAGAACTCTCAACATGTATTTATTTTGATAATAAGAAAGTCATTAAACTTGTTTTTGTTTGTATTTTAACTGGGCCATGTGGCTTGTGGGATCTTAGTTCCCTGATCAGGAATTGAACCCAGGCCCATAGCAGTAAAAAATGCTGAGTTGTAATCACTGGACTGCCAGGGAAGTCCCTAAACTTGTTTTTGCAGTTCAGTTTTTTAATCAGTGTTATTGAAATATAATTTGCAGACAATCAAATGCAGTGATTTTATGTAAGCAGTTCAGTTTTACAAAGGTGCACCACCTCATCATCACTCAATTAAGACATAGAGTTTCCACCTCCTTCAAAGTTCCTCTCTGTCCCTTTGCAGTCAGCTTCTCTCCCTCCTAAGGAATCAGTCATTGATCTAATTTCTAGTACCATATAGCCAAGTTTTATCTTCTCTGGAAGGTCACAGAAATGGGATTATACAGTATGTAATCTTTTGTGTCTGGCTTCTTTCACTCTGTTTGAGGTTTGAGATTAATCCATGTTTTGTGTGTATCAATAATTCATTATAATTTTTTTAAGTGAACAGTAATGTGCTAAGCACTTACTGCTTTCTGACCTGTAGAGTACAACCCCATCTACACAGGAAATAATCCTCCACAGCACAGCCTCTCCAGGCACGGCTACTACATGCCAGCTGCTGGCTTACACCCTCCACGTCCTGGAGGAGAGACAGCAGTAACCCCCCTTTCCCTGCCCCTCGGCAGCGCCAGTCTCAGGTGAGAGCCACCCTGCTCCTTGCTATTGTTCTGCAAGTGACAGCCTCCGGGGCAAATGGAAAACCATCAACCTGAAGGCTGTCAAGTGCAGACAAGAATTCCTTTCTTTGTCAGGCTGGGTGGTCTCTGTGGCTTCAACATCAGCCTGCACAAAAGATGATAAGCATCATGTGTGCTTGTAGAAAAACTTCGCCACCACCCAGCGACTCTAACCGCACTCTTTTGTGAGGCTAGGATTAGCCCGTGTGAGGCTTCCCGTGACTGTGTACAAACGTCAAATTGCAGCCCCAGGAGGGCATTCAGAGGTCGTTCAGTCCATTTCTCCCCATCGCAATCCCGACCACCTGCGTGCTTTGTGAAATACATGTCCTAGAATCTTAGTCATAGACATCTAGAAGGTCCCTTAGAGATCAACTGGTTCAACCCTCTTGGGCTTCAAAAAAGGGTCCAGACTTTCCCAGGGCCACAGAGCACAGGACAAGAACCCCTGTCCTAGGATGGGTTTCCCTTCCTTCTGGGGTGCTCTTTCCATTACCCCAAGCTGCTTTTGTTAATAAATGAACCCCCTGCCCAATAGTACCATGTAAAGTGTAATTTCTAACTTTTCAACGAAGATGTGTATGATTGTGTGTGTGTGTGTGTGTGTGTGTGTGTGTGTGTGCGCGCGCGCGCGCGCGCGCGTCCCACTGGCTTTGCATAGGTAAAGGCTTGAACCTGTGGAGAGTATGGCAGGCCAACCGCCAACCTCATTTACGGAGTAGTTTGGTGCCCTCTACTGGTTACCAGTTACACCACCACCAACAGCTTACCCTTTCCGGGGCACTTACTGTGCAGGACATTCAGTGTGTGGCATTACTGCTAATTTCAAATTCAAAAAACAGGCCTCCACTAGGCAGTTCTATGCTTATTTTATAGATGAGGAAATAGAGGCTCTTAGAAATCAGATATTCTGCCCAAAGTGTCTGAACCTGGATTCAAACCTAGCCTTGTGGGATCCCAAGTTCCTTCCATGCCTCTGTGTCAATACCATTTGTCACAATCCTGACACTGTGTGTAGCACATTCCCATTAAAACAACCTGTATATCCCTCAAAATCTGCCAGGATGTGGATGTTAATGCCTGTTTACACAGTGGGGAGGCCTGGGCTGCAACATCAATGACATGTCAAGGGTTCATGTCCAGTAGACCCCGTAAACTCACTGCCAGGCTGCTGCCCAGGAGAAGCACACACAGGGTCCACAAGGGAACTTCTTCCCGGGGCAATCTTCATACAGGAGAGGGGTTGGGAGACCGTGTTCCCACCCAGGGAACCTACCTGGATTCCAGGCTCCAAGGGACTCAAAGATAGAGAAAGCACATATTCAACTTGTGGGGAACCCTATCCGCGGGATTCCAGAGCCCCTGGTGCGTATGTGTGTGTGTGTGTGTGTGTGTGTGTGTCTGTCTGTCTAATGAGTGAATGGATAGACGGAGTGGCTGAGTGGCGGAGGCTATGCAGGTCAGGGGTGGTCAGGCGGGTGTATTGAACACTATAAAGAGATTGATTTCAGTTTAATTTGAAGAACCTGTTCCTATCAGTTGCAGCAGTCCACATACAGAGATGGCTGAATTCATAGGCTTGGGGTCCGGTTGCCAGATATGCAAGCAGAAGAGTTAAGATGACCCCAGCAGAGATGTTGTAGAGGGATTTCCAGCCCCTGTATGATATTTTCTTTTTTAAATTAAAAAGTATATATTTTAAAATTTACTTTTTAATTGAAGGATAATTGCTTTACAGAATTTTGTTGTTTTCTGTTAAACATCAACATGAATCAGCCGTAGGTGTACATATATCCCCTCCATCAGCATCAAGATTTAGAAATTGGATGATTTCACATAAAAATCCCAGTTTTTAGCTCCTCTTTAACAGAGTGGGAGGCCTGGCTTCACTGGGCCTGCTGCAGTCCTTTCAGAGCTGTCCCCTCATTTCCCTGTTGTCACCCCAGAAATGAGGATGACTGGGATGCCATTTCTCATTGTACATTGCTGTTTTTTAAATTATAAAAATAAAACTTTCTTTTAGTTCTTTCTGAAAAAAAGGAAAAATAAAAGACCAAGTCATTTGTTTAAAAAAAATGCAGCCCAACATATTTATCTGTGAAAGTGAAGAAACTTGTATACATTTAAAAGGCAGGTGCTCATTTTAAAGGTTTACATTTGAAAGGTTGGTTTTCCTTGCCAGCTTGGACCCCAGGACAATTTGTATTTGCTGCCCTAGAGTGTCTTTGGCATCTCCTTGTTCCTGTTCTGTGGACCTTGGGTCAGATTCTCACCTGATTGCCATTTGGGTCTTCAGCTTCCAAGATGAGGGGCCATTGGAACTACCATGAGTGTAGTCCTGGGTCTCATGGTATAAAGTAAGAAGAAATCCTGCCCAGTGAGGCTGCTGTGAATTTCCAGTTAAGTGAGACGATAAAGGCCTGGCAGACCACATTGATGCCTCTGCCCAGGGAAACCCTCCAGAGATGTAGTGCCTTGATCACGACTTCTGAAGTGGCCATCCTCCCAGCACTTTCCTCCTAGCCCTTCCCTCCCCAGCCCAGCCACATAGATGGTGCTCTGGTTCCTGGAGTGTTGTTCAGAAGAGGGGACATGCTTCTGGTGTGGTCTGAGCAGCTCAATCAGCAGGATAAACCTCTCCCTCAGTTCAGACACCCAGCTTTGATTCTTGTCATCTCAGATCACATCCTCTCTTTTCATCAGTCACATCACATGTTGATCCCCACTGAGTCTGTGAGACACCAAGACCTTCAGATTGCTTTTTCATGAACCATTGTCAAGAGAGTTCTACCCCTACCTTAACCGAAAATCATAGACAGTGCAGGTTGAACATGCAAGATATCATCTAATTTCAGCTCCCACTTACACAGAAAAAGATCACTTCATCAAACACACTGACAAAATTGTTGAAATGAGGAAGTTCACATTAACACACTGAATATTTTACCCATAGTTCTCCTCCAAGAATGGATCTTGATTTTGTAAAACAAAAAACCCCAAATACATTAACATTCTTCCTAATTTAATATCATTCCTAAGTTTGATTAGCATGATTTCTACATTTTCATGTAGGTTAGTATCACATTTTATATATTCTGCTTATCAGAGTCACTCATCATTGTAGAAAACTTAGAAAATACAAAAGTATAAGGGAAACTGTTGGGGGCCAGCGTGAGGCACTCCGCCCATGGCAAAGGTCATGAGGAAGGAGGCTCGACATACGCAAAGGCGGGATCGAGCCTCAGGAGTCCCCCTGGAAATCCTCGAGCATCTACCCCCATAACCAGAGCCTGCCTACTTTACTACTTTGTGCTCTCACCTACACCTCTGACTTTACGGGGGGCTGTCCCCCACCACCTCTTTCGGAGAAGGAGTTAACTTAGAGCTCCAGTTAATAATAATTCCTGGGCGTGACAGGAGTGTTTCAACTTACAAACTCCTCTGAAGGTTCTCTAGCCTGCCTGACAGGCTTGTCCGGCCACATGTGATTGCTCACAGCCTCCCAACCGTGAGAGGCACGAGATGCTTTAAACCTTCTAAAAACAGGTTCTTTAGAGAAGTTAGAAAACTATTAGCATAAATATAATGGGCTGATTAGAAATTGTATTGGTGAAGGGTTTTTCATTTGTTGAGCCAATGTTTACTGCTAAGTCTCCACATCCCCTGCCTTTATACACATTAATGAATATATAGAAGAAATAAGTATTAACCTTTGATATAAATCACATTAGACCTTAGGCTAAGTAAATTCTTTCCTTAACTAAAACCCACTACACCCTCACCCTATAGGAATGTAACTTTATTTGGGTGGCGTCTGTTTTAAGAATAATCACCCTTGGAGAAAAAAGTGTTCTGGTTGACTGACCACTGTCACAAGGAGAGGGTCATAAATTGTCAGCAGGCCCCCCTGGCCAGAAGATGATGTAACACCCCTAAGACCTCTGTATACATTTGTATGAAGCACCTGACTTTAATAAAAGTCAGGACTGCTGTCCCCGCGTGACTTTTGTATAACATCTCAGTGTATAAAAACAGACTCTGGAAAATAAAGAATTGGGATCAGTTCCTCGAAAGACTGGTCTCCCCATGTCTCTCTCTTTCTCACTCTGGCTGAGTCTCCATCTGGAGCGCGGAATCCACCATGCTTACTAATTTTGCCTGGGCTTCTAAGATCTGACCGGGGAGGCCTCAGTGTCTCCTCTCCTTCGGGAGAATGGAAGGATGCCTGCGGCCTACGAAAGTGGTGCAAACTTCTTGTCTTGAAGTTTTATTGGTCTCCTGCGTAAACCAAGCTACTCAGCCTCTATTCTCCACTGAATTTTCCTACTGAGCTATCCTCATTCTATTACTCTTTATATCTGTAATTAATATCTAATTGAAGCTATTGTATCCTGATCCTCGCCGACGCCGTCCCCACTTTGAATACCCTGGATCAGCCGGGGCTGGACCCCAGCAGGAAACAATTAGAAAACTGGGATATCTATCATATAAAAACTTACAATTCAATAATAAAAAGACAAATAATTCAACTTTAAAATGAGCAAAGATCTTGAATAGACATTTCTCCCAACAAGATATGCAAATAGCAAATATGCACATGAAAAGATACTCCACATAATTAATCTTTAAGGAAATGGAAATCAGTTTCTTGAGAGGAGCATGATTAATTTGTTGCTGTATTCCTGGTCCTAGCATAAGACCTCGCTTGGAGCATGGGGTCTTAAAGTTGCTGATTGAATGTATGTACAAATGAAAGAATGAGTGAGTTCATGAACAAGAGAAATGCAGGAGGGAAATAGTCCAGAGGCAAGAGGAATGCAGGGCCAGCCTAGAAGATAGGAAGATACAGCATAAAGTTCAATGAAAATTCATGGAGGGTAAGTACCCCCAAAGGCAGCTGGAACAGGTGATGGGGATTAACTGCAGGCTTGGTGTCAGATGCTGCAGTCCATGGGGTCGCAAAGAGTCAGACATGACTGAGCAACTGAACCGAAATGGGGTCAAATGATTTTTGAGCAAATGGTTAAAGATGTACTCTTTTCTTGGGGAGGTGCCACACTGTGCAGCTTGTGGGGTCTTAGTTGCCTGACCAGGGATTGAACCCAGGCCCTCAGCAGTGAAAGCATATGGAGTCCTAAGCACTGGACCACCAGGGAATTCCCTAAAGCTGTACTTTAGAAAAATGAAACTGTAAGACCAAGTATAAGATGGATCAGAAGGAGAGACTGGGAGACTAGCCTGGACGCTGTTCAGGCAAAAGACAATGGGAGCTGAACTAGGCTTGCAGTTGGACCAGAGAAAGGATGGAAGCCAAAGACACTCATCCAATTTCCAAACATTACAAAAACTGTAAAAACAGTGTGTCTGGTGACAAATAGTTCACTGTTCAATGGGACTCCAACTATTAGAAGAAGTACTTGCCAATAAAATTTAAGTGGTTTGTGGTCTGAAGTTGCAACCACACTTTTTATAAAGGTAATTGAAAGGAAAACAAAAACTCCAATTGAGGGTAGTAAGAAAACAGGGAACCATAAGACTATCACCCCATTATGTGGATTGGAGTTCATCCACACAATGAATGAGCCCTGGGTCACATTCATCCTCCTTTGGCCCTATTTAAGACTGGCAACAATAACTCTCAAACCAGGCTTCAAACAGAGACAGCCCTGTCTGTTTCAAGCCATGAAGGGCATTGCAGGGACCATGTATTAGGGTATTAGCCATGTAGAGTATTGCAAGGACCTGGTTTCTGATCCCAGCTGTGAATGAGTACTAGTGGAGAAGTAAGAGAAGGCAATGGCACCCCACTCCAGTACTCTTGCCTGGAAAATCCCATGGACGGAGGAGCCTGGTAGGCTGCAGTCCATGGGGTTGCTAAGAATTGGACACGACTGAGCGACTTCACTTTCACTTTTCCCTTTCATGCACTGGAGAAGGAAATGGCAACCCACTCCAGTGTTCTTGCCTGGAGAATCCCAGGGATGGGGGAGCCTGGTAGGCTGCCGTCTATGGGGTCGCACAGAGTCGGACACGACTGAAGCGACTTAGCAGCAGCAGCAGCAAGAGGAAGACATTCTGTTAATAATGTTGAGACTTAGAGTTTAGTGGTTGAGATTATTGATACCAGGGCTGGGCTGTGCCTGGTTGAACTCAGCTCTGTCACTAGACTATGACCTTGAATAAATTATTTAACATCTCTGTACCTTATTATCTCATCTATAAACTGGGATTAGTGAATACAATCATTGAGTAGCTACAAAAATTAATTAATAAATTTTAAATGCTTAGAAACACCTACTATATACTAAGCACCATAGAAGTGTTTACTGTTATTATTATTATTGCAAAAAATAATGGCCAAAACCAGGCAACAGTGGAGTGGGCTGTTCTGAAGTGGAGTGTTCCCTGTTTCCACAGGTGTATAAACACCAGGGCTGAGTTGGTTGTTGGGTTCCTCTTTGAGTTTTCAGTGCTGGTGAGGTGAATAAACCTCTGAGTAGGTTTATTCAGCATTATTCATTCTGTTTATTTAATTCCACAAATATTTAATGAGCAGCTACTTTGCAGATGCTGTGCTGGCGATACTGGGATGAACCAGAGGGTCCCAACTCTCAAGGACCTGATAATTTAGTTAAGGAGGCAGGTAGGTATCACTTCTTATGTGGAGGAGCCACAATACCAGCACATGTGAGGTTGACAGGAGCCCAAGGAAGGAGACAGGGCGAGTTTCCTGGAAAAGGCAGTAAGAAGCAAGGTCCCTTGGTCCACATTCAGAACCTGGGGAATGCAGAGTGGGAAAAGATCTGCCCTTGCTGGCCAGTGGGTGACCAGATTTTGGCTTTCAGCACTGATAATCATCTTTCCTAATTCCTGTCTTTAGTTGAATTGTTTGGACCCTCCTACTTCTTATTGCTTCTGGAAAGAATATTGTTGTTAGTCTTTAAGATGTTTTCTAAATCCCTTTGCATATACATTTTATTGATCAAGGTTTCAATATGATGGTTTTGCCTCAATTGCTTTATCTTTTGGTTCAGGGAGGTTGAAATCTTAAGTTTTCCCAGAAGGGTGTCAGTTACAGACATAGGAGACTGCGTTTCCTGGGTTACTAAAGCAATACAGCTTAGGTCTGTAGGATCAGGCTAATTTCTGTGTTCCTGTGTGCTCATCCCAGACAGTTGCCCAACTTGGCATGCTCCTTACCACAGATGTTCTCCTATTGTAAATTTATGCCAGTGATGTTTAAAGTGACCACATTAAGAGGCAAAGCCCAGCAATCAGGGGTAAAAATGAAAGCAAAAAAGAAAGCCACACACATGTACTATTTACTAGATGACACAGACAAATATGTTCACATCCTGTCCTCTCAGGCATGAATAACCCCAGTAATGCTCTCAGAGAGGAGGTCTACCAGGAAGTGCTGCCAAGGTTTTCATCCCCCTTCCTGGCTTCCATTCTTGCCTGCCTGCTCCTTATCAAGCTCTGTTAGGGCTTTCAGTTCTTCCTGTGCTTTGTTCATAACTCCTCTTTCAGCCAGGATCACAGTTGGTCTGGGAGGTGAGAGGCACAAGCAGGAATACAGATGTAGTCATAGATTTCTCCTGACACTGAATGGGGTGAGGCAAGAAGATATTTACTCTGTTCTCCTGCTTGCTTTCCTTTTGTGCCCCCACCAAGATGACTCACGCCGTTGTGCTCTGGGCAAGCCTTGCAGCCTTTGTCACTGTGTGGGATGTGCAGATTGAGGCATGTACTCCTCTTTTCTCTAAAGGAGGAGCCTTGGTTTAGCTTGGTTGAGGCTTCAGCTAACAATTCTTACCCAGTTACACGAAACTTGCTAAATAAGGTCAGGAAGCCCAAGGAGAGGGAGTTACCAATAAAAGGAAACCCAAAAGGTTGTCAAGAGTTAACGAAATACCGGGTACGGCAGGACCGGTATGGCATCTGAGCTATGGTCCATGTCCTTCAGCAGTCAAGCTTGGAGTGCTTTCTTGGGGAGGAGGCTCTAGGGGCTAATTATTCTCAAAAGGTTACCTTGGGAGAGAACAGTTATCTTGTCCTACACAGAAATATCACAGTCTCAAAAGCTCTTTGTCTCTTTTGTTCAGTCGCTCAGTTGTGTCTGACTCTTTGCGACCCCATGGACTGCACCTCGCCAGGCTTCCCTGTCCTTTACCGTCTCCCAGAGTTTGCTGAAACTCATGTCCACTGAGGCTCTTAGAGCTGCATAGAGTCTGCCGCCGCTGCTGCTGCTAAGTCACTTTAGTCGTGTCCGACTCTATGTAACCCCATAGACGGCAGCCCACCAGGCTCCCCCGTCCCTGGGATTCTCCAGGCAAGAACACTGGAGTGGGTTGCCATTTCCTTCTCCAATGCATGAAAGTGAAAAGTGAAAGTGAAGTTGCTCAGTCTTGTCCGACTCTTCGCGACCCCATGGACTGCAGCCCACCAGGCTCCTCTGTCCATGGGATTTTCCAGGCAAGAGTACTGGAGTGGGGTGCCATTGCCTTCTCCGGCATAGAGTCTAGGGGAGTCATTTAGGGTGCTGACTCTCAAAATGTGCTGCCCATTAGAATCATAGGGGTGGGGGAGAGGGTGCTTTATAAAATCCTAATACCCAGATCCCACCCTTGACCAATGACATCAGACTGCGTTTTTCAAATTCCCCAGGTGCTTCCAGGGTGCAGCCAAGTTTGAAAACCTGTGGACCTGACCCTTACTATTAGACCTATGGTTGGTGGAGCTGCAACTCAATTAGGGAGCTCATTAGAAATGCATAGCTCGAGTCCCACCATGGACCTACTGAATCAGAATCCACATTTTAAGTGGATCACCAGGTGACTTGTATGCACTTTACAATTTGAGAAGCAGTTACTTCTCTTCAAACATTGGGCAGTTGGCAAAAAGGGGCCCAAATTCTGTCTACTCACTGGAGCTACGCAGTAGCTTTTCCCTTAGAGGGGCCCTCACATTCCACTTTACAGAGTGCGACACCTGGATGGATTCATTAACTTCCATGACCTGCCTGGGCCCAGTCAGAATTTGAATTTTTAAAAAACTTATTATAAAATTTACCATTAGTAACATGTAGTACATTCACAATGTTGTGAAACTGTCACAACAGAACATTTTCATTACCTCCAAAGGAAACCCCACACTATTTAAGCAGTCACTTCTCATCTCCTCCCCTCAGTCCCTGCCAACCACTAATGCTTTTTATGTTACTATGGGTTTGCTTATTCCAAATGTTTCATATAAAAGAAATGCATAATATTTTCAAGGTTCATTCATGTTGTAGCATGTGTCAGTACTTCCTTTCTACGGACGAATTATTTTCCTTGTATGGATATGCCACGTTTTGTTTATCTGTTTATCATCTTACGGACATTTGGGTAGTTTCGATCTTTTGGTATTGTGAATAGTGCTGCTATGAGCACTTGTATGCACGTTTTTGTGTGAACACCTGTTTTCAGTCTTTGAGGACTTCAGTTCTTTCTATCCAGGAGTGATACTGCTGACTTATGTGGTAATTCTCTGTGTTTAACTTTTTGAAGGATAGCCAAACCCTTTGCCACCAGCAACATTGTTTTACATTCCCGCTAGGAGGATGCCAGTTTTTCTACATCCTTGCTAACACTTGTTATTTTGTTTTCTTTTTTCTCTTAATTCTAGTCATGTAATTGATGTGAAATGGTCTCTCACTTCACTTTTGATCTGATGCTTTTCCGTTTCCATTTCACTAATAATGAATATCTTTTCATTGTGCTTGTTTGGCCATTTGTAGAAAAATATCTATTTAGGTCCTTTGCTCATTTACAAACCATTGTCTTTTTGTTACTTAGTTGTAAGAATTCCCTTTTTAGATACAGGTACATCGCTTGCTTTTCAAGTTTGCTTTATGTCATTTTGCACTTATGAAAGACCTTCACTAGTACCCATTTTTGCATTTAAAAAAAAATTAACTTGTATTTGAGTATAACTGCTTTACAATGTTAGTTTCTGCAAAGTGAATCAGCTATCCATATACATATATCCCATCTTTTTTGGATCTCCTTCCCATTTAGGTCACAGCAGGCATAGAGTAGAGTTCCCTCTACTATACAGTAGCTCGTTAGTTATCGTAAGTTATCTATTTTACACAGTAGTCTATATTTGTCAATAGCAATTGCCCTGTTCATCCCTCCCTCTCCCCCCTTGGTATCCATACCTTTGTTCTCTACATGTGTCATGTTTGTTTTGCAATGAGCCATTATAGAGGCAGTGCACTTTGAGAGAGTGACGCCAAGCAGCTCCTTCCCCTGGATCTACCCTCAGCACCTTGGCATCCAGTCACCGTAGCTGTGAACTGTCTCTGAGCATCTGTGCTTTCTCTTTATTTATTTTGTGCGTACGCATTCATTAGCAAGATGTGTTCTAAGCTAATTGCTTCTTTGCTTTGTGGCATTTTGGTTTACAACAAATTTCTTAGGAATGCTCTACTTTTGGATAGGGGACACGGAAACCTGTATATGATTTCCAAGTATCTTCTCCCATTCTGTGAGTTGTCTTTTCACTTTCTTGACAGTGTCCTCTGATGAACAAAAGTTTTTAATTTTGATGAAGTTAAATTTAACTGATTTTTCTTTTTCTGTTCATGCTTTTGGTGTCAAATAGAATTTGAGATTTTATCACCTGGACAAGATCAATGGATAGGGAACAATCTGAGGGAAAGGCAGTAGTGATGGCTTGAGGTTTCTGTCTCCAGTTCAACCAGAAAATCTCAGCATTTATATGCTTTATATACGGTCTTTCAGCTTGAATATACGTATAATTAATAGAACCACTAACTTAACATTTCTCAAACTTTAACCATTGAATATTAAGGGAAACTGCAGTGTGCCAGCTTGCTCTAAAACCTAGTCCCAAATGGTATATATAGTATTTAGAACTTAATGTTTGCTGGCTTTAGTTAAGTTTTATTTGTAATAAAGAAAGAGCATACATTTTAAGAAAATCATGCAATGTTTCTTTTGCTAAATTTTCCACACATTTGGGAAGTTAGGATTTGGCTCAAATTCCAAACCCTCTGTCTGCTTGGTGGCAGCTCATCCACACTGAAGAAATATTCTAGGAAAAGATAGCCGAGCTCATGCTTACCAGCGTTGGGTACCTGGTGATCTGCATGACGTCACACAGCAAGTGAAAACCCAGGTGTTCTTGGCTGTTTAAACCAAAATCTAAAAAGACCCCGTCCCCCTAGGCCCGGCATTTAATGTATGCAGACCAATCATCTCTTGATCTCTCTTGAATTGGCACTACTGTTACTACTAGCTGCCATCATTTTGGGAAACTTTCTGTGTGCCAGGGATTGTGCTAAAAGGCTACATCTAATCCTCCCAACAACCGTGGAAGTGGTTCTGTAATTATCCTCATTTTACTACTGGAGAAACTGAATTCAGGTTAAATAACTTGCTGAAGTCATGCAGACAGCAAGTGTCAGGGATAGGGTTTAACCCAAGTCTGACTCCAGTTCCAAAGAAAGGCAATGCCAAAGAATGTTCAAACTACAGCGAAATTGCACTCATCTCACACGCTAGCAAAGTAATGCTCAAAATTCTCCAAGCCAGACTCCAACAGTACGTGAACTGAGAACTTCCAGATGTTCAAGCTGGATTTAGAAAAGGCAGAGGAACCAGAGATCAAATTGCCAACATCCACTGGATCATAGAAAAAGCAAGAGAGTTCCAGAAAAACATCTACTTCTATTTTATCGATTATGCTAAAGCCTTTGTGTGGATCACAACAAACTGTGGAACATTCTTAAAGAGATGGCAATACCAGACCACCTGACCTGCCTCCTGAGAAATCTGTATGCAGGTCAAGGAGCAATAGTTAGAACTGGACATGGAACAGTGGGCTGGTTCCAAATTGGGAAAGGATTATGTCAAGGCTGTATATTGTCACCTTGCTTATTTAACTTATATACAGAGTGCATCATGCAAAATGCTGGGCTTGATGAAGCACAGACAGGAATCAAGATTGCAGGGATTAACATCAATAACCTCAGATACACAGATGACACCACCCTTATGGCAGAAAGCAAAGAGGAACTAAAGAGCCTCTTGATGAAAGTGAAAGAGGAGAGTGAAAAAGCTGGCTTAAAACTCAACATTCAGAAAACTAAGATCATGGCATCTGGTCCCATCATATCATGGCAAATAGATGGGGGAAACAATGGAAACAGTGATAGACTTTATTTTCTTGGGCTCCAAAATCACTGCAAATGATGACTGAAGCCATGAAATCAAAAGACTCTTGTCTTGCTGCTTGGAAGAAAAGCTATGACCAACCTAGATAGCATATTAAAAAGCAGAGACATTAGTTTGCCAACAAAGGCCGTCTAGTCAAAGCTATGGTTTTTCCAGTAGTCATGTATGGATATGAGAGTTGGACTATAAAGGCTGAGTGCTGAAGAATTGATGCTTTTGAACTGTGGTGTTGGAGAAGACTCTTGAGAGTCCCTTGGACTGCAAGGAGATCAAACAAGTCGATGCTGAAGGAAATCAGTCCCGAATATCATTGGAAGGACTGATGCTGAAATTGAAACTCCAATACTTTGGTGATCTAATGCGAAGAACCGACTCATCGGAAAAGACCCTGATGCTGGGAAATATTGAAAGCAGGAGAAGGGAACGACAGAAGATGAGATGGTTGGATGGCATCATCGACTCGATGGACATGAGTTTGAGCAAGCTCTGGGAGTTGGTGATGGACAGGGAGGCCTGCGGTGCTGCAGTCCATGGGGTCACAAAGAGCCGGACACGACTGAGCGACTGAACTGAACTGACTGAACTACCAAGCGAAACTATTATTTTAGAGATGACCAGGTTCTGATCATTGATCTCTGCACTGGCTCTTGCGCTGGATTATAAACCAGCAGGTAGCTTCCGCCCCAACGCGTGCGCAGACTTCACCCTCCGCCCTTTCCTTTCCCACTTCCTTCTCTAATTGCGCAGGTGCGCTCCCGATAGGAGGCGGTGCTGGCGACTTTGCAATGGGGAGCCTTGGGCACGCTTTGGGCCAGCAGTGCGCGTGCGCGGGGCTAGAGCCACCGACCATCACCGGCGGAGATGGCCGCCGCCGGGGAAGCTTCGTCGGAGCCGGCGGCTTCAGAACAACCAACGGAGCTGTCTGCCTCAGTGCGGGCGAGCATCGAGCGGAAGCGGCAGCGGGCGCTGATGCTGCGCCAGGCCCGGCTGGCGGCCCGGCCTTACCCAGCGACGGCAGCTGCAACTACTGGAGGTTTGGGCCCTTGGCGGCGCCTGCCTCTTCTCTTTTCTGGGGGACCGGGGGCCGCATCCTGGATGGGGCGTCCCTCTCGCGTCTGAGCGCAGACGCTTGTGCAGTCCCGGGTAGGGGCGGGTGGAGGGGGTAGCGGAGGTGGGTAGGGAATCCGCTCGTCGGAGATTGTCACTGCGGACTGCCCAAGACCACAAGGCGACCCTGACTCCCAGCCCTGGCCCTTCCTCCCTGCCTTGGGCGGTCCAGCTACCGTCCTTAGTTTGGGGATACAGCCTCCCTCGCCGTCTGGAGGTGCCAGGCAGTGTCTTAGCTCTCCCTCTCTGCTCTCTTCCTGCAATTGCCACGGGTCCCGGGGGATGGTCTTTGTGTAAAGCTTTTAGACCTTATAGCACATTTGAGTAGTAGTCCTGCACCAGCTCCTTCATGCATCCGTATAACACGGGCTGATACGCAGTGCTTGCTACGTGCTGGGAGCAGACAGACACTAGCTCCTGCCTTCGTGGGGGTAGCAGAGTGGCACCTGTTGTGCTTCACGTTTTTCAGCTTGGCTAATTTGATTCAGACAGCTAACTTGGAATTATTTAGGGCAGGGCTTGGTATCCTTATTGTACTGAGATGATAATTGAGGATCAGTAAAGGAAAGGGGGTTTGCTCAGGTTCATCCCAGTAGGTGCAAAGGCTAATCAGGACTAGAACTCGGTCATCTGACCCTGGATTCAGGGCCTTTCCTTGCTCACTAGTTGCCTCTGCTATACTGGGCATTTCTCTCACTCTTAGGATGAAGGGCTGTTATTCTTGCTTGGATTTCATCTTTTTTCTTAGAGCAGCACTTGGCTGCCTGTTTCTTTGCCTATCATGTAATTCCCCGGTGGGGGTCAACTAATCATTTCCCCCAGAGAAATACAGTTTGGTTGACATGTGGTTCTTCAGGAATGCCTCTATAATGTGAAGCACCTGTGTTCCTAAACCTATGTCCAAACCTTCCTGAGCAGTTGAGCTCAGTCAGAACTGTGTCATCTACAACCCCTTCTCATCAGCCAGAAGAAAGGCAGAGTGAAAAGAGCTAGCTGCATGTCTATATTCATTCATACTGACACTGAATCTGCACATTTTGACCACTTTTAAGCATTCTAGGGTCAGGACAAAATGTTCTTCATCTGCATGGATTAATTCATGTTCATGATTCCATAAAGATTTCTAAAGTGTGTAAAATGGCTATGGAACAGGGGTGCAAAGTAGAGCATAAAGTGGTATTAAATGTCTGATAATGGAAAGCAAGGTGGCATGAATATCTTGTAAGATTTCTTGGGCATTTACCAAAGAACTGTGTTGTTGCATTGTAGACAACCTGTGCTTCAAGTTAGTTAGGTGCTGAGATTTTTGTTCTTTTGTAATACTTTTATTTCCATATGTATAGTTTTCATATTCTGTGTGTGCTATGACATATTCCTTGAAAAAGACTGAGAAGAACTTGCTTAGAATGTGTTGCTAAGAGTAGTGCTAAGGTCCTGGGGAAATACAAGGCATAGCAGTAGAGAGAAATGGGGCTTTGTTTTTGGCATGATTTAGCATCGCTCAGGATCCTGCTCTAATTATGTCTTAATAACTACAGCTTCCCTTCTTCTTATAACATTCATGAGCTCAAAATCATATTCTGGTACATTTTCTATCCAGTCAGTAAATATTCATGGAATGCTAAACTATTTTTCAGAATTACAGAGATAAAAGTGCTCAGGCTAATGCAGGGATATAAGGAGATAAATGGGCCATACAGTTAAGTATGAAAATTGCTGTTAACTGTAGAAACAGGCTTATTCTACTCTAATCCCTTTATATAATAGAAAAAGAAATTGAGGCCAGGGAAGGGGAGTGATTTAAGCAAAATAATACCTCTTTGTCTTAAAGAATTAGTTACACCATACATTAATGTAAAATGCACATGTCTGAATTTTGCCTGTGTAAGTGCTCATGTCTAATACCACGGCAGCAGTGTACTGTCCTGACACTTGCAGAGCCTTAGGCGTTTCCCCACGTCACTTCCTAGTCAGATACTCACCCTCAGAAGTAACTACTCTTCTGACGATTTGATTACTACCATCTGTTTTTGAACATTATATAAATGGAATCATACAGTATCTGGCTTCTTTTGCTCAAAGCAATACCTGAGAGATTCAGCCCTGTTGCATGTGTTGGTAGTTTGTTCATTTATATGTTGTTCTATAGTACTCTTTTATGTTGTTACATTGTAGTTTTTCTACTTCCCTTTTGATGGAAATTTGGGTTGTTTCTAGTTTGGAGCTTTTAAAAGGAAAACATTTGTGAGCATTTTCATATATGTTTTATGATGGACATATGCACACATTTCTATTCCGTATATACCTAGAAATGTAATCCTGGCTCCTAGGGGAAATGTATATTTAGCTTTAGTATACACAGAATGCATCATGAGAAATGCTGGGCTGGAAGAAGCACAAGCTGGAATCAAGATTGCTGGGAGTAATATCAATAACCTCAGATATGCAGATGACACCACCCTTATGGCAGAAAGTGAAGAAGAACTAAAGAGCCTCTTGATGAAAGTGAAAGAGGAGAGTGAAAAAGTTGGCTTAAAGCTCAACATTCAGAAAACTAAGATCATGGCATCCGGTCCCATCACTTTGTGGCAAATAGATGGGGAAACAGTGGCTGACTTTAATTTTTGGGGTTCCAAAATCACTGCAGATGGGGATTGCAGCCATGAAATTAAAAGAGGCTTATGCCTTGGAAGGAAAGTTATGGCCAACCTAGACAGTATATTAAAAAGCAGAGACATTAGTCAACAAAGGTCCATCTAGTCAAGGCTATGCTTTTTCCAGTGTTCATGTATGGATGTGAGAGTTGGACTGTAAAGAAAGCTGAGCATTGAAGAATTCATGCTTTTGAAGTGTGGTGTTGGAGAAGACTCTTGAGAGTCCCTTGGACTGCAAAGAGATCCAACCAGTCCATCCTAAAAGAGATCAGTCCTGGGTGTTCATTGGAAGGACTGATGTTGAAGCTGAAACTCCAATACTTTGTTCACCTGATGCGCAGAGCTGACTTATTGGAAAAGACCCTGATGCTGGGAAAGATTGAGGGCAGGAGGAGAAGGGGACGACAGAGGATGAGATGGTTGGATGGCATCACTGACTCAATGGACATGAGTTTGGGTAAACTCCGGGAGTTGGTGATGGACAGGGAGGCCTGGCGTGCTGCGGTTCATGGGGTCGCAAAGAGTTGGATACTACTGAGCAACTGAACTGAACTGAACTGAGGCATTGCCAAACAATGATTATATCAATTTAGAATCTTACCAGCAATGTATGACAGTCTCAATACCACATCTTCATTTGGTATTATCAGTCTTTTTCATTTTGAGTATTCTGGTTGGAGTGGTGGTATTTCATTATGGTTTTAATTTGTATTTTCCTAATTTCTAATGATAGACATTTTTCTTGTGGTTATTGGATATTTGCATGTTTTCATTTGTAAAGTTTCTCTTCAGGTCTTTTGCCTCTTTTTAAGGCTTTGTTTTTCTTTTACTGAAGTGAAAGTGTTAGTTGCTCAGTTGTGTCCAACTCTTTGCGATCCCTTAACAGTCTGTCAGGCTTCTCTGTCCATGGGATTCTCCAGGCAAGAATACTGGAGTGGGTTGCCATTCCTTTTCTCCAGGGCATCTTCCCAACCCAGGGATCAAACCTGGGTCTCCTGCATTGCAGGAGGATTCTTTACCATCTGAGCCACCAGGAAAGCCTGTTTATAGGATTTCACTGTATATTCTGGATATGAGACTTTTGTCAGATATACATATTGCAAATAGCTTCTGCCAATTTTCGTCTTGTCTTTTTACTCTCATAATGGTGTCTTTTGATGAATAGAGGTTCTAATAGTTTTTTTTTTCTTTATATATTTTATTGAAGTATAGTTGACTTACAATGAATGTTTCAGGTGTACAGCAAGGTGGTTCAGTTATACATATACTAGTATGTTATTTTTCAAGTTATTTTCCATTATAGGTTATTACAAGGTATTGAGTATAGTTCTCTGTGCTGTACTGTAAACCTTTGTTGCTTGTTGAATATCTTTTTTTTTTTAATTAGAAATCTAGCATTCTGTTCATACTAAGTCAAGTAAGTTGATTCAAACTGTCATAAACTTTTTAGTTAGGCAAAATTCATGTTTTCTAAAATTATTATACATACTGTTTATATATTTGTATATAAAAGCTTTTCTACTACACTTGAGAAAGGCTTGAGAAAGAACATAAAAAAAAAATAGAGAAATTGGAAAATTAAATGAAATGGGAGCACCGAATATAAAATAGAAAATGTGAAACAAACTTGATAAAAGTAAAAGATCATCATTAGTCCAGTTGTTTTTAAACATGGCTGCTCATTAGAAACATATCTGGAGCTCTGGCAAAGAATAGCAATACCTGGGCATTTGTATTTTTCAAGAAATTCCAAGATAATTCTGATATATATCTGGATTTTAAAAAGTGATTACAGGTTTTTCTATTAAATGGTGGTTAGGGTGATATATGGAGAAGGCAATGGCAACCCACTCCATTACTCTTGCCTGGAAAATCCCATGGACAGAGGAGCCTGGTAGGCTGCAGTCCATGGGGTCACGAAGAGTCGGCCACGACCAAGTGACTTCACTTTCACTTCTCACTTTCATGCATTGGAGAAGGAAATGGCAACCCACTCCAGCATTCTTGCCTGGAGAATCCCAGGGACAGGGTCTATGGGGTTGCACAGAGTCGGACACGACTGAAGTGACTTAGCAGCAGCAGCAGGGTGATACAGAATTCTATTATTTTTCTGTTGCCCAATCATGATACAACAGTATTGAGTAATAGTTACATAATCACAATAGTAAGAGATGTTTGTCAGTTTTCACAGTCAATAGCCAGACAAAAAATAAAAAATAGTTGCAGTTGCAAGCCATAATGGGAACAAGATTAACTTAACAATATAATTACATACAACTTGGGAGGTCAAGCAGAGTGATGTAGTAAGTGGAAGTGTGTACATAAACATTTTCATCTGCCTAACCAGTCTGTCTTTTGCTTGATGCATTTAATCCATTTACATTTAAGGGAATTATCAATATGCATGATCCTATTACCATTTTCTTAATTGTTTTGGGTTTATCTTCTGTAGGTGTTTTCCTTCTCTTGTGTTTCCTGCCTAGAAAAGTTTTTTTAGCATTTGTTGTAAAGCTGGTTTGGTGGTGCTGATTTCTCTTAACTTTTGCTTGTTTGGAAAGCTTTTGATTTCTCCATCAAATTTGAATGAGAATCTTGGTGGGTAGAGTATTCTTGGTTGTAGATTCTCCCCTTTCAACACTTGAAGTATATCGTGCGGTTCCCTCTAGTTTGTAGAGTTTCTGTTGAGAAATCAGCTGATAACCAGATGGGAATTCCCTTGTATGTTATTGGTCACTTTTCCCTTGTTCCTTTTAATATTTTATCTTTGTCTTTCATTTTTGTCAGTTTGATTACTATGTGTCTTGGTGTGTTCCTCCTTGGGTTTATCCCGCCTAGGACTCTGTTTCCTGGACTTGGTTGACTATTTCGTTTCCTATGTTAGGGAAGTTTTCAACTATTATCTCTTCAGATATTTTCTCTGGTCCTTTCTCTCTCTCTCTCTTCTCCTTCTGGGACCCCTATAATGTGGATGTTGGTGTGTTTAATGTCCCAGAGGTCTCTTAGGCTGTCTTCATTTTTTTTTTTCCATTCTGTTTTCTATATTCTGTTCTGCACCAGTGATTTCCACTATTCTGTCTTCCAGGTCACTTACCCATTCATCTGTCTCAGTTATTCTGCTGTTGATTCCTTCTAGTGTATTGTTCATCTGTGTTCATTTATTTTTAGTACTTCTGACTCTTTGGTAAACATTCCTTGCATCTTCTCCATTCTTTTTCTGAGATCCTGGATCATCTTCACTATCATTCTGAATTCTTTTTCTGAAAGGTTGCCTGTCTCCACTTCATTTAGTTATTTTTCAGGGGTTTTATATTGTCCCTTCACCTGGGACAGAACTCTCTTTTTCATCCTGATTAACTTTTTGTCATGTGATTTTTGTTCTAGCCACTGTGGGATTGTGGTTCTTCTGATGGTTTTATACATGTGTTCCCTGGAGAAGGAAATAGCAACCCACTCCAGAATTCTTGCCTGGAGAAGTCAATGAACAGAGGAGGCTGGCAGGCTACAGTCCACAGGATCGCAAAGAGTCAGACATGACTGATCGATACTTTCACTTTCTGGTGAATGAGGCTAAGAGGCTTCTGTAAATGTCCGTCTCCTTGTGGCTTCTTTGTCTTTGGACATGGGGTATCTTTTTTGGTGGGTTCTAGTGTTCTCCTGTCCTAGTTGTTCAACAGCTAGTTGAGATTTCGGTGCTTTTGCAGGAGGAGATGAGTGCACATCCTTCTACTCCACCATCTTGTTAAAATTTGAAGTTATAATAATTTTCAGTCAAGTTCAATTAAGTAGTTTTTCTCTTATGGTTGATACGTGTATGTCATGTGTAAGAAGTTTTTGGCTACCTCAAGTTCATAAAGTTATTTTATGTTCTCTTCTAGAAGCTTTATTTTACCTTTTATGTTCAAGATTGTGATCCATTTAAAAATTGTTGTGTGTCTATTGTATGCGATAGAGTCAAAGTTCATTTATTGGAATGACCATCTTTTCCTCACTGTTTTGTAGAAGTGCCTTAGTCATAAATCCTAGCATCATTTATTGAAAATACTATCTTTTTCTCACTGAATTGCCTTGGAGCCTTTGCTGTAAATATGTGTAGATCTATTCCAGGACTCTATTATACTGGTCTCTTTGTCTTTGTTTCAGTACTACACTGTCATAATTACTGAAGCTTTGTAGTAAATCTTTAAATCTGGTTAGTGTAAATTCTCTAGTTTTGTTCAGGATTATCTTGGCTATTCTGTGTTCTTTGTATTTACATATAAGCATTAGATCAGCGTGTCAACTCCCATTATTCCTCCCCACCCACAACACACACATGGAAGCACCTACTAGGGTTTTGAGTGGGATCACATTGAATCTTTAGGTGAACCTGGGGAGAAGTGACTTTGATTTCTGTTAGTGGTGTTTTTGATGTTTTACACATCTATCCCTAGGTATTATTTCTTAATTCTAATTGTAGATTCTTGTGGATGTCCTCTATTACATAATCACATCATCTGTGAGTAAATGCTGATTTCAGCCTTTATGCTTGTCTTGTTTTCTTGCCATATTATGGTGACTGAGGCCTCAGTATAATGTTGAATAGAAGTGGTAATAGTGGACATCCTTGTCTTGTTTGATATATATTAAATTTTTGAAGTTTCCTGTTTATACACAAGGGAGCATACGGGCTTACCTGGTTCATTTCTTGACCACTTCTTAACTTTTGTAGGCATGGCTAATGTAAAAGCAGCCCCAAAGATAATTGACACAGGAGGAGGCTTCATCCTGGAAGAGGAGGAGGAGGAAGAACATACAGTTGGAAAAGTTGTTCATCAACCAGGTAAGGTGGGTTTTCAAAAAACAGATATCTAGATTGGTCATTTTGAATAACATGCATGATTTTTTGCAAACTAATGTTAAAAAATGACACATTTAGTCAGTGAGCAAGTTGACTTTATAAGAATGATAAAATTTGGCACTTTTGCTAATAGATTAAAAATTAAACAAATTTGGCAGATTCATTTAAAAATGTGGTTTATATGCTTAGAGTTGATGCTCTCGGTCTTATAATAGACAGGTTGATAGAATAAATACTTAAAATTATCTTGATAGGTTGAAATGGGGGTCTTGAATGCAAGAGATAAAATTTAGCACATTCTTTCTTATGTTTAGAGGAAAAGTAGTTTCCCCATTTCTCAAATATTCTTTCAGGGCTTTCTTTTTAATGGCTACATAGTATTCCATTTGACGGCTGTACCATGGTTCATTTAAATGCAGCTCTTTTGTTTCTTTTCTCTATTCTAATAATTATTACTGCAGTGAATATATTTGGAGGTAAACTTTTGTCCAGCTCTCTGATTCACAAGAGTAGGGTAACTGACCCAAAAGTATGTATACTTCTGGTAAAGTTTACATATTAAAAAAAAAAGTTAACATGTATAGAAGCAGTAAACAACCTAAAAGCAAATAAACAAATGGATGTATTTTTCCAAATGAATTAACACATATTAAAGAGGGGGAGGACAGAGGGAACTAGTCCAAATGATTTATGAGCATAGCATTTGACAGTATATCCTCAGTTTGAGATAGGTGGGGTAAGGGGGAAAACTACAACACTCCTGAACTCATTTATAGAGTGATATGAGGGAAGCAATTTTGAAATTATTTTAGACGTATTATTGGCTCAAATAGACGAATGTATTTCTTGATGTTGGGAGCCAGGGTTCTCATTGTGGAAGAAAGGACATACAAACGTAGAATGGGAGAAGGCAAGAAAGAACCCTATGGGAATGGATCAAAATTAGATAGATTAAAATCATGGGTATGAACTCATGATTTCTGAAACATGTATATGTATATGTGTAAACTAATAAATGTACTCAGTAAAGTTTCAGGAAACAAAATCAATACACCGAAATCTGTTGCATTTCTGTACGCTACTAGTGAACTATCAGAAAGAGAAATTAGGAAAACAGTCCTGTTTACAACTGCCTATTTATCAGAAATAATAAAATACCTAGGGATAAATTTAACCAAGGAGGTGAAATACTTGTACACTGAAAACTGTAAGACAAAAATGAAAGAGATGGAAGAAGACACAACTAAATTGAAATATACTCCTATACTCCTGGGTTGGAAGAGTTACTAATCTTAAAATGTCCATAGTACCTAAAGCAATGTACAGAATCAGTGCAGGCCCGGCCAAAATTCTAATAGCATTTTCCCACAGAAATACAAAAAATTTTAAATTCATATGAACAATGAAAGACCCTGAATGGCCATTGAATCTTGAAAAAGAAGGACAGAACTGGAGACCTCATGCTCCCTGATTTCAAATTATATTTCAAAGCCATCATAATGAAAATAAGTATGATATTGGCATAAAAACAGACACATAGATCAGTGGAACAGAGAGCCCGGAAAAAACCTACACGATGGTCAGTTAATTTATGATAAAGGAGCCAAGAATATACAATAGAGAAAGGACATTAATAAATGGAGTTGGGAAAACTGGACAGTCACATGGAAAAGAATGAAATGAGGCCACTGTCTTACATCATACAATATAACTCAAAATGGATTAAAGATTTAGATGTAAGACAAACCATAAAACTCCTAGAAGAAAACATGAAAAGCCCCTTGACATTGCTCTTGCTAGTGATATTTTTGGATATGACACCAAAAGCAGAGGCAATAAAGGCAGAACCTTCATAATTGAAAATAAAGCTTTAACTAAATTATAACTGATATATTTTTTAAAAATTAAGAAAAAAACACAGAACTGTTAAACAAGTGGGACTGCATCAAATTAAAAAGCTTCTACATAGCAAAGGAAACCTTCGAAAAGACCACCTACTGAATGAGGGAAAATATTTGCAAATCATACATCTGATAACTTGGATTTTGTTAGGGTTTGGAGATTAGAATATTAATTGACCTTCTTGTATTGGAAGTAGGTAAGGAGAGGCAGTGATAGGAATATGTTGAATGAATTATGAACAAATGACAGCTCCATTTTTCTTCCCACTGGGGCTAGTGGTAGTTCTCAGAGTTGGGGCTTGGCAGTGGCAGTCATCCTAAAGACTTATTAGTAAAACTTTCAGATTTGCTGATAAAAAGAAAACAGTTCTACAGGATAAAGATCCTTAGCTAGGTATTTGAAATCTTTTTAAAAAATTCTGCTTTACTTTACCTGGAGTAGTTTCTGTAGTCGGTGTTGAGGTTGTATAGCTAAGTACAATCTCTACCCTTTAGAGATTTTCAATCTAGTAGTGGAGACAGATGAAGAGGAAGCCATTTACTCTGTTGGTAGGAGGTGGAATGGAGGGAGTTTCCCACTTGAAAGTGAATTCTGTATTGTCTCTCTTTTACTCTTGTTTTGCTCTTTACTGTTCTTTTCTGTGTTGTATGTTATGTCCCTTATGTGTAACCAGCTCCCCCGTCTTGCTTCCGCCTTGGGACTAATCTCTGTACTCTCAGCAGTACTGTGGTGGGCTGCATAATGGCCCCCAGCAATGTCCACATTCTAATCACCCTGGAATCTGTGAATTTGTTACCTTACAGAGTGAAAGGCACTTTGCAGATAAAATTAAGTTTAAAGACCTTCAGGTGAGGAGATTATTCTGGGTTATCTAGCTGTAATCACAAGCATCCTTAAAAGTAGGAGAGAGGCAGGAGAGAGTCTGGGGTGGTGTGATTATGGAAGAAGTCATAGTGATATAAGAAGCTACAGTTGCTGGCTTTGAAGATGGAGGAAGGGAGTCGTGAGTCAAGGAATGCAGGTGGCCTCTAACTGGAAATGGCAGGGTGGTAGATTGTCCCTCCAAAACCTCCACAAAGGAGCGCAACTCTGCCAACAACTTGCCTCTAGCCCACTGAGATCTGTGTCAAACGTATAAACGACAGACTGGGATAAAATAAGTTTGTGTTATTTTAGCCACTAAATTTGTAGTAATTTGTTATAGCAGCAATACAGAAGTATTAATAATACAAGTACTTTACATGTGGTTTGTGTTCAACAATACTGAATGAGTTGATAATTTTTTCCTTTATATTATTTCCTTTCTCATCTCTTTTTTCCTTTAAAATTTTTTTAATAAATGGAAGATTACTTAAAGTTTTATGTTGTCTTATGTAAATATATTTGTATCAGTCATAAAATACATTTCGTAAGCTAATACAAAAAAAGGAAAATGTATTCTGATTACACAAAAAAAGGAAACTTAAGAATGAATTTTCCATTCTTTAGGACCTGTTATGGAATTTGATTATGTTATATGTGAAGAATGTGGTAAAGAGTTCATGGATTCTTACCTTATGAACCACTTTGATTTGGCAACTTGTGATAATTGCAGGTACTTATTTTTATTTCAGAGCATGTTCTAAATTACTGAAGTTTAATGTTTGCATGTAGGTTTAGGGCAAAATAATGATTTGATCCATTTGGATTCAATATTTTCATAATAATTTTGTTTTTCGTTTTCGAAGTTTCCTAATATTTCTGTGTTTTCCATTTTGCCAAAAAAATACAGGAAGCCTGTGCTTAGCAGTCGTGCCATATCAATAGGAAGGATGGCCCTGGGTCTGCTGTGGACACTTCCTTTTGCTTTTTCCTTTAACCATCTCCTAGTAGCAGGTTCCTAATCCTTCTCTTACCCCACCCCTAAGGATCCATTTGTTTTTTCTTTCTTTGACCACTGTGTAACCACCTTGGTCAGAGGACTGGCACCTTCAGTGAGAGGAGGAAAGTATAACCACTCTCCTGGTATGTAGAACACCTCTTTCCATTCATTTTCTGTTCTTCTGAATTGGCAGGGAAGCGAATAGATGAGGAAAAATCAGATTCTTCTGTCATTCCTTTTTTTCTCCTAGCCTTTATTTCTTTTTTTATATCACCACAGATTACCCCTCACTACTCTACTTGGTTCTGTTCCTACTGCTTACCTCTGCCAAGTCCTGCGTTGGTGTCTTTCACACCTGAAGATCCCACCTTGGATTCTCACTCAGCCTCTTATCTGCTCCCTGTCCCCACTTATATGTTCCACCCCAGATCAGCTGCTCACATGCCTAGCAGACCTGCCCTTCCAGAGTCCCTGCTGCAGACATTGAGAGCTGGCACCATTGACTTGTTGCCAAGTAGAATCCTTAGACGATAGAATGGGAGCTATTTCTGATCTCATGATCAGTGACGGGAAATGTTCTGGTACTCCTTGGAATTATGAATCATAAACTCTGTCCCCAGTGTTTATGCATAACAATATCATCGATGCACACAGTGGTTAAGGTCCACAGTGTTATCTCTTTAAAGTAGATAGCATTCAGGAACTAGGAAGAAAGTGAAAGTGAAGTCGCTCAGTCCTGTCCAACTCTTTGCGACCCCATGGACTGTAGCTCACTGGGCTCCTCTGTCTATGAGATTCTCCAGGCAGGAGTACTGGAGTGGGTTGCCATTTCCTTCTCCAGAGGGTTGTCCGGACCCAGGGATCCAACTCGGGTCTCCCGCATTCGCAGGCAGATTCTTTACCATCTGAGCCACCAGGGAGTTACCACATATAACCTTTTTCCATGAGAAAATGGAAGCCAGTGATTATCAACTTAAAGTTATATAGTAGTCTGCTGGAGCAGGAAATGGCAACCCACTCCAGTATTCTTGCCTGGAAAATTCCATGGAGAGAGGAGCCTGGTGTGTTCCATGGGGTTGCAAAGAATTGGATAGGACTGAGTGACTGAGCACAGCACATGTAGTAGTCTGGAAAAATATTTGAAAAGTTTAAACATAATTAGGGATATAGCCATCCATTCTGTTTTTTTCCAACATCTTTGACAATTATAGAATTCATACAATGATAGTTTTCCTTCCTTTGGTTTATACTTCCAAATTGTTTAGTCATCTTAAAGTTATTCTTGATTATTAACTGTCCTCCCCCTCCCCTCTCCTGTCCTATACCAGCCTCTTCAGGATTCACTGTTTCAGTAAAGGACAGCTTCACTCATTGGTTGTTTCTGTATACCATGTTTAATTCCAGATCCATTTGTTTCTGTATTTAAGGTCTTAAACCATATCCTGAATCTGCTCATTTCTCACTCTCTGCACAGTTACGCCTTAGACTGGTCCTACCAGCTCTTACCTGGATCACCGCAGTACTAGTCTTCTAACTGGCCTCTTCTCCCACTTTTGCACCATTAGTCTCTTCTCCTATAGCCTTTTACTCAAGGCTTTTTAACAGTTTCTAATTCATTCAGATTCAACAGTACATGAATCGTGAACTTCCAGATGTTCAAGCTGGATTTAGAAAAAGCAGAGGAATCTGTATGCAGGTCAAGAAGCAACAGTTAGAACTAGACATGGAACAACAGACTGGTTCCAAATCGGGAAAGGAGTATGGCAAGGCTGTATATTGTGATCTTGCTTATTTAACTTATATGCAGAGTACATCATGCGAAATGCTGGGCTGGATGAAGCACAAGCTGGAATCAGGATTGCTGGGAGAAATATCAATAACCTCAGATACACAGATGACACCACCCTTATGGCAGAAAGTGAAGAAGAACTAAAGAGCCTCTTGATGAAAGTGAAAGAGGAGAGTGAGAAAGTTGGCTTAAAACTCAACATTCAGAAAGCTAAGATCATGGCATCTGGTCCCATCATTTCATGGCAAACAGATGGGGAATCAATGGAAACAGTGACGGACTTTATTTTTTTGGGCTCCAAAATCACTGCAGATGGTGACTGCAGCTATGAAATCAAAAGACGCTTGCTCCTTGGAAGAAAAGCTATGATCAACGTAGACAGCATATTAAAAAGCAGAGATATTACTTTGCCAGCAAAGGTCCATCTAGTCAAAGCTATGGTTTTTCCAGTGGTCATGTATGGCTATGAGAGTTGGACTATAAAGAAAGCTGAGCATTGAAGAATTGATGCTTTTGAACTGTGGTGTTGGAGAAGACTCTTGAGAGTCCCTTGGACTCAAGGAGATCCAACCAGTCCATCCTAAAGGAGATCAGTCCTGGATATTCATTGGAAGGACTGATGCTGAAGCTGAAATTCCAATACTTTGGTCGCCTGATGCAAAGAGCTGACTCATTTGAAAAGACCCTGATGCTGGGAAAGATTGAAGGCAGAAGGAGAAGGGGATGATAGGGGATGAGATGGTTGGATGGCGTCACTGACTCGATGGACATGAGTTTGAGCAAGCTCTGGGAGTTGGTGATGGACAGGGAAGCCTGGCGTGCTGCAGTCCATGGGGTCACAAAGAGTCAGACACGACTGAGCGACTGAACTGAACTGCACTAAATCCATTCAGAATAAAATTGTCTTCACCATCGCTCACGAGACCCCTGCCTATCTCTGACTTTATCTCCCATCACTCCTCACCATCACTTAACTTCAAGCATTCTAATCACACTGGCCCTCTTGTTGTGAACTCCATTTGCAAAACATACTCCTATCCTAGAGCTTTTGCATTTACTCTTCTCTCTGCTAGAAATATTTTTTCTCTAGCTATTCGGAATGTTCTCTAACTTCTTAAAGGCCCTGCTCAAATGTTCCCTCACCAGTGGCCTTCTCTGATTACCCAGTCTCTGGAAATTTCTATTCCTTTACCGTGCTTTGTGTTATAGTACTTTCATCTGTCGTCATGTTTGCTTATTGATTGTCTTTTCCTAAATAGAATGTAAGTTTCATGAAAACAAGGTTTATTTTATTTCCTTTATTCTGAGTGCCTTAAACAGTACCCAGCATGTAGATGGAGAACAAATGAATGTGAAGAGTTATGTAATTGTCTGTGTCTCCATTTTTCCCTGGGCTTTCAGAAAGAGCCAACTGGAAACTCATCTATGCTTGGTGAAGTTGGACCTTGTGTATTTATATTCCTTATATCCTGACTTTAAGCTTTATATTTTCTTAGTTATCATTTATATTTGCTGTACTCATGTCTTTTCAAATTCCTTGTGGAAAAGAGGAACTTAAGTAAAAAGAAATTCTTAAAAGGTTAAATAACATGGATCTGTTGCTGACACAGCTTCTCAGAATTAATATTTTTCTGTTGGAATTCTTATGCTGCTAATTTGACCATGAGAGTTTTAGGAAAAAGCATTTATATGTTTATTTTGGCATGTATGCCCCTAGGTTTTGGAGCTACTTGAAAATTTATTTACTTTATGTAATGGACTTAATCTGTTTTCAGAGATGCTGATGATAAACACAAGCTTATAACTAAAACAGAAGCAAAACAAGAATACCTTCTGAAAGATTGTGATTTAGAAAAAAGAGAACCAGCGCTTAAATTTATTGTGAAGAAGAATCCTCATCATTCACAGTGGGGTGATATGAAACTCTACTTAAGATTACAGGTCTCTAATAAGTTATATTCAGTCATTTTAAACCTTGGTTTAGGTGATGTTTTAACAACGAACTAGTTATAATTAGTTTTTACTTACTGACTTAAAAAGATCCTGTTGTTTTATTGTTTTGCATGAGTCATAGTCATACATAATGACATTAAATAACATGTTTACTTATTATGTTTTTTGATGTAGCACTTCGGAGCAAATATATTACTGTTGGGTCATGTTAGAAGTACAGTTTGGAAACTAAAGAAAGCTTGACGTAGAGAAGTCAGCCTGTGTTTCCCTTGCCTACCCACCCCCCAAATAAAATCATAAAAAAAAAATTTCAGGAATTTCCCAAATGCCTAGAATCTAATTCCAGTTTTCTTTATCTATCTCAGAATGGTACAGATATCATAATACTCTTTTTCATGCCATTATGTAAAAAATACTGGGAGGCATTGCTTTAGAGCATAGTTTGATTGGAATATACTAGAAAATCCTGTATGTTCTAATAATGAAGCCATGTGTAAAACCAAACATATACTGAATTTTCACTAAGTGTTAGACACTGTTGATTAAAAGAGTCACTGTTATGTACCACTAAAAATGAAAAAAAAAGTACTGGTATTTAGACAAACCCAGTGGAGAAGGAAATGGCAACCCACTCCAGTGTTCTTGCCTGGAGAATCCCAGGGACGGGGGAGTCTGGTGGGCTGTCGTCTCTGGGGTCGCACAGAGTCGGACACGACTGAAGTGACTTAGCAGCAGTGCTCTCTTATCACTTGGTGCTTTTATTTTACTGAACTAGTGTCATTAGACTTACTGTAGTTTTTTTTTTCCCTTTTGCTATAAGTCATGCTTGTGTGTACTTAAAAAGGAAAATGCAGCTGACCACAGATTTTTTAAGGTATTTCTAAACTTCCTTAGATTCAGAGTCCAATTCTTCTGAACCACTTTTTGACTCAGTTGTTAAAATACCATTAAGTACATTAGTGATGCAGCATTTTCAGGGATGTTAAATTGTGGAAAATGTGATGTTAGAATTTATGAAATAACAGTATATATCACTTTGTGTTAAGAAATTTCAGTTTGGCTTTATTGATGGACATTTTGGTCCCCTTAACATATTGTGACAGATACCTTGAGCAAGTTCTCAGTGTGTATATTATTTCCCTAAATGTAAATAAATGTTTGCAAAGAGCATTTCTATGTATATACTTTTTATAATATTTAATATATTATGTATTATAGATATATAAAATTCAAAGGTTTTAAACTAGAATAAAGACTTTTTAGATCACTCAGCTACAAAAGTTTAAAAAAAATTCATATTTTGAAGATCAGAAATTAGTTGAATGGATGTAAACTGTTATTGATTCAGAAGTAGAGTAGCATTTATTGATTTCCTATGATGGGAGATTTTTAGAGATGACCTCATATTTAGATCTGCTATGGCTAATTGGTTAGCAATTGTTTTTTTTTTTGGTGATCCTGCCAAAATTCATCAAATTTTTGATTCATGTGAATACAAAAAAGCAATTGCACTCAGAGGGCAGCTTTATTTATATATACACAGGCATCCCTGGTTCTATTGTGGTTCACAAACATGTAATCTGATTCATCATTTATTTACTGAGGGTTTCATAAGTTTAGATATAGATATTATTAGAGTTTTTTTCTTATCAGTATTTAAAATCTTTTAAATTTCAAATAAATATTTATAAAGTTTCACTTGATTATTCTTTGAGACCTATGGATTTAATAATTATAACTATTTTACAGCAATGAATCACAACTAATTTAAATATGGATTCTGTATTTCAGATTGTGAAGAGGTCTCTTGAAGTTTGGGGTAGTCAGGAAGCATTAGAAGAAGCGAAAGAAGTTCGACAGAAAAATCGAGAAAAAATGAAACAGAAGAAGTTTGATAAAAAAGTAAAAGGTAAGTGGCTGCATTTACATCATGAAGGACTGTGCTCTACTGCTTTGCAAAAAGCCTTTGGCTAAGTTCTTCCAGTTTAAAGATATAATTGAATTTTATTTTTTTCCTTAAATTTAAGAACAAAAGGCTTAAAGTTTGGGTAGGTTGGTGTTTGAGAGTTTTAAGTCCAAACCTCACAATACTGCAATTCTAAAAAAACATGTAAGCCCTCATCTTAAAAGTGAATCATAGTTTTGTATAGGAATGGTAGTAGGGTCAGGGATGTGCCTCTGGTTAAGGATTTGGCATCAGTTCAGTCTTGAATATGACCCACAGGGTTATCCAAAGTGAGATTTCTACCAGGAACCCTCTCTAATTGCTTAACGTGAAGGAGCAATGTCTTTAAGTCTTAGTCATCTAACTTAACAACTAGAAGGTACCTTCTAATGTCAGATAGTCTGTCTAATCATTCTTATTTTTATATGAAAAAAAGTTCTGGAAAGGTAGAGTGACTTGTTACATAGTTTCTGGAAAGTTGGGACTGGAGCCAAGATGTCATGACTGAGAGTCTGCATTCATTCCTCTGACCATACATCTGTCTATCTGTGTTACTCTCCATTCCTTTGTCCATCTGCCTCTGTATTTATTTGTCCATCCATCCATCCATGTATGCATATGTGCAGAAGTCTGCCTATCCATCTGTCCGCCAGTGTATCCAACAGTTACTATGTCGCAAACACTGTGCTGATACAAATGCTGAAATCACAGTTTATCAGAGGAGAAAAACTGGTCAAGTCATCATAATGTGCTAAATCCTGTGATAGTGATGAGCATAGGCTGTTAGAGAAGCTACAGCACTTGTTGCTGCAGCACAGAAGCCCCAAAGAGAGTCTTAAATAAGCAGCATAAATGCTCTTCAGTAACCGTCGAGTCCCACTCTGGTGTCTAGTTTATATAGATAGCATATATTCTGTATATATACAGGATTATACATATACTAAATCGATCCATTTAAAATGAGTATCTTAGCCAACATAAGTAATTTTGCTTATTTTTTAGGATTTAGAAGAGGTTTTGGAGGGTGAATGAAGATAGCTGAGATGTCTTAAAAACAAAAGAGCCAAAAAAAAAATTGAATGTCAGCCTACTTTGTTTCTTCTTATTGTGAGGGACTGCTTTCTACCTTTTCAGTATAAGAGTAATTCATATGCAGTACAGAGAAGTTAGAAAACTACAAAGAACTTATAGCCCATAATTATACTACCCAGAGACAGTCATCAGTAACAGTTTAATGTCTGTTTTTCCAGTTCTTTTTTATGCATAGGCCCTTAATTTTTTTTTATAAAAATGGAAGCACCATTGGACATTTATGAAGTTCATAAAGTTTATCGATCCTTTATCTCTGTATCTCAGTTTCCTCAACTATAAAAATGATGATAATACCACCCACCATATAAAAGTTTTTGTAAGGAATCAATGAGACATTATATGTAAGTTGCTTAGACAAGAACTAGGGCAGAGTGATATCCCGTAGGTAATAAATAGTAGTATGCGATGTTATACCTGTTACAAGAACGTGGCAGCTCTGCATGTGCTGCTTTAGAAGAGCACTCTTTAGAGAAAAGTTTCATTTTTTCCCCGATAGATACTATATAATGGAGGCAGGTAAAAAATTCACTTATATATCCTTGCACTTGTTCACATGTTTGTCAGTTATTACTTTATTCTTTAATTATGGGATGGGAAGAAGAGTTAGGTGCATTTCAGGTTTCCAATTTGACATTCTTAATTTTGATTACAAATGAAAATTTTGATATATAAATTGATTGACTTAACAGTGAAGAATAAAAATCAAAGTTGAATTTAAAAGAAGACATAATGTCATGATAAATACATCTTTACATAAATTATAGTTACTTAACATACTTCCTAAATCAGAGAGTAAGCACATTTTTCTTTCTTTGTAGAGAGGTTTCCTATAGCATACTGCGCCATGTAAGAGGATTTCATTGAAGGATCATCCCCACATTAGCCCCTGCTGTACCACCATCTTCCAAAGTACCTGTGGGGCCAATTGAGAGGATTTGGAAAGGCTTCTTTTGAATTTGGTCCTTTTCTTTAATCTCTTCCATGTTTTACCCCAAGCCTTCCTCTCTCTGAGCATCAGGGAATCCCTTGATGGGAGGGGTAAGGTAACAGAAGGTACCTTAAGGGGTGTGAAAGAGGAGGGCATATTTATAGACTAATCATATATCAGCCTAAGGCTTTTGTTAACTCCAGCTCCTTGAATCTTTTCAGCTCTTCCCTTTCAGCTGCCTCTTTAAACCACTTCCCCATGGTCTTTTGGCATAGACAATAATACACAGATAAAGGAATTAGGAACTTGTACCTTCAGAGTAAAATACTTTTTGAAAAGGGTCTGTAATTTTACTTAGATACTGTTTCTGTAGTTTGGTCAAGATGTTCACTAAAGGCGGCTGAATTCTGATAATTTGACAACAAAAGGCATCTGTTTAATTTCTTTATTTTTTTAATAAAACAGTTCTATTAAGATAGTCACACCTACTAAATACCATGAATAGAACATTTCTTTCAAGATTTACACAATTAGCCTAGATAATTTTTAAAAAAAGTATAAACTCAAATATAATTGGCTATATTTCTCACTGTGTTAAATTTCTGCTATTAACCACCAGATGAACTACTGTGCATTTTCCTCATCCTTGAAGAGTTTGAATTTTCCCTGAAGTTTTTCCTGGAGCTCTTAAGACTGGTTGCTTTAGTTTATTCCTTGTTTGGATGAAGCATGTTTTTTGAGGAAATTTTTCCAAGTGGTTACTAGAGGGGTATATTTTCCAAGACCCTGTTAACAAATCTAAGAATGTTTTTCTGTTTCTCTTGCATTTGAAAACCTGAGTCCCCTCTGAGTTGTATAAGCATTGTTCCATTGTCTTCTGGTGCTTAATGTGCAGAGGTCAGTGCCGTGCCTTCTTTAATTATGGCTTCTTCTTGTTGATTTGCTTTAGAGGTTGGTGGATATGTTCCTGTCCTCCTGACTAGGCCACAGAGAGCTGAGAGTGGAGTAGACACTGTAGAGATTAGAAACAAGGAGCTTACTATGCAGTTTGCTCAGAAGGCTCAGGACAGAGAGGAATAAAAGCAAGTCTAAAAGTTTTCTTAGTTGAAAGAATTGGAACCTGGTTCCTCTTGATCTTCTGATTTTGATCCACAAAGAAGCTGACACAAAGTTTACTTCTTTATAGAAAGGTAAGAGATTACATTTACCTGCTTTAGAATATGGTCTTCTACTTTAGCAATTTGAGAAAGAATTGATATTACTAGAGAAGAAAATTATAGATAGTATGTAAGGTGTGTGTGGGTGTGTGTGTGTCTGTATAAATTTAGATAAAGTGAAAGAATTTTCTCGTTGGCAAATTCAAATTGTTCAAATTCACATTGACTCTCTTAGATCTGAGAAGGCAGAAGTAGAAATGATGGCATTACTGGTGCTTAGTTTAACTAGATTTTTATAAAGGCAGTGTGTGTTGGCCTTGATATTGGATGGAAACTTTGAACTGGTGCAAATACACAGAACATTCTGGGTTTGGATGGCTCCTTTCCACAGATAAGGTGGCTGTAAAGTTTTTCTTTAAAGTTATACTCAGCTTTCTCTTAATACTGGTAGAGGTTCAGTTCAGTTCAGTCGCTCAGTCGTGTCCGACTCTTTGCGACCCCATGAATTGCAGCACGCCAGGCTTCCCTGTCCATCACCAACTCCCGGAGTTCACTCAAACTCAGGTCCATTGAGTTAGCCTTCTTAAAAAAAAAAAAAGGATTAATTTTCATTGTTTGTTAGTGTGCACTTTTTTTCCCCAAAAGAAGTGGGTAAGAAAATCCCATTTGGGGGCTCCTTCTCAGTTTGTGAAAAATACCTGGTGGCTCAGACTGTAAAGCGTCTGCCTACAATGCGGGAGACCTGGGTTCGATCCCTGGGCCGGGAAGATCCCCTGGAGGAGGAAATGGCAACCCACTCCAGCACTCTTGCCTGGAAAATCTTATGGACTGGTAGGCTACAGTCCATGGCATCGCAAAGAGTCAGACACGACTGAGCGACTTCACTTTCACTTTTTCACTTTCTCAGTTTGTGAACATTTTACATTCTGGGCCTGTGGTTATATTTATGGATATTTTGGGGCTTCTCGGAAGAGTTTGAAAGACACAGTTTCCTATTCTTGGTTTCTGGAGGACAAAGATCAAAGCTTCTTAAGTTTTGTTATTTCTTTGCGATTTTTCCCCCTCTAGTTACCAGTGGGCACCCTGTGTCAAAACTTCCTGCCCTCCCATCAGGTATTTAGCTGTACGTGGTCTCCCTCCACTAATTATTTTATTGTAAGTCTACCTCCTAAGCAGCTCTGGGCTTCTTTGAATACAGGCTGCCTCTTTTGCAAAATTAAGATATTAAGCTGGACAAAATACAAATTTTAGAGTGGTATAAAATATATTTTTCACTGAAACAAGCATTTAGGGGAAAGTGTCTTTGGGTAAAAAAATAGAAGCAGTCTCTGAAGATAATCAGTAGCAAGACTGATGGTTACCATGAACATTTTTGTAACCTTCCAAGAGAAGTAGTCCACAGTTTGTTGTGTTGTGAAATTCTAGGCCAGCGGGACCAGGAGGTGGCAACATGGCAAACTGCTGTTCTCTTTGCCAGTCTCAGGCTTTCAGGCCTGCTTGGCACATCCCTTTCCACCCCCAGGGTTTCCCTAGCTCTCCTGAGGCCTAACAGACCTTTTCTCACTCTTTGAAGTCTCTGACCTTACTACCCTCTTTTCAATCTCAGCAGTAGTAGTTGACCTCTACTTTCCAAAGTTTTAAGTTGCTTAAATGAAGTAATGTGAAAAACTATTACTAATCTGTAATCAAACAAATGTTTTATTTCACCAGATGTTGACATTTTCCCACTTGCTTTTTTCTCTTTCCTTCACACACATATTTTGCTGAACCATTTAAGAGTTATTTGCAGACATTGTGCTTCTTAATACTTCAGCATTTATCTACTATAAACCAGGACATTTTTCTACTGACTAGAAAATACCATACTCAAACTGTACATTAATACAACACTGTTACCCAGTATATAATCTACATTGTCTTTCCCCAAGTGTTCCAATGTCCTTTATAGCTTTTCAGTTGTTGGATCCAGGGGCCTGTCAAGGATGATGTATATCTAGAGTCTCTTTTTTTCTCAGCCTTTTTCTTTTAAATTTTTGAAGAGTCCAGGCTACCCATTTTCCGAAATGTCCCTCCATTTTATTAGCAGCTTGTTTCCTCGTGATTATATTTGGATCAGTCACCTCAGGAGACGCGTGGTATCACTTAACTAAGGCAGTATCTGCCAGATTTCCCCATTATAAAGGTACCCTTTCCCCTTTATAATTAATAGGAAATCTGTGGGGTGACTCTTAACACTGTGAATTTCTCATTCCTTAAGTTTCATTCAGTGGTTTTAGCACACAGGTTGAATCTTGTCTGAGTCAGTTATTACTAGGGTAAATATAAATGGTGACTTTCTATTTGTTATTTCTACAGTTATTATTTGGTTTCTTTTGGAAAGAAGAGCTTTTTTTTAGTAGCAGTTGGAACCATGGATTCTTATTCTCAAGTCAGTGTTACAGTCTGTCCATTCCTTGTTGTGTCTGACTGCAACATCAGGGACTGCAGCACGCCAGGCTCCTCTGTCCTCCACTATCTCCAGGAGTTTGCTCAAATTCGTGTCCATTCAGTCAGTGATGCTATCTAACCATCTTATCCTCTGCCAGCCCCTTCTCCTCTTGCCTTCAGTCTTTCCCAGTATTAGGGTCTTTTGCAATGAGCTGGCTCTTCATGTTGGGTGGCCAAAGTATTGCAGCTTCAGCAGTAATCCTTCCAGTGGATATTCAGGGTTGATATCCTTTAGGATTGATTGATTTGATCTCCTTGCCATCCAAGGGATTCTCAAGAGTCTTCTCCAGCACCACAATTTGAAAGCATCAGTTCTTTGGTGCTCAGCCTTCTTTATGGTTCACTCTCACATCTGTACGCGATTACTGAAAAAAACCATGGCTTTGACCGTACGAACCTTTGTTGGCAAAATGATGTCTCTGCTTTTTAAATATGTTGTATAGGTTTGTCTCCACCCACAGTGATTTTGGAACCCAAGAAACAAAATCTGTCATTTCTTCCACTGTTCTCCCTTCTCTTTGCCAAGAACTGATGGGACTGGATGCCATGATCTTTGTTTAACGTGTTTCAAGCCAGCTTTTTCCCTCTTTCGCCCTCAAGAGGCTGTTTAGTTCCTCTTCACATTCTGCAATTAGAGTGGTATCATCTGCCTATCTGAGGTCGTTATTTCTCCTGGCAATCTTGATTCCAGCTTGTGATTCATCCAGCCTGGCATTTCACATGATGTACTCTGCATATAAATTAAACAAGCAGGGTGACAGTATATGGCCTTGTTGTACTCCTTTCCATTATTCATCTTAATGCCCAAATTTGGCCAGTGGACGTCCCTTTAGTGTAGCTCCTGTCTTTTAAAAAATGTTTTTATTTGGAAATGATTTCAAACTTACATAAAATTGCAAGGATAAGAATGGTACAAGGGACACCCATATATTCTTCACCTAGATTTACCTATTGTTGACACTATATGTCATTTGCATTCTCTCTGCCCATTTCTTTTTCTGAACCGTTTAAGAGTAGGTTGTGTACATTGCCAGCCTTTTTTATCCCTAAATACTACAAATGCGAATTTCCTAAGAATAGGAAGATTGTCTTACGAAAGTATAGTATCTATATTTTTATTTAGTCACCCAATTATGTCCTGTGTAGTTTAATCAGTCTAGTATAAAATCTAGTCTAGGACCAGGTATTGGCTTTAGGGACCAAGTCTTTCTAAATTTCTTTATTCTGGAATATTTTCATAGCCTTATCGTTTATGACACTGGCATTTTTGAAGAAGTCTTTCCCCTTCCTCTGTCTTTTTTACAGTAGTATTTTCCATGTGGGGTTTTTCTGGTGTTTCCAGATGGTCAGATTCAGGTTATTCATTTCAGGTTGGATAGTACACAACTGATGTGTCTTTTCCAGGGTATCACGTCTGGAGGCATGTGATATCCATCTGCCCTTAGTGGTGATGTATTTATTTTTTATTAGATAGGCAGAAGTCCTGTAAGACCATGTAAGTGCCTGCTTCTGTTCAACACTCCCCTTAAGTTTAGCATCCATCCATGGGTGGTTCTTGCCTGAACCTAGGATGATGGTTGCAAAAACTGTTTTCTAACTTCAGCACTCATTCCACATTTAACAAGTTGGAAGTCAGCCCTGATGGCGTCCTCTCCCCTACTTACTTTTTACTGGTATGGATTCATTAATTCCTGTTCTTCTCAGTGGCTTTTGGTTAATTTCTGTCCTCAATTATTTTGGTGCTCAAATTGCCTCAGATGGGCCAACAGAAGTATCTCCAGACTAGCTCTTGTGTCCTTTTGGCATGTCTTCATCATTCTTTGAGCCCATCTTTCTAGCTCAAAACACACATATATGTATCAGTTCAGTTGAGTCACTCCGTTGTGTCTGAGTCTTTGCAGTGTCCATCGAGTCAGTGATGCCATCCAACCATCTCATCCTCTGTCATCCCCTTTTCCTCCTGCCTTCAATCTTTCCCAGCATCAGGGTCTTCTCCAATGAGTCAGCTCTTCACATCAGGTGGCCAATATATATACATTATATATCTATAGTGTATGAATTCACACCCAGTTCTAATCCAAAATTTAGGGTTTATTCTGGTTTTCTCCCTTTCCTTATTTGTAACTCCTTTCTCTGACAGTCAGAATCCTGATTTCCCTTATAATATGTGTAGTTATTTGATTGGTGCTCCTGAATGTAACTAATCCCCCTTCATGTGCTGCCTCCTCTCTAGGAGACCCTCCTTATTTGTCTTGGGCTCTGCCCACCCTACCACAGAGGCTCACTTTATTTGCTATTCCTCATGGCTTTAGGACTAGATTTTTCAGGTGGAGAAAGAAGTGGCAAAAAAGGAGACAACAGGTTTTTATTAAATTTTTTTATTACTTCCTTTCTAGCACAAGTTTTTTCAGGAATTTCTAGTGAATATTAAAGACAGGCTTTGTTCTTGTCATTATAGACCTTGATAGGTTAGTTGAAGAATGGGAAGAAAAGCCATAAAGTCAGAATAAAACATTATGTTCAGTTGTGACAATTATGGATAGTAAGGTAGATTTTTGTTAAGTATTCTTTTAGTGTGAAGAAAACAATTTTTTTCTCTCTCTTCTTAAGTTCACAGAATGCTCAAATGGGGCAGAGGTTAGCTTAGTGATTGGCATGCAGTCACATTTTGAGGGATTTTCTTCATTGGGTAGTAAAGGAAAAGTGGCCGGAATACTTTACATCAGAACAAAGTTGAAAAGTAGGTATTGGAACTTGAACAGAAACATCTTCTTGTCATTATCTAAAACCATGAGGCATCTGTACAGTTCTGGTAGCATACTGTTTATTTTAAAAATATCCCACTTTTAAAATAAGGTTCTTCAGAATATGGGAGGATATAGGAATAAAGATTAGAGTTTAGAACATGATAAACTATCATGAAGTGTACACACTGAAGCTTGAAAGCAGCCTGAAGTAGAGTGCTTTTCATACCGGAAGTGTATGAAAAGGCAGCGCAGCTTAGCGGTGAAGAACATGGACTGAGCTGGACTGTGCCTCTGCCTGTTGACCTTAGGCACAACTTATGTAACCTCTCTGTGCGCTAGTTTTCTCATCTGTAAAATTGGGATGATAGCTGCACTTATTACAAAGTGTTGGGGATTGAATGTGTTTAAATAAAGTACTTAGAACAGTGCCTGATACATAGCCTTATTTGTTTGCTTATCCATATGATATAGTAAAGGCTAAAGAGATTCAAGTGGTATTTTGATACTACTTATAGTAAAATGGATTAAAGAAAATGTGTAATTACTTGGTATACTTTGATTTTTAAGGTTGAGATTATAGAAGGTAATGATCATACTCTCCCTTAGGTAGGGCAGCCATCAAAGACAATGCTGGATCATTGGTCAGAGTAGAAAAAATTTGCTTTTTTTATTCATTAAACCAGAAACTGAGATGTTATTAGCTTATTTTCTAATTAACACAAAGCATTTGGTAACATGCAGTGTGAACTTTAGAATGTCCTGGTTGCTTTTCAGAGCATCCAACACAATTCACTTCTTTGTGAAAATGCTGTTTTGTATGATGTAGTAGGAAAAGTTCTCAACAATTGAAATACATGACCTGGGTTCCCTTGCTATTCATTGTTCAGTTTTCCTACCTGCAAAATAAAATGAAGTAAAACAACTCTATAGTTCTTTCCAGCTCTTAATAGCCAGTGATTCTTTTCTTTGTTGTACTTTGTAACAATTACTGTAACAATTACTAACAATTTGTCTCCTAAAATACTGCTGTCATTCTATAAAATAAAGAATTCAGTAGATATAAGGTCAGTTGCAGAAGCAGCTTTTCTAAGATGAAACATCAGCAGAGTGGCTGGGTTCTTGGCTTTCTAGTTTTCTTGCAGTTTGACTTGCCTCTTAGAGAAGTAGCTCCTGACTATGAGGAACTTAAATCCTTATCCTCAGTCATCCCAGTTGATTCCCCTCTCATTCTTTGGCATCCTGTTTTCCATAGTCAGCTGCTTAAGCTATTCTTTGCCTGTCTTCTGAATCCAGTTTCTTGCTGTTCTTCTAATCCACATACTCCATTTCTGAACCTCCTGTTTCAAACTAAAACCAACAGTGACTTGAAAGATTCCACAGACCAAACTAGTGAGCTAAGAAAGTAGGCTTGCCAAAACTGTATCATTAGTTTTGACTTGTTATAAAATTAAGGCATAAACCGTATTTGGTTAAACACAGCTGAAAAGCAATGGATTTTTAATTCAGCTGAATAGCACCACTGAACAATTGGCTTTTATTTTTTCCTTAGAATTACGGCGAGCAGTAAGAAGCAGTGTATGGAAAAAGGAAACAGCTGCTCATCAACATGAGTATGGGGCTGAAGAAAACCTAGAGGATGACATGTACCGGAAGACTTGTACTGTGTGTGGCCATGAACTGACATATGAGAAAATGTGATGTTAAGTGATCTGTTCTACAGTGTGGAAATTTAGATTGGTCCTGTTCAAAATTCACCAAAAAGTAAAGTCTTCACAAATGAATTTAACACTTGTATAAATAATGCTCCAATAATTATGTATGTTATGGCTTAACAGCAAGTTTCAGTTAAGGTCCAGCAGGTCTGGTGGGCAATACACTGAGTGACCATTTTTTCTAAAATAAGGCTGGGGAGCTGAGCAATAGAATGGGTTTAAAAGTGTTAGCTTAGAGCTAAAACTGAGAGATAATGACCAAGGCAAACCCTCGATTGAGGTTAAGAGGAAGAGCTTTTAGCAGTAAAGGCAAAAGCTGGCCAAGCTGGATTCATATCCCAGGAACCAGCAGGGATGGTGGTAGACCACTGCACCCCAGACCCTGGGCCAGGTCTTCTAGACCATGTCTGTCTCTAAGTCAGGGTGCGGGGGCGCTTTGCTGGGACAAGCTTTCTGTATCCTTAGGGTTTATGATAGATCTTAGTATCAGAGTCTGGTATCCCTTTTCAAATCTGGGTAAAATAGAAAAACATCTAAACTGTTTGTTGATCAAAGGTAATGATAACTTGTTAACATTTACTGAGCATTTTCCATGTGTCATGCAAACACTATGCAAAGTGCCTTACAGGTATTCTCATGTAACCCTGGGAGGGAAGACAGCTCGCTTCTATGTTTATGTAGCACTTCTAAAGGAATGTAACCTACAACCTGACATCACCCCAGACATTTGGATCCAGTTTAAATAGTCGAATATTACCCTATCTTGTCAAAAGGGTTACAGGGTAGTTACCTGGTAAGAGCAATTGATCCCAAGTGCTTGATTAACGGGTGTATGCATTCTTTTTTTTTTTTTTTTTTTTATAAAAACAAATTCAAGATAGATAATTTCAAGTTGTTTTTTGACAGGACTTTTTATCTTACTGCTACAAATAGGAAGTTTTTATACATTTTCATGTTTTTCTTCAGATCAGCTCTTGGAGATTATGCTTGAAGAAGGGCAAAAGTCAAAACGAGTCAAAACCAAAGACTTGAAACTGTAATTACTAATTGTTCCCTATATAAGTATTCAATACAGAAATGTCTAATATGTTTTTCGAATGTTGATTTTTTTCATGTGCTATGCTGAATATTACAGCTCAGTAAAAATCAATTCTGAATGGGCAGCAAGACCTTCTTTGGACTAAACAAAAAGCTTCCAGCAAGTAACTAGGGGTTCAGGCTGCTGACCACTGCATTGGGAGATAAGGAATCCTTGAACCACCACATGGACATAGTTTCAGATTCCATTTACTAGCTGTGGACCTTGGGTAAGTTACTCAGTGGGCCTGTTTTTATCTGTCATATAGGCATAATAATCTAATGACTGTCATGATGATTAAATATGGCAAATCTATAGCAAATGACACGTAAGTTATTAATGAGCACGTATTATCGAGACCAGTATAGCTAAGACTTGTCTCCTTGAGGTGGGCTTCCCATAAGTCGCTCTTTACCTTCATCAGTTTAAGACAGTCCTGATGTCCAGATATCATTGACAGCCAGATATGCTCTACTCAGGTCGCCAAGTTCTGTCCTCATCGTTCATTTTCAGATATAACTGTAGATAATTAGTAAGTTATAGAAATCACTGCTAAGTACTTTTCAGGAAAAGCAAGCAAACTTTATCTTCATTTGAAGTGCTGAGTAATTCCTGCGAGATTTAGAGTCAAGGAGAACAAAAATTATGTTTACTTGGACAAAAGCATGTTAAATGGCATCAGTATAGTTTAATATTGATTTATTGCAAGGTGCGATGTGCAGTGTGACGTGCCATCCTTTTGTCTCTGTGAGCTTCATTTTTGGGGAGAGCAAGTGTTGAGCGTTTGTTTCTTCAGAATTCAGTCTCTGGTTTGGTTTTCCATACACCTAGTTTGCCAGACTGGATCAGAGCAGGGTCACATCAGTGAGCAGTTGTTAGAAGCAACCATTACACGCGAAGAGAGGGTCTAAGAGAAAGGAGGTGGGTCAAGTAAAAGTATAAGTAGCCACACTCTGCAATACATTATGAAAGGATTACAAAGCAGCTTCAGGGTCCAAGTTACCAAAGCCTTAAATGGTTATCCTTTAGCTTCTTGAGGACAGGAGCCGTTTCTAACTAATTACATAGTTTGTGGGAAGGAGGAACAGGATAAACAAAAGAACATTTAGCTAAGCGCTTGGCTTTTAGTTCCCTGCCAGTAACTTGCCATGCACCTTTAATCTTGTGATTATTTGTCTTAAATGGTATGGTGTTTTAAAATCCTAGAATTTCCATCTACTGAGTAGACTATATTCTGTAGCCACTAAGTATATGGTAAACCAAAGAGACCCCATATATTATGCACCATAAACTTATGATGTACAAAGTTTAAAAAAAAACACCTATATTGTATAAATGAACAAAGCTATTTCCATTGTGGGATTATTGCTAATTTTTTTCAAAGGTTCAATTAAATAAAAACTAAAAATGCTAGAAATCTGGAATGTCAGATAACCCTTTGTTATTTTACAATGTACTTATCTTAGTTAAGCCTCAACACCATATAGGAAACAGGTTTAGGAATTAGTAGTTACTTGGACCAGATTCCACAGAAATAAAATCCAAACCTACATCTAACACTAGGCATTAGTCAGTCTAGCTACTTCTAAGTCACACTTTAACACGAAATTCACTATATGAGCTTGGACAGATCTGTCTCAGATTTGAGATCACCAGATATTCTAAGATGATAATTCCAAATTGTCTGCATATTGCAATTACCTGGGAGCCTTAAGAACTACCCGATATATCTGTGTTTGAAAGACTGTGGTTTAACATTAATTTAAAAATAACTTTAGAGAGCCCCAGGTGATTTATGTTCAGATTTAGGAATTGCTACTCTGGTAACTTTTTAAATAGTATCTTAAAAATACTACAGTAATTAAAAGTATTTTGAAGAGAAAATTTCAGATGGAGGTATTTTACAAAGAAACCACTAAAGTAGACTGAGATAAATCATGAAATACCAAAGTTTAAAAAACATTTTTAGTTTTATTTCAGCCATGTTAGGTTATTACCCATGAGCTGTGAAAAGCTATGCTACTTGATAATAAATTCATCAGTCCTATATACTACTTGGTAAATAAGCTTGACCCTCTAGTGTTTCACATACCTCAAATTAGTTATCTTTTGTGCCTTAAGGAGACAAAAATATCAGAGAAAAGTTGTATTTGTCACATATATGATACATCCTATGTATTATCACATTATTGTCATTAGGGAATATCTGCTTTTTAGGGGAAACTAAGGGTAATCAATACCATATTTCTTCACTGTCCTCCTCTCTCTGTTTCTTTTAGAAAGTGACAGGATGCTACAAGAAAGCAAGCATTCAAACAATCAAAAATAAGACAGATTATTTTGAGATCTTTTAAAAAAATCTTGACAGGAAAGGGGAAAAAAAAAAAATGACGCTTAGGCCTGCAGGGCACAGAACTGCTGGAACACAGCCAGGATGTGAGGGTCTAACTCAGCAGTGAAGAGCAGGTTCTCCAGGGTCACCATGTACTGCTGGATTATTTGGTGATGCTGTAGACACAGAAAAGGGCATAAATGTTTAGGTTAGGAAAAGTAGCACATAAGCAATCTCAGAGAATATTCCCCTAAAGCCCACCCACATTGTGGAGTGATGCAAAAGAACAGAGAAAAAAGTGGTTTAGCTGGTAGGCATAACAACCCTGGAAAGCCTGAATATTGAGAAAATGTAGGGGGAAATGAAAAAGAAAAAAATGATGGTCAATAATTTAAAAATTCAGTTCTGGTCTGTTTCTATGCAACTCATAATTCAAGGCAGTGGCAGCAGCACCTGCTACTATTCTAGATGAGTTCAGCTGGTTCTTTGCCCTAATTGAAAGTGAAGTCGCTCAGTCGTGTCCGACTCTTTGCAACCCCATGGACTGTAGTCCACCAGGCTCCTCAGTCCATGGAATTTCCCAGGCAAGAGTACTGGAGTGGGTTGTCATTTCCTTCTCCAGGGGATCTTCCCAACCCAGGGATCAAACCTGGGTCTCCTGCACTGCAGGCAGACACTTTACCATCTGAGCTACCAGGGAAGCCCTTCCCCTAATTAGGACAGACTATATAGTATGACTTTTTTAAAGTTGCCCAGACAATGAACTATGAAAAAGAAATTTTGGAAATCATTTCCTTTTTTGGTTAGGGCATTAAGCAAAGAGATGTGTTAAGAAAAAAATATTTAACCTATTTATATTTCAGAATTACCCAGTGATCTGTTAAGTATTCCACAAAACAGGAAACCCAAACCTCACTGTTTTTTATCTTTTAAAATAGAGGTCATCTGTCTTACTGAAAATCAGTGACTTATTGAGCCTAACTGGAAAAAATTGTCAGAAAATCAAAGTTTCTTCTACATGTACATATATAAACTTTAATATACTCAGATTCCTATAGGATCAGGCTTTACTCTAGATTTTTTCAAGGAACTTTTTTCCCCCTTTAAGCCTTCTGCTTTAATCGCTCTTGTCTAGAACAGATCAAGACTTGCTTGGGGTGTTGGTGTCTGAAGATACCACTCTACTTCAAATCTTTAACTTAAATCTAACCGAGTACATGTTGCAGTCTGCTTTCTGTAAGAACCTCAGGGAGCTATTAACAGCGCCTCCAGAAGCACTGTTATCATTTGAACTTTGGATTTATAGAGGTTCTTAAAATCTTATTACTCTTCCCTTAGCATTTTTATATTTTGTGTTACAGCTAGGCTCTCCAACAAAGAGAATGGCAATTAGGAGTCTGAGTGATATAGAGCTGATTTTAAGCCTAAATAGTCTGATGAGCAATGGGAGGAACAAATGGACACTAACTAGAAAGGGTTTTACAGGTACTATATAACCTAACAAACTTGATGCTTTTTTAAAACGGAGAATCCCTGTGGCTGAGAATGTGCTGTGTTTAGTGGCTCAGTCGTGTCCGACTCTTTGCAACCCCACCAGGCCCCTCTGTCCATGGGATTTCTCAGGCAAGAATACTGGAGTGGGTTGCTATTTCCTTCTCCAGGGATCAAACCTGGGTCTCCTGCAATGCAGGCAGATTCTTTATCGACTGAGCAACCACTGCTTAAGTCATGTCATTTTTTTTTTTTTTTTAAGTCATGTCATTTTGAAGCTCTATTACTTACAGATTGCATTCTGAGCTAGGAGAGAATTCCCATGGCTGAGATTATCCTAATCAAAGTTTTCCACAAACCTGTAGGAAGATCTGTTGGAGCCTCTCTATACAGTTCTTATACCATGGTGTTAACACACTGGTCCCGTCAGTTTCACAGCGTACTAAGTGCTCAGTCAGGATCATGATAAAACGCTGGAAATAGGGTACAAAGTTCCAGAGGTGTTAGTAAAAATTCTTATACTTCAGAAACAATCACACTTTTGACCAAGATACCTCAAAGGTATTGCTTGTTTCACCCTATCTTTGTGGTGTGTATCCCTAACTTTCATGATTCAGTAAATACTGAAGTGTAGAAAGGCAGACCAGTGATAACATGAGTTGTTTAGTCTTTAGTCCCTAAGTTGTTTTTGACTTGTTGCAACCCCATGGACTGTAGCCCACCAGGCTCCTTTGTCAACAGGATTTCCTGGGTAAGAATACTGGAGTGGGTTGCCCTTTTCTTCTCCAGGGGATCTTCCCTTTCCAAGGGGTCAAACCCACATCTCCTGCATTGGCAGGAAGACTTCTTTACCACTGAGACACCTGGGAAGCCTGATGAGGTAAGTAGCACATTTTTGGTAATACAAAAGTAATCTAACCTTTAATATTTAGATTACTAGTGCTAGTAATTTTTCTTAGACTCTGTTTTAAGGACATAATCAGAAATGTTAACAGGAATGTATACACAAAAATCTTCAGGAAGGAAAGCAATCACCTAAACAGATCCACAAGTACTTAATAATAGCATCCCCCATTTTTTTTAAGCAAGAAGAAATATACATGCTAATAACAGAATTACCTCCAATTAGTGAACTTTTATTTCCGGTGTAAATTTTTATACATTTAAGACCTTACAGATAAGCATGTATGACTTCTAATGATTAAAAACATTTTTTAAAACTAAAGAAATATACTGGTTTTTTTTTGAACCTATCAATGTCCCAAGTCACGATACCTGAAATATGACAAGGAAGAGATTCTTTTGTTCACTCTGAGCAGATTCCACTTTTTCCTGCAGTCTTTCTATTTGTTCTTCAAGAGCCCCATCTTTCCTGTCACTGCTTCTGTCATCATCATCACTTCGCTACAGAATGCAAAGGAACAAAAGGAAACGACCATTTAGAATTCCAGTGTATTTAAACCCCAACAAGCAGACCTGAGGATTTTACTGTGCACGATCAAATACTATCTGAAGACTTGCATTCCACAAGAAAAGAACCAAACATACAGGCAAACATCCAACGTCCTGTAAGTGCTTATCTAGGCCAGGGAAATTCAGTGGCACTTGTCCTGGGTAATGGCATTGGGTTTCCTATATAGCAGAATGAATTATGCCTTTTACAGGATAGTCCACTCCAGGAGGAAATGTATGTCACAGTCTTCATTCAAAATGAAAACAGCTTTGGAAAATGCACAGTTGATTCTTATTATTCACGATGGTTGTTTTGTGAAATTGCTGTGAACTCTGCAGTGAACGGTTGCTCCTAGGAGAAATATAGGGCGAGGCTCTTGGGAACCTCTCATCACAAAACTTTAACATAAATCTGCACTGCCCTCACAATAGCCATACATGACTACTGAGCACTTAAAATGTGGTTAGTGTGACTAAGGAACTGATTTTTACATTGTATTCAAATTTTATTAAAGTTACATGTGGCTAGTGGTTATCACATGGACACCACATATCTAGAGAACAGGGTGGTGTGAAGTCAAGTCTCTGGAGTAGGTACACGTATAAAATGGGGATGATGCCATTTACCTTAACAGTGTTTTAGGTTTGTGTAAGTCATTAAACTTGCTTTTACCTTTTTCTGGTAAATGTGCATTAACACTGGAAAACTGTCATGAAGAACACCAGTACTATCTGCTAAATCTCAGGATACATCCAGCTCACTGCTTCTGCCCCACATGGCTACAACACTAAACATACTAATGATACGAGGAGTATTTTATGGGTCCAGGAAAGACTGTCTCCTCTTCCCCTGCTCCCTCCCCAGCCCTGTACCAGGGAAGGGGTGAACACCATCAGTCTTCTCTCTCTTTCCCTCTTGCATCAGAAACTTTTACAGAAACACAAGTGTCCTCCTTCCTTCTCCTTCGGGAAGGCAACAGGATGGTAAACTATGGAAAAAGCAAGCTTTGTGGCTTCCTAACCAGGTTCACCATGCAGGAAAATGACAGAGAGCAGCAGACACCAGTCCTTCCCCTTCCTCCATTTCTACAAACAGCTCTGCATGATTCGGGCTCAAAAAAAAAGCTCCCATCAAGGCAGTGAATATTCTCAATGATTTCTTATATTATTTTCTTTGACCATTTACAGTCGACACAAGACTTACCCGTTTGTGTTGCCTTGCGAGTTTTTCTTTAGCCTCTTCTAGCTCTTTCTGGATCTTCAGAACGTGTTTGTTCATCTTGCGAATTGTGGAGTGCAAGATTTCCCAAACAAACAATCTTAAAGTAATAAGGCATTTGGTTACTGTATGTTAAACTATAAAGAAAATAAGACCTCTCAACTTTTGTAATCTACACATACTTAAGGTCTGATATAGCCTTCTATTCTTTAGGCAGAATAAGGTATATTTCTCCAGCAAGATAATTTTTCCTGTACTATCAATCATGCACACAATCTAGCTCTACCCATTAGATTCAGATGAGCTTCCTGAAGGCAATACTGGGTCCTTGTCATTTTTCTTACTTCCATCCCCTACTAGACACACATAGAACGTATGTGTACATAGTCAATGAAATGGCAAACCAGAGAAAACACCCTAGAAACAAAAATACATTTTTCTCTCTTTTGAGTGTAAACACTATGTATTGTGGTTTTTTTGAAATGGAAACCTAATCTGAGGCTCATTCACATGCTTTATACTAGCACAAACTCAGCCAATTCTCTTGGAACATGTAAGAACCTCATTAGTTGATAATAGCTATCAACTGCTGGGCCTTTAGGAATGAGATACTTAATGTCAATTTTTCAAACTACTCAAGTACCAGGATCACCTGTAGGTGCTTTAAATGTTTATTGCATAAATATGAGTGTGTTTTAAGTAGCTTCTTAACTCCTTTTTATGTCTATAACATTATGTCTCCTAACTCCAGGATATACAGCACAGAAGAGTACTTCCTTCTACAAGTTTTAATCTGGATGATGACAGTTTAGGTGGAATATAATAAAACAAGGTGTAGAATGTTAGCAAACAGGGAAAAGGAGCAGAGTACTTTAACTCTGCATCAGTCAGCTGGTCAGGAAAGGCTTTGCAGAGTTAGAGTTGCAGACTAACTAATTGTTTACAACTAACTAGTTGTAAACCACTAAGGATGATGGCTAACACATACTTGAGTGGTCAGTTTTCTGGGATGTTGCACATCTGAGAATATCCTTCTGTTGCTCTCATTTCTGAGTGCCAACTTGGCTGGTATGATAATCTTAGACCATACTCCTTCACCCTAAAGATTCAGCTGAGTCCTAAGCCAATAACAAATACAGTGAAGAGGATAAAGGTTGTGATGGATATTGATGTCTTTGCAAGTAATGGGTTTCCTATTTTGTGTCATCTCCTGTTGTCCTAGTCCTGATCAGGTATAAAGCCTGTGGACTCTGCTTCATGTATAAGAACCAAACTTAATGAAAGTCTCTTTCCTTTAGGGGGAATGAGTCGAGAGAAGATTTTCTGTGTATTACATCTAGGATTTTTATGACTAAGGTGACTAACCTCCTTCCCCCAGTGGCATTCAGGTGCCCACAGGCTTTCCTCAATCCCTCATAATGTGTACTTAACCTACAATCGACTGATTCCTGCCAGTTCCTAATGTGAACTCCTGCCATATCCCATTGTCTAGTTGAGACCCTGACATACAGCCTGATCTCCCCACCCAACAGTTTGGATCCTTTGTAAGCGTTTCTACTTTTAAGTCCTAATTCACCTTAAGTGTGTGTCCCTAAGAGACACTGCAACCAGACTGGTTGTGTGTATTTCCACTGTGCAAGAATCTCTGCCAAGTCCAGACTGCACCACTGTGATACTAGTATTAACCTGGTCTGAAGCAGAATTTGGAGCTCATGTATAAGAATTCTTAGAGAATAGGAACTTTACCTAGTAAAGTCACGAGATAATTCTGAAGAGAAGATCCAGTTTGCTACTGCAGCACAGTCAACAATCTGTGTACGAATCATCTTATCCACTAGAACAGCAATCATCTACAGTCAGAGGAAAGACGTTCTTCAGGCAAGTCACAGTTATATGTAGGCCACAATAATCCCACTGCTACAGAAGTTAAAACAGGATGGCTGTGAACATTCAGTAGCTATGGAACTGAACAATTGGACCATTAGGTCTCAAGATTTGTTTTCCCTTCTGCTTGGCTCTGGTACTTTTTGTAAGAATACAATAACACAAAGACTGAGCAAAAAGAAACTCTGAATGTTAACACTTAAGACATACTGACCAGATATTTAGTAATACATCTTTTGTTACCTGGATGTTATTGACCGCAGATGTTTCTATTCATTTATATAATAAACTGCTGGCCACAAGCATTAGTTAGTGCAAAAATATCCTGGTTAATAATGCGTCAAAGTTAACCCTAAAGTTTTATCATGAAAAATGTCTTAAATATACTCCAAAATTTATTTTAATGCCTCTTTATAACACATGGTATTAAAATAGTACAGTGAGATTTGAGAAATCTGGGGCCTGTTTAAAAATAAAACTGGATAGATTAAAGAACTATTTCCTACCCAACTGGAGAACCTTCCAAGAAATAAGCATTCTTACTTAAAATGTGTTGAGATATTATAATATCAAACCAAATCATAACACTTGCTCTTTAGAGAATGACTCAAGCATCATTACTTTCACAGCACTAAAATTATACATTTAAAAACTGTTCGAAGGGCACAGTCAAATTTCATGTTCTACAACTAAAACAATGATATCAAGTGCCTTCTTTTTATAGCTAAACAATCAGCATCTCAACATGTCTAATTAGTTTTTACCTGTGGATGGTTCCGCCAGACCTCAAACATGACTCTTAGAACATGTAATTTTCCTTCATCACTTTCAGCTAGGGTTTTGAAGACTTCATGAAACCTTTTCATGGTTGGCGGGGGTGGGGGCAGAAATAGCACATATAAACTTACTGAGCATCTTAATATTTTCAAAGCTTTACAATGTTACTCAACTTCCAGTGCAGTATATAGACACAAAATAACCAAACATTGTTAACCATTAAGTAATATAAAAGGTATGATTAGGAATTCAATTTGTATGGCATTTGTCTCAAAATCTTAGGAGAATTACAAAATACTATCATTAGCCAAGGACTCTAGTTTACTGTGTATTTAAGGATAGATGAGAGCCAAGGAATAATCTCCTAACACAAGTATAGTATTCTGCCTGCATCTGTGGGAGCCCTGCATGTCTCATAGACTTGGAAGTTGAGATGGGGTGAGGAGTCTAGTTTCTCTGCCTGATTGGGAAGAATACCTATATGTTCCTTCTTCATTTAGACTGTATGATGAGTTAAAAAGTTCTGTCTTTAGATGCCAACCTTTAGGTGGCTCCCAAAAACGCAGCTGGCTTTCAATTCTGCTCACCCTCTTTTTAAAAAGATCCTTGGACAAGCTGGGAACTTTTTGACTGTCCTATGGACCCAGGTTTTTGTTTCTCTAAAGGTTTATGTGAAAAAATGTACACTTTATATATACATGCAAACCACAGACAGGAGCCATAGGATGGGAATTTTAGCTACCACAAACCAAAACCCATTGTATCAAATTATATGATACTATTAAGATCTTTATATTCAATAATCTTAAGGTAAAAACTACTACACCACTGGTATTCATCCAGCAAAGTTTTAAACCCTCAAGAGAGCATGTGTGTCTGGTTGTACTTACTTTGCAAGAGCACTGAAGGAGTGGCTGAATGACTTGGCTGCTAAGTGTAGCAGAGTCTGTACAAAGACTTCTATTTTCAGTGGGTTAAAGCTGAATCCTTCATCTGAACAACAGTCCACAGTAAAGAGAGTTAGGAAGATTACGTATAGGAATTCTTTGGCCCCTAACCTGTATTGCTAAACAGATGGCACACTCATATACAAATATTAAGTCCCACGTTCAAGCAATGTCTCAGAGAACTAACAGACAATAAAAGACCATCACTGATTAATCGCATATCCTCAAAATATAAAACTAAGCATGACCTTAATTCTGAAGTTTTTGGGGATTGTTTCCCAAATTCTTCTATATGATCCATTTCTTTTTACAAATACCACATAGATTTCTTTGTTCTTATCTCTCTACATGGTGGCAAGATAATATAGTAAAAGAAAAAAATACAGTAAGCCCTTTATACTTTAGGTCCATGTCCTAAGATGTCTGACAATGTCTAGATTTTAACATTCTGAATTATACTTTCTAAATACATACTAACATAATACAAATTTCTTAGAAAAATCTAAACCAAATCTGAGTAATAATCTAAACACCATTAATATTTTAAGTCATTTTTCTCTGTACCTCATTATGTACAGATCTAACAAAATTTTCCTCCTAAATGGTTACCCCATTGTCCCAATAGACTTTATCTGTTTCACTAATTTGTCTTTTTTTGAGTTATTGTAGTTTCCAAGATGTTTTAATAGATGACAAAGCAAGTCCCTCTCATGGCTTTTTGTCTTATCTTTTGTTGAAGATAAACTTATAGTTCAATTTGAAGAGAACATCCAACTTTATAATACACCAAGTCTTCCTGTGCAGGAACCTCTCTAAAGTGAAAGCAGGCAATGTTTAAGGGATCAGATACCTGTGTTCTGGGGAATAACTGACAGGCTGTCAGGCTAAACAAATATACTGTATGAGAATTATGTTTCTACTTAAACCTGGCCCATACATAGTTCCATTCAACAAATATTTAACTCCCTTACCATCATCATCATCTTGATTAGGATTAGGGACGTCTTTCAGAATGCTGAAGATTTCATCATTGGTTGCTTTACTTTTAAAGGCAACAGCTAAACAGAGGGCAACTGAATGTCCAGGAAGAGAGTCTAAGCACAGAATGCAAAGAGTTAAATAGCTGAAAAAAAAAAAAAATCACTTTCTTTTAAAACAGAGTACTCTCTATCCTAAGGTCAATATTTACTCTGTATAAAGATAACCACATATGAAAGTTTCATTCAATATGTCAGTGGCTTTTCACCTAAAATAAGGCGTAATAGGTTTATTGCCTCAATATTTCCTTAAGAACACGGAGCTAAGTGAAATTCAGAGTGTGAGACAGGTACGGATCTTCCTCAGGAAACACAGCTGCAACTCTCCTTTGATGGTCTCAAATCCCTAGGCCTCTGTAAGCTGAAAGGCTGAGAATCAATGTATTTCTCTTTCATTTTGGTCAATGTGCCTCCTTTTCCCTAATACAGTGGAAACTAAGTTTGGGTTTGAACAAGGTGAAGGCTGCCAACTTAAGACAGACTCTTTTCTCTTTTGCTGAATCCACATATATGAATCTACATAAGCCAGATGCTCGTGTGCTGTGACTCCACATGTTTACTGTTGGTTAATATCTGTCAGGTCCTTACTGTATACTATCTGTGCTAATACATATTGTATGGCATCACCAGAGCAAATGGAAATCTACTTTTAATGTAAGATAGACAAAGAGATAGCAAAAAAGGCAATTCTGACACAGAATATGAGTTACTAAGCACTTGGAATGAATAAAGTCAGTTCCAACAATTCACATGTACTCTGTACTTTTCTTGAAAGTGGGAGAGAAAGGGAAGAAAATTCCTCAACCATCAACAAGTCTACATTCTAGGTAAGGAACCAAGATACTCACATAAAAAGTAGCCAGAGAGTAACATGAAACTGGCTTGCTAAAGGTTAAGAAAATATTTACAAGAGTGGAGCTTGGGCTAGATCCTGGAGAGAGAACAGGAATCAGAGAACAGAAAGGGATAATGGTACAAACAAAGGTAAAACCAAGAATGAGAAGCATGGAAAAAACAAAGGAAGTGGGCTTGGCTGGAGTGGAGATTCATTTGAGAAGAAGTGACAAATAAAGTAGAAACAATAGTTAGGTGGGCCTTAAATGCTAGGCTGAAGGCTGAGTTATTTCTGTGGAGAAAAAAGAAAGCTCAGTGTTCAACAGAAGTCTGAACTCTTTGATATCAAAGATGTATCTTATGGTTCTCTGAGCCAGTATAAAGCAGAAATCAAAACGTGGCACTTGTAACTACATCAAGCTTTGCTCTTTGCAGAAAACACAGTGATCAAGAACAAGGCTGCTCAGTATTTAAGTCTGGGCTTTACCTCTTTGAAGCCATTCCCTCATTGTAAACTGGTGTTAAAAACATACCTATTTCTCACGAGTTTTGTTTTAAGGAATAAGTGACACAGTAACATAGGAAATGGAATACTCAGCACTGGAACCAAGTTTTGTTTCAAGGAAAACAGGTGTAGTCTGAAGTGCAGGTGGAGAAGCAGGGATGCAACATGACAAAGCAAGGGAGAGGAGTGAGTTTTAAGCTACAAAGAACTGCTACACAACATGAAGTGGAAGGCTCACAGAGGAGCTGAGTTCAGTGCCACGTAAAAAGCCTAACTTGGTAACTCCACACCTACCTCTCTACCACTGCTCACCGGTGCACAACCTTCCCTCCAGGAAGTGTAAAGCACAATATGGCGTATCAAATTAAACAGTCCCTGTGATTTACAGTCCAAATCTCAGAAGTGACATGACCAAAAAGAAAAGTATGTTTAAGAATTTACTTCTAGACTAGGGGCACACTGCAGGTAAAACACAGTCTCTATGTGCGCCTATGTCCCACACCTGTACTGTTAGCAGACGATACATCAATTCATGTAAGCAAAATTGCCATGACAAACACATATGTTCATTTTAGTAAGTTCTGGCTATAAATTCATCTTGCTATACTTAACAACACTTAAAATGTCATGAATAAAACATTATAAACAATATTAAAAACAGTTATAAGACAGTAATAACTAAGTAAATCACAGTAAATGTTTAAAATTATGACAGGGCAAATAAAACAAGAGGCTGGTGAGAAATCACCTTGCAAACAGAGAAAATATAAACCCAAGAAGAGAAATAATTCACTTTCTCCACCTTAGATAACTGACTTAATACTTGCATTAGTACCTTTGAAAAACACAGGATTCATTACTTACTGCTACTTTCATCTCCATACTTGTAAATGCAGGTTGGGTTTGCAGGACATAGAGCTGAGAAGGTAGGAGGGACAAAATCTAATATACGCTGATGGTAAGACAACCTACAACACAAATAAAAGCCTCAGAAAATACCATTCACCAGTTTCATTCTTTGGTAATATCCAACTTTACTCAGAAGATCAACACCCTGCACTCAGTTGACAACCAAGAAGTAAAGGGGCAACAAGTCGTTTTAACTCCTGTCTGGCCAGCACACCAGAACTCACGTCTTCTTCAGAACTTTCTGGTTTGTACCGAGATGTGGGCCAGTGGGTCTACAAGCCCGGTGGCCAAGGATGTGAGGTGGTGATGGTAGGGTGGGATGAAGTGAAGGAAACAGTTTGTATGGTTGGGAGATTGGTTATATTGTAATAGATAAATACTTATCAAGACTGTGGGAGACAAGTTTCTTAATGTCTGCCAAAGTACTTAGAAATCATGGCAAAGAGGAAGGCTAGGAAGAAAAATTATATGTTGGGTTGGAACTGGAAAGATACACACATCTAGGTGGATATAAAAACAGACTTATGTATGTATGAGTATATGTGTGCATAAATATATTCACTATGCTTGTCCATCTCGAGGGCAGAAAACAAGTAACACCCAATAGCAATAAACACATCAAGTGTCCAGACCTTGCTACTTAAATATCATGCTCCACTAAAAGAAACTCGGCCTCTATGAATGGCTAGATGATTCCAGGAAAGGGGCAAGGAAACATAAGAAGAGCCTGGAACGTCTGTGCCAGAAATAAGGAAATGCTCAATGAATGGAGGGGGAACATTAAAGAAAGGAAAAAAAACACACAAGGCACAAAGGACTCCCAATGGACAGATCAGGGGCAATCTGAGCATCAAATTAGTAATGACAGCAATGAACTATAATCCACTGAATGAAATAGTCTCTACTGATATATAAACACAGGAATTAATAAACAGGTAAAAAAGGAAAGCTCTTTCTTACAGTAGAAAGCAAACTAATGAATGTAGAAAGAATAATGGAAAAAGGGAATCATCACCTGAGGATCATCATAGTGGTGGCAAATAAAAGTACGAGTTGCAGTGGAGATCTGATGTAAGACGGGAGTGTTACCTCAGGATATTTCCCACAAAATATTAATCAACTACAAAGGGAAAAATGGGGAGTTTGAGGTTGAGAAGCCTGACATGGCCATATAATCAAGATTAACATGTTTAGTGGTGGACAATGCGAGACTTGAATCCTGAGGATGCACCAAGGCAACACAACAAAGTAAGGGCCGCATTCTTTAAAACTGACAATAACGTGAACGAGAAAGAATAATAGCAGTTCAAGGTGAAGGAATCAGAAGAAAATGACAATTAAATGCTATACATGCTCCTGGATAGAATTCTGAACCAGAAAGGAAAAACTATTGTTGGGATGGTTGGCGAAATTTCAGCAGCATCTGCGGACTGTATAGTGGTGTTACCGTATCAGCTCACATCCTGATCTGGAGGGCTGTATGCTGGTCATGGAGAAGTGTTTTCTTGTTTGGGGGAAATATACAACCAAGTATTAAAGGATGATCAGACATCATATCTACAACTTGTTTTCAAGAAGTTCAGAAAAAGACCAATATAAAGGGTAGATATTATACAGAGAGGGAAAAAAGACTAGGCATTAGAACAAATGTAGTAAAATGTTAACTAGGGGATCGAGATGAAAATGATATAGAGTTCTATTTTGGCAACTTTCCTAAAATTTGAAATTATTTCAAAGTATATTTGACAAAAATAAACTTTTTGACTTAATTCACATAGAATCCAGATGGCACGGCTGCCCTAATTTTTCAGCCTAAATCTGAAAGGGTACTTGGATTTTAAAAATGATATTCTGGACATACATTCAGAGAAGGGAAACCTCCCCCACAGAAATGAGACAGCCTAAGCTAAGGAGAAAACACAAAGAACTTACCTCATACATTTTTCTAGAACTTCTCTTACAAACTTTGGTTTGGGACTTTCTGGATCTTGAGTAAGACAATCTGACCTAATGACAAAATACAGTTTTACAAGTTCTTACAAATAATCCGCATCTATATCTACCTTGTATTTAGCTGCAAATAGTTCCCTTCTACCTAGATTATTTCATTTATATACATATATATATAAAACTAAATCTTTCAGATCACAAAAAAGATTGCTTTTATATTATAGTTTTAAATATTACTTTTTAAAATGGTAAACTGTAGAGAAAAGACAGATATAACACTACTTACCAATCTTCCCAGCTCCAACGGAATTGGAAGTTACTTAGATGATGGGAAAACCAATTAATAAACCTACACAAAGAAGGGAGGGGGTGGAAAAGGATGAATGGTTGCAGTTTATAATAGGAATTCACATAATTCTTCAGACAAATAAGACCCTATTTTCACCCTACCTACAGCTGTTACTTTCTCCTGCCACCTACCCTTCTCTGTGCAAATCCTGCAACTCATCTTCTACTTCAAAAAAATAATAGTCCCCATCTCAGTCCTCCTAACAGTGCTATCCTTTTCAGGAGAATAACAGATACGACTCAAGTGCCTGTTTTATATCAAGAACCTTATGTATGCTTATATTATATAATTAATTCTCACAGTAACTGCTGAGGGATGTATTATTCCATTTAATTGACAATGAAACCGAGCTGTGAGGTGCAAAAAAAGATTAAAAACATTTTATAAATGCAAGAGCCAAAGCACAGTCTTTCATTATCATACCATGCCCTTTTTACCACAAACAACAAAACATACCATCAAAGCCCCTTTTTCTCTTAAAGACACCCCTGATCTAACTAGATAGGGATCACTTTAGTATACTATATAATGCTGTGAAATTTGTAAGAGCCCAGTAAATACTTGCTGAATGAATGGCATAGTTGGAATGCCCAGAGCAACTGGCAGTTTATTAATTAGACTGGGTAAAACCTCAGCAGACACCTTAAAGCATATCCCTTATGTCCCTATAATTTCAATCATTAAAACTACTCAAGATAATAGGTCAACACTCAGGGTAGCCTTTTCTCATAGTTTTCAAATATTGCATTTGAACAATGGACATGACAGATTATGGAAAATATGCACTATCTGTTCTGAGCTAATTTGGGAAAGTGACAGAGTAAGAGAGCATATTAGCTAACAGAGGCAGTAAGATCTCACCCAAAAGACAACAGTGGGCATACCAATTAACACAGCTGTAAAAATCCAATATGGTCTTTTGTATAAACCAAGTCTTGAAGTTGTAGTCATAGAGAAGTTAATTATTTTAGAAACAGACACTATCTATAAACAAATACATAATATATAAACATAATAAATATACAGGATTAGACTCTGCTTCTACATATGAATCAGCATAAAGTCTATTTTAAAAGCTTACCTACCTAATTACAAAGGGAAAGTGTAACCATACCAAAGCACCAAACAAATAAGCAATGAAATTAAAGAAAACTTGAGCAAGGGTATCATTTCATATTGAAAATTAAGACTAGAAAGTGAAATGCTATATTACAACAAGTATGAGCTTTATTATATATAGGATTATTTGGAGGAGGCAAGAAAGAAAAACCAACTTGGACATTCTTAAAAGGGCAAATATTTTTCTGATTAAATACTTTAATAAAGTACAGGGAGTAGAAGCTGCTAACACTCTATAGAAATAAGGCAGGGACTTCCCTGGTAGTACAGTGGCTGAGACTCCACGCTCCCAATTTAGGGGACGTGGGTTCGATTCTTGGTCAGGGAACTGATCTCACATGCAGTAGCTAAAACCCACCACAGCCAAATATTTAAAAAAAAAAAAGGTGGGGGGGTGGGGACAATACTATACCTGTCTACACATGTAGTATTCATCGTGTCCAAACGCATATATAACATTTCAGTTGCCTGTGCAAGCTGTGAATTTCAGGATAAGGAAACTATACTCTCTTTGAAAATAAATCTGTGATAGAAAAAACAAGTAACATTTCCTAGAAGTCTATGAAATGACCAGTAATTCTTTTCAAGTAACTGATCTTTGAGGTATCAATGATATACAGTAACACCTGACCTTATACACCTATGAAATCAAGATAATAAACATTTACATCACCTCCAAAATTGCCACATTCTCCTTATAATCCATCCTCCCTTCTTCCCATTTATGCCCCCAAGCAAATATTGGTCTGTTGTCATTACATTATTTGCATCTTCTAGGATTCTGTGTAAATGGTATCATATACTATAAATTCATATTTGTTTAGCATCTTTTATTCAACATATATTTTGCAATTCACTCATGTTGATGCCTGCACTGAAAATCTGTTTGTTTTTTTTTTAACGTGAGTAGTATTCCATTGTATAATTGTAACAAAATTTGCTTATCCATTCATGTATTGATGGATATTTGGATGGTTTCCAGTTTTGGGTTGTTGCACATAAAGTTATAAACATTAATATTCTTAGGCCAACAGTCAAAGAGTAGAGTGGCTGATTGTATGGTATATGTGATTTTTAACTTTTAAAGAAATGCCAAACTGTTTTCATGAAGTGATTTGAACCCACCAGCAGAAATATTTAATAATCTTGTAAAGCCAGGCCAAATAGAGTATGTTTAAAAACAAAGGAAAGGATACAACTTGGGGTAGAGAGCCAGGCTGAAGTTTGCACAGTTCAATGAGAAGTGTCGTGTACATCACATCGATATGAGGTGGTGCCGGAAGTTGAAACAGCTCTGCAAAGATCACCTACAAGGGAATCACGAGTCAGCACTCAATTCAACAGCTATCCATGCACTTCTACTATTTAGAAAGACCTCAGTGTTCTAAATTTTGTGATATTCATAATTTTAAAAAGTAACTTTTTAACCTTAAATACTCTGCTCTCTAAAACACAAAGACCTATGATTGAATACCATAATGAAGATTTCTTATCTCTGTAACTCAATCAATAAGAATATGCAAAAATTAATGCTTAGCTGATATTTCCAGAGAATTAAATTTCAACTGTGAAAGTATCAGAGTTAGTTCAGGGAGGTAGTTTACTAAGGACTCATAGAACCATCAGAATTTCAGCTCTATAAGAAATAAAAGCCCTTTGTAGACTCTGAGGATGGGATCAGTAGATAGTTAAGTCATTCTGCACAGTTACTACCTTTTTGGTAGTCCCAGACATTTTGGCCATGCTCTTGTTCAGAAACTTGTTTTCATCCTCCATATATAATTTGTGGGCCACGTACCTAGACTTCTAAAACCTAGTTCGCATTCCTCCTCACTCCCATCTCCCACACTTTTGTATGAATTTCTATACATTTTGCAGATTTTAAAATGTGACTTACGTTTTGCACTTCAATTGACATGTCAGTGAGTGAAATCCATTAGCCTAGGCATGCTCTCAAGTTTTGTAAAGACAGAACAGATGCACTGTCTGTCTACAGTGCACAGATGCACTACCCCACTGTTCACACTGGTGGAGTATGAATAAAAAGTGAATTAAAGAACACACTGTAATTATGTTCATGCTGAGCGTTTTAACATAAAGGAATAATATAATTGACAGTTTGACTCATGTATCAAGTGAAAATACTGTTTTTTGGGAAATAAATTTCTATAAGGTGTTCAACTGTACTAATATCCTCCTCTATATGAGTTAATATGAAATCAAAAGCATTATCTATTCTTTTCACTTCCAAAACAATTGGCTCTTTTGATTTCTAAGAATAAATAAGGATTTGTATTTCCCTACCCTTGTGATACAGGAAATAATATACTAGTCCAGAGTACGCTAGTAGTAAGAAACCAGATAAACACAGTTAAAAAATGGGTTATCTGCCTAAAGAATATTATAAAGTATTTAAGCCGCTTATACATATATTCCCTGGAAAAGGAAATAGTAACCCACTCCAGTATTCTTGCTTGGAAAAGTCCATGCACAGAGGCGGCCTGGAAGGCTACAGTCCATGGGGTCACTAAGAGTTGGATACAGCTGAGCACACAGACATGTGCACGCACGGACACATCTGTTAAGTGGACAATGTACTGCTAGAGTTAGAGATAACTTACATTATCCATGATAACTATCCTTGAATGAAGACATACTATATAAATAAATTATAGGCAACTCAAAATTTTGTTTGGTTACTGGGCTTAACCTCCTCTTTTCTCTTGACTAACATGGTTAACAGAGCTCCCAAACTGAAAGCAATTTCCTCTTTTCTCTGTTAATTTTCATTATCTGACAAGCAGCGAGAACAATAACAAAAGGCCAAAAGTAGATTACACTTTACAGTCAACAGAAAGGTTCTGAGACTTTGAAACAAGCTCCATCTGGAATGCATACCTCAACTATGTGGTAGTTCAAGGGGATCTTGTTCTTCCCAGGATAACTCACCAGCTGTGCAGCACTATAAAAAGTGTAATTTAAGTTTAGTGAGTATACACAGATATATGAAAAACCAAATAAGCAGTTTCAAAAACAGAGTGTGTAGATATAAAGGAAATATTTTCTGAAATGTTCTAGATTTCAGTTACTTCACCTAACTACAGCACAAATTATTTTTTCTACCCTAAGGGAAACTCTTTAATGTATGTCCAAAATTCCTTGAAAGATCAGAAAGAATGTAAATAATAGTAAGGAAGTACATTCAGGTCTACTAACTTAAAAAGTTTTATATGGTAGACTATCCCCAAAATGCTATATTCCTTTCCGTCTTAAAATCCAAACTGAAACCTTCCAAGGTTTTAGAAAACATTAAAAATAAACTTTTCCAAAGCTTGATGTCTAACTGCTACGAAACAGAGCAAAACCATTAGTATTCATTTATTCCTGCAACATTCATCCCCAAAATAGCTTGTCACTCAAATTAATTTATCCAGAACATATGGCAAATATCCACATAAAAGAGCAGGCATCATATGCATAACACTTTAAAGCACTACAGTACTATACAGCATCCAGAAAGTACTATTTGAAGGTGAAGTGCCGCCAGAAAGCAAGTCAAGTGTTTTTGAAATTGGTCTTAGTGAGACGGAAACCAGGAAGAGGAAGACTTTCTTACTGTTAACATACATTTTGCTCTTTCTAAATCATCAAGATTGCTACTTTTCCGCCACACTAGTAAAGTACCACGAAAAGCATCTTACCAAGTCTTCCTTTCCTTCCAATGGGACTTAATGATGCAGTGAAGATTCTCTTCTATTACAAATCTTTCCACTGAATGACTCCCTGGCATTACAGGACCCTGGAAGCAAAACAACAGCTATATACTACAGACCCAGACAAAATATTTTTCATTTAACAAAATACATAAGAGTTTATTATGTTCCAGATACTTTTTATATTGGATGCTGAGGATAAAAGTTCACAAACATGAAAGCTCTGTATTTCAACAAATTTTATTTGTGTTCACCTACCTACAAGAGAACTAGAATATCAGTTATAGTTTTTCTTCTACCTGACACTACTATCTCTGCCCACCTCGTCTTAAATGATTAACTAAATCATTAACTTAAATGCAAACTAAATAATTTTTTGTATATTATTAGCCCTTGATTTATTTTTTTACACAATGAGACTGGATTACTTCCATAAAAAACATGGAGATGGTGCTTCCATGGTGGCTTGATGGTAAAGAATCCACCTGCCAACACATGGGACATGTGTTTGAGCCCTGATTCGGGAAGATCCCACGTGCCGCAGAGCAACTAAGACCACAACTACTGTTGTGCACCGCGACTACTGAGCCCAAGCTCTAGCTAGAGCCCAGGAGCAGCAACTGTTGAGTCTATGTGCTGACTACTGAACCCTGCATGCCCTAGAATCTGTGTTCCGCAACGAGAAGCCACTGCAATGAGAAGCCCAAGCACTGCAACACAGAGGAGCCCCCACTTACCGCAACTAGAGAAAAGCCTGCACAGCAACAAGATCACGCACAGCCAAAATAAAATAAATTAAAAAATAAAACTGGAAAAAAAAACCAAACACATGGAGAGGGGGAAATTTTATTTAACACTATGTAGATATAAAAAATCACATATACGTTGAAAGATATCCACACTATGTTGTTTTTAAAAAGGTTAAAGAACATTATCTATGTATTGTTTAATTTTTAAAAATATGCATAGCAAACAGGTTCAATGCATTTATTTTTATTTACTTTTTTATTCACCACTGTAGACTCTTAATGGTGACTTTTACTTTACGATTTCTAATTAAAAAAGAAAAACAAACTTTTTTTGAAAGACCAGAACTAAACAACCAAATCCTCTTAAGATATCTTGTATATTTACGCTCTTCTGGCAAAGGATGATGGGCACATCACAGAAGCATACCAATTACAAACAGTACAGGAGAGGCAAATTTTGAGGTCCTATTCTAATGTTCCCTTTGCACAAATAAATACCTAATCACAAAGATTCTAATAGTCTTATTGTAAAGTAGACTTCCAATTACATATACCTAATTAGACCATTACATAAAGTTGACTAAAAGCATTTTATTATATATGGAATACTGCAAGTGGGTAGCAAGTTGATAATTCTGTATTTATAACCGATTACCCTGGGTCGGGAAGATCCCCTGGAAATGGCAACCCATTCCAGTATTCTTGCCTGAAGAATTCCATGGACAGATGAGCCTGGCAGGGCTACAGTCCATGAGTCAGACATGACTTGAGCAACTAACACTAACTAACCCATTACCCAACACTATTTACTCTAAGATAGGGTACACATACACTAAAATTTCACTGATCAAAAGCAACTTTCCATAGAATAGAAGAGAGAAGGCGGGGGAAGAAAACTCAAACTTGACCTTAGGTGGTAATACAGGTTCTTATGCCAGTGGTTCTCAACCGGGGGCAATTTTGCCCCTAAGGGAACATCTGGCAACCTCTGGAGACATTTTTGGTTGTCACAACTGACATGCTACTGGCACCTAGAAGGTAGAGGCCAGGGAGAATTTTAGGCATCCTACAATTCATAAGACAGCCTCACAACTAAGGATTCCCCAGCCCAAAACATCAGTTGTGCTGAGGTTGAGGAACTCGGCTCTATGCTGACTGGAACATACGAGCAACAGGTGTGACAGAGAGCCTTGTGGGCTCTAGTCCACGAGGTTATGAAGAGTCAGGCACGACTACACCACCACTACCACATGGCACTTTAGTTAGGTGAGTTTCTATTCAGCACCGATCCAGTGATCACTATGCTTGCTGCTTGGGTATTAAAGTTAATACAGTCATTTACATAAATGGGATCGCTACGAGTCGGACACGACTGAGCGACTTCACTTTCACTTTTCACTTTCATGCATTGGAGAAGGAAATGGCAGCCCACTTGGGTGTTCTTGCCTGGAGAATCCCAGGGACGGGGGAGCCTGGCGGGCTGCCGTCTATGGGGTCACACAGAGTCGGACACGACTGAAGTGACTTAGCATAGCATAGCATAGCAAAGTATAAAGGCTATCAACAACTTGACCTCATAATAAAAAATATATATATTTAAGAACTATAAAGTCAGCTTATACGCATCTTTGGGATTTTTAAACACTACTGAGCACTTACCATGTGTCATATATCATTCTGTATACCTTATGTGTGTATATTAATAATTTAATCCTCATTACAACTTTGTGAGCTATATACTAATCATTATTCTATTTAGGAAACTAAGGTAAATAACTCACTCAAGAACGCACAGCTGGGATATGCCTAAATCGGGATTAAAACCCAAACCAACCTGGCTCTTGAACCTATACTTTTCAATTGTACACCATGCTGTCTCTTCATTTATACAAGCTAAATATGATTTCTCACATAATGAGGTGATTCCATTCACTGAATTAGACGTTAACCTCACTGCCACTGACCCTCTGAGACAATGAACGACTCAAAATTGAAATGTCCCGCAGGCATAATTCCAACAAGATGAAACCATAAGTACAACATAACCCAGGCCCTTTGAAAGAAACCTTTGCTGACCATGCACGTACCTCAGGATCATCTGTGTAATCAAACATTCTGAAGATGACCCTCGGCATCGGGTACACCGAGTCTTCAGTGTGAGGCGGCGGTGTGAACGGAGGCAGGTTGTGCTGCAGGGCTTCACACAGGATGCTGTCAAAGGCAAGATAAGGTCTTAGGATGTGCCGCTCCTGCCAGCGATCCTTTTTCAATTTCTGAATCTGGGCCCAGAGGCAATCTAAATACTAAAGACAGATTAATGTTTAACAATTAATAGATATTTGGAGGCTAGGTGAAATAACATTTTGACCAGACAAAACCAAAAATCTACTACCTTCTAAAACACAGGATACAAAAGCAAGCTAACTTATTAAACACAATACAAAAGAATAGTGCTATGTTTCTGCACACGTTTTAATTACTTTACAGAGTCTGGGGCTGTTATATCTTATTTTCTTAAATTGGGCATTTAAGTAAAAAATACATTAACTCTATGATATCTGGAATCCCACAGAATAGGTAACATTCTAAGGACATTCTAATATTTATTAAAAATACACTATATGCCTAGGGCTATGAGGAGCTGAACCCCTGATATGAAGTATGAAAACATAGCTATGGTATACAAATGTGATGACTGAGTATGTCAGAGATTAAGAACCTACTCTGACTGTGCTTGTATCTATCACAAGAGACTGAAGTCAATTTACCTCTTCTTGCGGATGTGGTTTCTCTGCAGTCCATACTTGTAACATGGGTACATGAGTCTTTTGGCGTCTTCTAAAAGTTAGAATGAAAATCTACATTCAGGTTTTTAAAAACATGAAAAGATGTTCAGTTGCTTTCATAATTAAGAAAATGCAAATTATGGGAGTGAAACATTTTAACCTGTCAAATTATCAGGTATCAGAATCGTTGATAATGTATTGTATTGCCAAAATGTAGGCAAATACACAGTTTTGAAAACACTGCTGGCAAAAGGCTAACTGATAAATAATCACTTTAGAAGAGATCTGCAAGAGTAAAATCTCTTTGGAAGGCAATCTGACTAAACAATCTATCAAAATTAAAACTGTTAAAAGACACTTCAACCTAGTAATGCCATTTCTAAAAATTCACATAACCCACAAACACATTTGCACATGTACACAAAGACATATGTACAAAGATATTCACTGAAACGCAATTTAAAATAACCAAAGACTTGCAATAGGCTCAATGTCTACCAACAGGAAACGAATTAAAGAAATTATGGCACATTAAATGAGTTGAATACCATACAGCTGTTAAAAGAATGACGTAGAGCTAAATATTTTACACAACAAATCCAAACTGTATTAAGGGGGGAAAAGGAAGTGTGCATAGAAGAACAATCTGTATACTGGACCATCACTTGTATAAAGAAGAAAAGGATATATTCAAATGTTAGAACATTCACACTTTTATTTTCATTCTTCTTTTGCAAACATGTATATATTATTAAATATAAAACTACAACTTTTGAAAAATATAAAACATTTAAAAAATATTGAAGGTAGCTTAGTATAATGAGAAAGCAAATTTTTATCTTTAGACTTCTTCAGCTTTATTTGTAACTATGTAGATATTAACAATATCCAAAGAGGTACCTACTAATAGAAAACCAAACTTAAAACAGAATTCCCTGGGCAAAACCTTAAGGGGACACAAAACCATTACCATGCTGCTGTGCCCTTACTTAAGATAGCTTTCAGTGCTGGCAAAGATTCGGTCCATCTCTGCATCTTTCTTTTCATACAATTCCTTTCCAACCCAGGGCAAGGACGACAGAAACGCATACACGTACCAATCCCGCCGCACCTGAGGAAGTTTTTAAAAGGTGCCTTTAAGATAGGTGCTAGTGAAGTTTCATTCACGTCATATTTATTCCTGAATGAAATCCTATGGACACGATTTAATAGGGCTAATGAAGACGTCGGCTCATTCAGAGCATCTTCAGATATATTAGTTTTAATCTTATTAGGCAGAATCATTTAACTAATATACATATGTCATGAGGATCGACCATTATGCCAGCTGGCTTAACTTTCAGGTATTAAGAATTTTATAATGTAATATCTATTAATCTTTTTTTTTTTTTTTTGCTAAAGGGCTATTAGTGAAAAATTCCTCATAGCATATGAATGAAATTCAGCACAAGGGGTTTTCTTACCTGAGGCACATCTTCTTCCTGAGTTACACTTACAAAATTTTCAAACATAGCAACCATTGATGGGGCAGCAATGACATGACAGTTCACAAGATCAGATAGAAAACGGACCTATTGGGGAAAGCAATTGCTATTAAATCTAAATGTCCTTTATAATATTTATAACACAAGCATTTTGCCCCAGGACCAAATCTAGATCACTACCTGTTTTTTAAGGAACCTGTAAATTAAGAATGGTGTTTTAGATATTTAAAGGCTTGGAATAAACCAAAATAATATTTTGATTCCTACAAATTATATGAAATTAAATTTCAGTGTCCACAAATCAATTGTTACACAGCCACATTCATTTGTTTACATGTAGTCTTTGGCTGCTTTTGTGCTCTAACAGCAGAGCTGAGGCGTTGTTAAAGAGACTATATGAAGGACAGGAATCCACATCCACAGCTTTACATTTATACTAGCCTAGGAAGTCAAAGTGAAAGTCGCTCAGTTGTGTCTGACTCTTTGCAACCCCATGGACTATACACAGTCCATGGAATTCTTTAGGCCAGAATACTGGAGTGGGTAGCCTTTCCCTTCTCCAGGGATCTTCCCAACCCAGGGATCAAACCCAGGTCTCCCGCATTGCAGGCAGATTCTTTACCAGCTGAGCCACAAGGGAAGTCCACTAGACTAGGAACCTAAACTGTAATATTCTAGCTACTACAACCAATAATCTTTTTTGTTTGGTTGTGAAAACTCTTTACTGGACCACAGAAATGGAAACGAAAAAAATTCATTGGGTGTCCTTTGTGTGCCACTGCTAAGCACCATTCAAGTCTCTGTCAAATGGGAGCTCGTAGACTAGTGGGATGTGCACGATCTTGACCCAAAAGGATGACTCCTATACTAGAAAATAAAGAAAAGAGTGCTCTAGAAACAGGGATAAAGGGAGTAGGGGAAAACATCATAAAGCAGGTAACAATCAAACTAGGTCATGAAAAATCAGTAAAGTATCCTCAAGTGGAGAGGCTTCTAAACAGAGAGGTTCAAACACAAGGTGTGTTCAGGGACCCACAAGTAATTCTGATAGAGCTGGGAATATATGGAATGCAAAGAGAAACAGATAGGGGCAACCATGACAGGTCAAGCTTAATGAAGTTTGAACTTAATCTTATAGTCTAATCAGTGTCCAACTCTTTTGATTGTATATTCAGTAGAAAAGAATTTGATCACATACCTTCAACACACACATATATTTATTCCTAATATACTGAGGCCCACTGTCTATACATATTAATAAGGCTGTCAGTCTATATGTTACATATTAATAAAGCTTAATTCCATTTCCATTTAAGAAGGCATGAACTACACTAGAGGCCCTGGAGACAGAGGAGAAGGGACAGACTGGAGAGAAATTTATGAGGTAGAACTGACAGGGCTTGGGGACTGCTTAGAGTATGACAGGGCAAAGGGAAGACAAAAATCAATGCTCAGGTTTTTGGGCAGCTATCCAGTAAATACCAGCCACTTGTGTGGGTTGGGGTGAGGACTAAGAAAAGGAGGTATGAATAATGTATTAATTTAGGGATAAACTTTCAGGCAAGATACCTTAGGGCTATCTAGGAAGTATCCGGAACATGGGTCTGGAGATCAGGAGAAATGTTGAAGCAGGAGTTAAAACTATAGTGGGGAAGGGGAGGGTCATCAAAATAAATAGTTTACAAACCTATGAGAGAGAATGGGAATGCTTTAAAAGAGAATATTTGAAAAAAAGTGAAGTGAGGACAGAATTCTGAGAAACGCAGAAATTTAAAAGGGGCAGAGGAAGCTGACCCAGAAAAAGGAGCCTGAGAAATAAAACACAGGTGGCAGCAGGAGGGCCTGAAAAAAATGGTGCAGCAGCAACCAAGAGCTAAGAAGCATAAAGCATCGTTTATTATAAGGAGGTCAACCTGGATTTAGAGTTAAAAGAAGCCGTATCACTGGACTGGTAATGAGCTCTGTATCTTTAAGAAGAATGGTTTCAAAAGGGCAGCTGTTATGGTGAGTGGAGAACTGTATTTCAAGAGAAAAGATAAATTATTTGGTTGTAGCTCACCTCTCTACTCCATTCCGACACTAAGTTCATAACATACCAAAAACCTCTCAAAAGTCAAAAAGCCAAAAACTTACCAAATATACAGCTTCATTATAATTGTTTGATTTCAATGATTCTTTCAGTTGGCGAATCATGGCTTCTACAAATTCTCCACCAAAGTTGTAATTCCTGGCATTCAGTAGTCCAACTAATGTTGTATAAATGGTCAACTTCTCAGGTAACAGACGTGCACTGATTTCAGAAGCCAGTACGACAAGAAGATCCAAACAACATTAAGTTGCTGAATTTTATACAATTTTTTAATCATTTTATTAACTCTAGAAAAGCATTACATTTAACTATTATTTTAAAACTACTTCGAAAAAGGCATAAATATTGAGAAGAGTTGTAGACAGAGCTACCTCAATTTTTTCACTTTGATTCTATCAGTTAATCCTAGAGTTAACAAAATAAAACACTCTAACTGTGAAGTCATCAAACTAAAATAGACAAAACTCTAGACTAGCTTTTCTTCCAATATGCTTAGTAGAATCAAATGGCAGATTTACAGAAAATGGTTTCTGTGGTAAAATACCTGAGAATTGTTGAATGAAACAAGTTTTTTTTAATACAGAATCATTAAGGGGGAGACAGAGCAATCAACATTTCTAAATTCAGCTGACCAAATGTCATGGGATCAGAATTCCACTTTGAGAAACACTATTCTAGTTCCTTAGAAAAAGTTCAGAACTAATGCCAGTTCCTATTAAACTGCTGAATTTTTAACACAGTACTCTAATATAGTAAGATTTCTTTACATCTCAATTTGCTTACTCAAGTGTGTTAATTTTCATTAAAATTATCTGAAAAGTAGAGGATCATAGTAATAAATTTTTGAAAAAAAGCAAATGTTGATCCCTAATTTAGGCAGCCTTTAGCAATTAGCTCAAAAAGAAAAGCAAATGGGAACTCATGATCATTCAGATTCTCAACATTTTTTGCATTTTCCCAAGGTTCCTAGCAGTGTTAGGGACAATTCAGGCTTAAAAAAAATACTTGCACTAATAGTAACCATTCTCCTCAACTCATCCTCACCTCCAAGTCATGGCTTCCAGAGTTTAAACATGAATCTACTCCATTCCAATAAATGCTTTCAGAACAGAAAGAATCTATGGATAACTACAGCCACGTTAGTTTTCTTAGCAGTTTCCTAGTGTGAGGACATGTCTTCCTGAATATTAATTGGATTCCTTCAAAAAACTATATCTGAATTTATTTATACTAAAAATCGACCTATAGTTTCAATCTGTGTGTATATTTGTAAATTTAAAAACTGAGTTGTAGGCAATTTAAGACAAAAACAATGTTTTAAAATAAATGAAATACCAACGAAGTCACTTTCATAATGAAGACTTTTATCCAGAAATCATAGCTACTTCTCTGCAAAGCATACAGTTTAGAGTAATCACTGTCTACCTGAGTGAAAAGAAGTCTGGATTGCTAATTCCACTGTTGGGAGAGACTGTTTCATGATCTTACATGAGACTTTCCCACACTAATGTCCTTACAAATTAAGTGCGGATACTCATTCTAGCTAACTCAGAGAAAGATTATGCCTATTATGTCACAGCTCCAAAAGCGTCTTCAGCCTTCTAGAAGGGCTATTACTTGAGTGACTGACTAGTTCTCAAATTTGTTTGATATTACTGATTAAAAATATAAATTAAACTCTATTATATACATTTAATTGTATGTGCTTAAAAGAAGATTGCTAAACGTGAAGTTGTCTGCTTTCTCACTTAAAAGCAGTCAACTCAAATGAGTCTAGGGATCCAAGAAACAAACAAAAAATGCTCAATTTTCATGCTATTTATCTCTAAGAGTTCACCAAAGGGCCAAAGGTCATTTCATCTGACAAATTCCCCATGGAATGAAACTAGATGACATATGGAACATAAACACATCTTCTGAACATTCCCAAGCATTTAAAAGTAGATAATACATTATCACCTGGATTCATAAATCTTTTGTATACATACACTGTACAAAGAAGCCTTAAGATCTTGCTCTTGTAGTTAGGAAGATCAGCTTCCAAAACACCAGCCAAGCCTTCTAGGTTGCTCTCCAAAGAGCAGGCACTCTGTAGAGGATAGGATAGCATATTAAATACCTGTCAGGTACCCAGCAATTAGTGCATTAAAATCTTCCGGGTGATGATAAAAAAGTTACACATAAGGCACTCTGACAGTTTAGTATAAATAAATTCAGGTTGTTATTATTCTTTAGAAAACCCCATAAAGAAAACAAATGAAATTTAAAAAGCAGCGTAACAAGTATTAGATGTGGGAGGACATCCCAGGCTCTGTCTACTGATACTTTTCTAATGAATTCACTCATCACATGACTGAGCAAACTACCTCAAGTACCCAGAACTTACTTGGTCTTCAATTGCAAATTGAGCAGACTGCTTGCTAAGGTCTCCTCTAAGACTTAAATTCTATGAAAATTACTAAAAACATTTAACTCTCAACTATCTGCATTCCAAAGCTTTTAATATGCCTCTACTTTGGGATGTAGATACATGGCCATACAAACTTTGACCGTAAGTTAGAACATCAAGTTTTCAGATGCAGAAATTAATCAAGCACAGTCAATTAACACTCTAAGCCCATCACAATCTGTACCTATTTTGATCATACCTTTTCTCCTACTTTGCATATTAAAGATTCCAAGTGATCTTCAGTTTCATTTGCATCAGAGGTCTTTCTCCTTTTGTGAGGTTGTCCCCCTGTTTCAAGAATGTAAAAAAGTGAACATTACAGGATGACTCTGCTACCAAAAACTTTAACTTTTTAATGCTATAATCTCTTTTCTACCTGAAGCCCTACTGTTTACACACAGCAGAAGCGCTTAGTAACTCAGACAAGGCTAGATACAACCAATAAACAAGGCTAGACACAACCAACAGTCTCCATACCCTGGGGCATCATAACTCCGAGAGGCATTAAGTTTTGTGAGAATAGTGTCCCCATAGTAACTATGCAATGCAGCAGCCCTGTCCATTTCTTGGATAGGTAGCAAAGGTGCCCATATCATGCTAGTCACTAACAGTGAGAAAACTCCCTATAACACGCATGTATGGCTGTTCCCATTCGTTAAGGGCTTACCTTGAGTTGTTTAATCACCCTCAGTCGCTCGTTCCTAAAACCTGTCAGTGTTAGTAGTACTCATTATTCTAATAATGAAAATTATGTAAACTGATGAAATATGGGTACAAAAACCAAGTTGAACATTTTGCAAAGATCTGATGAGGGGGTAAGCTTTTGTTTAAAAACAAAAGAAGAGGAAACTTCAAATGATGGGAAAGGAAGCATAAAATATTAGGACTAGTTTTACAAGTTTCTGAGCTCTTAAGTCTTCAATTAATAGTTTTGGTTCTATAGACCATAGAGTCACTAGGGTCTGGTTTATCCCAAACAATGAGAATTACAATCAGCAGACATACTCAAAGAAATGTCCTAAGCATGATATCAAATAATTGGTGGGGAAGAAAGTACACGATTATCGTCCTTAAGTACCGGACAATCTATCATTTAGTCTTGGTGTTAGCAATCTCTTACCATTTTGTCTAAAACTTCAATACTCCTACCTCACATTCTTTTATAGAATATCATAAGGCTGAAAAAATTTCAAATACTAGTGTTAAATATGAAAGATGATGCTGTTGCTACACACAGTGTTGGCCACTCTCCCAATATAATTCAATTTTTCACTTCCACTAATTAAATTATTAGGACAGCAAGCAGACAAGCAAGAAATAATCTGTAACTCTACCACGGATCAGATTTAATAATAAAAATCTGCAGATATAGGGTCACCCGGAGCGACTTCACTTTCACTTTTCACTTTCATGCACTGGAGAAGGCAATGGCAACCCACTCCAGTGTTCTTGCCTGGAGAATCCCAGGGACGGCGGGGCCTGGTGGGCTGCCATCTATGGGGCCGCACAGAGTCGGACACGACTGAAGCAACTTAGCAGCAGCAGGACCAAGTTATATTTTTAATCTCCAGACTTGTACAGCCAGAGGAACTGAACCATTTTTAGAGTTCACAACTACTTACTTGCCACTGGAACATCTAACAGTGGAAAAAAACCCAATGATTTCCATAAAACACAGCACCTGGCTATTATAACATGGGATGTTAAAAGCTTTTCCAATGTCTGACATGATCTTCAGGTACCTACCACCCGAACACAAGCTGAAAAAAAGAAGCAAAACACAAAGGAGAAAAAGAAAGATATATCTGTCTGAATGCAGTGTTCCAAAGAATATCAAGTAGAGAGAAGAAAGCCTTCCAAAGTGATCAATGCAAAGAAACAGAGGAAAACAACAGAATGGGAAAGACTAGAGATCTCGTCAAGAAAATTAGAGATGCCAAGGGAACATTTCATGCAAAGATGGGCAAAATAAAGGACAGAAACGGTATGAATGTAACAGAAGCAGAAGATATTAAGAAGAGGTGACAAGAATACACAGAAGAACTGTACAAAAAAGATCTTAATGGCTCAGATAACCACCATGGTGTGATCACTCACCTAGAGCCAGACATCCTGGAATGCAAAGTCAAGTGGGCCTTAGGAAGCATCACTACAAAGCTAGTGGAAGTGATGAAATTCCAGCTGAGCTATTTTAAATCCTAAAAGATGATGCTGTGAAAGTGCTGCACTCAATATGCCAGCAAATTTGGAAAACTCAGCAGTGGCCACAGGACCAGAAAAGGTCAGTTTTCATTCCAATCCCAAAGAAAGGCAATGCCAAAGAATGCTCAAACTACTGCACAATTGCACTCATCTCACACGCTAGCAAAATAATGCTCAAAATTCTTCAAGCTAGTCTTCAACAGTACGTGAACCAAGAATTTCCAGAAGTTCAAGCTAGATTTAGAAAAGGCAGAGGAACCAGAGATCAAATAGCCAACATTTGCTGGATCATAGAAAAAGCAAGGGAATTCTAGAAAAACATCTACTTCTGCTTTATTGACTTTGTGTGGATCACAACAAACTGTGGAAAATTCTTAAAGAGATGGGAATACCAGACCACCTTACCTCCCTCCTGAGAAATCTGTATGCAGGTCAAGAAGCAACAGTTAGAACTGGACTGGAAGAACAAACTGGTTCCAAATCGGGAAAAGAGTATGTCAAGGCTGTATATTGTCACCCTGCTTACTTAACTTACATGCAGAGTACATCATGTAAAATGCCAGGCTGAATGAAGCACAAGCTGGAATCAATATTGCCAGGATTAATATCAATAACTTCAGATATGCAGATGACACCACCCTTATGGCAGAAAGTGAAGAAGAACTAAAGCCTCTTGATGAAAGTGAAATCGGAGACTGAAAAAGCTGGCTTAAAACTCAACATTCAGAAAACTAAGATCATGGCATCCGGTCTCATCACTTCACGGCAAATATATGGGGAAACAATGGAAGCAGTGAGAGACTTTATTTTCTTGGGCTCCAAAATCACTGCAGATGGTGACTACAGCCATGAAATCAAAAGACACTTGCTCCTTGGAAGAAAAACTATGACAAACCCAGACAGAATATTAAAAAGCAGAGACATTACTTTGCCAACGAAGGTCCATCTAGTCAAAGTTATGGTTTTTCCAGTAGTCATGTCTGGATGTGAGAGTTGGACTATAAAGCTGAGCACCAAAGAATTGATGCTTTTGAACTGTGGTGTTGGAGAAGACTCTTGAGAGTCCCTTGAACTGCAAGGAGATCCAACCAGTCCATCCTAATGGAAATCAGTCCTGAATATTCGTTGGAAGATTGATGTTGAAGCTGAAACCTCAGTATTTTGGCCACCTGATGTGAAGAACTGACTCACTGGAAAAGACCCTGATACTGGGAAAGATTGAAGGCAGGAGGAAAAGGCCATGACAGAGGATGAGATGGTTGGATGGCATCACTGACTCAATGGATATGAGTCTGAGCAAGCTCTGAGAGTTGGTAATGGACAGGGAAGCCTAGCATGTTGTGTTCCATGGGGTCGCAAAGAGTTGGACAGGACTGAGTGACTGAGCTGATTACCATCTAGAGAGAATCAGTGTTATAAAAGGCCACAGGGCGAAACACTGTGTGTTTTGACTGTCCAGCCCCTCAGTGATCATTGCTGCTGCTAAGTTGCTTCAGTCGTGTCCGTCTCTGTGTGACCCCATAGGCGGCAGCCCACCAGGCTCCCCCGTCCCTGGGATTCTCCAGGCAAGAACACCCGAGTGGGCTGCCATTTCCTTCTCCAATGCATGAAAGTGAAAAGTGAAAGTGAGGTCGCTCAGTCGTGTCTGACTCTTAGCGACCCCATGGACTGCAGCCTACCAGGCTCCTCCATCCATGGGAGTTTCCAGGCAAGAGTACTGGAGTGGGTGCCAAGTAATCACTGAATATAGTTTAGAAGGGATAATGCCAAAAAAAAAAAAAACAAAAAAACAAAAACAAACCAACAAGCATGCAACATAACTGTTGCAATATATTCCTGAAGATACCTATCCATGTAAAGATGTGGACATGTGCAGTATCACAGTATCAGAGACCCTGAGTCTCTAGTATACATCAAGCTGAAGGCACAGAATCTGCATAAAGGTTCCACCACCCAAAGAGCCAAACCCGACACAAAAGGACTTCTATTTTCAGAATTCATTCACTGAAAAAAATTGCATATCTGAAGGAACATTTACATAAGCTATCAGCCAGGACATTAAAATAGCCGTATCCAAGAGCAATGGTTCTCAACTAGGTTGGATTTTGTCCCCCAGGAGCCACTTGGCAATCTCTGGAGACATTTTTAGCTGTCACACGGGGGAAGTGCTACTGGCCTCCAGTGGGCAGAGGCCAGGGATTCTACTAAACATACCACAGTGCAGAGAACAACTCCCACCAACGAAGAATAATCCAGCGCAAAGTGGCAGCAGCGCTCATGTTGAGTAACTCTGCTCTAGGAAGTAGAATATACTAAACGTTCTTCAGAATCAGATTCCAGTAAGGTTAGGAGAATGCAGATGCTACAAAACGACTGAATCAGAACAGTTTTTTTTCTTTTCTTTTAAACCTTAACCATTGTCCATTTCTTTCTGGCCCATCTACTTTGCTAACTCACATCCCACCTGCAAGCCATCTCTAAATTAACCATCCAGCTGGCCTGTTCTCAAGTCAGTTTAGAATCATACCCCAGACTTTAAAGCAGCCTCCTAGGCACTCTTGTAAGACTGGACAGAAGAAAATACTGCTGTAGGGAGAGAAGGCAGGATTTTTTAAGAAAAACTAGAAAATACAAGTATTCAGTCCTATCTCTGAACTGCAACCCTTCTTTCCTCTCTTCTTCCTACTTTTAGTATGTTTGGAGAATAAGAGGCAGAAAGTGTTAAGAAGTAGAAGATGCCCGACTCTCAACTGATACTGGAGAGACTATAAGGGGGAGGGGGACTTAACAGACACCATGTGAACTCACACACAGTAACAGGATACTGAACTCAAGAGAACATAGGCAAGATCACAGGCAAGGAGAATAAAAACTTTAAGAATAAAATTTGTGGAATCAGCTGAATATTTTCACCTATCCTCAAGAAAATATACCTAAGGTAGTTCACAAAACAAGAACAGATTTTATATTAACAAGTACCTAAGTAGAAGTTTTACAATGGAAATTAAAGTTACACATTAGCACTTTATTCTGACACCCTTGGTTAGCATAGAAGAGAGAAGGAAGTCTCTATTAAAACCCATCAGAAAAAATCTTAATAAGCCAAATAATTTCCCCCCCATAAGGTGATCCTAATTCTATATGGATACATTATACTACGTATTTTACATCCTTATTTAGAATTTACATGCATTACAAAAAATTTTAGACCCACAAGGTGGAAACAAAAACCAACTAATGTGAAAGAGAAAGTAAAAAAACCAACAAGAGAAAAGGGATAAGTAAAGTACCTTGATCCTGCAGATTTAAAACAGAGGTATAACAGTCACTTCTGAAACAAACTATACTCTTCCTCAGAGTAACAAATCCCTGCACTTCTATTTATTTTTTTCTATAATTAAGTATCAATTTTAAAAAAGAGTCACATTCTAAAAGGTAAGGATCTAATACTAAGTAGCTTAAAAGGGACGAACATGGGGTTTGGGGCCAAGGTTATGGACAATATAAATACTTTCTTACAAGAATAAAACAATACATTGAACAGCTACTGTATGCATATCCAAAATAATTGAAAAGCTTCAGATATTCTTAAAAAGAGTCTAAGAAAGGAGTTAGTTTTATCCACACATTTATTTCCATTTTCATTGTCTATAAATCCATCTCCAGGTGAACTTCATTGGTATAGCCTTGGATCCTGGACTCTGAAGTCTCAACAGACACAGTTTTAAGTTGTATCTGCCAGCTGATCCTCCCTTCCCTCTCTGACCTCGTCTCTTACAACTCTCCCCCTTTCTCACTCTACTACAGCAACACTGACCTTCTTGCTGTTTGAAGATGACAGGACTATTGTAGCCTTAAGGCCTTGGCACTCAAGGTTCCCTTTGCTTAGACTACTGCTTTCCCCCACTTTTTAATTAATCAAATGTAAATACACCCTCACCTCCTGCAGGTTTTTGATCAGATGCCATTCTCAGTGAGGCCTTCACTGACAAACCAATACAAAACAGCAACTCCTCCTCGACAAGAGCCCTACCCTCTTTAACTGGTTTTATTTTTCTCCACAGTACTTAACACCATATGATACACTATATTTACTTGATTGTTCTCTGCCTGTAAAAGGGAGACTGCACCTTTTATCATCCACTGTTGTACTGCCAGGAGTTAGAACTGTGCCTGGCACTGTTAAATATTTGTTGAATGAATTACTGTGTCTAGGCAAACACGTGGAGAGTCATGGCAGTTAGGGACTGGTAAGAGCTGACAATAATCCAGAAATGCTTAGGTGCATCTATTTAACACAACAACAATTTGGCCTATTTTAAAATAGCCTTCTATAATACTTAAGTTTTCAAAATTTCTGATTTAAAAAAAATTTAGTAGGCATTTAACCAAAAGAAAGTTATCTAAAATATTTGACTCAGATCACCATTTAGAATAAAACCTAGCTGATGATTACCCAAATTGTGGCAATTTACAAAAGCTCCAGACTTGGTGTAGTATCTAAGAGGGGTTATAAACTGCCCTTCAACTACAAAATTATTTATAGTAAACGCTGCTTAATTAATGCCTTATTTTGTTTTGTCTTTATTTATTCTGAGATTCCTGCAGCAAGACCCAAATGGACAGTGATTTAGCTGCCAGAAGCTAACTCCTAAGAACGTTATACCAGCATCCTAATAACCAAAGCAAAAGTTGTTTTTCTACAAATTTACATCCAGTTCTCCAGGATGCCCCTTGGAAAGATTTTCTCTCCCTTTAGGGATACCCTAGAAAGGAGAAGATGAAAGAATAGAGAAAGCATGAGAAGAACAAAGACAATGGGAAGAACTTTAAAAGACCCAAGTTCTCCAAATCCCAAGTGATGACTTCTAGGAGATTAACTAATCAGATGTAAAGCACATGAAAACTATTTTCTGTGCCCTGTATGTACATTATGTTGTGTTTAATAAAAATAAAAAATACAGCATAGTAATACCTGTGTAATGTAACTCTCGACTTGCTTTCACTGGTATCTGGGCACTGCTAATGCTGTCTCCATGTTAATTACACTAAAACTGTAGACCTCAGGTGTGAGGTCTAAGGCTGGGGTAGAATATCCTCCCAAGCCAAGCTCCAGGAGAAATCTGATACACTATTAAAACTAAGTGGGGGACATCCCTGGTGGACCAGTGATTAAGACTGCGAGCTTCCACTGCAGGGGGCACAGGTTGAATCCCTAACCCTAACTAAGATCCTTATACCACAGCCAAAAGAAAAAAAAGAAAGAAACAAAACCCAAACCAACAAACCTTAAATTAGTGGGATTCTGCTCTTACCCCTAAGTTACTCCAACATTCAAGGAGAGAAAAATGTCAGTGGAGAAAATTAATTCAATTTTTTTTGTTCTGTACTTTTTCTTAGTCACCATCTGCCAATGTTTATCAGCTCTTAAGCATTATCAGGTGATAAAATACACATCTTCATGAGTAATTAGTTACACGTGTTACCTCTCACAAAACCGAAATGTCTGTATCATTATTTCTAAGTTACAGACTAAGGTTTAAAGAGGTAATATAACCCAGGCAAGATCACAAAGTAAACAGCAGGGTCTGGCTTTGAAAAAGTCCTCTGATTCCAAAGTCTGGCCTCTTAACCACCAAACTACACTCTACTCGAAGAACAATACCCTAAACTATTAATAACAATAACTGTTAGGTTTTCTGTTTGTTGGATGTGTGTTCTTAACTGATTTTTGCAAGATAAATATCTTTTCTATTTTTAACTAGCAAAATTATTCTTGGTTTTTATTACGATGGCAACTCCATGATCCCCACGAGCGCAACCATCCAAATGGTTGATCGAAATCTCTAGGAGCTCTCCAGTTAGTCTTCCGACACTCTTTATTACACGAGGGAAATATGCTTACGGTCAGCTCAAAATGTAACACAACAATCTACGTACATCTCTTTCTTAAGAGACCTCTTGGGTGTGGATAAGACACCGATTTCTTTCCCTATCGCTTGGAAGAAGGCAAGATGACGGATGACGGGTACAGGAGAAAGCTCAGATCGGGATTCAGCAGATCTCTCATCTTCTGAGTCCTTTTTAAGTGCAATTTGAGGGTCAAAACGAGGCACTGGGTAGAGTGGGTCCCTAAGATAAGCGGAGGCACAGACACAAACACTCTTAGCATTCCCTGCTCGGAGATGCTAAGAGCCAAATTTTGAAGAGTTCCTAAGGACCGGGGTCCACCAGGCCTCCCCGTGGCCAACGACTGAGGAACTGGGACCGGGGGAAGCAGGGGGCTTTCCCAAAGTTGTCCGGCCGCACTCCCGCCGTGCCACCCCTTCTCTACGCGGCTCTCCGAACGCTCCCGGAGGAAGAAAGGCTTCCCGTCCCTTCTTTCGAGACCCGAAAACCAGGGAAGCCAAACCTCGGCCCACCTGAGGGCGGCCTCGGCGGCCGGGCTCAGGGCACTCACCATCGTTCTCGTCGCTGTGCCGCCGCCGCGACATGCCACACGCTGGTGCTCCGCGGATCTGAGACACCGGTCACGAAGCGCGGCAGGAACCGTCAGGCCGCCGGCCAGTGGGAGTACAGCGGCGAGGCGCGCGGAGTGGCCGGCGCGCAGGCGCTCTCGGTCGCGGCGGCTCCCGGAAGCACAAGGCAGGATGGCTGGATGGCTCCGCGAGCTCGGATCCAGGAGAGCCGGCTTTGAAAGCTCACCAGGCCGGTGGCTTCTGCCCCGCACGCAGCGACCCTCTCGGGTTACCTCCGCCTCTTGGCTACTTCCTTCGCCCGCCTTCGCTGAAAGCCCTTCCGGGGCCACGCGGAGAGCACCGCCTCTTCCGCCAGGCCGAACCCCGCAGGTCGCGAGCTACGCCCGGAGGCGGGTTGTCTAGGAGGGACCCTCTTGTCCCCACCTCCACTTCAGTCCCTCTCTCGGGGCCTCCCGGGGGTTTTCCCGGCGGCCCTTTCACCAACTGCGTAACTTCCGGAGCGAGGTGCGGTACGGCGTTCCTTCCTAAATACAGGAGGGGGCTGGGAGTGCGAGGGCTGCGAGCGGTGGCAACTGCTAGGCGGAGACTGCTCGGTGAAGAGAGATCTGAGAAAGGATCAGGACGGGCGGGTACGTGCTCCCACTTCCCGGCCTTTGACGGCTGGGGAAAGCTGGGCGGAGAGATTGGGCCAAGCCCGGTGCGCGGGGTGAGGCCGGGGTGCGAGGCGGCTCCAGCGACCCGGGGACAGAAGGACCCTCCGAAGCGTGAGCCAGCTACTCCAAGGTTACTCTCTGGCCGTCATCTGATCTCTCGCTCCTCTGACCTGTGGTTTAGGAAAGAACGCGTGATTGCTTTAGTAACGTTTTCAATAGTTCTCAGGTACCTCCATACGTGTATTTGAATATCCCTCGCTCTGACATCTCTGGTGAGCGCTGCTGCTTTTAAGTCACTTCAGTCGTGTCCGACTGTGTGTGACCCCATAGACGGCAGCCCACCAGGCTCCCCCGTCCCTGGGATTCTCCAGGCAAGAACACGGTTGCCATTTCCTTCGCCAATGCATGAAAGTGAAAAGTGAAAGTGAAGTCGCTCAGTCATGTCCGACCCTCAGCGACCCCATGGACTGCAGCCTACCAGGCTCCTCCGTCCATGGGATTTTCCAGGCAAGAGTACTGGAGTAGGGTGCCATTGCCTTCTCCGCTGGTGAGCGCTACAGCTGCGTATCTAACTGCCTGGTCCTTCAGATCAGATCAGTCGCTCAGTCGTGTCCGACTCTTTGAGACCCCATGAATCGCAGCACGCCAGGCCTCCCTGTCCATCACCAACTCCCGGAATTCACCCAGACTCACGTCCATCGAGTCAGTGATGCCATCCAGCCATCTCATCCTCTGTCGTCCCCTTCTCCTCTTGCCCCCAATCCCTCCCAGCATCAGTCTTTTCCAGTAAGTCAACTCTTCGCATGAGGTGGCCAAAGTACTGTAGTTTCAGCTTCAGCATCATTCCTTCCAAAGAAATCCCAGGGCTGATCTCCTTCAGAATGGACTGGTTGGATCTCCTTGCAGTCCAAGGGACTCCCAAGAGTCTTCTCCAACACCACAGTTCAAAAGCATCAATTCTTCAGCGCTCAGCCTTCTTCACAGTCCAACTCTCACATCCATACATGACCACAGGAAAATCCATAGCCTTGACTAGACGAACCCTTGTTGGCAAAGTAATGTCTCTGCTTTTGAATATGCTATCTAGGTTGGTCATAACTTTCCTTCCAAGGAGGAAGCGTCTTTTAATTTCATGGCTGCAGTCACCATCTGTAGTGATTTTGGAGCCCAGAAAAATAAAATCTGACACTGTTTCCACTGTTTCCCCATCTATTTCCCATGAAGTGATGGGACCAGATGCCATGATCTTCGTCTTCTGAATGTTGAGCTTTAAGCCAACTTTTTCACTCTCCTCTTTCACTTTCATCAAGAGGCTTTTCAGTTCCTCTTCACTTTCTGCCATAAGGGTGGTGTCATCTGCATATCTGAGGTTATTGATATTTCTCCTGGCAATCTTGATTCCAGCTTGTGCTTCTTCCAGACCAGCGTTTCTCATGATGTACTCTGCATAGAAGTTAAATAAACAGGGTGACAATATACAGCCTTGACGTACTCCTTTTCCTATTTGGGACCAGTCTGTTGTTCCGTGTCCAGTTCTAACTGTTGCTTCCTGACCTGCATACAAATTTCTCAAGAGGCAGGTCAGGTAGTCTGGTATTCCCATCTCTTTCAGAAGTTTCCATAGTTTATTGTGATCCACACAGTCAAAGGCTTTGGCATAGTCAATAAAGCAGAGTAGATGTTTTTTCTGTAACTCTCTTGCTTTTTTGATGATCCAGTGGATGTTTGCAATTTGATCTCTGGTTCCTCTGCCTTTTCTAAAACCAGCTTGAACATCTGGAAGTTCATGGTTCACGTACTGCTGAAGCCTGGCTGGAGAATTTTGAGCATTACTTTACTAGCGTGTGAGATGAGTGCAATTGTGCGGTAGTTTGAGCAGTCTTTGGCATTGCCTTTCTTTGGGATTGGAATGAAAACTGATCTTTTCCAGTCCTGTGGCCACTGCTAAGTTTTCCAGATTTGCTGGCATATTGAGTGCAGCACTTTCATAGCATCATCTTTTAGGATTTGAAAGAGCTCAACTGGAATTCCATCACCTCCACTAGCTTTGTTTGTAATGATGCTTTCTGAGGCCCACTTGACTTCACATTCCAGATGTCTGGCTCTAGGTGAGTGATTACACCATCGTGATTATCTGGGTTGTGAAGCTCTTTTTTGTACAGTTCTTCTGTGTATTCTTGCCACCTCGTCTTAATATCTTCTGCTTCTGTTACTATATCATTTCTATCCTTTATCAAACCCATCTTTGCATGAAATGTTCCCTTGGTATCTCTAATTTTCTTGAAGAGATCTCTAGTCTTTCCCATTCTGTTGTTTTCCTCTATTTCTTTGCATTGATCACTGAGGAAGGCTTTCTTATCTCTCCTCACTATTCTTTGGAACTCTGCATTCAGATGTTTATATCTTTCCTTTTCTCCTTTGCTTTTCACTTCTCTTCTTTTCACAGCTATTTTTAAGGCCTCCTCAGACAGCCATTTTGCTTTTTTGCATTTCTTTTCCATGGGGATGGTCTTGATCCCCGTCTCCTGTACAATGTCACGAACCTCCGTCCATAGTTCATCAGGCACTCTATCAGATCTAGTCCCTTAAATCTGTTTCTCACTTCCACTGTATAATCATAAAGGATTTGATTTAAGTCACCTGAATGTTCTTCCTTCAGTCTTACCCATTTCAGTAAATGGCACCATCCAGTCTACTGCTTAATCCAAAAACGTGGATAGGAGTCATTCTTAGGTCCTTTTCCTTCACTTCCTAAAGAACAATCTACCTGGAAACTCTGCCAGCTCTACCTTCAGAACAGATCGGAATCAGATCACGTTACTCCTTTGTTTACAGCTCTCCAATGACTTTCTATTGTAAACTCCATAACCTCTTCTACAGGGTTTTACTCTCATCACTGTATTCCAACCACTCTGACTTCCTGCACCTGCAGTAAGTCAAGCTGTTTACCACCTGAGGAATTCATACTATTTCCTTTGCCTGAAGATCTCTGCTCCTAAGTCTGCATGGATGGCTCCTTGTCTCAGTTCAAACATTGGGCCCTTAGTTGGATCAGTGGGCCCTTAGTGAAGTCTTTCCTGGCCACCCAATCACTCTTACTTCGTTCGACAAATATATTGTATATGTCATGTGCCAGGCAGTTTTCTGGATGCAGAGGTGAACAAAAGAAAACTCCTGCTTTCTTAGTAATGATGACTCATTCAGGAACCAGCAAACAATGCAATCAGGTAGTGAGTAAAAGTGGGAGAAGATGAGATTAGGGAGGTGGTAGATGGGGCTTTGTAAGGACGTTGGACTTTATCCTGGTACATTTAGAAGCTTTTGGAGGGCGATCGGACTTAGTTTTTAATCGTTACCTCTGAGACTTCCCTGGTGACCCAGTGGTTAAGAATTCACCTGCCATTGAGGGGACACGGGTTCCATCCCTGGTCCGGGAAGATCTCATGTGCCGCGTGGGGCAACTTAATCCTGCGTAAGTTTACTGAGCTCTGAGATCTAGAGCCCGGCAAGCCACAACTACTGAAGCCTGGGGGCTTAGAGCCTGTGCTCCACAATAAGAGAAGCCACCACAAGGAGAAGCCCCTGCACCACAACTAGAGAGAGTCTGCGTGCAGCAACAAAGACCTAGCACAGCTAAAAGTAAAATAAATAAAAATTTTTAAAAAGTTACCTCTGTGGCTTCTACAGGAACAGGGCAGTTGGGCAACTGTAGTCATTCAGTCAAATGATGGCTTGAAGGAGGCTGGTAGTGAAGGTGGTGCATTGTGGTCTGATGTGATTGTATTTCAAAAGCAGAGTTGATAAGGTTTTCAATCATCTGAAAAAATAAGGAAATGAGAATCCCAAAGTTTTTGTCTGAGTAACAGGAAGAATAGAATTGTTGTTTACTGAGGTAAGGAAGACTGAGGAGCAAGAATTTGGTTTTAACAGTTCCATTTGAACAGCTTCCTAGCTCTCACCACAGTCCTGCAGGGTAGATACTGTCATCCCCATTTTATGCTTTTGGGAACTAGAACTCAGAGAAGGTAAATATCCTGCCCAGGTTCACTTACTTGCACCCAGCTGCACCATAATCCAAAGCCCATACTTTCCCTAGTCTTTCTTGTTATTCTTCACATTTATCACTTGTAACATTTGCTTTACAAAAGAATGCATCATGTTGGTGTACTGTGTTCCTTTTGACAAGATTTGGCCATGGAAGCAGTTTGTATATTTCTTTTGGCTCATTTCTTTGAGCTTCCCTGGTAGCCCAGCTGGTAAAGAATCCGCCTGCAATGTGGGAGACCTGGGTTCCATCCCTGGGTTGGGAAGATCCCCTGAAGAAGGGAACGGCTACCCACTCCAGTATTCTGGCCTGGAGAATTCCATGGACTGTATGGTCCATGGGGTCACAAAGAGTCAGACATGACTGAGCGATACAAAGTGTAAGTTTGACTCATTAAAATGAGGCTCTCTAGATAGTTATTTTTTCTAAGGAAGGGAATTTGACCAGCTCAAAAATTAGAGGACAAAAGAGAAAAGTATTTATAATTAAAGGCACTGCTGCTGCTAAGTCGCTTCAGTCATGTCTGACTCTGTGCGACCCTTCAGACGGCAGCCCATCAGGCTCTGCCGTCCCTGGGATTCTCCAGGCAAGAACACTGGAGTGGGTTGCCATTTCCTTCTCCAGTGCATGAAAGTGAAAAGTGAAAGTGAAGTCGCTCAGTCGTGTCCAACTCTTAGAGACCCCATGGACTGCAGCCCACCAGGCTCCTCCGTCCATGGGATTTTCCAGGCAAGAGTACTGGAGTGGGGTGCCATTGCCTTCTCTGAATTAAAGGTACTAACACACAGCTGATGCTGAGCGATTGGGGGCAGGAGGAGAAGGGGACGACAGAGGATGAGATGGTTGGATGGCATCACTGACTCGATGGACGTGAGTCTGATTGAACTCTGGGAGTTAGTGATGGACAGGGAGGCCTGGCGTGCTGCGATTCATGGGGTCGCAAAGAGTCTGACACGACTGAGCGACTGAACTGAACACGCAGCTTGGTTGATTTTGGTCGTACCTCGTACTTTTTTTTGGTATGTTTTCCCCTAAATGTTGGCATGGCTTACCCTCTAATTCAGGTTTCTGCTGAAATGCTTCTGCCTCAAAAAGACCTGAACTACTCTCTGAGTTCTAAAGAGTCCTTCCATCACTCTTGTCTCCTTACCTTGTTTATTTGTCTTCATAGCCCTTTCTACCATCTAACTTTTTTAAAAAAAAAAAAAAGCAGTTTAATTCATTTGTTTACCTCCTCTCTCTCCCCACTGGAAAGTAAGCTCTAAGAAAGAAGAAACTTTCTCTGTTTCTTTCACTACTACATCTTCAGGGCTTAGAACAGTGCAGGGCATACAGTTGGTGCTAAATAAATATTTCTTAGATGAACAAGAGAATGAATGGATAGCTTGGGCTACTGGGCCATGCTCATTTACATGACTGATTTACTTCAAGTAGTAATCAAAGACTTGGACGTTGTTGTTTTTCCCTTGCTTACTTCCTAGGTGACAGTTAGCAGAAAGGACCCTACCCCACGGCTGGAGCCAAACCAGATGCCTTCTTTCACTTCACCAGACCAAGGAGATGATGACCTGGAGGCCTGTGTTTTAAGGTTTTCAGACCTGGATTTGAAAGACACGAGTCTTATGAATCCCAGTAGCAGCCTCAAAGCAGAGTTAGATGTCAGTGCAAAGAAGAAATACTCATTTGCAAAGAAAAAGGTAAAATTGCCGTTCATGTTTCAGGATCATGTAGGTACAGTTAATGCAGATATGTCCAGAAGTAACTCATCAAGGTTGTCCTCCAGGGAGTGGAGCGCTGGTGAGACACCAGGCTGCTGCCACGCTCACGGTAAGTTCTAGTCAGGTCTGGTCACATTTGTCACTTGTAACATTTGCTTTACAAAAGAAAGACTGCATCATGTTGGGTACTGTGCCCAGTGATTAACCAGTTCTTAGTTAAACTTAGTTCAGTGCCAAGCAAAGGAGGATCATAGGAAACACCTAATTTACAGTGGAGTACTTGACAGATTCTTGATAGATGGGCTCGATTCTTTTTCCCACCTGGGGTTATGGGAAGAGTCCCAGGAGCCTCAGTCATAGGAGAACAGACAGGTGTCAGGGCAGCTGCTGCCTAAGACCCCGGGTCCGGCCCAGCTGGCAGGGCTCGGTTGGCTGGGAGAAGGAACAGAGTGGCTTGGAATGCTGCAGGCCACCGAGAACTGGCTCACAGTGTGGTAGATGGATGCTGCCCTTCTGGGCCATTGATGCTTTTCTCAGGGATCACTGACTAAACCCTTCTCCTGCTGAAGCTCAAAGGAAAATGACTTGACTGAAGAAATACAGTTGAGACTTAGTTTTCTTACCTCCAGGCTTTTGTTCCTCTTGCAAAATCATCTTATATTGGCTCCACGTCAATGAAGAATAGATGTCTCTTATTATAGCTTCTATACTCCACCCTTCTGCCTGCATCCCACACAGATTTCCTTGAAAATGAAACCCAAAGGATACAGACATTTTGTTGTTGTTGTTATTTTGCAATAATTTCAATCCTACAGAAAAGCTGCCAGAATTCTACAGAGGATCCCCTTTGCCCAGCAGCTCCATTCATGTTTCTTCAGTTGTCTCAAATGGCTTTTATAGGTCCACTCTAAGGTCACATGTTTAGTTGTTATATCTCAAAAGTCTTCAATCTGGACCACTTTTTCATTTTTTTCCCCTGAAATCATGACCGTGACTTTTCAGAAGGTGATAGGTATGTGTAGGACGTCTCTCATGATCTTTCACTCATGTTTCCTTGTGATTAGATTCAAGTTGTGGTTTTTGTTAACAAGACTGCCCCACAAGAGACACTGTGTTCATCCGGCTGCATTCTGTCAGGCGGTCACAGTGCCAATTTGTCCTGTTACTGGCGATGTTAACTTTGGGTACCCAATTAAGGAAGTGCCTTCTCAGATTTCTTTGCTTTAAAATTATTCTTTTTTCCCTTTTAGTTATTCAGTATTTGAGGGAAAATAGTTTGAGACTATGTAAATAGCCAAAGAATTGATACTTTTAAACTGTGGTGCTGGAGAAGACTCTTGAGGGTCCCTTGGACTGCAAGGAGATCCAGCCAGTCCATTCTAAAGGAGATCAATCCTAGGTGTTCATTGGAAGGACTGATGCTAAAACTGAAACTCCAATACTATGGCCACTTCATGTGAAGAGTTGACTCACTGGGAAAGACCCTGATGCTGGGAGGGATTGGGGACAGGAGGAGAAGGGGACGACAGAGGATGAGATGGCTGGATGGCATCACCGACTCAATGGACATGAGTTTGAGTAAACTCCGAGAGTTGGTGATGGACAGGGAGGCCTAGCATGCTGCGATTCATGGGGTCGCGAAGGGTCGGACACGACTGAGCAACTGAACTGAACTGAACTAGCCTATTTCGCAATGAACTTTCATCTACTAGTTTTAGATCCATTGGTGTTTCTTTGCTTAGTTGACTATTACTGTGATGATTTCTAAATGGTGACTTTCTAATTGCTTCATTCCTTCTGTATTTCTTACTTGGCAGTCTTCTGTAAGGAAGAACTTTCTTTGCTCCCAGTTTATTTGTATCAGTGTGTATTCAAGAATGCCATTTTATTCAGTGGGTGATAATCCAATATCATAATTTTTTATTTTGATTCTCAGATCATCTCAGGTTTGGCTGGGATTCCAGCTAGTATCTATGTCTTTTTGACTTGCCCCCATCATTCTTTGAGCATTTCCTTACTTTCTGATTTAACAAGATGTTTCAGGGTCATATTGTTCTTTCTGTCTCTCATCCCTGGAGTCAAACATTTCTTCAAGGAACACTGGTTCTTATGGAGGTGGAAAACCAAAACCAAGGGGCTAGATAAATTCATTTCTACTAAGGTGCTGCTTCTCTCAGGACATCTGGTGGACAGAGCTAAAAATAGATGCTGGATAGAGCTAATATCTATATAGATGAAAAACACATACATTTCTATATATCATACTTCTGTATTTACTTTCATATCAGTATAAACCAGATGAGTTCATACTCACGGAACCTTCAGTTCCGTTCCCATATCACAGGTTTATTCTCTCCCCTTATATTTATAACTTCCCTATATGATGACGTTTGATGGCAAACCCAGCTCTCTTCAGTCCCAGTGTGTATACTTAATTGCTTACTCCCCTGTATGCAGTCAGTCTCCCCACTCTGTCAAGCTGCCTCTTCCATCAGGGCCTGCTGTGGGGAGCTGGTGGGAGGACCTCCACCCGTGGCAAAGGTCATGAGGAAGGAGGCTTGACATACGCAAAGGCGGGATCGAGCCTCAGGAGTCCCCCTGGAAATTCTCGAGCATCTACCGCCATAACCAGAGCCTGCCTACTTTACTACTTTGTGCTCTCACCTACACCTCTGACTTTACGGGGGGCTGTCCCCCACCACCTCTTTCGGAGAAGGAGTTAACTTAGAGCTCCAGTTAATAATAATTCCTGGGCGTGATAGGAGTGTTTCAACCTACAAACTCCTCTGAAGGTTCTCTAGCCTGCCTGACAGGCTTGTCCGGCCACATGTGATTGCTCACAGCCTCCCAACCGTGAGAGGCATGAGATGCTTTAAACCTTCTAAAAACAGGTTCTTTAGAGAAGTTAGAAAACTATTAGTATAAGTATAGTGGGCTGATTAGAAATTGTATTGGTGAAAGGTTTTTTATTTGTTGAGCCAATGTTTACTGCTAAGTCTCCACATCCCCTGCCCTTATACACATTAATGAATATATAGAAGAAATAAGTATTAACTTTTGATATTAATCACGTTAGACCTTAGGCTAAGTAAATTCTTTCCTTAATTAAAACCCACTACACCCTCACCCTATAGGAATGTAACTTTATCTGGTACCTTTGGAAGGTGGAACCTTTTTTAAGAATAATCACCCCTGGAGAAATAAGTGTCCTGGTTGACTGACTGCTGTCACAAGGAGAGGGTCATAAATTGTCAGCAGGCCCCCTGGTCAGAAGATGATGTAACACCCCTAAGACCTCTGTATACATTTGTATGATGCACCTGACTTTGATAAAAGTCAGGACTGCTGACCCCGTGTGACTTTTGCATAACATCTCAGTGTATAAAAGTAGACCATGGAAAATAAAGAATTGGGATCAGTTTCTCGAAGTACTGGTCTCCCCATGTCGCGCTCTCTCTCAAACTCTGGCTGAGTCTCCATCTGGAGCGCGGAACCCACCAAGCTTACTAATTTTGCCTGGGCTTCTAAGATCTGACCAGGGAGGCCTCAGTGTCTCCTCTCCTTCGGGAGAACGGAAGGACGCCTGCGGCCTATGTAAGTGGTGCAAACTTCTTGTCTTGAAGTTTTATTGGTCTCCTGCGTAAACCAAGCTACTCAGCCTCTTTTCTCCACTGAATTTTCCTACTGAGCTATCCTCATTCTATTACTCTGTATATCTCTAATTAATATCTAATTGAAGCTATTGTATCCTGATCCTCGCTGACGCCGTCCCTGCCGGGGCTGGACCTCGGCAGCCTGCCTTCCCCACACAGGCCTCAGCCGCTCTTAGCTACCTTCCTAGCTCTGGCTTGCCTCTCTCTCCTGAGCAGACCCCACATGGGCCCTGACTGCTGCTGGATCCTCAGTGCCTTGTTCAGAAGGCCCTAAGAGACCAGTGGCAGGCCACATTCACACTGGGCCTCCCACCTCACTCAGGCCTGCCTGAGGACTTTTGATGAAGGAAGAAGGGAGGAAAGAAGAAAAAAAATCCTTAAAAAAATTTTTTAAGGATCATGACTTCTTGAGGCCTCAATGATGCTAATGAGGACTTGGATACAATACCTTACATTTATATATAAACTAATAGTCATAGTAATTATTGATGTACAGTGATTGTCAACTGAAATAATTGTGTAATGCTCAGCCTATTCCTTGTAAAAAGTGTTCTCCTTCTTTCCTTGTAAGTGTTTCCTTCTTAGTACCCTCAATTAGAGAACAAGATTTGAAGTTCTAAGTATAATACAAAGAAGCACTCAAGTTGACGTACTGCTCTTTTTTTTTTGGCCTATACAGAATGATCAACTGCACAAGAGGCTAAAAAGTGCCCTTCAGTGTAATTTCAGACTACCCCATCCTGCTTCAGTCTGGGACAATCCAGATATGGTTGTGTACAGATTGAGGAAGATCTAAAAATGATGCTCCATATTTATAATTATTATTCTTCAGAGTGCCCAATTTTGGATGCTTTAGAGTAGTCTTCAGATGCATTAAGAAAACTGTTTAAATATTACATTAATAGAAATTGTTATTTATATATTTTGAACAATTTTAAACTATATATATAAGCACTATGTGTGTATGTGTGTGTGTATATATATATAATGTAAAAATATTAATACCTTTCTTTCTAGAAACCAAGAGGGAAAATATCTTGAAAGACTGATAATCATAGATGCCATAAACCGTACCATAATGTATAAACTTCAATTTTGACATCAAAAAACACCATAAACAAAGTTGAAGAACAAATGACAAGTAGAGAAACAAATTTGAATAACTATGATCAATAAAAGGTCACTAAAACTACTTACAAATCAATAAGATAAATGCCACAGTAGAAAAACAGGCAACGGGTATGAAGAGGCAAACTAGAACATAGAATCAATATGAAAAAATATTCAACCTTACTGCTAATCAAAGATTGGAAAATAAAAACAGGATATTTGCTTTTTATAAGTAGATGGTTAAAGAAGTATACAAAGATATATGCTGACATGTTCCTTCACCATTGCTTATAATTGCAAATGTTGGAAACCAAAAAAGCTCATTCATTTAGAATTGGTTAAAAGAATTATGGTACATCTATAATTTTCTATTGTTTAATTTTTTTTTAACAATTCGCCTAAATCCTCTTTATAATAACAATAAAGTTATCTTCCAAAAACCAAATCAAAACATTTGGTACATTTCTTTCCATGCTTTTCAATATACTTTAAAAAATTTATTTATTTGGCTGCATTGGGTCTTAGTTGGGATATGCGGGATTTTCATTGTGGCTTGTGGCTCTAGAGCACACAGGCTCAGTGGGCTCAGTTCTCCCATGGCCCATGGGACCTTAGTACCTGGACCAAGCATCAGACCACGGTTCCCTACACTGGAAGGTGGATTCTCAACTATTGGATCACCAGGAAGTCCCTCAATGTACTTTTTTATGTAATTGAGATGACATGATATAAGGAAATTTTATTCAATTTTTTCCATTTAACATTATACCATAAATATTTTCCCATGTAGTTTGAAACTAGCTGCTTAATATTCCATAGTAAGTATATTCCATAATTTCTTTGACCATTTCCTTTTTGGAGGAAGTTCAGTCTCAAGAAGTTCTGCAGAATTGTAGGACCTAAAACTAGAAACCCCTATGGAAAAAATTTCACTGAGACTCTCATTCTAACCTAAAACCTAAAGTTATTTACTAGTGACATATTTGAAATGTAATTGCAGGCATTTGCCCTTTTCGTTAAAACTAAAGAAGTTCCAGCACCTCCTTGTGAACGTAAAGAAAAATGGTGGAACTGCTGCCAGCAACTATTTACAGACCCAACCAGCATCCACAGACACGTGGCAACACAGCATGCTGATGAGATTTGCCGTGAGGCCGCTTCTGTTTTAAAGCAGCTGGCTGTGACATCGAGTACCTCCAAGAGTCTTGAGTCTGCAGACAAAAGGAACCCTTTCAAAGAGGACCTTACCCGTAACCGAGAAGTGTCTACTTGGCTCCCTGATACAAGCTGCTTTAACCCTGATGAGCTGATACGGTAAGAATTTCATTCCGTACCTTTTGTTTCATTGAAAAATGTTCTTCCAGTTGGAATGATACACCACCCATCCACTAAAATGGCAGATCCTTAAGGCACAGAATTTCTGTACTGCCTAAGCTAGGCCGATAAACGTGTGTGTAATAGAAGACCACAGCCTATGCAGTAGCGTATACCCATGCAGCTGGCAGTGCACTCTAGGTATCTTGGAAGGCATCCCATGTCTTTACTTCTCTCGGGAGAGGTAAAGAACAGAAAATGTTATTTCCAAAGAGAAGCCGGAAGGCCCAGAGATGTTCATGATTCTTCTACCCTAAAGTGTCAGCTTAGAAAGGGGTTTTTATTACCAGATGTGGTTTTTGGAGCTGAATATGTTTTAGAAAGTAAGTTAACTTTTAGAACTAAGGCATAGGGTTAGAAGTTTAGATCTGCCTTTGAAAACCTCACCACATCATAATATTATGTTAATTGTAGAGGGCAGATTTCTGACTTAAAGGAATTCCTAAACTATTCAGTGAACAGAAAATGCCCACATTTGATACACTTTTGTCACTGGTCTTAATACCAGTTCCTTTTGCTTATCAGAAAGAAGAGAAAGAAAGAGAACTGAACTTGGAGTTAGACTTGAGCTAGTCATTAAATTCTTCATACCTTTACATCCTTACCTCTAAAACTGGAAATAATGCCTGCTCTGCCTACCTCACAGAACTGCTCTAAGAATTACATAAAGTGATGATGGTAAGAGCTCACGTGAACTGTGAAGTGATACAAATGTGGTCTCTTCATTTCTGTATGGACCTGCCTTTTAGTTAGAAAAACAAAGAAAAAGGATACACAAAACATTTAGCAGATAGTGTAAGACAAGCTATGCAATTATCACTTAAAATTGTGTGGCTCAGACGATAATTTGTTATAGGAATTTAGAGAGAGGAAAACAGATACACTAATAGACAAGCAGGTGTTAGAGGAGACTAGGCCCTGAAATAAGAGGGCATTGATGAGAGAGTCACCGAGTTCAGAGCTGGATGGGACCTGAATTACCATCTATGACAGCATTCTCTAAAATCTCTCTACAGCACTAGCTCTGGAGGGTGCTCTCAGGTATTGAAAAGAGGTGCTAAAGACAATTAAATTGGGGAGACATTAGGTTAAAATGTTCTTTTTTGCAGAGCTTCTCAGAGCCTTCAATATATGAGGGGCTGTCACTGTGATTTTCAAAGAGGGAGATACTGTCTGCAGGATTTCTCAGACAGGTGATTTCATGGAACAGCTTCAGAGCACACTTTGAGAAAGGCAGTTTATGTCAGTCGTCTGGTTTTACAGTTGAGGAAATCAAGGCTCAGGGATAAGACACCCACCAGGACCCATGACTAGTTAGTTAAAGTCAGCAGAGTGCAGTGGGAAGAGTATGGATTCTAGTGTCAGAAGACTGGTGTTCCAGTCCTGACTGTCACTTTGCATCTATTTCATGCCGGATGAACTGGGCTCAGTTCACTGAGCTATAAAATGGTGATGATAATAACCTGTCTCATGGGTAAGAGGATTACATGAAAAAATGAAAGTGAAACCTTTTTGTACAGAGAGAGATTCAAAACAGATACTGCCTTAGAGGATAAACCAGAATGGACTCAAATTTAAAAAGGGGTTATTAATATCTGTTTCATGGATATGATGATTAAACAAGGAAATCAAAGTAAGCTCACTTTTTAGAAAGGAAGGAGTTTGGTGCAGGTATTGTCTTCTTTAGAGCAAATACAGACCAGAGTTGCTTCCAATGCAGGAGAAGGATGATAGTTAGGAGCCAGGGCAGGCATGAGTCGCTCCATTAGGCCTTCCCTCTTGACTCTGCCTGAATCTACTTTATGAATTGTAGCCTCTTCCTGCCAGTGACTCATTTGCTCTTTCCCCATGGTTTTCTTTGTATAGTGGCCAGGGCAACGATGAAGGGGAGGTGTTACTTTATTACTGCTACTGTGACCTGAAGGACCCCGACTGGGTCTGTGCCTGGCAGACAGCTCTGTGTCAGCACCTGCACCTCACGGGCAAGGTAACACCTTCTCCCTCACCACTCACCCTTCAAGGGCTTATCTTGCCTCCACCTTTCCCTCATCACTCACCCTTCACAGGGCTTATCTTGCCTCCACCTTGGTTTGCTTGTTACAAAAAGGATTCACCAGTTGGGTTCTTAGAAATTAGCGAAATCCTGCTAAGCATTTAAATAGAATACTAAATAGCTATTAACATGATGTTTTCTGTTGGTGGGAATGTAAGTTGGTACAGCCACTGTGGAAAACAGTGTGGAAAGTCTTCATAAAACTAAAAATAGAATTACCATATGATCTAGCAGTCCCATTCCTTACAATAATATATATCCAGACAAAACTGATCCAAAAAGATACATGCACCCTTGCATTCATAGCAGCACTATTCACAATAGCCACGAACAGATGAATGGATAGACGTGGTACATATACATATACTGAGATATTACTCAGACATTAAAAAAAGAATGAAATAATGCTATTTGCAGCAACATGGATACAACTAGAAATTACTACAGTCAGTGAAGTCAGACAAATACTGTGTGATATCACTTACATGTGGAATATAAAATATGATATAAATGAACCTATCTATGAAACAGACTCACGGACATAGAGAACACTTGTGGTTGCCAAGGGGGAAGAGGTTGGGGGGGATGGAGTGAGAGGTTGGGGTTAGCAGATGTAAGCTATTATACATGGAATGGATAAATAACCAAGTCCTACAGTATAGCACAGAGAACTACAACCAGTATCCTATGATAAACCATATGGAAAAGAATATTAAATATATATATATATAACTGAATCACTCTGCTGTACAGTAGAAATTAGTGCAACATTGTAAATCAACTACACGTCAGTTAAAAAGAAAAGTGTTTTATAAGACTATATAAAGTCATAGACCAAGGATTAGCAAACTTCAGAGCCACATAGCAAATATTTCAGACTTTGCACAAAACGACTCAACCTTGGCATTTTAATATGAAAACAACCATAGACAATATGTAAAAGAATGGGTATGGTCAGGGGTTTCCCTGGTGACTCAGTAAAGAATCTGCCTACAATGTGGGAGACCTGGGTTCAATCTCTGGATTGGGAAGATAACTGGAGAAGGAAATGGCAACCCACTCCAGCATTCTTGCCTAGAGAATCCCATGGACAGAAGAGCCTGGTGGGCTACAGTCCATGGGGTAACAGAGTCAGACACGACTGAGTGACTGAGCACAGCACATGTTCCAGTAAAACTGTAAAAGTAGGCATTATATTCTGATTCTTTGCCTGATAGCTCAATTCGTAAAGAATCTGCCTGCAATGCAGGAGACCCTGGTTCGATTCCTGGGTTGGGAAGATCCCCTGGAAAAGGGAAAGGCTACCCACTCCAGTATTCTGGCCTGAAGAATTCCATGGACTGTATAGTCCATGGGGTCCCAAGGAGTCAGACACGACTGAGCGACTTTCACTTCACTTCAACTGGAAAAATGTTTTATAGAACTGTACATACAGATGTGATACCAAGATGCTTCTTAATTTTACTAGAACATGTCAGTCCTTTGGAGAAGGCAATGGCACCCCACTCCAGTACTCTTGCCTGGAAAATCCCACGGACAGAGGAGCCTGATGGGCTGCAGTCCATGGGGTCACGAAGAGTCGGACACGACTGAGCGACTTCGCTTTCACTTTTCGCTTTCATGCATTGGAGAAGGAAATGGCAACCCACTCCAGTGTTCTTGCCTGGAGAATCCCGGGGACGGGGGAGCCTGGTGGGCTGCCGTCTCTGGGGTCGCACAGAGTCGGACATGACTGAAGTGACTTAGCGGTGGCCAGTCCTTTACCATATTATGGTTTTGTTTCCTTTCTCTCTTGAATTCAAGAGGACAGGAACTTCATCTTAATCGATTGATGTACTGTTAGTGCTAGAACAGGGCCTCGAATATAGCAGACAGTAAATATTTGGAGAGGGTTGAATAAGAAATGAATGTTTGTAACAAAACCACAAGCATGTGTGTAAAAAGATGACAAGTAGTAAATATCAAAATGTTAGTCATGATTATCTCTACATGATAGGATAATTGATAATTGAATAATTTGCATAATTACATACATATATATATATTCCTTCTGGTTATGACACTAACCTTTCCTACACCTGTCCCAGGTTTTTATTCCCTGAGGCAATCACTTGATCAGTGATATTTTTCACACCCATGTTTTCTTGCAGATAGTGACTGAAAGATGCATATACCTCATCAGTTCATCACCAAGTCCCAGCATTTCTGCCTCTAACATATCCTTTGATCCTCCATTTCCACCTCCTTAGACCTAGCCCCACCCTCTCTTACCTCATTCATTTCAGTAGTTTCCAGACTACTCTCCATTCTTCCATCTTTGCCCCCATTAAATCATTTTCTACACAGCAGCCAGAATGATCTTAAAAAGTAAATGAAATCTTCTCCCTCCCTCCTCACAATCTTTCAGTGTCTATGCAGTGTATTTAGAGTAAAACCCAGATCCTTAACATGCCCTTAAGTTTCCTGCATACTTTGGCTGCTTCCACCTTTTCTACTTATCTGATGCCATTCTTTACTCATTGCTGCTGCTGCTGCTAAGTTGCTTCAGTCGTATCTGACTCTGTGCGACCCCATAGACAGCAGCCGACCAGGCTCCTCCATCCCTGGGATTCTCCAGGCAAGAACACTGGAATGGATTGCCATTTCCTTCTCCAATGCATGCATGCATGCTAAGTCGCTTCAGTCGTGTCCAACTCTACGACCCTATGGACAGCAGCCCACCAGGCTCCTCTGTCCACAGGATTCTCCAGGCAAGAATACTGGAGTGGGTTGCCATTTCCTTCTACCTTTACTCATTACATTCCAGCAAAATAGCCTTTCAGTTTCTTGGAGCCCACAAATTTTTTTTGGTGCCTTTGGGCCTTTTTACAAGAACACTTTCTTCAAGGAACTTTCCCACACCCACTCATTTCTCCTAATTTTTACTCAGTCTCCGCTTCTCAGTTTTAATGACACTTCATCAAAGACATCTTTCCAGATCTTTAATCTAAATTCAATTTTCCAGATATACTATTTCACTGCATCTTGTAGTTATTTTTCATAGCACTTGTCAGTTTGTGACTTTTGTCTTAATATCTGTGACCTTCCTTAGTTTGTAAGTTCCCAAAGGGCAAAAACTATATATTTCTTAATCACTATGTCTGCAATTCCTGGCAAAATTGCTGGTGCATTGTGGAAAAAAAAGAACATTTGTGGCTTATATACATATATCATCATCTGTATTTAGAGAACACCTTGAAAGATGGAACGGAAACCTGAGTGCACAAACAGGCAATCAATCTCGCTGTAGTTTGGGGCAAGGTGAACTGGCAGTGAGGGTCTCTGCCCACAAGGTGGCAGCACCTGCCTGGCTCTTAGGTTTAAATTCTAAGGCTTCAGGGATACATGCCAAGTTCTCAAGTTTCGTGTTGGTAGGAGATTTGGAAGAATGTTGGCATTTGTAGGGAAAGGGGAGAACTTGAAAATTCTAGAATTATGGAAAGAAGCTTCTGACCCCTTGCTATATACTTCTTACTGCCTCAAGAAATTTGAGCAGATGCATTAGAGGCTTTAGAAAGGAAAATTATAAGAGGTGGACCCCAAAAGATCTGGTGTTGAATCCCAGATCTACCACCCCCCAACTCTGTGCCCTTGGGTAAATTACTTGATTTATCTTAAATTACTTGATTTCTCTAAGCTTCTGTTTCCTTTTCTGTCAAGTGGGAATTATGATATCTACCTTTCAGGATTATAATATAAAGACAGGAACTTTATAATATAAAGGTGCTCATTAAATGCTAACTGTTGCTCTTCATCTGTGAGGTATAAGGCTTTCCTCACCTAGCAGCTGCTTTGAAGGTTTCAGTTGAGGAATCCTTCAACAGGAGTTGAAAGTCTAATGCATGGGTTTTAGAGGTTGCCCACCTCAGTGTTCAGGGAGTGCACATACTTACATTTTATTTGGGTTCTGGGATTAAAATAACATAGGAAAGAGTCTTCTGGCTTACCCAAAAGACAGTTACACAGAAGCCTGTACCTCTTCCTCATATTTGCCCCTGTCAGAGACAGTGTTAGGGTAGATTTTTGGTTAATGCTGGCTCAGCTCTATTTTTCTATGTTGTCCCTTAAAAAAATGAGTTGGTAACAGGTGCAGTAGCCTGTACAGCAGAGATGGCATATGCTTCCTGCTTCCCTCTGTCAGCCCAGATCAGGCGGAGCCTGGATGTGACTCAGAATCATGGAACTCTGGAGAGCTACTGCTAATGAGTAGGCCCTGGCTTGTGAAATGAATCCCATTTCTATCCATGCTCTAAAGAATTGAGCCAAGTGAGGCAACAAACAAGTACCTCCTCTAGGCCCTAATAAAAGGGGAGCCTTTAAAAGTTTTCAAATTCTAATGCACTGGTAGGTATCATTGTTATAACTGTTATATAAGTAACAATGTAATAACACAGAACTTTGCTCTAAGTTACTTCTCTTTCCAGAGAATACCATGATTCACAGTGTTGCACTTTCTAAGTTTAGAAAGCTAGCTCTTCTAAAGATGATCCATCTTAAACTTATCAGAAGGGTTTTGCGGTACCAAAAAAGTAACTTTGCAGGCCCCCCAGAGCATTGCCTCTTAGGGTAGGGGCCTTAATCCAGGCTTTAATGTCCTCCAACCAGTAAAGCATTTCAAAGAGAACAGAGGGTTTGAGAAGCCAGAAAGCCTCCGGTTTGGATTCTCACTCATTTGCTCAGCAAACACATATCAAATGTCTACTGTGGGCAGGTACTACTCTAGACACCGAGTATGCAACAAAGAACAAAACAGACACAAGCTCCTTCCAGTGGGTGGGTCTGCCATGGTGGGTTTACCTGCCCCCGCCCCCCACCCCACCAACCATGCAGAGGGTGCTCGTGTGCATTCCCGGCCCTCAGATGAGCTCTGTGCTTTAGGACTTGACGAATATCTCCTCAGCAGCTTTTCATTATTGCTTCTTTTTCATCTCTCTTATCAAGATGAAGAAATAGAGGTTCAGAAAAGAGAATTTTCTCAGGGCCACTTGGCAAGTTAAGTGGCAAAGGTGCATCCTGATTCTAGATCTGCTGCCCTGAATTTAGGTTAAGCTTTGGCCACAGGACAGCTGGAACATCATAGCAAATGGGGCTTTCCAGTTGTTTTATCCATTTTATTTTCTGGTTCAGCATATGTTAACTGAGCACCTCAGCTGAACTATGGGCAGTGCCATTTCAGAAAACTACAGGCATCTTTGTGTGGCAACACTCTGGTGTTCATAGCAGTGTTTCTGCTTTTCCTGTTAAGTTCACCAATACACATGAACCTGTTCTGCCCTGCAAAAATCCAAACTGAGCTACAATATGGGCTTCCCCGTGGCTCAGTGGTAAACAGTCTGCCTACCAACGCAGGAGACTCAGGTTCGATCCCAGGGTTGGGACAATCCCCTGGAGGAGGGCTTGGCAGCCCACTCCAGTATTCTTGCCTGGGAAATCCCATGGACGGAGGAGCCTGGCAGGTCACGGGGTCACAAAGAGTCAGACACAACTTGCCAACCAAAACGAAGAGAAACTTGGACAGCTGCATTCCCTTTTTCACTGTTTTATGTCTCAGGTTCGAATTGCTACGGAAGGAATCAATGGGACTGTTGGTGGAAGCAGACTGGCCACCAGACTCTATGTCAGTGTCATGCTTTCCTGCCCACTGTTTAAGGATTACCTGTGTAAGGATGATTTTAAGGTAAGAGAGATTGAAAATAAAATGGATTGAGAGCCATTTGCTTCAGTGCCTCTTCCCACTCCAGGCTATGAAGATCACCATAAAGAAGTAAGCCGTGCTGGACAGAATACCACTTCCCCTCTAGGTCTTGAGGCAGCTCAGTAGAAAGAGTATGCTCCTTCCAATCCATCTTCCAAGCTGCCACCATGTGATCATGGGCCTTTTTATATAGAATAAGGACATTGCAGCTTACACACACTAAACTCAAACTTAGCCATAATTGCTCACTTGAGAGACCACCTGTTTCAGGGGATCTCTGAGTGTTTAGTAAACCTGGTGGGATCAGATCAGCACTCATACCACAGTAGGACTGAAGCTCTTGCTCTCTGAAGGAGACTTTATGTCAGAGTGACTTTATGCTTTAGTGTCATGGGTTACAGAGGTGGTGGGAAATACCTTGCTAGTAAGTGTTAGTGTTGGTGATGATGATATGAAAAGAAAAGGTTGTGACTCCTGAACAAAAGCCTGGATACAATCTTACATATAGAAATTGCTCGGTGGTGTTTCAGTTTTATAGTTAAATGCTTATTGCTATAGAAACACCTTTTCAATTTGACATTTCTACACATGGTAAATACGCAATAAAGAAGTGCCAAATATAAGATTACATCTGTTGTGTAATAATAGGGTAGCTGAAGTATTAAGAAACCTCAAATTAGGAACAGCTCTTTCAGTGGGAGAAGGAAGTTAGAGCATAGAATGTTCCAGATAATTCAACTTAATAAATATCTTATACCTGGAGATGGGAAAGACAGACTGTATTCTGTTTTGTTTCTCATTGGCTAGACCAGCAAAGGAGGAGCTTGCTGTTTTCCAGAATTGCGTGTTGGTGTGTTTGAAGAAATTGTGCCCATGGGGATCAGTCCCAATAAGATCTCCTATAAGAAGCCTGGTATGCTTGCTTTAAGAAGAAACATTTTCCTTTTCTTCATAGGGACAAATTTTAATATAGAGACAAATGTGAAAGCTAGACATTCTGATCAGCGAGGGTTCTGATGAATTCTCTCTTCAGAATAGCCATGGGGTGGCGGACACTCGGGTCATTCGGTGCTCACGTTGGCTCTTCTCTTTGGTGCTCTGGTGACGGGAGACTCGCTGCTTAGAATGACCCGGCTTAGTTATTCTTCTTGGTGATGGTTTGGAAAGAAGTTGTTTTCTCTTTCCAAAGATAGCAATTTGGGAAGAGTATAATTATTACTTGTAAATAGTTCATCAAATGGATAAGCCATACCGACTTTTTGCTACAGAAAGCAAGCAGCTTTCAATACGAAAGCAGTCTGTTTGCAAGTGCTCTAGAATGTTCTTTTCCCCCTCACTCATGGGTACCATAGGTGGTTGAAAGACATTTCTTTGGCTGGGGTTTTTGGTTTTGTTTTACTTTTTACTATGAAAAACTTCAAACATTTTAAAAAGTAGAAAAAATATTACAGTGAACGCCCGTGTTCCTATCCTGCAGCTTCAACAATTACAGATTCAAGGCCAGCTTTCATCAATCCCCACTCCCTTTCCCCAACCTAGATTACTTAGAAGACAATCCTGCTGTCATGTCATTTCATTCCTATTTTAGTAGATATTGCTAAAAAATAAAGAATTTTTTAAAAATAAAGAATTATAAAACCATCATATCCAAAACATTTTAATAGTAATTACTTAATATTATTGAATATCCAGCCAGGGCTTAAAATTCCCAGTTATCTCATAATTTTTAAAGTTTGTTTATATCTGGATTCAAGTAAGGTCTACTCATTGTGACTGAGCCTTTTAAGTGCTTTTTAACCTAGAGCCTCCATCTTTTATTTTCCCATGCAGTTTATTTTTTGAAGGAATTAGAAAATTTTGCTTGTAGTATTTCCCACAGTCAGGATAATGCTGACTGCATCTCCATGTAATGTTCCTCTGTCTTTCCTGTGAATTCTAGTCATATTTATGGTAGTGCTGTCTAGCAGGAATATTATGTGTGCCACGATGGGATTTTACATTTCCAGTAGCCACATTTTAAAAAGTAAAAGGAAACAAGTGAAATTAATTTCACTAATACCCTGTATTTAATGCAGTGTAGCCAAAATATTATTTCAACTTGTATCCAATGTAAAAAATTATTAATAAGATATTTTAGGGGCTTCCCTGGTAGCTCAGTGGTAAAGCATCCGCCTTGCCAACATTGGCAGGAGACACGAGTGTCCCACCTGGCTTCAGAGCAGCTAAGCACAACTACTGAGCCTGTGCTCTAGAGCCAGGGAACTGCAACTACTGAGCCCACGTGCCGCAACCACTGAGGCCGGCGTGCCCTAGAGCCTGCGCTCTGCAACAACAGAAACCACCACGCGAAGCCTGACACCGCAGCTAGAGAGCAGCCACTTCTCACCACAACTAGAGCAAAGCCCACACGGCAACACAGACCAGTACTGCCAAAAATAAATACTAATTATAACAACAACAAATAAGAGAGATGTTACTTTTTTTTTTTTGTATACTAAATCCTTGAAATTCCACGTGTCACCCTTATTACAGCACATCTCAAACCACATTTCCAGTGCCCATTAGCCACGCTGGCTAGTGGCTACCGTATTAGACAGCTCACATCTAGAGACTTGATCAGATTCAAGTTTGATTACCATTTTTCTTTTCTTTCCTTTTTTCCCCCAAGTCTACTTCAGAGGTAGTATTGTCTCCTTTCATCAGGAAACAGAAAGGTCTGGCTGGCTCTATGTTCATTTTTTAATATGTAAATATTTAAAAGGGATAAGAGTTAAACCAGAGGGAAATGGGAGTAAGATACAAGCATCTGGGGAAGGAGACTCATGTGAGGACAGAAGGCCCCAAAGGGCCGTGTCTGCTTAGTGTCCTTACCTTGGCAGGAGACCTCGTCGGCACTACAGGACCTCGCCGTGGAGGTGAGGGGAGACTGGGCTCCACGTAGTGCTGTGCTGCCTTCATTTGAGCTGCATTGTTTGAAGGCACTTCTTCTAAGCAGGTCTATGTGAGGCACTGTCTGATCAGGCCTCCATCAGGGCCAGGAGAGCAGCCACAGTAATAGCAGCAGCAGGAACAGGTTGGGTTCCCTGCAGCTCCCTGTAAGGGGAAGGCTCAGCAGATTTCCATGCTTGTCATCACAGTTTTGAACCTCCCTTTCCACCCCACTGTTTTGGTGACTGTAATTATGTGACATCACATATAAAATCCAGCCCTGTTACATTCTCCATGCAGTCCTTAGATGGGCAGGCAGGAATCTAGAGTCCTTGGTTATGCTCTGGGTCTCTAACCCCATCTGGTACCCAGCAGCTTCAGGGGGCTATTGGGATCCATCCCTGCGTGGTGCTGTCAGGATCGATCATGAGTGGTAACTGACGCACCAGAGCCCCCACCCATGAGGTGTGGCTGCTCCCCTGTCAGATTCACCAAAAGTTCTTCACAAGCTACTGAGATGTCTGGACCCCTAAAGTATAGGAATATTTCTCCCCTGGAGAGTAGAAAAGGCAAAAGGCCCCAGCAGACAGGTTCTTTCTTTTTAGTCTCCTTGTACTTTACTTCATCTCCTTTCTCTCCTTCTTCTGGCCTTTCATCTTTTCTCTCTTGCTTCTTTCTCATATTTCATTCCCACTGTCAACCCCTTTTCTCTTTTACTCACACACACAAACTTAGACACATTCTTCTCTGCTATATTTTTTAAAGACTTATTCAAACTTTGTTCCATAACCATATGCTCACACTTGGACTTGATGTTGGTATAGAACAGTTTCTAAAGCCTATAGTCAAGCATATACATGTCCAGGCCCCTCCATATACAGAACAATTGAACACTGGTCATAACATGGACCAGCAAACCCACATGGCAGTTTACATCTCTACAGTCTGGCTTTTATCACTGGGTTAGGCCAAGTATGAGGATGCAGAATTCTTTGACTAATTATTTCTAAACTGCCAGGTCTCTATAGCACTCATCTTAGGAGGGAGAGTGAGGACTTAGAATTACTAAATTCTGTCATTATGCTGATCAGATAGCATTATTTTCAGACATAATTGTAACTATGAAGAGGAAACGTTTAGGTGGGGAGGAACAAATGGAAATCATTGGGCTGGGCCCTGTGTGATCTGGTTTTGTTTTTAACCAATTTTTTGTTTGGTTTTAGGAATCCATTTATCCCCAGGTGAATTTCATAAAGAAGTAGAAAAGTTTCTGTCTCAGGCAAATCAAGAAGAAAGTGATACTATCCTATTGGACTGCAGAAATTTCTATGAAAGCAAAATAGTAAGTAAGAAAACCACAACTGAGTTCCTGCAGCACAGCGTGTTTCTGAAGGGGACACTGTGTGCCCACTGTGGCCCAGTCAGTGGCTGTCCTCCCGCTGCTAGAAGAGAAAACCCAAGCCTTTGAACTTAGAATCTGGTGAGAAAGGCTAAGAAAATAGGGATTAAAGACATCTTGTACAAAATGAACTGTCTCCCATGCCTACCCCTAGACCCATGTCAGGATCTTGTCAAGTCTGCCTTGGGCAACCTCTCCAGTTCCCCAAGGTCTCAGAGGGTAAGCCACAGCCCACCCAGCCTTGTTTCTAAGTTCTAGCTCTCGGAGTTTGAAAGGTCCGAGTATGGGATGAAAATGGCAGTGAGCAAGTGCTTCCTTGCCAAGGCAGGGCTGGGGAGTGGTGGTTGACGCAGAAAGAATCTTTGTTCTTACCAGGTGTGTTTTTCTGATAATTTTATTTCTGCTGCTTCTATATTGTAGGGACGATTCCAGGGCTGCTTAGCCCCAGACATCAGGAAATTCAGTTATTTCCCTAGCTACATTGATGAAAATCTAGAACTTTTCAAAGAGAAGAGGGTGCTGATGTATTGCACTGGGGGCATCCGTTGTGAGCGGGGTTCAGCCTACCTGAAGACCAAGGTGAGTTCCCAACCTCAGGGCACTGCAGGCTTGGAGGTGAAGGAAGCTGCCACCCCCAGGCAGCAGGATTTATTGTCCCCTTGTATGGTTCCAGCATAGAGTTTCTAAGTATAAAGTCTGAAGTTCTTAAATCTCAAGATGTGAAAAGCACTCATCAGTCTTAGAGACTCATCAAGTACAAAAGGGAAAGATTAGTTGACATCTCCCTTTTCCTAAGCCTTTTGCTTGATACTGAGAAGAGCAGATTCAGTAACATTACATGTCCCAACAGGTGTCTACCTATATTTAGGGAGCCACAAAAATAGTTGGGCTTCCCAGGATCTCGAGAGTGAAGGCCCTGACTGCTGTCCTCAGCCATCCCCCTAGCGGGCAAGGTCTGGCCAGTTGGTTCCTCACCCCCCTTGGTCAGCAGTTCTTCAGTGTCCCACAAGGGAACCAGGGGCCCCATTTTGGCATTCCTACCACATGTCGCTTCTCTGTGGAGGTTCCTACTGGCCTCTGCTAGTCTCCTCAAATTTCCTCTTGTGTTTCCACACACAGGGAGTGTGCAAGGAAGTGTTCCAGCTCAAGGGTGGCATCCACAAGTACCTGGAGGAGTTTCCTGATGGTTTTTACAAAGGGAAGTTGTTTGTTTTCGATGAGCGTTACGCCTTATCCTTCAACAATGACATAGTGTCAGGTAGGTCAGCACTGGCTCAGAACCGCAGCTCCTGAGCAGGCACACCCTCTGTATTAACCTTCTGGAAGGCAGGCCAGTACTGATTGCTTGACGAATCAAGCAAGGGAAAAGGACTGCACAGGACCACCGTTTCCCACCAGAGCTGGGGGTGCAGTGGTGGAGCAGACAGAACCCTGACCATTAGGAGCCCTGGGTTGGGATCTGACTCGATTGTTTACTAGTTAGACAAGTCCTTTAAAATGGGAATAACCGCACTCACTCTGTCCACCTGCTAAGAGTTGAACTAATAGGCTAAATCTAGGGTCTTAACCTGGAGTCGGTAATATTGTACTAAAGGGACCTGTGAATTTGGACTGGAAAATAATTTCATCTTTGGTTTCATAACCCCTCACTAAATATAGCACTTCAATTATGAATGTAAGAAGCAAATCAGGGGTATTGGATGTACTTGTGACTTTGTCATCAACAGAAATCACAGTATTTTCATTATTACAGCTGCTATGAATATTTCAAAATAGCATTTATGTGCATCATTGCTTCAAAATGGAAAGTTATTAGGCCCATCACTAAATCTTATTATTTTATGTGTTAAATACCATACCGTATCCCAGACTCTGAAGAATACTGTTATTTTGTATTTCTGTATAGTTGGTTTCCTTTGTGATCCTATGTATTTTATTTTCTGCATTTTAAAAACATTTTTCCAAGAATAGTCTTCACTTGGCTGTAGATTCATGGCACACATAAAAGAACCCCTAGTTAGATGGTGTGTGGACACATGTGTTATGCATGTTTAGAGTGGTGGGTGGGGCATTCCAGGGTGGAGCTGACCCCAGGGCCAGAGGCAGAGTGGCTCCAGGAAGCCTTTGGTGAGACTAGTCCGGACTCCACAATAACACGTGGTACCAGATGAAAGCAGTCAGGAGGAGGAAAATTAAATTAATCTTTAAGAAAATGGATCTTCCTCCTGGATGCCACTGTTCTGAATGGGAAAGGTCATAAGCAGACAACCCTAGTGACTGTCAGAATTTTTTAGAACTTCTTTGAGCAGGGACCGAGATTGAGTTAACACCTGGATAATAAATAAGATGGGAGTCTGATTTCTTCTCCCCTTTCTTCTTGATCTTTTTATTCATTTTAATGGTCTTATTTTGTCTCTTACTGGAAGCAACTTCAGATCTCTAATGGCGCTAGAGGGAGAAAAAAGAGGGGAGAGAGGGCCCAAAGGTAGCTTAGATAAGCTGGGTAAGGGGACTTGAAGAATGATGTTATCAGTGGTAAAAGGGGCTGAGAAAGTAGATACATGAGCTTTAGGACTTGTGTGGCTGAGTGTACCCTGGCAAGAGCAGATCCACAGGCCTGGGGAGACGGGTGTGGACTGCAGAGTTTCGATGTGCAGTCACCTGTATTCAGGCGTGTTGTGTCTCAGTGCAAAAGGGAATGATGTTAAGGAAAAAAGCCAACAAAGGGTGTTGGCCAGCTTGGGACTAGTTAATGAAACAGAAAAATGTTACTACCTGTTTTCTAAATGGGGAAAAGAAAAATGGGTCCATGAATGCTAGAATCAAAAGACAAATCCCAGAAGCAACCTAACCCGAAAAAGTGGGGATGGGTGGGGAGCCTTGTTGGTTAGAAACCTTCCCCAGGCCCGAAAGGATACATTAGATGCTGATGAGCAAAGGGCTAGGTTTAGGAACTGGAGAAGTGCCTGTCTGCATGATGTGTGCACACACATGTGTGCTTGTGTTTTTATAACAAGGCTTTTCTTTCTTCCCAGAATGTTCCTACTGTGGCATCCCCTGGGACCACTATAAACTCTGCTCCACTCCCCAGTGCCGCCAGCTCGTCCTGACCTGCCCTGCCTGCCAAGAACGAGGATTCACAGCCTGTTGTGTCACGTGTCAAGACAAAGGGAACAGACAGGCTGCAAGCCCAGCCCAGAGCAGCTTTAAAGAGGAATGCGAGTGTACAGCCCGACGGCCACGTGTACCAAGGGAGCTCTCACGGCGGGGGCCTCTCACAGCAGGCGCCTCTCCCCTCAAGCCCGGGGCCCAGGCTGGATGTTGATGGGAACGGCCCCCTCTGTTCCCCCAGGCCTTCACACAGCTAGGTCTGGGGCCGCCATGTATTGGAGAACGTTAGGGCTGCACTAACAGAGAAATGGGGAACTCCAGAGCTGCCAGAGCCAGCATGGTCAGCTGGTCACATGTTAGCACCTGTCCTCCGCAAGAGAAGGGAAGAGGAACTTGGGTGCTCACCTCTTACCAGAGACATTCTGGCTCAGAAGGTGCTAGAGCACAGAAAAAGGCGGGCTTTGTGGGATCCCAGAGTTCCTAAGGGAGAGAGCCTTGAACCTGGTGACCTGCCCTGCCCCTTCTGCACCATGCAGCAGGGCTGGCAGTACTCGTTTTTCTTATCAGCAAACCTGTCTGTCCTGATGGCAAAAATGAAAGCTGTGTGGCCCTAGAAGTGGGCTTCTCAGAACTGGGCCTCTTAGGTCAATCCACCATCCACCCCTACCCTCCTTTTTCCCTGCTAGCCTCAGAGCACTGGACCAGGATCTGCCAACTACAGCGTGTGGCCCACCTCTTTCTGTAAATAAAGTTTCATTGGACTAGCCACAGCCATTCACATACATATGATCTTTGACAGAATTAAGCATTTACAAGAAAGACATTATGGCCTGCAAAGCCTGCAGTATTTACATGTGTACCTCGGAGATGCAGATTCAGTTCCAAACCACATCAAAATGAGTTACATGAACTTTTTAGTTTCTTAGTATATGTAAAAGGTATGCCTACATTATGCTGTAGACTATTAAGTGTACAATAGCATTGTGTCTAAAGAAACAATGTATATCACCTAATTAAAATTTTGTATTGCTAAAAAATGCTATCATCTGACAATGTGGGGTTGTCAGAAACCTTAAAGCAAGGTATGCCTGAACTATCTGGCCCTTTACAGAAAAAAAAAAAACCTTGCCACCTCTAGTCTAGACGAACAGCTCATCTGGTGGAGGAGATAGTCTTAAAGATGTGGCTATCTTCACTTTTATTGGATTTCTTTTCTGAGAGATTTCCCTGTAATAGTTTCTGCTTCCCTCAACACCCACACTACTAGCTCTGAAGCGTCTCTGAGAGAACCACATTATGAGCTCGAAGACACCAACATCTGGGCAGTAGTTTTTAGGTAAACACCTCAGAACACAAGACATCCTGCGTCAGGTTACTGAGCACTGCTGTGGTGGTTTCCCAGCCTCTGGCCAACACGTCAGGCGCAAGTCCCAAGAAACACATGCACAGCCATCCATAGACCAACAGATTTAATATTATATTGCAGTTTCCAGTGATGCAGAATACAGCTGCAATTGTGTTTCAAGGAGAAGCCGAATGGGGCTGGCTGTCCCTGCAGCGCAGAGCCACTCCTACAGCCTCAGCAGACACTCCTCCATGGTGGTGAGGCCCTGGCTCCATCTCTGGTTACCCTGTACTGTCCACATCGTTACAGTTCAGTATGCAAGACTTTTTTCATCAAAAGCCTCTCTGCTCAGTGCTCCGCAGCTTAGTCTATGTTCGTCTGGTCTTTGGCCTGTCCTTTGTTCTAAGATTTGCTGAATCACTCATGAAAATAACTCCCCAAGCAACAGAAATACTAGTTTAACTGGCACTGTGGTATATTAAAAGGCACAAGGGCAGTGTGGCTTAACATTTTTGCTGGATCCCAGGAGATGCACATGATGTTAAAAAGGGATCTGGCAGAGATGCCAAAATTACATTTTCAGAATTCACCATCTTGGGTGGTTTGGCCAGGTTTCCTAATTCTTAAATATCTAGATTTTCTTCACCATTGCCCTTGAGAGGCTTCATTTACAGGCGAGATCAGTGGTGACTTGTCTAATAAGTGATGTGACAGGGTGGCTGAAGTCTGTAAGCATAAGCCATGATGGACTGGAAATTCATCTTATCAGTGATTTACCTCACATAAGGCACTGGCCCACTACTGACTGTGCAATTATGAGTGTTTTCAAGTATTTGGCCATAGGTTTTCACATCCATTGTAAGGTTGGCATCCGGTAAGGAAACAATTCTTTCTGACTCCAGTACTGTAAATAAATCCCAGATGTTGATAAAGAACACCCAGGAAAATGCTTGTTGCCTGGAATTGGTTTTTGTTTCTTTTAAAAAAAGGATGGTTTTTAAAATTTGAATTTTCATTATTGGCTTTTTCTATCATTCCCTGGTAACCAGCAAAAGGATCATTCTTTGATTGCTGGCAAAGCTCTGTGGGCTTGTCTTTCTTTAAGTAAAAAAAAAACAAAAAAAAAAACTGTTCTTGATCCAGAAATCAATTTAGCAACTTTAATCTTGAGGTTCTTAAAATTTAAAGGAGGATTAAGAATGATGAGCTGTTTGTTAAAGAGCTAAGATCAAGTTTGTAATAAAATATTTTATAATGCTTTTCAACCATGTGGAAGAGGGTGCTGTTTGTTCCTGTTACACATTTTAAATATATCTGAAACACCACATACCAAGGTCACTGAAACTGGACTTTTGGGGCTAAGTCACTGCTGCACTAACATCGTCTTCAGTAAGATCTGGCGGTTCAGGGGCTTCTTAGTTTTTAAATAATAAACAGACTGAATTTCTGTGACTAAAGAAAAACTTCACATTAACCATAGTTTATAAAATTTTCAGCTACAACCACTAGCTAACCTAAAACCTTAGTGCATGAAGAACTGAACCACAACAGGGTTTGTGCTGGCATTCTGCCTTCTGGTTCCCACCGCAGAGCACAGCTTATCAGTGGAACACGTCCAGTTCAAAGGCGTGGTCGGCACCCGCACACACTAGACGCCGCTCCGGCACTTGGGGATGATGGGCCCGGTCAAGTCTGCCAGCCTCCTCTTCCTCACTGGAAAGGAATGGAGATGAGACGTGAGCAGCTGTCCCTGGGCCCCAGAACCACCACCGTGGCTTGGAAAGCACCGGGAAGCTTCTTGATAACTGCTGAGCACACTCTGAAGTCTGTTGTTTTTAAAGGACAGCTTGTGAGCCTTCACTGAGAGGAGGGCCTGTAGTGGTGTAGATTCATTCAAAAAGTACTTGTGAAGCGCTGGCCACACAGGTGTAAAGCCCGCTTTATCCAACTCTACCGTCATCCTTCGTGTACAGAGGCCCCATGGTTGAAGATCCTTACTCCAGGTCAGATAGAGGTTAAGTTCAGTCCATCTTAATGAAATCTTACCCTGCTGGTAAGGTTTCCCTCGGCCCTTCCTCAGAGTTCTCAGCCTGCCTGTGTCAACAACAGCATCTGCCCTGAAGATTACTCTGCATTATCTGTATCCCCTTATGGTTAACCTTGACATTTTCCCAGAGACAAGACAATATCAAGTCCAAACACTGTTCACATAGCAAGGGAGTTAAATGTTGCCAAGAGGAAAGCATTAGCTTATGAGATGGCGGCGATGGTGGGGGACAGGGGGAAGGGTCCCTTTGTTGTAATAAGGGAGAGTGTTTGAAACAAAACAATGTCTGCAGATGAAAACCAAGCAGCAAGTCACATCAGCTACGAGAGAAAGGCAGGTCAAAGGCTGTAGAGCCAGTGGGTGGCAGTCAAGGGGGCTGCAGGTGTGGCAGACAGGATGCTATTGTGAGAGGGAAAAAGTTTGTCTACACTTAGACACCTTCCAGTTCCCGAGCTAAACAAATTTAGATCTCAGATGAATGCTTACAAGCTGTAACAAGAACCGAATCGGCCTGTGTGTGACACTGAGCATATAAAGCAGAACCACCCAGGAAGGTGTGTTACTCTGGTTGTGGCTAGGAGCTGGTGGGGAGACACACAGTTTGCCCCATCTGGGGCCTAGAGTTTAGCCTTTGCCTGGGCTGCTCCTCTCCCCTGCACCTCCCTGGAAAGAGCAATGAATGCAAATCAGCGGGCTGTCTCCTGGAGAGAAGACAGTGTGTCTGGCCAGATTCCTGGAGACCATCAGAATGTGTAACAGCTTGGGGGGAGACATGGGGGGAACCACCACCAAAGCCCAAAAAGCAGAAGAGGTTTGCCCAGAGTGATGAGAGGGTTTACACAAACCAGGCTTGGCAGCATCTCCATGTTAGCTGAGTAAGCATTACACCCCATTTACACTCAACCCCTCACTGGCGCCCCTCCAACAATTCCAGAGTGGCAGCGTAGTCACCACTGCCATGTCATGGATGAGGGCAGCATGGCAGGGAACAAAGCAACAGAGCCGGTACTAGACGGAACCAAGGCTGGGACTCATCTTGAGCCTCAGTCCGGCGCCTCCCTCAGTACAATCAGGCCCTGTCTATGCAGGCTGTACACATACACGTCTCATCTGGGTCTCACAAGGGGACAGCTCCTTTCCCCTGGAGAAGACAAGGGAGCCAGGGTTCCTGAGGGCGAGGCAGCAGAGCCAGGACTGGAACCTGAGGCCCCAGTCCGTGGCTTGAGGTAAGAAAGGGACCCCATGGGGTCTCCCGCAACTTGCCCTCAGTAAGTATGCTGGGCTGCAACTGCACACGGTTCCCCAGGCACTGGCTTATACAGGAACTGGATGGGGAGAAAAGAAAGGCACCACTTTGGTATTATTTTCCCCCATTTTAATAATGAAGAAAATTGAGGTCAAGAGAGGAAAAGTATCTTGCCTCAAGTCACAGTGAATAAGAGACACAACTGGGAACAGATGCCAGGTCTTCCAGGTTCCTTCAAATCAACCTGCTTTTTACTTCCATTAAAGCAGACTCCTCTACATGGCTTATCATTACAACTGCCAGAGACTCTTTCACTGTCAGAGCCTTCCAGCATCTCAGGTCATCTGGACCAATCCCCATCAGCATCTTACACTCCCTCCACCACTTGCCAGGCTTTATACTTCCATCATGCCTTTGAGGCATGTCTTATATACATTTATATGCAGCAGCATTGACTGACTGCTGTGATGTGTCAAGCACAAGGATAAGAAATAAAGATTAACAGGGGACTAAGATAAACCTTGGAGAAGGCAATGGCACCCCACTCCAGTACTCTTGCCTGGAAAATCCCATGGACGGAGGAGCCGGGTAGGCTACAGTCCATGGGGTCGCTAAGAGTCAGACACGACTGAGCGACTTCACTTTCAATTTTCACTTTCATGCATTGGAGAAGGAAATGGCAACCCACTCCGGTGTTCTTGCCTGGAGAATCCCAGGGACAGGGGAGCCTGGTGGGCTGCTGTCTATGGGGTTGCACAGAGTCGGACACGACTGAAGTGACTTAGCGTAGCATAGTGTAAGATAAACCTATAAGAAATTAGATAAAACATCACAAGTATGCTGGTAGATCTCATCAAGTATAAGAGGCCCAGTGAACAAAGTAGTCAGATCTTCCAAGGATGGTGGGTAAGTTGTCCACTGAATCTTAAACGATAAAGGGGTAGATGGCGGGAATGTACAGGGAGCATTAGGAGTAATAGTTTCTGAAAAGGCAGCTTTTGCCTAGGTCACTGGGAGACACTCAGCCTTTCTGGACTGGCTGATACCAATATGGCAAGGCAATGGCTTGTTGGGGTGTCGAGAGATGAATCTGGCAGGGCCTCAACTGGAGTGGAGGCGGACAGCACAGGTGCTGGGGCCAGAATGACTACCAGATCCAGTCCCACCTCCGCCCACTGACAGCAGGTAACTTTACTACTTCTCTAGGTCCCATCTCCTTACCGTAGGATGGGGATGACAACAGTACCTGCCTCACCTGGTTTTGGGGAATGTTACACGAGTTAGTAAGACTGAAGTGTTCAGGGCAGTGCCTGGCACACAGTAATGGCCATGTAAGTATCAGCTGTGATTGCGAAGGGACTTGTAAGCCACGTCAAGGAGTTTAACCTGAGAGCAGTGGGAACACGAAAAGGGTTCTAAGCAGAGTGGTGCGATATGCTTTGGGATGAGCACTGTGAGATGCCGGCCCTCGAGGAGCTGCAGGGGCGCGAGGACACTGCAGAATGCTGGGTAAGGGTGATGAGGGCTGGACCAGGGCCCAGGGGACATGGATGGTGAGGAGGTGGCTGGCCAGGTTGGGGAAGCACAGACAGAGGTGCCGATTTCTGGCTTGAACTGGGGAGGAAAGTAGTATTCTTTCCCAAGATGATGAAACTGATTTGGGGAGTATGTGTGTGTGCTGTGTCTTGGGTGCCTGTTAGGTCTACCTTGAGAAAACAGTAAAGGAGTGCCTTTCCCAGAAACGAATGTCTTCTGCTTTTAAGCATGTTACTCTCTCCCCACCCCACCCCCCCAAAAAACATATAACTGTCTTAACCTGGAGGCTGCAATTCAGATTTCATTAAGAGACGAGAGCATCAGTGGCAGAGTTACAGGACCCTGAGCAGCAGCCTGGCTGTCAGCTATAAATAGTGTGGAGACAGGAGTCATCTGAGGTACCACCTTGGGAAAGTAGGGATCCCCTACTTTCCCCATCTCATCCCCTTTGAGATGGGGATCCTCAGCTCCTTCCTGATGCCTTGCTCTCTCCCATGGAACACAGCTAAGAGCCCAGGGCGGGAAGGACCAAAGACATGCCAGTCAGGATGGGTCCTGGGCAGGCTGCCTGTCTGCAGAGCCACTGGCTGATCCATGGCCTTGGGGACTACATGTCTCCTAAGGAGCCCACCTGCCTTGCAGGCAAGCAAAGCCTAGGCCCTGCAGACCTGGCCATGGCCAGGAGCCAGCTCAGAGGTTGGTCGGAGAGAGAAGGAAGCTGGAGAGGCCTGTTCCCTTCCATCTAGAGCTTGCCCCCTGCCGCTGGACTGCAGCATCAGATGAGTCACAACCGCCATGGCTGGGCTCTAATGACAAACGGGTTCAGCTGGGAAATGCGGAAGCCTGTCGGCTTCAGCAGAGCATCAGGAGCAGGATGAAAAAAGCATGTTGGAAGGAAAGTCAGAATTTCTTTTAGAGGAGGACACTGATGCACTATCAGAATTGGAAGTGTTTCTTCCACAAAAAGTTAGCAGACAGGCACAATTTGCTTTTAAAGCTAAAAATCCTACTTCACCAACTGGTACTGTTGTGTGCAGTCACTTAGATCATTCTGCTCTAATTCCTTCCGTGGGAAAACCCAAGGGAACCGCCGCACAGGTCTCGGGGGAAACCTGTTTTAATACCCTGTCATTCCCGCCTAGGAAACTGCCACTGTCCCACTACCCACCTGCTTTCCTCACCAAAGTCCTGAGCTCAGCATTAAAGGCTTTTGGCTCACAGCCTCCCATACCTACCCCCTCAGCCCCATTCCCATGAACACCCCATGTGCCTGGTCATCGTCCCTGCCTTTGCCCATGCTGTTCCCTCTGCTTGCAATGCCCTTCCCTCCCTTCTCTGTGGGCTCCTGCTTCTCCTACCAGGTGTAACTTCCTATAACAGTTCCTCCTTCCTTTCAGAACTTCCTGTCTCTCCTATCTGGCATACTGGGTCCTATCACCCTGCCTTTGCCAGCAACCCCACCAGGAACTCCTGTGACCTCCCGCACAACCTCTCTCTTCACAAGGCTGACTCAGGCCCACCCCCACCAGGAGGCATGGCTTAACTGGCCTCTGTCCTCACAAATTATTTGCTTGTTTTGTCTGCATACAGTTTGTAGGCCTTCCTGAATCTAGGGGTCTGACTTTGAGTCTTTTTCTCCCCTAAGGGGTTGTAAAGGTTTTTGAGTCAGGGACTTGGCTTTCTGCTACTGCTTATGTCACCTCGCATAGCCCTGGGCACACAAAAGGTGCTCACAAAGTACTCACAGTAACTAAGGTGTGACAATGTAACTAACAAAGGTGTGACTTGACCAAACCACTGCCTAGAAGTGCAGTCCTTCCCAGGCCTCAGTTCCTCCAGAAGAGAACGGAAGGAGGAGCCTGAAGTCCCGTCCAGCAATGGCACGCGAGGCTCCTGCCATGACCTCACCAAGTCCCTGGTGATAGGAACTGGGCCTGCATTTTGGAACACAGACTCTCAGGACAGTGTCCTCAAGGGCCATTTCCTCTAGCCTCCAGCACTCCTGACTCATCTGGAAACTTCTAACCCTAGAAAGAAGTCCTCCAAGCCATCTTGCCACTGGAAGACCAAAGCTCAATTAGCCCTGAGACAGGCACTGAGGGACACATAAGATGTTTAATCTGAGATTAAAAAAAAAAAAAAAGTTAGGTTACTGCATATCAGAATAGAACTCAAAGCTTTTTAGTGCTGGTTCTGCAGCCAGATCACAACTGAGCCAACAGAGTCCAGGTTATGGGCCATCCTCAACAATTCAGTGTAGCTATCACTGAGAAGGGGGTGACAGGATGAGATAGTTGAATCAACTCAATGGACATGAGTTTGAGCAAACTCCAGAAGATAGTGAAGGACATGGAAGCCTGGCATGCTGCAGTCCATGGGGTCGCAAAGGGTCAGACACAACTAAGCGATTTAACAACAATAACCTCTGTTACACCGCGATAATTATAATTCTTAGTGGTTTGTGTTTGCTCATGTTTTGTTTCAAATAAAGACACTTCACAAACCAGGACACCTGGTGTGGGTTTTTGTTTGATGGACTTTTCCAGATCTGCAGCTCTAGAAAAAAGTAACAGCTGGGGTAAGAAATGAAAAAATAGCTTAAGAACATGAACCTATACCTTCAACACCCAGTGCACTATAGGTCTTTGACAAATGTTTGTTGAATTGAGCAGCTCTGTGGCTATCTATGCACAGGTTCTGTGAGTACCTGCCTCGTGCATACACACCTACACACTCACCCCCATTCTTCTAGGCCTTCCGTGTATTAACCTAGCTTCGGATTCATCACCAGGAAGTGACACACCTGAACTCTGAGACGTGCTTTAGTGTTAAGCTCCTTGCATTTTCTGAGTGTCAGAAACAAAAACTAAACAAAAAGAAACACTTTTAGAGCAGGTTCAAATTTGATGAAAAACTCACTGAACACATCATCCTTTAAAAACACAGTTAGCTCATAATTCAATCTCAGAAAGAAGCTTTCTTCTTTTTAAAAAATTCATTGTTTCCTTCTTAGAATAGTATAACTTGCTTTGTCTTCCTCCTGCCTTTGAGTCTAGGTAACTCACAGTTGAATATAATGATCAATTAAGTTAACAGGCCCACTCCTTTTCTTGTTTTTTTCCCCCCTCCTTATTTTCCTATAGCCTCATCAAACATACTCCTCTTTGGACACTATTAAGTTCTTCAAGCAGGAAGCAGGAAAACACAGGAGAAACAACTACCCACAGAGCTTGAGAACAATTAGCATCTGGAACTAAGTCGGTGATTGGTCTCTCTTTTTGTTCAACTGACTTGTATTTCTATTCAGTATTTGCTAAGAAAAATTGTGACATTTTCTTTTTTATTTTTTTAGGAAAAAATACAAACTATACCTGTAACTGAGATTAAATGAATGTAACCTGTTATACTTTACTATGAAGTCAACATTTTCAACCTTTACTATAAAAGCAATATCAAGTCCCCCAGGCTTCAGGTGTGGGTAGTAAGGCTGATTGATGGCTTTAGGATCTGGGGCTTGGGCCAGACTGTATGATTTGGAGAGGATTCTGGGCTCGGACACGACTGAGCAACTGAACTGAACTGGGCTCCAAAAAAGGTATTCAGAAGAAGAAGAGACTCAGTGTTGGCTTTGTGCCTCCTACGTTTCACTCACTAGGCTAACAGGCTGAGGGTGCGCTCTGGGCCCAGTCCTGTGCTGAGCTGAGCTACCTTTAGGGAGGAGGGCCAGGCCTCGGCATCTGCAGGCAGGGCTCTGGCAGTCTGGGGAAGGTTCCGGGGGGCGGGAAGCAAGATGCAAACACCGAAAACAAGAGTATGGGATTAGGATGAAAACCGAGAGTCAGACCCAGGAAGAGCCTTGGGCAAAGCAGCAGTGGAGTTTTCCCTGCCATATCTCCTCCGACAGGTACGAAGAATGACAGGCGGCGGCTAGGGGGCTTAGGTCCACTCACCAAGGTCGTTGTTGTTCATCATGGCGTTGGACGCTCGCAGCCGGGGTCCCTGCTGGGTGAAGTGGTAGCCGAATTTGAGGAGCGTAGCGTTTTTTTCCAACATGCTCACAATCTCCATTTCCACTTTGTTGCCCAGAGGCTGGCTCTTTGATTTAAAAAAGAAAGAAAAAACAAACAGTCACTTCTTGCTCACTCGTGCGGCACCTAAATCTTCTCTACTCGCAGAAATCCCGAGCGCTGGGCTGGGATTTTAGTACTTCCCTGCCCCCGCCCACTCCAAGAGCAGGGCAACCGGAAGCCGGAAGTGTGGAGAAGTTGAAAGGTCAGGCAGCCAGGAGTTAGTGAGCTGGGATTCAAACCTAGGGTTGCTGAACGCCAAGAAGAGATCTTTCCGCTGCCCCACAGCAGCCTTCTTGGACTATCTGAGCAGGAAGGACCTTCATATCGTTTAGTCTCAAGGAGATTTAAAAATCCTACAACTCAGGCTATCCCTCATACTAATTAAATCACTGGCTGCGGTACTTGGGTGTCCATGGTTTTTAAAACTCCCCAGGTGATTTCAGTACTTTGGCCACCTCATGCGAAGAGTTGACTCATTGGAAAAGACTCTGATGCTGGGAGGGATTGGGGGCAGGAGGAGAAGGGGACAACAGAGGATGAGATGGCTGGATGGCATCACCGACTTGATGGCCGTGAGTCTGAGTGAACTCCGGGAGTTGGTGATGGACAGGGAGGCCTGGGTGCTGTGATTCATGGGGTCGCAAAGAGTTGGACATGACTGAGCGACTGAACTGAACTGAAGTCCATTCTAAAGGAGATCAGCCCTAGGTGTTCTTTGGAAGGAATGACGCTAAAGCTGAAACTCCAATACTTTGGCCACCTGATGTAAAGAGTTGACTCATTGGAAAAGACTCTGATGCTGGGAGGGATTGGGGGCAAGAGGAGAAGGGGACGACGGAGGATGAGATGGCTGGATGGCATCACTGACTCAATGGACGTGAGTCTGAGTGAACTCTGGGAGTTGGTAATGGACAGGGAGGCCTGGCATGCTGCGATTCATGGGGTCGCAAAGAGTCGGACATGACTGAGCAACTGAACTGAACTGAACTGAGGTGATTTCAAGGCAAGGTCAGGTTGGCTAACTAGTCTTTTAGACTAGAGATTTGTAAATCTCTTCAATTTACAAATGAAGAAACAGGCCCAGGGAGGGAAGAGGATTTGTCTAAGGTCACACAGAAAGCTGGGACAGCCAGAGTTAGCTTCCTAAAGCCTCACTCTGATTATGCTAGTTCTCTACCCCCAGATCCATAGTGATCATCTGACAAAGACGAAAAGGAAAGGAAAACATGACAATCACAGTGTTGGGAAGGATATGATGTGGATATTCATCCTTCTTGTTTATAATAGTGGGAATAAAAGGGAAACAAACATTCATCAAGAGGCAGTTTCTCAAATAAAAGATGGTTAAGCTTTACAGTAGAACATGGGCAGCTGTACAATAACAATGTGACTCTTTGGGCCCAAGCCTGGAAAGATTCTGTGACACAATATTGAATAGACGAAGCCTAGTGACATGGCAACCCACTCCAGTATTCTTGCCTGGAGAATCCCAGGGATGGGGGAGCCTGGTGGGCTGCCTTCTATGGGGTTGCACAGAGTTGGGCACGACTGAAGGGACTTAGCAGCAGCAGCAGCAGCAGTGACAAGATGGGTTGTACTTATTACGTAAAGTTAACTGCATTTCCTACACACATACATATGCAAACGTATGGTGATGAGCTTGGGAAGTTTTTGTTTTCTTTTTGTATTGAGTTTTCTGTTACCATGTATAATAAGATACTAAAGAGTAAACATAATCTTAAAAAAGGCTTAAAAAGACACAGAAGGAAAGCTAACAGTATTTAATGATTAAAGACATTCCCCCTCTTAACAAGAACAAACCAAAAAATGTCCACTTTCACCAACATTGTCTGAAGGACAATTAAGTAGGAAAAAGAAAGAAAAGTCACAATATAGAGAAGGAAAAAGCAAAACTACTTCTATTTGCAGGTGACACAGTACTGTATCCAGAAAACCCTAAGGAATCCACAAAAAGCAATTATTAGAGCTGATCACCACATTCAGCAAGCTTGCAGGGTGTTTAAGATCAGTATTCAAAACCCATCTGTGTTTCTACACGCCAGCAATGAACCACCACCTCAAAGTGAAATTAAGGCAATAATTTCATTTACAATAACATTAAAACACTTAGGAATAAATTCAATAAAGAAACAAAGACTTGCATGCTAAAAACTACAAAACAGCATTGTACATTAAGGAGGACCTGAATAAATGTAAAAACATCCTATATTCATGGATCAGAAGACTTAATACTGCTAAGAGGGCAATACTCCCAAATTGATCTAGAGAAGCAGCAAACACAGAAGCACCACCAATGACTCCCCATGGCTGATAACCCCTGCCATTTATTGAAAGTTTACTATGTTCCCAATGCCCTGTGCCCAACCTGTAGGGTCTCAGTTCATTCAATAACCATAAAGGATAAGCCCTGCCTTCTCTGCAGCCTGGCACTCAGGCCCTGCACAGTTCTGTCCTCGCCTTCCTTTCCTCTCTCAATCTTTCCTCAGGCTGGTTACCCCAGGGGTGGAGAGTCTGGTACCCGATGCCTGATGCAGGCAGAGGTCCATTCTAAAGGTTCATGTGTCCTCTTCCCTGCACGTGGAATGCTCCTACCCTCCCTCACCCTCCTGTTGATGTGCCATAGTGCTTTAATTTGTTGTTGTTCAGTCGCTCATTTGTGTCCGACCATAGACTGCAGCACACCAGGCTTCCCTGTCCTTCACCATCTCCCAGAGTTTGCTCAAACTCATTTCCATTGAGTTGGTGATGCCATACAACTATCTCATCCTCTGTCATCCCCTTCTCCTTCTGCCTTCTTCTTTCCCAGCATCAATGTTTTAATAGCTGCAGGAAATGCCCCCTCCCTGACGAGGCCTTCCTGATCTTTACCTCTGGAAACCATCTTTCCCTACTTGACACTCAAGCATTGTTATGTGCCTCTCTACTCCCAGCCCAGTCAATCTGCATTATTGGGTCACCCGCCTCTGTAACTGTCTCTCCCACTAGACCTGTGTTGTTCAGTAGAGCAATCACCAGCTGCATGGGGTTCTTTAAATCTTTTTTTAATGATATAACATTAGTTTCAGACATATAATATAATGATTTGATATTTATATACACTGTGAAGTGATGACCGCACTAAGTCTAGTTAACATCCATCCCCATACATAGTTACATCCATAGTTTCTTATTATGAGAACTTTTAAGACTTAGTCTTGGGAGTTCCCTGGTGGCCCAGTGATTAGGATTCCGGATTTTCACTGCTGTGGCCCAGGTTCAGTCCGTGATCAGGGAACTGAGATCCCACAAGCCACACAACCAAACAAAACAAAACAAAACAAAATATATATATATATATACTCTCTTAGAAACTTTAAAATATGCAATATAGTATTATTAACTATAATCATCATGCTGTACATTACACCTCCATGTGTTACTTTTTTCTCTTTTTTTTAATTAATTTATTTATTTTACTTTACAATATTGTATTGGTTTTGCCATACATTGACTTGAATCCGCCATGGGTGTACATGTGTTCCCCATCCTGAACCCCCCGCCCACCTTATTAATGGAAGTTTGTACCTTTTGACATCTTTCACCCATTTCACCCACCCCTTACCCGCTGCCTCTAGCAACCACCAATCTGTTCTCTGTTATCTTTTTTTTCTTAGATTCCACAGATGAGAGGATGTGGTATCTATATTTCTCTGATTCACTTCACACAATATCCTCTAGGTCCATCCACACTGTCACTAATGGCAAAAATTCATTCTTTTTATGACTAAATATCCCATTGGACATACCACATTTACTTTATCTATTCACCCAGCAACGAACACCTTGGTTGTTTCCATGTTTTGGCTATTGTAAATACTGGTGTAATGAATAGGGATACATATCTTTTCAAATTAGTGTTTTCATTTTCTTTGGATAAACACCCAGAAGTGAAATTGCTGGATCGTATGATAGTTCTACTTTTAATTTTTTGAGGAACAGCCATACTATTTTCCATAGTGGCTGCACCAGCTGTAATTCCCATCAATGGTGCCCAATGGTTTCCTTTCTCCATATGCTTGCCAACACTTGTTAATTCTTATCTTTTTGATAATAGCCATTCTAACAGGTGTGAGGTGATAGCTCATTGTGGTTTGATTTGTATTTCCCTGATGATTAGTGATTTTGTGCAACTTTTTATGTACCTGTTGGTCATCTGTATGTCTTCTATGGGAAACTATCTATTCAGATTCTCTGCCCATTTTTGATTGATATTTTTAAAAAATTTAAATAAATAAAATTTATATGGAATCTAAAAAAAATACAAATGAATATTAATAGTAAAATAGAAACAGGCTCACAGATATAGAAAACAAACTAGTGGTTACCAGCAGGGATAGAGAAGTGGGGAGTGGCAGTATACAGATAGGGGATTAAGAGCTACAGACCACCACATATAAAATAGATAAGCAACAGGGACATCTTGTAGAGCATAGGGAATTATAGACATTATCTTGTAATAACTTATAATGGAGTATAATCTGTAAAAATACTGACTCACAGTACATCTGAAACTATACTATTGTAAAGCAACTATACTTCAATTAAAAGTTAAATAAAATTTAAAATTCAGTTCCTCAGTTGCATTCAAGTGTGCAAGAGCCAGTGGCTAGAGGTTTCCATATTGGTGCAGATACAGAACACTTCCATCAACACAAAATTCTGTTGGATGGTTGCTAACCTAGACCATGAGCCCTTAGGGAGCACATAATACCCTATCTCTAGGGCAAGGTCAAGGCATTGAACTGAATGGAAAAAATAGGAATATGATCAGTGCATAGCAACTTGGGGAGGCTGAGAAGATACATCAGCCCAATATCCAAAAGGACAAGTGTGGAACTGCAGTTGAGACTCTTGATAAAGAACTCCTCCCAGGTATCCTGAGTTCACTGGAGCTTGTGTGGGTTCAGACAGAGCCGGAACTGCTGACTAGGGCAGGCAGAGGGAGGATGGTACGATTCCACCAGCCCATCTGGCAAGGCTTCTGATAGTGCTGGGAAGAGCTCAGGCCTGTCCTCGAAGGACCCAGCACAATCCTGGGCTCTGGCCGGCTTGGTCTGGCAGATGATACAGACTGCGACCCCAGTAAGGAACTGGCTTGTCTCCCGCCCACCCCACTAAGCAGGAAGCCTGGTCTCTCCTTGCTGTCACTTGTCAGGCAAGCTCTGCTAGAAAGCAAGATGGACTAGTCTTAAAAGCACCAGTGTCCCGAGTGGAGGGACTGCCAATGACTGCAGGGGCTGCTTCGGCAAAGCTGACACATCGTGCCGCCTGGTCTAGAGCACAAAGCACTCAGATGCAAACTGCCCCATTTGACTGCCCTCCTTCCCTGGGAGGTCGGCAACCCTGGACTTGGGGATGAGTAAACTGAGCCCGTGTGTATATGGAAGCCAGGCTGTGCTTCCTCTGCTTAAATGAGAGCCAAGGCTAGAGCTGAAGCTGGAGCTGGAAGGACTTCAGAGGATGCTCCAGCACCACCTTCTCTGACAGCCCTGGAATACATGCAGACATGTCAGGTGTGTGCCAGAGGGAACATTAGATAATCACAGTCTGTCTGCCTGGAGTGTTAATCTCTGACCCAAACTACATTTTTACATTAAAATAGAAAATGTGCATACATCTTAAGAAGCTTCCTACTTACTACCTTCTCAAGCCCTTCCTTTCTCCAGGGACTCTGAGACTAGAAGAACGTCAATCACTTCATAGATGAGAGAGGGGGCCTTGCGGACAGAGTCAGGACTAGAACTCTGGTCTCTTCTTATCTAGTGATCATCGTGTCCTAGGCATGGCATAAGCACTTTACATAAGCTAAGTCAATTTCTCTTCCCTATAAACCAATGGAATATGTAGTATTCTTATAAGTTTCATCTTATAAACAAGAGACATGATAAGCAGAGATATTAAGAAATTTCCCTCTGATCACAGAGCTAGTCAGTTGCAGAAAGGATTTGCACAGTTTACTCCAGAGCCTGTGCTAGTTCCCACTTCAGCCGAGTGCCTCTGAAAGAGCTCAGAAGGGAGACTTGGCTCGGCATGCAGATTGCTATCTAACCATCAACAGTGGCTGGCGAGGTAGTGGACTGCTCGTCCCTGGAGGTGTGTGAAGAGATGGCAGACTGCATCCCGTAAGGGTCTCCTAGATGTTGCTGGGGGAGGCTTAGGCTCCGTGACCTTTAAGGCCTCCAGAGCCTGCATTGAGTCTATCACTAGCTTGCTTGGGATGGCATAACAAATTAAGAGGTGACCTTGACAGTGTGTATAAGACACTTAGGAGCCTCTTGTGGGGAGACTGAAGTGGAGCAGCAGACTCTGGCAGTAGGGCCAGGGAGAGGAGGTCGGGAAGAACTCTTGCCCCACTTCAGACATGCTTGAAAACTAAATCACTTGTGAGTAAATATTATCTCATTATTAACAATTCTAATAATGATACTAAAGCAGATGGAGTAAATTAAAAGTCTCCCTTCACATCATTTATCATCCTACCCACTTTCCACAGAAGAAACCACCATGGCCAACAGGATGTGTTCCTATGGATTTTTTTTTCCTATGTAATATGTAACAAAAATAGACAGATTTTTCTTATTTTTCATTTTTTCCCTTAATGGATTCATACTGTACTTATTGTTCTGTAACTTATCTTTTTCATTTAATGTTTTCTGGAATCTTTCCAGGTCAGCACATGGAGAACTACCTCATTCCTTCTAACTGCTTCATGAGATGCCCTAGTAGAGACAGATAACTTCATTTGCTTCCAGTTTTCCCTGTCATACACAACGCAGGAGTGGGCTTTGCTGGAGAGGGAGGAGTATTCTTCAGGCTGGATGTGGAGATATAGCATTGGTGGGTTAAAACGACAGGCATATTTTGAATTAAATGTGTGACTGCCCTGCCCAAAGGACACAAACACTGATGTGCCCTTCAGGAGTGTAAGACACCTCTTGCTCCCTCAGCCTTTACTCTGACTGTGTATTATCAATCTGAGGAGAAGATGATCAGACTCACTACTTAATGAAACCATCCAACAACTCAGGTGCAACTGAGCTGTGACCTGGAGCTGGACAGAGGTGCCATGGACACCGAGAAGCTCACTTGATACATTTCATGGGGCCAGTTTTGGCCTTTTCTTTAATCCAGAAAATATGGACAATTGAGAACACTTGAAAAAACAACAGAAAGGAGCCTTGGGAATTATCTAATCCAACTTCAGAGTCCCAAATCCTGGCTGATATTAACATTCCCTCCTTTCTTACAGCTGCCAGATTGTTCTGTTCCACTTACACACCCCCCTGGAGATGGGAGTACACCACTTTTTGAGTTGCCTGCTCCATCCTTGGGTTGCTCTGCTGGTTAGAAAGGCCTTTCTGGTCAAACTGCAGCAATGAAAAAGGACAGAAATGATTCTCACTCTGCCAATTAAAACATGCCTGCAGGACTGCCCTGGTGGTCCAGTGGTTAACAATTAGCCTGCCAATGCAGGGGACATGGGTTTGATCCCTGGTCTGGGAAGATCCCACATGCTGCAGAGCAACAAAGCCCAATGCACTGCAACTACTGGGCCAGAGCCCTCTAAAGCCTGTGCTCCACAATAAGAGAAGACACTGCGATGAGAAGCCCACACACCACAGTAAAGAGTAGCCTGAGTGCAGCAACAAAGACTCAATGCACCCAAAAAAAAAAATAAAAAAGCCTGCAATTCTTTGGCACTCCTCCCTTCAAAAGGTAGAGCCTAATTCCTCTCCCCTTGAGGGTGGCTTTGCTTAGTGACTCATTTCTAACAGACAGAACATGGCAGAAGTGACTGTGTAACTTCCAAGGTTGGCTCATAAAAGGCATTTTTGGCTTGGCTCCCTTCTTTCTCTGCCTTGGATCACTAGCTCAGGGAGAAGTTAGCTGTCATACCATGAGGACACTCAAGCAGCCCTATGGAGAGGTCCACATGGCAAGTAGCTGAGACTTCCTGCCAACAGCCATGGAAGAAGCCACTTGGAAGCAGTTCCTCCAGCATTGGTCAACCCTTCAGAGTTGGTCAAGCCTTGACTGTAATCTCATTAGAGATTGGGCTAGATCTATGCAGTCAAATTGCTTCTGGATTCCTGACTCAGAAACTGTGAACTAAATGCATGTTCATGTTGTTTTAAGTGGCTGAGTTTTTTGGGGGAAGGGAGCATACTTTGTTACACAGCTGGAGATAACTGATAGACTCACAGACAGTGTTGACCAAAAAAAGCCAAACACAGAAAGATTCCATTTATATAAAGTTTAAGAACAGGCAAAACTCATCCCTGATGGCAGGAACTACAATATTCATGCATTTTCAGGGTGCTGATTGGCAAAGGGGCCTGAGGGAGCCTGCTGGGGTGCTGAAGTGTTCCGCATCTTGAACTTGGTGGTGATCACACAGCTACACATAAATTCATAAATCCACTGAGTCGTCTACTCAAGATGCATTTGCTTCACTATGTATAAGTTAACTTCAATAAAAAATAAACTCAAGTAGGAAAGGAAGAGAGGAAATAAGAGAGGAAAAGAAAGTGGTTAAAAGTTGTTCCTTGCATAAGCTAGAATCTCTCGGATGTCGGTCCTCCCCATCCCACCCTTCCACCACTGACTGGGCCTAATTAACAATAGAAACATCTCCCCCCTTGATTGAGAAAAGACTATATATCAGATATATGAGGCATAGCCCTATTAGGCGAGTATGAGTATTATTCCCATTTTACACATAAAGAAACTGAGGCACGGATACAATAAGTGACTTCCCCCCATTACACAGAAAGAACATGACACAGCTGGGGCATAGCCAGGACTCGATCCCTTGTTTGACTTCAAATGTCAGAGATTTGAAGCCAGGGAGCCCCTGGGTCAGTCTGTCTCCTGCCTAGCTTTTCCAAACACAGCCTGCAGTGGGGACCTGACATGGTGTGAGATGGTCACTGTCACAAATCTTTATTCTGGTTTATTCTGATCTACATAGGAAAAGGATTTTCTCTATTATTTCCACTGACTTCATTTCATCTTTCCCTTAGAGTGAGGTCAGTAAAAGAACATAATTGACATTTAGAGGAAGGGACAGTGACACATGCCTGTCCTCTTAAGGAGGCTGAATACTTCCAGACTGAATTACTTCAATGCAAAATGAGACTACAGACTCGAAAACTATGCACAGACGGAGAGCTGCTGCTTAGAAGCTAAAACTATAAGGAACAAAACAAAACACAGTTGGTCTTGCTCTCATGGTTTTCAAGAGTATGTTTTCCTTATATCTTGCAAAACCAAAAGCTATATTCAGCCTCATTTAAAAAGCTGTTCTGAGTGTGGAATCTAAAATTAATGGGTGTCACCATAAGTGAAAACCTTCAGGATCCTATTCTAGCATAGCTTTTGTTTTCTAAATTTATTTCCACTAGGAAAACAATCCAATCTGGAAAAACAAAAAAACATGATCCACTTCCTTTAGCTTCTTTTCAAAATATTAAGCACATTCTTGCTGTCAAATATTGGAATGAAATGCGAGACACCCAGTGAAATCCCCCTAGACTTTGCACATGTCTTCATGTGGAGAGGGAGCCTATTTTCAGGCCTCGTCTCTGCTGAGGGGCAGGGAGAGTGTCCCATGCCCCAAGTGTCCTGGGAAGGGCCTGCTGGAGGGAGCTCTGTGGGAGAGGAGAGTGGATCAAGAGGGGCGAAGAACCGCTGCTTGGGACACAGTTGGCTTGGGACGGATGGGCCTGCAGGCACCCCATGTGTCCTGCCTGCCTCCGGGGCGCTGGGAGGGTCTCTTCTCTCTGTTCATTAACACAGTCTGTTTGGAAACTGGGTGCTTCAGTTCCAGCCCAGTTCTGAGCCTAACTTGATTCGTGACATTGGGCATGTCCCATCCCTTCTCAAATCCTTGGTTTCCCCATCTGCAAAAGGGGGGCTGGACTAGGCATGTCTCAGCGCCCTCAGCGGCAGTCAGCCCCCTGCCCCTCCCCCCATGCTCAGGCTCACTGCTTCCCCAGGGTGACTCCAGGCAGCAAGAGCATTGAAGTAAAAGAGAGCCTGGCTGAGTCAACAAGCAGCCTCAGAGTCCTATCCTGAGTCTGTGTCCTGAACCAGCCTGTGAGGCTCTGTGTTACCCTGGGCAGAACTCCCCGAGTCCCTCTCCTTGGCCGTATAAGGAGAAGGGAGGACTCTGACACAGGTTACAGGCGCAGGGCTGAGGAGAAAGCTGTGGCCTCTGGGGACCTCGGTGACTAACAAGAACGAGGAATAAATCCAGCGCCACTCATCACCTCCTCTTGGCCACACTCCTCCAGAGCCCATGCCTCCCGGGGCACTGAGAGAGGCATGGATGGCCTTCCCCTAGCCTGAGCCAGCAGATCCCCCTCCTCGAGTCCTGTTTCAGCCCCCCACCTCCCCCACCAGGTCTCAGTCCAGTCTCTAGACTCAGGATCCCAGGAGTACCTCCTCACAGGCCCCCTGAATGTGGGTAGTCAAAGCCCCCTCTGGTCTCCAAGCCCTGATGCCCTCTTCCTGCCCCCAACCCTCTCCCATCCAGCCGGGAACCATCTTATGACAGCCCACAGGCCACTTCCCTTCGAACTACCCACTCCCAGCCCTTTGGGCTCCCCCCAGCTCCCTTTCTGGCTTTCCTCAGGTGGTCCCATTAGTCAATTCTGAATTGACTCTACAGCTGTCCTCTCTCCTTCTCTTTGTTCATGTGGTTCCCTACACCGGGGATGCCATGGCCTCCACTTTACCCTCTGACATACTGTCCACCCTAGGGTTTATCTCAAATTCCACCTCCTCCAAGAAGCCCTCCCTGATGCCTGCTTCTGACTGAAAAGCTTCCCCACAGTACCCCACTGTGTGTGGCTTGCTAGAGCACCTGGCTGCATGATCAACTGTACGCTTGTCTGTCATCTCATCCAGTGTGGAATCTCAAGAGGACAGAGCCAGTATTCACACACAGAGCCCAGCACATCCCTGGGTACAGCAGGCACTAACTAAACCCTGAGATAAAACAAAGGGAGACACTCCTAGGATGGGGTGGGAGCAGGTGGTGACCAGTGCTCTGGCCTGGCACCAAGGGAAAGGGACAGCTGAGAAGAACCAAGACCTGCACAAAACTACAGTAGATTCAAGAACCCAGACAGGCACAGTTCATGGACTTGAGAGTCACATAGACCTGGATTCTAACCTTGCCTCTCTTACTTCCTGTATGACCTCAGGCAGGTTACACAGCCTGCCTGGGCCTCAGTTTCCTCATCCACAATACTAGGGTAGGCTGTGACATCCACTCAGTGAGTCTTTGCCAGCTTTAAATGAGATAATGGATACATGGTACCTGCTCAGTACATTAACTCTTAGAATAATGTGTGAACTCCCTAGGTCATCTTCAGAGTAAATATAAAAGTGAACAACTTCATAGTATTCATCTCTTAGCTCCTTAGAAGTAGAGATTCTCATTATCTCCATTTTACAAATGAGGAAACTGAGGCACAGGGAAGTGGAAGTCCTTACACGGATGTTTAGCCGGGGTGAGGGTGATGGTCGGCATGGGCTCTGTCTCCGGGGGGAAGCACAGGGAGGGGAAGTGGGCAGCTTGTTCCCTGTAAGCTGCCACCAGAATGACCTGAAGCCAGTGCTCTGGGTCCTCTTTGGCTGACATTCTGCCCCCGGAATCAGGTTTCAGCTGACGCTGGGTAGATCCTGACTCCCTGCCCGGGTAGGCCTGGTGTCACATGAGTAGCCAATCCCAGGGCTTGGCCTAAGGCTACTGCCAGGCATGTTACATGCCTTTGTTCCATCTGATCTGTCCCCTCTGCCTGCAATAAAGCAGGGTCAGCAATGGAAGAAAGGATGGAAGCAATGGGGGCTGGGAATGGGTGCTACAGCCCAGGCTACTGGCATGTGAGAGACGGAAAGAATTTAATGCAGCAAATTCACATACACGGCTGCTGCAGGCTCATATGGCCTCTCTTTATGAATTAGAGAAAAGTGCCTTCTCTGGATGAATAAAGTCCTGTACAAAGTTTTAAGAGTAGATTATGAGTTGGGTTTTGTCCCGTCTCCTCATTGTACAGTGAACAACATATACAACCATCCAGGGCAGCCCTGTTTATCAAGTGCCACTGCAGGACCAAGTTCTGAACTGCGTATTGGGATATGGAGATGACTTAGACACAGTCCCCGCTTCTGAGAAGTTCAGAAGGAAGCCAAGGTGCTAGGAGAACCAGGGAAGGAGCTCTTAAACTCTCTCTGTGGGGAGGCTATGGCAGGCTGAAGGGAGAAAGCAGTTGTATGCTGGCTGTTGGGGGGGGAAATAAAGGTTGGATTTGTAGTGTTTGCCAATATCTACAGTGTAAATACTCTCACTAGGAGTATTTACTTCTAGTAATACTATTTCCAGATACCAGTGTGCCATCACTCAAGTGGAGTTGGGAAGGGATATATATACAGTTAGCTCCAGCGAGGTGGTTCAGGCTGGCTCTAGAACCACTGGGAGAAGGGGAGACTACAACCAAATCCAGAAGGAAGCGGAGGATTTCTCTAGGCAGAGAAGGGGTCAGGGCAGGGGAGGATGTTCCTGGGGAGAGAAAAGTATAGCTCTGAGTCATGGAGCCATGAGAGTAAGTAGGGAGCAAACTGTGAAGAGTAGTGAAGGTTTAAGATTGGGAGAAGTGTCAGTCGCTCAGTCACGTCCGATTTTTTTGATGCCATGAACTGTAGTTAGCCAGACTCCTCTGTCCATGGAATTCTCCAGGCTAGAATACTGGAATGGGTAGCCATTCTCTGCGCCAGGAGATCTTCCCAACCCAGGGATCGAACCTGGGTATCCCACATTGCAGGCAGATTCTTTACCATCTGAGCCACCAGGGAAGGGACCACCAAAGTCTTCTGGAAGCTGGTGATGCTTAACCTCTTGACACAGGTTACCTGCCTATATGAGTCGTTAAGCTGTGGATTTAACTTCTATGCACTTTTCTATATATTTGTAGTATTTTTTTAATGAGGATAAAAAGTAGAGATAATCTCATTCAGGGACAACCACTGTATACAATTTTGTTCTATTTCATCCAATCTTTTTCCTATACTCACATTTATATGACCATTCAGCAAACATTTTCATGTAGGGAAAAAAAGCAGGTTCTCTGTCAAACCATAAAGAAGAAAGCATTTTAGCACTAGAAGCGACATGGTGTACTGGAAAACAGTGGGCTTGAGTCAGAGACCTGCATTCAAATTCTGCTTCTGAAAGTGCTCAGGTGAGAAAGCTGCTATCCTTCAGCTTCTCTGCTGCTGCTAAGTCACTCCAGTCGTGTTCAACTCTGTGCAACCCCATAGACGGCAGCCCACCAGGCTCCCCCGTCCCTGGGATTCTCCAGGCAAGAACACTGGAGTGGGTTGCCATTTCCTTCTCCAATGCATGAAAATGAAAAGTGAAAGGGAAGTCGCTCAGTCGTGTCCGACTCTTCGTGACCCCATGGACTGCAGCCTACTAGGCTCCTCCGTCCATGGGATTTTCCAGGCAAGGGTACTGGAGTGGGGTGCCATTGCTTTCTCCGCAGCTTCTCTGAGCCGTTTTCTTTTCTGAAAACTGAGACTGATAACACTCACATCCTGCAGGGCAGTTGGGAAGATCAGAGATGATGTGTATAAGATGCACAGCACATAGCCTGGCCCACAGGGAACCCTCAACACGTGCAACATACATGATATTGTTATTAGTATCATCTTAGAAAGTTAGAACTGAAAGGGTCGCCCTGAAAATAAATGACTGAACTACAGAAGTTATAGAGAAATGATAACCCTGTAAGGAAAAAGGCAAACTAGAATTTGCCCAGGGAATAACCTTGATGGTATTCAAAAGCCCACTGAGTGGTGTGTGTTGGGGGGGTGATGGATAAAAATGGTGTTGTTTTACCTAGTGAGGGAGGCTCCAGTGGTTTATAAGATCTGTGCATCAGATATACCCTGTATGCAGCAGAGAACAGAATTAAACTCAACAAACAGGACTTATAGGGAGCTGACTTCAACTGGATATAAGGAAGGATATTCTCACTAAAAACGAAAGGAGTGATCTCAATAAAGAGTGAGCCTCCCATCATTAGGGGTACCTAAGCAGAAGCTGGCGGAGCACCTGGTGGGAATGATGAAGAAGGAACTGTTAGCATGTACAGGGTATGGACTGGATGACCTTGGAGGTCTCTTTAAAGCTGGGCTCTGGAGCTTTCATAAGCAGCAGCATCTGCTCTGTCCAGTCCATACAGCAGCAAATGAAAAAGTGCAGAAGTGCAAGCATCAAGTGAAGGACACAGGAGGCCCTCACCCATCTCACCTGGTTATCGATCTTCAGTTCCACCAGAGAAGTGTTGTATGGAAGTGCTTCCACTAAGCGCAGGATCCCGGCTCCGGAAATGAAGTTGGATTCCACATTCAGCGTCTTCAACACCTTGTTCACCTTGAGCATTTCGGCAAGGGCCTTGGACCATAGGAGAAAAGGTAGGGTACCGTGAATTACCTGATCAAGGCTGGAACCCCTGTGGGTAGAACCTAAAATACTGAGGGAGCCTTGCTGGGAGTGAGAGTCCCTCACACACAGTCAGGGACCAGCAAGAAGATCTCCTTAACTTCCTTCATCAAGCACCATTCTGTGTCTCTCCTCCCCTCTGGTGTGCTGTGGCTCCAAACCCCAGCTGGAGAGTTTCAGCTCCTTAACCTGCATCCAAATCTTCTATTACCTGGTTCCCCTGCCCTTATCAGCCTCAACTCCAGCTACCCTCTTGATGGTGCTACTCTCAGTTCCCCCCAACACCCAGTGCTCTCCCTCCGCTCTGCCTTTCCTCATCCTTCCCTACCACCTGGAATGCCCTTCCTTTCTGCTTCACTTGTCAAAACACTGTCCATCCTTCCAGGCCATTCTCAATGCCCCTTTCTCTGGAGTCTTTCCCCCTAGCTTGCTGTACCTGTCCTCTTGAACCTCACAGACTTTATCCATAACCTCCCTCATGGAACTTGTGTTCCTGTGTTTAGAGTTGTTTTTATAGAGGTTTTGTCTCCTCCATTAGCCTATATACTCTTGGTGGGCTGTTGGTGCACCTCATTCACCCCAAGGGAACCTCCCACCCATACAGTGCTCAGCACATAGTAGGTCCTCAGTCACTGGTCACTGGACTAGTGGAGTCCCAAGTTCCCTATATGCTTTCAACTTGTCTCTTCTGTGTCCCTGTTGGAATTCCATGGAGTTGTCATTCTCTTTGAACAGCAGAGAGGGGAGCCTGGGAAGCCATCCCACTGGGCAAGTGACCAGGGCAAATCGGAAGACAGGAGCTCGGATGGCCCCAGCACGTTGGAGGACTTCAGCCAGGGGGTGTAGATGACAATCAGAGCCTCTGGAGGAAATGAAGTAATTAGCAGGTGGTGGAAACTATGTGTCATGGAGGAAAGGAGACACCAGCAGCTGATGAGCCAGGATGTAAGATCAGTGGGTCCTGGTTGTCTGAAATGACGATCTGGTCCAGGAATGCCCTTCCCACTGGCCCTGCCTGCTGAAGCCTTTGCAAGGCTCAGCTCCTAGGATGCCTTCAGAGCCCAAATCCTCAGCTCCCCTGCTTTCGTGTGCCCCGGGATGACATGTCAGCTTCCTCTCCAACCCTGCGTAGGCTGGACCCTCCTGAGGGGATGGACCCAGTCTGTGGCCACCCACAGCATCCTTCTTGCTCCCCAGGAAAGGTGTGGCCTGATAATCAAAATACTTGACAGCCAGTATGTAAGTATAGCAGGCTGATCCAAGTCGACATACTAGTGACTGAGCTGGTCCTATAGGCAGTGTCATACCAGGTGTCAACTCTGTCTGCTGGAGCAGAGTAAAGAAATGGGCAGGAGAAGAGCTGTGGCAGGTAGCTTGTTACCAATTGTCCCAGAAGTATTTTCATCTTCAACAATGGGTTATCCTGGTGTGAAGGGTATGACATCAGCTGTTGACCTGGCACAGAATCAATTCCCCGTAAATATCTGTGGAGCTGAGCTGACTGCCAGCACAGATGGGCTTGGCTTCTGATCCAGTGACAGCAGTGGACAGAGCATGTGACTGCCAGCTGTGTCTCTGTGGGCACACTCAGGATCCACTGGAGACATCCTGAGGCCAGAGAACATCTAACCAGAGGTTCTCCACTGGCAGCAGTGAGAGACTATGAGCTATTTCTATCACTTCAAAAACGACCAAGGAAATGTATTTTAAAATGAGATCTTATGTATTTTAAAAATGAGAAAATAATTGATTGCTATGAATGGACTTCAAAGTAAGGAAATTTATCAGGATAAAGAAGGATAGTATGGGGTCAATTATCCAAGAAGACATACCATCCTTAATGAGAATGTGCCTAATAACAGAGCATCAAACTATATGAGGCAAAAACTAATAGAATTGCAAAGAGAGAGAGAGATGAATCCACTATCGTAGCTGGAGACTTCCATACACCTCTATGGATATGGACAGCTCTAGCAGGTCAAAGACCAGGAAAGACATAACTGAACACAACACCACCATCAATCAACTAGATATAATTGACATCTATAGTATTTCATCCAACAATAGCAGAATACACATTCTTCTCACGCACATTGGAACATTCACCAAAATAGACCACATTCTGGGCCACAAAACACACTATAACAAATTTAAAGGAACAGAAATCATACAATGTCTATTCTCAGACCATAATGGAATCAAACTAGAAATTCAATAACAAAAAGATAAGTAGAAAACTCCCCTAATACATGGAGATTAAGCAACACACTTCTAAATAACACATGGATCAAAGAAGAAATCTCAACATAAAGTATTTTGAATTATGACTAAGTGGGATATTCCATCACATCAACAAGCTAACAGAGAAAAATCAGTCATTTCAATAGATGCAAAACAACCATTTGACAAAATCCAACATCCATGCATGATAAAAAGTCTCAGTAAACTAGGAACAGAAAGCAATTTCCTCAAATTGATAAAGATTATCTACAAAAAAAAAAAAAAACCCTACAGTTAACTTCATATTTAGTGGTAAGAAATTTGAAACTATTTCTAAGATTAGGAACAAGGCAAAGATGCCCCCTTTCAGCCCTCTTTTCAACACTGTAACAGAAGTTCTGTCCAATGCACTAAGGCAAGAAAAGGAAATAAAAAGCATATAAATTGGGAAGATGAAATAAAACTGTCTCTATTTGCAAAGATGAGATGGTTGGATGACATCACCAATTCGATGGACATGAGTTTGAGCAGGCTCCAGGAGTTCGTGAAGGATGGGGAAGCCTGGCATGCTGTAGTCTATGGGGTTGCAAAGAGTCGGACACAATTCAGTGACTGAACTGCACTTGTTTGCAAATGACATTATTGGTTACACAGAAAATACAAAATAACTGACAAAGAAAACTCCTGGACCTAATAAGCAATTATAGCAAGGTTGTAGGATATGGTTAATAAAGAAAAGTCAGCTGCTTTCCCATAGATAGCAATGCATAAGTGGAATGTAAAATTTAAAGTACAATACCATTTACATTAGCACCCCAAACAATGAAATACTTAGGTATAAAGCTAACAAAATATGTATAAGATCTATAGGAGGTAAACTATAAAACTCTGTTGTATTAAATCAAAGAAGAACTAAATAAATGGAGATATATTCCCTATTCATGTACAAGAAAACTCAATATTATCAAGATATCAGTTCTTCCCATTTTGATATAGATTCAATGCAATCCTAGTTGAAATCCCAGCAAGTTATTTTGTGGATATCAACAAAACTTATTGCTACTAAATGGTTAATTGCCATGGCTGGTAGGCTAATTCATGAACCTTTTAACCTGCTATTAGGATTGTAGTAATCATACTGTACTGTTGTTCTTTATCTGTCTACATGAACCATTACATTCATGAAAGTGGGAGCTGTGACTATCTTGGTCACAGTTGTATTCTCAGAGCCTAATTCAGTGCTGGACATAAACACTCCATAAATATGCATTGAATATTTTTAAAAAAAGGAGTTGATGGCTACTTTATAATAAATACAATTTAATCTAATCAGAGATCAAATTTCCAACATCCGTTGGATCTTAGAAAAAGCAAGATAATTCCAGAAAAACATCTACTTCTGCATTACTGATTACGCTAATAGCCTTTGACTGTATGGATCACAACAAACTGTGGAAAATTCTGAAAGAGATGGGAATACCAGACCACCTGACCTGCCTCTTGAGAAACCTATATGCATGTCAGGAAGCAACAATTAGAACTGGACATGGAGCAACAGATTGGTTCCAAATAGGAAAAGGAGTACGTCAAGGCTGTATATTGTCACCCTGCTTATTTGACTTATATGCAGAGTACATCATGAGAAATGCTGGGCTGGAAGAAGCACAAGCTGGAATCAAGATTGCCAGGAGAAATACCAATAATCTCAGATATGCAGATGACACCACCCTTATGGCAGAAAGTGAAGAGAAACTAAAGAGCTCTTGATGAAAGTAAAAGAGGAGAGTGAAAAAGCTGGCTTAAAAACCCACCATTCAGAAAACGAAGATCATGGCATCCAGTCCCATCAGTTCAGTTCAGTTCAGTCTCTCGGTCATATCCGACTCTTTGCAACCCCATGAACCACAGCACACCAGGCCTCCCTGTCCATCATCAACTCCCAGAGTTCACCCAAACCCATGTCCATTGAGTCAGTGATGCCATCCAACCATCTCATCCTCTGTCGTCCCCTTCTCCTCCTGCCCTCAATCTTTCCCAGCATCAGGGTCTTTTCCAATGAGTCACCTCTTCACATCAGGTGGCCAAAGTACTGGAGTTTCAGCTTCAGCATCAGTCCTTCCAATGAATACTCAGGACTGATCTCCTTTAGGATGGACTTGTTGGATCTCCCTGGAGTCCAAGGGACTCTCAAGAGTCTTCTCCAACACCATAGTTCAAAAGCATCAATTCTTTGGCACTCTGCTTTCTTTATAGTCCAACTCCTACACCCACACATGACCGCTGGAAAAACCACAGCCTTGACTAGATGGACCTTTGTCAGCAAAGTAATGTCTCTGGTTTTTAATATGCTGTCCAAGTTGGTCATAACTTTCCTTCCAAGGAGTAAGCGTCTTTTAATTTCATGGCAGCAATCACCATTTGCAGTGATTTTGGAGCCCCCCAAAATAAAGTCAGCCACTGTTTCTACTGTTTCCAGTCCCATCACGTCATGGCAAATAGACAGGGAAACAGTGACAGGCTTTATTTTTAGGGGCTCCAAAATCACTTCAGATAGTGACTGCAACCATGAAATTAAAAGATGCTTGCTCCTTGGAAGAAAAGCTATGACCAACCTAGACAGCATATTAAAATGCAGAGATATTACTTTGCTGACAAAGGCCCGTCTAGTCAAAGGTATGGTTTCTCCAGTGGTCATGTATGGATGTGAGAGTTGGACTATAAAGAAAGCTGAGCACAGAAGAATTGCTGCTTTTGAAATGTGGTGTTGGAGAAGACTCTTGAGAGCCCCTTGGACAGCAAGGAGATCAAACCAGTCCATCCTAAAGGAAATCAGTCCTGAATATTTATTGGAAAGACTGATGCTGAAGTTGAAACTCCAATACGTTGGCCATCTGATATGAAGAACTGACTGATTGGAAAAGACCCTGATGCTGGGGAAGATTGAAGGCAGGAAGAGAAGGGGACGACAGAGGATGAGATGGTTGGATGGCATCACCGACTCAATGCACATGAGTTTGAGCAGGCTCTGGGAGTTGGTGATGAACAGGGAAGCCTGGCGTGCTGCAGTCCAAGGGGTTGCAAAGAGTCAGACATGACTGAGCGACTGAACTGAATGAACTGAATCTAATCAGAATTATTTTTAAGACACAGGAAAGATGAAATAAAATTGATCACTGGAAACCACCAATGAAGACAATAGTTTTAGATATGGAGAAACTGAGGACCAGGGAGGGGCAGGCCCTTGTCTATACACTGAGTGGAGACAGAGATCCAACATTAAGGTCCACATCACTTGCATTTAAATCTCAACTCCACTTCTCACTTGCTGTGAAACTTTGGACAAAGCAAGTTGTCTGAGCTCCCTCTACACCACGTTCTTCATCTGTAAAGTGGGGAGCCCTGCACCTCTGGGATCTGGGATGATTGTGGAGATTAACTAGGATAATGTACAGATGGTGCCTGGCTAATGGCTGTTCTGTCCACATTCCCTCCTGGCTCCTAGCCCTGTGTCTTTCACCACATTACACCTCACCACACAGGGTTCTTCATCGGTGGCACATGGCCAGTCCTGAGGCCACAAATGTCAACTTTCCTGTTTCTATGCCTCCCACTCTCAATGCAACAGAACAGAAAGGTACATACAAATGCCACAGGGTCACTGCTCCGTGTTCCCACGATGCTGAACTTCTTCACATACGAGTTCTCTTTGAGGGCTTCTGCATACGCCTTCAGAGTGGGTATGGGGATATTCTGCAGAGAGAAAGTCAAGCAGTGATCAGCAGCCCTGCTAGGGGCAGGCAGGGCAGAGAGATGAGGCAGTAATTCTCTCACAACCTGATGCAACCTGATGTCCAGCATGTCTCTGACCAAAGAGCTGAATGGGCAGAGGGTTCCTCTTTGCCCCAGATGGTTGAGATTTGGGGAGAACGTTCTGGTAAACAGATTGAGAAAGTCCTCCCTGAACATTTCAGGTAGCACCTGTAGTTTTCTCTTTGTACATGCAGAGACCGAAGGAGCAGGAAAACATCAAGGCAAAGGTGCAGGAGAGTGTTGTTCCGAGAGCTCAGGCCTGTGGGTGTGTGCAACAGGCAATGTTTATGACTTGCTGTGTGACTCTGGGGGAGTCTGCCCCTCTCTGAGTTTGTTTTCGTAAACTAAGGTGGGGCATTGCCCTAGACAATCTTTAAAAGACATCTGTCCCAGAAAGTTTCAGCCCTACCACTCATCAGAGGTGCTAGGGAACTTTCATAAAATGCTGATGCTCAGGCCTGCCCTGGACCAATAAAATCAGAATCTCTGCGGGGAGAGGGACTGGGCATTGACATTTATTATTTTTTTAATCTCAAGTGAATACCACTGACCTAGTCCAACTGCCCCACATGCAGAGGGGAAATGGGCCTGAAAAGGGTGAGCCCTTGCCTGAGGCCCCACAGTGGGCCCTGAGGCCCACTTCTGAGGCCCCTGAGGCCACAGAAGGCACAGGGCCATGGCCAGGTCCCCCCATCCCACGCCTCTCTGAGCCCATAGATGTTGCCAGGGTGCACAGTTCTGAATTGTGCCAGTGTCTCCCACGGCGCACATGGCAGATAGCGGAGGCACCCGAATGGATCTCGCATTTCAGAGCGTCACTTTAGCCCCCATGGGAGCAAAGCGCAGGGAGGCCAGGTGGAGGAGACACTGCAGGCGCAGGTTTCCAATCTGATTATGCCACGAGGCTGGCAGCCACTTAAAAGAAAGCGGAGAAGAAAGGAAAAGGGAGCTGGGAAGTGAGGGGCCCACTTCTTAGCTTACATCCACACCCCCTGAGAACTAATCTCTCTGGTTCCCGGGCTGAGCAGGTGAGCAGGCAGCTGGGCCTGCTCCTGCATTCCTCCCACAGCCTGTCCACCCGTCTCCGCTCTGCCTGGTGGTCACACAGGAAGGGTCCAGAGAGATGTGGGCCAACAGCCTAGAGTATGACTTTGGACACTGGGCCAATGGTTCCCATCTAGGGTTGCAGAATGAGGCTGAATACGTGCATGAGACACAGGTTCAGGGTTAGGCCCCTCCCCAGGCTTGGGTTACCCCACGAACGTGGTGGGCACCAGGATTTTCCAGCCTTCAGATCCCGTGTAGCCATATGTGTCTGACTCATGATTTATCTCTGAGAAGCTCTCAGTGTTGTGGATAAGGTGGTGGGTTTCCAGAGTCGAAGCTGGGTTGGCTGTGGTAAACATCTGGGTCTGATGTCAGGCCCCAAAGGAAACCAAGATGATGGGCTGTCCTGGTTTATACTGTCCTCCTTCCCAAAAATTTTGCCTCTATTCCTGATCCAGAAGGACCCAGAGTCCAAGCAGGACACTGCTGTCTGTGTACAGTCTGGTCTGGGCTGTCTGGGTCTGAGTGGACTCGGCTTCCCCCACACTCCCACAACAGGGGAAGTGGAGTGAAGGGGGCCTCACCCGGATGTTGTTGAGGTTGACCTCTTCAAGTTTCGGGTCATTGTTCTTTATCCTCTCCAGTGTTTCTTCCACATCGGTGGCATTTGGTTCTTCGTCAGGCACCGGCTTGTACTGTGTAGGTTTGATCACACCTAGAGTGACCGACAACAGGGAGATGGCTCACAGAGATGGGGCGTCATTTCCCCTCGACACAAGGACATCAGAAGGAAGTGGCGGTGGAGCTCAGGGACATGGAAGGCTGGGCCTCTCGGGGGTTACTGAGGGGACGGGTTGGAGGAGGATGGTGATGGATGGGGCCAGGAGTCTGGGCCCTGCTTGGACAATGCCTCTGCCAACCTGCAAGAACCAGTTGAATTCACTAAACTGCCTGACGCTCAGTGTCCTCATGGTAGGGTGTGAACAGTCGTTCTACCCAGGGGGTTCCTGTGAGGATAAAATGAAGACTGCATGGGAAAGAAACGTGTAGGCCTTCCAGAGGAAAGGGTGCTTTGGGTGCCTTCATTTCTCTTTGGGGCCAAATTGCCAGCTTGAAACAACGCAGTGGAGAAATTCAGACAATGTAATGTTGGCACAGGAAAGGACAAGGAGACTTGTGGAGCAGGAGGGGCGCCCAGAGACAGACCCGTGTGGACACATGGACATTTATGATCCGGGTGGAGCCCCAAACCAGAGGCGAGAGGACAGACTTTGCAAGGAGTGGTGCTGGGACAATGGAATATTGATATAAGAAAATGAAAGCTTGATCTCATTTCACACCACACACAAACATGAACTCCAGGAGGATTAAGAAGTGGAGTATAAGAAGTAAATCTCTAAAACTTACAGAAGAAAATAAAGGAGGATGTTCTGATAATATTGAGATGGGGAAGGCCTTTGTAATCAAGTCACAAGGATCCCAGGAGAGTAAAAAGAAGAGGTGAGCAGTTTTAGCTAGTAGAATTTGAAATCTTCTGCAATGAGATTGCAGAGAGTGGGTGGAGGTAGCAAGACTCTGGAGGATCCCTGACTTCCGAGATGCCCTCGCAGTGGGGCAGGGAGCGGGGCCAGTACTCACTGTTGAGTCCCTCCTTGTTCACGATGGAGCTGCTGCCCAAGGCCTGGTAGTACTGCTGGTTGCTCATGAGCGTGTGCATGCCGAGGATAGCTGCAGGGACACAAGGGCCCGTGGCGTGCCTCTCAGACAGGCAGCTTCCCAGGCACAGACAGTCCATCCCCAGGAAGTTTTGCTCACAGAAATGGCAAGAAACACTTTGGTTTTTACTCTTGCCTCTATTGATGTGACTGTCCAATCTCTGTCCCCAGCCCAGGTGTCTCTAGTCCCTGGCCTCAGATTCCTAGGTGTCCCCCTGACATGTCCAACCCAACTTGGCCAAAACAGAACTCCTGTTTCTCATCTTCTCATCCTGCCTGTCCCCTGGGGTAGAACCTCAGTCACATGGCACCCTTCCCCCCCAATCCTCACCCTCCTGTACCGGATCTCTCATTTGTCCTATCTCCCACTCCATCAGCTCTGTCCTGGTCAGGGCCCTATCAGTTCTCGCCAGTGATTCCAGCTGCGGAATCACTGGTATGCTGGCTTCGGTCTCTTTCGACCTTCCCCCAGCAGCATACAGCACAGAGCAGTCAGAAAGATCTCTCTGGAAATGCAAACCTGACTGTATCCCTCTCCTGATCAGTCATTCTTTCATCCATTCATTTGTTTGGCATCTACTGAGTGCCAGCGTCACGTGTCCAGCTCCGGGTTGGGGTGGGGTGGGGGTGGGGATAGCGAGGAATAAGAGAGACAGGGCCTCTGCCATGTAGCCTACAATCTGCAGGGAACTAGAGACTAAGCAAGTCACAACTGAAAACATAAGTGCAGAGTAAGCTGAGTGTTGTAAAGAGAAAGTTCAATGTATTCTGGGAGAAGAGGACAGAGGGATGGGAGCAATGAGATGTTGGCCAAGTGAAAAGAAAGAAGGTAGAATATTCTGGACAGAGGGATAGTGGGTAGGAAGCCACCAGCCAGGGAGAGAGGGGGAAACGGAAGACGGACGGAGGTGAAGCTGGACACGTGGCAGAGGGCACCACGGCCTCACCAGCTGCTTCTGTGGGGCTAGAGAGCACACGGTCCAGCAGTGACCCTCAATCACTGTGCACCCGAATCACTGGGAATCTTTTGAAACTCCTGATGCCCAGACTACCCCAGACCAAGGAACCACAATCCCCAGGGCTGGGGCCAAGCATCTGCCTTTTTAAAAGCTCTGCATAATAACACAGCATTGTAAATCAATCAAAACTATACTCCAATAAAAATGTAAAAAGCTCTCCAGGTGGTTTCAGTGGGCAGCCAAGGTTGAGAACACTGCCTGTCATCCCCCTGAATCTTTACAACAGCAGCAGCCCAGAACCACCATCAGAGCCGCTGTCTGGGTGGGGCTGGAAGAGCCCACCCCAGAAGGTGACTCCAGGTGATCTGATGCACCTGCTGCTGACTCAAGCCTTAGCTCCCTCTGCCCACGGAGATGCAGCCTAAATTAAGGCCCAAAGAGCTCAAAACAGTGCAGAAGCCTCTCTCCTTACCAGTTCTTAACGATGAGCAGGCAGGTCTAATTTTAGCAGAGAAGACTCATAGAATGTGAGAAACAGAAGGGACTTTCAGATCATCTTGTCTTGTGGTTCTTAGCTCCCACTGAGCATCAGAAATTATCCAAGGAGATTAAAAATACATGTCCAGAGATTAGATCAGTTTGTCCAGGAGGACCACTGGTATTGTTGTAAAGTTCCTGGGTCATTTGTATGTGTAGCCATGATTGAGAACCAGTGGTCTAGTCTTACTCCTCATTGTACAGAAGCTGAAACCCAGAAAGGGGAGTGGACTTATCCAAGGACACAGCAGCATCAGAGGCAGAGTCAGACCATCTCACTCCCTGCTCAGGCCACACCTAGAAAAAGATATCTGAACTTATCTTGACCTAGAAGGCCCTGTAGGGTGTGACCTGGCCTATTTGAATCAAATCTACTCCAAAGCATTGTTTGTAAAGGTTGCTGGGAATCATAGGAAAGATGTAACCTCAGATGGCTTCTCTGGCTTAGAGTGTATAGAGTGGTGGGAAAATGGAAAATGCATTTTGTGCTTGAATGATAGCTTTTCATAATGGTCCAGAAAGAGGGGGCCAAGGCAGGAAGGTTACAAGGAAATGCTGGGGGATGGAGGAAGGAGATCTGGACTCTGGAGTGAGCCTTGGTACTAATTTACTGAGTAACCCTGTCCAGATGACTTCCACTTTTTGCACCTCAGTGTATTCACCTCTAAAATGGATCATGTTTGAGGAATGATCTCTTACGTTTTCATGGGCCTTAATAGCCACATGATAATTTCTCACCATCTTATAGTGTTTGATTTTTACGAGCAGCATCCAGGACAGGTACTGTCAACCCCCATTTTTCTGGCAGGCTCAAGAGGATAATGGTTGGTCAAAGACCATTTGGTGAAGACCCTCCTGGCTTCTAAGTTAATGTCCTCACCCACACCTCCACATACTAGGTCACCAACTGGTTTAAAGTTCTAACATTTCCCCTCGACCTCAGAATTCTAAAGACAGACGACATATATTCTAGGAGGTAATGTATATCAATAGCAGTCATCAGAAGAAATAAAACAACTTTGCAATTCAGAGGAGATTAAAGTTCAAAGAGAAGGAAATGGCAACCCACTCCAGTATTCTTGCCTGGAAAATCCCATGGATGGAGGAGCCTAGTAGGCTACAGTCCATGGGGTCACAAAGAGTCGGACACGACTGAGCGACTTCACTTTCACTTTTCAAAGTTCTAAGAAGGTGAGAGGGAGGAGGATTGGATGGGGAGGGGCCAAGTAAAATCTCCACCACTGAGCAGACTGCCCGGTGACTCCAAAGCCGGTATTCCCTCCTCCTGACCCAAGGACCAAACCGTGACTTTCTCCTTGCTTGGTTTCACACACTCCGTGTCACCAGGAGTGAGTGACAGAAACACAGCACATCAACATTGCCTGCTGCTCCATTCTTTGTAGATACTGGCAGGGCTGAATTTAGCACAGGGGAATGTGATTTCTTACAAAAAAAAAAGTCTAGATCTTCCTCAAAACTTAAAAAGGCCTATTTTTGAACTCTGAAAAAGAACATCGAGTTCTCTTTCCTCACTCTGCCTTGGCAGGGCTCCCTCAGTTGGTGACCTGACTTAGGACAGAGAGACAGCGGTACACATCCTTGGCTCCCCCAGCTGCCAAGTGCTCGGGCTGACTCCGGCAGATGGCCGGAAGGTATTTCCTGCATCCTAGGAGCAGGTGAGAGAAGCTGGCTCCGGCCCAGGACCTCAGAGCAGCTGAACCAGCTACTCCTGAATAAGCCATACCCCGACCCTTGTAGTGTCGGGGGAGAAGAGGTGCCTAAGGACATCAAAGTACAGCAGAAGCCGGGTGGTCTGACTAAGACTACCTCTGATCGTCACAGGAGTGGGGGGGGGGTACCAACTACCCTGGGGTGGCCTGGGGGTTCTGATGGGTAAGTTTCCCTACCCTCAATTCCTTCTTGGGACTGCCCTGCCTGAAAGTTCCCCAAAGGTGAGTCAAGGTCATGCCCCTGACTGGGGAGGGGAGGCAGCGATCACGCACTTGCTTGCAGCTGACTCCCAGTGGCCTCGGAGCCACAGCTCAAGGCCACGTGGCAGGGAGTCAGCACAGTCGGGGGCCAGCACACTGCTCGTCACCCGTGGTGACACTGCATGTTGCTATTTGCATGTCTCTGTTCTGTCCTCTTCATCACATCCTGGGGCCCCCAGGTCAGGGACTGGATCTGATTCATCCCAGCAGTATACGCTGACTCGTGAGTGAATGCACAGATGAGAAAACAAAGTGTGAGTGCGAGTTCACAGGTCTGGCTCCTGTGACATACCTACTGGGTGTCCCCCTACACATCCCCATCACAGCCAGGTATCAAGCCTGCCGCACGTGCACCTGTAAAGCAACGGCTCAGAGGGGCTGCCTCATCCCCAGCTCAGAGCCTCTTTCCCACTGGGACCCATCTCCTGGCCTAGCTCACCTCTAATCTTCCTCCTTTCGGTTCAGCTTTTGTCCCCACCTCGTCTTACGGCCCCACCACTTCACGAGTCCTCTCTTGCACTTGGCCCTTTCTCCCTAGGACACCTGCTCCCACCTGTCCCTGCATGTTGGCCTCGGGGTTTGTTTAACCTCAGCTCTGCAAGGGCAGGAACCAGGCTGCTTTCTTATAGTTAGTCCAGCACAATTGGAAGCTTAGTTAACAGGAATGCTCTGCCCAAGAATCGAGTTGCAGGACACAGAGAGGGCCTGCAGAGCCTTGTGCCCAGCACGCCCTCCTCTTCGTTCCCTAATGCATCATCCACTCGGGGCTCCAGCTACCACCAGCAACACCCCTAGCACTCCAGCAAGGTGTCCCACCTCCAGCGGCTTCATCTCTTAAATTGACTCCTGGCTGGGCAGCTCTCCTCAGTCCTTGCAGGCACCCAGCTCTGTTTTCGGGAGCCTCAGGCCAAAAGCCCACACTCATCCCATCATCTCAGCCATCTTGTCCTCTGATCCAGCTCTAGGAGGAGCTGGTCTTTCAGAAACACATCTTAGACACAGGTCACCTTGGCCCTTGGCCTCACCTGGGGCCTGTCCCCTCCATCCCCTCATCCTCCCAACACCACCACCTCTCTACCCAAACCCCTCCTTTCATCTGGCCTCTCCCAACACTCCCCAGCCCAGGCCTCAATGCTTTAGTGTGACATCTAGAGCCTTTCCTAATTCCTATCCTCACCCCGGCCGACTCTGAGATTCAGCCATGCACCCATCTCCCTACTCTGTATCTACTTCCCTACCCTGGAAGGCTTTATCCAGGGTGTACTGGGTGGTGATGTTGTGAGCAGACCCTAGAACCAAGCTGCCGGAGTGCAAACCCATGGGCAAGGATAACCTCACTATGCTGACTTTCTCTGTCTGTAAAATGGGGACTTCAATAAAACTCACTTCATAGGATCGCTGTGGTCAATAAATGCAGCAAGGTGTGGAAAGCAACACCCACAGCAGCGAGGACATAGTTGGTGGTCAACAAATGTTCCACACCTTCTTCCATGGCCACCTTTCAAAAATAGCTGACATGCAACAATAGGCGTCCAAGGCTAGCCAGTTAACGCTGGTGTCGTCCCACAGCTCCCGCTCTCCTTTCTGGGTGTTGGAAGTGTATGGTATCATGAACAGATACTAGTAATTAGCCATGCCAACAAAAATAAAGAGGAATAGTTTCAAGAAATCTAGACAGAAACTTAGCATGATATTGCAGTTCTATTTTGGCATAGGAACTGGCGGTTCTGACAGTGGAGTCATTTGATAATCCCTCTGAACTGCCTATCAAGGAGCGTGACGTCATGAGGGTGATCAGAGGAGAAGGACCAGGACAAAAACAGTCACTGGGGTGAGCCAGTGTGGAGATGCTGGACAACTGTGCCCCCCACCCACTGCCCAGGTGCACAGATGAACCGGAACGCAAGCAAACTCTGGGTCGGGAAGACAGTCCCAGGAGCCTAACATGGGATCTAATGTGACAGGTGTGGGTTTTGATGAGCAAAGCAGTTGACTATCCTGACCTAAGTGCTGCATTTCCAGGGTCACACCCTCACTGCTGTGTACTTCATAGTGAAAGTGAACACCTTTCTCCCGCAGTCCTGACACCCTTCAAGCCACTGCCCTTTGTCTTTTCCCAAATGTTCCGCCTCCCCAGGAAAGGCTATCTGGGTTGAGGGTCTACACATTGGCTCCCCCTTGTTCACTCCTCAGGTTGCTGCAACCTGGCTCTGGTTCCCGGTCCCCCTCTCCCCTAAGAATGTCATCATACTGGTACACGACACGCACAAAAAGCTGGAGAATGCGAAAAGCATGACACTGCAGCCACCTGAGTCTGGCAAAGGCAGCCTCACTGGCCTCTGGCCTCGCCTCTGAGTCTCCCGGCAGGCCCTGAACCCTCATACTGTCTCGCTAGCTCTTGCATTAGGCTATGCCCATCTTGATTTGGCCTTGGGTTCCCAGCCCATTCGTGGTATCCACAGTGGTTACCTTCCTCCTATTTCCACTCTTCTCCCAAAGACTTCTACCCCAGCCAGGGCCCTAGCCACCAGAGTCCCAGGCCCCACTCCCACCAGGCTCTCCACCCTAGAGCTTGACACCCACCTCCCTATCTCCAGTGCGGACCCTGGAAGAACTCAAGGACTTGCATATACACCTGCCCGCTGTGGGTGGCCATTGGCCTTATTTCCCCTACACTTGTCCCTCCCTCACTGTTACGGCTGAATTTTGTCCCTCCAAAATTGTTGATTGTGTCCTGCTTTGTCCCTCTACTATATTGAATATGGTCATTTCTAGCCCCTTAGAATTTGTAACTGTTTTCAGAGATAAGGTATCTAAAGAAGTGAATAAATGACAATGAGGCTGTTAAGGTGGGTCCTAATGCAATCTGCCTGGTGTACTTACAAGGAGATTAGGACACACAAAGGGACCGACCCCGGGGGACACACGCACAGAGTGACAGAGAGATACGGTCATCTGCAAGCACAGGAGAGAGAGCTCAGAGGGAACCAACCCAGTGGACACCTTGATCTTGGACAGCTAACCTCCAGAACTATTGAGAAAACACAGTTCTGTTGTTTAAGTCACCAGCCTGTGGTATCTCGTTAGGGCAGCCTGGGCAGACTAGTGCCCCCACCTTCACTAATGACACCAACTTAGTCTCCGGAGAACTGGACTCCTCCCCTGACCTCACAGTTGGCCCCGTCTTTCCTCTCCCCTTCCCACTTGCCTTGAGTCTCTCCCTATCCCATCCACCCTCCTGCCATCATCTGGGTGAGGGTTAGCAGCCCCCTGAGACTGCTGAATAAAAAGACCAGCTACCCCACTGGGCCAGGGAGCACAGCATGACGGTGGGCACGCTGCAGCCAGAGCCTGACCCCCGGCGACAAAGAGATACCAACAAGTGGGGCAGGGACCAGACAGTAACGAGGCGACAAGAGCAGGAGGTGAAGGGCTCTGGATGCCAGGCCACCTTCTGGAGTTTTGGGGGCTGTTTGTGAAGATCACATGGAAACACACATGAAGATGGAGGGTGCTGTATGAATATGAGATATGGGGTGATCAGCTCCAAGCCCAGCTCTCTGAACTGTGCAAAGTGGTAAAATCAGATGACCTGTTCCAGCCTCTGTGAGTCCCTTGGACCTGAGATGCCAGCAGCCCTCTGTCTCCTCCCCTCTCTTCTTTCTTCCCAGGAGGCCTGGGCAGGGTTTGATGCAATGGCTGGTGAAGGGCTCAGGCTGCCTCCTACATTCCTCTAGGATGGGCTCCAAGGTGGAAAGGGTTTGGGTGTTTTTATCTCTATTTCATTCATTTCGGTTCTTGGTAATAGGTTTCCATCTCCTCTAGTCCTTTTTAGAAACAGAGAGGGTATTTATGTTGAAATAAATCACTCAAGGCTCCCCTGCTGATGCAGGTCAAATGCTTTAGAGGACATGGGGAAGTGTCAGGAATGCCTCCTACCTGCTATGTCACAGAGTTCCGCATCCGAGGCATTCGCCAGGGCCTCCTCCAGCTCTGGCTCCAGTGTCACACTTTCCAGCACGGGGTCCATCGGCTTCTGCTTGGGGACCCAGACCTTTCCTGAAAACACATGAGATGCCTATTACACAGAGCGCCACTGCACTGGGGCAGCCTCTGGCGATGACCCTAGGTGGACCGTCCAGAGTCCTGTGGATCCCTTCATGCCAAGATGCCCTTAAAGCTTCTCTCTCTGGGGACCCAGTGCCAAACTGGCTCAGAGAAAGGGAATCAGAGATCTCCAACAAAGCACCCCTTATGTTTAAAAAGAACTTTAGAACTTGGTCAGAGGAGACTGCTCACTATTGAAAATGCTGGTCATTAATTTTAACAATCAGTAAGTAGAAAAAAATGCAAAAGAAAAATATAATCGAATGCCAGGGTCTGGAATGCTCTAAACAAGGGTTCTGGTATGAGAGAAAAACTTAGAAACATTTCTAAAACAAATACATACACTCAGATTAGTAAAAGACGAATAGGGAGAAACTTGGGACACTATATTTTTAAAGTGTCAGACTCATAACTGAATGAGAGAGCAAAGAGGCACACACAGGGATGGTTGGCGGCTGCAGAGTGCACCAAGATGGCCTTTTGAAGAAATTATGGGGCATCCACACAATGGCGATCCTGCAAAAGAATGATGGAGAGCTCTACTCACTAAGGAAGGAAAACGCCCAAGACAACATGTGTGAAAAAGTGAGAGGTTAACAGGCAGGAAGGCCAGGGGTCTCCAAATGGAGGAAATAGGCTGCAAGTGTCTCTTAACATTCTGTGTTGCTATGATGACACCTGATTCCACCCGAACTTAACTTTTCTCAAACCTTGAGCTAACCAATGCGTTTTTCTTCTGGGAATGTTTTCCTTAAGCTATGTTAATGAAAACTATGTATTTGCCTTTCTTCAAAATGGTTCTACCTAAGACTAACTTTTGGCCGACAATAGCTCAAAAAACCCATATTCATATCAATTGTTTTATGGCTGGGGGATGACACACCACGTGCCATCCTATCTCAAAAGCGCACACTGTGGGAGAGGGGCCTGGTGAAACTCCGTCAGCCTTGAGGTGTCTTTCTTATCTGATTAATAACTTTCTAACAGACATAAAACAGCTTGCTAAAACTAGCAAGGGGGGCACTCTCTGTCCCCCTTCTGATGTCTATGTCAGAAGCTTTCTCTGTCCCTTTTCATACTTTAATAAAACTCTGCTACACAAAAGTTCTTGAGTGATCAAGCCTGGTCCCTGGTCCCGAAGCTAAATCTTCTTCTTCAGAGATCAATAATCCAACACTGTTCACTGTAAGCTATCAAAAGCAAGCTTACAGAATAGCATAAATTATTTAATTCCAGTTATGAAAAATTGCATGTGTGCATGCCAAGTTGCTCAGTTGTGTCTGACTCTGTGTGACCCTATGTACCCAGCAGGCTCCTCTGTCCATGGGATTCTGCATGCAAGAATACTGGAGTGGGTTGCCATGCAAGCCTCAAGAAGATCTGCCCGACCCAGGGATTGAACCCGCGGCTCTTATGTCTGCTGCATTGGCAGGCAGGTTCTTTACCACTAGTGCCACCTGGGAAGCCTGAAAAATTACACACACACACACACACACACACACACACACACACATCTTTATTCATGCAACATGTTTATTGAGTTGCAATCAACCCTGAATATTCATTGGAAGGACTGATGCTGAAGCTGAAGCTCCAACAATTTGGCCACCAGATGTGAAGAGCTGACTCAGTGAAAAAACTCTGATGCTGGGAAAGACTGAGGGCAAGAGGAGAAGGGGGAGACAGAGGATGAGATGGTTGGATGGCATCACTGACTCAATGGACATGAGTTTGAGCAAACTCCGGGAGATAGTGAAGGACAGGGAAGCCTCGCATGCTGCAGTTCATGGGGTTGCAAAAAGTCGGACACAACTTAGCGACTGAACAACAATTAACAATTTATTGAGTCCTTCCTACGTTCTAGGTACCTTTCTTGGTACTAGGTAGACAGCAGGGAACAGTTTACAGTTTAGTGAAAGAAGACAGGTAACAAGCAAATGTGTAAAGATATCAGATAGTACTAAGCATCACAAAGGAAAATAAAGCCAAGCGAAAGATTAGGAAGTTCCAGGCTGGGGTGTGGATGAGGTGGACTCTGCTCTTCAGGGTAGGGTGGTCAGGGAAGATGATCTATGAGCTGGAATCTAATAGAGTCGGGAAATGAGACCTTCAGATCAGTGACAAGACGAGGATGCCCACTTTCACTGCTCCTACCCAACTGTGTACATAAAGTTCTAGTCAGACCGAATGGACAAGAAATAAATGGTATCCAGACTGGAAAGGAAAAAGTAAAATTATCTCTGTTCTCAGATGATATGATCTTATATGTAGAAAACCATAAAGATTCCACACACAAAAAAAAAACAGGGTACAAGATTAACATACAAATCTAAGTGGTATTTCTATACACCAGCAATGAAAAATCTTAAAAGAAAATTAGAAAAATAATTTCATCTACAATAGCATCCTAAAGAACAAAATACTTAGGCATAAATTTAACCAAGGAGGTGAAGGATTTGTACAATCTCCTGCATTGGCAGGCAGATTCTTTTACTGAGCTACTCAGAAAGCCCAGAAAACACTGCTGAAAAAAATTAAAGAAGACAAACAAGCAAAAAGGAATCCCAATTTCAAAGATTGGAAGGCAATATTAAAATGGTAATACTGCCCCAAACAACCCACAGATTCAAAGTCATCCTTACGTCTTTTTTTTTTTTTTTTTTTTTTCAGAAATAGAAAAGCCAAACCTCAAATTCATATGATTGTAAGGGACTCCAGTCAAAAATCTTGATAAAAACAAAGTTGGAGGTTTCAGACTTCCTGATTTCAAAACTTACTATAAGATTAAGCAATGTGGCACTAACATAAGGATAGACATACAACACAATGAGGTAGAATTGAGAGTCCAGAAATAAACCCATACATCTTAAGCAAATTGACTTTTGATGAACCTGTCAAATCCGTTGAATGGGGAAAAATAGTGTCTTCAAGAAATGGTGCTGGGACAACATCAATAGGCAAAAAGATCAAGCTGGATCTCTATCTCACACCACATACAAAAAACCAACTGGAAACAGATCAATGACTTAAGTATAATAGTTAAAGCTATAAAATTCTTAGAAGAACACATAAACATAAATCTTCATGACCTTAGATCTGGCAAAGTATTCCTAGATATGACAAAAAAGAATAAGCAACTAGAGAAATTTGATCAATTGAATTTAAAATTTAAAACCTTTGTGCATCAAAGGACATCATCAAGAAAGTAGAAAGACAACATATAGAAGAAGAAAAAATATTCAAAAATCATATATTTTTATAGGGTCTAGTATTTGGAATATATAAAGAACTTTAACAACTCAACTACCAAAAGAAAAACAACCTATTTAAAAATGAGCAAAGGGCTTATAGACATTTCTCCAAAGAGGATATACAATTGCCTCTTGGTATCTGAGGGGGATTGGGTGCTCAAGTCACTTATATAAAATGGCATAATATTTGCATATAACCTACACACATCCTCCTGTATACTTTAAATCATCTCTAGATTATGTATACCTACTACAATGTAAATACTATGTAAATAGTTGCCAGTGTGAGACAAATTCAAGTTTTGCTTTTTTAAAATTTGTGGAATTTAAAAAAATATTTCTGATTCATGGTTGGTTGAATCCATGAATACAGAACCTACAGATATGGAGGGTCAGTTGTACAGATGGGCAATAAGCACATGATAAGATGCTCAACAACACTGGTCATTAGGGAAATGCAAATCAGAATCAGAACGAAAGACCTCTTCACAATCGTGATAATGATTATAATAAAAATCAAAAGTTAAAATGGAAACTAACAAGCGTTGCCAAGGATGTGGAGAAACTGACCCTCATATATTGCTGGTGGGACTGTGAAACGGTACAGTTGCTTTGGAAAATAGTTTGGTAGTTCTTCAAAAAAATTAAATGTAGAATTACGTATGATCTAGCAATTTCACTCCTAGATATATACCCCAAAGAACGGAAAACAGTTACCCAAGCAAATACTTATACAGGAATGCTCTTAGCAGCACTAATCACAGTAGCCAAAAACTACCAAAATGTTTATCAATGGATAAATGGACAGACTGTGGAATACCATTCAGGAATAAAAGGGAATGAATGCGTCTTGAAAACAATATTCTAAGTGAAAGAAGCCAGACACACAAAGTCACATATTATATGATATAATTTAGATGAGATATCCAGAATAGGTAAATCTATAGAAAGAGATTGGTGACAGCCAGGGGTGGGGGACAGGGGGGCATGGAGAGTAACTGCTTATTGGGCACAGGGTTTTATTTTGGATGAAAATGTTTTAGATCTAGATAGAGATGGTAGTCACACAACATTGTGTATATACTAAATGCTACTGAATTGTTCACTTTAAAATAGTTAATGTTATGTGAATTTAATTTTAAAAAAACAACTGCTCACTTTGGCTATTGATTGAGAATAACCTGAAATGGGGCCAGGATGGAAGCCAAGAGATGGTTGATGGTTAGGAGTCTCCTGCAAAAGTCTAGATGACAGATGATAGTGACTTGGACCACAGATGAAGAGGGATGGGAAGTGCAAAGAGAAATGTCCACAAGGATATTCACTAAAATAGGACCAGGGGGCCATCTCTCAGTGGAAAGAATTACTTTATTACTTAAAATGTTTACAGAAAAGATCAGTTACCTATATAAGCAGAACAGGCAAGAAATCATCTGGGAGAAAATGTATAATAACTTTCACCAGAGGTGGATCTGGAAAAGGGCAAAAATGGCGGAAAAGAAAACAAACTGTGAAAGCAGCTGATGCAGTGACTAGGATGAACATTCAGTAAATGTTTAAGACTTATAGTTTATTATACTACTGTAGCAGGTGCCTCCATAGAGGTGGTGACTCAGATATTACAAGACTCAGACTTCTTCCCTTCCTTCATCTTACTAATTGGGATACGGCTATGATGACTGGAGCTTCAGCAGCAAAAAGAACCATGAGGACAAAGATGTATTGCAAGGATGGAAGAATGAAAAACTGGAAAAGCTCTTGATTCCTAACCCCAAGAAAGATGTCTTACCAACCTTGGAATGCCTAACCCAGCAGCTCTACTAAGTAAAAGAAAACTAAATTCTCATCTTAAGTCTCTTTCATTTTACTTGTTTCTTTAGCACATGCAGCCAAATCTGCATAATGAAAATACCCTGCTTGGAACTCTGTTCTGATTCCCCCACTTGAATGAGAGTGAAGGAAAATCCAAATTCCTCAAGATTTTGCATCAGTTTGGTTATGGCCCCTACTACATCCTGCCAGATCTTGTAGTGACTGATATGCTATTTCCCCTCAGCCTAGGCTCCCTCTAGGCCCGGTGTGGGGCAGGTGCTCAGCAGGGCTGGGCTGAATGGCCCTGAGTCTGCCTTTTACAGCTGGAATGTCTCCTTCCACACTCTCTCTGTTGAGACCTGCGCTTATTCAATATACACGTACTCCAACAATCATCATGTAAATATTTTATGATGATGCTGATGCTGGTGGTGATGATGTTACTGATGATAAACCTTTTAGGCTTGTCATTGTTGTGAAAATAGAATAAATTATAGCTACCCTCCTCGGGTCAGCCTGGCCTTTGATGAAGGCACTCAGGCTCTGGGAGTCTGGAGAGCTGTTCCCGGCTCAGGGCCAGGTCAGCATTCTGCAAAGGGGCAGCAAGACTGGTTGGTGTGCCACCCAGATTCCCTCCCCATCCCCCATCTCATCTCCAGCTCCTCCCCTGGGAGGGGGAGGGCTACACAAGGGAGCAGATGGCAGTAATGACTCACCAACTGTCCACCCAGACCTGCTCTTGACTCTCACAGCCTTGCTTTCCCCAGTTTTCAGATGTGTAGATGGGCTAGTGGGAGTTTTAAGACCTCTCGAAATCCAGAGATTTTTTAAATCTTTACCTGCTGCACCTGAAATCACTCCTCAAGGCACAAGTACCTTGCTTAAAACCAGCTTGCACCTATACTCTCAGCCAGGCACACCTAGGCTTTATGGTCCAGGCTCCCTTCCCCTGCCTCCCAATCCAGGATGCCTCAGATCACACAATTTTTCCAAAGCTCTGTGATCCAGATATCTCCTGGGCTTCCCTGACCTTCCAAGTCTTTGGTAAAATCTGGACTGAGCTCCAACTGCAAGCGCTGGATGGCTTGACATCCTCCCTGCAATGTCCACCCCTCCCTGCTCTTTCATTTTATTATTTATCAGGCAGTTACTCTGTGTACTGGATTGTGCTAACACAACAGGGCATGCCTGCTCAGTTGCTCAGTTGATATAGGGACAAAGCCACGGACAGGGACCCCTGGCGCACCATGCTGACATCCTTGGGGGGATGACAACGGAAGAGGCAGAAAATAAAGAATTACCCAATTAATTAATTAGAATGAATGCTTTCATTCAACAACTATTTACTGGGTGCCTACAATGTTCTACGGTTTATGAGGTACAGGACTATAACAATGAACTAGACAGATGTGGCACTAGTACCCATGGAGCTTATATTCTAAGGAAAAAGTCTACAAGATCCATTATGCATGTAATCAGTTTGAACGCATTACTTTTCACTTTCATGCATTGGAGAAGGACATGGCAACCCACTCCAGTGTTCTTGCCTGGAGAATCCCAGGGACAGAGGAGCCTAGTGGGCTGCCGTCTATGGGGTCGCACAGAGTCAGATACGACTGAAGTGACTTAGCAGCAGCAGCAGCATTCATTCAACACTTCTCTCTTGAGCCCTGCTGGGTGCTTCGGGAACTGTGTGAGCAAAAGTGGCTGAGTGCCTGCCTCATGGAGCTTACAGGCCAGTGTGAATAAATTGTTCTGAAGAACACACAAAGGCTTCTGAGATGGAGACTAACCGAGGGGGAGTTGAATGGATGGAATGTGCTAACCAGTGGGGACAGGAAAGGCTTTCCTGAAAGAGGAGACAGTACAGTTGAGACCAAGAGGGTAATAATAGCTGATACTGATATTGCATTCATGATGGGCCAGGTGCTGTGCTAAGTGCTTTATATATATATATATATATATATATATATATATATATATAAACTCGATCTTCAGAACACCCTCAGGAGGCTGGTAATAATATTCATCACCCCCATTTCACAAATGAGGAAATGGAGGCACAGCAGGTTTAAAAATGTACTTGAGGGAATTCCCTGGCAGTCCAGTGGTTAAGACTCTGAGCTTCCACCACAGGGGGTGCGGGTTCCATCCCTGGTCGGGGACTAATAAGATACCACAAGGCTTGCAGTGCGGCCAACAAACAAATGTACTCAAGTTCACACAGCTAGTAAGGGATAGTGCCAAGATTGCAGCCAGAGTAGACCCAGCTCCAGTCTGTGCTTCTAACCATCACATCTCTTACAGAAGAGGGGAGCCAGCCCTGAAGACAGCATGGAGCCAGACAGAGGACCTGCATTCCAGGCAGAAGGCATCTGGCAAAGGTCCTAAGGTAGAAAAGAGCTGGGAGTGTCTGGGGAACAGAAAGAAGCCTGTGGGGGCAGCAGGGCAGTGAGCAAGGATGAGCACGATCCCAGAGGACAGGAGGAGGGTTTGGAGTGTAAGGGAAGTTCTGGAAGGGTTGGGTTAGTCAGGGTGCCTCTCTGTTCCCCGATTCTAGATGGTGTGCCTTAGGCTGGGGCAGAGAGTCATGGGGGGACAGATGAAGGAAAGGGAGCTGCAGCTGCCAGAGAGAGGGGCTGTGGGGAAAGAGCAGGGACAGGTAGGGTAGGGAGAGGGTATCTCTTGTTTCTGGTTGGAGGGCACAGGCTTTGCCTGGGCCTCATGTCCTGATACCATTTTAATAGTTCCTTCTTTCCCTTTCAACTGTATAAGGTTTGGATGAAGAGTAATCAGGACACCCTAGTTAGAGGGGACTTAGGGGGAAGTGTTGCGGGCCTGGTTGAGCCCCAAACTTCACTAAATCTACCTCATGCATCGATGCTTTTGGAGCTGGGCTGTAACTCTGGGCCAGGCAGGGATGAAGGCAAGGCGGCCCAGTCACATCTGGCCCGACACGGGGCCTGGCTGACAGCTGGCACTCAGTGATGCATGGAGGGGTGACGTACTCAAAAGCACAACATCGTCCAGTACCTCGCTTCTCCCCTGTGTAGGGGACCAGATCTTCTCGGTCCTTAAACTCCTTTGCTTGCTTTTCCAAGTGATCCAAGAGCTCCTCCCTTCTAAAGGGGCCTGTGGGCGCCTTGGTGGTCTGATCCTTCTGCCTCAGGCCCGCGGGCAGCAGTGCATTCTACAGTGGTGGTTGCGAGGCAGGTGCACAGAGAGAGAGAGAGAGGGAGAGAAAGAGAGAGAGCAGTCAGCTGCCGAAGACTCGCATTTCTCCAGAAACTCCTCACTGAACCATGGGAGCGCCATCTAAGTTGTTCATTCACAGGTAAGGAAACTAACACCCTGGGAGGGGCAGGGACTCGCCGAAGTCACGGAGAGACACATGAGGTCACGGCAGACAGGGCCCGAGCTCGGCTAGGACTCAGGTCTCTTAACCAAACCCGTTCCCAGTCTGGAACATTTTATAAAGGCATGAGGGTGAGGGTCAGCTGACCGGGGCCAGGCACAGCAGGGGGCTGCCAGAGCATCTGCTGGGGGGGAAATAGGATGACATTAGGGTTTGGATGCATGAGGGTATTTCCAGCCGCTGTGTAGAAAGTAGCTGGGGAGAGAAGCAGCCTGGAGGGGGCAGACTGAGTTAGGGCCTTGGATGCAGAATCAGGCAGGAAGAGGCAGGCCCCCAAAAACAAGCAGAGAAAGCTGGGCAGGATGGCAGGAAGGGCCAGGCAGGCTGTCAGGCTGCAGGCCCCAGTTGGCCCTACCCGCTGCTTCCTACCCCGCTGACTGTTGTGCTCATGCACGCTGGCTGTTAAATATTTTGAACGTTGCCCTTGGAGATGGGTCTCTCAAGAAAGATATCGTCAACCAATCCCCGTGATTTCTTCTTCAAACATGGGCAGGCTTCTAGGTGTGGGCTCACTACAAAAGCAGGCTCCTAATCAGGGTGGATTTGAATCACACGGGTTTCACTTTAACTCAGTAACGCAGAGATTCAGACACTCATGGTTGGAAAGGATGCTCAGAGATCAGCCAGTGCATGCACACTCCCTTCAGGAGGAAACTGAGGCCAAGGGCAGAGAAAGACTTGTGCAAATCTAGAACTCAAATCAGGCTCCTTCTTCAGACTTGAGGGAAGAGGGAAATCTTCTGGTCAGATCAGTGCTCTCCCCCACCCCCTTTTATTCAGGGCGGTCGGGAGGATCCCAGGAAGGGTGATGTGAGCAGTCTCACCTCACTTCTTGCTGCACTCCCACACTGGACAAATCAGAGAGCCATTCAATCTCCCATCTATGTACCATTCAATAAGAACATGCATCTCTTCAGTCACCCACTCACACTCCAGATCCTTTCCTAAATGCCCCCTCTGAGAGGAGAATGCTGTCAGGTTCATGAAGAGAGCTCTGGGCCTGGCACATGGAGGGATAAAGCTTGGGAGGGAAATACTACTGTTTGGCTGCAGTTTGATATTTTTTTTTTTACAGGATAGTTTACCACTGTGCCGTTTCCATAAGAGCAGTGGGTGCAAGATCAGGACACTGAGTGTGAGCCCAACTCTGGGAGAGTCGAGGTGAGCAGGGCCTGGCACAGACATCAGTATCAGTATATACCAGGGCTCAGAGAGTGGGGCTGGTGTCCACACAAATGGACTTAGGCCACAAGTCAGGAGGGACATCTGGGAATTGGAGAGGACATTATGAAAGAATGGCCAGCAGGTAGACAACTGAGCCTTGATTGGTTTGTGGGTGGCCACCAAGAACGTAAGTGGTGCCACAGATACCCCAGTTTTCCCTAAGCAGCAGTCCTTAGACACTTTCCGTGTGATGATGGTCCATGGATGAGCCATGTCCCAGGTGAGACGAGACTTCCTGTGGCTACCTGTGTGTGTCCACTCAGAGTAACGACATCTACTATAGCTTAGCTGAGTGAGGGGACAGCCTACCTGTCCTGCAAACGTCCATCTGTGATTACCCGTGATGAGCAATCAAATTCTTTGTGACATGCTGGCACCTCACAGTTGACCCCACCCCAGGCTTAAGCCCTCACTTGGAGTAACCATATCTCCAGCACTGTGATCTTGGGCAAGTCAACTAACCTCATTGTTCCTCCATTTCCACAGTTGTAAAACATGAATAATAATAGTCACTCTCTCAAAACTGTTGAGAACACTCAATCAGATAAAGCAGAAGAGTGCTTAGCACACAGTGCCTGACACAGTGAGCACACAAATTATTGCTCATTATTGTTGCTGCTCTACGATCAGATAAAATACATTTTGCCAGGAGGTAGGCTACCCAAATATGTAGGTTGGACAGGGGATGTGTTATCCAAATATGTCTTAGAATTCAAAAAATGAATATATACAAATATAAAATGAATTAAGCGTGTAAAGCAAGAGGTTCCCAATGATCCCTACAAGGGAAGACCTGACAGATTCTTGTTACCATAAAGGATTTTGATGGTGGTGAGGTGCTGGGGTGCATTCTAGCCTCTGAAAGGATCAGTATTGTGCTAAAAACCCACGAGGTTGTAAATGAGGGGAAAGGGGTTTGCAAACTTATATCTCTTTTTGAATATATCTGATAGAGGCCAGTGATTTGAAGTAGCGTTTTTTTCAAAATTTTGGTTTTTGGTATCTACATGAGATAATGGATGTTCACTAAACTTGTGGTCATCATTTCATGATGTATGTAAGTCAGGTCATTATGCTGTACACCTTAAACTTCTATACTGCTGTATGTCAATTATATCTCAATAAAACTGGGATGCGAAAAGTAGGGTTTTCAACCTCGGCACAAGAGAGATTTGGGGCTGGATGGTTCCTTGTCATGGGAGCTGTTATATGCATTCTTGGCTGCTTAGCAGCATCTCTGTCCTCTGCCTAACAGACGGCACTAGCAGTTCTCCGGGTTGTGACAACCAAAATATCTCCAAACCTCCCCAGATGTCTCCTGGGGGGCAAAATCACCCCTGAGCAAGAACCACTGTGTTAAAACTGAAACCCATATCATTATAATACGGGAGTAAAGATGTTCTTCATGTGTTTAAAAAATATTACGTATGTGGCATGTTAAAATGTAGTTTTATTTATCTTCATTGAAAGCAGTTGATTTTTAAAAAACAAAAACATGACAGGCTTTTTCTAATGATTCTCTGCTTACTGAATCTTTAAAGTAAATACTGAGAGTATTAGCCTTGTTAGGAGTTTATTTTCATTCCATTAAATGGTACGTTTAGTGAAATATAACATGATTTTCAACTAAAACCATAGCCAGTTGCATATTTTTAAACTCTTGATTATTTATCATTTTAACTTGTTTTCAAAAACAGCATAGGATAGAAAAAACAGCGTATGAACTCACCTGATATACAAAAATTAACTCAAAATAAATCAAAGACCTAAATGTAAGAGCTAAAACTATAAAACTTTTGAAAGAAAACAGGCATAAATCTCTGTGACCTGGATTAAGCAATGGTTTCTTAGATATGATTCTGAAACAATAAGCAACAAAAGAAAAAATAAATTTGACTTCACCAAAATTGAACATGTTTGTGCTTCAAAGGAAACTAAGAAGTAAAAAGACAATCCACAGTTTGGTAGAAAGTTATTACAAATCATATATCTGAGAATGATCTAGTATGCAGAATACATAAAGATCTCTTAACTTAAAATATAAGACAAATAACAGAATTTAAAAGTGGGCCACAGATCTGAATAGACATTTCTTCAAAGAAGATATAAAAAATTAACACATGAAAAGCTTCTCAACATCATTAACTAACAAGAAAACACAAATCAAACCCAGAATGAGCTATTACACTTCACACCCTTTTACCCATAAAAAAGATGGATAAAAACAAGTGTTGGTGAGACTGTGAAGACATTGAAACGTCCATACACTGTGGTTCAGTTCAGTTCAGTCACTCAGTCGTCTCCGACTCTTTGCGACCCCATGAATTGCAGCACGCCAAGCCTCCCTGTCCATCACCAACTCCCGGAGTTCACTCAAACTCACGTCCATCGAGTCGGTGATGCCATCCAGCCATCTCATCCTCTGTCGTCCCCTTCTCCTCCTGCCCCCAATCCCTCCCAGCATCAGGGTCTTTTCCAGTGAGTCAACTCTTCGCATGAGGTGGCCAAAGTACTGGAGTTTCAGCTTTAGCACCATTCCTTCCAATGAAGGGAAATGTAACAAGTGCATCCCCTTTGGAAAACTGGCAGTTTCTCAACAGATTAAAAACAGAGTTATCGTATGAGATAGCAGTTCCACTTCTAGGTAAACCCAAGAGAAATAAAAGAATATGTTCATACAAAAACTTATACATGAATGTTCATAGTAACCTTAGTTATAGTAGCCCCAAAGTAGAACAACTCAAATTTCTATCAATGATGAGTGGATAAAGAAAATGTGGTGTATCCCTACAACAGAATACTGTTTTGCAATAAAGAGAAATGAAGTGCTGGTGCATGCTACATCATAGGTGAAACCTTGAAAACATCATAATTAGTGAAAGAAGCCAGTAATAACAAAGGACTACATAGTGTCTGATTCCACTTATATGCAGTGTCCAGAACATCAAATCTATAGAGACAGAAAGTAGATTAATGGTTGCCTAGAGATGAGAAAGTGAAGTGAATGTTGTTCAGTCATGTCCAACTCTTTGCAACCCTATGAACTATACCGTCCATAGTATTCTCCAGGCTAGAATACTAGAGTGGGTGGCCTTTCCCTTCTCCAGGGATGGAACCCAGGTCTCCCACATTGCAGGCGGATTCTTTACCAGCTGAGCCACAAGAGAAGCTCAAGAATACTGGAGTGGGTAGCATATCCCTTCTCTAGCAGATCTCCCCGATCCAGGAACCGAACCTGCATTGCAAGGGTCTCCTGCATTGCAAGCGGATTCTTTACCACCTGAGCTATGAAGGAAGCCCCAGAGCTGAGGAGGATGGTGAGAAATGCAAAATGACAGCTATCAGGAACAGGATTCTTTTTGAAATGAAAATGTTCTAAAATTGACTATGGTGATTGTTGTATATCTCTGTGAATATACTAAGAAACACTGAATTGTATACTTTAAATGAGTGATTTTTATGGCATGAGAATTATTATCTCAAAAAAAGGTGTTTTTTTTTTTTTAATTTTATTGAGGGAAAAATTACAAAAATGGCCAATGAAATACATTAAGTGCCCATAGAATGCTAAGAACACAGGCTCTTTGTGTGTCAGTGGCCAAAAATGATGCTGAGACTGGGCATGCTAGAGCTGGCCAGATTTAATGTGGCGTTTTGTTTTAAAGAGTGAGGAGCCATATTATGTAAACTGGTCATGGAGGCATTACATGGGTTAGAAAATATTGCCTTAGATCTCTTATAACTATTAGAACCTAAAACTGACTCTCAGACCCAGCTATCCAATCGGTAAAGAAAGAGTTTCCACAACATTTTGTCAACACCTTTGACCAGGAGAATATTTGCTGAACATGTTCGTGTGGAAATGTATCTTTTCTTAAATTCCTTACTCATTTTACAAACACTTACAGGGTGAGTATTACAAAGCCAGGTAGTATGCTAAAACACAGGGCCAGGACCTGACCAAGGACTCCGTAATCTGGAGTAACTGAGGAGACAGAAGGTAAACGGGGAAAGCAGGGTAAAAGGAGAGCAAAGTCTCAGTTACAGCATGTATGCAAAACAATAAATTATTTTAGCTTTTAAGGTTAATCAAGATGCTAAAGTGGGGTCCACTTTACTGAATAGCAAAGAATAGTTGATAACTAGCCTCTACATTGCTGTAAAAGTCATGCATCTATGGTGCCTGCGGGTAAGTGGAAGCATCTCACCTTTAATGCCCTTAAGTCTCGTTTCCCTATCTTACTGTCTGCACAGCATAAATTTGCTGTGCATATGCTTTCTTTACAGTTAGTTCAAAGGGAGGCAGCAGTCTGCTTCTCCAGGACAGATGTCACTTCTGCATGAGGGACTCCGTATCTGCATGCACACATCACACGTACACACATCTTCACTCCAAAGACCAGTGGGTTAGGGTGAGATTTGCTTTGGGAGATAGCTTTGGGGTATACAACTCTGAGCATGCCTTCAAGGTCCTTACTTACAATTAGAAGTTTACTCATGTGAGGAGGGCAGTGGCTAATGTATGGGTGATCTCTTTGTTATCTCCAAACAGGAAAGTTGGTGGCGTTGTTTTTGTTTTTTTAATTTGGCCAAGCCATGTGGCATGTGGGATCTTAGCTCCCGGACCAAGGGTCAAACCTGCATCCCTTGAATTGAAAGCAGAGCGTCTTAACCACTGGACTGCCAGGGCAGTCCCTAGTGTTGGTTTTAAGGAGGAAGAATTTCTAGGTACTCTTTGATCTTAGCCAAAATGGAAAATTATAGCTGTTATACACTTGGGAGCGAGGAGGTCTGTGGCACACTGGAGATTTCAATGCCTCCACGCTACCCAGCTCTAGCTAAGAACTGCCGTGGGTGCTGTTATTAGATCTGCTGATCTTTATGTGAGAGCTCTTGATTTTTAAATATTGACACATGATCCAAATATTTTAAAAACAATGTTCAGACCAAATAAAACACAGCTGCAGGCCAGTCTCAGCCCAGAGGCTGCCATTTTGTCACCTCTGATCTGAGTTCCTATCAGACTAAAATTCCAGATAGAGAAAGTCAAGACACTCATGCATTTATCCCTCAAATGTTTACTGAATATCTTGCTCATTTCAGGCTCTGGGCTAGAGGAAGAAAGAGGTAGATACATATATATATATTTTTAATCCAGAGGTTTAAAAAATTGTTTTTAATAATCATAAGAGGTAAAACTAAGCAATCTCTTCCTGTAGTTTCCTAGTTGTAATTTTTTAAATGGCGATTTTCTTTTAAATGTTGTAAAATGTAAAAGTTGGATGTAGTTAGTTTTCTCACCCACGCTCTGGAATCCAGCTGCCCCAAGGATGATGGAAACTTTGACAAATCCTCAACTGTGCTGTTAGGAGCTCTAACACCCTGTGAACAGGTGCAGTAAAGGCCAAATATTAAGTATCTGCACAATTATCACCGCTATAGATAGTTGGGGCTACATGAGGAGCTATCTCGGCTAGAACCACTGCAGATTGGTTAGCAGAGTACATGTGGACAATGCACACACACACAGGCAACACATATGCGCGTGCATGCACACATACACACACAGTGTATTAAAAGGATCTCAGTGCACACATACACGCACAGTGTATTAAAAGGATCTCAGGTTGGCAGCTCAGAGCTGCAACGCCTGGAAGAGAGCCCCTGAGCCAACTCTCTCATCTTCAGTTGGGGAAACTGAGGCATGGGAAACTGAAGTCACTTGCCCAAAGTCACACACCTCATTAGTCACACAGCCAGGAAGGCTGAGCTGATATATAGGTGACAGTGTACATAACTAGCATCTCAAGAATCCGTATGGCTGTCTTCAGACTGGTGGTTCAGCATATATACAATGTCTTTTAACCTGATTCTTCACAGCATGTCTCATGACACAAGGCAGGGCCAAACCTGTCCCTCCTGGGGTTCTCCTTATCCTCCTTTTCTGCCTCACGTTCAAGGAAGATGTTCCATTTCCCTGCTGTTGGGGGACACTGGGTATCCTGAGACAATGAATGAGTGATCACATCCCACAGGGGCTCTCAGATGGGGAGACACACACAAGTGTGAGCAGCTTCCTTCACCTGGGGCTTCTGCAGGAGGTGGTTCCTGAGCTGAATAAGTCCCAGGCCACAGACAGGAAACAGCCAGGTGAAGAGGAGAGAGAAGAGGGTTACAGGGGGACAGAAAGTACAGCACAGAGGCTTGGCAGAATGAGTGTGCCTGACTTGTCAGGGGAAGGAGCCTGAGGCTACAGGGTTTAGAATCATCTCTGTCCCACAGGCACCAGCCTAGTTCAAGCCATGGTGTTTATTGCTGAGAGCATCAGGGGAGCCTCAGGCTGGCTTGTGTACCTGACCAGGCTGGCTTGTGTACTGCACCCACTTGTGTACCTGACCAGGTCACTCCCCAACACAGTCACAGATACTCAGCACCTCCACTAACTCACAGAATCATTATCAAATTCATCAGCCTGGCATGGAGAGCTTTTTCCTGATTTGACCTCAACGAACTCCAGCCTCCCCATCTTCTCGGTTCAAGTATTCCATGTTCCAGCCACTCCAGGCTGCTCCACATTCCGCAGCCTCGCCCCACACCATCACCCTTCCAGGGCATCACTCAAGCTATGCTCTCTGCCTGGAATTCCACCCCTCCTCCCCTACTGCATTCATCCTTCAAAGCCCTTCTCTCGGGCACCCTGTCCAGCCTTTGCAGTGCTCCCCACACCGATCTGGTAATTTTCTTTCCAAACACCCAGAGGCATCTTGCCAGTTCTTATATAATTCTCCTTCTAATTTGTCTTGGAGCACATTTATGCCATATCCCTCTCCCCAAAGGGACTGAGTGTCCCTCAAAGGCCAGCTGAGATGTATCCTAGTCTTCTCTGAATCCCCAGTCCCAAGTAATAGGTGCTAACATGTTTTGAATTGTCCAGAATCACACAGCACTGACGCTCCAGCAGGGAAAAGATGGTAGTTCTTAGACGCCCTTCAGGTCAGCATCACACCTGCTACCCTGAGATGTTTGCTGGTCTACCCAGCTGCTGCCCCATGCAGGTCTGGGGAAGGGGAAACATTATGAAAGGTGCTAGAGTGGGGGTGCAGAATTTACTGATGGAGATTTTAGGAAATGCCAAACTAGAGAGTAAGACCTTTGTAATGTTTCCTTCAGGGATCTGGATTTGGTTAAATTCCTATAAACTCCTCTCACTTCCCCTCAGAACTTTCGGCAGAGCAGAACATCAGGCCATAAAACTGGCAAACTCACAGCGACAGACTTCAGATAGTCCCCAATATCATGTCTCCCCCTCTCCAGTAATAAAAGCACTCTACACTTAGCTGCGCAATGGCCACTATGGTAAAAGACTACATTTCCCAGGCTCCCCTGTGGCTAGGTTGGGTCACAGTATGAGAAATGTCCAGTGGCAATTTCCAGTAACTTTCCTTAAAAGATACTTGAAGAATGGCTTTTTTCCCTTTTCTCCCCACCTCCCACCCTTTCCCCTCTATTCTAATGTCTGGACTGCAGTGATTATGGCCACCACTTTGACCATGAGAATGGGGGCTACACCTTAGCGATGGAAGGAAGATGAGCTGAATGCTCCCTGGGACTCTGGGAAGTTTGGGGAGCTAAGCTCCGTACCTGCCCTAGACTTCCCACATCTGGACTTACTTGAGAGATGAACAGAACACTGCTTGGTGGTGGTTTAGTCTCTTAAGTCGTGTCCAACTCTTGCGAGCCCATGGGTTGTAGCCTACCAGGCTCCTCTGTCCATAGGATTTTCCAGGCAAGAATACTGGAGTGGGTTGCCATTTCCTTCTCCAGGGGATATTCCAGACCCAGGGATCAAATCCAGGTCTCCTGCAATGCAAGCAAATTCTTTACTGACTGAGCTGCCACTGCTTCAGTTATGTTATTTTGAATCTCTGTTACTTATAGACAAACTGCATTCTAACTGACAACCTGGGTTCTCATCCCAGGGCTTTGAGGCCACACACAGGGCACTGGTGCTCTTGGACCTTGAATGCTCTTTCTGTAAAATGGTCAAATCATCTTTTGAAACTTCAGAATAAAGGTTTGAACTCTATATTAGAAGCAGATTATAGCAGTCAGTTTTGTCCCCACAGGGCATAACTGTTCACTTCCATTCAACTGAAAAGACAGCGCATTATGGGGAAGCCCTGTGAGCGCAGCAGCATCTGACTGTGCAGACTGGGCGCTGCACAGCTCCAAGGGCGCTGTGTGTTCTCTGGCTTATACGAGCAGTGGTTCCTGGAGCTACGCAGTGCACAATATGCACAGCTGTACCTGGCTGCCCTGTATCTGTGGTGGTACAATGTGGCTCTAAATTGCAACAACCCTAAATTCCAGTGGGCAAGTCATATATGCATGTTCAATAAACATGTATTAAGCACCTATCATGTTCCAGACACTGGGCTAGGTACTTTTCCATCTGTCTGTTTATCTGTCTAAAAATCTGTCATGTGAACAGTCAAAATTGGAAACTGGGAGGTCTAAAGTCCAATCGAATGCCAAAACTTGGTTGCTTTTGTCTGTATATTTAAATGAGCTGGCCAACACTTTCAGATAGGAAACTTGCACATAAAAATTCAGATTTCCAGCCTTTCTTGCAAACTTAGATGATGGGACAGTGCTGGAGAGCACCTGGTGGAGTGGAATAGCAGGTGCCCTCTGGTCAAACACAAACTCTCCCGTCCGCCTCAGTCCCCACCACTCCCTACTGTCTCTGACACCGGTGTCAATGAACAGTTAACAATCATTGGCTCTGTTGTTGCTCTTATTCCCTGAGGGTGAAGTGGTAAATGAAAACTTCCTTACGTCCATATCTCTTTTCAAGAGCAGAAAAGTAAGAAATGACCCAAGATGGCCATGTGCCTCAAGAAAACTGGCCCAGCTTCCTTCCTTCATTATATTACCTACCTGATGTTGTGGGGGCTTGTCTGCTGCCTTTTGAGTAGAAAGTGAGGGAGTGAGAGAGATGGGGAAGGAACTGGGGGAGGTGGGAAGGCAGGGTTAAAACTTTACCATCACTTTTCTTTAAGGGTGATCTGAATCAAATAAAGCAACATTTTTACATTTGTTAAATTTGGATAATGGGAACATGGGCGTATTCTGTACCCTACTATATGTTTAACATATTTCCTATTAAAAACATAAACATCAAAAGGGAAACGGCTCAGTGGGGCCCTCTTTGGTGCGGCAGGTGCTTCACTGGGAGCTTAGAGGGGAAGGGTCAGGAAGGGTTCCCAAGGGAGGGGTGGAGAGGTTGGGCCTCTTGAGAAATGGGAGGATTCTATCTTGAGAATAAAGGGCTCCAGATCCAAGAGGTCACCCAGAAGCAGAAGCAGGGAGGAGGGGGTTCTGGGGAGGCTGGAGGCCTGCCTGGGGGAAGGTAGCGGGGTGCAGAGCGGGGTGGGGAGGTGGTCAGGGTGTCAGAAGACGGAGGGTGGGCTGGGGACACGCCGACACCTGGCCTCACTCGCCCTCACCCCACCAGGCCCACCCTTGGCTCCGTGCACGGCTGGCCGTGTTTCTAAGGATGTGTGCCTATTTTTAGAGCAGAGATTTATTTCTTTCCATTTCAACTGTGTACTTCTGTCCTGGGCTTGTGAATCTGCCGGCTTGTGTTACAAGGGAGAACCACAGCCCTGTGGACCAGACATGGCTGCTTCCTGCATGGCCAAGAGTGTCTTCTGGTTTATAGGATAGCATGTGGGCCACGAATAGGGAGGGTTTATGATTTTGTGGACTGTGGTTGGAAGTCATGTAGTGTGATCAGAAGTCCCGGGATTCTGGTGTGTCCTGGTGCAGTGGCTAATTTCCAGTGTGACCCTGAACAAGTCCCTTCCCTTCCCTGGATTTCAGGCTGCTGTTGTTATATTGATTTCTCATCACCAAAGCGGCGATAATACTCCTAACCTCAGGAGTAATGATTCGATGAGATACAGAAAGCACCAGGTGAATGACGTGTGCAGGAGAAACTCTGTAAACCAGGGTTTCTTTTACCTGCGCTGTGCTCATACAGGCAGGGATTAGGGTGGGGCTTAGATAATCTCTAAGGGTCCCTCTAATTCGGAGATCCTACAGTTCCAGAGGTTTTCTCCTTCATCATTTCTCCCTGCAATTCATGGTCCCAGAATTCTTAACACATTATGGGCTGGGGGAGGCAGGTCTGTCACCTACCGGCTGTGTGATTTCAGGCATCCATTTCCTTTTCTTGGAGTGGTTTTAACCCCAACCTGCAAGGATCAATCTCACAGAATCCTCATGGAGATTTTATGAGACAAGGCCCATAACACACAGGACAGCACCTGGCATGTAAGATGACCTCAACAGAGAATAGTTGTAGTTTTAAAATTATTGTTGCTGGCAGGGGCCTGTTGTTTTCTACTGTTGTTTTTATAATGTGTCACAGATTCCCAACTGCAGACTTCAGAATCAACTTGAAGGATCCAATTTCTTCATAAGTCTGGGATTATCTCTGCCTTCTTTCATGCAAATATTTTGATCCTTTTACTGAGACACTAAAAAATATTACTCCTTTTCCTCAAAGCCTCATTAACAAGTAACATGTATAGTTAAATTCTTTAGGCTGGTAGTTTTTTTTCTTTTTCTTTTTCTAAGATTTGTATTTATGTGAAAATAAGTAACAACTTCAAAAGAAACTGAATTAGAAAAAAAAAAATTTGCTGGTAATTCCCAACTTTGTTCTCCAAGTTCCCTTCTAGGCTCATCCCACATGCCCTCACTGGAGGTGGTAGTTAACAGCACAGGCTACTAGGTCTGACTGTCTGGGCTGGAGTCCCAACTCCTGGGCAAGCTACTTAATCTCTCTAAGCCTCAGTTTCCCCATCTTTAAAATGGGTGTGTGTGTGTGTGTGTGTATGTGTGTGTGTTGGTCATTCAGTTGTGTCCAATTCTTTGCGACCCCCTGGACTGTAACCCGTCAGGCTCCTCTGTCCATGGAATTTCCCAGCAAGAAAACTGGAGTGAGTTTCCATTTCCTCCTCCAGGGGATCTTCCTGACCCCGGGATTGAACCTGGGTCTCCTACATTGCAGGCAGTTTCTTTACTGTGTGAGCCACCAGGAAAATGGGGCTGATAACCAAAACTTTCGGAGAACTAAAGAAGATAATCCATGCAGGGCTCTGTCGCAGTAAATGCCAACTATCTATCGATGCTCTAAGAACTCATACATTGTACCCTGCTCGAGTCATGGTGTGACCTGTCATCCTCAAACATCGCTATACATTGTCCATTTTCCCCGCCGTCTGGTTAGGCCGAGCAGCTGGCTCAGCTTCAGAGCGGCATCCACTTAACTCCACAGAGACAAGAAAGGGCAGGTCCTCTTGGGGAATCAGTCAACAGCGGATACTTTTAGCACATGGAGCATTCCTCTCCCGTGGGAGTCCAAGTGCAACAATCTCATGATAAGCTCGAGTTTTTCCAGGCCGCAGACTAAGAAAGTTTTGAGGACTTCTTTTTTTTTTTTTTTTCTGTGCACAAGTTTGGAATCTTCTGCTGCAAACAAAGCAGCTTTCCAATTCTGCGTACTCTACTGTGTCACATGACATGACACTGAGGCTTAACAATTGCATCACTGCAAACATAACCCCCTGCAAAACTACCTGTTAACTGAATTCAGGTCATAAGACTGCGAAGAACTGCACATAAAATCGAGACGCTTAGAGCTGGAGGGGGTGTCAGAGGGCATCTAGGCCAACTGTGTCCATTTTGCAGATTGGGAAACTGAGATCCAGAGAGGGAAAAGCACTTGCCTAAGTTGGGAGCAGAGCCAGGATTGAGTAAGGATCTCTGCATCTCAGGTTGTTTCTAGGAGGAAAAGGGAACAATCTTTCATACAGTACCCTCCCCAACTATAAAGCCAGAGCACAGGCATGGCTCACACTATCTTCCTGAGGACTCCAGTGAAGCCTTTTAGTGTCAGGGCTAAGAGTGAACTCAGAGCTGCATCATGGTTCTGCCACCACCTCACTTCAGTTTCTTGGACAAGTTTCTTCACCTCTCAGTTTTCTCATCTGCAAAATGGGATGACAACAATGTCTGTACTGCAGGATTAGGATGACAGTTGAATGGATTAATATTTTCAAAATGCAGGAACAGTGCCTGCACATAAAAAGTGCCATCTAAGCGCTTGTTAAACTAGAATTAAAACAGGAGGGGTAGAGCATATAAGAGAGAGGACAGTGGGCCCAGGACCTGGGCTGGTTCTCCTCAGACGTGTGACCAATGCAAGTTTCCTCCTCTCTCTGGGCTCGGGTTCTTCTCTGTGAGTTGGAGGGCTGGACACCCGCTGGTCTCTGTGTCCCCTCCAGGCCAGTGGCCCAGAGGCCTCTTGTGGTCTGCATACCTTTGGCCTCTCCCTGTGCTGTGATTTCAGAACATGGGTGGAGGTCAGGTGAAACTCAAGCTGGAATGTTTGTGCTTTCAGCAAGAATGGAGCCCCACTAGATCTTTTCAAAGCTCCCATCCTGACTTGCAAATCAGGTAATAGAGGCACCTCAGTGAAGGGCCAATTGTGAGGTGGAGACAAAAACCCCACTGGTCTCGGTTATCTCCTATCCTTGCTCTGATTTCTCTTCTCTTTTTCTTGAACTTAGAGAGAAAGCGGTCTTTGAAAATGTCCACTTGAAACCACAATGGTATGAGGATCACAGGTCTCGGATTGCCAACCCTACTCCAAAATTCAAGTGTACTTGTACCTTCCTCCTGCCAGAGGGGGAGGTGGCACACTTTGGAGCCTGCTTGAAACCTGAGTCTCCACGCCCTGGTCCTGTGATGCGGGGCGAGACAGTCAGCTCTCTGTGCCCCAGGCTCTCCATCCCGCCTGTGTTCACAGGCATACCTTCTTGTTAACCACCTGCAAGGAGGGCTCAGGTGTGTAAGGGCACAGAGGCCCTGGGAATTTGCTTCTGGGGCCAGGTACTTTGATATTAGGAGTGGGGCCATTTGCCAGTTTGGAAAATGGAGCTCCCAGCTGAGGCTCAAATAGTTCTCAGGGGCTCTACTCTGAGAGGGTTCCTCTATCTGCCTACTCCAACATCTGATGTCTGGCTCTGAACCTTGTCATTATGCATCCAATTTGCAGCCACAGCCTAATCCTAACTCATCTCTGTCCAGGGACTCAGGACAACTCCAACAGCCTGGAAAGCCAGAGGCAGAAGGCTTTGGGGGCTTCTTGGGGAGTCTGTGCTTCACCCTGGGAGCAGTAAAGATTCTGCAAGATGATGGAAGGGTTGCAGAGAAGGGCAGGGCCCTTGCTTATCTTCAGGGAAGATCTCTGTCAGCAAACCCACCCACTCTCTGTCCTCGGAACTCCCTGGGCTGCTGAGAGAAGTCCACAGTCTTTAGTCTGCCTTACACCTCCCTCTCCCCCAATGTCTAGCCCCCTTCCAGGCTCAGCTAGCCCTCCACCAGAACCTCACCTACACTCCCCCCTACGACTGCTCTCTGTGCCTGAGCCTCTGCTTGTAGCCTTCACTAAACATAGAATTCTTTGTTTTTATTCATGGCTTAGAAAAATCCAGGGCCCAGTTTCAGTATCACCTGCTCTGTAAAGCCTCCTACCAAAAGAATTCATCCTCTCCCTGAGCTCCCTGTGTGCTCCCACTTGGGGTGTGGTTTATTGTGCCCACTCCCCTCTGGACTGAGCACCTGAAGGTCAACTCCAGTGGCCTCGCCTCGGGGACCATCTCCTGGTTGGGTGCAGGTGTGGGCAAGGGGTTGTGAATAGCAGGCAGAGGATACATTCCTAGAGGGGTTTGTCACTCTGTGGGGCCTAAAACCCAGGACCCCTAGGCAAGGATTCTGGGTTATCTAAAAGAAGACATTTAATCAAATCTGGAGGTAGGACCAGTTTATAAGCTCATGGAAACTTAGCCCTGAATGGGGCCAGTGAGGCTCCATCATTCCATGGACTGGGACAATAAGGTCTGAAGGACAGCAACTGGCTCAAGGTGATGTGAATGTAAGAGACACAGCCAGGGTTGCCCCTAGAACATGTAACCTCTTGTCTTGCATCTTCTCTGCTAACCTACACTCCCTGTACATGAGCTGTGGTTACTAGAGGGTTAGTGAAATGGTATAATAGTATTTACTGTATGGATCACTATTAAACTAGGTTTGAAGAGGGACAGCTTTTTAAAAAAAGACATGAAATGCCCCATTTTTAATAAAAATATATCAAATGGAAAATTTACTTAATTCAGTAATATTCATTCTGTACCTTCTCGGGACTGGTCCTAGGCCAGGGTACCAAGGATATACAGATACAATGATAGTATAGTAGGCCACCTTGGAGTCCCTCCCTTGGTTCTCTCACAGCTCTGTGGTGACTGGCCAAACCACAGATGTGACCAGTGAGCTTCCTGTCTTGTGATGCCATAACCTGGCTGCAGAGGCAAATTCTGAGCTTAAACACATTTATATGTACTACTTATGAAATGCAAAGATAAAGACATCAAACCAGTGGAAGTAGATCTTTGTATATTAGTTGTTTAGCTATGTCTGACTCTTTGCGACCCCATGGACTACAGCCCACCAGGCTCCTCTATCCATGGAATACTCCAGGCAAGAATATCAGAGTGGGTTGCCATTCCCTCTCCAGGTTATCTTCCCAAACCAGGGATTGAAGCCATGTCTCCCACACTGCATGCATATTCTTAACCATCTGAGCCACCAGGGAAGCCCTTTACTTCTCAGTTAAGTCATTCCATGACAGACATTCCCTACCGTCCTGAAGCAGCTGGCTTGATGGAATGGTGGACAGGGCTTTTGAAAACTCAGTTACAGTGCGACCAGGTGGTGAAACCCTGCAGGGCTAAGGGTTGCTATGAGTCTGTACATGCTCTGATTCAGTGTCCAGTATGTGGTGCTGCTTCTCCCATGACCAGGACTCACGGGTCTAGGAGTCAAGGGTTGGCACAGGGATCCAGAAATTGCCAACATCCTCTGGATCATAGAAAAAGCAAGAGAATTCCAGAAAAACATCTACTTCTGCTTCACTGACTACACCAAAGACTTTGACTGTGTGGATCACAACAAATTGTGAAAAATTCTTAGAGATGGGAATACCAGACCACTTTACCTGCCTCCTAAGAAACCTGTATGCAGGTCAAGAAGCAACAGTTACAACCGGACATGGAACAATGGACTGGTTCCAAACTGGGAAAGGAGTACATCAAGGCTGTATATTGTCACCCTGTTTATTTAACTTCTATGCAGAGTACATCATGAGAAATGCCAAGCTGGATGAAACACAAGCTGGGAGAAATATCAATAACCTCAGATATGCAGATGACACCACCCTTATGGCAGAGAGTGAAGAGGAACTAAAGAGCCTCTTGATGAATGTGAAAGAGAAGAGTGAAAAAGCTGGCTTAAAACTCAACATTCAAAAAATGAAGATCATGGCATCTGGTCCCATCACTTCATGGAAAATAGATGAGGAAACAATGGAAACAGTGACAGACTTTATTTTCTTGGGCTCCAAAATCACTGCAGATGGTGACTGCAGCCATGAAATTAAAAGATGATTGTTCCTTGGAAGAAAAGCTATGACAAACCTAGACAGAGTACTAAAAAGCAGAGACATTATTTTGCCAACAAAGGTCCGTCTAGTTAAAGCTATGATTTTTCCAGTAGTCATGTATGGATGTGAGAGTTGGACCATAAAGAAGGCTGAGCGCTGAAGAATTGGTGCTTTTTAACCGTGGTGTTGGAGAAGACTCTTGAGAGTCCCTTGGACCGCAAGAAGATCATCCTGATGATTCACTAGAAGGACTGATGCTGAAGCTGAAGCTCCAATACTTTGGCCACCTCATGCGGAGAGTTGACTCATTTGAAAAGACACTGATGCTGGGAAAGATTGAAGGCAGGAGGAGAAGGGGATGACAGAGGATGAGATGGTTGGATGGCATCATTGACTCAATGGATGTACGTTTGAGCAAGCTCCAGGAGATGGTGAAGCACAGGGAAGCCTGGCATGCTGTAGCTCATGGGGTCGCACAGAGTCATACACGACTGAGACTAAAAACAACAACCCACTCACTATCACAACTGGTACCCCTAGTGACCCACTGGCAAAAGTTTTACTTCCTGTTCCTATGACCTTGTGCTCTGCTGGCCTCAGTCTTAGTTCCAAAGGGAGGAATACTTCTACCAGGAGACACAGCAATGATTCCATTGGACTGGAAGTTAAAGCTGCCACTTTGGGGGCTCCTTATGCCTCTGAATGAATAGGCAGAAAGGGAATTTCTGTACTGGCTGAGGTGATGTGTATTGATTACTGAGGGGAAAATTAGGCTGATGCTCCAGAAGGGTGGTAAAGAAGGGCATCCCCTGAAATACAAGGGATTCCTTGTATTTCTATAGGGCTTTCTCAGTATTACAAGGCCCAGGGATTAAAGTCAATGGAAAACTATAACTCAATCCAGGCAGGACTACTAATGGTCCAGGCCCTTCAGGAGTAGATCACTCCATCAGGCACAGCCAGCTGAGGTGCTTGCTGAAGGCAAAGGGAGCAGAGAATGGGTAGTAGAAGAATGCAGTTATAAATACCAGCTATGACCATGTGACCAGATAGACAAACGAGGACAATATTGTTATGAGTATTTCCTCTGTATTTTTTATGAACATGTTTGTGTATGTGTGAGTCTATGTATGTGTGTATGCATTAAGTAAATATTTTTGTTTTCTTCCCTCTATTATTCTCTTAATATGTAACAAAGACTGTACTGATTTTATATGGTGGCATTTAAGTATTGTTAATTTTATATCATAGTATTAGGTTTCAGGGTATCAAGGAGAAAATAAACATTACTCAAGGACTTTACTTCTTCTTCTGGCAGGTACCCAGGATAGTTGTATCACATTAGGCAGAATTATGACCTTATTATTGTCCTATATGGAGATAAGTATGGTTTAAAAAGATGTGTATGGGTGCCAAGTTGACCACAAGTGGACATGTGATGATTAATTTTATGCATCAACTTGACAGGGTCACAGACTGCCCAAACATTTAGCTGAGCATTATTCTGAATATGTCTGTGAGGGTATTTCTAGATGACATTAACATTTGAATTGGTAGACTGAGTAAAGCAGATGGCCCTCCCTAAGGTGGATGGGCCCCATCCAATCAGTTGAAGGTCTGAATACAAGCATAACAAAAAGGCTGAAACTCCTACCAGTAAGAGGGAATTTCTTTCTGCCTGACCTTTTTGAGCTGGGTAATTGCTTTCATTTTGTTTTCTTGCCTTTGGACTTGATCTGAAACACTGGCTCTTCCTGGGTCTTGAGCCTGCTAGCTATTGGACTGAAACTATACCATCAGCTCTCCTGGTTCTCAGGCCTTTGGACTCAGGCTAGAATGACACTTTCAGATGTCCTGGGTCTCCAGGTTGCGAACCGCAGATCCTGGAACTTGTCAGCCTCAATCATCATGGAAGCCAATTACTCATGACAATAAATTTCTTTATATCTAAATCTATATATCTATATATCCTATTTGTTCTATTACTTTAGAGAATTATGACTAGCACAACACACATACATGCACACACCCCCCCACAAAGGCAAGATTACTCTAAGGCTATTGCCATGGAAAGAAAGGCGAAATGGTACCCCAGGCAGTCAGCCCGCCCCTCCCCCAGCCGCTAAGAGTCACCGTCCTGCATGTGTGACAATGTGTCCCATTTAGTGCCTACTCACATCAGGGTCCAGCTCATCCAGCTCGTTTTCCAGGGTCCTTAGCTCCTCTTCTGTTAGGGCTCCAAGGATTTCATCTTCATCCAGGTCACGGTATTTCTCTAGTTCTCGTCTGTACGACATTGTGAAAGAACTTTCTGAGCTGACCTACTGGAAAGAGAAAAATCTTAGAAAGATCCTTCTTGGATTCATTCTCAGAGCAAGAAGATGCTTGTCACTCACAAGGAGGCCTGGGCATGTTTTATGAATTGTCAGGATAATAATTACTATAATGGAATCCGGAATTAAGTTGGATTAATTCTCTAATAAACTGTGCAAGGTAAAAGTCCTGAGGGCATGCGGCTTAACAAAATGTAATTGTTGTAATTGGCAAGGCCACTCTCCAAAGCATGAAAGTGAAAAGTGAAAGTGAAGTCGCTCAGTCGTGTCAGACTCCCAACAACCCCATGGACTGCCGCCTACCAGGCTCCCCCGTCCATGGGATTCTCCAGGCAAGAGTACTGGAGTGGGTTGCCATTGCCTTCTCCGTTACGAGTAATAGATGATTATAAACAGCCTATGAGTCCCTGAAAACTGTTTCATTCTTCAAGTAGTTCAAATATTTTCTGTACAACTCTCCACCCTATATACCCTTATGGGAAACATGAACGCTGGACATTCTGCCAAGGCCTATCTTAAAAGCAGGGTGAACATCAGTGGTTCATTGAGCACCTGCTGTATGCAGGCTCTTCCTCTACATCTCATTCAATCCTTGCGAAGAACAGCTGACGTTAATAGCTAACTTATACTACCATACACCAAGCTGTGATTAAGTAATTCCCAAGGACATCCTATTAATAATTTAACCTCTGCGGCAGGCATTCATTCCCATCTTGTAGATGAGGATGCTGAGTTTAGAGAGGCTGAGGGACTCACAAATCACACTACCGAGAGGCAGAAGAATCACCATTTGAACCAGATCTGCTGTGTTCCAAGCCTGCACTGTTCTAGCCACTGCATCTGCACCTTTTCACAGAATCCCCTAACTTCATGACCAGAAGGAGACCTCCTCGTCCAGACCTCTCATTTCACCTCTGAGGGAGCTGGCTCAGAGAGGAAGTGACTAATGGGAGGGAGGGGGTCTGGGAAAAGGGGTCCAGGTCTGCCACTTCCCAGCTGTCCTCCTTGCTAGAGACGCCTACTGCTCATTCCCCATGGCACAGAGGTACTTGACACCCGTGTCTGGATCCCGTCTCTGCTACTTCCATAACTAGGACACTTTCACACTTGAGAATTCATTCAATCCTGGTGCCACACCCTGTAAATTGAGTCTTTTAGCTAAAACCATTTTGTCAACAAAGAAACTGAGGGATGGCTTAGTTAGGCCTTGACTCAGAATCCCTGTCACCGGACCCCAGTGCTTCCACTGCACCACACCGCCTCTCACCTGACATTGAACTGTGTCCCCTCCAAATTCTTACGCTGAAATTCTAACCTCCCCACCCCACCTCAGTAACCCAATACCATGATCCAAGTAAGAATGTGACAGTACTTGGAAAGAGGGGTGTTGCAGATGTAATTAAAGTTCAGTGAGGTCACGCCAGAGAAGGGTGGGCCCCTAACTCAATAGGACTGGTGTCCTTATGAAAAACGGAAATGTAAACGGGCACACAGGAAGATCATCACGTGAAGATGAAGGCAGAAACGGAGGTGATGCTTCTACAAGCCGAGGAATACCAAAGATTCCAGCAAGCCACCAGAACCTGGGGAGAAGCCTGGAACAGACCCTCAGCCCTTGGAAGGAACCAGTCCTGCCAACACCTTGATCTTGGACGTCTGGCCTCTGGAACTTTAAGACAATAAATCTCTGCTTTTTAACTCAGTGTGTGGTACTTTATTATGGCAATCAGCATCACCTTTCTTGCAGCAGTTTGTGGTTTCAGACCCCAGCGCAAACAAATACAAACAAAACCGTGGCTCATCTGTGAAATGACTGATGGAATTTTCCAGAGTAGAGAAAAACAAAACCTAGGAAAAGAACCAACTTATCAATCAAAAAGCTGGGAGTAATTGTTAATCTAAAACAAAGTAATTAAAAATAAACAAAACCCAAAGTTGACTCAGCTACCAGAAGAAGCCTCCATTTCAGGAAGAAGCAGGGATCCATGCAATTAGCGCAAGCCCGTGCCTGTGTGGGCCTATTTGTAGGGGAAGCCCGTGTGTGTGACAGCTGGCTTGATAAGAAAGGACTCGCTTCCCAAATACAGAAAAGGCCAGTGCTATCCCTTTTTCTAAGCATGGCTCAGCTTGACCTGATGTCTCCCTCTGACCAGACCCCAAGATTGCAGTGTTCAGGCCATAAATGCCCCCCCCTCCCCCCGCCCCGTCCCCCACCACCTCTTGACTCATTTCTATTTGTTTGCAGAGAAAGCACAAGCAACTGACAATGCTCTGGATTAGATGAAAAAGAAAAACAACCCTTCCTGAAGGCTCTCAGAGAATAACCTAATTTGGATTTTCCTGAGTAGGGAGCCAGGAAAGGCCCTGTGATTTCCATCTCGGGGCCAAGAGGACCCTAGTGAAGGGCTCAGATGCTTCCCGACCATCACAGAGACATCTCCAAACTGGCATCTCTCAGGTGGGCTGCAAAACACATTTCTGGTGCTCAGACAGATCCTGGGTTGTACACAGTTGCACAGGACTCTGGACTCCCCCTGACTTCTCAAAACTGTCGGTGTGCTTGCTACGACAGAGGTCCGTCACCACGATGGTGAGGGCGAGCAGAGCAACCCTGACCTCTGGGCCAGGAAACTACATCTCTGAGAAACCTCTCCTGGAATCGGAACCTCACGGAACAAAGTTTGGGAAACACAGCCTTGGATTCACCTCTGGGTCACATGAGGGACAAGAAGGGACTGGGGGAGAGGACCAGCTGAGACAGGTTTGGGACCCTGGGAGCTGCCCATGCTTGACTCCTTAGCCAGTTGACTCATTTTCCTAGATGGTTTGCACTAAAGTCCTTAGAAAAAGTCATGGACGGACCCTGGAGAAGGGACAAACTGGGACAAGGGAACAGACAGGGGAAAGAGGAATCCATGTCAAAGCAGTTGGGGGAGAAAGGAGCTGGGAAGAGGTGAGAAGACATGCAGGTGGCAACTAGGGGCCTGCCAAAGGAGGGGTGGGGCTGGCTGGCGGGCACCTTCCGAGATGCCCTCCTGAGGGCTGCAATCATTAAAGTTCCTGGAGAAGGCTCCATCTTAGTGCACACAGGAAAGTTACTGTTCCACTTACACACTCTAAGGTGCCAATGAATTTAAAAATCATATTTCAAAGGATTTAAAAGGCCCTTTCTAATGTCAAATGTCCTGTGAACAGAGTGACAAGGCATTTCATTAAATAAGCTGAGAGGAACGGAGAACTCCTAAGGTAAACTATGAAGCTGTCAGCTTCAAGCCACACTCATCCACTTGGCTCCCAGGGGTGGTTTCTCTAAAGTGAGATTCTTCTCCTGTGTTCAGTGACGTGTGGATGGAGGTCAGAGAGAGACAGGGCGGGAGGGAGGTGAAAACACCGTGTTAACAGGAGCCCACTGAAAGCTTGGCTTTAAATGATGGCTTGGAAGAGAGGGTATTTTATAGCTGTTAGTGAAAGCCTCTGTTTCCTAGTAAAAGAGGTGTCACAGATGGACACAGCCTGAGATTCACAGGACTTTGGCCAGAGTGCTAGCTGAGGTGGTAACTCACTGGGGTGACACTCGATAAATCCCTCCCCTCCCCTGGGCCTCTGTTTGCTCATCTGTAAAATGGGTATAAATGGACCAGGAAGTTCTGCTTGTAACCTAGCCCCCAGGGGTGGTGTTTACCCTGTGCTCAGGGGAGACCTCAGGTTCCAAGAAGTTTCTCCAGACCCCTGCAAGGGGGTTAAGTGGGAGAAGCTAAGCAAGGGTGCTTCCCCAGTACTGCCTGATTTATTGGGGGTTCCACAGAAGATTGCTCTTGACAAAAGGATTCACCTACTAAAATAAAAGGTTGATATCCACTGGACGGGTCTTCATCTGCACAGTGAGAGGATCACAGTACTCAGGCTCTGAGTCAGGGCAGCCCCTGCAGTACCCATAGGTGCTATGATGATGAGCCTGCAGCAAGCAGGTTAGGGGCAAAAGCCTGGGGCTGGGGCGTGGTTAGCATGGGCACTGCACCTATCAGACACATTATTACGAGGCTCCCATGGCTACTGCCACTGCTGGGGCTGCTCCCTTCCCCCCTGCATCCCCTATACGCTCATCAGACTGCCATGCCCCCAGGTAAGGAGCTGTGTCTTATCCTTATGGTCCTGGTGCCTAGCCCTGCACCTGGGGATGGTGTTGGTTGGGCACGAGTACATCTGGACTTTGATCTAGTGTCTTGGGAACTTGGGGCAAGTCCCTCTCTTCTCGGGTCCTCTGCTTCCCCATCTTTAAAGTGGAAAGATCTTGGAGGGCTGGGAACCCAAGAGGGGAGGGATGGGCAGGAAGGGGTGATGCTGCTGCCTGCCTTACAGATGGGCTCCTGAGCGAGAGCTGGTGAGAAAAAGAAAAGGACAGCTTGACCAATTTAAAACACATTTAAAAACGTTAGTCTTCCAAGCCCTGTGTATTTTTACATGAGTGGCATGTCTGGCCTCCCAGCTTCTCAATGGCAGGAACCTTAAGTGCTGCTAAATATGCAAAAAAGAGAATTTACCACCTGTGCCAGGGAGTAAAAGTAGGCAGGGTGGACAGTAAAAATGAGTGGGTCAAGCACTGAGGCCATCCCTCAGGAAGCTTCAGCAATGGAAGCTCTGGAAGCAGTCCCTGGAGTACCAACAGATCTTTCCCAGGAGGTGGGCACAGTCACATCTGCTGATGGCTCCTCCAGCATCTGCCCCAGGGGACACTTGGGCAGGAGGTGCTGGAGCCACATCTTGATTTATAGACCACACTTCCCCGAGGTCGGGAAGAGCTGAGTCACAAATTCAAATGAATGTTTTCCAGTTATACCATCTTGTTATCTCAGCCACAGAAAAGGGAGGTGGATTTACAAAACAAAGCTGATTTCTCACAGCCTCTCTCCTCTGTTTTTGTCTCTTTTTCTCTTTGGGAAGACATTTTGGCCACACGGGATTTAAGCCCGTGATCCCTGTGCCTCTCCCTTCCATTGGGTCCCCTGCCCCTCCTGCGAGAGCAGTCTCCCCACTGCCCTCCTCCCCAGGGCACCTCTGGGGGCAGCAATGCTTTACACCACATGACCCCCGGCCTCCCCTGATGACTGGACAGAGTAGATGCTGGGTTCAAGGACAGCCGATCCATTGGCTAGTCAATGACCTATGTGGTGGCTTGGATTTAAAAAAAAAAAAAAAGAGTTGGATGAATGAGCTCCTTCATTTCCTGGCATTTTGTACTGGTTCCTGAGACTGCCCCAACAAATGGAGGGGCCTCAACAGAAGAAATTCACTGTTTCTCTGCTTAGGAGCTGGAAGTCCAGAATCTAGGTGTGGTGGGGGTGGTTCCTTCTGGAGGCTCTGAGGGAGAATCTAGATAAGCGAGTTGAGAGATGGGCAACATGGTGTCCCCAGAAGAGCCCCATCCCTGCTCCTTGGGCCTGGATGGCTGCCGCTCATGCTGGATTCCCATCAGACCCTCGTCCCGCCACCATCTGTACAAGGCCCAGCCCCTCCTCACGCTCCCTCGCTGCACTCAGGCTGAGTCCCTGTTCCTTGCAGCCTAACAAGTATGTGACTGTCTCCATCTGCCTCCTTCCTTTCTCCCCACTCCTTCTCAGGCTCCCTGATGACAGGTTCTTCCTGGCCTGCCTGTTCTCCTGGCTGCTGACCTCTGCTTACATCTCATGCCCTCCCTGGAGGCTGTCTCCGAGGTGGGGGGTCAGTGTCCAGTGGTAAGCTGATGACCTTCCCACGGTCTCTCCAGCCCAGGCTCTGCTGGGCACATCTCCTGGAGCCCCTCTGGCTCCATGAGCCCAGCCCTGAGTGTGGCCAGCTTGCCACCACCACCACCTCACCCTGCTTCCATCAGCCACCCAGGCCAGACACCCTCCCCTCGCCTCCCCCAGCTCTGGTAGGTCCCCACACCTGTCAATCCTCTCTCTCATTTATTCTTCTGAATGTTACAGTTTTTGTTGTTGCTGTCGTTTGATTGTGGTAAAATGCACAATACAAAATTAATTTAACAATTTTAAGCGTACAGTTAGTTCTGTAGGATTAAGTACATTCACGCTGTTGTACAACCGTCACCCATCTCCAGAACGTTTTCATCTTCCCCAGTGGAAACTCTGTCCCCCGTGAAGCCCTAAGCCCCGCTCCCCTCCCTCAGCCTCTGAAGCCACCGTTTTGCTTTCAGTCTCTACCAGTCTGACTACTCTGAGAGACTCTCCATGCGGAATCACGTGCTACTATCCTTTAGTGGCCGGACTCCCGTCTCTCTATCCTTCTGCGTGTCTGTCCCTCCTCTTCCTCATCATGGATCTGTGTTATCACAGCAGGCTCCCTGCCTCAGTTCTCCTACCTTCTGTCCACATGTCCCTCAGCCTCCAAATGATGCTTGTGAAAGTCAGTTCTGATGCTGCTCCTGAGTTGAAGCCGCCTTGAACAGTCCCCATTATGACAGATGGAAGGCCAACTCCCCAGCCTGGGGCCTGAGGCACTCGGAGACCCGGTGGTCTCTGTGCCGCCCCAGCTTCCAATCCCCACAAGGCCCTCCCCTTCCAGCTGTACCCACCACCCCTCCCTGAGCACACTGACATCCTGGGTCCCCTCAGCATGGACGCCCTCTCTCCACCTCCGTACTGGAGAGCCGAGGCCTCTCTGCTGTGCTTCCATGCCCAGTGGACGAGACCTTGGCCCCCACACCCTCCAGCCCGCAGGCTGGACTGGGCGGGCGTGGCGCCCCACCTGACCAGCATCTTGTGCACAGCTCAGACTGCAGACGCCGTTATTGCAGGTCAGTCGGGGATACAGACGCCTGGAGCTGGGGGGACACCTGAATTCTAGCCCAGGCCAGTGACTGCAAAGGGAAGAAAGTCAACTGTCCCTTGACTGGATGGGGCGGGGTAGGCTGTGGAAGACGTAGACAAGTGGGTATTGGAAGGCTGCGGCGGGGCTTGCCTTCCTCAATGTCTACATTTTGGAACAGCATCATAAAACATGAGGCAACAATTACAGCAAAACAATTCCAAAGTGCAGATTAAGTTTGCAGATCAACACAACAAAACCAAAACACCACTCCCATGCCTGCAGTTTCATGTCCCCTTGCAAAGCAAGACACGAGTGCCTCGGTGTGGTGTCACCTGTGATTGGGTCCAGAGAGACAGGGAGAAGGAGAGTGCTAGACCGAGAGCGCCAAATCTCCTGCGTGACAGCCTGAGTGCTCACCTCGCCCTGAGGAGGGACTCTCCCAGCCAGGGCTGGCTACAGAATCCACTGAGTCCAGCGCAAAACAGGACTGCGGCGTCCTGAGTTCAAACAGGAAAAAACTGCCATTAAAAGTACCAAGACATAAAGTTTTCCCTTTCTCTCATGGTCTCTGTCCTGATCCGTCACACTGTCCTTAATATTTATGATTGAGTATCGTGATGTACACAGGTGCCTGGGTGCTGTGACTCTGTGCATGCAGGCCAAGCCCTCTGGCTGCCAACTTCCCTCCCCTGGCCCAGGTGGGACACACACGCTTTGCCCTAGTAGGGCACCCGCCAGTCGGGCCAGGTATCTCCCCTTCCAGTGGGGCCACTGTCCAATACCCAGAGATGGGTGCTCCCCATGGTACCCCAACTTCTGCACCAGGACACTAAATGCCTGGACCCAGGGATGACGAGAAGGCTGTCTTGCAGAGCTGCCAGCTGAATGCACTGGGGGCAAGAGCCCCGGTAGCAGCTGGGTGGGGGTGGGGAGGGAGAGGCTGTTTGGATCTGGGGGTGTCAGGAGGCCAGGCAGCTGGAGTCTAAGAACCCGTCCCCAGGAAGCAGATAGGCAGCAGGAGACGGGACCTCATGTGAGCTCAGACTCAAAGCCCCGGTGTGTGCTCCATTGTCCACAGGGCTTCACTTAAAAATATATATCCAAAAGTAAAATAAAGAATTTCAAGAAAATGACTGCCGAGCACAGGGTACTTCTGAGAGCAGGGGTCCATACAGCTGTACAAACTGCAACCCGTTCCCAGCCCTCTTCCCAGGACACCTCCCTCCCCCAAGGCCCCAGGGCTAGACTCAGTCTTTGCTCACCTAGGAGGGTCCTTTCCTTCCCTAGTATCTTCCAACCCATTGGAGTCTCCAGTCCCTGGAGTCTATAGGAAGTTAGAGACATTGCACAGTGGCAGAGGGACATTGGGATAGGAGTCAGGGGCCTTGACTACCAGTCCTGGCTGTGGCTGAGGGCTTGCTGTGTGGCCTCAAGCATGTTGCTCTACCTCTCTGGATCTGTTTCCACAACCTAATTCGCTGAGTATTTACTGAGCACCCACTTTGTGCAGGGCACAGAGGGCTTGCTGGGAGAGACAGAAGTTAATAGGAGAGTCCCGATCCTCAGGAAGCTTACAGTTAAGTCGGGAGGATAAGACCCACATAGAAATTCCTGAAGTGGTGTCACACACATCCTCTCTTCACCTGCCACCCTCAGGGGGAGGCTGAGCTGATGATAGGTGAAAGCATGGACTATGGGTCATGCAGTCCTGGGATGCCCTGCCTCTAACTGGCTGGGCAGACTTGGGCATGGTGCTCAGTGTCTCTGAGCTTCATGGATTTGTTTGTATGGTGAGGGCACAAACTGATTTCTTTCTTCTTTCTCAGTCCCACAGAACTCCAGCCCAGTAAGCCTACCCAACAAGTGTTAGAAGGATGGTCATGGCTGGGCAACCATGAGGAAGGTTTGGGGGTTCTCCAGAGACAGTCCATTCAACATAAATCAATGTGGGCCAGAGTCACGGTGTGACCTCAGTTGAATTAATAAAGTTACAGTGGACAAAATAAGCACATGATGGTTTTGCTCAGCTTCAGGCTGGAGCTCAGCACTGGGCCCCAACTCTTGCACTGGGGGTGTGTGACTTTTTTCTTCTTTTTTAATAAGGCATTGGCTATATACAGTCAAGTGGGTAAGTCTTAGGAGCACAGCTCACTGAATCTTCCCATATGCATACACCTATGCCAACACCACTCAGATGAAGATACAGACCATTTCTAGCCCAACAGAAGGCTTTCTCATCCCCATCCCAGTTCATCACCCTCAACGGTAACTAGCATTTGAACTTTTAACACCATCTAATAAACTGGCTTTGACTATTTTTGAACATCATATAAATGGACACATACATTGGTTATCTTCTTGTGTCTGGCTCCTTTCACTCAACATTATATCCGTGAGTTTCATTCATGCTGTGTGTTAGAGTGGCAGGTCATTCTTTTTCATTGATGTGTAGTATTCCATTGCCTGACTCATATAATTTATTTACTGTCAACAGACATTCAAGTTATTTCCAGTATTTGGTAATTATAAGTAATGCTATGAATGTCTTTTGGTAGAAATAGTCACTTATTTCTAAGTATGTACCTGGAGTAGAATTTCTGGATGACAGAGTAGGCATATGCTTAGTTTCAAGAGATACTGTCAAACAGTTTCCCAAAGTAATTGCATAATTTTACATCCCCACCAGCAGTGTTTGAGCAACCCAGTTGTTCAGCATCCTTGCCAACTCTTGGTATTGTCAGTAAGTTTCCATTTTAGCCATTACAGCGGTGGGTGTATTTCCCACCGCTGTAATGTGTCTCATTGTGCATTTCCCCGATGACGAAGCATGTCAGCTGAGCACATTTCATATGATTATTGGCCACAGGGGTGACCACTCCTGTGAAGTGGGCCTTTTCTCTTGAGTATTTCTAGCTAAGTCCAAAGAAGGGGGCAGGGTGTCATATGAAGAACAGCTGAAGGACAGAGGGAACATGGTCACACTCAGCAAACTTCTAATGGACTGACCTGGGGAGGAAGGAACAAAAGTGGTCTATGGATCGCAGCACTCAGAAGACACAGATTTAAAACTGAGGTGACCAGGGTGTGGATTTCTGATCAGCACAAGAAATTGTCTAAAAATAAAAAATGCCCGAGGAGGAGCTGGGCTGATTCAAGAGGTGATGGGCCCTTGTTATGCCAGGCATGTGAGCAGAAAGCCTAGAGCCCTAAATGAGGTTTTCCAGGGAGGGCTGACGTCTTGACTGATGGCGGGTTTGGGGAATTGACAAGATGAGATTATAAGTCCCCTCAAGACCTGGTTCTATTATGAAAGATATGTTTGGGGCCATTGAGTAGAGACTCAGAGATGATTAGTTCTCTTTGAAAGACTTGTTTTCTGGTTTGTTTGCTTTATTCTTCCTGCTGATCTCATTCTCTTACTCACAAGGGGCCTTCTGAAAAAAGCAGGGCAACAAAACACAGCATTTGACTCCATCACTCTCTGCAGTGGCTATGAGCCAGATCCCAGTTCACATGGAGCCTCAAAGGTCCAAACGTCAAAGTGGTCAACAGGTTTAAATTAGAAAAGTGCGTGTATGTGTGTGTGCACCAGTGTGTGTTTTAATTCTGCACCTCCTGAGGTCATCACTGTGTCTGAGTCACCCCATGAGTCATTGTAAGCAACAGTGTTTCAGGAAAAGATGCTGAACCCACTGCCCTGTCCCAGCTGGCCGGTCCAGCTGCCCTGCAAATCCTGCCATGCTCCACACTATAGTTCCTTCTTCCTACCTCTCTGAAACTGCCCTGACTCAGGCCACCACAATCTCTCACCAGCCTCTTGCCCTAACCCTAACCCATGACGTCTTTCTCCACACCAGCTGAAAAGGGTACTAGCAAGCTAAATAGCTAACACCAAGGGAAGGGGCCATCAGAGTTCTGCCATCAGAAGCATCATGTTATTGTACCCCTTCTACCTCAAGCCTGAAAGCTTCTTGAAGAAACATCCTTGTCTCCCACGGTCCATCATAGAGTCCTGCCTCTCTCAGGGGCTGAAATCAGGTTTGTTGAATAAGTGAACGAATGAATGCCTGGCATTATTACTGGCATTGACAGCCATAGAACAAAAGCCTTGGTGGAATTAAAAGTTGGCTTGTAGAAAAGCTTGCGAACTCACTCCTATTCTCACTCTCCATTTCACACCTGTGAACTTTGTCACCTTTCCTTACAGCAGCAGTTAACATACGTACAGCTTTATGAAGCACATTTTTGTATTTTCTAAAAAGTCAAGATGAAAAAGTAGCATGGGCAATGCCAAAAGGCAAGCTGTGGGGGGAAATATGTGTTGTACATTGAATAAGGGCTAACTTTTTTTAATAGACAAGAGTTCCTAAATTGAAAAAAAAGAAAAGCCCAGCAAAAATATGGAAAGAGGAAAAAAACAGGCAATTCACATAAAAAGAAACAGAAATGGCTAATAAACCTATGAGCAGAGAATGAAATCCACCCATAAGAGAAAAAAGTAAATAGAGAAATGAGACATCAGTTCTCCTCTATCAGATCAACAAAGATAAGAAGTGCCTTCAATGTTGGGTGTTGGGTGGATGGATGGAGGAAAGAATGGAGAGAGGGGAGGAAAGAGAAAGGAAAGATTGGAGAAAGGGAGGGATGGACACACAGATGCATTCCCTTGGATGACTCCAAGGGAAACAGGGAAGGAAGACATAAATTCTGGTTGAAAGTAAGACAAATAAGGAAGACTTCATAATTTGGGACCATCTGAGTTATATCTAAAAGATGAGTTAGATTTAGTGAGAATCCCTGGTGTTCACAAGATGTGGAGATCAACATTCTCACACAGAATAGAAGGATGCTTTGGTACACTGTCTCTCAGGACGGATTAAGCCACATCTACCCAAATGCACACATGCTTTAACACAACAATTCCACTTCTAGGAATTTATTCTTCTAGTTTAATCACTGAATTGTACAAAGATATACATACAAATTATCTGGTTATTGTCTGAAAGTGAAAGTGTCAGTCACTCAGTTGTGTCTGACTCTTTGCAACCTCATGGACTGTAGCCTGCCAACCTTCTCTGTCCATGGGGATTCTCCAGGCAAGAATACTGGAGTGGGTTGCCTTTCACTTCTCCAGAGGATCTTCCTGACCCACACAGACTGAACCCGGGTCTCCTGTATTGCAGGCCAATTCTTTACCATGTGAGCCAGAGAAGAATCAGAATACCCAGAGGATCTGGTTATTATCTATATTATCCCAAAATTGTAAACCACATAAAAATTCATCAATAGGGCAAATGAATTATAGTGCAGATGTACAATAGGATGCTACTAACATCATCCTTGAGGCTACCATTGCCTGTTATGCCAATGTACCTTCTAATTACAAGCATTATTCTATATGTACTGCAAGCTTGGCACAGTGCCAAACCCTTTATGTGGATTATCTCATGCAATCCTAATACGTCTGTGAAGTAGATACTTTTTAACTCCCATTTTATTTGAAGAAACAGAAAAGCAGTAATCTGACCGCAGCAGTTTCCTGGGGCTGCCGTAACAAATAACCACAAACTGGATGACTTTGAACTCCAGAAATTCACCCTGCTGCAGTTCAGAAGGCCAGAAACTGGAAATTGAGACATGGGCAGGGTTGGCTCCCTCCGAAGGCTCCCAGGGCGACTCTGCTCCATTCTCCTCTATCGTCTGGTGACGACCAGCAACCTTAGGCATTCCCTAGCTTGTACCTGCTGGAGAAGGCAATGGCACCCCACTCCAGTACTCTTGCCTGGAAAACCCTATGGACGGAGGAGCCTGGTAGGCTGCAGTCCATGGGGTCGCTAAGAGTCAGACACGACTGAGCAACTTCACTTTCACTTTTCACTTTCATGCATTGGAGAAGGAAATGGCAACCCACTCCAGTGTTCTTGCCTGGAGAATCCCAGGGATGGCAGAGCCTGGTGGGCTGTAGTCCATGGGGTCTCACGGTGTTGGACATGACTGAAGTGACTTAGCAGCTTGTACCTGCATCCCTCCAGTTTCTGCCTCCATGGTCACACAGCCTTCTTCCCTGGGTCAGTCCACTCTATGTCTCATAAAGACCCCAGTCATTGCATTTAGGGCCCTCCCCAACCCAGCATGACCTCATCGTAACTCATTACATATGCAAAGGCTCTATTTCTGAAGAAGGTCACCTTCTGAGGTTCTGGGTGGACATGACTTTTCAGGGGACACTATTTAACCTACTACAGTGGCCTAGGTAACAAGGCTCATAAGTAGCAGAGCCTAGACTTGAATCCAGACAGGCAACCTGTACTCATCACTGTTGCTCCACGCCGCCTTCTCATAATACCGCACACTTTTCTAATATGAATAATGTTCCAGATGCTGGCTTAAGCATTTTGCCTATAATAACTGAGTCCTCACAACAACCCCACTTCATACATGTGTGAACTGAGATCCCCACAGTAACCCTAGGTTATAGATAGGGAAACTGAGGCACACGGGGTTAACAGTTACCCAAGTTTACACAGCCAGTAACTGACAGAACTTAGATTTGAATCCAGGAAGGTATGTTTATAACCACTATGCAAAACTATCTCCCAAGACTCTGAGAACCAGGGCTAAGAAAACATTTCTTTCTCCTTAAGGACTGGTGTTTTCCATACACAAAAATAAACTCAAAATGGATTAAAGATCTAAACATAAGACTAGAAACTATAAACCTCCTAGAGGAGAACATAGGCAAAACACTCTCTGACATACATCACAGCAGGATCCTCTATGACCCACCTCCCAGAATATTGGAAATAAAAGCAAAAATAAACAAATGGGACCTAATTAACCTTAAAAGCTTCTGCACATCAAAGGAAACTATTAGCAAGGTGAAAAGACAGCCTTCAGAATGGGAGAAAATAATAGCAAATGAAGCAACTGACAAACAACTAATCTCAAAAATATACAAGCAACTCCTACAGCTCAACTCCAGAAAAATAAATGACCCAATCAAAAAATGGGCCAAAGAACTAAATAGACATTTCTCCAAAGAAGACATATAGATGGCTAACAAACACATGAAAATATGCTCAACATCACTCATTATCAGAGAAATGCAAATCAAAACCACTTTGAGGTACCATTTCACACCAGTCAGAATGGCTGCGATCCAAAAGTCTACAAGTAATAAATGCTGGAGAGGGTGTGGAGAAAAGGGAACCTTCTTACACTGTTGGTGGGAATGCAAACTAGTACAGCCACTATGGAGAACAGTGTGGACATTCCTTAAAAAACTGGAAATAGAACTGCCTTATGATCCAGCAATCCCACTGCTGGGCATACACACTGAGGAAACCAGAAGGGAAAGAGACACGTGTACCCCAATGTTCATCGCAGCACTGTTTATAATAGCCAGGACATGGAAGCAACCTAGATGTCCATCAGCAGATGAATGGATAAGAAAGCTGTGGTACATATACACAATGGAGTATTACTCAGCCATTAAAAAGAATACATTTGAATCAGTTCTAATGAGGTGGATGAAACTGGAGCCTATTATACAGAGTGAAGTAAGCCAGAAAGAAAAACACCAATACAGTATACTAACGCATATATATGGGATTTAGAAAGATGGTAACAATAACCCTGTGTATGAGACAGCAAAAGAGATACTGATGTATAGAACAGTCTTCTGGACTCTGTGGGAGAGGGAGAGGGTGGGAAGATTTGGGAGAATGGCATTGAAACATGTAAAATATCATGTATGAAACGAGTTGCCAGTCCAGGTTCGATGCACGATACGGGATGCTTGGGGCTAGTGCACTGGGACGACCCAGAGGGATGGTATGGGGAGGGAGGAGGGAGGAGGGTTCAGGGTGGGGCACACATGTATACCTGTGGCGGATTCATTTGATATTTGGCAAAACTAATACAATTATGTAAAGTTTAAAAAAAAAAAAAAAAAAAAAGGACTGGTGTTTTTCAATCAGACATGATGTGGCCTCTAATTCATCTCTTCTCCCTTTCCCCTTTGGCCATCATGATTTATCTCAGAGCTGATTGGAATGTCCATCTTCAGCTAGGACATGAAATAACTCCTCTCCTTATTCTGTGTTGTGCATTTTGAAAGGCCTTCAGAGTGACCCATGCAGCCACGTAAATGACACTCAAACTGTTGTGCGCATGGGTGTATTCATTTTCCTGGAGCAAGGGTCCACGACTCCCACCAGATTCTCAGAGTTTCATGATCCTCATTTTCAAGTTTTCTGCCATCTCTCCCTCCTCTCTTCCTTTCTTCTGTTTTTACCAATTATGTGGCTGGTGTGGGTTTATTTTAAGCAATCTCATAGCCTTTTAATGGTGTAAGTGAAATGCAAACAGTTCAGTTCAGTCACTCAGTCGTGTCTGACTCTTTGCAACCCCATGAATCGCAGCTTGCCAGGCCTCCCTGTCCATCACCAACTCCTGGAGTTCACTCAAACTCATGTCCATTGAGTCGGTGATGCCATCCAGCCATCTCATCCTCTGTCGTCCCCTTCTCCTCCTGCCCCCAATCCCTCCCAGGGTCAGAGTCTTCTCCAATGAGTCAACTCTTCGCACGAGGTGGCCAAAGTACTGGAGTTTCAGCTTTAGCATCATTCCTTCCAAAGAAATCCCAGGGCTGATCTCCTTCAGAATGGACTGGTTGGATCTCCTTGCAGTCCAAGGGACTCTCAAGAGTCTTCTCCAACACCACAGCTCAAAAGCATTAATTCTTTGGCACTCAGCCTTCTTCACAGTCCAACTCTTATATCCATACATGACCACTGGAAAAACCATAGCCTTGACTAGATGGACTAGTCTATTTCTGCTTTATTGACTATGCCAAAGCCTTTGATTGTGTGGATCACAATAAACTGTGGAAAATTCTGAAAGAGATGGGAATACCAAACCACCTGACCTGCCTCTTGAGAAACCTATATGCAGGTCAGGAAGCAAGAGTTAGAACTGGACATGGAACAACAGACTGGTTCCAAATAGGAAAAGGAGTATGTCAAGGCTGTATATTGTCACCCTGCTTATTTAACTTCTATGCAGAGTACATCATGAGAAACGCTGGTCTGGAAGAAGCACAAGCTGGAATCAAGATTGCCAGGAGAAATATCAATAACCTCAGATATGCAGATGACACCACCCTTATGGCAGAAAGTGAAGAGGAACTAAAAAGCCTCTTGATAAAAGTGGAGAGTGAAAAAGATGGCTTAAAGCTCAACATTCAGAAGATGAAGATCATGGCATCTGGTCCCATCACTTCATAGGAAATAGATGGGGAAACAGTGGAAACAGTGTCAGACTTTATTTTTTGGGGCTCCAAAATCACTGCAGATGGTGACTGCAGCCATGAAATTAAAAAACGCTTACTCCTTGGAAGAAAAGTTACGAGCAACCTAGATAGCATATTGAGAAGCAGAGACATTACTTTGCCAACAAAGGTCTGTCTAGTGAAATGCAATAGAAAAACCATAAACAAAGGCGCTAAATGCTGCCATTCAGTCTGACTTTGTAAGTCTTCCTGGATTTGCGAGGAGGAAGTCCACCTTCCTGGCTCCTGTCTTTCTTGTCTTTTACTGGTTCTGAGGCAGGAGTTGGGTTCCCACCCCTGCACGGGCCAGGTGCTCACCCTGGGTTCATAGATAGCAAACATGTAAGCGATGTGCACTGAAAAAAACCCAATCAGACACAGGAGCCTGGAGTTCTGGCACTCAGGGGGAATTCTAGGCTGACCAGAAACTAGGCAGCTTGACCTAAAAGCCACTTCTGGATCTAAATTTCTCTGAAGAGGAAAGGAGAAGGCAGGAAGGTAGAAGGTGGAAATAACCCACAGCTGCAAGCCTGATCCTTCCAGCAGCCTGCCATTCCTGGGGCTTTCTCCCTGCCAGTGTGCTCAGGACACGTGACCCCACCATGTGCCCCAGACACCTGGCGGCAAAGCCCTTGCTAGTCTCCGCCCCTTGCACATCCAATTACCTGGGCTTCCCACATGCCCCACTGCACACCACAAGGCCTGGCCTTGTCATGCCTCTCACACCCCCTATGTGAGAAAAACAAAACCAACCAAACAAACAAAAGAGAAAGAACCCCGGATTTTTGATTCAGAGTCAAGGGTTAAATTAATTCATTTGTAGATTTTAATAAAAGCACTATCTTAATGCAATGGCCCATCAAGTTGGACCATACAGAAAGCTGATGCCTTTGACCCAAGAATTGATGCCTTTGAATTGTGGTGTTGGAGAAGATGCTTGAGAGTCCCTTGGACAGCAAGGAGGTCAAACCAGTCAATCCTAAAGGAAATCAGTCCTGAATATTCATTGGAAGGACTGATGCTGAAGCGCCAATACTTTAGCCACTGGATGCAAAGGGCTGACTCACTGGAAAAGACCCTGATGCTGAGAAAGATTGAGGGCAGGAGGAGAAGAGGGCATCAGAGAATGAGATGGTTGAATAGTATCACCAAATCAATGGACAAGAGTTTGAACGAACTCTGGAAGATTGTGAAAGACAGGGAGGTCTGGCATGCTGCAGTCCATGGGGTTGCAAAGAGTCAGACACAACTTAGCAACCGAACAACAAAAAAATGCAATCACCAAGGGAAAACTGAGAGAAGTCATGGGCACCTTGGTGCCCAAGGTTTGGTGGTCAGAGTATGCAGGATGACCCTCACATTATGAGATGTGCATTAGCCCTTATTAGGAATCATTAAGCTTATTATTTAAGAAGCTTATTAGAAATTCAGAGTCTCAGGCCCCCTCCTGGGCCTACTGAGGTAACAACATCCTAAGAGATTCTATTGCTAGAGACTCACTAGTGCAGAACACAAGGACTCCAATTTCTCAAGTTTACTAAACCCTAGAGAGCACTTGGGTTTTTCTCCAGGGAGAGCACACCCACACTGGATGACCTGGAATGATTCCTATTGGGGTTCACTGGGCTATCTACAAAAAGGGGTCATTATACCAGCCCTTCCTCCCTTTACAGGATTACTGTGAGTTTCCAGCGAGATCGTGGGTTCATTCCATTTATTGTGAGAAGGCTGAAAGAGGTTGCAGTGTTGGTGGAAAGCAGAACAGGTGTGGTTTCTGCCCTCAGGGAGCCGACATGGTGGTGGGATGGGAAAACACGTAGCGGTTGTTGTGTAATCGTCACGGTTACACAGGGCTTTCATTTGCTTATTCTTTTACATATTCATTCATTCAGTGATCTGTTATCGATTAAAACATAAAACACTCGCACTCTGCCCAAGGTTGAGCTCTGAGTTCGACACTGGGGAAGCAGAAATAAATGAGCCATAAACTCTTGCCTTCAAGGACCTATCAATCCGGTCAGAGATAAGGATGAAAGTAGCCGATTACACTTAGAACTCACCATAGCTGGGGCTGTGGGAGCACAGGTGAAGCAACGAGGAGCTCTACTTTAATGCAGGATTACAAGTTTGCTGGGAAAGATTGTGGGCAAGAGGAGAAGGGGGCGACAGAGGGTGAAATGGCTGAATGGCATCACCGACTCAATGGACATGAGTTTGAGCAAACTCTGGGAGATGGTGAAGAACAGGGAAACCTGGCATGCTGGAGTTCATGGGATGGCAAAGAGTCAGAAGTGACTTAGCGAATGAACAGCCCAAGTTTGCCATGCAGATAAGGAAGAGGACAGCATTCCATGCAGAAGGAACAGCAGGAGCAAAGGCAGCAAGGCATCAAGGCATCAAGTCACATATGTTTGCACCATGACCAGAAGGTACAGAGAACTGGGAGGAGTGTCAAGAGATGGCTTTGGAGTAGCAGCTTGGGGTCAGATCTTTGATGGTCCTGGTGATCAATGCCAAGGAATCTGGCAGGAAGTGGGGAGTCCCTAAATGGAGAGGAATAACACTGTCTAAGCTAAGTTTTATTAATACAAAGATCTTTTCACAACAGCATGAGAAGAAAACACTGGGGCAGAAAGACTCTTAAGAGGCTCTGATGTTAGCTCAGGGGAGAGATGGCAAAGTATTCGACAGGGGTAGTGACTATGGGGACAGACATGAAAAGAAGAGATACTAAGTAAGGTAGACTGACAGGACTGTTGACCAAATGAATGGGGTGCTGAAAGGTAGGGAGGCTTCTGGCTCGGAGCCTGGGTGATGTTACTATTAACCAAGAGGTGGGAACACAGGAAGAAGATGGTACTGAGCCTGAGTCAGCCCTGTTGGGTGTGCAGTGCGTTTGGGACACCCTCTGGCTTTGTTCAATAGGCTGGAGTCATAGATGCCTAGAGCTGCGAAGAATGGTCCAGGCTGGGCACATGAATTTGGGAGTTTGAGTGTCGAGTGGGTGGTAGGAGCCCTGGGAGTGAATAGGACAGGAGGAGGGTGTGGGGTGAAAAGGAACAGGGTTGAGAGTGGCACTGAGATTCAAGAGATGGCAGAGATGAGTCCAGGAAGGCTGAGTGAGGCTCAAGGCCCTTCTGCTCATCATCCACTAGAAGCATCTCCCAGAAATGGACCTCTCTAGAAGCCCCAGAGTGAGTGGGGGCCAGGGCTGGGGCCCTGAGAAGAACCGAGACAGAGACAGATCTGTTTTTCTCCAAGAGGAAAACAAAAGGATGTAAGAAAGGGAGAAACAAAAGAAATGCTTGAGCTTGTTTAGTGTCTCAGATGAGAAATGATCTGGATCCAGCACATCCTAACATTGAAGAAAAACTCCCAGGCTGTCCTAGGTTGACTTCAGTGAGCTCACTCTTTCCTATTGTTAAAAGCAGAGCGTCTGGTCTTATCGTGATTAATCAAAGGAGGATTTTACACAACAAAACAAGAAATAGGAAATGGTCCCCCAATCCTGCCATGTGATTCATGTTATTCCATACAGACCATTTGTGGCTTTAAACTGGTAATAGCTCCTAGTGGCCAAATAATTGATCACTTGGTGTTCTGGCTTTAAGTGAAAAGTGAAATGGCCTCTTTAGAAATGTTGGCAGCCTGGCTGGCCCATTAGTACGACCGAAAAATCAAAACATTGCCTGGAAAAGGCCATTATGACTGGGCTCAGCAGGAGTCATCAATAGATGATGTCATTTCAGAAATAAGCCAGCCAAGGTCACAAGGCCTCTGGCAGCATCAAACGACCCTTCGTGGCCCATCACTACCCCGCTTCACAGATACTAAAGTCTCCCAAGGGGACACCAGGTTCTGAGTCAGGACTGGCTTCATTTTACCCTTTCTTCGCTCAGCCTGAATCTAGAGGAATGCGATGTTTGAGAGCCTGTGACATTCAGCAGGTGGTGAAGGAAGGCCCTCAGCCTCCCATGCACAGTCCCTCAGGCGCACGCCTCTCCCTCTTCCCCTCTCCGGGGTCTGTGGTCTGGCTCAGCCTCTTCTCACACTCCTCAGCCTGGAAACCCCTCCTGTCAGCTCCTACTACCTTCTCCTCCAAGCTTTTAGAAGATCTGTGGGCTCTGTCTCCACATCCTCAGCTCCCATTAGCTTCCGCCTCCTCTTGCCAGCATTAACAGCATCGCAGGTACCAAGCACAGGACCAGGGGCTTTCCCTGCATCATCCCCCCTCCCCCCGACACCAAGCCCCACAGAAACCCATGTGAAATGGGTGCTCTTATTACCCCCATTGTATGGAGGAGGAAATGGGCTCAGACAGGTTGGGCCACTGGCTTCAGTAAAGCAGTGGTAGATCCCGTTTTTGAACCCTCTGCAATGCCCTGGCCAAAGTCACCCACGATGCCTGCCAATCATGGTGGCCCTTTCCCAGCCCTCATCCTCTCTGTCTCTCTGCACCAACTGGCACTGCCAATCTCTCTCCTCCCTTGGCTCTTGGGAGCCAGCTTCCCCTTGCTCTTTCCTTCCTCTTCACAGGGTGGGTTCCCCTGAATTTTATCCCTGGCACTTCACTTTTCTCATAATAGAAAATCTTCCAAGGGAAACTCTGAATGCAGTGGAGACATCATGCCCACTTGCTCAAGGTCACTCTAAGTCAGTGGCAGGCAGAGTGTCCTAACATCCAGGTCGGCCTGTTACTCACAGCTGCCACTACCTACTCTTAGTTGTGCTTTTTGCTGAGCAGCAGGAAGCAGCCCAACCCCAGAGGAGGGAGAAAGTGTGGGACCCTGATAAGGTGGGGCCGAGGCTATTTTTAGACAACACAGGCTTTCCACTTAAACTCAGGAGTCAACATCTTCTAAATCGTGGATCTGCAAGGCTGGTTCATTAAATAGAACTAACACATCAGAGTGACAGCACCCTTTGCTCTCCCTCTCTGCCTACTTGATGTGTCGTTGCAAGTGAGGAGAACCTTACTATTTGTCTCCATTTCTTCTTCATTCTATCTGTGAGGCTTTAAAATGGCTTTAAAAAAAAAAAAAAAAAAAAGATCCAAAGTAAAGGAGAAACAAAAACGAAACTTCCAGATGAGGGTGCTGTTGTCTGAGTAAGAGAAAGTCCTAGACAATAGCAGACCAAAGAAAGGGGGAGCATTGGTGGGATGCTCGTGGATCCCCAAGACCTGCCTGAGCAGCAAGTGTAACAGAAGAGTGAGAAAGGCTGGTGGAGACTGTCTGGCACACCCGGTGTGTGACCTTGAGCGGGGGGCTCTGCGTCACTTCCCCAGAAACAAAATTGTTGCCACCACTGGGGGGAAAACGGGAAGTTTCCGGGTGCCCCTGCGGAGTGCCTAGAACCTGGGTTAGGGTCTGGTTTTGTGATTCAGACAGGGAAAAGCTTAGGCCAGGTCATCTTCAAGGGTCTGAGAGGGCCAAGGTCAAGGCCAGAAGAGATGGGGATGGGGAGGAGGTGTGTGTAGGGCTCCGAGGCAGCATCATAGGCATCATACAGATGTGAAAACAGAGGGCAGAGAGCAGAGGGACTGGAGCCTCTAGCCCTGCCCAGTTCACTGGGTCTATAGCTGTTCGACTCACAAGCTTCTTTGCGAAGGTGATGGCTGCCACCCAGCAGAGATGCCCATAATTACCGTGGAGCGTGCTTCCTGGGTGTATATGGCCCAGGCTTTCCGAGGGTCCTACTAGGTCTAGTATAAGATCCGAGTCAGAGGGAGCGGCAAAGTCGCCAGTCTCCGCAGCCCCTCCGGATTTGCGCGTCTATGCCCCTCAGGGTCCCAGGCCTGGAACTGGTGAACAGGTGGGGGGAGAACCGGCGATCAAGAGCGCGCCCTACTGCTCTCGGCCCAGCCACCGGCTCCAGCGCGGAACCAAACCCTGCCCCCACAAATGGGGAAATCGAGGTCCAGAGAGGGAGGAGGCTTATCAAGTCCGCCCAGTGGGTTGACGATACCCGGGGCGGGGGGTGGGGGGACTTCTGCCTTCAGGCTCTCCCCTTCTTCTTTCCGCCTCCGAGCGAAAGGCGAGTTACCGTGGGGCTTTAAACCTTGTCTCTTCCCGCAGTTTGGGAAACTTTTCCTGCCGCAACCAGGAGCAGCGCGAGCCCCAAGTATCAAGTCCACCTGAGCGCGTAGGCGCCCCACTCCCACCTGCACAGCCTCGGTAGCCGGACCGAGGCTGCGCCTGAGTGCCGGCTCGGCTGCACCTGTACCGCTGAGCGCCCGGGGCGCCTGGCCCCGCCGCGCGCTGGCCCCGCCATGACCCCAGTCCTCCGGAGCTCCCAGGTCCTTCTCCCATTTACAGATGCGGCGCCAGGGTCCAGAGAGAAGGGCGCCCTGGCCGGGGCCACGCGCGCCGAGTGGTGGGGACGCGAGCGCCCAGCTCCAGACCCAGACACCCGGCTCCCCAGCCCCAGAGGCAACCCCAGGCGGCGGCTATTTATAGAGGGAGCCACGCTCAGTCCCTCTTGGCGGCTGCGGCAGCGACAGCTGAATATTTTGCCCAGATATGGCTGGGGCCCCGGCGCGGGGGCAGGGAACCCCGCGAGCACGAGGGGGACCCCTGGCCAGTAGGACGCTTACCGAGCCGTGGAGCCGCGGGGGCCGGCGGACGGGCGCGGGCGGCGGTTGGGCGAGCGCAGGCGGCCGGCGGACGGGCGCGGGCGAGCGGAGCGCGGGGCTGGACGAGCTCCCGGGCGGCCGCGAGCGGGCGGGCGCTGTGGGCTCCAGGGGTAGGAGCCAGGGGCGGGCCCGGCTCTGCGTTGTCACCGCGCCCCGCCCCACCCGCCCGGCTCTCCCTCCTTACCTCTCCCTCCACTCGGGGGCGCCGGGGCGCAGCGCACAGTCCCCAGCCGGGTAGGGACGTCCGCTGGTGAAGCGCGGGGCAAGGGCTCCAGCCGCCCGGAAGATGGGCTTCTTGACCAAGTGGGTGCACGTCACCTCCTGTCTTCGTCTCGGTTTCCCCACCAGGTAGTTGTCTAGAAAAAGGTGGGCGGATTTCATTCCTGCTGGGTCTAAGACCTAAGAATCGGCAGGTCCTCGGATGGAGCAAAGCCAGCCAAGCGGTTGCCACAACTTTACCTGCTTTAATTGAAGCAACAACCCATCCCGTCTCATCAGCAACCCAGCTGAGTCTTGTTTGAGCCCAAGCTTTAGTCACGAACAATTTGTGAACACGTAGTTCCAAAAGAGGTACATGGTTAAAATAACAACCACCCAAAAAAAGCCCCACCTGTTCTTTCTTCCAGTTTTTTTGAGATATAATTGACATACAGCACTGTATGTTTAAGGTGTACAGCATAATGGTTTGATTTATAAACATAATAAATTTATTATCACAAGTTTAGTGAACATCCATCATCTCACATAGATACAAAAAATTTTTTTTCTTGTAATGAGAAATCAGGATTTACTCTTAAAAACTTTCATGTGTTAAGTATATTTATCCTGTACATTTTATCCTTAGTACTTACTTATCTTACAACTGGAAGTTTGTACCTTTTGACTGCTCATCCAACCCCCACTCCCAAAACAAAAAATGTTATCTTTTTTTCCTAGAGTTTATTTTTGATGTATAATTGACCTATATGTTAATTCCTTTTGCACAGCATAGTGGTTAGATATTTCTATATATTTCAAACTGATCACAAATCCAGTGATAATGTCACCATACAAAGACATTACATAGTTACTGACTAAATTCCCCACGTTGTACATTTCATACTTTGCTCATTTATTTTGCAGCTGGAAGCTTGTGCTTCTTAATCTCCCTCATCTATTTCTCTCCTCCCTCTATCCTGCTCCTCTCTGGCAACCACCTGTTTGTTCTCTGTCTATAACTCTGTTCCTGTTTTATATTTGTTCATTTGTTTTGCTTTTCTAGATTTCACATATAAGTGATATCAATAAAGCATTTGTCTGTTATTTTGCTTAGCACAATACCCTCTAAATCCATTCATGTTGTTGCAAATGGTAAGATTTCATTCTTTTTAATGACTGAGTAATGTTCTATTGTGTATATGTGTGTGTATATATATATATGTATACCACATCTTCTTTATCCATTCATCTATTGATGGACAACTAGGTTGCTTCTGTATCTTGGCTAGGGGTGCATGTATCTTTTCAAATTAGTGTTTTTGTTTCCTTTGTATAAATCCTGAGGGAATTTGTTGGATTGTATGGTAGTTCTTTTAATTCTTTTGAGGAACATCTACCATTTTCCATAGTAGTTGCACCAATTTACATTGCTACTAACGTTTACTAGGCTTCCCTTTTCTCCACATCCTCAACAACACTTATTTCTTGTCTTTTTGATAGTAACCATTCTGACATGTGTAAGAGCTCATTGAGGTTTTGATTTGTATTTCACTGATTAGTAATGTTGAACATCTTTTCATATGCTTATTGGTCATCTCTGTGTCTTCCTTGGAAAAACACCTGTTCAGATTTTCTGCTCATTTTTTAAAATTGGATTTTTTTTTTTAATGTTAGTTGTATGAGTTCTTTGCATATTTTGGGTTCAGTTCAGTTTAGTAGCTCAGTCGTGTCTGACTCTTTGCGACCCCATGAACCGCAGCACACCAGGCCTCCCTGTCCATCACCAGTTCCCAGAGTTTATCCAAAATCATTTCCGTTGAGTCGGTGATGCCATCTAACCATCACATCCTCTGTCGTCCCCTTCTCCTCCTGCCTTCAATCTTTCCCAACATCAGGGTCTTTTCAAATGAGTCAGCTCTTCGCATCAGGTGGCCAAAGGATTGGAGTTTCAGCTTAAACATCAGTCCTTCCAATGAACACCCAGGACTGATTTCTTTTAGGATGGACTGGTTGGATCTCCTTGCAGTCCAAGGGACTCTCAAGAGTCTTCTCCAACACCACAGTTGAAAAGCATCAATTCTTTGGCACTCAGCTTTCTTTATAGTCCAACTCTCACATCCATACATGACTACTGGAAAAACCATAGTCTTGACTAGATGGACCTTTGTTGGCAAAGTAATGAATGTTTCTGCTTTTTAATATGCTGTCTAGGTTGGTCATAACTTTCCTTCCAAGGAGTAAGCATCTTTTAATTTCATGGCTGCAATCACCATCTGCAGTGATTTTGGAGCTCAAAAAAATAAAGTCTGACACTGTTTCCCCATCTATTTGCTGTGAAGTGATGGGACCGGATGCCATGATCTTCGTTTTCTGAATGTTGAGCTTTAAGCCAACTTTTTCACTCTCTTCTTTCACTTTCATCAAGAGGCTCTTTAGTTCTTCTTCACTTTCTGCCAATAAGGGTGGTGTCATCTGCATATCTGAAGTTATTGATATTTCTCCCTGCAATCTTGATTCCAGCTTGTGCTTCATTCATCCCAGAGTTTCTCATGATGTACTCTGCAGGTAAATTAAATAAGCAGGGTGACAATACACAGCCTTGATGTACTCCTTTTCCTATTTGGAACCAGTCTGTTGTTCCATGTCCAGTTCTAACTGTTGCTTCCTGACCTGCATATAGGTTTCTCAAGAGGCAGGTCAGGTGGTCTGGTATTCCCATCTCTTTCAGAATTTTCCACAGATTATTGTGATCCACACAGTCAAAGGCTTTGGCATAGTCAATAAAGCAGAAATAGATGTTTTTCTGGAACTCTCTTGCTTTTTCCATGATCCAGCAGATGTTGGCAATTTGATCTCTGGTTCCTCTGCCTTTTCTAAAACCAGCTTGAACATCTGGAAGTTCACAGTTCACATATTGCTGAAGCCTGGCTTGCAGAATTTTGAGCATTACTTTACTAGTATGTGAGATGAGTGCAACTGTGCAGTAGTTTGAGCATTCTTTGGCATTGCCTTTCTTTGGGATTGGAATGAAAACTAACCTTTTCCAGTCCTATAGCTACTGCTGTGTTTTCCAAATTTGCTGGCATATTGAGTGCAGCACTTTCACAGCATCATCTTTTAGGATTTGAAATAGCTCAACTGGAATTCCATCACCTCCACTAGCTTTGTTCGTAGTGATGCTTCCTAAGACTCACTTGACTTCACATTCCAGGATGTCTGGCTCTAGGTGAGTGATCACACCATCGTGATTATCTGGGTCGTGAAGATCTTTTTTGTACAGTTCTTCTGTGTATTCTTGCCACCTCGTCTTAATATCTTCTGCTTTTGTTAGGTCCATACATTTCTGTCCTTTATTGAGCCCATTTTTGCATGAAATGTTCCCTTGATATCTCTAATTTTCTTAAAGAGATCTCTAGTCTTTCCTATTCTATTGCTTTCCTCTATTTCTTTGCACTGATTGCTGAGGAAGGCTTTCTTATCTCTCCTTGCTATTCTTTGGAACTCTGCATTCAGATGCTTATATCTTTCCTTTCCCCTTTGCTTTTCGCTTCGCTTTTTTTCACAGCTATTTGTAAGGCCTCCTCAACCCATAATTACATATATCATTTGTAAATATTTTCTCCCATTCAGTAAGTGGCCTTTTTGTTTTGTTGATGAATTTCCTTTACTGGGCAAAAGCTTTTTAGTGTGATGTAGTCCCATTTGTTTGTTTTTACTTTTGTGTTCAAAAGCCTTACCTTCTTAAAAGCCAAATGTGTTTTCCAGAACAAACCACTTAAACAGAAACTTAAAGTGTTTTAATTTTAAACATGGCTCATAAAAAGGAGTTTGTGTAGATGGAATGTATCTTTGGATTATCATAGGAAAGTTTCTGGTGGGGTAGAGCCTGTTAATATAAACTTCTTAATATTGGTGTACAGATCACTAATGAGAAACACCTTTGACAACTCGTGCTTCCACGAAATGTATTCCTACATTGCACAACCCTCAAGGCTGTAAGAAAATACTCTTGTCAAGGGGCATGTACCCTATATTTTTAAACAATGCAATGCTTTAATATTTCAGATTTAAAATTTTAAATCCTTTTGGTGGAATTGAACATTTGAGAAAAGGGCATACAATGTAAGTGTGCTGGTTCAAATTTTTATTTTTCTTGGCTGCAGTGGGTCTTTGTTGCTTCACGCAGGCTTTCTCTAGTTGCAGTGAGCAGGGGCAACTCTAGTTGGGGTGTGTGGGCTTCTCCTTGCGTGGTTTCTCTCGTGGTGGTGCACAGGCTCTACAGTGGGCAGGCTTCAGTAGTTGCGGCACATGGGTTTAGTTGCCCCGTGGCATGTGGGATCTTTCCAGACGAGGGATCACACCCATTTCCCCTGCATTGGCAGGTGGATTCTTAACCACAGACCACCAAGAAAGTCCAAAATTTTTATCATTCAAACACCTGTTGCAGGCAACACTGCCAGCAAAAGGCAACCTGTGCTCTTCTGGGTCACAACGCCCTCCTAAAGTTCCCACTTTCTTTACTCGTATGGTAATCGCTTCCTTACTTGCCTCTTTCCCCCCCCAGTTTATATTCATTTGCTCAACTCTGTGTTTTAACATTAATCCATGTTGGTTCACATGACTGTAGTTTGTTTACTCTCATTGCTGCAGAGGTTTCCATTGAATGAATGTTACCAGTTTTTAAAAAGATCCATTTTACTATTAATGGACATGTAGGTTATTTCTGGGTTTTAGATACTACAGATGTTTAGCTGTGAACTTTCTTTACCAGCATCTCCCTGCACAAGTGCACACATCTTCAACACACTTGGAATTAACAGAAATAGAAACATTTCCCCCATTCCGGCACTTGAGCAGTGGTTATCTCATTGAGGTTTGAATTTGCATTTCCCTGTGTCCTATGGGTTGAGCATCTTTCATGTTTACGGCCCAGCTGGAGTTCCTCTTTTGTGAAGTGTTTGTTCAGATGTATTGCCCATTTTGCTTCTGGATAATTTACTGAACATATGTAATCTATTTTTCATGTGAGTGTGTGTATGTATATATCCTCCAATCTGTGCTTTGCCTTTTCACCTTCATAATAATGTGTTCAATGCACAGATGTTCTTCATTTTAATGTTGTCTAGTACAGTTGACCATTGAACAACATAGGTTTGACCGTGCAAGCCCATATACAGATGGACTTTCTTCAACAGAAAATACTGTAGTACTGCACCATCTCTGGACAGTTGAACCTGAAGATGTGGAACCACAGACATGGAGGAACCACATACATGAGGACGTCCAACTGTGAAGTCACACAGTAATTCCCCACAGCAGGAGGGTTGGCACCACTAAACACCCTCCCCTCAGCATGTTCAAGGCTCAGTCTTTTCCTTTATTGTTAGCACCCTATGCATCCAGTTTAAGGCGTCCTTCCTGCCCCTGGATTATAAAGGTAGTGTCCTGTGTTATCTTCCTACGGTAGCCTTTCACTCTCAGGCTTTCAGTCTACCTGGAATTGACTTTTGAATATGCTATGAGGTAGGGGACAAGTCTCATTTGTCTGTCAAACTGTTTCAGCACTAGGTTAACTTTTCAGTTATATCAACAATTAATTGTTTTATTTTAAAAAGTAACAGAAACATTCCTAAAGTTAGTGAAGTAGTAGAAACCACCTTTTTCTTATCTGTAGACAATTTGAAGATATTTGTGGGTTTTTCTTTGGTTGTTGTTAGGGAAAGAAACCATTATTTAAAAAAAAGTTTATACTGCTTTATTTTACTTAAATATTTATGTATTGGAATGTTTTTATTTTATCATAAATGATTATTTAAATCACTGGGATAATAATTTCTGAATTTTGAATCACTTTAATTATAAATACTAAATGTAAATTTTAAAAAGCTAGAAAGATAATTTCAACACATTTTACATGAAAAATTTAAAACATCTGGTACTTTCTGTTCTTACCTTTCCTAGATGTTCACAAATAAAAATAAGCAAATGACTTTAAGAGTTTTTATCTCTGGCCCTGAAATCCACTCTATATTTCTAATTATTTAAGCATATCTTCACACAGAGGTCAACTAGCCTAAACTTAGTATATGTTCAAAATCATAATTTTAAGCTTCCCAGTCAAACTGAGCTCACCATCCTAGAATTCATAAGAGCCACTTGGGTGTTATCTTTTCCCAACTCACATTGTTACCTGGAACTCAACAGCAGTAGGAATATTTATAACACGGGGGTCATCAGATACTACAAATCAAGGCTCACTGCCCCCATCCCCACACATACCCAGCAGAACCAGTTGTCAAATATTTACCAGGATATGACTGGACAGATGACTAAGATACCTCCTTCCCTCCCTCCCTCCCTCAAGGTGCTCACAATCTATTTGGAGTGATTGGTGCAGACAACTATTGATATGGTAGGAAGCTCAGTGAGGTCTGGGCCCTATGAGAGGCGGAGTTGGAAGTACAATGCAGTAGGAGGGAAATCGGGGAGTGGAACCAGATAAGCCTGGGAAGTCAGGGAGGATACCGACAGACAAGAATGGTGGAGACAAAATGAGTTGCAGGCTGAGGGAAGACAGCAAGAGTGGTCTTGAGGGGAGGAAGACTTGCTTTAGAACATCAGCAGTTCTGGATGAACATGCATGGGGTTTGGGAACCAGATGAAGGTTCAGTGTGACTGGTGCAGGGAGAAGCAGTGGACAGTGAGGTTGGGCAGGGAGATGGTTCTCAGTGCACACTGTCTGGGCAGTGAGAAGTCACTCGAGACTTGGGGTGCTCTGGGGTGAGGGATGTGCTGGTTTGCCTGGGCTGTTCCCCCAGCAGCACCACTAGTAGTGATGCTGATGTGCTGAAGACTCGGGAGAGACTTCACATGGTGTGGTGACCACCTGCTTTGGGACCCACCACTAGACTAGGGCAGGGTTAAATCATGAAATTCTCAAGCTAACTGGAGAAGAACTGAGCACAACAAGGAAGAAAACATGAACGGGAAAGGGAAAGGGGTCTTTAAGATCATAAAGCTGAGAAATTATAAGATAATCAGTTTTTGTATTGATAAACATTTTAATTCTAATATTATAGTAGTAATTCAAGTGCAATTCTCTTTGAAAGTCAACTCTGTTAAGACAAAACTTGTTAAATATCTTTCATCAAACATAAGCTTAAAAAAAAAAAATAAGCATATTCTTTTCAACTTCCCACAGCAGTCAAAGCCATGTAGCAGAGGTAATTTTTTTTTAAAAGCCTACTACATTTTTGTTATTGCTAAAAAATCTGAATTAGTTGTCAAGGTCTCAGAATCAGTGATTAATTGACCTTTGAAAGCTCTACCAGATACTCTGACATAAAATCATGAATCCAGATATCTGTGTCTGGCAACGATGTGTCCACTAAATAGACCGCTACTTTCCGGTCCCAAGGGTTAGTATTTTCTATAACTGTCTGCACCAGTGCCACCAGAGGTTTCTTCTCCACATGATTTCGAAACACCATCGAAGCCTCCTCAGACCACTGGTTACACTTCACTCCTAAGAGAAAGACAAGGATTCAAAGATCAATGAAGGGTCGAACGAGCCTTTCTTTGATCTGTTATAATGGAAAACTATTTAGTCAGTTGCAAAGTAGCTTAAGCATACCAGGTTAGACTTGCCTAACTGAAAACAGAGATGCCAAGCAATCTCAAAATAGTCTTGCTTACAGTTTTTCTATTCTGAATGGGGTTACTCCTGTAAACCTTCAATTACAGACAAAATTTCATTTGAATGTTATAAAATGAAGTTATAATAAAGGCTGCCCATTTTCCTAAAGTATATGTAGATAACAGACTGATGATGAGAAAAATATCAATATCAATGACATTTCTCTTAGTCACATATTTTTTTCTGATGAACCAGGTAGAGTAAAAAAAAAAAAAAAAAAGAAGAAGAAGAAGAATCAATACACTTCCAGTGTTTAAAGTCACATACATCATCATGGTAAAAGCACTGGAATCAAAGTCTAGAGATTCAGTTACTATTCCCAGTCCTTCCTCTATGAAATGGTATGATCTTGGTGAAACCAGGTAATCCTTCAGGCCTCAGTTTACTTCTCACAAAATAAAGTGGTTGGACCAGATGAATTTAAAATCTCATGCATATCTATTAATAAATCCTCATAACTTTTAAACTCGAGAGCTCAAGTTAGAGAATTCTGAATTAGGTTTTAAAACAAAACTGAGACAAGAATTATGTATTTTTCAAGAAATACTATTAAGCTAATAAAAATTAAGTTCACTTATGCTAGATTAGATAAACTATAAATTATGCCCCATAGTGATGAAGGTATGGGAGGAGTTTCATATATAATTTTAAAGACCTATCAGTGAGTGGGCTAAACTCTTGGATTATTAAGAACTTTTGATGAGGGAAGCCTAGAACAGTCTGTAAACTACTGCTTTAGTGATGGTAACAGAGCCTAAACCTCCCAGCATGGTTCGAATTCAGTGACAAGAAGCGGCTGTAAAGTCCCCTGCACAAGGAACACCAGAGACTGCGACCATGAAGCTGGGGGTGGGGATGATGGTGCCATGCACCCCTCACTCACAGAGACACCTTCACTGGAAGGTTTGACTGCCATGTTTAACAACAGGTGTTGACAGCAAAACCTGAACATTAAAAAGGGAAAATGAAAAATGTAACCATTAATTATTTAGAACTTTGAGTTCAGAGCAGATCAATGGTAGCCATGCCATGCATAAGATGCCAGTTTTGGTTCGCATCTGCCTACCATGAGAGTTTCCTTTGAAGTCTAGGAGGAGACAAAGAAACTGGCAAATAAGACCATCTCTATCTATCTATCCCTATCTCTTTAATAAAAGCTGTCAATAAGAATTTATATACACAATTGCTCTCATTTCTGAGATCAAGTTAGTTCTGCCACTACTAAGTATATGGGGTGAGTGGGGGGCAAAGAATGAGGGTGGCATATGTGGTCATAACTCCCCCATATCCCAGCACAGCAGGACACACAGCCCAGACGCTTGGAGATGTCGGCACCCCTCAGCCCTCTTGACCTCCACACCCTCTGCTAATGCTGCCAGCTGTCTGGGTAGAGCTTCAGCTAGGCACCCATGTTAACTACTGGTAGAGGGCACATGGAGGGGCCACCGACACTTGCACTGCTTTCACAGAAGATAAAACGAATCTCATCAGATACTATCACAAAGAAGTACAACTCTATGCCTATTAGTTTAGCTCCTCAGATTTTATGACAGTCAAGGGGCTGGTGTGAGTGTGCTAAAATCACACACTTCTGTGCTGTTAGTTGCAATGCAAATGTTGGCCATGAAAATGGTCATATTCTACAAGCCAGGAATGTTTCATAATTGTGAAAGTCCATTTTGTAAATGCATTATAATTTACCCAATAAATTATGAAATATTAATCATGCAATGTTCTCCTCCTGTTGGTTGTTTCATTGTTTCCATTTGTTTACTTTGGTTAGTATATGTAGCTGTGGGCTTTTTCTTAACACTACGATAAAAGCATAAACAAGCCAAATGTTCAACAATACATTGGAAAACAATGATGTTCAGACTCCCCAGAACTTACCTGCTAACTGAGCAGTGACTGCTTGGAACGGCAGTTTGCGGAACATGTCCGCCAGGGGCTGCACTTTTCTCATGTTGACTAATTCGTGCTTGCCATAGTCCAGCTCGTACACGGACACCAGGCCATTGGTCAGGATTCCTTTTAAAAGCACCCTGTGCCACCTAGATGTGCATTGGATTAAAAGAGAAGAAAAACAAAGTCAACACTTGCTTTAAGGGCAACATTTTTTTTTATAAAAAGAAAAATATAAATGTCATTCATCAAAATATAAAACTGTATTGTTATAGAAGTTTTTAGGAGACTGCTTCTTCTTTTTCCAGAGGTTACTATTCTCTGTTTTGCCAGTGGCTCATTTGATGGAATTTGTTCACTCAATACCCTTTTACAAGCCTCATGGAGCTGATAAAGGAGAACCACCTCTAAGCAGGAGGAAACAGTGGCATGGAGGATGACCAGGACAAGGCTAATGGATCCCTTCACTCTGATGGGGAGACAGGAGATGGCCACACGTTTGGAACAAGGTCCATTTGTGGTGGGCTTTCCAGGTGGCTCAGTGGTAGAGAACCCATCTGCCAGTACAGAAGACACTGGAGATGCAGGTTCAATCCCCGGATGGGGAAGATCCCCTGGGGGAGGAAATGGCAACCCACTCCAGTATTCTTGCTTGAAACATCCCATGCACAAACGAGTCTGGTGGGCTACAGTTCATAGGTTGCAAAGAGTTGGACACAACTTAGTGATGCCATGTGTGAAAGATAGAAAGAGGAAAGTAAGCCAGGGCTGATTCAGGACATGCAAGAGGAAAAAAAAAAAAAAAAAAACCAGAAGACTGTGCAGGGCAGGGTGGAGCAGTGAGGTGGCTACTGTGCAGCTGGAAAGTGGAGTGTGGAGGGATAGAGAGACAGTCAGACTGGGAAGCCAGGCTGGGAAAAGAGGACAAGAAGTTTTGAACACTGACTGATCTCTTAATTTTGCCAAGTAAGGAATTACAAACCCGAGATAACATGAAACACAAAATTTAATCCACCACCTAAAAAAAAGAACCTATAAAGGATAGGAGAGCACTGTGTGTGTGGGGGTGGGGGAGGGAGGAGGAAGAGTATGATTTCAGACCTCAAGTTCAAGATGTGAGAAAGAAATTCACATGAATATACGTTCCTCCTCTGGACCTACATCATCTCAATCAAAATGAGAAAAACCTAGACTTCAAAGTTAAGGTATGAAGGACCATAAGATAAAGTCCTATATCTTGATCACATGATTAAAGAGTATTATTATACTAAGAAAAGGATGACTGTCGATAATGCCTAAAATGAAAGTGTCTCTGCTCCCGAAAGGTGTGGGTCAGGCTCTGCCTTGGGCAGCAGACCCAGCCACCCCCTGAAACAAGATCATCAGCCACAAGCCCAGTGGAACAGCAGCCTCATCACTGCAACGCACGCTGGGCTGGGGCTGGCTGGAGCAGCCGATTCTCCAGCCAGGGCACACTGGGCGAAAACAGGTACAGGAACCCACACAGGGATGCTGTAGCACGAACGCCGGTAAGAAAGCTACAGAGACTGACTTCAAACATTCTGTGTGATTGAGTTTCTGGGACGAACTCCAGAAGCCTTCAGGTCAGCCCAAAGTGCAGCAAGCAATAATCCATGAACCACAGAGACAATAGGGACACAAAAAGGTGTCATAAAAAGTACATGAGCTTTGGGGGCCAAACAGACCTGAGCTGGTGTCCCACCTGGACCATTTTCCCATCATGTCACTCTGGGCTCTTCATTTAACCTCTCTGTGCCTCAGTCACCTCATGAGTAATGTTTAGTTTTAATTTACTTGCAGAAATAATACATTTTAAGTACCTAACACATTCACTTGGCATATAACAGGCACTTGGCAAATGGTAGCTATTATCATAAGTATTATTCAAATGAAGAGAAGCTGTGCAAATAAGACTTAGATTAATCTGAAGAGAAATTTCCATTTGTGGAAATGCCAGTTTGGTGCAGGCTGCTAATTTGTGTAAGTATAAAAGGAGATGAAATCATTTGGCTTCCACCAATATCACTGTCTTTAAACCGTACCAGGGAAATGACTGACAGTGGTCTGTGCTTTCAGTCTGTAAAAAAGAGGTACACAGCAGTGAGGAGAGACCATCAGAAAACCCTACATGTTGCATTTCTATTTAGCTTTCAACTTTCAAAACTAACAGCTTAAATAAGGCTTCAGTTTTGACTACATTACCAATTTTAGTACAAGGCTGCAGGTGGATCACCTGGCGAGTTTACTTAAAACAGATTCTGGGGTTCCACTGTCAGAGATTCTGACTCAGCAGTCCAGGGGTGAGGAAGGGGAGCCTGCATTTTTAATAAGTTGTCTAGTCCATTGGGTCGCTAAGAGTCGGACACGACTGAGCGACTTCACTTTTACTTTTCACTTTCATGCATTGGAGATGGATATGGCAACCCACTCCAGTGTTCTTGCCTGGAGAATCCCAGGGACAGCAGAGCCTGGTGGGCTGCCATCTATGGGGTTGCACAGAGTCGGACATGACTGAAGCGACTTAGCAGCAGGTTATTCCTCTATTGTGGTAACTGTGGAAACCACTGTAATCAAAAGTATACGTGAAATTCCTAAGTTTTAACTTGACAGACCTGAGAGCAAAGTTTAGTAAACAGTCCTGGGTTGTAAGCAAGATACAAGCTGTAAGCACTTTAAATGGATTCAGTTTGTAAAGTTTCAAAAAATATTAGACAATCTCTTCCTACAGATAAGGCATCCCTTGGTTATCTAAGACAAGTTAACTGATCTAACCCAAGAGTCCTGACTCAGCAGAGCTGTCAGACCCGTGGAGGTGTCGGGGTGGAGTCTGAAGTCCTGAATACAGTCTCCAGTGTTTGGGTTCTCTTCACAGGACCCTTCCCTCCAATGGGACCTACCCACCGCTAGTCACCATTAATCTGCTCCTCAGGTAACAGTGAGCATCAATTTGGCTTTAACTGTGATTAAATTATCCAACGGCAATTCTGAAGGGTAAATTTATACTATGTTCCTGTATTGAAACCCATTTATGCTTATGACTGTAAATAACATGACACAGTAAAAATATTTTTTTAAAGATGAAAAGCTGTGACATATAACTTGAATGCTTTTCAGAATGAGACTATTATACATTTCACTTTTGAGTTAAAAATTTTTTTTCCTCCCACAAAAATAACAAAATTCTATAAATGCCTATGGTTAAGGTATTTATCCTAAGAATGAATGAAAGTACTTTCTAGAAAAAATAACTAGTTGATCTTTTAAACTGAGTTTAGGGGTATGTGCCTGTGTGTATGCTGGGTCAGGAAGGGTAGGGAGAGAGACAGTTCTTTGTGTGGATCCAAATGTGCAAACATGAGAAAACAGACTGAAAGTGTTAAACAAAGCCTCACGGTCCAATGGCTAAGAAAGAAAGTGAAGTCGCTCAGTCGTGTCCGACTCTTTGCGACCCCATGGACTGTAGCCTACCAGGCTCCTCTGTCCATGGGATTTTCCAGGCAAGGATACTGGGATGGGTTCCCATTTCCTTCTCCAGGAGGTCTTCCTGATCCAGGGACTGAACCCGGGTCTCCCACTTTGTAGGTAGACCCTTTACCGTCTGAGCCACCAGGGAAATACAACAGCTAAAGAGCAGTGAAATATGCATTGTTGTACCTTATAAACGGAGAAGGCACTGGCACCCCACTCTAGTACTCTTGCCTGGAAAATCCCATGGACGGAGGTGTCTAGTAGGCTGCAGTCCATGGGGTCGCTAAGAGTCGTGTCACTTTCCCTTTTCTCTTTCATGCATTGGAGAAGGAAATGGCAACCCACTCCAGTGTTCTTGCCTGGAGAATCCCAGGGACGGGGGAGCCCAGTGGGCTGCTGTCTGTGGGGTCGCACAGAGTCAGACACGACTGAAGTGACTTAGCAGCAGCAGCAGCAGCAGCAGTACCTTATAAAGGTGGCAAAAGCTCTCTAGGAAGCAGCCAACTGCCTATATCAGAAATCCTGTAATCTTTAAACAAGTGATTTCTCTTCTAGGAATCTATCCCATAAATAATCAGAGAGTTGAACAAGGATTTCAGTTCAACATTGTAACAGTGAAAAGTCTGGGAGGAAGAAAAACCTATAAAAAAGAAAATGGTAAGTAAACTGTGATTTCTCTTTATGATAGAATATTTAGCCATTAAAAATGTTTATGAAGAAATGATATCACATGAAAAACGGTTCACAGAATTATATTAAAGTGAAAAAGTAGGTATGAAATTACAAATTGTAGAAATACGTATATGAGAAAAACCTAGAAGAAATACGTAAGTAGTTTAAAAGGGGTTATGTTGGTTGGCTGACCTAGTTTTCTTATACTTTTTTGGATTTTCTAAAGTTTCTCCACTAAATATCTTATTTTTAAAATTTAAAAGTCATCCATAAAAAAATTACTTCCTAAATAATAAATATAAATACTAAATATTTTTTCTCACAGGAAAGTAGGAAAAACGTTTAAACCTTCACTTCTGATGTAATTAGGCTTTAACAGGAATATGGTCATTAGATTTTCAGCTAAACGACATCATTTAAATATTAGAAAATCACATAATTTACTGGTCTTGTTTCACATTCAGAATTCCCATTTGTGTAGTTCCAAATGGCACTCCAGTATCCTTGCCTGGAAAATCCCATGGAGTGAGGAGCCTGGTGGGCTGCAGTCCACGGGATCCCAAAGAGTTAGGCACGAATGGGAGACTAACACAAGTCCCCCTGCAGGGATTAAGGACTCTTGGTATTATTCTACAGATTTTTCTTAGGAGGAGAATAAAAGGCTCTAAGGACCTACTTATTTTCCACTTTGGCAGCATACACTTGGTCTTTCTCCACTGCCACATGGCGCTCCTCAGACACACTGTAATACAGAATCATCTCTTCCATCAGAACTTCCAGCTTGTGTATCTCTTGCCATGGCTGGATGACAAAGTAGCCAGGGTGACAGGCCACAGGCACGTACACATCCATGTGTTCCCCTGGCTTGGATAAGTGGACAGGAGGTGGCAGTTCCTTTGTAAAGAAAGAGCTGGGGTGGTTGACCACAGACTTCTTGAGGACATCTGCGAGGCTCTTTCTGAAAGTCTCTCCAGTGTTGCCCAAAATGGGGGTGTTCGCACTTTTGGTGTTGGGGGAGCTGGCTCCACTGGATATGGCACTCAGAAACACATCCTTCTGATGTTTCCATAAGTCTGCGTTTGTAATCTGGCGATTGATACTGCGGTGAGGATCAGGGAAGTTCTTGGGGGTGAATAAATAAATATGTGCGATACCTCTGGTTTCATCCACTTTTGTAACCTTTGGAAAACACAAAACACCAATTTAAGAAATCTAAGTTCATGCTGGATTCCTAGAGGTCATTATGTTAACCTTAAATATTAAAAACAGTATTCTGCAAAAAACCCAACTTGCTAAAAATAAGTTTATTTAAGGTCAGATGAGTTGTCTATCACAGCTGGAGCAAAGAATAAGCTTGTAGGTCCAAGCAGTCTAGAAACCAGTAGCACCTTGTAGAAATGGAAAATTTAGTAACCTCTAAGAACTGAAAATATCTATGACTTGCTAAAGGTTTGAGTCTGATTACCATGACTAATTTTTTAAAATTAGTGATACGTTAAAACACTCCAAGTAGAAAGAATATCATGATGAATCCCCATGTGCTCATCATCCAACTTCAACAATAAAAACAATAAAAATAGCAAAGCATCCTATAAGCATTCTGCTTAGTGCTGGTGCACCTCAGACAGGAAGGGCAAGGAAAAAGCTTTGCCTTTCACCATATCTTTTGGGACCCTGGGTCCAAATTCCTTATTTGGTCCTAATATCTGTTCTCACCCCTCTTCCTCTTCCCTAGTTACATAAGAGGAGAGGGGCCTTGGGAGAAAAAGAGGAAGAAAGCTCCATTGAATAGGCCAAAATTAGTCACCATTTTGCACCTTTTGCCCAGGAGACCTCCGACGACCTGTCTACATTCTTCTGTTGGCAGTGGAAGAGTCTGTACAGAAACCCCACATGCTGGTACCTGGGACTAGGCTGCTGTGTGCCCCCAAGGGCTGGGTGTCTGTTAATTCTTCTCACCAGCTCCTCTGGTTTATCTTAGGAACAACAAAAATGAGATACTTCTATCTTTTATCAAACTGGGCTAAGAAATGAAAGGCAGGAACACAGACGTGAAGACAAGGAAACACCATCATGGCAATCCTTCTAAAGTCATTTACTTTAAAAGTTTTCCTCGTAGCAAGAGGAGTCAATTTAAATTCATCCTTTTGAGGGTTAATGAAGTACTGACTGTTAATTCATTTTGATATTAGTGGTACAGAAACACTATTTCAACCATCAACCTCTAAAAATGTTTTTATTGACCAATACCCTGGCTTTAGGAGCTGAAAATTTAGCTGAGAAAACAATATTTGTGTGGCAACTGAAGAATACAAAATGGTACATAACTGTGTGACTGTACATGATAAGCCCTAGGGGAGAATGAAGACAGGAAAATCAGTGTGGGCTAGAATAACTGAGAGATCTTCATGAAGAGATTTCTCAAGGACATTTCACTGTTAACTGTTACGTGCTTATATAAAATTATAACACTATTCACATTAGTTAAAATAGAGAAATACTATCTTACATTTCTTTTTTTTAATGTTACATTTCTATTCTTGGAAATATGAGCAGTGTTTTTGATATACAGATTGAAGAGTGTGAAAAAGAAACACATTAGTGAAAGAAAGAAAGTAGTTTATGTAAGTTTTAGGAAAAGAGACAAAAAACCAAGATTATAAGCAAAATTTGTTTATAATTCATTTTACTTTAGGAAAAAAAAAGACATACAGGACTTACTTAAATGCCTTTAGAAACATTTATCAAGAAATATATGGTCCAGGGCTTCCCTGGTGGTCCGATTAAGAACCCACCTTGTAATGCAAGGGACATCAGTTCGATGCCTGGTCTGGGAGATCCCACATGCTGTGGAGCAACTAAGCTCACGTGCCCCAACTACTGAGCCAGCACCAGAGCCCTGCTCTCCTCAACTGCAGAAAGCTCGTGCAGCACGGAGCCCCAACACGGCCAAAAATATAAACACAAATAAATATATCTCAAAGAAAAAAAAAGAGAGAGAGATATGTGGTCCTTTGTTGGGTACTTAATTCCTTATAATGGAGCAAATTAAGAGCTGAAAACTATCTGCTACTTTATTAATAATCAAAAAATTATATAAAAGATTTAAACATAATACTGCAGATACAGGATAAATTCTTAAATAAAAATTAAACCATGAAATGTCTCATAGCTACACATGTAATCAATCTCCTAACTACAAAAGTGTGTCAGATGTGAAAGCATCAGTTTACAGAAAGATAAAATTCTTTCACAAAAACCAAATGAGTCCTTTTGGCTGACAAGCTCCCGTTTATCAAGACCATTACGATAACTAACCTTAATGCTACAGTCTGAGCAATTCAAAACAGAATCTCTTAGCCAAAGCACAGCATCAGGGGTCCACATGCCAATAGATTGTGGAAGATCTGCTAAACAGCACTTGATAGCCTGAAAATAAAACACAATGGAAAAGAGGGTACACCATCTTAAAATAGGTACTTAAGAGTTACGTCAATATTATTTTCATACAAGTCAAATGTTTCCAAGATAGAAAGCAAGCAACAGCTAATAGTGACAATCACAGCTCTCGGGCTGGAGCGTCCGTGTTCCTATTTATATTACTACCGTGATCTTTATTCCTATGAGCCAGGGTTATAAAGGCATGGTACGGACTTCTCACCCTACAATACAATACTACAATACTGGCAGGCTAGTGCTGCCATCTGATTTTACAGATGGTGAAACAGACTCAGACATACTAACCTGTGTAAGTAAGGTCACAAAGTCATGAAGACAAGATTAGGACTTATATTGAAGTCTTCCCTCTAAGTCCAACTTAAAAAAAAAAAAATGAAGTGTCATTTGGAGGAAACCTGACTCACTGTAGAACTCTTTGTGGAGATTTCCTGCTGAATGAAGCATTTCTAGAGTACCCCAGGCACTTGTGCTCACTTTTTTGAAAGAGGGCTTCCCTTGTGGCTCAGCTGGTAAAGAATCCACCTGCAATGTGGGAGACCTAGGTTCTATCCCTGGGTTGGGACGATTCCCCTGGAGAAGGGAAAAGCTACCCACTCCAGTATTCTGGCCTGGAGAATTCCACGGACCCATAGGGTCACAAAGAGTCAGACACGACTGAGCCACTTTCACTTTTGAAGGAGGTTGTTACGAGAATTAAGAAGGCTAAGAAAAACTGAAACCCATCGATACCTAAAAGCCTCATTTTCCCTGATGCTTTCTACCTCCCACCATCACTGCACAAGCTTCTGGAAAATGTCTACCTCAGGGAGGAAAAGATAACCCCAGGGACTCCCTCCAGTCTCATGGGAGCCTTTGAATTGATGGAGGCAATTTTGTGAAGAATACTTCCAGGATTCTTACATTCCTCCTTTCCTCTCTGAGCCCCACCCTCACTGTCACACCTCTCTTCACCCTTGAGGGCCCCCAGTCTCCCACTGTGCCCCTTGGATGAGGTTCCTTTCTGCGTGAGAAGGTCACTGAGAGCAGATGCTACCTGGTGGGCATGGGGGAGTGAGGCAGGCTGGCTGGGCCCTGGGCACTGGAGAGCTCACACCCTCCCCTACAGAGAATGGCATTCCCAAGCTCCCTTAGAGTGCTGTCCTATAAAAGGGAGTGCTCAGTAGAGTCACATTTTCTAGTTTCAGAAGATAGAAGCAAACGACTAATTCACATTTTAAAACACTATACGAGCCAACAGTTAAGATCCAATATTCATGGGTCAGCCTTGGCCAAAGGCCATCTGTTTGCTACTCTCAACCTCTTAGGGAGATGCTGTTAGCCAGAGGCTTGGCCTAGCTGGTTATAAGGGTTCTCCCAACTTCACAATTATCAAATAACAAATCCAGTAAGGTTAATAGAACAAATTATAGTGGCTTTTACCAAGAAGGTACACTATGCATAACCTTCAGACACTCAGAAGCAGTAGGACAGATCCCCCTTCCCCTCCAGTGCCGGGAACCATTTCTAGGTAAGGCTGGCCCTGGATGGGTGTTCTAACAAGGGGTACAAGGCCAGAGGTGTTCAAACTTCTTATCATCTGGATTTCTATCAAGAGAGGAATGATAGACTACGGTTAATCTTTTCACTGAAACCTATGGAAGTGAAGTGAAGGTTGCTCAGTAATGTCCGACTCTTTGTGACCCTGTGGACTATACAGTCCATGGAATTCTCCAGGCCAGAATACTTCTCCAGGGAATCTTCCCAACCCAGTGATAAAACCCAGGTCTCCTGCATTGCAGGCGGATTCTTTCCCAGCAGAGCCACAAGGGAAGCCCAAGAATACTGGAGTGAGTAGCCTATCCCTTCTCCAGTGGATCTTCCCAACCCAGGAATCGAACCAGGGTCTCCTGCAGTGCAGGTGGATTCTTTATCAACTGAGCTATCAGGCAAGCCCCCGATATCTATGCGGAAAAGATTAAATATAAACATATCCAAGACAGGTTACTTAATTGAGAACTCTGGAAGTAAATATCGACATATAATATCCTGAAACTGTGTAGAAGCCAGCGCAGTCATCTAATTATTAAAATAGAATCTCTAACTGGACAATATAGCCTGATGACTCAACATGCTTGAAAAAACATTTATCAAACAACATTCTCTAAGTCTGACTGCCCTTCCTGTTTAAGCAAAATTTTACATCTGAAACCCAGTCAGCCACTCCACATTTGGATCATTTCCAGTTTTGCTGTAAGCTCAATCATTATCAAAACCTGAGAGAGCATCTCACAATGTGATTATGAATGCGTTCAAATCCCCTCCAGTTAGTCTCCCAGGCTGGACATACAGTACCTGAGGTGGCACTGAGATCATTTCTTGGAGAAATCGTGGGGGGATTTCCCTGAGCTCGGACACTTTCACAGACGTCACAGTGCCAGCGTCCAGGAACTGAACGTCAAGGGCCCGGCTGCTGTGCACATTTGTGATCTGTGAAGAAACAAGTGTTGGCTGATTTATTAGCATATCCAACAGGCCAAAATAGTTCTGTTCAATTTCATTCCATACAACTCTAAAATGCATTATAAAAAACAACAAAGACTATATGCTGGTTAAATTTTCTCTTATTTTAAAATGTACTTGTTTCCCAAATAGATATTCTTTTACAGTAGAATTGACATCTTGCTGTTAATTCATAAATAAAGTAATAATTACTATGTTTGCAACTCTAGGACACTACTGATTATAAAACAATTTGGTATATCATTATATGTTGTTGAGTGTAAGATGCAGTTCTCCAAAATATTAGCACATGAGGGAGAGAAAAACTATTGTGTCTCAGTAATCAGGAAATTAATAGAATTCAGAGACAGAATTTCACTTGTAGTAAGTAAATACTATATATATTTAAAACATATTTTGCTATTTTGTTGCCTAGTCAGAAAGCGCAATGATAATTTGTATCATTTGGCCTAACTAAAAATTGGAACTAAGAAAGTCAGGTCTCCCACATTGCAGGTGGATTCTTTACCATCTAGCCACTAGGGAAGTCCCAGAATACTGCAGTGGGTAGCCTATCCTTTCTTCAGGGGATCTTCCCCACCCAGGAATTGAACCGAGGTCTCCTGCATTGCAGATGGGTTCTTTACCAGCTGAGCTACCAGGGAAGCCCAAGAATACTAGAGTGGGTTGCCATGCCCTCCTCCAGGGGATCTTCCTAACTCAGGGATCAAACCCAGGTCTCCCTCATTGCAGGCGGATTCTTTACCATCTGAGACACCAGGGAAGCCCAAGAATACTGAATAATTACCTACCTGTGGTCAAATGGCAACATTACAATATAAGATTCTGGATGTATCTTTAAATGCCCAGTTTCCCCTAAAGTGAAGTCGCTCAGTGGTGTCCGATTCTTTGTGACCCCATGGACTGTAGCCTACCAGGCTTGTCCATCCATGGGATTTTCCAGGCAAGAATACTGGAGTGGGGTTGCCATTTCCTTCTCCAGGAGATCTTCCGGATCCAGGGATTGAACCCAGGTCTCCCGTATTGTAGGCAGACACTTTACTGTCTGAGCCACCAGAGAAGTCCAGTTTTCCCTAATATGCCCCTAAAATACCACTGTGGTATTTGCCATTGTTAAATATTTGTGTGTGTTTGTGCTTAGTTGCTCAGCTGTCCAACTCTTTATGATTCTTGGGACTGGAGCCTGCCAGGCTCCTCAGTCCATGGGATTCTCTAGACAAGAATACTGGAGTAGGTTGTCATGCCCACCTCCAGGGGATCTTCCTGAACCAGGGATTGAATCTGTGTCTGCTGTGTCTCTTGCATTGCAGGTGGATTCTTTACCTGCTGAAAGGCTTTCTCTTCACCATCAGAAAAGCCCGTTAAATATTTACATTGGCCAAATACAACCCCACTGGGGTGGTTATCTGGACTAAGATTTCACATCTACAACTGCACTAACCGATACCTAAGCGTGGTGGTGGTGCTTTCAATACGATGACTGTCAAGAAATGGGTCACTCTCAGCTTGAAGTCATATTCACCAAAAGTGAAGCCTTTTTCTACTGCCCCAGGTAATGCCTGATTAATAGCATAAATTTCTAAACCTCTTAAGACATGATAAACACAAACAGTCCCATGGAACAATATTTTAAAATCTATTCATTTATTCATGCACACATACCGAATATATACATTGATTGGTATGGATGCTTGCCATATCCAGGCATAACTGGGCTACAGAGATATACCACCCCTTCTCAAAGAGCTCCTAGTGCTGTGAGAGAGGAGACAAATACATGCCATACTATACTGTAGTAAGGGTGATAATGAAGATATGCGTGGGGTATTATGAGAACACACAGTGTGGTTAACTGACCCAGCAGGAGGTAGGTGTTAGAGCTAGCTTTCAGGAGGAAGGAAAGCCTAGAATTGGTACTTTTTTCCCCAAAATTTACTTTTCTTATTTCAGTAAAATGCCTACACTACAGAACATTTAGATACTTAAAAAGAATGATATCAAAATCACTCTTCATCTACTATAGGTTACAGTTATCTGTCTAGTCTTTTATCTATGATTCACAAAAATTACAACATGTTTGCAGATACTATTTCATAGTTCACTGCTTTCCACACAATGTCTCATAAAAATATTTCATGTCATTTGTTTTCTATGTAATTTTACCTAAGTCTATCCATTGTGACTTATCTAACAAATCACTTTGGATGATTTAAGTTGTGTAAATTTTTGTCACTTAAAGAAATAATCATATTTATTAGTCACGTGTATTTCCTTTTTCACAAACCGAAGTTTTGTAAATTTCACAAATTTATGTCCTTTCAGAGCTGGACCTTAAATGATGAATGGGAGTAAACCAGATTGATTGGTAGGAGTCTAGTTAGAGGCTAATGTCGACATTTCAAATAGAGGGGAGAGGATGGGCAAAGGCACACACATATTTCTCACATGTGGTGACTACAAGCATTGTGGTTACATTAGAGCATCATGTGAGAGGCCAGCCAAGGCAAGAGGTGAGGCTGGGAGACAGGCAAAGGGAAGGTCAGCAGAGCCAGACATGTCTTTAAGAACTGAGACTTTACCCTGTAGATAAGAAGCCAATGTCAAGCCTTAAGTAGAAGAATGAGGTGGTCAACTTCATAAAATTGCTAATCAGGGCTTTGGGATCTGATAGATTTTGTTTTGGGCTTCCCTGGTGGCTCAGACAGTTACATGTCAATTATCCTACTTACTAGCTGAGTTACTTTCCTCATCAGTACAAACAGGGATAATAGGGTTTTGCAAACATTAAATGAGATCAGTTTACCAAACAAGTAGTGCTGTGGAAACAGTAAATCTCATCATAAGCTGGATGTGTTACTATTTGCATTTTGGGTTGCTCACTCTTAGCGGTACAGAGCTTGACTTGAGGAAGACAACGGTGAAGGCAGAGGAAACAGTTGGTGTGGTACTGCAGTGATCTGGGCAAGAATTGACAAAGATGTAAAATCAGCAGCATTTGGTGATAAGTTACATTGCAGGGCTGAGGAAGATGTAGGATTCAAAGATAACTCTTAAGAAACAGCCTGAATGGCTGCACAAAGGGAGGTGTCACTAAAACAGAGACATGGGAGAAAGGTAAGGATGGGGAGAAAGTATTTTGGTTTCAGACACACAGAACTTAAAGTTTGTGAAATGAACAATTAGGCTGGCTTTTTGCTTAAATCTACAGTTCACCAGGGGCTGGAAAATTAATTTGGAAGTCATTAGGGCTGAAATGGTACCTGAAACTATGAGACAGGATTACCCAGAAGGATAAAGAGGCCAAGAAGACTGATAGCCAAGACAGGACTTGGGGACACTGACACTGACATTTCAGAAGTGGGGATGGAGGGAGGTTTTGGGTGAAAAATAAGAGAAAGAATCATTAGACTATCACAAGGAAGATTAGCATTTGATAATATGGTACTTTAGTGAGAAGAGAATTTCAAGTTTCACTACTATTTGATGCAAAGAGGTTTGGAAAGACAAGACCTGAAGATACTAATTTGACTGCATAATAAAGATGCTTTTACAAGAACATGCTCTCTGATAGAGTGTGGGCAGAAGTCAAGTGTCAGTACTGAAGATTGACTGGAAGATGGTGCAGAGTGAAGGCTGATCACTTCTACAGGGAAATGGAGAGCAATGGCCTCTGCATTGAATAAAGTTGGCTGGATGTATGGAATAAGTTCAGAATATGTATGTGCTAAAATTAAACAAGTTAAAATGTCAAGAGCAAATACATCACTTAAACACAGGATCTGCTTTTCATTAATCATCTTTCTTTCCCTAACTTTCTATGCATCATTAAGAGAATGAATACCTGTGCTACCCTAAAGGTAGATAATCACAATTTGATAGCAATAAAAATAATACTAGATATTTATCTAAAGTATTTGAGCATGCAATGAGAAAGTATTTGCCAAAAAGGTATATAACTTGATTATCAGTTCAGTTCAGTTCAGTTGCTCAGTCGTGTCCGACTCTTTGAGACCCCATGAATCGCAGCACGCTAGGCCTCCCTGTCCATCACCAACTCCCGGAGTTTACTCAAACTCATGTCCATTGAGTCGGTGATCCCATTCAGCCATCTCATCCTCTGTCGTCCCCTTCTCCTCCTGCCCCCAATCTCTCCCAGCATCAGAGTCTTTTCCAATGAGTCAACTCTTCGCATGAGGTGGCCAAAGTATTGGAGTTTCAGCTTTAGCCTCGGTCCTTCCAATGAACACCCAGGACTGATCTCCTTTAAAATGGACTGGTTGGATCTCCTTGCAGTCCAAGGGACTCTCAAGAGTCTTCTCCAACACCACAGTTCAAAAGCATCAATTCTTCGGCGCTCAGCTTTCTTCACAGTCCAACTCTCACATCCATACATGACCACTGGAAAAACCACAGCCTTGACTAGACGGACCTTTGTTGGCAAAGTAGTGTCTCTGCTTTTTAATATGCTATCTAGGTTGGTCATAACTTTCCTTCCAAGGAGTAAGCATCTTTTAATTTCATGCATGCAATTATTATCTGCAGTGATTTTGGAGCCCCCCAAAATAAAATCTGACACTATTTCCACTGTTTCCCCATCTATTTGCCATGAAGTGATGGGATCGGATGCCATGATCTTAGTTTTCTGAATGTTGAGCTTTAAGCCAACTTTTTCACTCTCCTCTTTCACTTTCATCAAGAGGCTTTTTAGTTCCTCTTCAACTTTCTGCCATAAGGGTGATGTCATCTGCATATCTGAGGTTACTGATATTTCTCCCGGCAATCTTGATTCCAGCTTGTGCTTCTTCCAGCCCAGCGTTTCTCATGATGTACTCTGCATATAAGTTAAATAAGCAGGGTGACAGTATACAGCCTTGACGTACTCCTTTTCCTATTTGGAACCAGTCTGTTGTTCCATGTCCAGTTCTAACTGACACAGAGAAACTAAAGTTGAGAGATACTCTACAAAATACTGCTATTCTTCAAAAGGCCACAAACAACAAGGACTGAGCAACTGTCAGGTTAGAGGAAACTAAGATAGGACAACTAAATACAACTTAGAGGACCAGAAAAAGGACATTTGGAGGACAATCTGGGAACATCAGTATGTTCTGCAGATTAGTTAATAATATTGTACCAGTGTTAATTTCCTGGTTTTGATAATGGTTATACAAGATGTTATCAATTGGTGATGGTGGGTAAAAGGAAAAGGTATATGGGAACTCTTTGAAATATTTTTGCAACTTTTTAAAAGTCTGAAATTATTTCAAAATAAAAGCTTAAAAATTAAGCATTTATGCATTTATATATTATACACTAGACAGCACAGAGCTTTAAAATTTAAATAATGTTGTGTTCTTTTTAACAAGTCATGCTTTGAAGTTTATAGCTAAGCACATAACTTTTAGTCATATACCCAGATCTCAACTTTCTAAGACACATTCACATTAATGACAATAATTATTTCAAAACTGATGCTTTTATTGAAGTGGTCATGATTAAGATTTACTAAAAGGGAAAATCAGTACAATTAAGTTATCAAAATGCTGCTATGTTGTATTAAAACTCGATAAAGCAATGATTCTTACCTTCTTAGGGTTGGCTTCTTTCAGAATCTTATGAAAATTATGAATACTTTCCCTCCAAAATACATCATACACACATACACATACACACACACAATATGCATATGATTATGGCAGATGGGTTCAGGCACTCCCTATAAGTAGAGGTCTTTGGACCTAGGTTCAGTTCAGTTCAGTCACTCAGTTGTGTCCGACTCTTTGCAACCCCATGAACTGCAGCACGCCAGGCCTCCCCGTCCATCACCACCTCCCGGAGTTCACTCAAACCCATGTCCATCAAGCCGATGATGCCATCCAACTATCTCATCCTCTGTCATCCCTTTCTCCTCCTGCCCTTAATCTTTGCAAGCATCAGGGGCTTTTCCAATGAGTCAGCTCTTCGTATCAGGTGGCCAAAGTATTGGGAGTTTCAGCTTCAACATCAGTTCCTTCCAATGAACACCTAGGACTGATCTCCTTTAGGACAGACTGGTTGGATCTCCTTGCAGTCCAAGGGACTCTCAAGAGTCTTCTCCAACACCACAGTTCAAAAGCATCAATTCTTCGGCGCTCAGCTTTCTTCACAGTCCAACTCTCACATCCATACATGACTACTGGAAAAACCACAGCCTTGACTAGATGGACCTTTGTTAGCAAAGTAATGTCTGCTTTTCAATATGCTATCTAGGTTGGTCATAACTTTCCTTCCAAAGAGTAAGCGTCTTTTAATTTCGTGGCTGCAGTCACCATCTGCAGTGATTCTGGAGCCCCCAAAAATCAAGTGTGTCACTGTTTCCACTGTTTCCCCATCTATTTGCCATGAAGTGATGGGACCTGGATGCCATGATCTTCATTTTCTGAATGTTGAGCTTTAAGCCAATTTTTTCACTCTCCTCTTTCACTTTCATCAAGAGGCTCTTTAGTTCTTCTTCACTTTCTGCCAATAAGGGTGGTGTCATCTGCATATCTGAGGTGATTGATATTTCTCCTGGCAATCTTGATTCCAGCTTGTGCTTCTTCCAGCCCAGCTTTTCTCATGATGTACTCTGCATATAAGTTAAATAAGCAGGGTGACAATATATAGCCTTGACATAGTCCTTTTCCTATTTGGAACCAGTCTGTAGTTTCGTGTCCAGTTCTAACTGTTGCTTCCTGACCTGCATACAGGTTTCTCAAGAGGCAGGTCAGGTGGTCTGGTATGCCCATCTCTTGAAGAATTTTCCAGTTTATTGTGATCCACACAGTCAAAGGCTTTGGCATAGTCAATAAAGCAGAAATAGATGTTTTTCTGGAACTCTCTTGCTTTTTCCATGATCCAGCAGATGTTGGCAATTTGATCTCTGGTTCCTCTGCCTTTTCTAAAACCAGCTTGAACATCCAGAAGTTCACAGTTCACGTATTGCTGAAGCCTGGCTTGGAGAATTTTGAGCATTACTTTACTAGCGTGTGAGATGAGTGCAATTGTGCGGTAGTTTGAGCATTCTTTGGCATTGCCTTTCTTTGAGACTGGAATGAAAACTGACCTTTTCCAATCCTGTGGCCACTGCTGCGTTTTCCATAATTGCTGGCATATTGAGTGGAGCACTTTCACAGCATCATCTTCCAGGATTTGAAATAGCTCAGCTGGAATTCCATCACCTCCACTAGCTTTATTCATAGTGATGCTTCCTAAGGCCCACTTGACTTCACATTCCAGGATGTCTGGCTCTAGGTGAGTGATCACACCATTGTGATTATCTGGGTCATGAAGGTCTTTTTTGTACACTTCTTCTGTGTATTCTTGTCACCTCTTAATATCCTCTGCTTCTGTTAGGTCCATACCATTTCTGTTTTTTATCAAGCCCATCTTCGCATGAAATGTTTCCTTGGTATATCTGATTTTCTTGAAGAGATCTCTAGTCTTTCCCATTCTATTGTTTTCCTCTATTTCTTTGCATTGATCACCGAGGAAGGCTTTCTTATTCCTCCTTGCTATTCTTTGGAACTCTGCATTCAAATGGGTCTGTCTTCCTTTTCTCCTTTGCTTTTCACTTCTCTTCTTTCACAGCTATTTGTAAGGCCTCCTCAGACAGCCATTTTGCTTTTTTGCATTTCTTTTGTTTTTCATAAAATACATTTTACGATTTATATAAATTTTTAAAACATTCATTCAGTTATACTTTATTCACGTTTTTACTATAAGTATTACTTTAAGTATTTATGTTTTTACTGTAAGTATTACTGTAAGTATGAGGGCGTCAGAGGATGAGATGGCTGGATGGCATCACTGATGCAATGGACATGAACTTGGGCAAACTTGGGAGATAGTGAGGGATAGGGAGGCTGGCATGCTGCAGTCCATGGGTTTACAAGGAGTCCGATATGACTGGGCAACTGAACAACATTATACATACTATTCATTTCTGTATTTTGATTATTTCTATTTTGAAATACACAGATAGTAAAAGTGTGTTTGTATAGACACAAATATAGTAAAAGTATAAAGCAGTGAAGAGGAATGAGAAATACCACATTCAGCTGGTATGCCCAGGGGAGGAAGTAAAAACAAGGGCTGCCGATAGGCAGGGTCAACTGTAATAGTTATGTTTCATTTCTTAAACTGGTGATTTTTTTTTAAACAACAACAAAAAAATCTTGTTTGTACATCTGAAATAGTTCATCTTAAATTCAAAAAACAGTCAAGTGACTAATTTTACCTCTACTCGTAGCCATTTTCCTTTGCAGTGGAAGAGGCAGACTTTCCCACAGAAGGGTAATGAAACGAAGTACTCAGAAGTCATGTGCTGCAAAACACAAACACATGACACACTTATTACTCACAGCAACGTTGCCACACCACTGCTGTGGTGCAGGTCGACTGCCTCCCTGTCCACGGTCAGACTTCCAGTGAGGCCTGCACTGCAGCGGACACAGCAGGTGTACTGGCTTGTAGGGCTCCGGCCTTTTTCCTCCTGTGCTTGTTGGTGGCAGCCGTCTACTCTTTCCTTTAGAGTGAATGTTTCTACTCTCCTTCCTTGCACATGGATCATAAATCAGCCCTGTTAACACGTCTAAAAATGATAGCATGGAGGTCAGGATGATTCATCCAGGCTCTGGCACCATCAGTTAAACACAAAGGAGGAGGATGAATCTGATAAAAAGAACAGCCTGGATGAGAGGGAGGTGGTTAGGTTAGCTGTCCATTAGACCTCCTCTTCTCTTCTGTTAACATTCAGATTCAAAGAAAAGATTTAATTCCAAAACAAAAGAAATGTTATCAACACAAATGTGGATATCAGTGCCAGTTCAGTATCTTCATCCTCCTCCTCTCTGTAGCTTGAAGCTGGGGACCTGCCATTGGTTCTTTCCTTCAAGGTAAATGTTTCTACTCTCCCCAAAGGCAATGTCTCCCTCCACTTGAGTTCCCAGGGCACTAAGAACTATCAAGGGTGCTTTTCATCACTATAGATAATAAGCACACGCATGTAAATGAGTAACTACAGTCCACCCTCTGGGGTCTCAGATTTCTCCTGGATAGATTAGCAAATCAAACTTAAGTAATGCTCCTGAGATACCTCTAAGACATCTGCAATGGAGAAAGAGGTAAAGTTACAGATCTAATGTCTTGATTCTAGGCTGTAGTCTGAACACAAGTTTATTCCAATTCAGCAAATATTTTGGAATACTGATTTTATGTAAGACACTAGGTAACGTACTACAGTACCTAAATGAATTAGGTACTTACCAGAACCTGGGGAGGTTCAGTCTCTGCCCTCAGGAAGCCTACACTCTACTAAAGCAAACAAACGTCCAAACAGCTGAAACAATGCTGCGTAAAAGTGCTGTGAGGCCCTTGGGGTGCTCTGTAGGTTAGAGAGAAGCGTTCACTTCCAGGGTAAGGGGGTCAGAGTTGAAGGGGCACAGGAGTTTAGTCATTTGGAAACCACAGCATATTGTGGATTACGACTACAATGTCCTAATGGAGGTAAGGAAATCCCTTTAGGAACTTAAAACCTCTATAGATCTTGATTCAGAGAAAATGATACTAGAATTAAAGGGCAAACTAAGAGTGAAAGTGAAAGTGGCTCAGGCATGTCCGACTCTTTGCGACCCCATGGACTATACAGTCCACGGAATTCTCTAGGCCAGAATACTGGAGTGGGTAGCCTTTCCCTTCTCCAGGGGATCTTCCCAACCCAGGGATCGAACCCAAGTCTTCTGCATTACAGGCGGTAAGAGATTATTAATAAGTATAACTGTAGAACCACATTTACCAGGGTACAGGTTCTCTCAGGGACCATAAAGAGCTTGGGGAATGATTCCTTGTAAGTTTTATTCTCCTTGTAAATTCCATGGTTCTGTCTTTGTTCAGGCAGAGGAGCCAGCTGCACAAGACGACAGTCACAGGCAGCTGCACTGCAGGCTCCTCAACTGCACCTCGACCCGTCACTGAGCACTTTCTATGAGCCAGGCCCTGTGGATACTCAGTCTTATTATCCTCATTCTACCCTGCAGAAACCAGGGAGGGGTTCTGTTTCAAATTCTGAAGTCTGGCGATCTTACCCTCTATTTTAGAGATTCTACCTTAAACTGTTCAAAGCTTACTACAAGAATACAATTTAGTGACTCCTCTTGATTGCAATGCTAGGACTCATCTTGGAAATAGATGCTGCTCAGCCATACCTTACAGTGGAAGTATTCCTCTATCTTATGCAGAAGGTCGTTGAGCTTGTTCAGACCCTTACAAGGCACCTGGCAGTAGAGTGTGCCGTCGGAGCAAATGTTAGTCACTCTGACATTAGTGTACATGGCATCAACCTGGAACAAAGGACACACCAAGCATGCTTGAGAACAGAGTGCAGCGCTTACCTACCAAAGGGGTAGTTCACTGAAAGTCTCTGCATTTTACAATTTTTGAAGCAAGCAGGACAGATAGGATAGAATGAAATTCATAATGCAAATGTGAAAAACTAGTTTGGCTATCTCTCTTTCAAAAGGAGTATCTGCTCTCAGTTGTATCAGGCACAGAGTAGACATTTTGCATATATTATATTATTACCACTTTCCCCTAATAGGCTAAGAATATCTTTAACTCTGGTTTATCTTCTCCCCATTAATTTTGTTGTTGTTCAGCTACTAAGTTGTATCTGACTCTTTGTGACCCCATGCACTGCAGCATGCTAAGCTTCCCTGTCCTTCACCATCTCCTGGAGTTTGCTCAAACTCATGTCCACTGAGTTAATGATGCCATCCAACTATCTCATCCCCTGTAATCCCCTTCTCCTGCCCACAATCTTTCCCAGCATCAGGGTCTTTTCCAATGAGTCAGCTCTTTGCAGCAGGTGGCCAAAGTATTGGAGTTTCAGCATCAGTCCTTCCAGTGACTATTCAGAGTTGATTTCCTTTATGATTGATTGGTCTGAACTCCTTACTGTCCAATGGATTCTTGAGAGTCTTCTCTGGCACCACAATTCAAAAGCATCAATTCTTTGGCACTCAGCCTTCTTTGGGCTTCCCCTGTGGCTCAGCTGGTAAACAATCTGCCTGCAGTGTGGGAGACCTGGGTTTGATCCCTAAGTTGGGAAGATCCCCTGGAGAAGGGAAAGGCTACCCTCTCCAGTATTCTGGCCTAGAGAATTCCATTGACTGTATAGTCCATGGGGTTGCAAAGAGTCAGACACGACTGAGCGATTTTCACTTTCAGCCTTCTTTATGGTCCAACTCTCACATCTGTACATGATTACTGGAAAATACCACAGCTTTGACTATACAGAGCTTTGTCAGCAAAGCGATGTCTGTTTTTCAACACACTGTCTAGATTTGAGACTAGCCTAGTGGCTCAGACAGTAAAGTATCTAGTTGCAATGAGGGAGACCCAGGTTCAATCTCTGGGTCAGGAAGATCCCCTGGAGAAGGGCATGGCAACCCACTCCAGTATTCTTGCCTGGAGAATCCCATGGACAGAGGAGCATGGCAGGCTACAGTCCTTGAGGTCGCAAAGAGTCAGACATGACTGAAAAACTAACACTAGCTTTGTCACGGCTTTTCTTCCATGGAGCAAGCGTCTTTTAATTTTGTGGCTGCGGCTGCCATTTGCAGTGATTTTGGAGCTCAAGAAAATAATGTCTGTCACTGTTTTCACTTTTTCCCCATCTATTTGCCATGGAAGGGACTGGATGCCAAGATCTTAGTCCCATTCATTTAGAAAAAGAATTATTATATAAATATTTTTGCAATATTAACAGAAATGAAAATAAACAACTCTCAAAAGATCAATCCCATTATTAGTCTACTTTCTAATCCTTGCCAATGGCCCACGTGAATTTCAGTAACTTTAAAAAACAGAAAAGGTTTAATTTTAGCCACTTTTAGTCAAATCATAATATGAAGTATGAAGGCAATTCACTGTTGTTCTATTGATAATTATTAAAACAATACTTTCCCAATGTTGTTATGAAGTTTCTAAAATAATCATTTTTAACACCTAATCCTATTCTTTAGAGTGGCTGCTCCATAATTTATTTAAAGGTGTCCTTTCCTACAGACATCTATGTTCTTCACATTTTAAAAATGTAAAAGCTAGCAATTCAATTAACATCTTCACTGATCTAATTTTCCCTTCTTTTGAATTATCTTCCCTTATATTTGCAAAATAATTTCATATAAAATTAATATATGCTCTTTGTAGGAACTCAGAAATAAAATAAAAATCCAATTCTTAATGCTCTTTGTAGGAACTTGAAAATAAAATAAAAATCCAATTCTTAATAATTACTATTTATGGTTTGGCATTTCCCCCTACTTTTAACTCCCCTCTATCTTTTTTTCTCAATACTATGTATTCTGTCTCTATCTAATGTTAGCCTAAAATTTACTGCATTCTATTCTGGTGAATTTCTTTCCTGTGATATGTGTGAACAGACAACAGGGGTCATGGCGGTACCTGAAGGTGAACCTCTAGTGACTTGTCACATATGGCCTTTAAGCAGGTAGCATTGATGTTGATGTCATCTTCTCCTGAGGTATCATACAGAACAACCAGTGGAATGTCCGTTTTTTCAAGTATTTCCACTGCAAAGATCTTCCCACAAGTTAAAGATTCCACCACTTTCACTAAGTCAGGATCATCACTTAGAACTTCCAACCCTGAAAAATATTGAATATTTAAATTTCTATTTAATTAGAAGAAACATTTTAAGAAACACTGATTATATTCATTCTGGCTACTTATTACAATTATGAATCTACTACAAAATTCTTAAACTTTATAGGGAAGCTTTGTTTTACAAACTTCTTTGTAGTATCCAGCCTTAGGTTTAAAAATATTCATTATAATGTGAAAGTCTTTTTGAATGATTACACTAGCTGCAGGCAATCTAACAGCAAGAAGAGAAGTTGATGATCAATCTGAATTTCTACATTAGGAGAAATAGCCTTCACTTTATATACAAGCACATATTTAAAACAAAGAGACTAATGCATATAAAAAATTAGCAACCAATTATGTCTTATAGTCATGGATTTGTAACATTCTTCCTAAAAGTATAACCTTGGTGTTTTTTTTTTTCAGTTTCTAAGTAAGTATACACAATTATTTCTTTCACAAACATGCATTTATTGAAAATTTAGATAGCCTCCCCCCTCCCTTTCTTTTCAAGTACACCATGATGGCACTGAGAATACCAAAGGACTTCCTGATTTATGAAAGAAAGATTAAATATTGTTTAATGTAATATGGGTATTAGTTGAATTTTATCATAGTCTAATTATTCTTTATTCTTAGAAAATTGTAATTTCATAGATCATATATATGCCCACTCAAAGTTAATCTATTAATCTAATTAAACTAGGGCATCACTTCCCCAATGGTACTGCAATGTCTATGTTTTCCCCCTTTAAATCCATAAGCAAAAGTTCACAGATTCCTTATGACATACCTTTCTCTTGTTCTTATCCTGTTTTCCATAGCTGCTGCTGCTGCTGCTGCTAAGTCGCTTCAGTCGTGTCCGACTCTGTGCGACCCCAGAGATGGCAGCCCACCAGGCTCCCCCGTCCCTGGGATTCTCCAGGAAAGAACACTGGAGTGGGTTGCCATTTCCTTCTCCAATGCATGAAAGTGAAAAGTGAAAGTGAAGTCGCTCAGTCGTGTCTGACTCCTAACGACCCCATGGACTGCAGGCTACCAGGCTCCTCTGTCCATAGGATTTTCCAGGCAAGAGTACTGGAGTGGGGTGACACTGCCTTCTCCATCACTAAGCTTCTATTAAACCTTTCATTTCAGCATCCCAAATCTTTACCTGTACTCCTGGTATGTTCTTTTCAAAACCAACTTCCACAGGTTTGTCACAAGATTTTATAGTTACTCAGGATATATCTCACAAACAGAGCTGAATCTTGCTCCTCTGACACAGAGACTTAGCCCTGCTGGGAGGAGGTATTTCTTCACAGGTCTAATTTTCATGAAAACAATTTAGATCATTTTCTGAATCTAACTCCAGCTCTCCTGCATGATGCACACATATTTCCATGCCTTTCCACAACATTAACATTTGTCTCTCATACTTTTAGGCCATCCCAACACATTATCCTCACACACATGCATTTCTCTATGCCTCCTCGAGGAGGAAAAAAAAAGAGCAGTAATACTTGACAGTGCCAGAGACTGACCGTGACCTACAGCCAGGCTCGTGCTTGAGTGCACGAGAGGGTGCTCCATGGTAATAAGCAGTACCTACAGAGTCTATCTGCATATCTGAGGTTATTGATATTTCTCCTGGCAATCTTGATTCCAGCTTGTGCTTCTTCCAGACCAGCTTTTCTCATGATGTACTCTGTATATATGTTAAGTAAGCAGGGTGGCAATATACAGCCTTGACATACTCCTTTTCCTATTTGGAACCAGTCTGTTGTTCCATGTCCAGTTCTAACTCTTGCTTCCTGACCTGCACATAGGTTTCTCAAGAGGCAGATCAGGTGGTCTGGTATGCCCATCTCTTGAAGAATTTTCCAGTTTATTGTGATCCACACAGTCAAAGGCTTTGGCATAGTCAATAAAGCAGAAATAGATGTTTTTCTGGAACTCTCTTACTTTTTCCATGATCCAGCAGATGTTGGCAATTTGATCTCTGGTTCCTCTGCCTTTTCTAAAACCAGCTTGAACATCCAGAAGTTCACAGTTCACGTATTGCTGAAGCCTGGCTTGGAGAATTTTGAGCATTACTTTACCAGCGTGTGAGATGAGTGCAATTGTGCGGTAGTTTGAGCATTCTTTGGCATTGCCTTTCTTTGGGATTGGAATGAAAACTGACCTTTTCCACTCTTCAGAGTCCCTTGGACAGCAAGGAGATCCAACCAGTCCATTCTGAAGGAGATCAGTCCTGGGTGTTCTTTGGAAGGAATGATGCTAAAGCTTAAACTCCAGTACTTTGGCCACCTCATGCAAAGAGTTCACTCATTGGAAAAGACTCTGATACTGGGAGGGATTGGGGGCAGGAGGAGAAGGGGACGACAGAGGATGAGATGGCTGGATGGCATCATTGATTCGATGGATGTGAGTCTGAGTGAACTCCGGGAGTTGGTGATGGACAGGGAGGCCTGGCATGCTGCGATTCATGGGGTTGCAAAGAGTCAGACACAACTGAGTGACTGAACTGAACTGAACTGAACAGAGTCTATCTCAGTAGGAAGGCTGGGAGTCACTTCACAATAGGTTGAATGACACAATTTAAACTGACCAAATCCCATGATACAGGGCCTCGAGTAGCTGCTGCTAGGGCAGTTAGGGCAACAACCACCTAACCCTTTCAGATGTCCAGTAGATTTCCGAATAATAACACTAAATATGCTATATGTTATGTATGGTGGTGGTTTGAATGGTGGTTTAGTCGCTAAGTCGTGTCCAACTCTTTGCGACCCCATGGACTATAGCCTGCTAGGCTCCTCTGTCCATGGGATTCTCTGGGCAAGAATACTGGAGTGGGTTGCCACTTCCTTCTCCAGGGGATCTTCCCAACCCAGGAATTGAACCCAGGTCTCCTTCATTGCAGGCAGATTCTTTACCAACTGAGCTATGAGGGAAGCCCATATGTTATGTATAATGTAACAAAAATATATAAAAACATTATAACATTTTTATAATGATCATATCCTATAGAGAGAACATTAAACATGAATTTACTTATACCTTTCAAGAAATAACACATTTAACACCTGGAAATACTTAGTATGCTTTAGGACTTAACTACCCCAAGGTACAATGATAATACACACCAAAGTGGAGAGCTCTTTTAAAAAAGTTTCTTTTTACCTGCGAGCTTACACTTTGTAGCTTGGAATGAGAGTGAACAGAACTTCGGGTTCAATCTGTATGCTTTGCTCTTTTCAACATTTTCACTAAAACCATAGTCAACGTAGCATACCTAATGATAACAGAAACAATGTTTAGGTTCAAATAAAATTCTTTATCCTTACTTCTTAAAAAAAAACTCACAATGCATTTAATTGGCTTCAGTTTACTCCTTTACCAACAGGGAGCAGAGGGAAGACTGCGGAGCTCCGATGCCTTCTGTTAGCTTGTCAGCAGCACACATATCTGATCTGCCATCCCTGGCTGCTCCACTCTTGCCCTACTATCATAATGCCTACATCACCTCCTTCTTTTCTGATTTACACCTCTCCATTATTTGTTTATAGAGGAGCCACACACTGGGGTATTTGTCAGATTCTGTACCCTCAAAGCAGCACTTATGATGGCCTGCTCTCAGCTGTTATGTTTCCAGGAACTGAGACGCTGTCTATGACAGCAATGATGTTGCAGCTGGATAACATGAAATCCTACACTGTAAAAGTAGATAATTCCGTTTTTTTCTCAGGGCTGGGAAGCTGAGTTAGGCTTTCATCCAGCTCAGGAAAAGATCCCAAGTCTGCTGGACAGAGTTCTGTGTTTACAGAAACCTGCATGATGCTTTCTCATCACCAACACAGATCACTGAGCGCCTGGAAAGTATGTTTAGTGTATTAATAAAACTTTATTTGAAAAGGACTATATAACCAAAGCCTTTTTCCTTTTGGAGAAAAATAAAATCTAGAGACCTTAAGCTTTGATTTAGAATGACACCTAGGAATAGGAGGGTAAGTGCTGAAAATTTAGCATGCTTCTCTAATTAAAGCAGATGATAGTTATTACAAAAATAAGACAAAACAAAGCAGGGCAAAGGCATGGCAGAGAAATACCAAAGAGTTTTACTTTCTGCAGTAAAATAAAGTCCACAGCTTCTGAGTACTGAGATTCTGGTATTAAGTATACAAAACAAAAACTCTCCCCCATCAGAGAATCTAAGGAAGAAAAGCACAGAGAGAAAACTAAAGTTGTTCCCTGGCCACCTGATCACTGGGCTGTGGGGCTGTGTATTCCAGGTTGAAAAGGATCATCTGTTAGAGCTCACATCTTGACTCAGTGCTCCCTGAGGCCTCAACCCCTGGCAGGTCCCCACACTGCAGCCAGCAATTTCTCCAACCCCAAATTAGCACCTGCATTTCCTTCCCCAAAACCTCAGGATCCACACAGCTTTTGTTTCCTTTAATAGTAGTCACCACCCACAACTTGGATTCTGCTCTTCCTAGGCCTAAAATGGAGACAACGTGTTCTGAGAATAGAACATAATATGTGAAATCATGATTCCCGGGCAATTCAGAATGTAATCCCAGCAGCAAGAGACAAAAGAATACTGTTCTAAATCTTCAAAGGGTTTCTATAACTCTGAAGCTTTTCTTTTCTTGCTTTATTCTTTGGAATCACGATACCATGTGTTCGCCTGTCAGCTGTAGTTCATAAAACATTTGCCCATGGATGTCCGCCTAGACTCTCACAGCCCTCTGCCCTTCAGCCCCGGGATTAGCACACGCAGGCTCACTAGCCTTGCGCTGGGTGCGCTGGGATCCAGTGCATTCCCAGCTCTCTGGCTCCCTCAAGTGGCCACAGATCTCACAGTGCCTTCTGAGTAATAACCAGCAGACACCTCTGGGATGTGGTCTGGACCAGGTAAAACTGGCACCAACCTGAGGGGTGACCACCAGTTCCTGTTTCTCATGTTCACCAAAATCTGTGGAAATCAAGGAGGGGATGGATACTTGCTGTTAGGGATAGCAAAATTCAAGAGAAACAAGACTTGTTGAGTAGCTAGTGTTTCTCCTAGTAAGGGGTAAAATTGATCTCTGTCTGGTTCACGGGGATATGGGAACAAGATCAGGCCAGGATTGCCACAACTACTGCTGTCTTAAAGAGCTTACTATGTACAACACACCAAGCTACCCCTTTTATTCCTAACACCAGCCCACAGCTCTCAGAAGCAATGACACAGCCGGTTGCTTCCTGTTCTGTCTTCCAAGAGGCACTTTCCTGTTCTGGTTCCCATGACATGGTCGTCTTGGTTTTCCTCATTCTTTGGCCATTCTCACAGTCTCCTTTGCTCCTCTCATGCCCTCCATCTAAATGCTGAAGTGTTTCAGAGCCTGGTTCTGGGTCCTCTTCTCTGCTCTATGAGTGATTCTTCCTCTAGGTGACCTGACCCAGTCCCAGGGCTTCAAGTGGCACTTACATGCCGATGCCCCCACCCCGGTCCTGACTTCTTCCTGAGCTCCAGGCTCATCCAGGAAATCAGACAGCTATTCTCAAACCTAATGCTGCTGCTGCTGCTAAGTCGCTTCAGTCGTGTCCGATTCTGTGCAACCCCAGAGACGGCAGCCCACCAGGCTCCCCCGTCCCTGGGATTCTCCAGGCAAGAACACTGGAGTGGGTTGCCATTTCCTTCTCCAATGCATGAATAGTCCTACAAAATTCTTTATTTTCCTATTATTGATTCTTCTCCCTGACTTCCCAGTTTCAATAAACGGCATGACCATCCACCCAGCTGCTCAAGCCTTGAACTCATCAGCCATCCTGAACCTTCTCCTTTCTTCTCTTCCACATCCAATGAATTAGTGTCCTGTCAGTTCTACCTCCAAACACATCCTGAGTCTGTCTTGTTACCTCTGTCTTCACTGTTTCCACCCTAATTCAGGTTGCAACTGCTGGTTACTACAACAGCCAACTAACTGGTCTTACTTTTGATCTTTGCCCTACACTACAACCTATGCCCCACATAGGCACTGGAACAACCTTTGAAACAAATAAACCAGATAACATCTCCCTGCTATCCCTTCCTTCACAGTTATTTTCTATTGCAGCACCCTGGTTATTTCCTTCACTGCTTTCCCCTGCCTTTTCATTTACTGTATACTTGTTCATTATCTGTCTTCTTTTACTAGCATAAAAGCTTCTTGAGGACAAGCCTTGTCAGTCTTGTCTCTTTCCCTAAGACAATGGAAAACAATGAATGAAAAGTATAACAGGCAGATACTAGCATGATGATAGTGTCTGATTTTATAGGTAAGGAATCAGAGAAGTCCCAAGGTCATACAGCTAGAAGTGGCAGAGTTGGGACTCAAACTCAGGTCTAACTGACTCCAGAGTTTAAATTCCCAAAGCAGAGGTAAGGAAGGAAGGGAGGCCCAAGAGATTTTTGCCCTGTAGATCTCAGACTGGGGGATGTCCTTGTGGAGGTTTCGCAGTGTTTACTATAAACCCTAACACACTAAACATATCATCAGGGTTTGTACGGTTCTTCTCTTCATAAGCAATCCCTGTGCATTCAAGCAGCTAAGTTTTGAACTTCCTAAGGGCAGGGAAACAGTCAGGAAGTGGACTGAGGCTGAGCTAACATCTAGGACAGTTATTCCCCATCATCCAGAGATCACTCAGGTTTCTCACTGAACAGACACTAGTGACTGGGCCACATACTGACTGGGGTCCTAATCATCTGGACTGCCCACCCCTGCAGTGCTACGCGTTCTGAGATGTGCTAACCCTGATTTTCAAAGTTTAGACAAAACTGTGCCTTGATGAGCAAGTTCTCATTCTGGGTTTCTAAGGTTAAGGAAGGAAAAGGCAGCAGGGCAGGGGCTGGTCACCATGAACGTGGCCAAGTCTGGAAGTACTGGAGCCTCTGATGGAAGAGACTAGTCAGAGAGCCCTCTGACCTTTCTGAGATGACCATGAGGGCAAGACTTGGGGCATGGTCAAGTCTTATTTGGGGTTCCCCTCAGTTGGCTGTGCAAGAAAGGAGAGAATGTCATCTCTTCCAATCTGTATGATTTCCCTCATTTCCAAGTACTGACCTTGATAAGAAGCCCCCAGAGCTCTGATCAGTATTCATTAGGTAACCCTGAGGAACAGGAATACAGGTTTGTTTTTTTTCTTGATTAATTATATCATGGGTTATGGTATTCCAATGGAGAAGAATTTTTTTCTTTGTTTAAACTAAAACTCTAAGATAATGTAACTATCACTGACTTAAAAGCTGACAGGGATAATTATTATTATTTTTGATGTATACATATATTATCTTTTTAACTTCCAGAGGAAGCTAAATACAGTTAGAGGATACCATATTAGAAGCAATATTTTCATTTGACAAATAATGTGTTTGTCTTCATAATACTTGCCTTTATCTTGCCCTCTTCCATTGAAATGACCTGTGCTCGTAACCAAGCATCCTCTTCAGCATTTACAGCCAGCAGTTGGCCAATCTGCACAGTCTGGACTGGGGTGACCTTAGAATTCTTACTGTAGTACTCCTTCATCTCATCTTCCATTAATTCTTGAGCAGCAGAGTAGTCTTTGCCCACGTACCTGAATTAAAGGAAAAGAACACAGATGAAGCAAGCTGGAAGAAGGAAAGCTACAGGAATTCACTAATATTACTCTGTTTTTCTACTGTTATCTTTGGGGCCAGGCTCAGATTTGCTTACATCAACAGGGAGGAGAATGTGGATTTAGTAAACATTTATATCTTGAAAAAGGAGAATGCAATACTGTGGATCATAAAACAAGACCAAAGTCTAACACATCACAAAGCAGAGCAAACGTTCAACAACAACACAGTGACCTCGTGGATGTAACAGTAAACAGTCAAGGAGTTTTAGAGGAGGTCTAGGCTGAGAGAAGACTCAAGGTAAGGGTAGAGAGAAAGTAGAAAGGAAGACACCAGAGGGGGCCAGATGAGCAGCAATCAACCTGAGATTCTGACTCAGGCTGCTGGAGATCTGTGTGGATTACTTAGAAGAGAATCTAGTTAATAGTTCTGCCTTAACTAAGGCGCATATGGACCTCAAGCTCTGAAAAACCAATGAAACTTAACTTCTCCAAGAGAAAAACAAACCCTAGAAAATAAACAAAATCATGTGACAACTCCTCCCTCCAACTTACTGAACAAATCACAACAAAATGCTGAGTTCTGATACCCTTAAAGAGATGACATGTTTTAGATAAATGCCTCTTTAAATTGTACGCTTCCCAAAGAAAAATTTTTTTCAGTATACTCTTCTACCTCCTTCTATAATTTTCTGCTGTTGACAACTGCAATCACCTTGTTCCAGTTCACTATTTTCCTTTCTGCCATAAATAGGCTGTTGTTTCCTTGGCTTTAAGTCCTCAGAGACAATTCCAACAAAGGCCTCCTTCCAGAATGGAAAACCTGGCAAATCAAGTGTGGCTCCTGTAACAGGAGCTATCTCAGCCATGGGATGAAGCCTTTTGAGTTTTAAGCTATGCTGTACCAGCACTCGAGTCACCTGGCCAGGGAGATGGGGGATATGACACAAGAACAGGGCTTTCTGAACTGTTCCAGCTTCTACTTGGGGCCCAAACAGTCCTATTAGAGCTTTAACAAACTATTCCTGTAGGAGTGTCTTCCTGTATTCTTGGTAACTACTAGCAGGGCAGAAAACACCAGAGTCAACCTATTTGTTACTAGCAGAAAAGAAGCTTTTAAAAGCCCCACACAGAATGGAAATAATGCCTCTTTTAAAGGCAAAGGCTGTTTTAAACCCATATATGACATGCGTATTATTCACTCCACACTCTATCATTTGTTTATTGAGCTCTACAAATATTAAGGTACTGGCTGCACTCTTGGCTCTGGGGTCTCCTAGGACATCTTCACCTCTGCCTGAGTGCCCAATTCCTGGGACTTGGAGTCTTATGGGGACTCCTGGTAGCAATGGAGTCCTGGATGCTCCACTGGCAGAGGCCTAGGCTCCAGCGGTAGTTTGGTGGTTTGCCTAGCATGGGATCCTTCCAGGAAGGAGGAAGGTGGTGAGAAGCAGCATGAGCTCTGCAGGCAGCTTTTGCTCTCTGCAGCCACCAGCAGAGAACGATGCTAGGTATATGCCTTGGGCAGGGTAGGGAGGTAATGTTACAGCTGGTTTAATAGTCGGTGGTGGCAAGAATGAGGTCATTAACCCCAAATTACGTAGGCCAACTTAGGTGGGCCACAAATATAGGTTATACAAAGTTAATTTCTGAGCTTGGTGACAACAGATTCCCATACTTGACCTAAGGGTCCCGCCACAGCACCTCTGTGTAACTTTGAGAGTTATAAGCCTACCAGTTTCCAGAGTCTATTGCCTGCCTGGGTAAAGTTATGGGTACAGAAGAGGGCTCAGCCTGCTGGATCTGCTAAGTCTTCAGGGTAGTTGGGGGATACCAATAACCGAGGGTAGATATCACCTACCATGCCTGCTGGTTGCCTGCCACCCTGCTGAACACACAGAATGCTGATACTGGGATTCTAATTCATACTGAAAAAGCAGATTCAGGTAACCAGAGGACCCTGGACCTAATCATCCTGGAATAGACTGGAACCCTCCTACTGAAGTCTTAGAACTGATCCAGATTCCTGCCAACTCTTGGGAAGAATGTAAGAAATCACATGATTGATCCAGTCCAGAGCTGGGTGACTGGTCTCTGAAAGTAGCCCCAATGACTATTGGTAACACAAACCCAAGGATCCTTCCAAGGAAGCAGTTTAGACTTTTTTCTTTATAATGTTAAATGGTAAATGTTAGCAGTATGCTCCTCAACATCCTTCCTTTACCTCAATTTATTACTGACCCACAGAGGGAAGCCAAACCCTCAGCAAGCTCTTTCTATCCTCAGGCCATACTTCACCTTTCAAATACAAGCTCCATACATTTACCACCCCTATATAAAACAGACCTCAACAAAGCTTCAGCATGTTTGAGTTTTAACATTCAAAGATACTTGATTCTCACTTCTTTATCAGACTTAGTTTGTTCAGATAGAAGAGCTTTAATAGTTTTGCTGCAATATTTTATTAAAGAACTTGGCCATAATTCTTTGTGGCCTTTCTTTGGGTCTTCCCAGCTCATCTATGACCCTGAGGAGGAGTGAGAGCCCACTCCATAAGGGACATTTTGGTTGAAGGAGCCTGGACCCTATTCTGCTTCAGCCTTTGCCCAGTCTGTCTATCCACAGCCACACCTTGGGCTGTTCCTTCTGGAGATCCAGCTCTACTGGTTCCTATTGTTTATCCCAAGTCAGAAAGGGAAAATTACTGTCTTTCACTTCCTATATAGTATACATTTTCTCCAAAAGTCCACATCAAGTGCCTGGAGCTGGACTGTTTTTTTTATAATTTCAGTAATCATTAGCCACTTAGGCAATAATTCCTTCTCCAAGGCAATGATATCAAAAGGCTCAAGGAACATAGAGAATGATCTCTGTTCATTTCCAAGGTAAATCATTCAATATCACAGTATTCCAAGTCTATGCCCCAATCAGTAATGCTGAAGAAGTTGAACAGTTCTATGAAGACCTACAAGACCTGCTAGAACTAACACCAAAAAAAGATGTCCTTTTCATGATAGAGGACTAGAATGCAAAAGTAGGAGGTCAAGAATTACCTGAGGTAACAAGCAAACTTGGCCTTGGAGAACAAAATGAAGCAGGGCAAAGGCTAACAGCATTTTTCTAAGAGAATGCACTGGTCATAGCACACAACCTCTTCCAACAACACAAGAGACAATTCTACACATGGACATCACCACATGGTCAATACCGAAATCAGACTGATTATATTCTTTGAGCTGGATTAAGAAGCTCTGTACAGTCATAAAAAACAAGATCAGAATCTGACTGTGGCTCAGATCACAAACTCCTTATTGCAAAATTCAGACTTAAATTGAAGAAAGTAGGGGAAACCACTAGACCATTCAGGTACGACCTAAATCAAATCTCTTATGATTATACAGTGGAAGTGACAAATAGATTCAAGGGATTAGATCTAACAGATATAGTGCCTAAAGAGCCAGGGACTGAGGTTCATAACATTATAGAGGAGGCGGTGATCAAAACCATCCCCAAGAAGAAGAAATGCAAAAAGGCAAAATGGTTGCCTGAGGAGGCCTTACAAATAGCAGAGAAAAGAAGAGAAGAAAAAGGCAAAGTAGAAGAGATATATCCATCTGAATGCAGAGTTCCAAAGAACAGCAAGGAAAGGTAAGAAAGCCTCCCTAGGTGATCAATGCAAAGAAATAGAGGAAAACAATAGAATGGTAAAGCTTAGAGATCTTTCAAGAAAATTAGAGATACCAAGGGAACAACATTTCAAGCAAAGATGGGCACAATAAAGGACAGAAATGGTATGGACTTAAAATAAGCAGAAGATATTAAAAAGAGGTGGCAAGAATACCCAGAAGGACTATACAAAAAAGATCTTCATGACCCAGATAACCACGATGGTGTGATCACCCACCTAGAGCCAGACATCCTTGAGTGCGAAGTCAAGTGGGCCTTAGGAAGCATCACTACGAACAAAGTTAGTGGAGGTGACAGAATTCCAGCTAAGCTATTTCAAATCCTAAAAGAGGACACTGTGAAAGTGCTGCACTCAATATGCCAGCAAATTTGGAAAACTCAGCAGAGGCCATAGGACTGGAAAAGGTCCGTTTTCATTCCAATCCCAAAGAAAGGCAATGCCAAAGAACATCCAAACTACTGCACAATTGCACTCGTCTCAAACACAAGCAAAGTAATGCTCAAAATTCTCCAAGCTAGGTTTCAACAGTACATGAACCGTGAACTTCCAGAAGCTCAAGCTAGATTTAGAAAAGGTAGAGGAACCAGAGATCAAAGTGCCAAAATCCACTGGATCACAGAAAAAAGCAGGAGATTTCCAGAAGAACATCTACTTCTGCTTCATTGACTACACTAAAGCCTTTGACTGTGTGGATCACAACAAACTGTGGAAAATTCTTAAAGAGATTGGAATACCAGACCACCTCACCTGCCTCCTGAGAAAATTGTATGCAGGTCAAGAAGCAACAGTTAGAATCGGACATGGAACAATGGACTGTTCCAAATTGGGAATGGAGTACATCAAAGCTGTATGCTGTCACTTTGCTTATTTAACTTATATGCAGAGTACATCATGCGAAATGCTGGGCTGGATAAAAAAGTGAAAGTGAAAGTCGCTCAGTCATGTCCGACTCTTTGCGACCCCATGGACTATACAGTCTGTGGAATTCTCCAGGCCAGAATACTGGAGTGGGTAGCCTTTCCCTTCTCCAACAGATCTTCCCAACCCAGGGATCAAACCAGGGTCTCTCCTGCATTGCAGGCAGATTCTTTACCAATTGAGCTATGAACATAAGCTGAAATCAAGATTGCAGGGAGAAATATCGATAACCTCAGATATGCAGGTGACACTATCCTTATGGCACAAAGCGAAGAGGAACTAAAGAGCCTCTTGATGAAAGTGAAAGAAGAGAGTGAAAAAGCTGGCTTAAAACTCAACATTCAAAAAGGAAGATCATGGCATCCAGACCCATCCTTTCATGGCAAATAGCTGGAGAAACAATGGAAACAGTGACAGACTTTATCTTCTTGGACTCCAAAATCACTGCAGATGGTGACTGAAGCCATTAAATCAAAAGACGCCTGGCTCCTTGGAAGAAAAGTTATGACCAACCTAGACAGCATATTAAAAAGCAGAGACATTACTTTGCCAACAAGGTCCGTCTAGTCAAAGCTATGATTTTTCCAGTAGTCATGTATGGATTTGAGAGTTGGACTATAAAGAAAGCTGAGTGCCGAAGAATTGATGCTTTTGAACTGTGGTGTTGGAGAAGACTCTTGAGAGTCCCTTGGATAGCAAGGGGATCCAACCAGTCCATCCTAAAGGAGATCAGTCCTGAATACTTATTGGAAGGACTGATGCTGAAGCTGAAACTCCAATACTTTGGCCACCTGATGTGAAGAACTGACTCATTGGAAAAGACCCTGATGCTGGGAAAGACTGAAGGTGGGAGGAGAAGGATGAGACGGTTGGTTCATATTTTTCACTGACTCAATGGATATGAGTTTGAGCAAGCTCCGGGAGTTGGTGATGGACAGGGAACCCTGGCGTGCTGCATTCCATGGGGTTGCAAGGAGTCAGATACAACTGAGCAACTGAACTGAACTGAGTCTACATTTTCTCCAAAGTCCACATCAAGTACTTGGAACTGGACTGTTTATAATTTCAATAATCATTAGCCACTTAGGCAATAATTCCTTCTCCCAGGCAATACAAAAGGCTCAAGAAACCAGAGGGCTAATCTGATATTACACTAGGAAGGTGGTGATTGGCTATTCTGACTTTTCATAAATGCTACATAATTCCAGATTAAACAGTATTTCCTACATAGTGGGTGGTTGCTTTTACTATGGACTAGGTATTGCTTTTGACATATTAATATATAGTTACTATTAAGCTTTTGACATAGATTTTTTTTTCAGGTTCAGACCATATCATCATTCCAATTTTTAAAACTGTTAGAAATCTTTTCTTCCAAAATAGTTATTTTGAACATTTAACAAATATTAAGAATCATGATAACTATTTATAACTACAATATATTATTTTTCCTCAACCAGCACCCATGTGAAGAAAAGCCAAGTAGCAACAGCAGTGACAGTGAAGGTGTTAGCTGCTCAGCCGTGTCTGCCTCTTTGCAACCCCATCAACTGTAGCCTGCCAGGCTCCTCTGTCCATGGAACTCTCCAAAGCAAGAATACTGGAGTGAGTTGCTATTTTCTTCTCCTGGAGATATTTACCAGGATTCTAAAGAATTAGAAAATAAACTTGCCTGATAACCACTTCATTGGTGTTGCTCAGTTCAACCACCAAGACTGATGGTGATGTCTCAGCTGGAATGATTAACGGAGGGATTGTCACAGTCTCCATAAAGGTGTCCGTACTTTCAGCAATGTTTTCTTCTATCTGCAAATATTCTTGTTCAACCGTAGACTTGATATCATAATTGCCACGTGCTTCCTCTGCATCCTTTAGGATTTTGTCAGCAGGCGATGGAAGTTTAGCATAGAGAATGGCCTTCTGGGGATTTCCAGAAATGTAGTCTACAGTGCATACGTCAGAAAGCAAGTCAAGATTTTTTAAGGCATCCTCGGGTAATTTCACTTTGTACATGTCCTCAAATGTTTTCGGGAGTGCACTGGCCCAAAGACCACTTGAGTATTTCACCAACAGCTCTGCAACTTTCTCTTTGAAGTCTCCTGGCATAACTGCTGGACACCCTTTGAGTGGTGGTATTTGTTTTGGAGCAGGTAGTGGGGATGGAGGCACTTTTTCAGCGTTCAGTTCACTTCTCAAAAGCTGCTTTCTCTTAGCTGGATAAAGAAGTAAATCCTGACCACCACTGCAAGGTTTTTCCACCTGAAATTTTTAAATAAAGCAAATTACAGATATTTTAATGGCTATAAACAATGTGAAAACACATGAATGCATTTTAACTTTGAGAAAAACACTTTTCAAATTAATGAAGAGAACACCAAAGTGTACATTTCACTCTTCTCAATCACTGCCTTTACTTGTGAACATGATTGTGCACCGCATTTCAGAAACAGGCAAGGAAATTAAATAATATGGATCTCCCTGTGAAGCATCTGACTTCCAACAACCCTAGGAAACCACAGGTGCTTCTGCCTTGTACACCACATCTCACCTCATTCTCTCTGACAAATCCAAAGCAACAGCTTAGAATATTGACAGAATATGAGGAGGAATGAAACCATGGAAAGGTATCAGGACTGTCAGGAATAAACCACTGGGAAGAAAGCTGGAAATATTCAGGCAAAAATGAAGTGCTAGCTCTCTCCTTCCTGCAATATCCTGAGAAAACCCTCAGCTTTACATTTTGTAGAAAAAGGTCACTCTAGAGGTAAGGAACACTTTTTCCAACCACCACACTAGAAAGAACTAAAAGTGTTGCCCCTCTAATGAACAAGACTTAAAAATACCCAGCATTTGTATATACTCTAATTTTCTTTTCGCAACATTCCAGAGAGGCATGGCATGATGGCATCTCCTAATGTAAGAGGAGGAGGAGAAGAAAAACATGCATGGTACCATTTCCCCAAGTTCTAAGCCTGTCTACTTCTAGACCAGGGGTCACACACTATAGGCTATAGCCCAATGCATCAAGCCACCTGTTCTTGCCTAGTCTGTGACCTAAGAATGACTTTTCTACTTTTTTAAAGGTGTTTCTTTTATTTATTTATTTATTTTGGCCTCACTGTATGGCATGTGGGATCTTAGTTCCCCAACCAGGGATCGAACCCACACCCCCTGCAGTGGAAGCACAGAGTCGTAACCACTGGACTGCTAGGGAAGTCCCTCCATTTTTAAATTGTTGGAAAAAATGAAAAGAATTACTTTGTGACATGAAAGTGAAATTCAGTGTACATCAACAAAGTTTTATTGGCACCCAGTCAGGCTCTATGTAGTGCACATGGCTGCTCTTGCACTCCAATGGCAGAGTCAAATAGTTGTGCCAGACTGTGGGTGACAGTCACATAGCTCATGGCCTGCAAAACCTAAAATACTTACTACTTGGTCCTTAACAGAAAAAGTTTCTCAACTTCTGATTACACAGAAATTAGTATGCATAGCCCTCCGAAAATTTTCTATTTTGTCAGATCCTATTCACCTATTCCTTAGCTGAAATTTAAGCCCTTAGGAGGCTACCCAGACCACTAAGGTGATAATGCAAGCTTATGAGAAATACCCTCTTCTCCCAAAAGAACAGACTATTAAAGTATGCTGGGTAGGTAGCTTGTCAGTAAATAACATTGACTTCATTTACTAATTTTCTATATAATACTTAGGAAGAGAGACCATAAATACAGTTTGCCCCTGAATAACACAGGTTTGAACTTCACAGGTCCACTTACATGCAGATTTCTTTCACTAAATATGCATTAGAGTACTACACAATCCGTAGCAATTGTGTAGATCTAGCACAGCCAAAGATAAATAAATAAAATAAATTTTAAATGCATTCAATGCTGTGTGAATTGCATCTCCATTGTGAAAATTCAGGGGCAAACGCTGAACCTGAACCCCCATGTTGTTCAAGGGTCAATTGTATGTATGCATAAAAAAGGTATCTTCTTATTACCAGAGAAGAGTTTTAATAAGTCAAAAGACATCAGTCAATTTAATATTAAATTAGATTCCTTTTAATCTTGCTATATTCTAGATAACACCTAAGAGGAGATCTTAAGAATGCTAATATACATGTAAAATGTTAGGTTTTCCTCCTCATTCTTCTGCCCACGCGTGCTTAAGATTTGGGAAAGGTACATGCCTGACAAACTTGAAGCATCAATGAAAGCAGAAGTAATACAGTCTGTGTTCAGCATCTGCAGGCATTCCCTGTCATCACTGGTGGACTCCTGCTGACACTATGAGACACTCTAGATGGTACTCTAGACACTCTAGATGTGTCCTTAATGTTAAGGCCAGAAACACAAATATCTGGGACACTCCTCATCTTGCTCTCAATGGTTAGCCCACCTCTCTAGAGACTCATGTTTTAACATATGGTATCTTAAAATGCCAATCATCATTGTGCTTTAAGACACTTAAGATACAGGAAGACAGACTGGGTATCCAGAGAAAGTTTGAAAAACATACTTTTTGAGAAAATGCAAAAAATAAACCAGAATTCTATTTTTATGTGAGTTATTCACTTATCATGCAGAATTCCAGTTTGTATAATTTTAGAGTTAGACATGGCAATCCTTCATTATCCAAAGTCACTGGAGCCTTCTGGGTCCATCTTAAAACCCTTTTTCAGTCTTCACCTAGCAGCATCTTCTCAACTCTCTGCAACACCTTCGCTAAAGTGGATCAGTTCAGTTCAGCCACTTAGTCGTGTCCGACTCTTTGGGACCCCATGGAATGCAGCATGCCAGGCCTGCCTGTCCATCACCAACTCCCAGAGTTTACTCAAACTCGTGTCCGTTGAGTCGGTGATGCCATCCAACCACCTCATCCTCTGTCATCCCCTTCTCCTCGTGCCTTCAATCTTTCCCAGCATCAGGGTCTTTTCAAATGAGTCAGTTCTTCGCATGAGGTGGCCAAAGTATTGGAGTTTCAGCTTCAACATGAGTCCTTCCAATGAGTATTCAGGACTGATCTCCTTTAGGATGGACTGGTTGGATCTCCTTGCAGTGGCAGACTTTATTTTCTTGGACTCCAGAATCACTGCAGATGGTAACTGAAGCCATGAAATCAAAAGACACTTGCTCCTTGGAAGGAAAGTTATGACCAACCTAGACAGCTTATTAAAAATAGAAGCATTACTTTGCCAACAAAGGTCTGTCTAGTCAAGGCTATGGTTTTTCCTGTGGTCATGTATGGATGTGAGAGTTGGACTGTGAAGAAGGCTGAACGCTGAAGAATTGATGCTTTTGAACTGTGGTGTTGGAGAAGACTCTTGAGAGTCCCTTGGACTGCAAGGAGATCCAACCAGTCCATTCTGAAGGAGATCAGCCCTGGGATTTCTTTGGAAGGAATGATGCTAAAGCTGAAACTCCAGTACTCTGGGCACCTCATGTGAAGAGTTGACTCATTGGAAAAGACTCTGATGCTGGGAGGGATTGGGGGCAGGAGGAAAAGGGGACGACAGAGGATGAGATGGCTGGATGGCATCACTGATTCAATGGACATAAGTCTGAGTGAACTCTGGGAGTTGGTGATGGACAGGGAGGCCTGGCGTGCTGCGATTCATGGGGTCACAGAGTCAGACACGACTGAGGGACTGAACTGAACTGATGGGACTGGATGCCATGATCTTCATTTTTTGAATGTTGAGTTTTAAGCCAGCTTTTTCACTCTCCTCTTTCACTTCCATTAAGAGGCTCTATAGTTCCTCTTTGCTTTCTGTCATAAGGGTGGTGTCATCTGCATATCTGAGGTTATTGATATTTCTCCCAGCAATCTTGATTCCAGCTTGTGCTTCATCCAGTCCAGCATTTCTCATGATGTACTCTGCATATAAGTTAAATAAGCAGGGTGACATACACAGCCTTGACGTATTCCTTTCCTGATTTGGAACCAGTCTGCTGTTCCATGTCCAGTTCTAACTGTTGCTTCTTGATCTGCATACAGATTTCCCAGGAGGCAGGTCAGGTGGTCTGGTATTCTCATCTCTTGAAGAATTTTCCATAGTTTGTTGTGATCCACGCAGTCAAAGGCTTTGGTGTAGTCAATAAAGTAGTAGATATTTTTCTGGAACTCTCTCGCTAGATGGAGAGGCTAATTTCAGTGGAATATAGCCCATCTTACATTTCTAAAATAACTCTCACTAGCCCCATGACCAACTGTTGATATAGCTTCTTCTGATCCAAATGAGGATAATAGGTCTTTAGCTTTATGATCCTTTTCTTTCCAATGAGTTAACTGGGAATATGAGATACTTCAATGTTTGTTTACTAGCCTTCCTCACTCTTGGTGCCAAAGCTTCCATTCCCATCTGTGCTCCAGATGTAATCAGAACCAATTACCTAACAATATACTTTGTCAAAGCTCTAAGCATGACCTCTAAACATGACCAATACACTGAGTTCTTCCAACTAGGGCTTACTGTCTTAACATAAGTTATGAATATTTGGTCCACTTGATGTGAATTTGTTCAGGGCAAGAGGAGAAGTCACATTTTTCTGGTCTTTATTCCAGACTAACGTTTAAAAATCACCTTTAAGTAGGAAGCTTCCAGGGCTCCATCTGGAGCATTTATATTAAGCTTTGCCAGTCAGTCCATCAAAGAGATTTTTGACCAATAAGCCTGAGTTTATCCAAAATACAAATAGCCAAAGAATCATCTAATCTAGAAGGTATACTTGTTTCCTCAGCAGTTTTATTTTCATTGTTTAAGGTAGATACCCTATCCCACCACTGCCAATCCCCAAAATGACTAGTTCCTTGAATTGCAGGCACTTTCCAGTTCTTACTGACTTCTTTTTGATCTCTAGAAGGTTGGTTATATGCCTAAATCCACTTTGTTGGCTAGTGATTTGGCCTCCCTAAATTCAAATTAGCATTTACTAAGGTTAAACATGGGCCTGACTTTAGGAACTGAACCTGACACTTAACTGGAGTTGATTCAGAGGTCCTTCAACACGTTAGACAAATATTCATGGATAATTTAGTGACATGGAAAATATTCCCTGTCCACACACTTCATTAGCCAATCTTTGGGGAATGGCTGAAAGGTCACTCAAAGCAAAAAAATAATGAAACTCATATTTTTAAAAATATATGTAATTTAAGACAAATATAATTTTTCCAACTTAAAGTCTTAAATTTTTTATAGAAGTGAAAATTTGTTTTTCTCAGGAATTCCAATGTGATCACCATCTGTCCTCCAAAGCATGTGTTTTTTTTTTTAATTTGCTGGTCAACTGCCTTAGAAAATACACGTATCACAATACCTGTCCCCAGCCTATGAGAATCTCTCCAAAGGCAAGAAATTGTGGGAATGTGGTTACAGTATGGTGTCCACTCTTCACTGTGCTTGGGTACATCTTACCAGATTTACATGTTCTATTGTCTCATTCCCCAAAACAGAATACCTGTCTTCTGGCCTTCACAAATGACCAAGGTAAGTCAACTGCTACTTGAAACATGGCTGTTATTATTTCCTTAGTGTGATAACCAGCTGCTAAACATTCCCACTGGATCTCTCAAGAGGGTGCTTTTACAACTTCTAGTTCCTTTAGTCTACTTGATTCAGGTACATACCTGAGGAGGGGCTCAAAATGCCTCCTGTTCTACAGAAGACTCAGGACCATAATCCTGCCATTCTCCTCTACATTTTCTTTGTTTTGGGCCCTACATTCTTTCTTTGGTTTTGGATATCCACTCCAAATATCACGAGTCCCATTACTGGGAACTGACATGATCTCCTCTGGTGATCATTAGAATATTCTAGAATCTAACATGTCTTAAACATTCTATTTCCACAAGTTCATTGTATTTATTTGATTTCTGTCTCATTTGGAATCACAACTTGAATGAGATGCTTCTCTCATATCCCTGAGTTTCTGTAAGTTTGGAGTTGACAGATTAGGTTTGCTAGGTATGAGACCCAAGGATTTAAAACATCAACTTCTTCAGAAGCTCTGCATATTCAAAAAACAAAAGCTTTCATCCTATATGCCTAGAAATAATCTCTTAATACTAAGAAGTCTTCACTTCTTCCTAATTTACCTGTGCTGTCAAGTTCTTGAAGCCAAACTCCTTTGAGTCTATGAAGATTCACCTGCTAACTCTGCAGCATGGGTTGCTAAGGTAAACTTACTGTTTCAAATGGAATTAGAATTTTCTTTGGGATTCTGTAACAGAGTTGGTACTGTTCAATTAAATCAAAGTTTTCAAAGCAGTTTTATGGGTCTTATTCAACCACAGCTTTGTTTCCAATGGGTAGTAGTTTCTTTGTGTTGAAGATTTTAAATTATGTTCTAAATTTCACTTTATATGGGTACCACTCAATACAAACCTGAGACAGTATGATAAATCACTATCCAATAAATAGGAAAAAGGAGCTATTTCAAATCCTAAAAGATGATGCTATTAAAGTGCTGCACTCAATATGCCAGCAAATTTGGAAAATTCAACAGTGGCCACAGGACTGGAAAAGGTCAATTTTCATTCTAATCCCAAAGAAAGGCAATGCCAAAGAATGTTCTAACTACCACACAATTGCACTCATCTTACACGCTAGCAAAGTAACACTCAAAATTCTCCCAATACAATATTGTAAAGTAAGTAACCTCCAATTAAAATAAATAAATTTATATATTAAAAAAAATTCTCCAAGCCAGGCTTCAACAGTGCTTGAACCGAGAACTTCCAGATGTTCAAGCTGGGTTTAGAAAAGGCAGGGAAACCAGAGATCAAATTGCCAACATCCTTTGGATCACAGAAAAAGCAAGGGAGTTCCAGAAAAACATCTACTTCTGCTTTATTGACTACGCCAAAGCCTTTGACTGCGTGGATCATCACAAACTGTGGAAAATTCTTAAAGAGACAGGAATACCAGACCAACTTACCTGTCTCCTGAGAAATCTGTATGCAGGTCAAGAAGCAAGAGTTAGAACTGGACATGGAACAACAGACTGGTTCCAAATAGGGAAAGGAGTACATCAAGGCTGGATATTGTCACCCTGCTTATTATATGCAGAGAACATCATGTGAAATGCCAGGCTGGATGAAGCATAAGCTGGAATCAAGATTTCTGGGAGAAATACCAATAACCTCAGATATGCAGATGACACCACTCTTATGGCAGAAAGTGAAGAGGAACTAAAGAGCCTCTTGATGAAAGTGAAAGAAGGGAGTGAAAAAGTTGGCTTAAAACTCAACATTCAGAAAACTAAGATCATGGCATCAAGTCCCACCACTTCATGGCAAATAGATGGCGAAAAAATGGAAACAGTGACACACTTTTTTTGGGCGGGAGGCGCGGCTCCAAAATCACTGCAGATGGTGACTGAAGCCATGAAATCAAAAGGCACTTACTTGCTCCTTGGAAGAAAAGCTGTGACCAACCCAGACAGCATACTAAAAAGCAGAGACATTACTTTGCCAACAAAGGTCCATCTAGTCAAAGCTATGGTTTTTCCAGTAGTCATGTATGGATATGAGAGTTGGACTATAAACAAAGCTGAGTGCTGAAGAATTGATATTTTTGAACTGTGGTGTTGGAGAAGACTCTTGAGAGTCCCTTAAACTGCAAGGAGATCAAACCAGTCAATTCTAAATGAAATCAGTCCTGAATACTCATTGGAAGGACTGATGCTGAAGCTGAAACTCCAGTACTTTGGCCATCTGATGTGAAGAACTGACTCATTGGAAAAGACCCTGATGCTGGGAAAGATTGAAGGCAGGAGGAGAAGGGGATGACAGAGGATGAGATGGTTGGATGGCATCACCGACTCAATGGTTATGAGTTTGAGCAAGCTCCAGGAGTTGGTGATGGACAGGGAAGCCTGTCGTGCTGCATTCCATGGGGTCGCAAAGTCAGACATGACTGAGCGACTGAACTCAACTGATGATAAATCACATTCACCTGGAGACCTGTCTTCCAGCATCCCAAGTATTAGCAATGGCTTGTAATTCAAAAGCAAACCAATTAAAAAATTCAATTTCAGCAGGGAGTAAAGACCCCTGGGTACCTAGCAATAACTAAAACATCAGAGAGTCCTTGACCAGAAGCCTGCACCTACGATTAGCCAGTTCACAGAAAGAAAGACTGGTTGATGACCTCCTACAGAGCTCAGGCTTTTTGTGTTAAAGCTGAGAAGTTCTGGAAAGGTTGGTCAATTGAGAAAGAGATGAGGAAATGGTCCCCAGTGAAGAAAAAACTGATAGGTTAAGATCTGAAGCCTCTAAGGGCAGTGGGTGGGGCTTATACTTCACACAGTATAATACATGGAGATGAGTTAATACCCAACTTACCATTCCAGACCACCTACATCTGCCACCCTCCCCTGTATAGGCTCCCACTCTGCCCAGGATAGTTCAGAAAATGTTAATTTTTAGTCACTTCTGTTTAAGAAAGTACAGATGTTTGTGGTATATTCCACAGAGTTAATCAAAGGGAAAGGTAAAAGGTTCCTTGCAGACTACCCCATCTGTTCACAGACCATCTACCCAGAGAAACTCTTTTTCCACCACCTAGGGTGAGTAGTTTTATAGACATTATATATTTCAAGGTCAATACTCTTTCACTCTCACCTCTTTCCTACTAAGGACTTCACACTGATGCTGACTACAATCATTTGTATTTGGATCAATTTCAAGCCGTTTTCCTTTAGCATGGCCTGAGGTTCAGCACTTGTTCACAGGTCTCCCCAGGAAAATATTATCCTGGTTAAATGTGTGCAGATCTTTGGGGGATGATCTTGGGTGGCAGCTCTGGCTTTCACTGTGTATTCTAAGCCAGGCAGGTACTAGACATGCTTCTCATTAACTCTAGGGGGAGCAGGATCTGGAGCAGGAAGCGGGATCCTAAAGGATCCCCCTTCCTTTAGGAAGGCAGAAATTCACTTCATCTAAGAGTGTCATTTTCTTTATCCACTGCTCCTTATTTTTCAATTTAAGCTTTGTTCTGTCCTCTTTCTTGTTACCTCTGTTTTCATTGACAGAAGCTCCTTTGTAGCATATTCTGGTAAAGCCTCTGCTTTACCAGTGGGTTTTAACCTGCTTTCATTTAAGCTGGGCACAGAGTCGGACACGACTGAAGCGACTTAGCAGCAGCAGCAGCAGCCCCTGGAAAAAGAACAGTTGTCTTTTTCTATATACCTGCTATGTTTCTATACTGTACTGGCAGCTGCTCTTTTATAATAAAGTTTGTGTCACTTAATTCTAACAACTCTAAGAGATGGAAGAACAGTCATATTTTAGAGCAGACTGAGGCCCTGATCTGTACGCTGAAAGTAATACCACTAAGAAATGGTCAAGGCAAAAACCAAACTCCAAAGACCAAACTCTATTGTACTATTGGGCCTATGGGTAGTTTTCTGTTTCAAGTTCTGGAACAGCAACATCACATTACTCCCCAAGTGTCCTATTCTGATTTCACTGCAGTGCAATTTTATCTTTCTCCTAGTCAGATGGTCACTGAATTTAAATTTTAAAACTGTTCCAATGTCTCCATTGTGTGTTTCTTTTTACTGATGAAAAGTCAGAAAAGATACTGGATTCCAATTAGCTATTTTGGCTGTACTTTCAAGTCCTGGCTTTACTTCTCAGTGCTGCTTCTGCTGGAATGGCCGTATAGATTGTATAAATACTGTTAAAGTTGAGGATACATCACTGCTGTTTCATTTATGTTCACTTCCTTAGAATTCAAGGTGTTTTTTACACAGACATATCCAGGCTTTTAAAAAAGAGGCAGTTCATTTTGCATGGGCTGACAGGTGCTTTATTTTATGTAATTAATTATCATAATTAAAGTTAAGACAAATTCCTGAACATACAAAAGTATGTAAGTGGCACAACTGCTGTTGCCACCTTTGATATTACAGAAATTGCAATCCAGAAGTTCAGGAATTTTTAAGTCTGAGGTATTAGAAGGACTAAATGACTTAAAGCTCAGTGATTTCTAACAAACAAACAAAAAATGACATATAAAATACAGACTAACAGTAAAACCTTTTTGTAAAAGCATGAATAATTAGCATCATTAGGTATTTTTCTCATTTATATCATTTCATGTTATTATTCACTAATGTTATGTTCTGTGATAAAGGCTTGATGTGCTTCTAGCTGAACTCAGAATGCTTCCCACTATCTTGAAGCTACCCCCAGTGCTCCTCTGATAGGCCTTTGAGGAACCAGCAGAGTCTTCTCAGCTAAGTGCATTTGTTCCTGTCTGGCTCTAAAGCAGTCCCCACCCACCCCCTAGCTCTCCACATAGCTTCAGGCAAGGCACTGAAGACAGATACTCCATGTCATGCAGGAATGGAGAGGTTTCTCTCGCCACCCATGTTTCAGAAAGTGTAGGATTTCAACAAAATCTCTGGTATTCAACAATCATTGTCAAAAGATTTGAAATTTTTGTGTAACAGCTACCTCCTCTGGGAAGCTTTTCTTGACTTGGCTGACCTTGCCGCACCCTCCTGTTTACATGTTCATTAGCACCCTACATTTCTCTTTCGTAACAGTTGCAGGCTTACCCTTATTTGCTCATTGCTTATTTTCCCTGTTGGGCAGGGAAAAGTTCCTTAAGTTCCAGAAGGGCAAAGCTCAGGTCTGTCTGGTTTATTGTTATTCTTAGCACCCAGGTCAGTGAGTGGCTCACAGAAGCATTTTATAAATATAATACCAGCCAAATACAACAATTAAAGAAAACATTATTAATAAGTCCACCCCTTCAGAACAGCCAGGAGATGTTGCTATCGTTCTCCTAGGATCCAACAGCAATTCTTAGATGCTTGGTGTCCTTGGCCAACAGTCTGCCATCTTAGGCTCTAAGCCTTTCCAAGACAGCTTCTGCACAAGTTCTTTAGGAACACTATGGCACTGGGTCATCACTGTTAACATGGCTTTATATTCTCTTTAGCTTTTAAAACTCTCAGTACACATTTTGCTGCTAGAGAGATCCAAAAGGTTAAAAACAACAGATTCAAAGCATGCTTCTGCCTGCGTCAAGATGCCATCTAAAAAACTTGTAAAGTGACTCATAGCACAGAGCTGATCAAACCTCCATCAAGGTAAAATTTCAGAGCTGCTATTTGGTCCCTTGAGCTAATGTGACCCATTCTACACTCAAATGGAACTCCTGAAAGTGATTATCTCTGGATGCTAGGATGATGGGTGATTTTTATTTCTTTTATAACTTTATTTTTCAGTACTTTTATGTGGAATATTTTATATGACTGGGAGAGAAAGCACTTTAAAAAAAAAAAGAAAGAAATACAGTGCACTCAGATTTCTTCTTCAGTTACACAACAAGCCATATGGAGATACATATCACTAAGTCTTTCTCACCCTAAAATTTCTGCAGTGTAGTGTGTTCTAACCTGTCTGACCTATTTGCAGTAGAATCAGCCCTGGGCATTCTATCAGTGTTCCTGCTTTCCAGCAAGGTGAAAAGCAAGAAGTCAGAAGAAAGGGAAAATAATCATGGTGTAGTTATTTAAAACTGTCTAAAATTGACCATGGTGTAACATTTTGAAACTGTTTACCAGCAGTCTGTTAAAAAAATCAGGCTACTAAAAAGACCATTTTGAAAAATACTGATAGATCTCATTAAAATTGGCAGTTTTGTCATTCTTGACACAATTCACTAATCAATTTCTCACACCTGACAACTGATAGTGATTACATCTAAACAGACCTATTAAAATTGAGAGAAGCAGCATGGAGATAAGAAAGATAAAATTTTATTTCTGCTTCATGTTCTACCCTCATTGCCTAGACAGAAATAATCATGCGACAAAGATGCATTTGAGCAACCAAAAAATTAAAATTATTTTAGCACCTGAAATTTAGTAGGAAACCACCCATTTTAGGTAAAGTTTTAACATCAAAGAGACAGGTATTCTGTCACCTGCAATCCTGGCAAAAGAAATTTTGAGGGTCTGTAGATTTTTGGGAAGATCCTCTAGAGAAGGGGATGGCAACCCATTCCAGTGTTTTTGTCCGGGAAATCCCATGGACAGAGGAACCTGGTGGGCTACAGTCCATGGGGGTTGCAAGGAGTAGTACACTATTGAGCAACTAACACTTTCTTCACTTTTTTGATTAGTTTGTTTTAAACTGCATGATAATAACTAGTATTTGTGTAGCTAAATTTATGGCTTTGGGAGAGAAATTCTCTCCCAAATCCTTACTACTTTATATGTCTGCTGCTGCTTCTGCTTCAGTCGTCTCCGACTCTGTGTGATCCCATAGATGGCAGCCCACCAGGCTCCCCCGTCCCTGGGATTCTCCAGGAAAGAACACTGGAGTGGGTTGCCATTTCCTTCTCCAATGCATGAAAGTGAAAAGTGAAAGTGAAGTCGCTCAGTCGTGCCCGACTCTCAGCGACCCCATGGACTGTAGCACACCAGGTTCCTCTGTCCATGGGATTTCCCAGACAAAAACACTGGAGTGGGTTGCCATCCCCTTCTCCAGAGGATCTTCCCAACCCAGGGATCAAACCCTGGGTCTCCTGCACTGCAGGCAGACTCTTTGCTGTCTGAGCTACTAGGGAACCATCAACCAGAAATATACTACATTAAGAAGAATCTGTGAAGTTAATTTAAAGTTCTTTTACTGCAAAGATAACTTCTTTTTGGAAACTTAATAGTGAGTTATACGTGTATCTTCACAATAAGAGGACTTAAAGTTCATGAATAAACATAAGTTCATGAATATCTATGGATTTAAAAAATAAAAGAACCATATGCATTTCAAGAAGAAGCTCCAGGCCCTGAACCTTCAGATCAAGCAGCCTGGTGAATCCTCAAAAGTCTCCTTTAGATTATGGAAACCTGAGAGGTTCCTCAATGCTGCTCAGCCTTCATCCAGTAAGAATATTCTTCCCAGAAAAGAATAAAAATGGAATAAATCAAATAGCGACCTTAGAAATTCCTACTACAAGAACAAACCCCATATTCAACATAAATCAAGGATAACATTCTTATGATCATTCTTGACTTTATAGGGAGGGAAACAGCCATATTTACAGAGTTTGGTACTTCTTGTTTTCTCACTTCACACTGTGTATTCATCAGCATATTACATTGCCCTAAGGTGGTCTCAGTACCTAAGGCACTGCCTGGTACCTGCAAGTGTAGAGTGAATGATGTAAGAACAAACAAGATAGATGGATGGATGGATGGATGGATGGATACATTACCCTTGTCTGGAAAGCCCATGGGACCGGAAAAGGTGTTAGTGCCCTAGAGGAAGCAGTGGTTATAAAAATACATGCTGTCTTTAGGCCAGGTGCCTATAAGAGGGAGTGGCCCATACTGCACCCAGCGTTGGGGACCAAAATATATATTAAGTTAAAGAAATGAAAGCCCTGTGTCAAATAATAATTGTCATGCATATTTAATTCTATAAGCTTGGATGGCATTTGGCATCTATATGCACCAAATAAAGCTAATGCTACTATTTAGAAGTTATTTTGTTGAATATAGTCTATGTAAATAGCATTAAGAAACATCGAGGGACTTCTTTGGTGGTCCAGTGTTTGGGAATTTGCCTGTCAATACCGGGGACATGGGTTTGATCCCTGCCCTGGGAAGATTCCACTGCTGTGGGGTAAGTACATGTACCACAGCTACTGAGCCCCGGCACCTAAAGCCCGTGCTCCCAACAAGAGAAGCCATAGCAATGAGAAGCCTCTGCACTGCAACTAGAGAGTAGACCCCAATCGCCACAACTAGAGAAAAGCCTGCGAGCAGCAACCAAGACCCAGTGCAGCCAAAACTAAATAATTATATTAAAAAAGAGAAATATCTAAAGATTAGTTATTTACCTTTAGGAAGCTAGTTTTCTCTCTCTCTGGCTGAACTAAGATTTCTGATAAACTACTCTGATCCATCATTTTATTATAATAGACTCTCAAGTAGGAACAGGCATGAAAACTGATGTTAGCTCACTTTTTAATTTTTTTCTTCAAAGGAGTTTTTAAAAATTTAAAATCTGAATTCTATATTAATTTTTAAAGGTATTCTATAAATAATTAGCCAAAATAACTAAAATCTGTTCAGCTGAATGTCTTTAAAAATGCTCAGGAACAAGCATATAAAATTTGAGGCCAACAAAAAATGTTCTATTACCAGTTAAGTTCAAATTATTAAAATGACAAAGCCATCAGTATCTACTGGTAACAGTTCAATACTAAACGGTGTGTATATATATATATGTGTGTATATATATATGATCATATATTAAATACACAGCAATTACAACACACACAGCTCTCAACCTAGATGTATTTCTCCTATAAATAAGAACTCATATGTGTTAATCTTAGTGATAAAAGATTAATGAAGCAATATTATGTAAAGTGCTTCGTGCTCCCCAAATAAAAGATGATATGACTAATAACTCAAAATCTGAAAGTGGGGTAGGGAGGAGGCATCAAGAGGGAAGAATAAGAAGAAACGTACCGTGCAAATATGAGGCCAGTGTTCAAATTGTTGTAAAATTCCTTGATTTAGTTCTTCTTTATATAATTCTTTGTAAAAATGTGGAAGCTTAGATATCCAAATGCCATTGCTATGCTTGTTTAGTATTTCCTTTATGCGGTTTTGAACCTCATCCATTTTATAAGTGTAAGAGGCAGGAGGCGTGACATTTGGTTTTTCAACAGCCTGATTTAAATTATCTTTAAATTAAAAAAATGATAGAATTAACCAGAATGCTTAACATTTCAGATTATCCCTATTATCTAGTATTTGTGTCTTTAGGCTTTGTTGTACTTCAGGCTTGTGGGGGTTAAGGGACTTCAAAGGGAACAGGATTAAGAGAGCAGGACCATAACAACTTCATTCTAAGTTTTAATCCTGAAATAATCAGGAAGGTCAATGGCCACTCAGAGAGGGAACCTAGCCCCTTTATTTTGCAAGGATATGTCATAGTTTAATTTAAACATCAGGATGATGTTTGCTCCATAAAGAATAATGAAATTATTTAACCAATTATTTTCTAATTGCAACCAAGAAAGGTTAAATTTTAGATAATAATAGTATATCAGTTCAGTTCAGTCGCTCAGTCATGTAATGCTAAATTTAAAGCTGTATTTTACAAAGCGTAAGGATAATGCCTTACTAGTAAGATCAAAGAAACACTTTATAAAAAACAAACTCTCCATGTTTTAAGACATGATGAATTTGCCCTTTATTAATAAGAAAAAATAATTCAGCACTAAGCAAAAGTTCAAAAATTGATGCATGTGTAATAAACATCCTAGCCTCAGTTTATGAACATAAATAAAACATCCGGTGCCCACAGATAACTATTAATGATTTGCTTTTATTTCCCCAAAACAGGTCATTTATTTTACATAAGTGAATATTACAGAGCTTTGGCTAGCCCTCTTACATTTATTTTTTATTTAAAACTTAGAATACCTGAGTTAATATCTTAATTTAAGTGTCCACAATAGCTGACATTTCTGGAAGAACTTTTTAAAATTTTACCAGGATACAGACCAGAGTATATAAAAAATTACCCTCTATAAACAAAATATTTTCATATCTTAATCATACAGTATTTCTGCTGGGATTCAACCATTTTTACTTTATCTTATTTTAAAAACTGGCTTGTAGAGACACTTAGGCTGGTTTGGGGATGCTGGCCTCTGAGGATGCTAGGAAATGGAAGGGAGAGCAATCCCTTGAGGGTGGCTGGATGCTGACTCTGCCTTACCCACCAGAGGGCATGAGAACTGCCCTTTGCTGAGACTTAGCTTGGCTCAGCCAATAGAAGGTCCAGGATTTCCACATATGTTTCCTATTAAAGGCACAGTTAATTTATAAAGTTCTTCCCAAATAATGTATATAAAAGAACCAGGAAGAAGGAAAAGATGAGTTTCTTGGAACTGTCCAGTCCCTCCCTTAAAGAGAGAGTCAGCAGTTGGCATGTAGTTGGAGTCTGCAAACGCACCTGCTCCATGGGGCTACTGGAGTTATTTAAGTTTCTGTGCCTTTTGTTCAACAAATCAAGGAAGTAATCTAGGCTGCCAGCAATTAGAAGAGGTTATGTGTATGAGGTTATTCAACGAGCCCCTGGGTGAATCGTAATCCTCCTGAAACAAGTCCTCTTGGTTCTGAAGAAAAAGCTTATTCTAATTTAAAAGGATTTACAACCTCTAAAGGGTATGTGGCTTTACCAAGTGGTCATTTTTCAGAAAATGCATATGTAAATATAATTGATAAAGAAAAAAATAAAACTGTTCCATCAATTTTCATGAGAAATACTGGAGATATATTCCTATGGAAAAAATGATTTCAACTCAGTAAGAATCGCATGTAAAGCAGCAAATCATTTAAAACTACATAAATTTCATGCAGTATAAGTACTAATTCTGAAAACCATGTATTCCTCTGGTGGGTCTAAGAGCAAGGGATTTACACTTTAGTTGGAGAAGACAAGTGTGTGCACTTCTGATCTTCAGATTCTTCAACTTTATTCTGTCTTTTATTGTCCTTTTGGATTGTATATATTCATATTTAGATGCTTACGGTCATTGCACACAGTTTAGGAGCCCAGTTTTCACATAGTGTTAAGTATGTGAAAGTATTTTATGAGTAACTGAAACTATTTTTTCAGTTGAAGTCCCCTATTTATGTGCTTTAAATCTTACTCTCTAATGAGTGAGAGTGACAAGGGACACAGGGATCTCTGCAGGTAATAAGTGGAAGTGACAGAACAGGTCTGCTACGAGGAAAGCCTCAAGTAAGAACAATAATGATACCCTTGGAGGTATTACTTTGTCTTTAGATCACTACAATTCATAACTTGAAGAAATCAGAAAAAAGAGGAAGAGAGATATATTACAAGTGGGAGAAGGTGAGAACAAATGTCAAAAGTCACCACTAGACACTCTTCTTAGGGTTCTGAGGCTCCAGAAGCCATAATGTATCACAAAAATAATGTTTAGAAAACATACCACTCATTTCCTTAGTACAGGTTCTTGAGAGATGCATCTGAAAACGTGGCGGAAGGGATGCCTTTGGGCTAAACCTAAGGTATAAAACAAAGGTAAATTAAAATTCAAAGGGCAAAGTCAGTACCAAGTTTCAAACACTATACTTTTCATTTAAAGTTTCTGTGGCATTGAGCAGCAAAATAAGTCACTAAAGTATTTCAAAAGGGGAAAATTAAAATGATACCTTGTATCAGCTTTCATATTCACTGAAGGAGAGTATATTAAAGGCTGAATTTAAACTAGTAATTTAAAAGAACTTGGAAGTCACAGTTCCCCAATGGCTCAGTGGGTAAAGAATCCACCTGCAATGCAGGAGATGCAGGAGACACGGGTTCAATCCCCGGGTCCGGAAGATAACCTGGAGAGGAAATGACAACCTACTGCTGTATTCTTGCCTGGAAAATTGCATAGACAGAGGAGCCTGGTGGGCTACAGTTCATGGGGTTGTAAAGAGTCAGACACAACTGACCACACAAACGCATTAAGAAACTAGCAATACAAAATAAAGAAAGCTATGCAAAGAATAAACAGTTGAACATAAAGAGTATTTTTGAATGTAACTAAAAAATGAAAGACTTGCATTACCAGATACTGAAATGTGTTATACAGGTACAACATAGTTGGACAAGATAAGTAAAATAGTAGAGCGCTTATAAATACCCAATTTACATTATATTAATATCTCAGCACAAGATAAAAGTGGTATTTCATGATAATAAAAAGTAAGTTTAAATAGAAAAAAAAAAAAAAGTGGTATTTCAAACCAGAGAGGGGATGCTCAATTCACGACTTAGGAAAGAAAGGTAGATTTCCCACCTCATACCCTCACCAAAATAATTTTTGTGTGAATTGTATTGGAAATACGTAGAAAATTTTTTTAAACATAAGGACAAAGAAATACCAGCCCCCACCCACAAACAGAAATAATTTGTGTTCATGTCTGCCTGTCTCATTAGACTCCAAATGTCTATTACTTGTGTTTCTACTGCCTAGAGCACTAATTATTTGTGTTTCTAGCTTCTAATTAGTTGTGTTTCTAGTACCTAAGGCAGTGCTTGGTACATGCAAGGAGGAGTGAATACAGTAAGAAGGAATAGGATGACTGAATGAATCAAAGACTTCCCAGCAGTGGATATGGGAGTAGAGGTGATTGTGACACAGTACACCTATTTCACAATTTTTCAACAGTATGGAATATTCTAAAAATTAGATCAATTCTCCGATGAAGCACATCGGAGGCGGTCCCAAGATGGTGGAGGAATAGGACGGGGAGACCACTTTCTCCTCCACAAATTCATCAAAAGATCATTTGAATGTTGAGCAACTTCCACAAAACAACTTCTAAACACTGGCAGAGGACACCAGGCACCCAAAAAGGAAGCCCAATCTCTTTAAAGTAGGTAGGGAGAAGGCAATGACAACTCCAGTACTCTTGCCTGGAAAATCCCATGGACGGAGGAGCCTGGTGGGCTGCAGTCTGTGGGGTCGCGAAGAGTCGGACACGACTGAAGCGACTTAGCAGAAGGACAAAATATGGAGAAGGCAATGGCACCCCACTTCAGTACTCTTGCCTGGAAAATCCCATGGACGGAGGAGCCTGGTGGGCTGCAGTCCATGGGGTTGCTAAGAGTTGGACACGACTGAGCGACTTCACTTTCACTTTTCACTTTCATGCATTGGAGAAGGAAATGGCAACCCACTTCCAGTGTTCTTGCCTGGAGAATCCCAAGGACGGGGGAGCCTGGTGGGCTGCCAGTCTATGGGGTCGCACAGAGTTGGACACGACTGAAGGGACTTAGTAGCAGCAGCAGCAGGACAAAATATAAAAGACAAAAGCAGAGACAAAAGATTTAGGGATGGAGACCCGCCCTGGGGAGGGAGTCATGAAAGAGGAGAGGTTTCCGCAAGGCAGGTTTGTGGGGAGGTTTGGAATCTCAGAGGACAACATAACTGGGAGGAAAAAAAAAAGAAATGAAGCACATCTCTTAAATTCTAAAAGAAATGATTAGATTGTAGGCCACAAGCAAACGTTTATTTAGTATATGATGCTCTGTAATTATAAGAGCATCACATTCGTGTATTAATGCATCTGGATAATACAGAAGATGCCAAAAACATATCCAATTCCTACTTATGCAGAACTGGCAGGGAGACAGCAATCCTTTCCCTTGATTCAGAACCCTAAGAAATGTAAACTGTAATCTTCGCCTGCTTTGAGTCAGCTGTGAGGACCTGAACAGGAAGCAGGGGGTTATGAGCGAAGAATGAAAGAAAGCACAGCAAGGATACGGTAAGGGCTGCTTTGGTTCAAGCCTTGGTGGGTCTAACGCACAGGAAAGAAAACAGTTAACACAGCAAAAGAAAAATAGTCAAGGAAAACCACAGGGGTCCATGAAAAAAAACACAATAAGATAACAGAGGTCCAACCAGTTTTATAACAGTAAGTATAAAAGACTTATTACTTTGTTTCTTAAAAGACAAATATTTAGGCTGTCCCCTCTCCAAAAAAGCCACATTTAAACATACGCCATTTATTAGAGACACACTATTATCCCACTAATATTTAAGGACCTACTATTACATGCCAGGCACTGTGTCAGAGCGTAATGATCAATGATACACAAGAGAAAGATACCATTAGTCTCATGGACTACACATATAGCTGAGAAAACTGACTATGGCAAGCAGCTAGTAAATGGCTTCCCAATGCTTCCTGCCTCTGGTACCACAGACTTGTGTAATCCCCTCCCTTTGAGTAACTTGCTTCTAATCAATAGGATACTTTAAGGTTGAGGGGATTATACATAATTAGATTACAGAAGATTCTAATTTCCACTTTGCTAGCATAATCTCTCTTTGCTGGCTCTGATGAGGCGAATGGCCATGTTAGGGAGCCCTACATAGCATGAAATTGAAGTTGGTCTTTGGCCAGCCAGATGAAACTAAGGCAAAACTCAAAAGGAATAGATTGTACCAACAACCATGTAAGTGAGCCTGGAAGGGGATTCGTCTCAGCTGACCCCAGCCACAGCTGACAGTGTGATTGCAGTCGCATGAGAAACTCTGAAACAGGAAACCTAGCTGAGTGGTTCTTAGATTCCTAATCCACAGAAGCTATGGGATAATAAGCATGTGCTGTAAACTGCTAAATTTGTGGTCATCTGTTACATAATAGATAATTAATGCACTGACTGAATATATATATAAGAACAAAGTCTACTAAGTGCTGTAATAGGGGCAGTAGGTATAATAAAAGCACATGACAAAAGCAACAAACCAAATTAGGAGGTACAGAGAGGAGCAAGTAGAAAGTAAAGGTTATGAACACTTATTATAAATTTATAGTAACCTGAGTAGTTTGGCACTGTGAAAGAAGAGATACATATAGTCAATGATTCTGAATGGAAAGCCCAGAAATTGAATCATATAACAATTTAGTATTGGTAGAGACAGCATTTCAAACCATCAGGAAAAGAAAGTATTATGTCATAATTGATATTAGGACATCATAACAGGAAAGATTCCTACTCTCACACAATTTCAATGTGCATGCTCAGTTGCTCAGTTGTGTCTGGTTCTTTGTAACCCCATGACTGTAGCCCCCTAGGCTCCTCTGTCCATGGGATTTTTCAGGCAAGAATACTGGAGTGCGTTGCCATTTCCTCCTCCAGGGGATCTTCTCAACCCAGGGATCGAACCGGCGTCTCCTGCATTGCAGGTGGATTCTTTACCCACTGAGTCATCTCTCACACTACACAACAAAATAAATTCTAGGTGAATTAAAGGTTTAAATGGAAAAAATAAAACCATCAAAATTCTAAAAGTAAACAGAAGACATACTACATAAATTGGGGATAGAAATGCTTTTCTAGGCATAATACCTAAAGGCAAAAGCCATAAAGGAAGAGATTAATAGATGTAACTATAAAATTTTAAAGTTTTTGTATACCCAAAATATCATAATTAAATAAACAAGGGTGGGGCTTTCCTGATGGCTCTCAGTAGTAAAGAGTTCGCCTGCCAATGCGGAAGACACAGGTTCAATCCCTGACCTGGGAAGATTCCACACATTGTGGAACAAGTAAGTTTGCGTACCACAGCTACTGCGCCTGTGTTCTAGAGCCTGGGAGCTGCAACTACTGAGCCTACGTGCCATAATTACTGAACTCACACACCACAACTAAAGCGTGAGTGCCCTAGAGCCAAGAGAAGCCACTGCAACGAGAAACCTGCGCACTGCAACTAGAGTAGCTCCACTCTTGAAACTAGAAAAAAGCCTGCACAGCACTGAAGACCCAGCACAGCCTTAATAAATAAATAAATAAAATGAAAGAAATAAATGGAGGAAACATTGCCAACATATATCAGGATGAAAAGGTCAACATCGTAATTTATAAATCACTTTTATAAATTAGAAAGAAAAACCAACAAATGACAAAATATGTAAGTTATAAAAGATCCCTAAATGGGCTAATAAACAGATAAAAACATAACCTCCTTAAGAATCAGAATCAAAAACATAGAAATTAAAGCATAGGTACATTTTTTTCCACCTTTTAAAACACCAAATAAAAAACTGATGCCCAGTGTTGGCAAGTGCACAGGTAAACTATCATTCCCATGTGTTTCTAGAAAACTCCATCTGGTATCATTGTTTAGAATACAAATTAATAAAGCATTAGTGTGTATACCCTCTTACCCAGAGAATCTATTTCTACTAATTTATTCTAAATAACTAGTTGTGAATATAGGCAAGGGTTGTGAATACAGGCAAGGATTATTCTACATATATGTTCATTGTAGAATTGCTTGCAATAGTGAAAATCATTTATATTTAACAATAAATGACTAGACTATGGACTAGCCTGACACTAAAAATGATACTGTAGATGTGTATTTAACAACAGAAAATGTTAGTATATTGTCTTTTAAAACAGGTTAAAGAATAGTAATATACATCATGACCCAATTTGTATTTTTAAAACTTATATAAATAATATAGAAAGATATTTTTAATGTTTACATTTATGTTTAGATTAGAGGTGATTTTTTTCTCTTTTACTTGCTTATACTTTGCAAATTTTCCATACAATACACATTAATACTTCTTTAATCACAACAATAAATGTATTTTAGAAAATGTTGCCTATAATTATTTAGTATACGACTTTTAAAGCCTACAAGATCTCAGAAACATACATTCATTTACTTTAGCTTAATACTTGCAAGATACCTTTTCAATCATGGCTCCCATTGGCTAATGCCAAACAGTCCTTTATTTATATCCAAAGTCCATGATCTTACTATGATATACATACAGTGATTTCTTGTCTCATTCTAGGCCTAATGAAACCCTGGTCTTCAGCACCATATTCACCTATGTTTCATGCATACATATATTTAAACACCCCATTTTAATAATCATCATTTTAACAAAATACAATGGTTGTGAATTATATTTTTTTAGTAATAAACATTTCCCAGAGAAACCACAAATCAATCATATATCCTCACTTTTGACTCCTCTTTCTATTTCACTGTTCAGTTCAGTTCAGTTCAGTCGCTCAGTCGTGTCTGACTCTTTGCGACCTCATGAATCGCAGCACGCCAGGCCTCCCTGTCCATCACCAACTCCCGGAGTTCACTCAGACTCACGTCCATCGAGTCAGTGATGCCATCCAGCCATCTCATCCTCTGTCGTCCCCTTCTCCTCCTGCCCCCAATCCCTCCCAGCATCAGAGTCTTTTCCAATGAGTCAACTCTTCACATGAGGTGGCCAAAGTACTGGAGTTTCAGCTTTAGCATCATTCCTTCCAAAGAAATCCCAGGGCTGATCTCCTTGCAGTCCAAGGGACTCTCACGAGTCTTCTCCAACACCACAGTTCAAAAGCAGCAATTCTTCGGCGCTCAGCCTTCTTCACAGTCCAACTCTCACATCCATACATGACCACAGGAAAAACCATAGCCTTGACTAGACGGACCTTTGATGGCAAAGTAATGTCTCTGCTTTTGAATATGCTGTCTAGGTTGGTCATAACTTTCCTTCCAAGGTGTAAGCGTCTTTTAATTTCATGGCTGCAGTCACCATCTGCAGTGATTTTGGACCATAGTAAATTTAGATTGATACCTACAGTACTAGAGAATATCAGTTACATTATTTTTCTAGAATCTTCCAGTTTGTTAACTGGCAGATATGAGTTCTTTAAGCATAATTTTTGAGAATGGGTTTCTGGGGTCCATATATTTCCTGCATTAGTAGACAAACATGCATGCATATGTGTACCAATTAATTTTTCTGGGAAGATCACATAGCTTTCATCAGCTTCTCAAAAGATATAGTGACTTTAACAAGTTTAAACTCATAATAGTTTATACTACTTAAGATTACTCCTTAATATTTCATAAGTTTAGAAATAAAATCTTTTGTTATTATTCTATTTTGGTAAGAGCAACTTCTTTGATTTTATAATTTGAAAGGCAGCCCATACCCTCTGCCACCAGATGGTATTTAGATTTCTCTTATGTAACTTTCAATTTGTATTATATTCTTTTAAAAAAGGTTTGATGAAGATGTTTTACAACAACTTTAATAGCTTTAATTAAAATAGTCTGAAATACATCCATACAAAGACAGACAACTGAAGGCAGGTATGCAGTTCTAGAAATCACCGTACAAGAATGGAGAAGGCGTTCTATGCATGCACGCCCAGTCGCTTCAGTCATGTTTGCCTTTGTGCAACACCATGGACTGCAGCCCACCAGGCCCCTGTGTCCCTGGGATTCTCCAGGCAAGAACATTGGAGTGGGTTGCCATGGCCTCCTCCAGGAGATCCTCCCAACCTAGGGATCAAACCAGTGTCTCCTGCACTGCAGGCAGATTCTTTACCCACTGAGCCACCTGGGAAGCCCAGAAGACGTTCTACACTATATGGAATTCAAAATTCTTACAGTGAAAGGTAAAAAACAAAAGCATATACTGTATTAATTCTCAAAACTAAAACTGTATAGAAAGCTTTTGCTATCAATTTTAATCTTTTGTTTTGAAATATGGCAAAACCAATACAATATTGTAAAGTTAAAAAATAAAATTAAATTAAAACAAACAAAAAGAAATATTTATAAATTCATGGGAATTTTCAAAAAAATGTATATAGAAGCCTCGTGTACCCTTCACCCAATTTCCTCCAATGGCAATACCTTGCATAGTACAATATCAAAACCAAGCAGCTGACACTGGTATAATCCAGAGCATACTCTACTTTCACTTACATGTATGTGTGTATAATTCTACCACACACACAGGTGCATGTAGCCAGCACTACAATCAACATGCAGAACTACCCCAGCACTACAAGGCTCCCTCTTGCATTGCCACATCCTTCCCCTTTCTGCAACCCTTGATCTTGGCAATCACTTCTCTATTCTCGCTCTCTCTAAAATTTTGTCATTTCAAGGATGTTGTATAGAGTCATACAGTATGTAACTTTTTGAGATTGCCTTCAACTCAGTACAATTCCCTTGAGATCCACTGATGTTGCGTATGTCCATAGTTCATCCCTTTATACTGTTGAGAGGTATATTCTGTAGTGTGGATGTATTAAGTTTGTTGAATCTTTCAACTTCTCAAGGACACCTGGGTTGTTTCTAGTTTGGGTCTATTATGAATAAAGTTACTAAGGACACCTGTGTACAGGTTTTTGTGTAAACTAAAGTTTTCATATCTCTGGGATAAATGTCTAGGAGTGGAATTTCTGTTTAGCTTTTTTTTTTTTAAGGATTTCTAACTTATCCTCTATCTAACTTCTAACTTCTCCTCAACTATCTTCTAACATGGCTGTACAATTTTACATTCCCAAAAACAATGCTATGAGTGATCCATTTTCTCTGTATGCTTGCCAGATTCAGTGTTATATTTTTAAATTGAAGTATATTTGATTTGTAACTGTATTACTTTCAGAATGGTGATTTGATATTTTTGCAGATAATACTCCATTGTAAGTTATTACAAGATAATGGCTAATAAGATAATTCCCTGTGCTATAAGATAATTCCCTGTGCTATACAATGTTTTTCTAGGACTTTTATAGTTTCAGGTCTTACATTTAGGTCTTTAAACCATTTTGAGTTTACTTTTGTACACAGTGTGAGAGAATGCTCTAATATCTTATTTTACATGTAGTTGTCCAGTTTTCCCAGTAACAACTTGTTAAAGAGACAATCTTTTCTCCATTGTATATAGTTGCCTCCTCTGTCATAGGTTAACTGATCATAGGTGTGTGGGTTTATTTCTGGGCTCTTTATTCTGTTACATTGATCTGTGTCTGTTTTTGTGCCAGTAGCATGCTGCTTTCATTACTGTAGCTTTGTAGGATTGTCTGAAGTCTAGGAGGGTTATACTCCAGCTTTGCTCTTTTTTTCTCAAGATTGCTTCAGCAATTCAAAGTCTTTTATGGTTCAATATGAATTTTAGGATTATTTGTTCTAGTTCTGTGAAAAATGTTCTGGGTATTTTGATAAGGATTGCATTAAATCTGTAGATTGCTTTGGGCAGTATGGCTAGTTTAACAATATTAATTCTTCAAATCTAAGAGCACTTTGTCCATCTTTGTATCATCTTCAACTTTCATCATCAATGTTTTAGTTTTCAGAGTATAGGTATTTCACCTCCTTAGCTAGGTTTATTCCTAGTTATTTTATTTTTTGATGTCATTATAAATGCTATTGCTTTCTTATTCTCTGAAATTCCATTATTAGCATATAGAAATATAACAGATTTCTGTCTATTAATTTTGTACCCTGCAACCTTGCTGAATTCATTTATTATTTCTAATAATTTTGGGGTGGAGACTTTTGGGTTTTCTCTATAAAGTATCATGTTATCTGCAAGAAGTGACAGTTTTACTTCCTCCCTTCCAATTTGGATACCTTCTACTTCTTTTTCTTTTCTGCAGTGGCTAAGACTTCCAATATTATGTTAAACAGAAGTGGAAAGAGTGGGCAGGCATTCTTGTTTTGTTCTTGAATTTAGTGGGAAGGGTTTTACCACTGAGTATGATTTGGGCTGTGGGTTTGTCATAAACGGTCTTTATTATGCTGAGATAAGTTCCCTCTACACCCACTTGGATGACAGCTTTTAATCCTGAGTAGATACGGAATTTTATCAAATGTTTTTTCTGTGTCTATTGTGATGATCATGTAATTCTGAGCCTTCCGTTTGTTAATGTGGTGTATCACATTGATCTGCAAATGTTGAGCCATCCCTATGACTCTGGAATAAATCCAACTTGATCATGGTATATGACCCTTTTTATATAGTCAGATTTGGTTTGCTAATATTTTGTTGTAGATTTTTGCATCTATATTCATCAAAGATATTGGTCTGTGATTTTCTTTCTCTCTGGCATCTGTCTGGTTTGGGTATTGAGATAATGGTAGCCCAAGGAATGAATGTGGGAGTGATCCCTCCTATTCAATTTTTTGGAATAGCTTGAGTAGAACAGATATTAGTTCTTATTTGGTAGGACTCCCCTGTGAAGCCATCTAGTCCTGGACTTTACTTCTAGCTTTTCTATTACAAATTCAATTTCACTTCTAGTAACCAGCCTGTTCAAACTGTCTTTTCTGCTTGTTTGTTTCAGTCTTGGCTGTTTGTATGTTTCTAGAAATTTGTCCATCTCTTCTGGTTTAGTTGCTAAGTGGCATCTGACTTTTGTGACCCCATGGACTGTAGCCTGCCAGGCTGCTCTGTCCATGGGATTCTCCAGGCAAGAATACCAGAGTGGGCTGCCATTTCCTTCTCCAGGGGATCTTCCCAACCCAGGAATTGAACCCAGGTCTCCTGCACTGCAGGATGATTCTTTATTACTCAGCTATGGACTTTCCTCATAAGGGAAGTCCATCTCTTCTGGATTGTCCAATTCATGGGCACATAACTGTTCATAATATTCTCTATGATTGTTTTGTATCTCTGCAGTATCAGTTGTTATTTCTCCTCTTCAATTCTTACTTGGGTCCTCTGTTCTTCTTGGTGAGCCTGGCTAAAAGTTTATCAATTTTTAAATCTTTTTTAAAAACCAGCTCTTGGTCTCATTGATCTTTTCTATTGTTTTTATGATCTCTATTTTATTTCCTCTCTGATCTTTATTATTTCATTTTTCTGCTGACTTTGGACTTTGTTTGCTCTTCTTTTTCTAATTCTTTTAGGCAATAGGTTAGGTTTTTGAGGTTTTCTTTGTTTCTTGTGAGAAGTTTCAGTTCAGTTCAGTCATTCAGTCAGGTCCAACTCTTTGTGAACCCATGGACTGCAGCATGCCAGTCTTCCCTGTCCATCACCAACTCCCAGAGTTTACTCAAACTCATGTCCATTGAGTTGGTGATATATCAATATAGACATCAAGTCTATATCACTATAAACTTCCCTCTCAGAACAGTTTTTGACACATTCCAACTTTGGAAAGTTATATGTCCATTTTCATTTGTCTCGAGATATTTTCTGATTTCCTCTGATTTCACTGTTGACCATTTTTTTTTAGTAGCATGCTGTTTACTCGCCACTGTTTGTTCTTTTCCCATTTTTCTTTCTGTAGTTGATTTCTAGTTTCATACCACTGTGCTCAGAAAAAATGCTTGATATAAATTCTTCCTCTTAAATTTGCTGAAGTTTGTTTTATGACCTAGTATATGATCTATCCTGGAGAATGTCCTATGTGCACTTGAAAAGAATGTGCATTCTGCTGCTTTTGGATTAATGTCCTATAGATATCTATTAAATGAAAAGATGCTTGCCCTTCGGAAGGAAAACTACAACAAACCTAGATGGCATATTAAAAAGGAGAGATATCACTTTGCCAACAAAGGTCCACATAGTCAAAGCTATGGTTTTTCCAGTTGTTGTGTATGTGAGATTGGACCATAAAGAAGGCTAAGCGCTGAAGAATCGATGGTTTCAAATTGTGGTGCTGGAGAAAACTCTTGAGAGTCCCTTGGAGAGCAAGGAGATCAAACCAGTCTATCATAAAGAAAATCAACCCTGAATATTCATTGGCAGGCCTGTTGTTGTAGTTGAAGATCCAATACTTTGGCCACCTGATGTAAACAGCTGACTCACTGGAAAAGACCCTGATGCTGCAAAAGACTAAAGGCAAAAGGAGAAAAGGGCAGCAGAGGATGAGATGGTTAGATAGCATCACTAACTCAATAGACATGAATCTGAGCAAACTCTGGGAGACAGTGGAGGAGAGAGAAGCCTGGCATGCTACAGTCCATGGGATTGCAAAAAGGTGGACAGAACTTAGCAACTGAACAACAAGCTATCTATTAGGTTCATTTGGTCTGCTGTGTTAAGACCTCTGTTACCTTACTGATTTTGTCTGGATGACCTGTCCACTGATGTCAATGGGTATTAAGGTCCCCTATTATTACTGTATCACTATTTTTTATTTCAGCCATTCTGATAGGTGTGTCTCAATATAGGTTTTTTTTGACACATTATCTTATTACTATCTTATTATCTCATCTGCAATTAACAGCCTGTTCACACACAATCCAAGAACACTCAAATAATAAAGCAAATATAATCATATATTAAAGATTGGTCTTCAAACATCATAGCCAATGATGTCACAGTTGCCTACAATCTCACCAACATAAAACCACATCCACATCTCAGTGGTCATCACACCATTCAGTAGAGTTTCCTTAACTGGGAGCTGTTTGAAGCTACTTGTTTGAGCACTATTGATATTTTTTCCCCAGCTCTGAATAACTGTAAGGATCTCAGCAGAGTTGGAGGAACCAGATCAACATTGGCATAGTGCCAAAAGGTGGCCAATCGAGGCTTTGAGTAAGCCACAGCAGTGCTGGGATCTTCTCTATGAGGTTATGGACAAACTGGGTCATGGTTCTAGGATGGAAAGCCCATGACCCCAGCTGGCCAGCTGAATCTCAATGCAGCTTTAATTTACACTTCCCTAATAGCTAATGAAGCTGAACATATTTTTATGTGTTTTTATATTTAAAGTAATTACTGTTATATTAGGGCTTATGCCTGTACTTCTGAAATTTCAAACCATTTTAGATTATTTCTGTTCTGTTGAGACAACTTCCTTTAGTCCCTCTTTAGGAGTAAGTCAGCTAATGACAAATTCTCCTAGTTTTATTTCATCTGAGAATATCTTCTTCATTTCCTTTTCATTTCTGGAGGATTTAGAATTTTGATTGACAGGTTTTTTTCCTTCACCACTAAAAATGTGCCATTTCTTTCCTTCATGATTTCTCCATGACTGTGAATAAAAAACCACTGTCACAAAAACTGGTATTCACCTATGGGTGATGTATCATTTCTCTCTGGCTATTTATAAGATATTTTCTTTGTCTTTAGTTTTCGTTAAGTTTAATTATTGGTGTGGGATTCTTTGAATTCATCCTCTCTGGGATTTCCTAAGCATCCTGAACCTGCAGATTTATGTCCTTAGCCAAATTTGAGAAGTTTCAGCTATTATGCCTTCAAATACACCTTCAATCTCACTCTTTGTTTTGAGGATCAAATACTAGATCTCTTCTTATTCTCCCTACAGGTCCCTAAGACTCTGCTAGATTGTTTTTTTCCCCCCACAGAACTCTCAGTCTCAACTAGTTATTTTGTTTTCTTTTGTTTAAGTCTATTTACTCTGTTGTCCAGACTGGGTAATTTCTACTGTTCTAGCTTCAAGTTCTTTGATTCTGTTCTCTGTCATATTTATTCTGCCATTGACCTCATATACTGCATTTTTATTTTGGTCATTCCATTTGGTTCTTTTTTTCCCCTCTTTTTTATTTTTAAATTATGAAAGTATGATAACACATTTACAGGAGACTTGGAAAATACAGAACAAAGTTATATATAATTCCACTATATATTACGATTATTTTTAAGTAGATAAATTAAGATTTTTAGTTGGAGTTTCAATATCAAACTCTCAAAAATTAATAGAAGGAATATGCAGAAAAGTAGGGGCTTCCCTTGTGGCTCCATGGTAAAAGAATCTGCCTGCCAAAGCAAAAGACACAGATTTCCTTCTCTGTTCTGGGAAGATTCCACATGCCGTGGAACAACTAAGCCCATGTGCCACAACTACTGAATCTGTGCTCTAGTGCCCATGAGCAGCAACTACTGAGTCCATGTACTGCAACTAAGGAAGCCTGTAAGTCCTAGAGCCCATGCTCCACAACAAGAGAAGTTTCTACAATGAAAAGCCCGCAAACCACAACTAGAGAGTAGCCCCTGTTCTCTGCAGCTAGAGAAAAAGCCTGCACAGCAATGAAGACCCTGCACAGCCAAAAACAAACAAACAAATAAAATTATTTTTTAAAATATACAGAAAAGTAAGATACAGTAGACTTGAAAAGCACCATGAATATTTGGTTCTTTTTTGTATGTTCTCTTTCTTTGGTGACTTTTCTATTTTTTTTTCCAGAAAGATTTGCAATTGCAAATTAAAGCATTTTTACAACCGCTGCTTTAAAATCATTGTCAGATAATTCCATCATCTGATTCAAGATAATGTTCATGTCTGTTGATTGTTTTTTTCTCATTCAAGTTGTCATTTCCCTGGTTCTTTGTATAATGATTGATTTTTTTCATTGTAACCTGGATATCTGAACACATATTAGGAGACTCTGGATCCTATTTAAATGTCTGATTTTAGCAGGTAGTTATTCTGTTTAGGTTCATCATATACCTCCTGGCCCAATTTTGTAGGCTGTGGTTCCAATAATAATTTAGTTTTCAGAGCCCTTATGGTACTATTCTGGTCTGGTACACTCACCTGTTGCTGATGGAGCTCCTGTTTACTGCTGGAGCTCCTGTTTGATTTCTGTAGGTGCTGCCCATAGCAGCGGAATACACTTCTCTAGGCCTAGTGCTGCTAGGTGGGAGGGTGGGAAAATGATATGCAGCAGGTCAGACAGCACTAACTTGGGCCCTCTGTAAGGGCTGCTTGGTGTGGCAAGGTCCTCTACTCAATCACTGCTGGTGCTACCTGCAGGAATGGAAGGCTTTTATCTAGGCCACACAGTGCCACTAGATGAGAAGTAGGATACCAGACCATGGGGTAGAGAGTGCTCCTCTGGGCCCACAATCCAGGATGCCTGGTTTTGCTGTCATCTTATAAATTCAATTCAAAATCTTGAAATTTAGGCCTAGAACCAGCAGAGACAATGGTACCTCAGTCACCAAAGTCACCAACTGTGCTTTGGGTCAAGATTCAAGTCAATTTTCTAGACTTTATAACAAAATTTATAATAACTAATCATAAACACATTAAATATGTACCATTATGAAAAATATTTAAAGGTTGCTTTATTAAAAATAGTAAAATATAAAAAACTAGTACCCTTTTGCCTACTTAAAAATATTCTTTCTTTCTAAATATTCTAGTGTGGGGGAGAGCACTTAGGGCGAGGGGAACTATCTTTTATACAAAATGGAATCTTTGAGCATTGATTTAAAGGAAAATGATACAAAAAAATTTGTTTTGTATAGGTACAAATAAGATGGAAGAATGTGACACTGACTCATCTACACCAGGAGATGGCAAGCTTTTGATGTGACCGGTCTAACAGTATATATTTTAGGCTTTGCAGGCCATACTGTCTATGCACAACTACTCAACTCTGCAGTTGTATAAAAGCAACCACAGAGAATATATAAACAAAGGAATGTAGCTGTGTTCCAATAAAATTTTATTTATAAAAACAGTCAATGGGCCAGATTTGGTCCATATATTGTAGTTTGCTCACCTGAATTACCTCATGAAACCACAAAATTCAGAGCCAGAAAAGAACTTTGAGATCACCGAGTTAACATTTTTATTGGGCAAATGAGGATACCACAGCCCCAGCAGATGAAATAATTTCAGTTATTTCACCTGGCCAATGAATGGCAGCATCCAAACAAAAACTTTAAGGATGTGGTATTATTTCCAGTTCAGTATTGTGATGCATGGATGTGTAATGTTACTGTATTATGGATATGATTATTGGAACACAGTAGAGCATACAAATCAATGAGATTTTATTTAAAACTTACAAAATTAATTGGAAGAAAGATCTTCAGCCAAACTAAGTTATGCTGAAGTAGTATCTCAGAACAATTTGTGAGATCTTCTAAAGTGAACGTTACAAGCAGAGACTACTAATGACGCACAACAAATACAAAATGGAGATATTCAGAAAATGATGTTTAGGCAGCCAGGAAAAGTGGAGTAACTAGTAATGATGCATTTCTCTACTCATCTCTGTGTACATTACACAAAACAAAGTATTTCCTTCTTCACCTGAACATGCATGTTTAAGACTTATTATCCTAGGTTCACCACCCTTCTCCATTTAGCTAGACAAAGCCCAAATACCTGTTGTTGGTAGACATGGTCACATGACTCTGCACTGGAACATCTTTGAATACTTCATTTCCAATAGCTGTTTGTAATGTGTAAGGCAGCACTTCAGCATCAGATTTAACTCCAAGAGAGATTCCTTTGTTTCTTAATAGTGTTGAATTAGGTTTTTTGCTGACAGAAAAATCTGAAGAAAATCCTGGTTGTCTGAGGGTTGCTTTTGGTTTTCCTATGAAGTTAGGCATACATAATGGAATCAATTAGCTTTCCAAAACCCTGATTTCATAATGTCACTCCCTTGCCCAGATGTTTTCTGTTGGTCTCTATGCTCAGAACAGTTTGTAAGAATATGAGGAGGTGGCCATTAGAGGGTCGGTCAGCAGGGGAAGAGCAGATTGGTGTGTATTTAGCAGATGAGCTTCTCAAAATGTGGCTTCATCTGCTAGGCAAGCTTGTTACTTTTCCTCCACTCACCAACTAATTTGGTGGCAGTCACCTCACATTCTTACAAATGCAGCACACTCAGCGGTATCTTAGTCCTCCCATTGCTTCTCCACCAATTTGAATTCTTCCAATGGTTAGGGGTCTGGTTCAAGTCTCCCCCTTGCCATGAAGCTCTCCACTGCCATTCTCACAAGGATTGCGCTTTTGCCTAAAATGCTCATTGTGGTATTCAGCATCTACTCTTTTATACTATCATTAAACTATTTCTTGAGAATTTAATTTTAGAAATGATTATTTTATAAGCTCCTTGAGATAAATGATCAGTAAATACAGGCTGAGTTGCCTATATCTTTATGTACTATATAATTCATGTTTTTCTGAAAATAGAGGATTTATAGTAAAAGATATGATTTCCTAAGTAAGACATTAACTCAGTTGGTTTATCCAACATTCTACATGAGGCTTTCCCCTCAAATAAAGAGTAAAACCACAATTTGCCATAGGAAGTTATGCTGAGTTACTTCACTTAATAAGTCATGCTTATCATGTTCACTTAAATTCAAATGGAAGTACTAGCTTCAGGATTTTTCCCTTGACATATGAATGTTAACCAACATACGTGTTTATCATAAATACAAGCAATATTTTCATATGACGATGTATTCATAAACAGGCTTTACAATTTTGGCATGTGAAAAGATCTTACCTTCTAGAAAAAATGGCATGGTTTTCTTTACTCTCATCTGACAATTAACTTGCCGACCAGTTTTCCTTTTAGAACTCCTCTGTCGAGCCACAAGCTGAGCAATTCTTGCAGTTTCTGTGCAGGCCATGGCATAGCAGGTTATCTAATTATGAGAGGTAAGGGAGAGGGGAAATATTTCTCAGATTCACTGGTAACCAGAGGCTGACTTTTCAAAGTGTATCTTTGTGAGTTTACATGTCCCAAATCAAGCTGTATGCAAATATTCATGTCTCTTTCTTTCATAATGTTAGAGCTAAATTATATTTTCTGCAAGAGAAACCAAGCATAGTCCAGCACACTGAATAATCATTTTTCCTTAAACTGAAAAGTTCACTTATTTCTTAAACATGTTTTTATTAAGCATCAAAAATGTGCTAGGTATATAGGCTTAACAAATGAACCAAAAGAAACCTGTGATTTGTATATATTATCTCATATACTCTGTGAGATTTATGTTATTCCCATTTTATACATGGGAAAACAGGATCAGGAAAGTTAAGCAAACTTCTCAAGCCATGCAGCGAGGCTATCTCTCTGAATTCAAAGTACATACTTGTAACTGCTATTTGTACTACCTCCAAGACACCACTAAATTCTAGTCTTGCCAATGAAATGGATTACCTGAGTGACTTAGGGCAAATCAGTTTACTTCAAAAACCCCAGTACTATCAGTTACAAAACACGGAATAGCTTAGATCTGAGGTTTTCAAACTGTTCAGTGGAGTCATAGGATTCCATGAAGGTGCCTCAGGGGTGTGAGGGCAAGACAGGGCAAGCAAAGGCCCTGGAGCCTCTGGCATCTACTTAAAATACAGTAGCTCAGCTTTTTATATTAAAAAAAGAGATAGGATATACAGGATATTTGAAAAAGGATTTGAAAACAGAATGTAGACTGCTAAGGTTAGATGATCTCTAGAGCCCCATCTAGTGGGGCTTTAATTTTAAATTGAAATTACGACAGGAAAGCAATGAGGCTTTACACCACAGCCAAAACATGCTCGTAATCTTTGGTCCAGTATTTCTATTCCTGAAAATATAAGAATACAATTCAAAAGAAGAAAAATTACCTACCCAAATATGTGCATTAGGGGTTATTTTAATAGTCAAAACCTGGAAACATTAAAAATGTCCCAAAAAGAAGAATAAAGAGTTGAGTAATTTATAGCACAGTAACTACATGAAACACTATTAAATTACTAATTCATTCAGACATTTGATCATTTATACATTCAACACATATTTATTAAGCACCAAAAGTCAGGGCCAACAAAATAAAACAAAACAAAAAACCAATCCCTTATCCATAAGAAACTTATGAAGGAAAGAGAGGCAAAGAGACTAAACAGAAAACATTATGTCAAGCATTGTACTGAATGTATTATAAGAGGCCAAGCAGACAGAAAGGAGGGCTTAAATCTTTCTGGGAGAACCAGGGACATTGAAGAAAGTTTTACTATTAATGTAATATTTGATTAATTTATACCTTTTCCTTATATAAACTGTATTACAGATTAGGTAAACCTTTGCTGTGTGCTGTGCTGTGTTTGGTCGCTTCAGTCATGTCCAACTCTTTGTGACTCCATGGGCTGTAGCCTCCCAAGCTCCTCGGTCCATGGGATTCTCCAGGAAACAATACTAGGGTGGGTTGCTGTGCCTTCCTCCAGGGGATTCCCCCCAACCCAGGGATTGAATCCAGGTCTCCTGCATTGCAGGTGGATTCTTTACTGTCTGAGCCACCAAGGAAGGCTGCTCTCCTAACCCCGGGCCCCTTTTCTCCTCTACCCAATGCCTCTCTGACCCACCCGCTCACCAGAGGAACAACTATTCTAATTTTTTGTGAGAAATACCCCAGACCTGTCCTACATATTTACATATGAAACATACCCCCAAAATATACTGATTTTGGTGGGGTGGACACCTTTCTGTCTTGGGTGGTAGTTTGTCCAATCTTTCATACTGTATATTGGGCAGACAACAAGAAGCAAAACTACTGAGTCATAGGGGATATGTAATTAAAAAATTTACTTGCTACCACTCAATTGCCCATGTTACATATAAAACATGATTCCAGAGGAACTAGAAGATTTAAAATTGTAGGATAATCACTATTACTAAAGTAAAGGTGAGAACAGGCTAGAGACAGAAGGGGCTAAAGACAGGGAGAACAGTAGGGAAAGCCCTGTAATAACCAAAAGTGCTGAACGATCAAGTAGAGGCTTGACTAGGATCAAGACAGTAGGAACAGATAGGGGTCAGGTCAGATGATCAGAGTTTTAAAGTATCTATTGAATTCAGTAATCAGGAGGTCACTAGTAACCTAGGCCAAACAGCTGTGGCAGGCCTATAATGAGTGGTATGATATTTAGGCAGTTAAGGTCTCTAATACAGTTATTTTGTGTGGACACTGAGACTGAGTAAACTTGAAATTTTTTAACTTAATATGGTTAAAATCCTATTTTTATAACAAAGAATTTGAGGGTAAAACAAAAGATATGAGAATCTAGGCTGTGCTTTGGATGCAATTCTCTATCACTACTAACCTTGGCTTCCCTGATAGCTCAGTTGGTAAAGAATTCGCCTGCAATGCAGGAGGTCCCGGTTCAATTTCTGGGTTGGGAAGATCTGCTGGAGAAGGGATAGGCTACCCACTCCAGTATTCTGGCCTGGAGAATTCTATGGACTGTATAGTCCATGGGGATCGCAAAGAGTTGGACACAAGTCTTTCACTTCACTTCACTTCTTCACTAATCTTGGCTAGTGCTTTTCACTTTGACTTCCATCCTATGAGACTGGAAGTACCAGACAGGCAATTAAGAATTGGCTTGCCTCTTTTGAAACACAGTTACCTTCTTACCTCTCCAGACCTACTAGTCTCTATCCTGACAACTGCTGGCACACTTCTCAGATAGGCTTCTAGTGTAGGATAGCCCAATTGCTTGAAAGGGATCCAGTCTCCAGTTAGGGATCTGTACTCTCCTTGGAGCCGGGATAATGCTATTCCATTCTTATGAGACTGCAGAACAGCCCGTAGCATTTTTGAAACCAGATCTGCTTCCAGCATCTTCACCTATGAGAACATGGTAAAAGGTTACTATAATGATGCATTAGGCTGTGAATTCAAATATATTTTCAGAGTTTTCACTTGTTTGTATATTTCATAAACTGCTACTGAATACTTTATGTGCTATTACAATACAGGGAAATAACTGTTATGGTAGAGAAAAGCATGGAATACTATGAGAAAACAAGGGAAGTCAGAAAGGCATAAAGACTAGCCTGGGGAAAGGAAGATATCAGGGAATGTCTCCCAGATGAGAGGAGGTCTGATGGAGTTCTAAAGGACAAGGTGCAATCAGCCAGGCAAGGAAGAAAAGGATGTGTGGAGGTTGGGGTCAGGGATGGGGAAAGGTATCACCCCCAAGTAGAGGGAAGAGAAAATTTAAAAGGCACAGAGGTGAGAGAAGTACATGGTTGGTTCTGAGAACTCTAGGCAGTTGAGTGGTGGGACATGAATGAATAAAGACTCTAAGCTAAGGATTGAAAGATGGAAATGCGAGAAGTGAGAAGAGGCAGACCCAGAAGAGACTACTTACTATATTATGCTAGTATGTTTGCATTTTTGCCAAAATTAACGTGAGACCCTTGGAGGGATTTTAAATAGCAGAATAAAACGATCAACTCTGCATTTTAAGATCACTCTTTAGTATCAAGGAAAATAAACTAGAAGGAGAAAGATATATGAGTTGTAAGAATTGAAGATATGGAAGATCTGAAAATAGGGCCTTGGAATGCTGATACAAAAAATCAGTATCAGAGCTAATCAGGAAGTGGGATTAACAGGAATTGATTAACTGAATTATAAGGGAAGCCTCCAAATTTCTAGCTTAGAAGCATGGTGGATAGTAATGGGAAGAGACAAGTCTGCAGGAGAGGAAGGGAGTGAAATCATTTTGGACATATAGAAGTTGGGATGCCTTTAGGGCAGCCATGTAGTTATATCCACTAGGAACTCAGGTTACAAGTCTGAGCTGCTTATAGATTTGTTGGTCTTCAGCATATATGTGGTATTTGGTGTTCAAGGAGTCAAAAATAAGGTTAAGGATGGACTCCTGTGGAAGGCTGTCATTTAAGAGATGGGCAGAGAAGGAAGTATCCATAAAAGGCCTTGAGAGGGGGCAGTCCCAAGATGGCAGAGGAAGAGGATGGGGAGACTACTTTCTCCCCCACAAATTCATCAAAACATCACCTGAATGCTGAGCAACTTCTACAAAACAAGTTCTGAACGCTGGTGGAGGACACGAGGCACCCAGAAAGGCAGCCCATTCTCTTTGAAAGGAGGTAGGACAAAATATAAAAGATAAAAAGAGAGACAAAAGAGTTAGGGACCGAGACCTGTCCTGGGGAGCGAGTCGTGAAGGAGAGAAGTTTCCAAACAGCAGGAAACCAGCAGGTCTGTGGGGAGTTTTGGAATCTCAGAGGGTAACAAAACTGGGAGGGAAAAAAAAAAAAAAAAAAAACCCACAGAATACATACCTAACCATAACTCCCAGTGGAGAAGTAGCCCAGATGCTCATGTCTGTGCTGGACAGGGAGGCATGGGCTGCATGCTTAGGGTAAAGACGGCCTGAATGCCCTGAGGACAATCTGAAGGAGCTAACCTGAGATAGCAACTCAAACTGTGGGACAGCCAGAGAGAGAGATAAAAACAGAACTTTCCCATGAAAGGCTCTAACCTAAGCCGCAGCTTGGCCTGCTCACAGAACAAAGGATTGAGCCAACACCAAAGGAGAGCTAGCCGGCTGCGTACAGGCCCCATCCCACCACCAGAGGCAGAGAGGCAGGTGTGTGACAGCCAGAGCTGGAAGACAAGGGACAATCTCGGCCCTAGAGACCAGCATCCTCCACCGAACTGTGAGCAGGCTTCCAGCTGCTAACCACATCTTCCTGGGATCCTAAACAGTTGACATCTGCAAGGAGAGTTGCAGCCTGAGATCGGCTCCCCAGAGGAGACACATAGCACACCTGAGACAATGTTCTCGCGGCTCACCTGGGAAACTGAGCAGCCAACCGAGCGGCCAGGACCAGGGTGGTGATTAAGACACACGGCCCACCTAGGACAGTGCACTCGCCAAGCACCAGGTCACCTGAGCTGCTCGGACCTGGAAAGGGCACAAAACGCACGCCCAACCAAGTCTGTGCCCTTGCGGAGTACCCGAGAACCCGAACCTGAGCAGCTTACACCTGGGAAGTGCACGAAATGCAGGGCCCGCTTTGGACAGTACCCTGCAGAGCAACCTGGGACCTGAGCAGTGTAGACCCAGAAAGCACACGCCGCCCTGAGCTGGGGCAAACCCAGTGTGGTCCATACACTGCGGGCACTCACCACACACACCACTGATATCTGTTTGCAGTGTTCCTCCCTTCCCACAACACAACTGAACAAGTGAGCCTAAGTAAGTGACCACCTTCACCCCCTTGTGTCAGGGGGGAAATGAGACACTGAAGAGACCTGCAAGCAGAGGAAGCCAAAATAAACGAAGAAGATGGAAAAGCTCTCGGAGTGACAGGTGCAACAGATTAAAACCCTGTAGTTAACACTGACTAAGCACTGGAAGAGGCCTATAGATCTTGAGAAGAAGTACAAGCTGGAACAAGGAACTGTCTGAAACTGAACTGACCCCACACTGCCCACAACAGCTCCAGAGAAATTCCTAGATATATTTTTACTATTATCATTTTTTAATATTTTTAAGTTCTTTATTACTCCTTTTATTTTCATTTTTATAACCTACTATTACCTTGCAAAAAAAAAGACCCTGTTTTTAAAACAAATTTCATATATATTTTTTATAATTTTTGATTTTGTTTTGTATTTCTAATATTGTATTTTTGAGAGTCTAACCTCTACTCTAGATTTTTAAACTTTGCTTTTTTGTATTTGTTATCAATTTTGTACCTTTAAGAATCTAATGTTCAGTATCTATTTTCACTTAGGGGTGTGATTACTCACTAGATTACTCTTTCCCCTTTTGACTCTCCATTTTCTTCCCCAGGACACCTCTATCTCCTCCCTCCTCTCTGGGTGTACCAGGCTGTGGAGAACACGGAGGGAAATGATTACTGACTAGATTGGTCTCTCCCCTTCTGACTCTCCCTCTTCTCCTCCTGGTTACGCTACCTCTCTCCTCCCTCGTCTCTTCTCCATGAAACTCTGTGAACCTCTTTGGGTGTCCCTTACTGTGGAGAATTTTTTCACCGTTAACCTAGATGTTTTCTCATCTGTGCTGTATGGATGGACAAGTCTTGAGGTTCCTGTAAGAGTAAGACCAAAAGCCAGAGGCGGGAGGCTTAAATCCAAAACTTGAGAACACCAGAGAACTCCTCATTCCAGAGAACATTAATAGACAAGAGTTTATCCAAAAGCCTTCCTACCTACACTGAAACCAAGCTCCACCCAAGAGCCAACAAATTCCAGAGCAAGACATACCACGCTAATTCTCCAGCAATGCAGGAACACAAGCCTGAGAGTTAAAATACAGGCTTCCCAAAGCCATGCTAAACCCACAGACACCCAAAAACTCATTACTGGACACTTCATTGCACTCCAGAGAGAAGACATCCAGTTCCACCCACCAGAACACAGGCACAAGCTCCCCCCAACCAGGAAACCTTGACAAGCCGTTAGTCCAACCCCACCCACAGGGAGCAAGCTCCATAATAAAGAGGAACCACAAACTTCCAGCCTACAGATATGCCACCCCAAACACAGCAATTTAAACAAAATGAAAAGGCAGAGAAATGCTCAGTAGGTAAGGGAACATGATAAATGCCCACCAAACCAAACAAAAGAGGAAGAGATAGGGAGTCTACCTGACAAAGAATTCACAATAACGATAGTAAAGATGATCCCAAATCTTGAAAAGAAAATGGAGTTACAGATAAACAGATTAGAGACAAGGACTGAGAAGATGCAAGAAATGTTTAACAAGGACCAGAAGAAATTATTGCCAAATTCAGACTTAAACTGAAGAAAGTAGGGAAAACCACTAGACCATTCAGGTATGACCTGAATCAAATTCCTTATGATTATACAGTGGAATTGAGAAATAGATTTAAGGGACTAGATCTGATAAGAGTGCCTGATGAACTATGGACGGAGGTTCATGACACTGTACAGGAGACAGGGATCAAGACCATCCCCATGGAAAAGAAATGCAACAAAGCAAAATGGCTGTTTGAGGAGGCCTTACAAATAGCTGTGAAAAGAAGAGAAGTGAAAAGCAAAGGAGAAAAGGAAAGATATAAACATCTGAATGCAGAGTTCCAAAGAAGAGCAAGGAGAGATAAGAAAGCCTTCCTCAGCGATCAATGCAAAGAAATAGAGGAAAACAACAGAATGGGAAAGACTAGAGATCTCTTCAAGAAAATTAGAGATACCAAGGCAACATTTCATGCAAAGATGGGCTTGATAAAGGACAGAAATGGTATGGACCTAACAGAAGCAGAAGATATGAAGAAGAGGTGGCAAAAATACACAGAAGAACTGTACAAAAAAGATCTTCATGACCCAGATAATCACGATGGTGTGATCATTCACCTAGAGCCAGACAACCTGGAATGTGAAGTCAAGTGGGCCTTAGAAAGCATCACTACGAACAAAGCTAGTGGAGGTGATGGAATTCCAGCTATGTCAAATCCTGAAAGATGATGCTGTGAAAGCGCTGCACTCAATATGCCAGCAAATTTGGAAAACTCAGCAGTGGCCACAGGACTGGAAAAGGTCAGTTTTCATTCCAATCCCAAAGAAAGGCAATGCCAAAGAATGCTCAAACTACTGCACAATTGCACTCATCTCACATGCTAGTGAAGTAATGCTCAAAATTCTCCAAGCCAGGCTCCAGCAATACATGAACTGTGAACTTCTGGATGTTCAAGCTGGTTTTAGAAAAGGCAGAGGAACCAGAGATCAAATTGCCAACATCTGCTGGATCATGGAAAAAGCAAGAGAGTTCCAGAAAAACATCTCTTTCTGCCTTATTGACTATGCCAAAGCCTTTGACTGTGTGGATCACAATAAACTGGAAAATTCTTCAAGAGATGGGCATACCAGACCACCTGACCTGTCTCTTGAGAAACCTGTATGCAGGTCAGGAAGCAACAGTTAGAACTGGACATGAAACAACAGACTGGTTCCATATAGGAAAAGGAGTATGTCAAGGCTGTATATTGTCACCCTGCTTATTTAACTTATATGCAGAGTACATCATGAGAAACGCTGGGCTGGAAGAAGCACAAGCTGGAATCAAGATTGCTGGGAGAAATATCATTAACCTCAGATATGCAACACCACCCTTATGGCAGAAAGTGAAGAGGAACTAAAGACCCTCTTGATGAAGGTGAAAAAGGAGAGTGAAAAAGTTGGCTTAAAGCTCAACATTCAGAGAACTAAGATCATGGCATCTGGTCCCATCACTTCATGGGAAATAGATGGGGAAACAATGGAAACAGTGACAGACTTTATTTTTGGGGGCTCCAAAATCACTGCAGATGGTGATTGCAGCCATGAAATTAAAAGACGCTTACTCCTTGGAAGGAAAGTTATGACCAACCTAGATAGCATATTGAAAAGCAGATATATTACTTTGCCAACAAAGGTCCGTCTAGTCAAGGCTATGGTTTTTCCAGTGGTCATGTATGGATGTGAGAGCTGGACTGTGAAGAAAGCTGAGTGCCGAAGAATTGATGCTTTTGAACTGTGGTGTTGGAGAAGACTCTTGAGAGTCCCTTGGACTGCAAGGAGATCCAACCAGTCCATCCTAAAGGAGATCAGTCCTGGGTGTTCATTGGAAGGACTGATGCTAAAGCTGAAACTCCAATACTCTGGCCACCTCATGCGAAGAGCTGACTCACTGGAAAAGACTCTGATGCTGGGAGGGATTGGGGGCAGGAGGAGAAGGGGACAACAGAGGATGAGATGGCTGGATGGCATCACCAACTCAATGGACATGAATTGAGTGAACTCTGGGAGTTGGTGATGGACAAAGAGGCATGGCGTGCTGTGATTCATGGGGTCGCAAAGAGTAGGACATGACTGAGCGACTGAACTGAACTGAGAAGAAATAAAAAAGTCAATCAATAATGAATAATGCAATAACTGATCAAAAGTACTCTGGAGGGAACCAACAGGTGAATAACTTAGGTAAAAGATAGGATAAGTGAGGTGGAAGACAGAACGGTGGAAATGAATGAAGCAGAGAGGAAAAAAGAATTAAAAGAAATGCGGACAACCTCAGAGAGCTCTGGGACAATGTTAAATGTCCTAACATTTGAATCATAGGAGTCCCAGAAGAAGAAGACAAAAAGAAAGGGCATGAGGAAATACTTGAGATAACAGCTGAAAACTTCCCTAAAATGGGGAAGGAAATAGCCACCTAAGTCCAAGATACCCAGAGAGTCCCAAACAGTATAAACCCAAGGCAAAATACTCCAAGATACATATTAATCAAATTAATGAAGATCAAACACAAAAAGCAAATATTAAAAGCAGCAAGGGAAAAGCAACAAATAACACACAAGGGGATCTCCATAAGGATAACAGCTGATCTTTCAATAGAAACTCTTCAGGCCAGAAGGGAATGGCAGGACATACTTAAAGTGATGAAAGAGAAAACCTACAACCCAGATTACTATACCCAGCAAGGATCTCATTCAAATATTAAGGAGAAATCAAAAGCTTTACAGACAAGCAAAAGCTGAGAGAATTCTGCACCACCAAACCAGCTCTTCAACAAATGCTAAAGGATCTTCTCTAAACAGGAAACACACAAAAGGTTTATAAACTTGAACCCAAAACAACAAAGTAAGTGGGAACAGGATCATACTTAACAATAATTACCTTAAATGTAAATGGGTTGAATGCCATAACCAGAGGACAAAGGCTTTCTGAATGGATAATAAAACAAGACCCCTATATATGCTGTCTACAAGAGACCCACCTCAAACCAAGGGACACATACAGACTGAAAGTGAAGGGCTGGAAAAAGATATTTCATGCAAATGGGGACCAAAAGAAAGCCGGAGTAGCAATACTCATATCAGATAAAATAGACTTTGAAATAAAGGCCATGAAAAGAGACAAAGAAGGACACTACATAATGATCAAAGGATCAATACAAGAAGAAGATATAACAATTATAAATATACATGCACCCAACATAGGAGCAACACAACATGTAAGGCAAATACTGACAAGTATGAAAGAGGAAATTAACAGAAACACAATAATAGTGGGAGACTTTAATACCCTACTCACACCTATGGATAGATCAACCAAACAGAAAATAAGCAAGGAAACACAAACTTTAAATGATACAATGGACCAGTTAGACCTAATTGATATCTACAGGACATTTCACCCCAAAACAATGAATTTCACCTTTTTCTCAGGTGCACACAGAACATTCTCCAGGATAGATCACATCCTGGGCCATAACTCTAGCCTTGGTAAATTCAAAAAAACTAAAATAATTTCAAGCATCTTTTCTGATCACAATGTGGTAAGATTAGATATCAACTACAGGAAAAAAAGCTATTAAAAATACAAACACATGGAGGCTAAACAGCACACTTCTGAATAAGCAACAAATCACAGAATAAAAAAAGAAATCAAAACATGCATAGAAACAAATGAAAATGAAAACACAACAATACAAAACCTATGGGATTCAGTAAAAGCAGTGCTAAGGGGAAGGTTCATAGCAATATAAGCTTACCTCAAGAATAAGAGAAAAATCAAATAAATAACCTAACTTTATACATAAAGCAACTAGAAAAAGAAGAAATGAAGAACCCCAGGGTTAGTAGAAGGAAAGAAATGATAAAAATTAGGGCAGAAATAAATGAAGAAGAAACAAAGGAAACTACAGCAAAAATCAACAAAACTAAAAGCTGGTTCTTTGAGAAGATAAATAAAATAGACAAACTACTAGCCAGACTCATCAAGAAACAAAGGGAGAAGAATCAAATCAACAAAATTTGAAATGAAAATGCAGAAATCACAACAGACAACATAGAAATACAAAGGATTATAAGAGACTACTATCAGCAACTATATGATAATAAAATGGACAACTTGGAAGAAACAGACAAATTGTTAGAAAAGCATAATCTTCCAAAACTGAACCAGGAAGAAATGGAAAATCTTAACAGACCTATCACAAGCACGGAAACCAAAACTGTAATCAAAAATATTCCAACAAACAAAAGCCCAGGACCAGATGGCTTCACAGGTGAATTCCACCAAAAATTTAGAGAAGAGCTAACAAGTATCCTACTCAAACTCTTCCAGAAAATTGCAGAGGAAGGTAAACCGCAAAACTCATTCTATGAGGCCACCATCACCTTAATACCAAAACCAGACAAAGATGCCACATAAAAAGAAAACTACAGGCCAACACCACTGATGAACACAGATGCAAAAATCCTCAACAAAATTCTAGCAAACAGAATCCAACAACATTTTAAAAAGATCATACATCATGACCAAGTGGGCTTTATACCAGGGATGCAAGGATTCTTCAATATTCACAAGTCAATCAATGCGATACACCACATTAACAAATTAAAAGATAAAAACCATATGATTATCTAAATAGATGCAGAGAAAGCCTTTGACAAAATTCAATATCCATTTATGATAAAAAAAAAACCCTCTAGAAAGCAGACATAAAAGGAACATACATCAACATAATAAAAGCCATATATGATAAACCCACAGCAAACATTATCCTCAATGGTGAAAAATTGAAAGCATTTCCGCTAAAGTCAGGAACAAGACAAGAGTGCCCACTCTCACCACTACTATTCAACACACTTTGAATAGTAGTTTGGAAGTTCTGGCCACAGCAATCAGAGCAGAAAAAGAAATAAAAGGAATCCAGATTGGAAAAGAAGAAGTAAAACTCTCACTGTTTGCAGATGACATAATCCTCTACATAGAAAACCCTAAAGACTCCACCAGAAAATTACTAGAGCTAATCAATGAATAAAGTTGCAGGATATAAAATTAACATACAGAAATCCCTTGCATTCCTATACACTAACCATGAGAAAACAGAAAGAGATATTAAGGAAACAATTCCATTCACTGTTGTGACGAAAAGAATAAAATACCTAGGAATAAATCTACCTAAAGAAACAAAAGACCTATATATAGAAAACTAAAAAACACTGATGAAAGAAATAAAAAATGACACAAATAGATGGAGAAATATACCATGTTCATGGATCAGAATAATCAATATAGTGAAAATGAGTATACTACCCAAAGCAATCTATAGATTCAATGCAATCCCAATCAAGCTACCAATGGTGTTTTTCAGAGAACTAGAACAAATAATTTCAAAATTTGTATGGAAATACAAAAAACCTCAAATAGCCAAAGCAATCTTGAGAAAGAAGAATGGAACTGGAGGAATCAACCTACCTGACTTCAGACTATACTACAAAACTACAGTCATCAAGACAGTATGGTAGTGGCACAAAGACAGAAATATAGATCAATGGAACAAAATAGAAAGCCCAGAGATAAATCCATGCACCTATGGAACCTTATCTTTGACAAAGGAGGCAAGAATATACAATGGAGAAAAGGCAATTTCTTTAACAAGTGGTGCTGGGAAAACTGGTCAACCACCTGTAAAAGAATGAAACTAGAACACTTACTAACATTGTACACAAAAATAAACTCAAAATGGATTAAAGATCTAAATGTAAGATCAGAAACTACAACCAGAGGAAAGCATAGGCAAAACACTCTCTGACATAAATCACAGTAGGATCCTCTATGACCCACCTCCCAGAGTAATGGAAATAAAAGCAAAGATAAACAAATGGGACCTAATTAAACTTAAAAGCTTTTGTGCAATGAAGGAAATTCTAAGCAAGGTGAAAAGACAGCCTTCGGAATTGGAGAAAATAATAGCAAACAAAGCAATTGACAAAAGAATTCATCTCAAAAATATGCAAGCAGCTCATGTAGCTCAATACCAGAAAAATAAATGACCCAATCAAAAAATGGACCAAAGAACTAAACAGATATTTCTCCAAAGAAAATATACAGAAATTCAAATAAAAAATTTCTCTGATTGGTTCTCTGGTGGTTCGGCGCGGGGGCCGTTGGCTCCAGACAAATAAACATGGAGTCCATCTTCCATGAAAAACAAGAAGGCTCACTTTGTGCTCAACATTGCTTGAATAACCTACTGCAAGGAGAATACTTCATCCCTGTGGAATTATCTTCAATTGCACATCAGCTAGATGAGGAAGAGAGGATGAGAATGGCAGAAGGAGGAGTTACTAGTGAAGACTATCGCACATTTTTGCAGCAGCCTTCTGGAAATATGGATGACAGTGGCTTTTCCTCTATTCAAGTTATAAGCAATGCCTTGAAAGTTTGGGGTTTAGAACTAATCCTGTTTAACAGTCCAGAGTACCAGAGGCTCAGGATTAATCCCATAAATGAAAGATCATTTATATGCAACTATAAAGAACACTGGTTTACAGTTAGAAAATTAGGAAAACAGTGGTTCAACTTGAATTCTTTTTTTTTTTTAATTTTATTTTATTTTATTTTTAAACTTTACATAATTGTATTAGTTTTGCCAAATATCCAAATGAATCCGCCACAGGCACACATGTGTTCCCCATCCTGAACCCTCCTCCCTCCTCCCTCCCCATTCCACCCTCGACGGGTCCAGAATTAATATAAGACACATACCTTGCACTTTTCTTGGCTCAGTTACAACAGGAAGGTTACTCTATATTTGTTGTTAAGGGTGATCTGCCAGATTGCAAAGCTAACCAACTTCTACAGATGATCAGGGTTCAACAGATGCATCAACCAAAACTTATTGGAGAAGAATTAGCACAACTTAAAGAACAGAGAGTCCAGAAAACAGATCTAGAACGCGTCTTAGAAGTAAATGATGGGACAGGAATGTTAGACGAAGATGAGGAGGAATTGCAGAGGGCTCTGGCACTAAGTCGCCTAGAAACTGACATGGAAGATGAAGAAGCCGATCTCCGCAGGGCCATTCAGCTCAGTATGCAAGGTACTTCCAGAAATAAATATCAAGATATCCCACAGACATCAGGTTCACATCCTACTTCAGAAGAGCTACGGAAGAGAAGAGAAGCCTACTTTGAAAAGTAAAGGAGTTGGTACCATATTAAAACTGCAGAGAAATTCAAATCAAAACCACAATGAGGTACCATCTCATGCTGGTCAGAATGGCTGCTATCAAAAAGTCTACAAACAATAAATGCTGGAGAGGGTGCGGAGAAAAAGGAACCCTCTTACACTGCTGGTGGGAATGCAAACTAGTACAGCCACTATGGAGAACAGTGTGAAAATTCCTTAAAAAACTGTAAATAGAACTGCCATATGACCCAGCAATCCCACTGCTGGGCATACACACCAAGGAAACCAGAATTTGAAGAGATACGTGTACCCCAATGTTCATCACAGCACTGTTTACAATAGCTAGGACATGGAAGCAACCTAGATGTCCATCGGCAGATGAATGGATAAGAAAGCTGTAGTACATATACACAATGGAATATTACTCAGCTATTAAAAAGAACGCATTTGAATCAGTTCTAATGAGGTGGATGAAACTGGAGCATATTATAACAGAGTGAAGCAAGTCAGAAAGAAAAACACCAATACAGTAAATTAACGCATATATATGGAATTTAGAAAGATGGTAATGATGACCCTATATGCAAGATAGCAAAAGAGACACAGATATAAAGAACAGACTTTTGGACTCTGTGGGAGAAGGCAAGAGTGGGATGATTTGAGAGAACAGCATTGAAACATGTATATTACCATATGTGAAATATATTGATCACCAATCCAAGTTTGATGCATGAAACTGGGCACTCAAAGCCAATGCACCGGGACAACCCTGAGGGATGGGATGGGGATGGAGGTGGGAGGGGGGTTTGGGATGGGGGACACATGTACACCCATAGCTGATTCATGTCAATGTATGGCAAAAACCACTCTAATATTGTAAAGTTATGAGCCTCCAATTAAAATAAATAAATTAATTAAAAAAATTAAAAGGCCTTGAGAAAAAAGAGAACAAATTATACCAAAAGAAAGTAGACACAAGGAATTAATAAAGATGAGAGCAAAATCAACACTGACACATCAGTAATGAAATAGAAAAAAAGAGTAAAGAAAAAAATCATGAAGCCAAAACTAGTTTTTGAAAATATCAATAAAGCTGGTAAACTTCCAGGTAGATTAATCAAGGGGATAAAAAGAGAAGATACAAATTACAAATAATATGATCAAAGAGGGGGCCATAAATGCAGATTTAAAAAATAGACATAAAAAAGTTGTTCATATCATGAACAACTTATGCCAATAAATCCAGTAACTAAGATGAAACAGATGAATTTCACTGAAAACATAATTTCCAAAGTTTACTCAGGAAGAAACAGACAACCTTAATATCCTTATGTCTATTAGAGAATTTTAAATTTGTAGTTAGAAGCCTTCACACAAGGAAAACTCAAACCCAGATGGCTTTACTAGCAAATTCTAACAAACATTTGAGAAGGAATTAATACCACTTCTATACAAACTCTTCCAAAATGGAACACTTCTGAATTCATTTTATGAGGCCAACATTATACTGATACCAAAACCAAGGACATAACAAGAAAAGGCACAGACAGATCAATATCCCTCATGAAACAAAGTGCAAAAAATCATAACAAAATATTAATAAATCAAATACAAAAATATGTACGAGAAATAAGACATCATGATTAACTATGGTTTTACTCTAGGAATGCAAGGTTGATTCAACATTTGTAAGTCAATCAATGTAAGTGACTATATAAACGCAGTAAAAGCAAAAGGAGAAGGTGCACCAGAGGAGGAGGTGGTTAGATGGAATCACCGACTCAAATGATGTGAATCTGAGAAAACTCCAGGAGACAGTGGAGGACAAAGGAGCCTGGCATGCTGTAGCCCATGAGGTCTCAAAGTCAGACACCAGTTAGTGACTGGACAATAACAACAAAGGAGAAAAATCACAATATCAATAGATGAAGAAAAGACTTTTGATAAAGTTCAAAATCATTTATGTAAATAACTCTCAGAAAATAAGAATAGACGGGAACGTCCTTAACCTGATAAAGAATACCTGTGAAAAACCTTCAGCTAACATCATACGTAATAGTGAAATGAATACTTTCTGCTTAAGAATGGGAACAAGGCAAGAATGTCTATTCTCTTCACTCCTATTCATTACCATACTAGAGGTCCTAGCTGGTGCAGTCAGGCTGATTTCAACACTTACCATAAAAGCATATTAGTTGAAATAATGGGGTACTAACAAAAGAACAGTCACATCAATGGAACAGAATGGACCCACACATAAATGGTCAACTGACTTTTGACAAAAGATAGCAAGGAAATTCAATGGAGGAAGTTCAATGAACAGTGCTAGAACACTATTCATCCACATACAAAAAAAATGAACCTCATACACAAAATTCAATCAAAGTGAATCATTAGGTCCTACATGACAAGGTTAATACTATAAAATTTCTAGAGAAAACAGGAATAAGTCATTGTGACTGCAGGATAGATAAAAAATTTTTAGAGCCATGAAGACAAAAATGACAAATTGGAGCTTATTAAAATTTTAAGTTTCTGCCCTTCTAAAGGCCCTTAAGAAAATGAAAAGACAAGCCACAAACTAAGAGAAAAGATTTTCATAACACACCTGGTAAAGGTCTCTTAACTAGCACATTTAAACAATATACAAAAATTCAGTAATAAAAAAAAGAATACAAAAATGTGCAAAACATCTGAATACATACTTCACAAGAGTACAGATATAGACAGCCAAAAACACATTAAAAGATGCTCAACAGCATTACTCATTAGGAAAATGCAAATTCAATCCACAATGAGGTATTAGTATACATCCATTACAATAGCATAAAATTTTTAAAAACCAACAATATGAAGTGCTGATGAGAATTCAGAGCCATCTCATACATTTCTGGGGGGCGGGCATGCAAAACAGTACTTTGAAAAATAGTTTGGCAATTTCTTATGAAGTAAAGCATACAATTATCGTATAATCAAGCAAACCCACTCTTAGGTCAAAATCTGTACTTCAATGTCATAGTAACATTAGTCATAATTATCCCAAACTTTAAACAATCCAATTGTCTATCAACAGGTGAAGAGATAAGTAAATATACATTGAGACAATGGAATAATACCCAACAATAAAAAGAAGACTGTTGATACATAAAACCACATGAATGACTCTCACAAGCATGCTAAGTGAAAAAATCCAGATAAAAATGCTATACATTGTATCATTCTATTAATTTAACATTTTGGAAAGGCACAATCACAGGCACAGAAAAATTTCATCAATGGTTGACAAGGGCTTGGGGTTGCTAGGGCACAAGGCAATTTTGGGGGTGATGGAGATATTCTGCATCTTGACTGTGGTATTAGTTATACCAAGATAATGCTCAAAATCCTTCAAGCTAGGCTTCAACAGTATGAGAACCAAGAACTTCCAGATGTACAAGCTGGATTTAGAAAAAGCAGTGGAACAAGAGATCAAATTGCCAACATCCATCCATTGGATCATAGAAAAAGCAAGAGAATTTCAGAAAAACATCTACTTCTGCTTCATTGACCACACTGAAGCCTTTGTGTGAATCACAACAAAATGTGGAAAACTCTTAAAGAAATGAGACTACCAGACCACCCTACCTGCCTCCTGAGAAACCTGTATCTAGGTCAAGAAGCAACAGTCAGAACCGGACATGGAACAATGGACTGGTTCCAAACTGGGAAAGGATTACGTCAAGGCTGTATACTGTCACCCTGCTTATTTAACTTATATGCAGAGTACATCATTTGAAACGCCAGCCTGGATGAATTACAAGCTGGAATCAAGACTGCCGGGAAAAATATCAGTGACCTCAGATATCCAGATGACACCACCCTTATGGCAGAAAGCAAAGAACTAAAGAGGCTCTTGATGAAAGTGAAAGAGGAGAGTGAAAAAGCTGGCTTAAAACTCAACATTCGAAAAACTAAGATCATGGCATCTGGTCCTATCACTTCATGGCATATAGATGGGAAAACAATGGAAACAGTGACAGACTTTATTTTCTTGGGCTCCAAAATCACTGCAGATGGTGACTGCAGCCATGAAATTAAAAGACACTTGTTCCTTGTAAGAAAAGCTATGACAAACTGAATCAGCATATTAAAAAGCAGAGAAATTACTTTGCCAACAAAGGTCCGTCTAGTCAAAGCTATGGTTTTTCCAGTAGTCATGTATGGATGTGAGAGTTGGATCATAAAGAAGGCTGAGCACAGAAGAAATGATGCTTTCAAACTGTGGTGTTGGAGAAGACTCTTGTGAGTCCCTTGGACTGCAAGGAGATCAAACCAGTCAATCCTGAAGGAAATCAACCATGAATATTCATTGGAAGGACTGATATTGAAGCTGCAACTCCAATACTTTGGCTACCTGATACGAAGAGCTGACTCACTGGAAAAGACCCTGATGCTGGGAAAGACTAAGGGAAGGAGAAGGGGATGACAGAGGATGAGATGGTTGCACAGCATCACTGACTGAATGGACATGAGTTTGAGCAAACTCCAGGAGATGGTGAAGGACAGGGAAACCTGGCATGCTGCAGTCCACCAGATCACAAAGAGTCAGACACTGACTGAGTGACTGAACACCACCACCACCTATAGACCTATAAACCAAAAGTGGTGACTTTTACTTTACATAAAGTAGATCTCAATAAACCCCAAAAAAAGTTCCTTCAAACTGTGCCCCTTTGCAGTCAACTTTCTCCCCATCACACATACACTGTCCTGGCTCCAATCTGTCCAGTGATCTGCTGTCAGTACAGATTAGGACTGATTAGTGTTCTTGAGTATCATCCATGTTACTATAGTTACCAGGAGTTTGTTGCTTTTTATTGATGAGTCGTATTCCACTGTATGGATATACCACAATTTGTTCATCCATTCAAATGTTGATAGACATGTGGGTTTTTCCCAATTTTGGAGTATTAAAAGTTCAGCTGCTTGCACTGTCTACAATAGCCAGGACATGGAAGCAACCTAGATGTCCATCGGCAGATGAATGGGTAAGAAAGCTGTGGTACATAAACACAGTGGAATATTACTCAGCTATTAAAAAGAACAGATTTGAATCAGTTCTAATGAGGTGGAGGAAACTGGAGCCTATTATACAGAGTGAAGTAAGTCAGAAAGAAAAACACCAATAAAGTATATTAATGCATATATATGGAATTTAGAAAGATGGTAACAATGACCTTATATGCCAGACAGCAAAAGAGACACAGATATAAAGAACAAACTTTTGGACTCTGTGGGAGAAGGCGAGGGTGGGATGATTTGAGAGAACAGAACTGAAACATGTATATTACCATATGTGAAACAGACCACCAATCCAAGTTCGATGCATGAAACTGGGCACTCAAAGCCAATGCACTGGGACAACCCTGAGGGATGGGATGGGGAGGGAGGTGGGAGGGGGTTTCGGGATGGGGGACACATGTACACCCACGGCTGATTCAAGTCAGTGTATGGAAAAAACCACTATAATATTGTAAAGTAATGAGCCTCCAATTAAAATAAATAAATAAAATTTTTAAAAAGGCCAGGTGCTTTCCACTATGCAAAACAGTACAGAGTTCCTTCAGAAAACTAAAAATAGAGTTATCATATGATCCAGCAATCCCATTCCTGGGAATATATTGGGACAAACTATAATTCAAAAAGATACTTACACCCTATTTTCATAGCAGCACTATTCACAATAGCCAAGACATGGAAATAACCTTAATATCCATAGACAGATGAACAGATAAAGATGTGGTACGTATATACTACAGAATACTGCTCAGCCACAAAAACGAATGAAATAATGCCATTTGCAGCAATATGGATACAAGTAGAGATTATCATACTAAGTGAAGTAAGTCAGAAAGAGAAAGACAAGTATCATATGATATCACTTATATGTGGAATCTAAAATATAGCACAAATGAACAAATCTATGAGACAGAAACAGACTCACAGACATACAGAACAGACTCACAGTTGCCAAGGGGGAGAAGCGGTGAGAGAGGAATGAACTGGGAGTTTGAGGTTAGCATTAATAGATGCAAACTATTACGTTTAGAATGTATAAACAATAAGGTCCTGCTGTATAACACAGGGAACTATATGCAATCTCCTGAGATAAACCGTAATGAAAAAGAATATATAAAAACGAAGAATGTATATATGTGTATAACTGAGTCACTTTGCTGTACAGCAGAAACAACATATAATAACATTGTAAATCAGCTACAGTTCAGTAAAAGAGTAAATAAAGCTGCTCTGCAAAGCTATTTTTCTTTCTCTTGTGTAAATTCAATTTTCTGAAAATTTAATATCCATAATAACTACACAAGGAAAGTATTATCCTCATTCTGCAGATGAGAAAACCAAATTCAGAGATGTTAAGTAATCAAGATATTACACGATATATGGAAGCCAGGATTTTAGTCCTGGTCTATTTGATGCCAAAGCCCAAATTCTTTCTATCATTTTACCCTTACTGGTACTGAAAAACAGAACTTACGCTTGACAAGGGGGAGAAGGTGGGACTATGCTAAAGCCTTTGGCTATGTGGATCATAACAAACCTATCTCCTGAGAAATGGGTCAAGAAGCAACAGTTAGAATCCTGTATGGAACAACTGACTGGTTCAGGATTGAGAAAGGAGTACAACAGGGCTGTTGATTGTCACCCTGTTTATTTAACTTATACGCAGAACACATGTGAAATACTGGGCTGAATGAGTTACAAGTTGGAATCAAGATTGCCAGGATAAATATCAACAACCTCAGATATTCAGATGATACCACTCTAATGGCAACAAAAGATCTTCATGAGCCAGATAATCACAATGGTGTGATCACTCACCTAGAGCCAGACATTCTGGAATGTGAAGTCAAGTGGGCCTTAGGAAACATCACTATGAACAAAGCTAGTGGAGGTGATGGAATTCCAGCTGAGCTATTTCAAATCCTGAAAGATGATGCTGTGAAAGTGCTACACTCAATATGCCAGCAAATTTGGAAAACTCAGCAGTGGCCACAGGACTGGAAAAGGTCAGTTTTCATTCCAATCTCAAAGACAGGCAATGCCAAAGAATGTTCAAACTACCACACAATTGCACTCATTTCACACGCTAGTGAAGTAATGCTCAAAATTCTCCAAGCCAGGCTTCAGCAATACGTGAACTGTGAACTTCCAGATGTTCAAGCTGGTTTTAGAAAAGGCAGAGGAACCAGAGATCAAATTGCCAACATTTGCTGGATTACCCAAAAAGCAAGAGCGTTCCAGAAAAACATCTATTTCTGCTTTAATGACTATGCCAAAGCCTTTGACTGTGTGGATCACAATAAACTCGTCTTGAGTAAAATTCTTCAAGAGATGGGCATACCAGACCACCTGACCTGCCTCTTGAGAAACCTGTATGCAGGTCAGGAAGCAACAGTTAGAACTGGACATGAAACAACAGACTGGTTCCAAATAGGAAAAGGAGTATGTCAAGGCTGTATATTGTCACTGTGCTTATTTAACTTATATGCAGAATACATCATGAGAAACGCTGGGCTGGAAGAAGCACAAGCTGGAATCAAGATTGCCGGGAGAAATATCAATAACCTCAGATATGCAGATGACACCATCCTTATGACAGAAGGTGAAGAAGAGCCTCTTGATGAAAGTTAAAGAAGAGAGTGAAAAAGTTGGCTTAAAGCTCAACATTCAAAAAACGAAGATCATGGCACCTGGCCCCATCACTTCATGGCAAATAGATGGGGAAATATTAGAAACAGTGGCTGACTTTATGACTAGACTCTGTCTAGTGAAGGCTATGGTTTTTCCAGTGGTCATGTATGGATGTGAGAGTTGGACTATAGAGAAAGCTGAGCGCCGAAGAATTGATGCTTTTGAACTGTGGTGTTGGAGAAGACTCTTGAGAGTCCCTTGGACTGCCAGGAGATCCAACCAGTCCATCCTAAAGGAAATCAGTCCTGGGTGTTCACTGGAAGAACTGATAGTGAAGCTGAAACTCCAATATTTTCGCCACCTGATGCGAAGAGCTGACTCATTTGAAAAGACCCCGATGTTGGGAAAGATTGAAGGCAAGAGGAGAAGGGGATGAAAGAGAATGAGATGGTTGAATGGCATCACTGACTCAAAGGACATGAGTTTGGGTAAACTCCAGGAGTTGGTGATGGACAGGGAGGCCTGGCATGCTGCGGTTCATGGGGTCGCAAAGAGTCAGACATAACTGAGCAACTGAACTGAATGGCAAAAAGTGAAGAGGAACTAAAAGACTCTTGATGAGGGTGAAGGAGGAGAGTGAAAAAGCCAGTCCCATCACTGCATGCAAATAAAAAGGGAAAAGGTGGAATAAGTGGCAGATTTCCTCTTCCTGGGCTCTAAATCCACTGCAGATGGTAACTGCAGCCATTAAATTAGAAGACGATTGCTTCTTGGCAGGAAAGTTATGACAAACCTAGACAGTGTGTTAAAAACCAAAGACACCACTTTGTGGACCAAGGTCCATATAGTCAAATGTATGGTCTTTCCAGTAGTCATGTATGGATATGAGAGCTGGACAATAAAGAAGGCAGTGTTAAGTGTTCGTTGTTCAGTTGTGTCTGACTCTTTGAAACCCCATGGACTGTAGCCTGTCAGGTTCCCCTGTCCATGGAATTTTCCAGGCGAGAATACTGGAGTGGGTTAGCATTTCCTTCTCCAAAGAATTGATGCTTTTGAACTATGGTGCTGGATTAGACATTTGAGAGACCCCTGGAAAGCAAGGAGATCAAACCAGTCAATCTTAAACGAAATCAACACTGAAAACTCTTTGGAAGGACTGATACTGAAGCTGAAGCTCCAATACTTTGGCAACCTCATGTGAACAGCTGACTCATTGGAAAAGACCCTGATGCTGGGAAAGACTGAGGGAAGGAAGAGAAGGGGACGACAGAGGATGAGATGGTTGGATGACATCACAAATTCAATGGACATGAACTTGGGCAAACTCCGGGAGATGGTGAGGGACAGGGAAGACTGGCATGCTGCAGTCCATGGTGGGTGAAGAGTTGGACATGATTTGGGGACTGAATAACAACTTCCTGACTTGAATGTAAGCTCATGGAAGCAGGGATTTGGATGGGTTTTGTTCACTGCTGAATCCCTAGTGCCCAGCCCACAACCAGAGCTCAGTAAATCCTGAGTGAATGAATGAAAAATTCTCCATCTAGCTAACATCATTCCTTTTCTCTCCTACTCACTAAAATAATAGCATAGTGTATGTGGGCAATTAAAGGAATAATCCTCAATTTAATTAAAAAATTATTTTCAAATTTTAATGGCTGTTGTAAACTGATTGAGACAGTTAATTATGTCAAGCTGTGATTGAGATCCATCACATAGATTATTTCTGGGCCTTTCCACTCTGAGTCCAAGTTCTCAATGAGCAGGCTCAGGTCTGAGCCATAGAGTTACTGCAAGAAGTTCACACACCTCGATGTGTAAGCATGCACTGCTTGAACACTGGTAAATGTCTCATACTAACATGTATTCCTATTCCTCAAACAATATGCAGATATGGTTGAGATTCAAAAACACAACTTTGTGAATGAATTGAAAATTCATTCGTTTCAATTCATTCAGTTCAAAAGCTATGAATTTTCAGTAGCTTTTGGTAGTTATATATTTTGTCAACCAATGGATATTAGAAGTACAACTACTTATGTGTGAAGTTTTACGAAGTTTTTTTTAAAAATTAAAAAAGCGCCTGACACTTGAGGAGACTGGGAAGCAATACGTGACCACATGACTAAAATCGAAAGCATTTCTCTCCCTCCCCTTTTTTAGGCATGCTATTTTCATGGAATACTGTAAGTCTCTATTAGTAAACAATTTTTTGGAGGGAAGGGCAGTCCATTGGACTATAAGACTGAGGATTTCAAAGCTGGTGAGAAGTGTAACAAAAGCTGGAAGGGTGACTGTGGTTGTGCATCTTGTTTGGACGGATGTCTTACTCTCAGGTCTCTGTTCTCAGGACTCATGTCTGTACAGTTTGCAATTCCTACATTAGCAGTATCAGTTCAGGCACTGAACAAAAACAATGTTACAACTAAAGCTCAAAAAACGTTATGTTATTCTCTAACCTACTATACTGCTGTAGAATGCTCTAAATTTTGGTAATTCCTTGGTTATCATGGCATTTTCTCAGCTTTCCTGAAGATGGCAGTTATTCTCAAGAACTTTTATAAAAAGTATACACAGAAGAGTACTTTCCTCTAACTATAAAAATCAAGTTTATTATCTTGGATGTCATCCATTAGAAGCGTAGAAGAAAGCTTACCATGGGAATTTCAACTCAGTGCAGAGCCTCAACAGCAATCCCTCCAAAGTGGTTCCCAGACTGCTTAAGCTGCCATTTTGTTCTTTCAATCTTCCTCCTTATTTATACTCTCTAAAAGTGTTGTGATAAATATAATTTAGAGTTTAAGAGACTTCAATTTATTTTGAGAATGTTATGCAAGCCCTGATGATGGTAAGTTAGGCTAGGCTGGGAGAAATAAGGTTGGTCATCTTTTAAAATTCAGGTTAGAATTCTTAAGGGTTTCCCCTGGATAATAAAGGGGCTGCTTGAGCTGGGTAAGAATCCCCTGCTTAAGCAGAGTACAGTGGAAGTGAATCTGGGGAATTATTTAATCAGAATACTTTAATCTCAAAAACTGACCAAGGTCAGCTAGCAAAGACCTCAGTCAAGGAGGAAGAAACCAGCCACAATGATCACAACAGACTGCACTTGACTTTCATGGCCTTCCTCTCACCCTTTCTCCTCCTTTCCTTGCCTCTCTTTCTGAATGATAAGTGTCAAAAATAGAGTTATATGTGCTTAGCACAATACTTGGTATTCGGTGGTTATATTTTCCTAGAAGCCTGGTATGGATGGGAAACTACCTATGAATATATGCATTACATGGCTAAGAGTGAAAAGATACAGGCACTGGCATACTGGAGACATTTTAATACAGCATCAAATCTGAAACATTGTAACTTTCCCAGTTTTTCTTACTTGCCTCATTAACATACTTGACCAGACAAGCTTAGTAAAACCACCAGACCTCCTCTAAGATTTCTCACCTAATTCGTACACAAAAGTCACTTGACTGCTCTGTCTATACAATGTCCCTGAACCATTGTATGGCAGCACAGGGTGGTGGCCTGACCTCAGAGTGGGGAGCTGAGAGAAGCAAGGAATGCTTGAGGGCACCTTCTCACCATCTCCAAACTGCTTAGTTTAAAAATGAGGAAACTGAGGTACCAGGTGATTATTCCAGGACTCACATATTTTTATGGCCAGAACCACAACAAGAATCCAGGTCTGGCTCCCAAACTTAGGGCTTGCTTTCAGACAGCTGCTCCGAATGTACAGCATTGGCTTCTGAAAGTAAATTTGACTTGGAGAACATGGAGTGCAACCCTGAGGCATATTTAGTGACTAGCTGTTAAAGTGGCATGAAATGGGGATCTGTCACATTCTGATTTAAGGGTGTGGCACTCAAATCCAAAATACTTTTCAACGGGTGTAAAAATTGAATTCTTTTACATTATTCCTTTTCTATTTTGCTACATAATTAATCATGAGTACCCTGAAATGCTAACAATGTGCACCAAGTAGAACAGGGAGTAGGCGAAAGTAATGACAACCTTTTGGAAAGCAAGGTTTAAACAATGTAAACAGCCTAAAATAACTTTCACTTTCAATATTATATTTTGTAAATTCAAAGTTTTTCTAATACACCTGAAAATGGTCCCTGGAGAGTCTAATTCTGAAGAAGCAGGTTTTGGTGTCCTCTGGATACCTGCCTTTACCATTAGCTGGCCCTCCCTGGCTCAGTCATTTCACATCTGATTTGCTTTCCGTAGCTTCAGTTTCCTCACTTCTGCTGCCCAAAGACCTTTGGCCAAGCTGGTCATGCTCCCATCTATGCTTTCTCCTCTCAGTTTCTCTTTTCTCAACTATTTCCAACTATACGATTTGATTCATTTACCTTGTTGCATTTTTTTGTGTCCTAAATTTGAGTAGAAGAGTGGCACTCAACCCTTAAATAAATCTAAAGAATTATTAGGGTAAACTGAAATCACCAAACAATCTCTCTTATCTTCTTTAGTCAGCTACTCAATTTTTAGTGTCTCCTTAGGGCACATTCTTCTGGTAAATGGCTGCCCTTCTCCATGAAGATACTACTTTAGTAATGAGTCAGGCCCCTAAAATCCACAATGTGTGTGCTGAAAAGACTTTAGGCATCATCTAGTCTATCCCAAACCCCTCATTATGCATCAATAAACTGAGCCTAAAAGAAGGAAGGTTTTTGTCTAAGACTCTTTGGAGGCAATTTCTCATCCAGCAACAGTTTACATGTTATCTTTTATTTCCAATTACATTCTATTTGTTACCACCTGAGTTACTCCTTTACCAACTCTTTTTTTTTTTGAAGATAGTAATTAATGCCCTCAGGTGGTGATATACTTCCTTCAGAGAGCAGTTTTCTTTTTTATTACTGTAATTTCAACCTCCAAATTATACATGCATTACTAATTACATAGTATAAATAAATAACAGCTCTCCATAAATCTACATACTGGAGAAAAAGCTCTGAGATCATAAGTGGCTTAGTTAGGAGTTTGGGCCTTAATCCCAGTTCTGCTTCTAATTAGCTATGACCCTTTGAGGAAGTCACTTCAGGTCGTTTTTTTCATAAGAAACCTAAGGAGGATGGGCAAGATCCATGGTTCTCAACCTTCCCTGGAGTCCTTCAAGTGCTGAAATAGGGTCCAAAGATCTAATGAAAATGGATTTGCTTCCTCTGGACAAAGCTAAAATACTGAGTTTGCTTTGGAGTCACATTGAATATTTTGTGCCGATCAGAAGCTCTAACTGACATATATCCTAACACACACCTTTAGCTAAAAATGACAATTACTTTTAAATAGTTCATTTGAAAGACAAAATTTTTTTTAAATTGGCCCAATGAGGAAAGAGTGAAAAGATCAAAGCTTTTCAAAGCACAAAGGTGGGAACAGGAGGAGAAAGTCGGTTTTGCATAAAGAAAGAAAAATCAGTTCATATAAATATGAAATTAGACTGCACTCCAAGCACTAAGGAACTGTCCTTTCTGTATTTATGTGCTGACCTTAAAGTGTCCAGAAGCAAAGTGCTCACTCTATGTCAAATCTTAGACCTTACAAATAGCAACTGATCAAACACAGAGTAGGCACTTAAGAGTTAAAATACTATAAACTGTTTTTTTCTTACATTCATATTAAGTCCCCAACTAGATTATACTGCACAGAGAATTTAAAGAGAGAGAATTTAAAGAGAGGTCCTTCAAGGAGTTTAAATCTCTTGGTACAAAATACAATAGTTCATTCAGTCGTGTTCAACCAATACACTTAAAAGGGCATTAGCAGGGATTACATTTCATTTCCAATCTACAGGGTCTGAAATTCAAAGGCACCACCAACTGCTGCTTCAGAGTCTCAAAGTGTTGAACTACCAGAGAGGCTGTAGGCCGGCAAAGGGCCCTGCACAAAAGATGTGGGTTCTAATCCAACTGGCCCCAGAGCAATTTCCTTCCCCCAGCTGGTACTGTGCATGTAACTGATGCTCCATGAAGGTTAGTTGAGTGGAACTGCAAAAATCTCCACTATGGGCCATTTTATATTATATAGAGAACTTAAAAATGTGTCCCTGCATGCAAGAAAACTGAAATCCAATTATGTAAAATATAGGAAGTTTGGTGGAAGGAAAAGAGTTAACACTTCTTGGCTGTTATTCTGAGCCAAATGAGTTGCAGTAGTTATCTAAGAAAAGTCTTGCAGGGTAAGTTAAATATTTCCAATTGATAAAAAGAGAAAATCGGGCTCAAAACAGGCGTGTGATTTGTTCAAGAGCATACAATTAGTACGTGGAGAAACCCAGATTCCAACGTGAATCTGCAAAGTCCATGCTATTTGCAATATGCAACACCTCCACATCAAAGCAGCCAGGAGTTGGTCTAAGTTTCACTTCTGTCATTAAGTTGTTGTATATCACTTAGGCAGGGCACTTTTCTGCAGTCTTTTCACCTGCACGAAAGGGGTGGCGGGTAGGGAGGGAGGGATGACCCAGGTCAGTGGTGTTTTTGTTTCTGTTTCGTAGGGTGGCTTTCAGAATTCGGCCAAGGCTGTTTCGAATAAAGGTATTTCCCTTTCTGGTTCTTTGAAATTGTTTGGGAGGGAGTGGTCTCTTTGGTTATGTATGGCAATGTACCTACCCCCTCAAGGAAATAGGAGCAGAACAGTTGTGTGGGCTTCAAGTTCCCTCCCATTAAATGAAGGCTGAGAACCTGATCCTGTTGGGGGATTTGGTGAAAGTTAAGAGATATTCACTATGGAGTCATATTTCCCTCCTAACTTGAAGCTCTGTACCCACTCAGGGTTCAGGGTGCTCACGGTTTAAGAGAAACGGATAGTGTTTGTGTCCTGCATTGCTTAAGTGGCCTGCAGAGGCTAGTCTTAAGTTCCTCTAAGAGGAACTTAAAGTGGACGGTGTAAAATACGCGAGCTCAAACAGCCAGGGGGCTTGGATATCCCTTGCTCCGGGCGGGCAGCTGAGGCCGGTCGCCCCGGTGCAGGGAACCACTTCCTGGTCAGCACCATCCGTCCCTTGTCCACACCCACCGCGCCGTATTTCCCTCTCTGCACTGAGCTTCCCAAGCGGCAGAGTCCGTCCGACTCCGGGGTGAACAGCCAGACGGTCCCGTCAGAGATTTAAAACACAACGCTCTGGAACTGCAACTCCCCTGGCGCCCAGCTTGCTTTGCTGAAGTGGGGACCGGGGCATCCTCTGCGGCTACAGGGAAGAGGCCCCAGCCCGCTGGAGTCCCCTTCGGGGTACTGTCCCGCTAGAAACACAGGTGTGCCGCGGCGCCCCCCCCCCCCCGCCCCCAAACCTCGTCAGACCTCGCCTGGCACCTGTCGTTCCCGCAGCCAGCAGGACCTGCGCTCACCTCGTCCTGAGGGCCCGCGGCCCGTCCCAGCGCCTCTGGGCCCGGCTCCCGCCGCCCTCTTCTTCACGGCCACAGTCGCAGCAGCCGCCCACTTTCGGTTTCCCCGCACCGCCTGAGGCGCTGCCGCGGCTTGGGAAATCACCTCAAGACCCCGCCCCGCCCCGCCCTGCTCGGCCCCGCCCCGCTCCGCCCCTCCCCGAGTGCCGCCGGCCTCGGCTCTGCGCACGCGCGGGCGCCGTGGCCGCGTCAGCCCACGCCGGCGTCCGCGCGTGGGAAGGGAAACCGACGCCGTCTAGCGGTTTCTGCGCGTGCCCACGCACGGGCTGACGGAGAAAGGAGACGGCGGAGGTGGCGGGGGGGTTCCTCGTGGACCATGCAAGGACTGACTGTCAGGGAGGGCCTTGGACCCAGCCAATCTTTTTAGCATTTACGCGCTCCGGCTATTGCATTCACTCGTCATAAGTTTCATTCAAGTATTGCTCATTCTTTTCTTCAATTCTAGAGCAGTTACTTTTTATTCTCCTAGACACCCACCTGGCCCATTCATTTCTTTTAGGTCTTTTCTCAGGCGTCATCCTGGGAGAAGGGTGGCCACACTCTCAAAAATGTCAGTCTCCTTCTCTAAGAGTCCTGGTGGCCCTTCTCAGCTTTTTCTCTCCTTGGCACTGTCTAGCGCACTAATGTGTGTTTTTTTACTCTCCTCTTCAAAACAAAGCTCTGAGCTCTGGGATCTTCGTTTTGTTCCCTAATCCCTGGCACACAATAGGCTGATTTAAACATTTGTCAAATTCATTCATTCATTATAAAATTATTGAACATCTACTATTTATTCACTTGTTTCTTCTATATATTAATTCTACCAACAATGATTGGGCATATTGGTTTGTGTCCCTTAAACCAACATTGCACATTTCTCTACATTCATTCTATATGCATTTACAGAGGGCCTGCTCTCTATTCAAACAGTATTTTTCACAGCTTTATTGAGGAAAAATTGACATAAACTGCACTTGTTTAAAAATATATGGCATGTTTTGATGTATGTATACAGCTGTGATACTATCGCTCCATAACAATAATGAACATATCCATGACCCCAAAAGAGTTTCCCCATGTATTTTTATCACTGTCAACCTATGTGCCTCACTGTCCTTTGCCCTCCCAGCTGCTGGTTTGCTTTCTGTTGCTATAGATTAGTTTGCTTTTGCTAGAATTTTATATGAATGGACTCATATAGTCTGTGTGTGGGGGTCTTTTTCAGGGGGTGGAGTGGGGCAGCATCCAGCTTCTTTCACTCAGCATAAGCTTGTTGAGATTCATCCATGTTGTGTGCACCAATAGTTCATGTCTTTTTATTTCCTTGTATGGATCTATTAAACGTAACAGAGTGTTAGTGTTACTCGTTCGGTTGTGTCTTGACTCTTTGTAATCCCATGGACAGTTAATCCACCAGGCTCCTCTGTCCATGGAATTCTCCAGAGAAAAATACTGGAGTGGGTTGCCATTCCCTTCTCTAGGGGATCTTCCTTTCGACCCAGGGATCAAAACCAGGTCTCCTGCATTGCAGGCAGATTCTTCACCAACTGAGCCAGTATGACCCAGCAATTCCATTCCCAGGGTTTATCTGAGGAAAATGAAAGCATATGTTCACACAATGACTTGGACAAGAATATTCATAACATACATACATAACATACAAACATATTCTTGTTTGTAATAGCCAAAAAAGAAAACAATACAAATGTCCATCAGTAGGTGAATGGACATTTGTACATATCCATAATACAACCAGTTTATACTGAACAACTGCTGTTAAGTAACAAGTGCTTATGGAGGACTACTTGTTGTAAGGCACAGGCCTGTGCTTGAGGAGCTTCTGCTTTAGTGAAAATGGTTAGTGGGCAATGAAGAGGGAGATAGGAAGTAGATTATGGAAGGCCGGATAGCCTATGATCAGGAGATTGGGCTTCTTCTCAAAGGCAACGAGGAACTGTTCAAAGTCCCCTCTGAACAATGCTTGCTCTCTTTTATACTCCTACATCTAGTCCCGGACAAAGTCTGCTGAAATGTCTCTCTCTGGCACCTGTTTCTATCCCTGCTGCTGTATTTCAGTCTATTTCAGCTCTCTCTCTCTTCCTTCTCTCCCCTTCAGTCAGCTCCAAACACTGCAGTGGATTTAATAGATGTAATATACAACCAGACACAATTTGGACTCTGCAGTGCTCATAACACCTTCTGGCTCTACCCTGAAGATGGGAAAGATGAAAACAGCAGCTCTCAATTGAAAGAGTGCCAGTTGCAGTAGGAAATTAGAACAAACTCCAGAGTCCAATATGTAAAATAAATCATAAAATGATGTGCATTGACCCCAAGTCTGAGATCCTTTATCCTTGCAAAAAAGAATTCCATGTTTGAACTGTCCTATATATAAAGTAAATGCTCAGCAGCTAGTTTTTAAAAAAAAAAAAACTCATCAGCTATGTTGATGAATAGTTTACATATAATAAATATTTTAAATTAGCTTGATGAATTTTGACAAATATATTTCATCATGTGTCTACCACCACAATCATTTATCAAACAAGTTCATCATTCCAAAAAAATTCCTTGTGGCCCTTTACAGTTAATTTATTTCTCCTACCTCCAGGCCCTGGCAGCCACTGATAATGATTTCTCTCACTACAGCTTTGCCTTTTCTAGAATGTCATATAAACAGAATCATACAATTTGTAGTCCTTTTGGCTTCTTTCCCTTGGCATAATGCTTTTGAGAATCACCAGGTTGTAACATATCTTAGTAGTCTTTTCCTTTTTATGTCGTCAAATGTATAGATGTGTCATAGTGTTTTTATCTATTTACATTTGATATACAATTGTGTTCTTTCCAATATGTGGCTGCTGTAAATAAAACTGCTGTACCAATTACATGCAGGTCTTTGTGTGATCATGTGCTTTTTCTGCATAAAGACTTGGGAATAGAATTGCTGGTTATAGGATAAGTGTATGTCTGACTTTTTAAGAACTGTCAAATTGTTTTCTAAAGTAACTATATCATTTTGGGCTCCCCTTCTCCTAACTTTGAATGAGAATTCCAGTTATTCCAAATCCTCTCCAATACTTGGAATTGTCAGTCTTTTTAATTTTAGCCGTTTCAGTGGGTGTATAAAGATATCACATTGAGATTTTAATTTGCATTTTCCCATAACTAATGATGGGGCTTCCCAGGTGGCGCTAGTGGTAAAAAAAATCTGCCCACCATTGCAGGAGACATGAGAGACGCCAGTTCAATTCCTGGGTCAGTCAGGAAGATCCCTTGGAGATAGGCAGGGCAACCCACTCCAGTATTCTTGCCTGGAGAATCCCATGGACAGAGAAGCCTGACGGGCTACAGTCCATAGGGTCGCAAAGAGTTGGACATGACTGAAGCAACTTAGCACGCTCGCATATCTAATGACACTGAGTATCTTTCCATCTGCTTATTTAGATATGTTTTTGGGTGAAGTGTCCATTCTACAGATTTTTGGCTGACAGATATCAGGAGGTTCTCAGAAGTCCTTGGATAGCTGGCATAGCACGGGCAGACTAGGAAGTTGTGTTTTCGTTTTTTTTTTAATTTTCTTTGGGACTGGTCCAAGGTCCAGGGAATTTAAACATTAACCTCCATGCCCTGAATATAATTGGATTTCAGGGGAATTAAGAGATAACACAAGAGGGGAATCAGAGATAACACAAATTGATTACTCTTTAAACAAAGTTTCTTACCATTTTGTGAGGGGTGGGGTCAGAATATGTGAAAGCAACATATAGATACAAAATTTGACATATGATTTTAGAGGTTTCAGAGTTCTTGAAGCCCTACTATGAACTTGTGTTAAAAACTTCCTTAGATGAAAGCCTATGTTATGCGGCTGTGAAGCAGAATTTAAAGAACGGACAAGACTCAGGCGTCCATTTTCTGCCTCTTGCAAAGGCATTCTCTCTCAGCAAAAGCTCAAGCTCAAGCTTGAAAGACAGGAGCTGGGGGCAGGAACATCTGGGTCACTCTTTCAGGAAAGGCAGACACACTTCCCAAGGGCTGTCAAGAGGTCCTTAGTGATCTGCTCAGGTGGCTTTCAAGGGTAGGCAAGATGGATAGTAGGGGGATCAAAAGCAGCTGGCCAAGAAACTATAAAACTCCTAGAGGAGAACATAGGCAAAACACTTTCCGACATAAATCACGGCAGGATCCTCTATGACTCACCTCCCAGAATATTGGAAATAAAAGCAAAAATAAACAAATGGGACCTAATTAAAATTAAAAGCTTCTGCACAACAAAGGAAACTATAAGCAAAGTGAAAAGACAGCCTTCAGAATGGGAGAAGACAATAGCAAATGAAGCAACTGACAAACAACTAATCTCAAAAATATACAAGCAACTCCTGCAGCTCAATTCCAGAAAAATAAACGACCCAATCAAAAAAAGGACCAAAGAACTAAACAGATATTTCTCCAAAGAAGACATACAGATGGCTAACAAACACATGAAAAGATGCTCAACATCACTTATTATCAGAGAAATGCAAATCAAAACCACAATGAGGTACCATTTCACGCCAGTCAGAATTGCTGCTATCCAAAAGTCTACAAGCAATAAATGCTGGAGAGGGTGTGGAGAAAAGGCAACCCTCTTACACTGTTGGTGGGAATGCAAACTAGTACAGCCACTATAGAGAACAGTGTGGAGATTCCTTAAAAAACTGGAAATAGAACTGCCATAGGACCCAGCAATCCCACTGCTGAGCATACACACTGAGGACACCAGAAGGGAAAGAGACACGTGTACCCCAATATTCATTGCAGCACTGTTTATAATAGCCAAGACATGGAGGCAACCTAGATGTCCATCAGCAGACGAATGGATAAGAAAGCTGTGGCACATATACACAATGGAGTATTACTCAGCCATTAAAAAGAATACATTTGAATCAGTTCTAATGAGGTGGATGAAACTGGAGCCTATTATACAGAGTGAAGCAAGTCAGAAAGAAAAACACAATACAGTATACTAACGCATATATATGGAATTTAGAAAGATGGTAACAATAACCCTGTATGAGAGACAGCAAAAGAGACACAGATGCATAGAACAGTCCTTTGGACTCTGTGGGAGAGGGCGAGGGTGGGATGATTTGGGAGAATGGCATTGAAACATGTATAAGATCATATGTGAAATGAACCGCCAGTCCAGATTTGATGCATGATAAAGGATGCTTGGGGCTGCTGAACTGGGATGACCCAGAGGGATGGTATGGGGAGGGAGGTGGGAGGGGGGTTCAGGATGGGGAACACGTGAACACCTGTGGCCGATTCATCTTGATCTATAGCAAAACCAATACAATATTGTAAAGTAATTAGCCTTCAATTAAAATAAATAAATTTATATTAAAAACAAAAACAAAAACAGCTGGACAGTAGGCAGCAGCCTGACAGGCTCATCCAGATATTTCTCAAGAGAGATTATCATGGAAAGGGTATGCCCAGGTGAGAGGCCCAGGGATAAGGAAGGAAGATGGATTTGTTGCCAGTTTATCCTGGGCTGAGAAAGGTGGAAATATCTCAAGTGTGAAACCTTCATCTAAAGCCCTTCAGGTATTTTTATCTCTATTTGGGGAGTCTATTCATTTGGAAAGAGCCACCACATTGAACACAAGCACCAAAACACCTGTAAAAACCAGAAAAAGACAGAACTAAAGCTGTCGGTTGAGTTGAATCTCTTCCTTTTCTCAGTTCAGCAAGCAACCTTGCTGAATTGACAGTGACAGTGACAATGTTCCAAGAATACACCAATAGCTCACCTTGTTTTTATTTCACCTGATGGATGTTTTGGTGTTTGCAATACAGCCCAAAATTGAGAGTGGTGACTTCAGATACCCCTGGTTGCCCTCATCTCACTTCTCATCTGAACTTACCTGGTTCTTCTCTATACTGTCTCCAAAGAGAAGACCAAAACCAAAACTCTCATTTCTATCACTTTGTTGTTGAGTTGCCCAGTTGTGTTGGACTCTTTGCGACCCCATGGACTGCAGCACGCCAGGCCTCTCTTCCTTCATCATCTCCCAGAGTTTGCCCAAGTTCATGTTCATTGCATCAATGATGCCATTCAGCCATCTCATCCTCTGGGGCCCTCTTCTCCCTCTGCCCTCAATCTTTCCCAGAATCAGGGACTTTTCCAATGAGTCATCTGTTCGCATCAGATGACCAAAATACTGGAGCTTCAGCTTCAGCATCAGTCCTTCCAGTGAATATTCAGGGCTGATCTCCCTTAAGATTGACTGGTTTGATCTCCTTGCTGTCCAAGGGACTTTCAGGAGTCTTTTCCAGCACCACAGTTTGAAGATATCAATTCTTTGGTGTTCTGCCTTCTTTACGGTCCAGCTCTCACAACCGTACATGACCACTGGGAAGACCACAGCCTTGACTAGACGGACCTTTTCAGGAGAGTAATGTCTCTGCTTTTCAGCACAGTGTCTAGGTTTGTCATCACTTTCCTGCCAGGAAGCAACTGTCTTCTGATTTCATGGTTGCAGTTACCGTCCACAGTGAATTTGGAGCCCAAGAAAAGGAAATCTGTCACTGACTCCACCTTTTCCCCTTCTATTTGCCATGCAGTAAACTCCGGGAGTTGGTGATGGACAGGGAGGCCTGGTGTGCTGTGGTTCTTTGGGTCCCAAAGAGTCAGACACGACTGTGCGACTGAACTGAAACTAACTAATGGGGCTGGATGCTGTGATCTTAGTTTTTTTTTTTTAATATTTAGTCTTAAGCCACCTCTTTGACTCCCCTCCTTCACCTTCATCAAGAGGCTCTTGAATTCCTCTTTGCTTTCTGCCATTTATTAAAGTGCTATCCACATATCTGAGGTTGTTGATGTTTCTCCCACTTATCTTGCTTATAACTTATCCAGCCTGACCTTTCTCATGAAGTGCTCTGCATATAGGTTAAACAAACAGGGTGATAACAAACAGCCCTGTCATACTCCTTTCTTAATCTTGAATCAATCAGTTGTTCCATACAGGGTTCTAGCTGTTGCTTCTTGACCCTCATCCAGGTTTCTCAGGAGACAGGTAAGATGGTCTGGTGTTCCCATCTCTCTAAGAGCTTCCCACAGTTTGTCATGATCCCCACAGTCAAAAGCTTTAGCGTAGTTGATGAAACAGAGATAGATGTTTTTCTGAAATTCCCTTGCTTTCTCTATGATCTGGTGAATGTTGGCAATTTGATCTCTAGTTCCTCTTCTTTTTCTAAACCCAGCTTGGACATCTGGAAGTTCTTGGTTCACATAATGCTGAAGCCTATGTATCTATCACTTTATGTACCACGAAATGAGCCCAAGGGACTTGACTGTGACATTATTCAGTGTCTTATGTTATTACTCTCCCAGGAAATCTTCCTTGAGACCCCAACCTGAAAATGATGCCTCCTGTGGCTGAGCTCTTGGAGCCCCTTATTTATCCCTCAAACTTGCTCACAGTGGAGGAGGATGTAGGAAGTGATTCCATGTTTCATCTCCCTTGTAAACAACTTGAAAGGACTTTAGATTTTATTCATCTTTCCCCCCTGCGTTATTTAACTGCAAATAATCTTTAGTAATAACAATTTTAACTCCTTCTTGAAACTAGACAACAACATGTTCAAAAGTATGTATATGGATGAAACCCAGCCTCCTGGGTACTTTTTGCTTTCATAAAAGGTCAGGAAAAATAGATCCATGACAAAAGGAATCTTTAGACAGATCTATTTTTGGTTAATCATTAACATTATGATCATTCCCTCTCCCATCAGGTATTGCTTCATGAACAAATGCAGAGAAATTTCTAGACAACTGCATTCATTTTAACTGAGTAAGGAGAAACAAAACAAAACAAAAAATAAAAGGGACAGATTCCAGGAACCCTGCTAAAATCCCGGCTCTGGTAAAGCTAAGGATGTGCTGATCAAGCAAAACTCCCTAATCTGCCCACAAAGGCCTCCAAGGTGAGTCAGCTGAAAGAGGCTAATCCCTAGAAGAGACTGATAGCTAAAGCTGTAGAGGCCACACAGGCACCGAATACTGGAAAACAGGGGATAATGAAAGCTGTAAGCCATATTGTATAGAGAAAGGTCATAGACCAACAGGGGAGAGTCATGGCTCTCTAAGAGGTTGCCTCTATCCCTTCTCAAGCTGTGGGTCATTTACACAGCTTGGTCTTGGACAAGGCCCATATGTAAGGATGATTCCAAGGATGAAACCTGTATGAGGGTCAAGAAGCAATAAGTTAGAATCCTGTATGAGTTAGCAGCTGGTTAAGGGCCCAGTTGAGGGGTAGGGCACAAAGGTAGGGTAACAAATACTGTAAGCAAGGCAGTTAACTACAACATTACTGACAGTCCATAAACCAGTTGGTACAAAGATTATACTGTATTAGGTGCTAGGGAGGAGGAAGAGAGGAAGCAGGGAGAAGAAACCACATAGGAGGTGCTCAAGTACAAGTTAGCTGACCCTGAAATCAAAGAAGCAGACAGTAGTCACAAAGTGTGGCTTCAGATTAAAAGTATAGTATTCAGTGAGGACCTTTGTCCCTGTGCTATCTGACTTTGGATAAATCATCTGGGGCTTGATCATTTGTTAAATCAGGAGCCCTTTGGTCTTGTTCTAGCCTCAGATTCCCTTAACTGGCCAAGTTAACCCAAAAAATAGCAAAAGAGCTTCTCTTGGGGTTGTTTGATCAATTCCCATTCATCATTGGTTCTCCATGGGAGCAACTTCTCCCTTCAGGGGCACTTTGGATTTTCACAAGGTTATTTTTGGTTGTCACAATGATCAGGGGCATATAGTGGGCCAGCTGGATGCTAATTGTCCTGCTGTGTACAAAAGAGTCCCCCACATTAGAAAAGTTTTCTCTAGCCTTGTCTTTGTCCTAGTCAACATGTGAATGTCTTGCCAGGCACTCCTGTAGAGGAGAAAAGCTCTGCTTTACATATAAACACAAGTAGCTTTTTTACAGTTTCACTACACAACTGATTTTCTAGGTTATTTTATCTGTGAATTTCATTTCAGGGGAGTAGAAGAGGACAATTACAAAATATTTGTTTTAAAAGAGTCATGTAAGGTTGGGTTCTGCTTTTAGAAACTCCCCAGCAGCCAATCCCACCCAAAGAGAAGCTGAACAAGACATTTTTATTTACTCCACAGACACAGGGATGGACACATGTATTGCTTAGGATTCTGCATCTCCCCACTACAAAATCACCTGACATTCCCTACCACTCACCATCAGTTGAGGAAGTTAAAACCACTCTTAGAGGGGTTCTTCCTGGAGTTCACTTTGCACTAAGTCGTATCTCCCCACTCTAAGTACAGGAGGTGGTCTGCTGCCCAACTGTCTTCTCATCCCCTCACACTTAAGTCTTTTTCATTTAAAACTGGGCTTCTCACTCTCAGCAGCAACTTCCTTAAAGTAGGATGTTTTATATTTGCAATTAGAAGTTTATAGTCCTGGGGACCAGCTATTGGCTAAGAAAGGAGCTAGCAAACTGTTGGTTAGAGTAAACCCCCAAAGGAGATTCCCTCTAGGAAGGTGGTACTTAATCTGTGAGCAGTGCAATATATTAGCATTAACATGGCATTTCCCACCCTTTGTGCAGTACATGTTGCTGAAAATGTGTTTGAAGGTTGATCTATAAGCCACTTGTAAATATCACTGTAATTATGGGAGCTCTATTTACAATGCATATATATATATATATATATATATATATATATATACATATATGTATACCTAGTCATAGTGACCACAGTGTTCCAATAACTTGGCATGTATCTGCTTGTAATAAATATTTATTCAACAAATGTCAAGTCTATCCTCCTACAATGCCATGCCACCTATTTGTATACCTGGTGAATTAAATAAGGGATTTAAGAAGCAAATGAAAGAAATTGTATAAAAAGCATAAAGACAGAGTAAAAAGCTTTTTCCCCTATCAAAACCTCTAAGAGGAGCCATAGATCTGTATAATATAGGTTAGCAAATAGCTTGCACCAAATCCAGAAACCAATTTCTAGGCTGAAAATTGTTCAGAAAGAGCCTTGAGTTTTACTTTGTTACTCTTTATCCACAGAATATCTCTTTTCAGATAGAATTCAGAAAGTTTCCAACCCACTCTTTTGATTTTCTTCTCTGCACCCTTTCCTTCCTAGGGAAGTTAGATAGGCTCTCTGTTCACCTCCAGGCCTGGTGGGTCTTGGGTGGTACAATGGAGAACAGGCTGGAGAACTGAGACCTACTTTTTCTCCAGACTCCTGTTGACATCAACATGTCAATCAACCGCGAGCCCTTCTTGGCTAGTTCCAATATGTCACACCTCTGTATGGACCACCTCTGTGTCAGTGGGGAACTTCCCCTCGTGTGTAAGCCCTGTCCTTATTGGGCAGGCAGTTCTGAAGGTTAAAATGCTATGTTGATCTCACAGACCCCTCTCTAGTGTGTCTACCCATGGGCCCTAATTCCACCTACTGGCTAAAGAGTAGAATCCTCCCTAAGGAGCAGGGCTTGTCTGATATTTGGAGAATGCTGTCACAACTTTCCTATGTCTTATCTTGGCTATGTGTCACATTTTCCTCTTCTAAGCAAGCTTTAATCAATCAAATGATGTCTTTCTTGAACATAGCACCCAGACAAAATTCTAAATTCCAGTTGGTTATTTCCTTGCAAATAAACAAGACCCATTAAAAAGATATTTGTAACTTAGTCAGACAGTGGCTGGATGTTTTAAATAGCAGAATTAGCAACTACTTGGTCAAGATCTTTCCTTGGAGTTATTTGGAACCATAATGCTAAAGCTGAGAAAAGCATGGCTGTGGATGAGTTCAAATCATCCTCTCTCAGTCCTGATATTACAATGTGTCTGAGAAGGTTAATTGGTCTTTTTACTGTTCAAGGTGGAAAATAAGGCAAGTTGTAATGACAGTAACTCAAATGATGGCTCGCTAAGATCAAAATCAAGTTAGGCCAACAATAAGTGAAAATGCAGACAGTTTACTTGCTTTGTCGGGTTTTTTGTTTGTTTGTTTAAACAAACTATTACCCCTGTAGTTCAATTTTCTGGCTCAACCTCAGCTCTGTGAGGATCATCGTATCTATACACATCTAGTCAGTCTCTGGCCCATTTTCCATGTTGTTTTTCACGGGCATATTATCATCTAAAGTTACCTGTTTGTTTACTGATTCTCCCATTCCTCATCCCCCATCCCCAATACAAATCAGGAGAGGGAAGAAACTTCTCTATTTCTTGTACAACACTGAACCCCTGGGACACAGAACACATCATAAATAATAAGTACTTGTTGAATGAAGTAATACATTTACTTTGTAAACTTATTTTGCTTTTCAGGACTGTATAAGGGACATAAGGACGTGCTGTCTGTATACATTTAAGTAGTAGGATAAATGTAATATGGCAGCTTGAAGCCATGCATGCATGCATGCTAAGTCGCTTCAGTCGTGTCCGACTCTGTGTGACCCCATGGACAGCAGCCCACCAGGTTCCCCGTCCACGGGATTCTCCAGGCAAGAATACTGGAGTGGGTTGCCATTTCCTTCTCCCGCTTGAAGCCATATGGGATAATAAAGATCGCCAGTAAAGGTAATTACATAGGTTAATATAAAAGGCAGTATTTTTGTACTTTTGGTTTGTAAATCTTTTTTCTTACATAATTTAAAACACAAACACAAGAAATAATTATAAATCTATGTTACTGGGCACATAATATAAAAGGCAAAATTTGTGACAACAGCATAAAGGAGAAGGGGGAGAGAAGGAGCTATATAAGGAGCAGACTTTCGTATACTATTGAAGCTAAGTGAGTCTCAATTCAAGCTAGATTGTTATAAATTTAGAATGCCTAGCACTTACAGTATCTCCAGGCTCTACTGGCAATACCAACTTGCACATGATCACCATGCCACACTGGCTCACCTCTGAGGCAGTCTGCAGATAGAGGTCGATGTAGTCACTCAGGGACTTTCACAACCCAGCCCTGCATACCTCTTCCTGCAGTCCCTCCTCTAACCTCCTCACCCAAAGGCCATGTAGTCCCACGTCTGAGACTATTTGCTTATGTTTTTTCTTCTGCCTGGCAGGACTATCTTTATTCCTGTTGACCTCCTACTCACTGTGCCATGCCCAGTTCAAATATCAACTCCTCTGGCAAACTTTCATGCTCTGCCCTGGGTGTGGATAATCACTTCCTCCTCTAGGTTACTACTGCCTTTGACATAGTAACTGTTGGCTCAGGACAGGTAATGACGACCACTTATGCAAGTGGTATTTTTTTCTTCCATGATGAAGGTTCCTCAAGGGTGGTGGCTAGAGATACTTCTGCCTCAACTTTACTCTACCTACTCATAGCTAGGACGCTGCAGGTGCCCAAGAAATGTGTGTTGAATTGAGTGGGTCAAGAAATAGCAGTAACCACACAGTATATGCTATTAGCCATGCAGAGTACCTTGCTGTGGCCATCTGAGACTTAAAAAGAAAAAAGAGAGTTAAGAAATACATATAAGATAGTTTTGAGGAGAACCACAACTCGTGAACTTCCAGATGTTCAAGCTGGATTTAGAAAAGGCAGAGAAACCAGAGATCAAATTGCCAACATCTGTTGGCTCATCGAAAAACAAGAGAGTTCCAGAAAGACATCTATTTCTGCTTTATTGACTATGCCAAAGCCTTTGACTCCATGAATCACAACAAACTTTGGAAAATTCTTAAAGAGATGGGAATACCAGCCCACCTGACCTGCCTCTTGAGAAATCTGTATGCATGTTAGGAAGCAACAGTTAGAACTGGACATGGAACAACAGACTGGTTCCAAATTGGGAAAGGAGTATGTCAAGGCTGTATATTGTCACCCTGCTTATTTAACTTATGTGCAGAATACATCATGAGAAACTCTGGGCTGGAAGAAGCACAAGCTGGAATCAAGATTGCCGGGAGAAATATCAGTAACCTCAGATATGCAGATGACACCACCCTTATGGCAGAAAGCGAAGAGGAACTAAAGAGCCTCTTGATGAAAGTGAAAGAGGAGAGTGAAAAAGTTGGCTTAAAGCTCAACATTCAGAAACTAAGATCATGGCATCCGGTCCCATCACTTCACGGCAAATAGATGGGGAAACAGTGGAGGTAGTGACAGACTTTATTTTGGGGGGCTCCAAAATCACTGCAGATGGTGACTGAAGCCTTGAAATTAAAAGACGGTTGCTCCTTGGAAGAAAAGTTATGACCAACCTAGACAGCATATTAAAAAGCAGAGACATTACTTGGCCAACAAAGGTCCATCTAGTCAAAGCTAAGGTTTTTCCAGTAGTCATGCATGGACATGAGAGTTGGACTATAAAGAAAGCTGAGCACCAAAGAATTGATGCTTTTGAACTGTGCTGTCAGAGAAGACTCTTGAGAGTCCCCTGGACTGCAAGGGACTGCAACCAGTCCATCTTAAAGGAAATCAGTCCTGAATATTAATTGGAAGGACTGATGCTGAAGCTGAAATTCCAATACTTTGGCCGCCTGAAGCAAAGAACTGACTCCTTGGAAAAGACTCTGATGCTGGGAAAGATTGATGGCAGGAGGAGAAGGGGACAACAGAGGATGAGATGGTTGGATGGCATCATCAGCTCAATGGACATGAGTTTGAGTAAACTCTGGGAGTTGGTGATGGAAAAGGGGGCCTGGCATGCTGCAGTCCATGGGGTTGCAAAGAGCTGGACATTACTGAGCAACTAAACTGAACTGAACTGAACAACTCTGATGAAAGAAACCAAAGAAGAGCTAAATAAGTGAAGAGATCTTTTATGTTCACGAATAGGAAGACTCAAAGTAGTCAAGATGTCAGTTCTTCCCGAATTGATCTATAGACAAAATGTAATCTCAATAAAAATCAGAGCAAGTAATTTTTTGAATATTGAAAAACTGGTTTTGAAGTTTATATGGAAAGATAAAAACAAAACCAACCCAAACAACAACAACAAAAAACCAAACCAGAACTAACCCAATACTGAATGAGAAGAACAAAGTTGAAGAACTGATACTACCAGACTTTAAGACTTACCATAAAGTAGAGCTACAGTAATCAAGCTGTATGGTATTGGTGAAAGAATAGACAAAGAAATCAATGGAATAGAAGAGAGACCAGAAATGACCTATACAAATATAGTCAACTGATCTTTAACAAAGAAGCAAAGGCAGTTCAGTGGAGAAAGATAGTCTTTTCAACAAAGGATTTTGGAATAACTGAACATCCACATGTAAAAAACACTTTGACATAGACCTTTCACAAAAACTAACCCAAAATGGTTTGCAGACTTAGATGTAAAATGGAAAACTATAAACTCCTAGAAGATAACATAGGAGAAAATCTAGGTGACCTTTAGGTTTGTCAATAACTTTTTAGATAAAACACCAACATCTTGATCCATGAGAGAATAAGTTGGTAAGTTGGAGCTTCATTGGTATTAAAAACTTCTGCTTTGCAAAAAACACTGTTAAGAAAATGAAAAGATAAATCACAGATTGGAAGAAAATATTTGTAAAACATCTATTTAATAAAGGACTATTGTGCAAAATATACAAAGGACTCTTCAACTCAACACTAAGAAAACAAACAATTATCCAATTTAAAAGCAGCTTAAAGATCTGGATACCTCAGCAAAAAAGGTATAAAGATGGAAAACAAGGATATCCAAAACATATGAACCCCTAAAACTCAACAAAGAAGGTATCACAAACCAAACAAACTCTCAAACTCAAGATACGAAACTCAAACAATTTTAAAACGGGCAATAGATCTGAACATTGTATCTCATCAAAGAAGATAAGCAGATAGCAATAACCATATGAAAAGATGTCTAACATCATATGTCATTGCTGCTGCTGCTGCTGCTGCTGCTGCTAAGTTGCTTTAGTCGTGTCCAACTCTGTGCAACCCCATAGATGGCAGCCCACCAGGCTCCGCCGTCCCTGGGATTCTCCAGGCAAGAACACTGGAGTGGGTTGCCATTTCCTTTTCCAATGCATGAAAGTGAAAGTGAAGTTGCTCAGTCGTTTCCGACTCTTAGCGACCCCATGGACTGCAGCCTACCAGGCCCCTCTGTCCATGGGATTTTCCAGGCAAGACTACTGGAGTGGGGTGCCATTGCCTTCTCCTCATATGTCATTAAGGAATTTCAAATTAAAACAGCAATGAAATATCACCAAACACCTATCAGAAGGGCTAAATGACAACATCCAGTGCTCGTGATGGTATGGAACAACATTGCTGATGGGAAGGCAACAATGGTATAATCACTTTGGGAGACAGCTTGGCAATTTCTTGCAAAGCTTAACATGGTCCCACCATATGGTCCAACAATCATGATCCTAGGCATTTATCCAACAAAAACTGAAAACTTATGTCTACTCCAAAACTTTCACACAAATACTTAACAGCTTTATTCATAATTGTCCTAAACTGGAGGCTACCCAGGTGTCCTTTAATAGGTTGATGTATAAGCAAACAGTGATATGTGCACTCATACAATGGAATATTATTCAACAATAAAAAGCCACCAAAAGGCTTGGAGGAAATTTAAATACATATTGCTTGGTAAAAGCAGCCAGTCTGAAAAGACGACATAATATGCAATTCCAAGAATTTGACACTCTGGAAAGAGAGTGAAAAGATCCTAGTTGTCAGTGGTTTGGGGGCTGAAGAGAGAAAAGAGTAGGTGGAGCACAGGGGATTTTGAGGAGGGAAAACTATTCTGGGTGATACTGTAATGATGGATACGTGACTTTATGAAGTCAAAATGCATAGACCCCTAAAACTATGGACTTTAGTTGTTAATAATGTACCAATATTGGCCTATAAATTTTAGCAAATGAACTGTATTACTGCAAGATTAAAAATAGAGTAAATTGAGAAGAGGGGCTAATGAGAAGGAATATATGCGAACTCTGTGCTACTTGCTCAATTTTTCTATAAACTTAAAACTGCTCTAAAATATGAAGTTTATTAAGTATTTAAAAAGTAAATTAATGTGGAATCTAAGGGATGACACAAATAAACCTATCTATGAGACAGAAATAAAATCAGAGACATAGAGAATAGATTGGTGTTTGCCAAAGGGGAGGGAGTGGGAGAGGGTTGGATTGGGAGTTTGAGATTAGAATATGCAAACTGATAAATATACAGAACAGATAAACAACAAGGTCCTACTGTACAGCACAGGTAACTACATTCAATATCCTGTGATAAACCATAATGGAAAAGAATTTGAAAAAGAATGTAGGTTTCCTTGGTGGCTCCATGGTAAAGAATCTGCCTGCCAATGCAGGAGACAAGGTTCAATCCCTGGTCCAGGAAGATCCCACTTGCAAGTAAATCTGTGCACCACAACTACTGAGCCTGTGCTCTAGAGCCTGCGAGCTACAGCTAATGAGCCCACGCGCTGCAACTACTAGGCCCACATGCCCTGGAGCCTGCGCTCTGCAACAAGAAGCCACCACAATCAAAAGCCTGTGCACTGCAACAAGAAAGTAGCCCCCGCTCTCCGAAAATAGAGAAAAGCCCATGTAGCAAAGAAGACCCAGCACAGCCAAAAATAAATTAAGAAAATAAAGAAAAAGAACGTAGTACTGAGTCACTTTGCTGTACAGCAGTAATTAACACAATCTTGTAATTCAACTATACTTCAATAAAGTAAAATTTTAAAAGTACATGAGATAATATTATACAAAACATATAACACAGAAAACCAATTCCAGTTTGCCCACTTTTATTCTTAATTCACTGAAATTATTTTTGTCAGGATCACTTTTTAAATGTAAATTATTTGATTTGGGGTCCACATTGCAATTTATTGACTATGGATTCTGCTATTGTAAATTTTAGGGATCGTTATTTTTACTAAGTCACTTTTCTGGGGTCAAATTATGCATGCAAAAGTGTTTTCAAATATAGTTTTCCTTCTGTTAATTTTTAGTTAATGATACATTTTACCATGAGCAGTTTTAACCACTGTAAGTTTTATTTTTTGTGAATTATCTTTCCTACCATATTTACCATGAGGGTCAAAAATGCTGCAGAAAATGCATTTTATTCTTTGATTTACAGAGAAATAATTCTGAATAGATTTTTAGTAAACATGCTGCTTGCTTTTAAATCCCCACAATCCCTACCCCACCCCACTTATGAAATAGAAAAGAATTTTCTTAGATCTACTTATAAGTGACAAGCAGACGAGCCAATAGTGTGATTTTGATAACCTTTCTGGGAACTAAAAGCAAGAGTCCACTCATATATCCTGGTTTGGAACGAAGACTTTTTGTTCTGTCTGTGAATGAAAAACACCAAGACAAGACAGGCTGTGGTAGGTGAACAAATGCTCAGTGCCTCCGAAAGTAACCCGTCTCCTACTCTTCATCTTGGAGTTCTGTGTAGGGAGAGAGCGCTGGTTGTTTCCATAGTTTTCATTCTCCCCTTGCTTAAAAACAGAGACAGTTTGAATATAGGCAGCAATTCACCAAACTAAAAGACTAGAGTTCCCATTCTCTCTTGCAGCTAAGAGTGACCAGACAAAGTTTAGGCCAATGACATGTGAGCAGAAGTGTGGTGTGGGACTCTGGGGAGGTCAGGTGGTCAGATGGAGCTGCCAGGGCTGCACCAGTCCTCTTTGCCTTCATGCCTTCCTCCCTCCTGCATCTGAAATGCAGCAATGGTGGCGGGTTCAGGCTGGAGCCCCAGCAGCCACTTCAGACCATTTTGATGGTAGCAAGTAGGATCTTGGTTCCCCAATCAGGGATTGAACCGGGTCTACAGCAGTGAAGTCCTGGAATCCTAACCACTAGGCCACTAGGGAACTCCCAACGTTTTAATATACAACCAAAAATCTTAGGAAGCCACCTCCCTGGTGGCTGAGATGGTAAAGAATCTGCCTGGAATGCAGGAGACCTGGGTTTGATCCCTGGGTGGTAAAGATCCCCTGGAGAAGGGAATGGCTACCCACTCAGGTATTCTTGCCTGGAGAATTCCATGAACAGAGAAACCTTGGGGGCTACAGTCCGTGGGGTCGAAAAGAGTCAAACATGACTGAGCAACTAAACCACAACACACACACACAACTCTTAGGCAAGTCTATGATTAACCAGCAAAAATTTTTTACAATCACATGCTGCGGTACTGGAGCAGGACAGATCACCCATCACCTTCCATGAAGAGCCAGCCCAGGATGAATACGGACTGCCTGCCTCTAGGGTTCTCTTATATGAGAAAGATATAAATCTCTCTCCCTTGTTTATGCCATTGTTTTGGGTTTGCTGCTGTATGTAGCCAAATCTAATCCTGGCTGAAGCTTTGCCATTGGATCGCTATGTGACCTTGGACAAGACAGGTCTCTCCTCTGGCATATATCCCCTTGTCATAGTGGCACAGGCACCACAAACCAAGTCCAGTGTCCAGGGACAGGACTAGTCTTTCTTGGACCCTCCGGGCTCTCACTTGGAAAGAGGGCGGGCCTCATCCTGGCCCAATCAAGGATGTCTCATGAGTGAAGAGGACACATGGGATAGACAGAGAGGGTGGCTAGTGAGGCTCCCAAGGTCCATGGTGCTTCCCTTGGGGCCTGAAGGTCCTGCTTCTTTGCTCATCTGGGACTCAAGAGCCTTTGCCTTGAAAGTTCACACAAAATAAGTATGCTTGTTTGGTTTTATGATGTTCTTTCCTAGGGCTGCAGTTCTGGTTCTGGACACCAGGGGTCAGGCAGCCTCCTATGTCTGAGGTGCCCACTGAGCTTTTGCGGGGAGCAACTGGGGCAGAGTTATGCATAGGTCCTTTTAGCTGTCCCTCAGCCTCAGAGCTAAATTGATCTCCTGTTACTAGCATTCACCTCCAGACCCAGCTGGTCAAAATCAAGAAAGGGTTTCCCCCCACTTCATCACCGAGCAGTCACTCACCTTGCACCAGGTGCCCTGTAGGTCGGGTATGGTGCTGAAGATGACTGAGTGGTCTCTGCCTGCCAGGAGCTCACAGTCTGGAGGGATATGGACAAAAGCATGAAACCAAGGACATATGAAAGGAGAGTGCCTTTCAAGTGCCTGGGATGAAGCTGTGAGGAAGGAGTCACTTGGTAGGAGAGTCCGAGAGACCTCCCTGGGGTGAAATTGGTAGGGACCAGATGGAGCTTCCCTGATAGCTCAGTTGGTAAAGAATCTGCCTGCAATGCAGGAGACCCCAGTTCAATTCCTGGGTCGGGAAGATCTGCTGGAGAAGGGGTAGGCTACCCACACCAGTATTCTGGCCTGGAGAATTCCATGGATTGTATAGTCTATGGGGTTGCAAGGAGTCAGACATGACTGAGCAACTCACTTCACAGATGACAAGAGGGAGAAGGCACCACTAGGGCAGAGAATGGCAGGCAGAGGTGAGTACGGCCAGAGGGGTAGCAAGGTCGTTGGGACAGCTGGAGTGAGCCCAGGGAGGAGGAGGAGGTCACAGGGAGGAGGGTGGGACTGGATCCTGGAGCCTGTAGACTGTGTTAGCTGTCAGTTCCTCATTGCTCCAAAATTTAGCACCTTAAAACTACAAATATTTAATATCTAACCCAGTGTGGTCTGGGTATCTGTTCATGGCTTAGCTAGGTTGCTCTGCTTCTGGGTGTCTCACAGGCAGGTGCTGTGGCTTCAGTTCGGCTCAACTTGGGGAGGATTTGCTCCCAAGATCATCCACAGGCTGCAGGACTGTGTTTGGACTGAGAGTCTGAGTTCCTGTCTGTTGACCTGAGTGCTCCCTTGGTTCTCTCCTTGTGACAGCTACGCAGGGCAGCTCATAACATGGGGGCTTGCTTCCCCAGATCCAGAGATAGAACAGAGAGAGAGAGAGAGAAGTGGGAAGGGAGGCAGTGAGCAGGAAGGAGGGTCGGAGAGGGAACCCAGGAGAGAGCAGGTAAGAGGGAAGGGACAGATTTTTTGTCATTACATTTTGGAAGTGACCTCTCATCATTCTTGCTGCATCTTGTGGGTCAAAAGCCAGTCACTAACCACTTAGCAGTTGCACTGAAGAGGAAAAGTTAAAATTTTACATAACTTCTGCCTCTGTAACTCAGCTTGCTCCTTGCAAAGTCCAGATCACGTAGGTCACGTAGTCTCAGAAAGTGGGGACTTACAATACTAGAAACTGGAGCTTATCTCACTCACCCTTGTCCTGCTCTTTGCAATAGCCCAGCCCCTGCAAACCCGTAAACCCACTTAATCATGCCTGTCCGTGTATAAAAACTCTGTAACCCCTTTGTTTGGGGCTCAGAGCTTGGAGTGTTAACTCCTCTGGGCCCACCGATGTAATAAACCTGAGTTCTCCAACTCTCCGAGTGTGGTGCTTGGTTTCTCGATTACTGGTTTCTGCAACAGCACAAGGAGTGGAGCTTCTTAGCTGGACATGGAACATGAACTGTGCCCCCTGGAGATGCCCAGGTGGTCGTGTTCAGCAGGCTCACCCCAGGACTGGGAAAAGTGGCCACATTTTGGAAATGACTCGGTGATGAAAAGTGTACCTTCACTCATCATTAGAATAGTAAAAATAAGACTATGAATTAGATGTCATTCGTCATCTGCTGAGTCAGCCAAAAAAGAAAAAAGAACAAAATTTTCCCCAAAGCTGCTGTAACTACAATGCTTGGTGTGGACGAGGGAAGCAGGCACTGAGTCATCAGTGGTGGGAGGGACCCCAAGTCTTCTCCTGGAGGGTGATTTGTGCCGAGTCCCCAGATGCCCTCCCCTTTGACTCAGGGAGTCAGCTTCCAGAAGCCAGAGGCAAGGGCTAGAGATGTGCACAGAGTCCATGTGGGTGGATGGATGCCTTGTATCTAAGAGCCTCACAATGGACACCCCACCTTGTCTGGGAGGGGACCTGGCTCCTCTGGCAGTGGGACACTGCAGACAAGACCCCTTAGTGGGCCATGAACTGAGTTAGTGGATTATGTTAGGGTCCAGAAAAAACAAAACTATTGGAGAGCAGTCTCCCCTGTAAGGATGGGTGTTGCTTCCTGACTTGGTCTCAGCTATGGGGGTGTGAGGACACTGACACACGTGAGGTCCACTCCACATGGTGGGCAGAGGTGGAGTATGAAAACCAGGGTGTAAGTGGCTATTCAAAGATATGGCGACCGTGTACCCAGCTGAAATCTGAAAACCAATTTATACAACAGAACTCACTTTATGATTCCATTTGGCAAATATAAAACACACACACACATGAAAAATGGTGTAGGAAACAGCTATCTCTGGATGCCAGGGTTTTTATAGTCTTCTTTTTTCTCCTTTGGTCTTTTATTTCCTATAACGAATGTCTTTTCCTTTCGGAGTCATAAGGAAAACAATGAAAGGCGGCACACTAGGTAGGGAATAAGAAGTGGAATGAGCATGGCTTTTGCCTTGACCCCTCAGCTTTGTGGCCTCAGTTCCCAAAGGCTGGCCCAGCTAGGCAAGCTGGGTCTCACTGGGTGCAGTGGCCTGGAAGAGCGGAGCCTGTGTCCCCATTGGAGAGGTGAGCAAACTGGACTCAGAGGGGCACACAGCGCTGAGGGGTCGGCCCAGGCCTCCCAGTTCTGCACCCCTTCTGCTCCCTGGCTCCGCCACTGTTTGCAGGCTCTGTCTGGGCTGTGGTGGCCCCCAGTACCCGCCCTAGTCCTTGTGTCTTCCTCCCAGTACTCCTGCCACAGCAGGCGTACTTCCTCAAGCCTTCTCTGCCAACTGGGACCTCACCAACATGAAAGTGGAGAGTGACTGGCCACAGGCTGTCCTGTACCCACACCTACACCCTGTTCTCCATGCACGCTGCCCTGTGGCTGGCAGGAGGGGGTGGTGGTGCAGAGACTCCAAGGCTGGCAGACGGGAGAGGGAGCACCCCTCATTCTTCTGGGTCCTTTCTTACTTACAAAGCACCCAGGTGTATTCACTCCTGGCTGAGTTTCAGGGACAGCCAGAGCCAGGCTGGAACACTGGAGATATCTTCTTTTCTCCAAGTTTCAGCTTCTTTATTTACAAAATAGGGGTTACATGGTGACTGCCACCTGTCCATGGTAGGACTGAATTAGAGCATGTACCTGCAGAGCATGCCACAAGCTGGAAGGGGCTGTGCAGACATCATTTGCTACTTTGAGGAGAGAGGGTGCCATGGCAGAGTGGTGCATAGGGGCCTGGCTTCAGGTTTGGAAAACCGGAGGTGGTGATGCTGCGCTCACATCCCCTTGGCTTACCTGAGTCTATCTGCAGCTGGGGAGCTCGCTCCAGCCAATATAACTCGAGATTCCCCTGCCTGAGGACTCTTTCTGGTACCACAGGAGATTCCTGTCCTGCAAGCTGGCATGAAGGCAGCGCTAATGCCCAGGCAACTCTCCACCTACATGGACAGAGTCAGGTCAGGTGGGAGGTTGTTTTCCAGTGAGACAGAGCCTAGTCACCCACAGCAGGGGCCACTCCTGAAAGCCCCTTCCAGTGACTTTTCTGCTTTCAGGCTCCTTTTTGCCATGTCCTCACTCATGCTTCTTGGAATCATCCCCAAAACAATGTGCCTTGAAGTCCTTGGCTTTGACCTTCTGGACTTGAGTCTCCACAACTGTAAATGCAGGCGATGCTTACCTCATCAAGCCGAGACAAAGCGCATGGAACCTCAAACTGAAGCACCAACAACATACAAACCATACTGGCACAGCAGGAGCTCAGGAAGCGGAGGAAGGGCCATGAGCTGCCTGCCCACAGGCGCAGACAGCTGCTGACAACTGCCACTGGTCATAGTGAGGCTGCGGGGCAATCGAGGAAGAGAAAGGCAACAAGGAAGATGGTGGGAAGCAAGCTTCCGAAGACAGTGATCTGAATGTCACAGGACTAAAGAGAACTGTTAGTCAAGTTAAGGAGGCCTAGAAGACTCCTGCCAAAAGGTTATCATTGGTCATACAAATAACCAGATACCCAGTCAATAGCAGATGAAGTCTTTGTTGTGTCTAGGAATCAGTGCACAGTTGCAATTAAAACTCGCATTTTGTTAAATGTGCAATATACTCTTTCCTGTAAGTTTTAAGTTTCAATTGTTTCATTTTCCAAGATGAAGTGCCCATCATGCCTTGTGGAAGTTATTTCCCCTGAACTATGGGTCTCTATTTAAGTTAGCTATCCCTGTTATCCACCATCCTAGCTGACCAGGTGGAACACCCCCTTTCACCTCCGTCTTCCTCATTGCAAGTAATCTCCATGTGGGCAGGAACCATGCCATATCCTCGTCTGTGAGGCTACAGCACTGGGCAGAGACAGATGGATGGAAGGGTGGGTAGAGGGATGAAGGAATCTACACAAAATAAGCCGTTTATTTAAGGAGGGCTGAGAGTGTCACAAGTACAGGCCCTGGATGATGTTCACGGAGTGTTTCCAGCTGTCCTTCCAGCGCTGAGCCTCTTTCACCTGCAGTGCGGCGTGCTCCTGGACCTTCTTCAGCTCCTCTTCAAATGATGCTAAATATTTCTGGGAGCAAGCAGCAGGAAGAGGCCACATGAGGAAGGACTTCTGGACTGTGCCCCCTAGAGGACACTCAGTGCTCTAGAGGGATGCTGCAACCTGCTGGCGGGTGGCTTGGAACCCATTCCAGGCACTGGCAAGAGTTCCGCAAGTCATTTCTCATGTACTCTGTCCAATAAAGCTCAGGCAGGCCTTGCTGTTTTCCACATTTTGTGGATTGGAAAACTGAGGCTCACAGCTTCGCCTGAGGTTATTTAACTGAGAAGAGACTGAGCAGTGACTAGGCTCCTGGTCCACCTGATTCTGGACTCTGCCCTCCTTCCTAACCACCACACTATAGTCTCCTTGAAGCTCAGGGGTCCTGGCTTCGAGAGGCTGAGCCCACCAGGCCTTAAGTCCTCACTGAACTCAGCAGTGGAATTGTGCCCACTGTCTGGGGCTTAGCTTGGTGGCTGGGGAAGGGCCTGCCTAGGCACTAAGGGGTCTCCAAATACCAGGGTCAGCATATCTCTGGGCAGTACAAGGTTCCTCTCTGGGGCACCAGAACCATAGGTCCAGACATCCTTGGAGTTGCAAGGTCCAGCAGGCACCCTCGGGTGCAACTTCCTCTTTGGGCAGCCCCACTGGTCTAATAGGCCTGGGTCCAATCCTGGCTGTCATTCTTTGTGGCATAGAGGGGACACACTTCTTTATGACTCGGTATCTTCTGCAGTAACGTTGGGACCATTCTACCTTCCTCATAGGCTTGCTACAAGGATCCAGTGGAAGCCCTGTGTTGAGAACAGAAGCTGCAGCAGCTGCTCAGTAATTATTCCACCCATCATCACTCACTGCTCCCGTGGCCTCCAAGCCTCTGACTACTCTGTCCCCTCACACTGTCTCGACTGTTCTCTGGAGAGCCTTCCTTTGCCCTCCAGTCTGGGCTCCTGTGGCTCTGGGGCTCACGCCATGAGACCTGAGCTATTGCTGGAACTGGACAGGAGCTGTGGCCTGTGTCCTGGTGCCTGAGAATGTTGGCTGTCACCAGTGCTGTGCCCTGGGGTACTCTGATGTGTGTCACCTGCTCCATCTGACCAGATGCCAGGGTGCCTGGTGACGACAAGCTCCCCCCCTCCTTCCCAAGGCAGCACTCCCTGGGGTGCACCCCCTCCACCTCGTCTCTTCACTCACCAGGTAGACAGCATCTCGGGCTTCCACGGATGCCAGGTGGCCCAGTGTTGTTTTGGTGGTTGTGATACACGGTGTTTTCCGGAGGAGAATCTTGTTTTGGATGGTGACTTCAGTAGGTTTGATTCCTGGCCACTTTCTACAAATAAACACGCATGAAAAGTCCTGAAGGCTTAGCTTCATCATTTACTGTGCACCCTCCATCTCTGGTGGAAATGGTTAACATTTCTTTAAAAAAAAATGATCATACTTTAAATGCCTTAATTAAAAGAAAAACCCTGAGCATTTAAGATTAAGCTTCTTCAAGTTCTTTTCGGCATTTTCATACAGCTTATATCCATGTGTATAGACAGTTGGGTTCTGCATGGGGAAGGGGAATCCCATGCCTCTAGGGCTTTCCCTTTTCTGGATCTCGGTTTCCTTATCACTCGCCCAGCCAGGTGCCAGTCACCAGTTCCTGGCTTGCTTTTCCTACCATGATAAAAAACCACTGCTGACAATTTAGCTGGGTAAATCACTGCCTTACTTCTTTCAGAGTCACATTCCTGGGGTACAGGGGATAAGCACTTTTATAGCTCTTGTCATACATGACAGACAGCTGTAGTGAATCCCACTACTGCCTGCAATCTGAGAAGGTACCCCACACTAGGACAGGCCTCTCTTTATTTGGGGGTTCCTTCATGGGTCCTTATCAAACTAACAGCTGCTGAGCTCTTAGTAGGTGCCACGGGCACTTCAAGCACAATCTCATTGAGCTTTCTCGTCATAATATCATGTAAGGGAGGCTGCCATGCCCATTTCACAGATGAGGAAATTGAGGCTTAGGACACAAAGCCTTTCCAAAGTCATCAGGTCTGTCTGACTTCAGAGCTCGTGCCCCTCACCATTCCACCACACCACCCCCAGCAAACACAGCCATGTGTGGTATTCACCCCTGCTCTCAGCTCTCACCTGCTCCCCCGTTCAATCAGGGGCTTCTCACTCTCTTCCTCCAGGGACAGCCCGGTGAGTTTCCTCCGTATTAGGATTGAGGTTTTCTGTTTGGGGGGCTCCATCTCTGGCAAGCAAGAGATGGGTTACTGATGGGGGCCTCATCCACAGCCTGATATCAAGGGGACCCCCGACCTTACATTTACAGAAATGAAACCTTGCTCCCCTCTTCCACACTTAAAGAGTCTCAGGCAGGAGGGTTAAAGCTGGAATATGTGAGATGTGGTTTGGGTGTGCATCCCAGCTCCAAAATCCTATGTATGATGCTCTGACCTTCTCGCAGCTTCTATGAGCTCCTGAATATGCTTTTTGGAGACTTCTTTGGTTCATAGTAGCTCAAAGGGGTCCTGAACTAAGAATTTCTCCTGGAATGAACACATTCAAGGTTGTCTTTCTCGTGTCTGGCTCACTGACCTGCCATTTGACATGGAGAGAAAGGGACTCTGTTCCTGGAGTGAGACCAGCAGGCCAGAGCAGCTCTCTGCACCCTGGTCTGCAGGCATGGCAGGGCCAGGTCACTTGGCTCAGAAGCCCTAGTTACAGAGCAGGTGAGGACCTCATGGGCCGGATGCAGGGGGTCTTCCTGGCCCAGGGGTTCCCTCCAAGGTGCCGAGGCTGCCTCCCTGCTGGCTCCACTGCCTGTTCCCTCTCTAGTCTGAATCCCAGTATCTCTGCAGGCTCCGCTTTCCCAAACCAGGCTCACACTTGCCAAAGAGACCCCCACTACTAGACAGTGGCTAGCACCCCAGCATGCACATACATTTTGACCTAGGAAATCCACTTCTAGGAAGTTGTTGAGAAATATCGATGCAGATGTTCCTTCCAGCACGATTAGAGGAGTGAAAAGCTAGACATGGCCCGTATGCACCAGCAGGGGATTAACTAATAAAATAAGATGCACAGCAACTGGAAGTGCTCACGGAAATGGTGACTGGCTTGGCCAGCATCCGCCCAAGGGGAAATTAGGTTACAAAGGAGCACACACCTGTGATCCACCCTCCCATCTCCCCACTGATATACACACAGGCCTGTGAACAAAGGGAAATGACCAGGAGGAGGACAGCCAATGTTACCAGCACCTATTTCAGGAGGGAGGACCATATTCTTCTCTTTCTTTGTAACTCATATTGAATTTCTTATTTTACTATAAAAATAGTCATTGTCTTTGCAATCCAAACTTAAAAAATAAAAATAATATATTTTAATTACTTAATAGATGAGAGATAAATGGACAATATTTAATATGATTTGAGTCTTTGCATAGTTATAAAAAGCAGTTCACATAGTATAAAAAATTTAAACATCATCTAATGGGGAAAAAGACTTTAGAAATCTCTCACAATGCCACTCACCAGAGGTGGTCATCAACAGTCAGGTACCTGTTTCTCGGGCTCTGCTTTTCTCATTTTGTCCCTCTTTGCCTCTGTTCCTCTCACACAGATTCATTTATATACAAGTGAGGGTGCATGCTTATGTCACCTATGTGTTTTTTAAAACAGTATTTCAGGTAAGTATAATTGTCACCTTGCTTTTTCCCGTGACAGTATTCCTTCAGCTGTCTCCAGCTGGCACGTAGAGACCTACCACACCCACCTGAACAGCTGCATAGAATTCCCTCCTGTATCTGGACCATAATTTATCCAATCCTTTATACATGGATATTAACACTGTTTACAATTCTTTGCAATTTCAAGCATTGCTGTGAAGAATATGCTTGAAAATATATCTTCGGAAAAGTATGCAAGTATTTCTGCCAGATAAGTTCCCAGGGTTAGAACGGCTAGGTCCAAGCACACACGTTCAGGACTTTGAGAGCTTGTTTGGAGGTTCTAGCAGGGGAGCGCAGCTACTCGTATACCCTTGACCGAAGACCGGTCCTCCTCTAGAGGGGATGGTCGTCCTCTTCGACCGAGCGCGCAGCTTCGGGAGGGACGCACATGGAGCGGTGAGGGAGGAAGGGGACACCCGCCTAGCCAGCCAGATCAGCCGAATCAACCCTGGCGATCAATGGGGTGACAGATGTCGCAACCAGATCGCCCTCACATCCAACGTTCAGGACTTTGAAGTCACTGACAGAGGGTTCTCCAGGAGAAGGGGTGGAGGTACACTTTTCTGAGGGGCTCTGCAGTGCTGGGGCTTCCTGCCTCACCAGTGCTGAATTTAAAAGCTTTGCCAGGCTCTTGGTGAGAAATGGTATCTTAACAATGTTTATATTTGCACTTTTCATCATTGGTGAAGTCAAGCATCTTTCAACATTTATTGACCTTTTGAATTGCATGTGTTTGCCCTGTTTACAAACTTGACCTGTTAAGAATTCTTCATACCACAGGAATACCAGGCCATTCTCTGACCTATTAGTTATTAGAAATATTTTTCCAGTTTGTGGTTTGTCCTTCCATCTTTTGACATTTTCCCTTACTTTTGTTTTGGCCACAGGGAGGTACACACCATTCCTTTACAGCTTCTAGCTCTCAAACTTAGGAAAGTTGTCCTTACCCCAAGATTATGAAAATATTTAGTATTAGGATTTCATTTTTTATATGTAATCTGACTCATTGGGGATTTGCTTTTTTAGTTACAAAAAGATAATTTTAATTAAAAAAAGAAACAAAAAATTCATCAGTCCCCTCAATAGAGTATCTATTTTCATACTGGTGGAGTTGGGGGAAAGCAGACTCCTCCAGATCCATCACCTATGTCACCAACCCCCTGGGGCCAGGGCACAAAGGCCAGTGGGGCACATACTTGCAACCTGGACATCGTCAATGGTGACCACCTCATCCAACTGCAGCAGGAACTTCTCAGTGAAGGTGGCCAAGGTGGCTATGAAAAACCGGGCGTATTTCCTTATGCATTCCTGGAGGAAACACGGGGAGCATGGTGCTATAAGGAGAGGGCCCTGCCTCCAAAGGCAGGCCAAAGATGGGTTTGGAGAGCGATGTGTGAGACAAAACCAGGGCCATGAGTCAACTGTGTCAAAGTTAACAAGCATCTGATCTTTCTCCAGGAGGCTTCTCCTAAGAGCGGCTTGAAGATAGGAAATGATTCTGCAATGGCCAAGGGACACACACAGACAATTTACCAAAGAGGAAAGAAAACTTGACATGGATCTTGGGAGAAAAAATTTCTCATTACTAATTAATTTAGAAAATTTAAAATGCAAGTTAAAACAGCCAATAAAGACCATCTCCACCTATAAAACCTGCCCACTTTCATGCCCTGCTTTGGCCAGGGTGCCAGCATAGGGCCGGGCTCAGTGCTGCTGGTGGGCTGTCAGCTCGGGAGGGCAGGGCAGCCCTCAGCACCTAGACATGGGAGTAGAAGGCACTACTGACCTCCAGCTTCTCCTTGGTTACCACAATCAAGGCGTCCAAATCTCCCTGCCTCTTCTCTTCCACTTGACATAGAGACTCCATATCTTGGAGCTGTGCAGGGTGTCCAAGATTTGGGTGGAGCTTCTGGGCATTTTCATCCTTCAGACAATCCAGAAATCAGTGGGGTTTTTGACCTGGTCTTGAGGTCAGGACTAAGAAGTCACTGGCCTATGTCCTCTGCCAATTATGGCCATGATGTGTGCATTGACCTGGGTGTGTGTGAAGGGCTGTGGATACGCAGAGGAGTGGCAGGGTATGCAAGACTGAGGCATGCCTGGAGCCACCTCCCAGGGTTAGCAAGTGAGAGAGCCGAGCATCTTCCCCAGGACAATCAGGGATTCAGTCCAATAAAATCAACAGCATGAACGTCCCCTGGTTCCAAGGACCAAGTGGACAATCATTGTTGATCTCAAGGCCCACAGCCCCACAGAACCAGCCAACCTACCTGTTATATCCAACAAGGAACGTGCTGAATCCTTTCCATGAAGGAGCTGTTGGCTCGGCTCTTATCTTTCCAGGGCCTAGTGTCCCCCACCCCCACCCAGTAATCCCCGGCCTGGCCCAACTCCTTCCTGGGACTCAGTTCTGCTGATGCCCCGCCTCTATGTCTGAACTCCCAGGGTGATCCCGGTGGCCCCACCTTCCTTTTCTCCAGCTCTTCCTGGTAATTCAAGAACTGTCCTCGGATATCTTTGGTGGAAGCGCAACATTTTTTCCAATGGTGCTCCTTGAAATTCTCCATCACCAGCCAACACACCTGGGGCAGAAGCTCCTCAAATCTCCTCATCTGGGCCCGTAATTCTGTAGGAATTGGGGGTGGGGGCCAGGGGAGAGGACTGAGCAGAGCCAAGCTGCTGAGGCCATCTCTCCAACAAAGGCTTAATGCAGTTTCCAAAAGAGAAAGGCTTGGGTTACAGTGCGGCAATAGCTATTCCATCAAAAGGGGTCCTGTGGGCAAACCGGTATTAAAGATACTGGATTAAGCAAGTTCAAAGGACTTCTCACACTGTAGGACTTGCCAGCACTTTATAAACTGCACTGCATCTTTCAGCAGTTCTATTTCATCCATTCTCTCTTCAAATAGTACCTTGATCCAAGTCTCCTCCTCTCCCTATGGACCTCTAAGTAGATGCATGCCAGACCTACTTTTTCCTTCCTCTCTCTTCACCTCTTTCCTGTATTTCTAGTCCTTTGTTTTTCTGTGTTACATTTTTGGTTATTTTCTTTGGCACTAAAGCCACTCATAATTTTAAAATGTCAACGATTTATTTTTCCAATATACATAAGCTTTATTTGGTTCTCTTTATTTGGTTCTCTTTACTTGGTGGACTTCCCTGGTGGCTCAGATGGTAACGTGTCTGCCTACAATGCAGAAGACCCGGGTTCAATCCCTGTGTCGGGAAGGTCCTCTGGAGAAGGAAATGGCAACCTACTCCAGTATTCTTGCCTGGAAAATCCCATAAACAGAGGAGCCTGGTAGGCTACAGTCCATGGGGTCACAAAGAGTCAGGTATGACTGAGCGACCTCACTTTACTTGGTTCATATTTACTTGCTCACTTTAATAGTCTTCTGCTCCTTACTCATATTTCTAATTTCCTCTTTTATTTAACTCGAAATAATTACTGTATTTTATAGTCTGTGTCTTGATACATTCAATATCTGAAGTCCTTACTGATCTCATTCTGTTGCCTCATGCTGAAGGTACCTTTTTGCTGTGGTGTGTGTGTGTGTGTTTTGTTTTACAGTGAGCTCTTATTTGGGGGCATTTTATGTGTGGGAATCTCTGGAGGCCTGAATTGAAAGTAGGCTTCTCTGGAGAGGATCTGTAGTATCTCTACCAAAGAAGCATCCGGGCATGACACACTCAAAATCATTTTAAGCTATCATCTAGAAATCTTTTGGATGATCCACAAACACAAAGTTGATTTCAGGTTTATCTAAGTGCAACTTCAGTTTAAATACCACAAAAGGGCTGACTTATAGTTACAGATTCTCATTAGAGTTTTTCCCCTTTGTCCAGTGCCATGGTTTATAACAAGACACTTTCCTTCTAGTCAGTGGGGGAGGAGGTTTTGGTTTCTGTCTCATTCCCTTGACTCTGCAGATGGAGCCCTGTGGAGTCCCAATTTTCTGTGGTTTGTGCCCTTTCAGGCTGTACACCTTGGGTGGTCTGGGGCTTGGTCTCTGTTCCCAGTGACCTGGAAGCCATGAAAACAGAGGCTCAAGTGGACCTGAGAGTCAGCCAAGCCCTCAAGGCAATAGCCAGAGTTACTGCTCAGCTTATCTGTGTTCCTATTCTCACTTAATCTTGAGGCCTTAAGTGTTTCATACTTTACAGCTAGCTCATCCATGCATTTAAAAGTTTATCACAAAACAGTTATATCCAGGATTTTTACATGTTTTCAGTGGGAGAGTTGCTCAGGATACTTGACTCCCTGTAGGAAATGGAAGTCTTCATTTCATGTGAACTGTCAGCCTTCCTGGGAGGGACATGATCTGCAGCATTTCCCAAACCCATGTGACCATGGAACCTTTCTTTTGATGAAGATCACATAGGATGGAACCCCACAGAGTTCAAGTGGGGAAGCTCTGAGCTAGAGAAACCAAATGCTGCCTGTGGTTTCAATTCCAGTCATTCTACAACTACAGGAATGAGAGCCATTGTTGATTTCCCCTGTATACGGCAAGGCTGTGAGGGGCTTAGTCCTCAAAAAGGCCTTGCATGGTGGATGTTATCCTTGTCTCCATTTACAGGCAAGGGGAGGTGACTTGGTCAATGTCATACAGCTGGGGAATGGCAGTGCTGGGTCTTGATCTCAGGTCTGGCTACCCCCTAATCCTCTCCCTCTTCTACCCCTGCTGGCCCTCAACCCATAGCAGGCCTGTACTGGGCCCTAAGGTTCCCTGCCTTACAAGTAGACATAATTAGGACTTAATGACTGCAAAAACAAATATGGCTGTGGACGTGGAGAATTGGGCAAGGAGAGGGGCAGCTATGGGTGTGTTTTCACAGCTCCTTTTATGTTGTTATAATCAACATAAATGGCAAGATACATCCTGCCTGCCTGTTTTCATGTCCCTGCGCTCTAGGAGGCTATGTCTATCAAGTTCATCTCAGCCCAGGCACATGGTAGACACGGTGGAAGGATTCTTCAAACGATTAAACACAGAGGCACCGTATGACCCAGCAATTCTACTCCTAGTTATACACCCAAGAGAAATGAAATCATACATCCACACACAACATGCACGTGAATGTTTAGAGCAGCGCCATCCATAACCGCCAAACAGTGGATACAGCCAAATGTCTATCACTGAACAAATAAACAAACTATGGTATATGCACGCTATGGAATATGATTCAGCCATAAAAAGGCTACATGACATTTACTAACACTGGATGAACAGAGAGGAGGTCAGTGGCTGCTGAGGGCTGGGAACATGATAGAGGGACAGAGGTTCTGAAATTCACAGTGGCGACGGCTGCCCAACTCTGTGAATATATTAGAATCCACTGAATTTCAAAGTATCTTCCCACTAGCTATCTATCTTACATTTGTGTGCGTGCTCAGTTGCTTGGTCATGTCCGATTCTTTGCGATCCTTTAAATTGTAGCCTGAATTGTAGCAGGCTTCTCTGTCCACAGGATTTCCCAGGCAAGAACACTGGAGTGGGTTCTCATTTCTTCCTCCAGGGGATCTCCCTGACCCAGGGACTGAACCCGCATCTCCTGCACTGCAGGCAGATTCTCACATGGTAGTGTATATATGTCAATCCTAATCTCCCAGTTCATCCCATCCTCCCTTCCCTCCCTATTTCGTTGAGTGAATATCTCAATAAAGCTGTAAAAAATTTTCAAAGAGTGAAACATTTTTAGTGATACAAATCACTATACTTCTCAAGAAAAATCGACTTTTTGCGGGGAGGGCATTGTTTTTTCCCCAGTTAAATCTAATCAAGGTTTTTACCTAATTCTAAGATGTCAGGTTTTCACAGGGAGGCTCTTCTGCCTCATGTGACCTCCAGGTCAGGAGGGCATCATTCTGGCTGTGAGTGGCCACCCTCTTTCTGTAGCCCCACCTGCCACCTGCCTATGGTGGTCACCTGGCCACACCTACCTATGAGGCAGGAGTTGTAGTAATTGTCTGTCTGGCTGTGGTACTCCAGGATCTTCTTACAGATGTTCTCTGCACACTGGTCGAAGGTTTCGTACATGCAGTCGGGCCTGGTGACTGAGCGTTTCTCTTTGCGGTAAAACTCCTACGGGAGAGGGTTGACAGTGTGGGTGCCAGGCCCCTCTCCAGGGGGCTCTGGCCCAAGATCCTGGCATCCTCCTCTGTGCTCTCCTCACCCCTTGGTCTTCTCAACTGCTGTCCCCCACGCTGGGGTCTCTCCTCCTCCCTGTCTGTCCCTGTCACCACTGTCAGTGTCTAGGGCTACGCGAGACACAAGCAAGTCAATGGTAAAGTCTGTGCATCCTTCAAGACTAAGATGGGTCTTCCACCCATGAGACCAAGAGCTTTCTATGGAGTGCCAAGCTGGGCCACTAACACAGATGACCCAGAGCTCTGCTCCAAAGACTCACACCCAGGGATGCCATCACATGTCATTCTTGGCTGGGTGCTGGCCACTCAGGGGCAGAGACCAGGCTTGTTCCTGGTATCGGGTATGCTAAATATCTGACACACAGGACCCAAGAAAAGTTTGGTGGCTGAATACATGGGTAATGGATAAGCTTTAATTCTAGGATGGAAAACACCACACAAGGTGACAGAAGCTGGGTAGCTGTGGTCACGGGGGCTGTAGTCCCCTTTATTCAGTTTCACCCAAAGGTCATTATTGGCAGAAGGAGGGGGAGAGCCCACTGGGGGCATGTGGCCAGCAGATGGCAGAAGGGCAGGCAGGGCCCTCACCTCCGCGACCGCCAGCAGATGCTCGTTGCTCTCCCAAAGCAGGCTCAGGACGATGCCTTTAAAATCCCTGCAACACACAGGGGGCAGATCCCTGAGAGGACTTGTCTAATCACACTAAATGGTGTGGACAAGACCAAACGGACACAACATTCCGAGTACTCAGCAGCCCAGCCAGAACTGGACTTGGACAGCTTGGGATGCCCAAGCATGCTCCCACCTCGTATTTCTATTTGTCTAGTTGAATGCCTCTTGCTTGCGCCAAGCTGTGTTTGGCCCCTTCCAAGTGTCTCTGTTCTCTTTTGTTCCTCATTACTCCTTGGAATTACTCACTCTTGCCCCAGGGCCACTGCTCACACTGATTCCTCTCCAGGGAACACAAATAACTTTCCTCTTGGTTACATTTGCTTTTCCTCCGACCCTGGCTCAGTGGCAGTCCCTGACTGCCTCGTTCCAATGCCCTGAGCAGCTCTCAGCTTTATAGCCTCCCCGTAGGGGCTCTGGGGATTGATATGTGTGACTGGCTGATTGATTAACCCCATCTCTCCCAGCAGCTGGTAAAGTCCACCAGGACACACAGTGTGTCTGTTTTCGTTCACCATAGAATCCCCTGTCCAGTGCCTGCACCTATCAGTGTCTCTGTCTTGGTTGAGAGAAGAAAGAATGATTTCTTATAAATATTAATCAAATGAGCAGGACTGCCTGTAGGACCAAACATCCTCCTTCTGATACATCTGGCCTTTAGGCTGACTGTGCACACCAGGTGCTTTACTGAACAAATCTGCCCAGATCTAGCGAATATTCCTGTCAGTAAGGTCAACTGTCTCAATACCAAGAGTGAAATAAGGGACTGATGTGTTAGAACCGCACATACCTGGAGGACAACTATTTTTTCAAAATTTCTGTAAAGTGATGCAGTGACTGTTTTACATACACATCATTTTTGACCAGTTTCTAAAATATATGTGTATATATATTTTTAAATTCCCTCAAATTTAAAAATAAAATGGAGAAGGAAATGGCAACCCACTCTAGTATTCTTGCCTGGAGAATCCCATGGACAGAGGAGCCTGGCAGGCTATAGTCCATGGGCTTGCAAAGAGTCAGATACAACTTAGAGACTAAACCACCACCAAACTAAAAAAAGGGACTTCTCTGGTGGTCCAGTGGTTAAGACCCTATTCTTCCACTGCAGGGGGCACAGGTCCAATTCCCTGTTGGGGAACTAAGATCCTGCATGCCTCTTGGCCAAAAAACATGTGTGTGTTTGTGTGTGTGATGTGCTCTTTCATTTACAAATTCGCTCATCATAATTAAAGAAAATTAGAAATAAGCTGAAAAGCAAGATGGAAAAATTAATGCTAACATTTACTATATTTCCTTCTGCTGATGTTTAAATTGGTTTGGAATTAGGTTCATGTGCTTTTTACATTCTGCACCCTTTAAAGTGTTCCCCCTACATTATGCTATCATTTTAAATGGCTGTGTAACACCACTGGGTATGTATGTACTGTGTTTACAATCCCCTATTTTTGGACTTTAGGTTTTCCCCCCATTTTTAGCTAGGATAAAAAGCATTGCATGGTACATCTTCATGCAAATGTTTCCTTCCTGAGAGATGGTTTCTTTGGGAGAGGGACCCATGGAGCTGCACAAAAGGTATAATTCATGGCTTTCACCACTACTTTTCCCAACCCTTTCTAGGAAGAGAGTTTGCTCTCTGTTGACTCTGACAAAAGTTGCCTTTGAGAAGAATATCAGGTTCTTCTATATGCGTTCACTATACCTTTCCCAGTTTCTGTTGCATGACTCATGCTGCTGGCATGGCTTTATTAAGGATAATTTGGAACTTTATTGGCTTCTTGGGAAAACAAGATCTCCCTAAACTGGCTCTTCTAAGACCTCTCCCTCCCTGCCCGCACCCCCCTACCCCGCCATCAACACCTCTGCTCTTTCTTCCCCATTTTGCCACCTCCCACCTTCCCTTCAGTTGCCTGGTTTCCTCTGATATGTCCCCCTCTACAGTGCTACCTCCTCCATCTCTCTGTCCTTCCTGTCAGACCTTTCCCTTCCCACTCCAGCCCTCAACTCCCTACAGCTGCTTGAATTAAGTTTAGGCCCCTGACCCTATCAAGGCTCTCAAGGGACTGAGGCACTCCTGAAAGCAACTGCCTGAGGCTAAAGGGGAAAAGAGGCTAGTGAGAAGCCTGCTGGACATTTCACCCACTCATATGTGCTCTAGAATTCAAAAACTCTTAAAATTATTTATGTGAGTTCAACAAGAAGTTGTCCTTCTTGCGATGGGACATAATTGGAAACACTGATAGATAAAAAAGGCTTTGACTGAAATGTCATATGGACAGCAATGTATAAGATCGGACATGATCAAACATTTTAAAGAAACTAAGGTTGACTTGATGGGGACGATGCTTTTAAGCCCTCTTTGGAAAATCAACCTGGCACCTGGTTTATGGGGTTCCCAGCTTCATAGGTGGGTAAGGAAAACCTTACAGTATTGCGGGGACCTTAAGAAGAGAGGATTTCACCCAAATCTATAGGTACTGTGGGTGAAATCTGACTTGTCTTCCTAGTCTCAAGAGGCTTTTAAGAGTCTAATCTGAGATTATTTATGAAAAGTTCCAGCAATGCAAACATAAAAGTTTTGGTGATCAGTTACCACTCTTGCTGCATTTATGTAAATAATCAGGCCAAATCTAAAGAGACCAGACTTGTTTCATAAACAAGAATCAAAAAGAAGGGCAACAGAAATTTTACATTTCAATAACTATAGCACTCTCTTGTGATTAGTAAATCCTAACCCTATTTGTTAGCTTTGAGGATTCATGACTTCCCTGGAAACTGGACCAGATCTTGCCATCACACATGTTTTGTCAATTCTTATCAAATCTCAACTCTTCTGCTGTTGTTTAGTCACTGAGTCACGTCTGACTCTTTTGTGACCTCATTTGAGGACTGTAGCCCACCAGGCATCTCTGTCCACGGGATTTCCCAGGCAAGAATATTCGAGTGAGCTGCCATTCCCTTCTCCAGGCTCAATTCTTCTAGCCTCCTTTATATCTGGCTACAACTCCTCATATTAATATTTCTAATTTTTCTCCCACCCTCCTGACTTTATGTCACTGAGAACTGAACCCTAAATGTTTAGGTCCCTGTTGGGACTTGCAATTGTTCTATAGCTGGCTTTTCCTCCAGGATCCAAAGAAGCCCTGCCAGGTGGAACTGGGTGATGGGCAACTGGAATGCGAGGAGCTGCTCCCAAGTGGGCCACTCTGGGGCTTCAGACCCAACGTCTATAAAGCTCCTTGACTGGCTGCCCTACGACCAAGCCACAAGAGATGGAGCAGGTGCCCTTTAATAAACAAAAGGTGACTGAACAGAAATAAACAGATTGTTCAAAGGAAAGAAGAATGTCTTCTTGAAGAATGCCTAAATTTGGTGAAAATGTCTCTCAATAAATTTATGTGAAATAGGCTGAGACAAACAGACCTTGGCCCTTACCAGTCCCCTCGCAGACCTGCTCTGTCCCTCTCCAGCTTATTTTCCCCTCAGTGGAGTCAGATTTAGCTGCCAAGTGACAAAGATGACAGGTTAAAATGGAGTTAAAGGAAATGGCATTGACACTTACTCCGCTGGAGGAGGCTTGTCACCGAGCACCTGATACTTTCTATCCAGTCGGTTGGGCTTGGTGTACCGCGTGACGCTGTGGGGCAAAGGTGGGTTAGTGCTCTGCAAGCTGGAGACAGACACAAGCAGATCTGAGTCTGTGGGAGCCCTACCCAGACCTGCCTGTGCAGTCCAGCCCTTCAAGCTGCTGCCCCACCCCTCGACAGCTCTGCACGCAGCCTTATAGTAGGAATGGAGCCCTAACCACTGAAACCCACACAAGGCCGGGAGGAGGGACGGAGGGGCTCCAGCCCTGAAAGTATAATCCTTGCTTCCCTGTGGTGAGGACCCAAAGAAACACAGGTTGAGAGCCGCAGGTAGGGATGCCAAATTTTCAAATAAAAGCACATATTAAATTTGAATTTCTTAACACATTATAAACCAACTATACTTCAATAACATAAATGTTTAAATAAACTTGAATTTCATATAAGCAATAAGCAATTTTTCACATACACACCATGTATTATTTGGGACATACTCATATTAAAAAATGTGTTGTTTTTCTGAAATTCAAATGTAACTGGACATCCTGAATTTTCATCTGGCAGCCTTAGCAGCATGTATATTTCACTGGTAACCACTGAGAGATTGATTATACAAATGGACAATGGCTATACCTTATATAAATAGAGAACCCTGGCTGATAAGCTGTAACAACCTGCCTAGGACACCAAGCCCTTAGCTACAATAAACATTCAGGAAGCCGGCCTGCTGGAAGTCAGACTTGCAGGAAGACAATTGTTATCTTTAGTAACAATCCAGGAAGCCAATAATACCCCCTGTAACAATCAGCCCCACAGGGCCAGGACCTGCTCAGTACCTGACAGCTCCCTTAGATTCTGTCCCTGCTTCCGATTCAGGATGAACAAGTCAAATACATACCCCTAACCATCACACAGGATGCCCACTGCTCTTGGGCCTCCTCCAGCCTTCCCAGGGCAGCCACCACCAACAGGGCACATCTGAAGCCTTCCCTTTTCTCCACTACACCCCTTTCCCACTCCCTTGCCTGCCTTTGTGTCATCTGCTAAAACGGAAGTGAGAGTGGCTGATTCCCTGGTTGTAGAAAGCTCTGCATAGTCTTTGCTTTTCCCATTTGGTTGGTCTTTATTTCCACACTGCAGATGGCAGGCCTGTTCAAAAAGACTTTCTGGATGTACGCAAAGCAGGAATCTCTTCAGTGTCACTTCCTCAAAACCAATAATTAAACTAGGTCAATAATGGCTCATCAAAGACTCAGAAAGTCAGGTCAGCCCTGTGGCTTCTGTCATCCACCTTCTATAAAATCGGTGTCAGGGGCCATCCAGGGCCCATGCTCACTGAGCCATGAGTCTAACGACCCTGACAGGGCATAGTGGGCAGAACACATGGCCAGGATGCAGAGACCCAGAGCTCCCAAGACTCCGTGATGTCATCCAAGGAATGCCACCTCCAAGGTCACGCCCTCTGACAGAAACAGTGTGTATGGGATGTAGCTGTCACTGTGGATAACCACCCAACGCCCTACAGGTTCTTAGGGTGGAGGGCTGTGAGAGTCAAGCCACTGGGCAGGGATGAGAATAGACCTGTCTAAAGCTGGCTTTGGATTTGGCCCCTTGCAGGGTCCCAACTTGGAAGGTCCCTATTTGGAGAGTCTGTGAGCACAGGAGACACATTCTGAGGACATGGGCTGGCAAAGGGTAGCCTCTGGCCTCCATCTGGGGGTCGGGGTTGAGTCTGGGGAGGGGAGACTGCAGGCAGCCTAGCCTCTCTACCTTGCTACCGAGGTGGCACTGGCGATGGACAAGTCCTTCTTCAAGGAGTGCTCTGCTCGGTTCCGGAGTCGCCTCAAGGCTTTGGGTGATGGGTACCCAGGAGAACAACAGAGGATCCAAGGTGAGGAGGGACCAGGTGGCACCCCCAGCTACCCCACTGTCAGCACCTAAATCCACAGGCCTGTCTGCCCCTACCTGTCTGGGACCGTTCTTTGTCGCACTGAAGGGTTGAGGACTTTGAGTCAGGAAACCTGAAACCAAAGGAAAGGATGTGAGCTTTTCCCCAATGACCAAGAGGATGGCTCAGGCCAGGCACTGGGCACCATCCTGGTTAGCCCACAATGCCATATGAATCTGCCCAATCGTGAGCTCCACTTCAGAGGAGGAAGCTGAGCCTCTGAGGGGAGGAGGAAGCCCCTGCACAAGGTCACAGCCGTTAGGGTGGGCTCACATGGGGACTGGCCTCTGAAGGCTTGGGCCCCACTGTTCACACCCGGGCCACTCACTGCAGGATCCTCTTGACCACCTCCACGGCTGGGTCTTCAATCATGGACTTCCCCATGCGGCTTGGCTGGGCAAAGGACTCAGGGGTGACCATGTCTACCTTAGCCTCTTCTTCATAGACTTCTGAAGATAACAAGATGTCACTCTCTACCTCCAGGTCAGTCAAGACGTTGTCCTGCAGGCCAAAGAGCAGGGCCTGATTGTGGGTGTCAGGGAGGCAGGCAGGCTGGGTTCCCATCTCAGGACCACTTGGCCCAGGTGCTATAGGCTGACCACGTTGAGCCTCTCTTGCCCCTTCTGTGAAGCAGCAGGGATCATATATACCTTAGAGGGCCGTTCATTCATTCATTCATGTGTGCATGCCGAGACCTTCAAAAGTATTTCTTGAGTGCCTGCTTTCTGCAAGGCTCTCCCTGGGCCTGGGACACAGGGTAAAGGGGCCACATGTGACTCTTATCCTCATGGAGCTTACAGTCTGGTCAGAGAGACAAGACATTTAATATGGACTTCTACAAATAAATGGTCAAGTTGGGGCCAGTGCAATGAAAACAAAGTTACAGCATCTTCCCTGAGGCTGAGGGTCATGAACTGGGCTACTCGCCGATGTGCCCCGGTGGTGTTTTTGAGCAAAGGACAAGTAAACAAATGAGTGCATGGATAAGTGCATGGCCACCTCCACCTTGAGTTGGACCTTAGAGAAACAGTGAGTGAGGGACCCACCATGAGCACTTAGTTGAGCTATGCCCTATTTTATTCTGTGTCTTGGCGGCACTGTAAGCCCTGGAGGGAAGGACCCCAGCAGGACTCCTGAGTTCTGTCTCGTGGGGCTCAGTACTGTTGGTGTGATGAAAGCTTAGTGCTGGCAGCACAGCAGGAAGATCCTCCCCACAGAGGGAAGGGCTGGTTCAAAGCATGGCAGTGAGAGGCGGGGCCTGAGGCTGGTCAGAGCACAGCTCAAGGGGCATCCATTTATGCTGCCATCAGTTCTGTGACAGGTCCTCCTGGAAGCTGGTTGAGACCTCTGGTGAAAGCTTGGTGAGAGAGGTTGAGTGTGGGGTGAAGGTGACAGGCTCTGCCCTCTTGGAGCACACAGTCTAGGGGAGACAGCTCCTAAAAGGGGGACCTCACTGAATGGTCTATGGGTTCATGAAGAAGTAGAACATGCCACAGGGGTCAGGAGATGCTGGCCCAAACTAGTGGGTGAGTGAAGGCCTGGGGGAAAGTGAGCTCTTAGGGGGACCAGAGAAATGAAGGGGTCAAGGAAGTCCTGGTGAGGATCTGGATCTTATCCTGAGGACAGGAGAGGGACACAGGCAGACTGGCCTTCTCCAAGAGGCCTGGCTGCAGCTCAGGGAATGGATCACAGGGGGAAGTGAGAGGATCAGGACAGGATCAGGATCTTTTGCACATATGTGCAAAAGATGGGGGGCTTGGACAAGGTAGTGGGGGTGGAATGGGGAGAAGCTGGTGGCTGCTAATAGGAGTGGGTGGGAAGGAAGAGGCTGAGAGGTGAGACTTCCCTGAGAGCTGAGGGCCCTGATGGGGTGGGGAGGTGCTGCCAGGAGGTGATGGATCTCCGAAGGGACCAGTGCAGGGAAGTGGCCCATCTGGGATGTGAACCCAGATCTGACTCCACAGTCTATGGCCTTTCTAAGGCATCCCTGCAGGCCTGATGTCCAGCAGGGGCCTGGGAGGTCTTCTCTCCCTGGGATCTGCTGAACCCTGTGGGATACCTGTGAGCCCAGCCCCCACAGCTCAGATGCTCTTCATCATGGCTGCCCCATCCCATTCCTTACGGGAAAGGCCAGGTGAGTCATGGATATCATGTCCAGCTTGCAGTTGAGATACTCAATCCTTTGGCTCAGTTTTTCTTTCCAAGTTCGAATAAGGCCAAGGAGGTCTTCTGTGCTCACTACCTAGTGAGAACATGGAGGGAAAAAGCCACAGGAAGCAGGCTGCAGATGGGCAGGCTGACTCCATGTGGACTGCAGGAACCAGCTGGCTGGTGAAGACACCTCTTGGATCCAGGGAGGCCCCCCTCTTGCAGAGAGGGCCCTGGAGGAATGAGAAGCCCTGGGCCAGCTCTCTTGGGTGACTCTACTGGGCCGCGGGTCCTTCCTCGATGGGGCACCAGGAGTTCTATTCCTGGTTCTATGGGTTTGTTCTGAGCTAATGGTTTAAACTTACTTGACTTCCTTGGTGGCTCAGAGGATAGGTAAAGAATCTGCCTGCAGTGCAGGAGATCCGGGTTTTGTCCCTGGGTCAGGAAGATCCCCTGGGGAAGGGCAGGGCAACCCACTCCAATTTTATTGCCTGGAGAATTCCATGGACAGAGGAGCCATGGCCTCAGAGGCCATGAGGTTGCAAAAGAGTCGGACACAACTGAGCGACTGAACAACAACAAACAATGATAAAACTTCAACTCAGTTACTGAAACGAAAGAGAAAAGATCTTCTGGCCAGGACACCAGGTTTACAAGTGCCTGGCTGGGCTGGGGAGAAAAGTACTCAGGGTGGCCAGGACACGCTGGCCACAGGGGTGTCACAGGGGACAGAGACATGCACTAGAGGCAGGAGAACAAGCAAGTCAACGAGGTAAATGTACAGAGACCTGCTTTGCTGATCAGGGCCTGGCTGGCACTTAGAACCTCACTTCTCTCAGACTTCATTCCAATTTGGACTTATTACTATTTATATATAGAAAATGGAAGTAACCAGTTTATGCACACTGGTCAAAACAAAGGGAAAATCAAACAAAAGATGGTTGTTCAGAGGGCAGAGTCCTGCTTCCGTTACTCATCCAGGGCTCCATTCTAATTATAAGGAGGGAGGCCTTGCGACATCAGAGTGGGAGGGAGGCCAGACTCAAGCCCCCATGCTCACTGGCCTCAACATGCCTGCCAGGGAGGTGCTGGGGGCCAGGGGCAATGGCTGGTTTCTCTTCTCTTCCTTAATTCCATTGAATAAAACAGAGGTGAAGTAGGAAGACTCAGAGGCCCTGCTGGTGGTAGAGAAATCTAGACCACAGATGTGAGTTTATTTCCAGTTAACAATTCTGGCATGCATCTTTACTATCCACAGCTTAGCATCTACTGAACACTTACTTGTTTATTCCTTTTTGAGTTTCGGCACATTTCTACCTTGCTTTGAAGCTGTTCTAGAGAAGAATTTAATCCCTCTGTCTGCAAATTGGATTTTGCCACCTAGAAAAACCAGAGGTTCAGAGATTTACTTCCAGAATACTTATTTTGATCAAGAAAAAGTTTAGCAAATCATTATCTCAGAGATGGATTAAATATGACAAAAATGAAATCGGAGGGAAAATGCAAAGCTGTATGAGAAACTAGACCAATGCAAATTTAAAGGATTTTTTTTTCCTGCCAAATAAATAAGTTTCAAAAATAAAACTGGTGATCCCCATTACTGGTTGAGGGTGTTGGGAGGACACACTCAGGCCCTGTTGGCGAGGGGGTATCTGTACAAGCCACCTGGAAAGCACAAAGAGCCTGAAAACACTCCTGCTCTAGTCCAGGAATTTTAGCTCTGGGAGGCACCCTATGGACATCATCAGGGCTTCCAGTGAAGGCATGTCTATCACACCACTGCATGTAATAAAGTGAAACCCACTAAGAATTCCTCCAAAAAGGAATGGCTACATAAAAATGGCAACACATTTGGGAGAGAGAAGCCATCAAAGTGATGTTTTTGAAGAAACTTTTCAGCTTAAACAAAGTTTTTACTGCAGCTTAAAAAATTGTAATCAATAGCACCCTTGTCCCCACTGCCCTGACCCTCACTCCAGTGCCACTGAGCCCAGCTCATGGGACCCTGCTGAACCAGCCACGGCTCCAGCCTCATTGCACCCCCGCATTTTCTTCTTTGAGCTCTCTCTCTCTCTCCTTGGCTCCAACTCCCCCAGGATTTTTTTGATGATGTCTCCAGGACACTGCTCCACACCCTCCTGCCTGGCTGGCTCCTCCTTCTCCGTCAAGCCTTGGGAAGCACTACTTCCCCAGTCCAGAGGAAATCCTCTCCTCTATGTCCCCACGCACCTTATGTGGCCCTCTTGTCCTCTGTAGCCCAAATGGCCTGGCACTGCCTGAATTTCCGGTGTCACAGACATGGGTTCACATTTTGGCCCCACAATTTAGGAACATTGTGTTCTCAATGTCTCTCTGCCTCAATTTCTTTGTTTCTAAAACGGGCTAAGAACAGCTCTTGTGAGGATTCATATAATTCATCAAAATAAGCCCACTAAGATGCGTGCTGCATGATAACTCAGTGGATGTTAGAAGCTATTATGATTTAATCTCTGACTTCCTGGCCAGAGTGCAAGTCCCAGAGGGGCAGAGACCACACCGGTATCCCCAGCACCTGGGACAGTGCCTGGGGTGCAGGTGTGTGATAAACATCCAGCACATGAAGAACGTATCTGTCCTACCTCGCACTTGATGTTTACTTGCAGATTTGTCAGCAAGCGCTGGATTTTCTCTATGAAAATAAGGTCCACAGACAGGTTATGGAATTTACTTTCAAACTTGCTGATGAACTCGTTAGCCTTAAAGAAAGAGAAAAAAGTAAAGGAGTGGGGCTTAATTTGGAACTTTTGGACTTTGGAAGCAGAGGGGGACAGGCCCACCTAATGGGTGGAAAGGGGGCTTGACTGGCCTATTAGGCAGTGAGCAAGGCAACTATGTAACCGGGTGTCACAGGAGTCTGGCTAGAGGTCAGGGTGTGGCCTACTCACCTGGTCCAGATAATCACTCTCCATCTTTTCCATGTTGATCATGATTAAATTTTCAACAAACTCTATCCGGGCAGCTTCCTTCTCTAGTCGATGACACAGTGAGTCAATTTCTTCAGAAGAGAAGTTGCCTCCCTCTGAAAACAATCTGAAAATAATTTGGGAGAAATAAAAGCCATTGATCAGCCCATTCCACCCATCCCAACTACTGTGGTAGACAAGGCTTTAGATTAAAAGTACAAGATCGTGGAAAAAGTTCAAGGACACAAGCAGGGAAACAACCCAAATGTCCATCAAGGGATGAATGGATAAACGCATTATACACAATGGAATATTATTGAGCTTTAAGAAGGAATGAAATTCTGACACATGGATAAGCACTGAAGACATTATGCTAAGCGAAAAAGTCAAGCTCACAGGACAAATGTGCTGTGATTTCACTTCTATGAGGCCCGTAGAGTAGTCAAATTCATAGAGACCGAAAATACTAATAGCATAGTGGTTCCCAGCGGCTGAAGAAAGGCTAAACAGGCAGTTAGTGTTTAGAGCTTCAGTTGCGAGGGTGAAAATGTTCTGGAGATGAATGGTGGTGATGGTTGTACAATAACATGAACGTACTTAATGCCACTGAACTACACATACAATGGTTAAAATGGACAGATTTACGTTATGGATATTTTGTCATAATTGAAAAATGAAGAGGCAAACAAGACCACCTCTCAACAGAAAGAGCCCAGAGGCCCACAGGGGGCCCGGATGCTGGCTCCCACCTGCAGTGCTTGATGAACTCAATGTTGGTGTAGCGCAGCTTGCCCAGGCTCTCCTCCAGGTACTGGCGGAAGCTGCGCAGTGACACCTGGATGACGTCGACATAGCTGAGCAGCTCCCGCTGCACAGTGCTGCTGAGAGTTGCCAGCCTGGGGGACACAGGAGGGCGGGGTGGTGACCTGGGCACGGGAGGGCAGCCTGGGAGATGACTTGAGCACCGTGCTCAGCTGTGCGGTCACCAGAACCATGCCTCTCTTCACTGGGTAGACAAAGAGGCCTTAGAAGGAGGTTCAGAATGCCAGTGTGTGCAGACACAGTGCGGGACTCTCAGTGAGCTGGGTCAGAGGGCACCTCTCTTCAGTCTGGCTCCTGCCACCAAATTGCTAAGAGAATCCCCAGGTCCTCCCCTTACTGCCACGCCCTCTTAACTCCCAGAAATGTGGCTTCTGTGCCCTGGGACTTCCGGAAAGAGCAGCCTGAGGGTTTCCTCTTTACATCCCAGTCTACCCTAACCAGCTGCCTCTTGGGTACCTGACCACTGTACAGACGCCTGTGAAGTTTCCTCACCTGTGACTGGATGGAGGCCTTCCGGGCCTCACCTCAAACCCCTGAATGGCCTTCCAGGAAACCCTGGTTCTACCCTGAGCACATCTCCACCCGGAGCTGGGCCAGTGCTCCTCTCTGGTGGGAGAATTCTGCCTCCTTCTCACCTCCCTCCATTCCGCCCTAGGGCCTCCTGAAGGAAGCTTGTCCTGATTTCCCTGGGTCTTTCCCACCATGGACATGTCAGGGCCATCATTTGCATCCCTGCACTCTGACATTTGCACCCTTTTCTCTCTCTGGCTGCTCCCCCACCCCCAGAACCAAGCCCCTGGCCAGATGCGTCACCATAGCTGGACTCCTACTCTCATGAAGAGATGAAAGTCCTTCTGGAAACCCCGACTCTTCTGCTGTCCACAGCGGATGGGAGGACTGCTTCTCTGAGCACAGGCATCTGGCCAGGGTTCTAGGGCTGCCAGGCCATGACTGAGTCCCCAAGACCCTTACTTCTGGCTCTTGGTGGCGTTCAAGAAGATGTGCTCCATGTCAGAAATCTTGCGGCGGAAGTGTTTGCTCTTCAAGTTTTGCTCTTCTTGGAACTGGCAGAACATCATCCTCTCCTTCCTCAGTGTCTCCATCACCCCTGCACAGTGGCTGTTCAGCCGTTCTTGATGAAGCAAGAGCTCAGCTGAAAGAGGACACAGGGGTAGAAGGGCTGAGGTCCTCTGGGACCCTGGGTCAACTCAGGACAGTGTTCTCCTGGATAGTGGCATGCCTCTCCCAGGCTAGCTACAGAGAAGGGACTTTTTAGGCCAAGGCCCAGTTCCCCTTGCCCTCCCCAGGGCTCAGCCTGGGAGTGGACTCAGATCTCAGGGGAACCAATCTGAGACAGTCCCAGTGTCCTTAATTGGAGAGGAGGCTCTGGTTGGCTGTGAGTGGTGGAAATACCCTGCCTGTAGCAGAAGGGAACACGGCCTGGGAGCTAGGAGAGCATCTCCCACCCTGGGAGCAGGTGGGATGATGGGGAGGGCAGGGATTTTGGTGAGAGGGTCTGGGAGCAAAAGGCCAACACAGAGTTTGGCAGTTAGCATCTGACCCTTTATATCAGTGGTTACTCATTTCCAATAAGCCTGAATTATGGCGGACTTTAAGAGCTCCATCATAGGCCTTAAGAGCTAGCAGAGAGCCTTGGGTTACCTCATCTGACCTCCTACTGCCTGGAGTGGAGGATGTACTGTGAGCTCAGCTCTGCCAAAAGCAAATGGCAGGACTCTGGGGCTTCACTTCTCTGGCCTCCATTTTCACATTGTGCATCGGGCCGGGAGCCAGGGAAGAGAAAGGAAACCAGACTTCAGGGAGCATCTTTGTTTATATTTATATTTAATGCACACATTTCCCAGATGAGGGCGAGGTCCTAAAAAGTCAAGCAGGTCTCCTAAGGCAACAGGAAGCTCTCAGGATCTATGATGAAGTTTAAAGTATGACTCAAGTGAAAACCTGATGGGCACCATTGAAGCTTTCAAATAAAAGTGCCCTCCCCCCAAATGATGGAGCCTTCTGCCCTAGAAATGGCATGTCTTTTTAAGTATTAAGAATTATAAGCTGAAAATAATGGCTACCACTTTTGGAGACTCTGGCTTATACTAGTTGTTCATGATTGTGCACTGTACCACTTCAAGGAGAGTTAATTACCACCACCAAAATGCCCTCAGGAGGTTAGGAACAGATCAGAGAGGTCACGTAACCTGCTCAGAGTCATACAGCTAGAGAGGTTGAGCCTATTAGCTCTGATTCCTGAGCTACAGGCCTGCCTCTAGGGCATCCGTCATGAAAGTGTGAATGACAGGTGTGGGAATGTATCTGGGACCCATAAAGCTAAAATAAGACTATACTCTTCATCTCAGCATCTAATACCCTCTTTAAAAAATCTTATGTGAGGATTCTGGGTACAACCTTCTCTGCCAGCCTGGGAGCTGCAGCCTCACACACATCTTCCAGTGTGTGATGACAACATGCTAAGCACTGCGTGTTGCAAACCAGGGCTGCCTAACGAATGCAGAGCCACAGTACCTGCCCTGACGTTGTGGATGTCCTTCTCAATGTGCTGGGCTCTTGGCTGGTGCAGGTGCAGACGCAGCTCCAGTTCTGAATCCAGCTCATCAATCTTGCTGGCCATGATGACCCGAGCATTGAGGGCACATTGGTCAAACCATTTCTCCAAGTGCTCAAAAAAGCCAGTTCGAAGCCTGAGGGAGAGACCAGAGAGGGTCAGCAACTGTGACCAGGGAGTGATCTCTCCAGGCTGATATATAAAGTGCTTCCTTCTTCCACTCCTTCTTTCTTATTTAATTTCCCATTTCATTGTATTTCTTTGTCTGGATGGGCCATCATTCATTTAGCCAGATCCCCTGGCTGGTGGACATAGCGTGGTTTCCATTCGTTTGTTCTTACCAAGAAGACTGTAACGTGTAACCTCATACATATGTCAAGTGCAGAATAATTTCTATAGGATAAATTCCCTAAAAGGGAATTGTTGAATCAAAACCTGAAATACATTTGTGGATCTGGTAGATATTGCCAAACTGCTTCTGTTGCAAGACAATGAATAAAAGTTCCTATTTCTCCATTTCTCACTATGGACGGTGACTGCAGCAATGAAAATAAAAGATGCCTGCTCCTTGGAAGAAAATCTATGACAAACTCAGACAGTGTATTAAAAAGCAGAGATATCACTGGGCTGACAGAGGTCCGTATAGTCAAAGATTTTTCCAGTAGTCATGTACAGGTGTGAGTTGGACCATAAACAAGGCTGAGTGCTAAAGGATTGATGCTTTCAAATTATGGTGCTGGAACAGACTCTTAAGAGTCCCTTGGACAGCAAGGAGATCAAACCAGTCAATCCGAAAGGAAATCAACCCTGAATACTCATTGGAAGGACTGGTGCTGCAGCTGAAGCTCCAATACTTTGGCCCCCTGGTGCAAATAGTGATTCATCAAAAAGACCTGGGAAAGACTGAAGGTAAAAGAAGGGGAGGAAGAGGCTGAGATGGTTAGATAGCATCACTGACTCACTGGACATGAATTTTAGTAGATTCTGGGAGATAGTGGAGGACAGAGGAGCCTGGCATGCTGCAGTCCATGGATTTATAGTCAGACACGACATAGTGACTGAACAACAATTTCTCCATAGCTTCAGATTGTATTGTCAAACTCTTGAATCTGACAATTTTGTCATGACTGAGACTGAGCATATTTTTATGAATTCAAGACTATTAAATTTATTTTCCTGTCTACCATCCACTAATATTTTTGCCCATCATTCTAGTATGTAGTTGCACTTTTCCTTATTAATTTCTGGGAGCACTTTATATATTGGGAACACAAGGTCCTCTGACTGAGATGTGAACTGCAAATATTTTTGCCAGTTGATTATTTCATCCTGTTAGAAATGCAGCATGATTTTCTTGGCTATGTATTGTCAAGATGTTGGTTCTCTCCAAATGTATCTATAGATTCAATACAATAACAACTAAAAACTCAGCAGATGTTTTCTTATAGAAACTGATGAGTTGATTTCAAACTTATACAGAAATACAAAGGGCCAAGGATAGTCGAGACAATTCTGGAGAAATCAAGTCTGGAGGACTTACACAACCAAATAATAAGACTTAGTATTAAGCTATGGTAATCAGTCGGGGTGCCTGCATCAGGAAGATCCTCTGGAGTAGGAAATGGCAACCCACTCCCAGGCAAATATTCTTGCCTCGAAAATTCCATTAACAGAGAAGCCTGGTGGGCTACAGTCCATGGGGCAGCAGAGAGTTGGACATGACTGAGTACATGGCACACACACACCATCAGTCAGGGGAGGACTAGCAGAGCAGTGGAGAGAGAAGAGTCTTCTCAAATGGCCCGGCCTTAACTGGCTATTCATACAGGATAGAAATGAATTTGACTAATACCACACACATAAGCAAAAATCAATTCCAGTTGAATTGTACATCTAACTATGAAAGTTTGTAACATTAGATAACACAGGAGAGTATTTTCACGACCTTGGGGCAAGCAAAGATTTCTTAGAAAAGACAGAAATCACACTAACCCTAGTGGAAAAATTGATGTGTAAGACCTTACTAAAAAAGATATCTTTTCACCAAAAGATACCTTTACAAGAGTAAAAAAAGACAAGCACAGAGAGGGTATGAACATTCACCACGTATTTAACTAACAAAAGAACTCCAGTCTAAGGTAGACAACTAACTCACATAAATTAGTAAGAAGAAAGATAGGTAATCTACAACAAAATAAATCGGCAAAGAATTTGATAAGTCATTTCACAGAAAGATGATTAAATGGCCAGTAAGTATATAACAAGGTGTACAACATTGTTACTCATCAGGAAAATGCTAATTAAAACCACAATGAAGCACCACTATACACACACACCAGAATGGCTAAAATAAAACCACTGACAATACCAAGTGAGGATATGGAGCAACTGGAATTCTCAAATATTGCTGCAAACTGTTAACCCACTTTTGAAAACTCCTTGGTAGTATCTTTTGGTCATATCTCCTCAAGATGGACACACATATAAGCCAATTTCCCAATAACCCACTCTTAGTTATATATCTAACAGAAATACATATACACATGTTCACCAGGAGAAGCTGGATATAAAAGAATACACTCTATGTGATTCCATTTAAATAAAATTCACAAACAAGCAAAACTAATTCAGAAGTTAGAATGCTTGCTGCCCCCTGCAGATAGGTACATCAGTACTGTCTTTCTAGATTTCATATATATGTGTTAGCATATGGTATTTGCTTTCTTTTCCATCTGAAACTAGTCTAATCTTTTGTTATATTTCACCTTGTTAATAAAACTTGAAGAGAATGAGAATAAAAGGCATTTTCACTCACTGTTTCTTAATCTCTAAAACTAGTCTGGATGGAATGATCACTTCTTCTAAGACCCTGGCACTGGAAATGTCCTTGAAGAGAGTGGCAGGAAGGTTGGAGTGGGGTGTCTTGCTGTTCTCTTCTTGTTTCAGGGGTAGGAAAACAAAGTAAGTGTTCCCACTGGAGGTTGTGAAGAACTCCATCTCCTCCTGGGAGATCTCCCCTAGACTCTCCTCCTGGGCTTTGACCTAAGCAGAAAACAACACTTTAAACTTGGCATCATTGAACAGACTTGGTAATCCTTACCATAGGTCCTTTGACATCAGAGGTTGTAAACCTGTGGGATGAAACCTGTCTATGGTTATATTTTGCCCATATAATGCTTTTAAAATAGGGACATGCCACCTAAAAATCTGGATTTCTGATTTCTCTTAAACCAGAAAAATCTGGCAATTCTGAGTCTACATTCCCATATGGCATCATTGGCTGGAACTAAATAATGGCTGCATGGTTGCCATAGATTGAATGTTGGTGTCTCTCCAAAATTCATATCCCCGTTGTGTTGGTATTTGAAAGCAGACTCTGGGAGGTTATTAGGGCAAATAGGCAGAGCCCTCCCTCATGAATGGGGGTAGTGCCCTTAAAAACAAAGTATCAGAGAGCTTGCCCCTTCTACCATGTAAGGACACAGAAAAAAATAGAGCTGTTTATTGCCAAGAAGTAGGCCCTCATCACAGAGAAGGCAATGGCACCCCACTCTGGTACTTTTGCCTGGAAAATCCCATGGAAGGAGGAGCCTGGTAGGCTGCAGTCCATGGGGTCATTAGAGTCGGACACGACTGAGCGACTTCACTTTCACTTTTCACTTTCATGCATTGGAAAGGAAATGGCAACCCACTCCAGTGTTCTTGCCTGGAGAATCCCAGGGATGGGGAAGCCTGGTGGGCTGCCCTCTGTGGGGTGCACAGAGTTGGACACGACTGAAGCAACTTAGCAGCAGCAGCAGCAGGCCCTCATCAGACACTGAAGCTGCCAGTGCCTGGATCTTGAAGTCCCAGCCTCCAGAACTGTGAGAAATAAATCTCTGGTGTTTATAAGCCACCCAGTCTATGGTATTCCATTATAGCAGCCTGAACAGACTAAGACAGTAGTTTTTACCATGTCACTATTTTACACTTGGTGTCCAGCCCTCTTTTCAATTACCTGCCTGTGGTCCCTGTTCAGAGGTCTCATATGCCAATTCTTCCACAGCACTATAGGAAAAGAGTCTGTGCAATTTCATGATTATGAATCCCAAATCACTGTTCTGTGACTCTGAATGTGTTTTGAGGATGAGATTTATTCATATGAGAGTCATTTCCCTGCACTCTAAGGAGAGCTGTCTGCCAACTTGGATATGGATCTTTGTTCTTATACAATCAGACAATGGGAAGAGAGAAGGAATGGAGCAGCTAAGTTGGTCTCTACAATAAAGAGAAGCTGGGAGAAGAGAGAGGACCTGGGAGGGATAAGGAAGAGTCAAGGGGGCACTACAGAGGTGGCAAGATGGGATGTGAGGACAGAAAGGTGACGTTTAAAAAGTATTGCTGGGACATGAGAACGGGATCTCTGTTGACAGCAATGAAAAGTGTACATACGTTTGTTACTCTTTAGACATAGCCTAATGGAGACTGTGCCACTGGGAACCCCGGCTTGTGCTAGGGCACAGAGAGTGAACACAGCACATTTTCCAAACCTAAGAGTGAGCCTTTTGCTGACCTACCTCATCCACAGATGAGCTCCTCTGCTCCTCCTCCTCTTCCTCCTTCTCCTCCTCCTCTTCCTCCTCCTCCTCCTCTTCCTCCTCCTCCTCCTCCCTCTCCTCCTCCACCTTTTCCTTCTTCTCCTCCTCTTCTTCTTCGTGAACCATCACACTGGCCTGGTTTGGGGGTGATCTCAAGGAGCTGTCTCTTTCAACCTGTATTTCTTCCAGTCCTAAAATAGAGTCCTCCCTGGACTCATCCATCTCTTCACTCAGTACGGACTTCTCCTGTGGACTCAGGGTCACCTCTTGTGTGGTGGAGGACTCGGCCTCTTGATCTTCTTCTTCTTCTATCTCTTCGGCTGGCTTGAGGGAACTCGTCCTTCCACTGTTGCTTTCGTCACCTTTGCGCGTGTTTGCTTTGGATCTTCGTTTTCCTCTCGGTCTTCTCATTCTCTTCTGGAACTGCTTTTCATGTGGTTCTGTTGATGATCAGCCCCAAAGCACAGGAAAAGACAGGTTACCAGTGCAGCCTGATTGGGCCTCCCTAGCCCCCAGATACACAAGCGTGAAGTTGGGGAGACTCAGACTTGAATTGTAAAAATGTTACCTGGTTCCCTCAACTGGAAAATGACTTCTCCCTCCAAGTTCTACGAGGCAAAAACATAGACACTGAATACATAGTGCTGCCTTCCTCCATGTGCCACCTCTTTTCTTTAAGGAAAAGCCCCCTCCTCCCTGCCTTCTACATCTGATGCAGGCCCTGACCACTTATTTCACAGGGGTGAGCAGGGTGTTCCTGATCATCTTTCCTTAATTCCAAGCACATTAGCAAAGTTTTTTTTATCATACAATGAAAATCGCAGAATAAACCCTCTTTCTGACATGGTTGGTAGTGATCTGGAGCAAAGAACAAGAAAGCAAATAGGGAGAGATGCATCCAAGGGGCAGGAATCTGCTGCACCTGTTGCTGGATGTGAACATACACAACGATCACGATGTACGTGACGTGGGAGCCCCCTCTTCACTCTACACATTCCCTGTTTCATTGGCTGTGGCTGAAGCTGTGGAAATACTGCCATTGATAGCAGTGGATTGGAACGCTAGCTCCTCACAAGCTGGGTGCCCTTGGACGAGCCCCCTAAACCCTACGGACCCAGGTCCTTCCTGTGTTACTGTCACCACAGTGGCACCTCCATTTTAACCCAGGCAGCCAGACTGATCTCAAAGCTCCACCTCTGGGCAGCATGAGTTTCACTTCAACCCAGGGGCCACACAATGCATTTACGAGCAACTGGGACAGGGATCTCTGCTGAGAGGAGGCTTCTCTGAGGAGTCAGGAACCCCACATCTGTTGGAAACCCGAGCCCGGTTCAGCGTCCACCACAAGTACCTTCCGCCCTGGCTGTGCAAAACTCTGGGTGCATGTGTGCGGGAAAGAGCCACCTCTGGGAGTCAGACCAGGACACACCAGGTGTTCCTGCATTTACCAGGAAGCACTAGGTACATCTGAATTATGTGCAGGACACTGTGCTGAGGGCAATCAAAGCTGGACGAAAGACAGGAGGCCACACCTGCCTCACAGGAAACACCTTCCAGCAGGATGCCCTTCACTCCTGCATCTGATAACAACCAACATACAAGCACATGCAGAGAGGAGAGGTGGTGGGGTAAAGAAGGGGATGGAAGGTCAGATTGGGTGGGTGGGGTCTTGTCACTGGTGGTGGCTGGAGGTCTGTGGGAGTTTGGGGTGTGTAGAGACGGAGGAATCCCAGCAGAGGAGCAGGGTGAGGAAAGGGCAGGGGGCAGTGGCACATAAAGGAAGGGTGAGGAGTTCGCTGAAGCACGGAGAGTCAGGGCAGGAGTCAGATGCGGGGGCCTCCATGGTCATCCAGGGACCGTGGGCTGGGCTTGGTTGGGGCTGCAGACTGGGTGAGGGCTTTCTGAGCAGGAGAATGGGTAGGTCAGAGCCATACTTTAGGATGGTTATGTGGCATAGTGAGTTGGATGACTAGTACTCGGAGTCCTATAAAATCAGCCTTTTAATTATAATTCCATTCAAGACCTGAGGCCTGGATTCTGAGCCTTTAACCTCTTTGAGTCTGAGAAAAAGATTGTCTCTTTAGGAGATGCTTTTAGTTTCTCACTCCTTGATATCCTGGCATAGACTCTAACTCCCCCTGGGTTATTGAGGCAAATATGAACTAGAAGTCATCCTCTCCTCTTCGCTTCTTGGTGAGCAGCTGGGATTTTTTTGTATCCCTTTCCATACCTGTTCAAAGATTTCACGAACACAGAAGTATCGGCTGAGGTGGGAGCTGTAGGAGTTGAGTTCCTTCAGTATGATCACTGGGTACTCCATCACTTCCTTTGTCAGGAGGCCATGAAAAGCCTCATACCTGGAAGGAAGGGAGATGAAAGTACTGTCAGTGGGAGGGTCAGCTGGGTGTGAGGGGCCCCAGCCAAAAGCCATGCCTCGGACCTCATGGAGGTAGGCTAGTACCTGGCCTCGAGTTCTGTGCAGAGCTGCTGCGGAGGTTTCCTTTTATACTAACAATCCTTGATTTGTTTTGCTATTCTTCTGATCATACAAAGAGTACATACTCTTTGTAGAACATTTAGAAAACACAGACAGAGAGAGTTCTTTGCATATGGTAACATGGGTTCCCACTTTCTGTCTACTGTCCTAACCCCGTCCTAGAACTTGACCTACATCATCCCATCAAACACTCCAAAACCAAGGCCCCAGATTTCATCTGTCCCTGAGGTAAGAAGACCAAGGTTCAGGGGGTTATTTATTTGCCTTAAAATGTACTTCTGAATCTAAGTACTGCAATCAACTGGCAGTGCAATCCCATTTCTGTGAATAGCCCTTGTAATATTAGCTGTACAAGGGCACAAAGACGCAAGATAGTTCACAGGGAACTGTCTTTAATATGGAGAAACTGGCACCAGTCTTAAAAAGCTTATCAATTAGAGACTGGTTAAATCATTATGAAGCATCCATATTAATCAATGGATGGTCATTTAAAAATGAAACAAAGTTATAAAACGATTCTTATTTTAAAGACACTTTACATGTGTATATATACTAACATTTATAAATGTCTATGTCCACAAAATGGATGAGTTGGGCAGAAATGAGGGGAATTTCCTATATGTTTGTACTGGTTAATTTTTTTTTTCTTTAACAAAGCATGTATGTTTTAAAATTTAAGCAGGGAGGACCCATGCTCTTGACCTTTAAACTACATGACCCAGAAACATCCCTCCATAAATTTTTCCGATGAAAATTCTCCTTGAAAGCTTTTGTGCTGACTGAGGGCAGAGCTGCAAAGCACCACAGTGCTCTCTAAAGCTGGAGGCAACCTGAGGCTGGGCTCCTAGGCAGCCAGCCTCTGACCTTGAATATGAATTTTAGCCCATCCTCTTCTAGAGTCTGGTCTGCCTACCTGCATTGCATATTCTTCAGAAAATCCTTGGCCTTTTCCAGGTGTGACTTCAGGTTATTCTCATAGCTTTGCTGCCTCAGTTGGTCCAAGAGCTTGTCAAGATGAGCCTCCTGGGCCTGGCAGCCACACCAGGAACAGAAGGAAGCAGATGTGAGTCACCAGAGCTCCAAGAGAGGATGTGACATGCAGAGGCCCTGCCCCTGGAGATGAGGTCCAGGTGCCCCAGGCAGGCTTTTCTACATAAGAAGCACCGTTCTTACTCTCACTGCTCTGGGCCTATGGGCTCGTCTCCCTGCCTGGAATGTTCTTCTCAATTTTAAATCCCTGATGACCCTACTTAGATGGGACTCCTCAGGGACATCCCTTACCCTCACCCTGTCTGGGCCAGCCCCCTTACACCTTCCAGAGACACCTACTCCTCACTCTCCTTCTCAGCACTGTGCTTGATGTCAGATGCTGAGGGCATCCCTTCCACCCCTAGACAATGTGAAGGCAGGTGGGTGGGGGCCAGCTCATGTCCTGGGGGTCAGGATGACTGCCAGAGGGAGATGTTCCATGCCCCCAAGTCTGTCTCTCAGGCAAGCCCCATCACAGACATGTCTGGATCCAGGACTCACTGCACAGTCCAGAGCTAATTCCAGCAGAACTTTACTGCCACCCAGCCCCCATGACCAAGGTGAGCCTCAGCTTCTCATCTGCTCAAGTTTTATAGCTTGAGGTTTTACGTTTGAGTCTAAGATACACTGGGGATTTATTTTTATATAAAAATAAAATATGGTGTGAAGTAGGTATTGAATTTCTTTTTCTTTTTTTTTTGCATCTGAATGCTAGCTGAATTCATGGGCCCCCAGGCAGAGCCGTGGGCAGCTGACAATCTGGGTGTGGCCCTTCGCCCCTCTCCTGTTGGGGTTACCTGGATGCCAGGGCCACACCTGGTTCTCCCGCCTGTGCTTCTGCCGCTGCTGCTCCATCCTCTTCTCCAGCTCCATCTCCTGCATCAACAGCACACTCTGATGTGTCTCCCATAGGTTCACGGCCTCCTGGAAGTAGCTGAAGAGGTCTGAGCTCTGCCGCTCTGTCTGCTTTGCCACGGTCTCGAAGGATTTCTGTGGTGGCAGAACCCAGAGGAGGGGCCTTTAAGTGTCAACCGGCCCCCGGGGTAAGGAGAAGGGTCCATGGAGCAGGGCTCCATCACCAGCCCGTGGAGCCCCAGATCTCCAGGGACTGGTGTCTGGATACCATCCCTCAAGGTTATCTTCACATCCGGCCTTCCCTTCTCTGGGACAGCATTTCTGGTCTGTCCACGGCCACACCCTCAGACTGGCTGACATGCAGTCCCATCTCTAGACCTGTACTCCTGTCCACTGAAGAGGGAGTTCGGGGCCTGGAAGGAGAAAGGCACCACTCTGGCATCAAGTGGGCCATGCCCATCTTGACCTGGGCATCTCTCCTTCCTTGGAGCTCCCTGCCATAGCCCTTGAGCCAAACACCAGAGCCTACTGTTAAAGTCTCATCTCTCCCTCTTTCATATGTGTCTCTTATACTCTCAAAGGGTCTGGGGTTGGCAAACCATGGCCCATGAGCTACATGTAGCCCTGTGCCTTTTTTGTTTAACCTTGGGAGCTAAGCACAGATTTTACATTTTTAAATGGCTGGGAAAAAAACAAAACCAAAAACAACCTAAAGAAGATAATCAATCATGTAATAATTAGGTGAAATTCAAACATCAGGGTCCAGAAAAAAAGTTTTATTGAAACATAGCCATACCCATTTATTTCTGTGTTGCCTGGGGCTGCTTCTATGTGATAAGAGCAGAGTGAGAATTTGAGTCAGAAACCTGACACCCCACAGGGCTTAAAATATTTACCACCTGGCCCTTTACAGGAAGCATTTGCTGAATCTTGCTCTAGACTCTAGGCATCTGGGACTTGGGCTAATTGTTCCTTGTGATCTCTAGCACCCAGACTTGGCAAGGGCCTGGGGGGGGCACTCTTTCCGAGAGTGTTTGACTGGAGTCTGGGGGTGGCTGGGGAGCCAGGGGTGAGCCCGGAGTGCCTGGCGGTGCAGGGGAATTGCTCCAGAAGGGCTGGCCATGACAAGGCGGAGGCACTCACCAGCGACAAAGTTGTAAGCCCCTGGACTCCCACTCCTCTCACAGCCCAGCATCCTGGGCGACCCCCACCCTGCTCCCCAGCAGCACAGGTCCCCAGTTACGCACGTCCAAGACCTCCAGCTCCTCCTCCACCTTGCTCTGGAGACATCCCACCAACTGGAAGAAGGATGGGCTCACCAGGCTCTCTGCCTCCTCCTCAGTGAAGGCCTTCCAGTCCAGCAGCTGCTTCTGGAGGGGGGCGAGGCACAGCCTGGCTTAGGCTGATGGGGGCTTCACCTCGGGACTGGTCCTGCCCCGAGACCAACCTCCCACCCATCTCCATGAACCTTGGCAGAAACCCCCACAGTGGCCCAGTCAGGCCAGCTTCATCTGCCCACTGTGTCCAGGTGCTGAGTACCACCCCTGGTCACTGACTCTGCCAGAGGTGTTCTTATTAGCCCCTCTTGGCAGATAAGGAAACTAAAGCTTGGGGAGAAGTGAAGGGACTTGCTGGAGGGCACACACCTGGCAAGTGGTGGGCCTGGGATCTGAACTCTCCTACTTCTGACCCTACAGGCATAAACTGCCATCCTACACACCCTCAGCATTGCTGTAAGCCAGACAGGGCTCCCATTTCCTGTCTGGAGTTATGCCAACTGGAAAGCCAGTTCTCTATATTAATGGACTTGATTTATGCACAAAACCTAGAATAAATCAACCTCCCCTAATTATTATAAAACATGAAATGTGTCTCCAGTTGAACACTTCCAATGCTGCTGCCCAGGAACACCAGGCGCCATCTGTCAGGCTCAAAGTGCTCCTAGGGTCCGTGGTGACCTCAGCACTCACACCCTGCATATGCCCAGCAGAGGGCTGTGAGCAGGGGCACAAGGAACTGACGCTAGGGCCACAGGGCCATGGAGTCCCAGGGGCAGGGGTGAGTGAGGAGGTGAGTGCTGGGGGCGTGGTCTTGGGGAGGCTCTCTAGAGCACAAGGCTTCCCTCCAGGCTTTACTCTTAAGGTCCGATGTCCCTAAAGGGCTGACTAGGAGGCATGTGATGGCCCCTAAGGCCCCAGAGCAAGCAGGCAGAGCCCTGTGGATCTTTTGCAAACTGGTCTTCTCATCTTCAGATGGGGCCAGTGACACCCACTCTGTAGGACCTTGGAGGATCTGATGAGAGTGGTGCAAGAGAGTGGCACAGCCCCCAGGGACCACAGCACCCACAGTGCACTGGAAAGCCCTCCGCTCTCCTGAACTCTGTTCAGAGTCCTGATGGCAGAGGCAAAACTTGACAGACACACGTGTGAGGGGTGGGGCAGCAGGAGCATCTTGGGGCCTACAGGCAAGACCGTCATGGCCTGGGGACTCCTACAGCCACAGCCAGCATGTTAGACCATATTCAAAATGATTAGGTGTGGAGGATTTTCATCTCAACAGTCTTACAAAGGAGGCGGGGAAGGGGCCTTTTGACATAATATGTCCTCATACCTCAGGAAACCAGGCCTTGTCATTGAAGGGGGTTGTGGGAGGTCTCACTGTCTCACACTCTAACAGAGGCGGGTGGGTGAAGAGCAGAGGCTGGCGGGTAGAGAGTAAAGTTGGGTGTGACCGCAGTGGAAGCACTGTTTACAAAAGGGAACTGGTGGAATAACGCCCATGACATAAGCTCCGCTGAATAAATAAAGTCAAGTGATACAGAGGGCCAAGTGAAGGGTGAGGTGATCAGAGTGCTAAATTTTGTCTGTGGGGGTCAAGGAAGGCTCCCTGGAGGTGGTCAGGTTGGGGGCCATGGAGGGGTAGGTGGGAACAGCTGGGGACGAGGGAGTCCAGGCTGAGGGAACAGCTTCAGAATGCCTGGAAACCAACGCGGAGGGAAAGTGGGGTCTGCAGGGTGGAGAGGGGCAGGGCTGGGAGGGACACCCACCCTGCACTTCTGCACTTGGGCTAGGCACTCCTGCCAGATCTTCTCGTACTGCAAGCGGATCCGCATCATGCAGTCCATGTGGTAGGCGTCTCCATGGGTGGGGAAAAAGAACACATCAGCAGCTCTTCCAGAACAGGGAAGGTCAGGAGGAGGGGTTTCCCATCTCTCAGGAAGTGGCTTCTCCCCAGCAAAGTGCCTCCAGAGCAGGGATCATTTACATCAGGGGGTGCTGTCTCCCTCACCTCAAAGTCCTCAATACCCCCAAGATAAGGACCTCAAACGAGGAACTACATTTTTTCTGTTCTGATTCTGACCCCTGACTCAGTTTCAAGGCTGATGAAACTCTTTCAGGGTAGTTGTCCTGAGCGACAGAACAGTAACCAGGTGCAAATTAAGAGCATTTACAGATCATGTCTGGGATGAATCCCTCAAGAAGTGATTGGACCAGCAGAACATTTGGAATGTGACTGATCTTTCTCCTCTTCCTCCTCCCTGTTGTTTCTGGTTTGTAGTCACCTCAGTGTGACCCTTGCTTTCTAAGGTAAGGAACTGAAGTTTAACGTTCCTGTCACTTCCAGAAACTGAAAGATGACCCAGAGATGGTGTGGTGGCTGTTCCTTGACAAGGGCTGGGGAGGAGGGAGCTTAGGGGGCAGTGAGGACACTGGGGAGGGTGGATGTGCAGTGGAACTGGTGACGAGAGGCTGTAAAGCTGGTTTCTGCCATCTCCAGGGCCATCGTCTAGGCCAGCACATCCCCACCCCTCCTAGGAAGTCAGTGTGATGAAGACCCCCCTCTCCAGGGTTTCTGTGCTTCTGTTCCTGTTCCCCTCTGATCTGCCTCCCATCAACCTTATCACTCCCAGCTCGGAACCTTCCACTGGTTTCCCACTGCCTTCAGGATGAAGTTCAGCCTCCCACACGTGGCCATGTGGCCAGCACAGCCTGGCCCTTTGACCTCTTCTCTTTTTCCCCAAAGGTTCCAGCTCTGTCTGGCCTCTCAGCCTCCCCACATACTAGTGTTCTGGATAGGGTATGGCTTGGAAAGCTACCCTGCCCCCTGGACGTGTCTAACTCGTACTTGCCTTGCAGATTTCAACTGAATTGTCACTTCCTTGGCAAGGTCTCACATAACCCTCAACCAGGCTATGCCCCAAATCCAAATTAAAGTAGCTGGTCACTTGTTTACTCCCTGCTGTAACATCCTGCGTGGTCTGGACTGGAGGCACCCAAGAGAGGTCTACTCCACTGATTACCAGGGCCCAGCACCTTGCTTACTCCTAGGCAGTGCCCAGTGAATGGCAGCCATTGCTATTATTTAGGGTCTTGGGGCTCTTATCTTTGGTATTATAATATAATATATTTAGAATTATAAGCCTGAGAGTCCTGGGAGCAGTGGTGGGTACTACTAACCAAAGCAGTCAGGTCAAGTCCAGCTGTGACATTTCCTTAGCTGTGTGACTCTGAGCAGGATGCTTCACCTCTCTGTGCCTCTGAATCTTTCTCCATCATAGGGGGCAATGACGCCACTGACTTCACTGGGTTATCTCAAAGGAGGTGAAAGTATTATATATATTCTACAGTAAGACTTGGCAAACTCTGCTAGATGGTAAATATTTCCAGCTTTGAGAGCCATACAGTCTCTGCCGCAACCACTCATTTCTGCTGTTACAAAGCAGAAGCAGCCAGAGACAGCATGTAAACAAATGAGCAGAGCTGTGTCCCAGTGAAACTTATTTACTGATGATGGGTTGGAGTTTGAGGACCCTGGTTATAGAGAATTTCTAAATATTACCATTTATTCTTGAGCGCCAAATAAGCCAGGCACTAAACTACAACTGGACCACAGGACTGTATGTGTTTCTTATGTTAACCTCACAAGGTAGGTATCTTTATTACTCCTGAGATCCCTACTTTATGGAAGAGGAATGTGAGACTGAGAGAGGCCATGACTTCCCCTAGGTCACATGGCAGGGACAGCGCACCTCACACACGCAGGATCTGGCCTTGGAGTCACCCCTCTAGCTCATGCTGTGGTCAGGGGTCAGAGCATGGGGCTGCCATGGCTGTGGGCTGGGCAGGGATGTGGGAGGTGGTGGGAGGAGAGGGACTCTTCCAGGTAAGAACTTGGGATCCAATATGGACCCCCAGAGCTTACTCTTCCCTCCACTCCCCCGCCACCCATCTTCCCCAGGAGTGACCTGCCACCTATTTCTGAGTTTGTAATAGACCCTGACATAAACAATTGGCCGACAGACTGAAATGGCTACAAAGCTACTGCTTGAACAGAGCTCTGGAGAGACCCGAGTGGGATACCACAAACCTCACTCACCGATGTGCTTGTTCAATGAGTCGAGAGAAGAACGCCATTCCATCAGCTGAGCTTTGCTGTAATTGGGGGGCAGGAGGTCACTGGGGAAGGAAGGTGTGACACGTAAGCCATGATTGAGTAAAACACTCACTGACCAAGACTGGTAGCATCTTCAAGGAACAATGGTCCAGGGAAGTATCTACACAGATGCTGAAGAAATACGTGACTTGTTGGGGATTTTCTGGTGCCAAACATATGTCATGAAAAGGTCTATTAATATCAGTGAGCTTGTTACTTAGAATAAAACTGAATTTTCCTAATGGGGAAAAAAATGGTTTATATCACACAACCCAGGAATCCACTTCAAGGAACCCAATCAGAGACAATATAAAACATATACAAAGTTTATGCATTAAGACAGTTGCTTAACAGTTCTGTTTATAAACACTCAAAAAATAAAAAACAACATTCATATCTAACAATAGGGAATTTCTTAAATACAATACATGATTCTTTACTATAGTCACTAAAAAGAATGTGGCGGATTGAAAAATTGTCAATATTGTTAGGTCCTCCCACCGGGAGATCGAGTTTATTTCCCCATCCCAGGTTCCGGGCTTGGCCATGAGATTTGCTTTGGCCAATGAGACACTAGTAAATATGTCTCAGCATATTTACCAGTCTCAGCAGAGGCTTGAGACTTCTGCTTGCCCTCTCTTGTTGCAGGGAGCTCTTTTCCCAGCACCAGCACCACCACCACGCCTACAAGCCTGGATTAGCCTCCTGGAGGGCGAGAGAGCAAGTGGAGAGAGGCCCCAGCTGCCCCACCCAAGGCTCCAGACACATGAGGAAGGCCATCCTGGACCATCTAGCTCCAGCCAAGGGAAACTGCCCAGCTGGCTCACAGAATCATGAGAAGCAAAAAATGATTGTTGGCTGCTTTAAGTCACTAAGTTTCAGGTGGTGTTTAGTGGTGTGGAAAAAATGAATATGACATATTATTTATTGTCCACATTAGGATATTTTGACAGTGAAAGGGGGATGCTAAGAACAATTATGCCAAGACAAGACATGTAGCCCAAGATGGTCTTGGGCAGCCTACTTAGAGTGGGATAGTAAAGAGCAAAAAACGAAGATCATGGCATCTGGTCCCATCTGGTCCCATCACTTCATGGCAAATAGATGGGGAAACAATGGAAACAGTGACAGACTTTATTTTCCTGGGCTCCAAAATCACGGCAGATGGTAACTGCAGCCATGAAATTAAAAGACACTTGCTCCTTGGAAGAAAAGCTATGACAAACCTAGACAGAGTATTAAAAATCAGAGACATTACTTTGCCAACAAAGGTTCATCTAGTCAAAGCTATGATTTTTCTAGTAGTCATGTATGGATGTGAGAACTGGACCATAAAGAAAGCTGAGCACCAAAAAACTGATGCTTTTGAACTGCGGTATTGGAAGACTCTTGAGAGTCCCTTGGACTGCAAGGAGACCCAACCAGTCCATCCTAAAGGAATCAGTCCTGAATATTCATTGGAAGGACTGATGCTGAAGTTGAAGCTCCAATACTTTGGCCACCTTATGTGAAGAGCTGACTCATTGGAAAAGACCCTGATGCTGGGAAAGATTGAAGGGAGGAGGAGAAGGGGACGAGAGATGATAAGATGGTTGGATGGCATCACTAACTCGATGGACATGAGTTTGGGTGAACTCCGGGAGTTGGTGATGGACAGGGAAGCCTGGAGTGCTGCAGTCCATTGGGCTGCAAAGAGTTGGACATGCACAGCGACTGAACTGAACTGAAAGAGCAAAAGGGAAATACAAGAGTGTGCAGGGCATGATCTCAAGTCTAAACATTGTACTAAATGCAATGTGGTGTCCTAGACTGGGTCTTGGAACAGAAAAAGGATATTAATGGAAAAATTGGTGAAATTCAAAAAAGTGTGTTGTATAGTTAATGCAAATGCATCAAAGTTAATTTTAGTGTTGACAAGCATCCAGAGGAAGGGTACGATGACAACATGAGGGAAACTGGATTAGGAATATAGAGGAATTCTGTGCATTATCTTTGTAACTTTTCCGTAAATCTAACATTACTCCAAAATGAAATTTTCATTTTAAAAAATTACATGCACATGTATTTATTGGGTCCAAGAAAATCCATGGGAATTCTCCTGGGAGAGACCCTGGGAATCTTAATAAAACTCCCAACCCCTCTGCCATCACTACCCACAAGCCTACAGAGGGCCTGGCACGAGCCAGAACAAAGGGTCTTACCGGGTGTCTGGTACTCTGGGGTTTCCAGAGGAAGGCCTGTAGCCATGGGTTGGGATGGGACGTGGGGCCTGCGTGAGGCCCCACATGAGGCAGTTAGTTCCCTGGACAGCTCCTCAGGCTTGATTAGAAGGCTCCCTAGCTGCTGATGGGCCAAGGAGAAATAAGTGGGGTCTACATGGTGTGCTTTGTGGGAGCTGTCCAGACTGCTTGCACTAACACCACAAACCCAAACCTTCGCTTGACACTCACGGATTTCTGGGATCAAGGTTCTGCAACTTTACCTTTAAGTTGTATGTGTTTACAATGCTTCCAGACACTGGAATTGTGTCCTGACTTCACCTTTTTATATATCCCCACTGCTGGGTCCTATGTCCTATAAATGTGCTCTTGCTTCTGATATCCTAGAACTGCCCACGACTTCCTCCAAGCCAGGTCCTATCACACACCCAGTTCCACACGCTGCCTGAAGACACTGCCACTATACAGTATGTCCCAGCTGTGGCCAGAAGCATCAAAGGACGCATTTTTCTCCATGTGCTTGGCCCCAACTTTCCACTCCACTTGGGCAGCAGCCAGATCCACATTCACAGCCTGTATGAAGGATGTGCTGGGGCAGAAAAGACATCAGCCTAGAACTCTTTCTGCATTTGGTTTGCAAAAGTCTAAGCGCTTAGGGGAGTCGAGAGCATTGGTGAGGAGCAGGCATTCGAGGGACTGGGCAGAGAGCCCTGGGGAGGAAGAGGATGCTTTGGACCAGGACTCCTCTTCACCCAATAGAAAGGGGCTTGGGAAGGGGTGGACAGAGCAGGGTGGGTCCCGGCAGTGCCAGCAGGTGGGTCCTGCTTCCTGGTGGCACTGCTGGAGCAACTACAAGACCCAGGTCTCTGGAAAGAAATGGCTGCCTGGATGGGAGAACTCAGGGGCTCAGAGCAGTCTCCTCAAGATTCCTGCATCCAGCTGTGTGGAGGCAGCAGCAGTTGCCCAGTAGCACGTGTGATGCTTTTGAACTGTGGCATTGAAGAAGACTCTTGAGAGTCCCTTGAACTGCAAGGAGATCAAACCAGTCAATCCTAAAGGAAATCAACCCTGAATATTCATTGGAAGGACTGATGCTGAAGTTGAAGCTCCAACACTTTGGCCACCTGATGTGAAGAGTCAGTTCATTGGAAAAGACCCTGATGCTGGGAAAGATTGAGGGCAGGAGGAGAAGGGGACGACAGAGGATGAGATGGTTGAATGGCATCACTGATTCAATGGACATGAGTTTGAGCAAACTCCAGGAGATAATGAAGGACAGGGAAGCCTGGTGTGCTGCAGTCCATGGGATCACAAAGAGTTAGACACAACTGAGTGACTCAATAACAACGTGTGTGGACCAAACACTGATGATCAGACTCCCCAGGCTTGGCTCTGGGTGGGATTCCTTAGCTTTCTGTTGATGGGCAAGATCCCCAAGAAAGACTAAGTTCTGCCCACCTTTATGAACAGGGACTCAATGTCAGAAATAAGTGAAGTCATGCGTGTGTGTGCTAAGTTGCTTCAGTTGTGTCCAACTCTTTGCAACCCCATGGACTATAGCCTGCCAGCCTCCTCTGTCCATGGGATTCTCCAGGCAAGAATATTGGAGTGTGTTACCACACCCTCTTCCAGGGGATCTTCCTGACCAATGAATCAAACCTGCGTTTCTTATGTCTCCTGCATTGGCAGGAGGGTTCTTTACCACTAGCGTCACCTGTGGAAGCCCAAGTGGAGTCATAGAAAACAACAAAAGCACTTTTCCTTGTGTTGAGATTTTTATCCACCTTGTAAATTTCATGCTTGCATGAAGATGTGGCTGCACCTGGGGCAGGAGATGCCCATCCTTGTAGAATCTCTCTGGCTTGAGTTGTGTAGGGTCCTAACAGTCATTAACATCCTAGGAGAACTTGGGCTCTTTGGTGAGGTGATGGGAAAAACCTGTATCCCAGAGTGACCAGGATGAAAGGGACCAGTGAGGTGCATGGCTTCCAGCACATGAAATGTCTCTGCCCTGCAGGACCACACAGGTTCCATCCTGCTGCTGAGGGTGGATGCTACGGACTCCCAAGGCTGTGGGCTTCCAGGATCTGGAACATTCAGCATGCCCTCACCAAGCAGCTTATCATGGATCAGAGCTGGTGAACACAGGTCTAAGCAAAGCATCTGTCCACAGCCTCTCACCGGTCCCTTGTCTGGTGACAGCAGCCTCCTTACCAACATCTGGGCCTTCAGCTTTACATGCCTCCATCCACGCTCCAAACTGCAGAGCTGATGGAGCCACTCCATTCCTCACTGCCCTCAGGAAAAAGTCCACCCCCTGACCTGGCTCCCTGCCGACTCCCCTACTCTCCTCTGACCTCACCCCTCGCCACTGCCTCCTTCCAAGCTCTTTGGCAGAGTCACACTAAACTTCTTTCTGCAGCAAATGTGTCACATTCCCTGTTGCCACTGGGGCTGGGACACCCCAGAACATGGACCCAGGTGACCAGCCCAGGGCCAGAGAACTGGGAGATGGCCTGGTCTGGAGGACAACACCTCAAGAGAAAAGTCAACAGTAAGGACTCTGCCTGCCTCCCCCATGGACCCCCAAAGGTGCCCCTCCCGAGAGGGCCCTCCCCTCCTGCTGTACCAGATGGTGCACAGATGGTCCAGTCGCTTTTGCTGCAGGATGCTCTGGTTCTTCATCATGGTCTCAAGCTCTTTCTTCACAGCCGGAGGAGTCTGGATCCTCTCACTGGCCATGAACTCACTGGGTGTCCAGACACATTGGACCATGGACAGAAGAGAAGGGGCAGGGTGGGTGGGAGAGAAGGCATGAGACTCATGGTAAGAACATTCAGCACCCTGACACCACTCCCAACCCCTTCCCCATATCCAGGCCTCAGGGATACAGGAAAGGAGGGAAGAGAGGGAGGGAGGGTGGGGGAGGGAAGAACAGAGGGGTCGGCAGGCACAGCTCAGGTGTGGGTCCTGACTGCTGCCTCCAGCTCTGTGACCTTGGACAAGTCGCCCCTTCCCTGAAACTTGGTTTCCTCTTCTGTCAAGGTAATGACAATACCTTCCTCAAGTGGTACTTATGAGGACCCCGCCAGATAATGCGAGCAAAACCATTAGCACCATGCCTCACTCCTGGGAAATGCCCAGTAAATGTCACCTCTTCCCATCACTGTCCATGATGGTTACTGATGTCTGAACCTCCCAGATCCAAGCCCAGGCCTGGACCAGGTACTTTCCATAGAGCATCTTGTTGATCATCACCGAAACCCTGTCACCAGTCCATCATAGTATCTGCAGACAAAGCCTGTGAATGTTTAAGCCCTTGACCAAGGTCACAAAGAAAATACAGGGGCAGTCAGACCTCGGTACACTTCTCCATCCATCCTAGAGTCAGACTCCGGTGGTCTCCGTTTATAAATGCGGGTGGACAGTGGGCCTCCTGCCACCACACCTACAGCACAGACAGATACTCTCTGGTGACTCTAGACATCTTGGTTCCAAGTGTCCCTTTCTTAGCAAAAGAAAGCCTTCTTTGCTGGCCAAAACCTCCATGGCCTTGTGTCAGTATTAACAAGAGTGCCACCTGATGGGGGAAGCTTGGAGATGGCCCCTCTCTTCACCCTCCCTCCCAGGAGTGAAACTTGCTCCCACAGGGTGGGAAGTGGCCCAAGCCTGAGGGATGGCCATTCTCCTTGGCCCAGTAACAGTAAAGAGTGGACAGTGGGCGGGTAATCAGGCTAACATTTTCAAACCACTTGTACAGTGGGCTTCAGCTAGTAAAGAATCCACCTGCAGTGCGGGAGACCTGGGTTTGATCTCTGGATTGGGAAGATCCCCTGGAGAAGGGTAAGGCTACCCACTCCAGTATTCTGGCCTGAAGAATTCCATGGACTGTATAGTCAATGGGGTCACAAAGAGTTGGACACGACTGAGCGAATTTCACTTTCCCTTTTGGGCTTCCCTTGTGACTCAGATGGTAAAGAATCTACCTGTAATGCAGGAGACCCAGGTTTGATCCCCAGGTCGGGAAGACCCCGGAGAAGGCAATGACAACTCACTCCAGTATTCCTGCCTAGAGAATCCCATGGACAGAGGAGCCCGGTGGGCTATATACTCCATGGGGTCACAAAGAGTCGGACACGATTGAGTGAATAACACTTTCACTTTCAAGAAGATGCGTATGAGAAAATGTGTATGAAGAAAATAAGATACAAATCTACACATGCAGTATGGGTCTAAAAAAGCCTGGAAGAAAATAATACCAAAATATCAGCTGTGCTTCTCACTGTGATGAGAAATTAATGGTGACTTTTAATTTTTCCTTATACTTCTATCTATTTTGACTCTAAGGAAAAAAAAAAAGCAGCTATTACTTTTACCATTAGAAAAAGCAACCACATTTTAAAGTAATGACAAAGGGAGGGAGAACGCACTCTGCTCACTGACCCACGCTGGCGGGGGCGCAGGGTGGGGGTGGTGGGGGAGAGTCTCTGCGGTGTGGGCAGCCACTGACCGGAAACCCTGCACCAGATACTCCTTCTTGAGAGCCTTCCAGGCATCCATCAGGCCCTGCCAGCGGCGGTGGCTATCAAGCTCCTGCTGCAGCCTGGCTTCCATCAGGTTGACGAACAGCTGGGCGAGGGCCCTCCGGTTGCCCAGCAGGGCGTGGTTTATGATCTGCGGTCACAGGTGGGCAGGTTCTAGATGGAGCAGGGGCTCTCCAAGGTCAGAACAAGGCTCAGTAGGAGAGGGGTGGTGGGCAGCTGGAGAGGGCCCGGGTGAGCTGTGGGCTGAGTGCTGAGCAGGGTGGTGGGAGCATCTGAGGAGTACTGGGGAGGGGAGGTCACTGGGCACTCAAGGAAGCTGCCCGGGGTTCAGCAGCTACAGACAGTGACAAGGGTCTATCCTGAAGGCTTAATGGTGAATCCTGGTCAGGTGAGTTTCAACCCAGCTCCAAGGCCATCTCAGACTGTTTATAAAGGTGATTCTAAATTCATTAGAGTTAAGCACTTCAGCGGGCTCTCAGTGTCTAGCTGTTCTTTTTATAAATTTGCTCCAACAGCAGAATGCTCATGTTACCAGGGACCAGTCACACATGGTTGTGATGAGAACCAGTACCCAATGACCAAATAAGGTCAGAGCTAGAACACTCTTTAGCAGTCCTTCCAGCAGTCCTCACGAGGGCATGGCAGTGGAGATGATTCTTCACTGGGTGGTACTCATCTGCCATCCAGCCTCCACAGCCCCTCCAATGAGACTAGCCTCTCCCATGTCCCCAAGGGCTGGAACAGCCAAAAATGTTCCATACATGTCCCAGAGCCCTCTATGCACTGCCCTGGAGCAGGGCTGAGAACTGCTACACATAGCGGGCAGAAATTCCAGCAATGAAATTCCACTGGGAGCTGAGGTTTGATGCCAGCTGTTCCTAGCTGGGGGGCGTTGGCAAGTATTTCCTGAACCTCCATATCTGTAGCCATAATGTGAAGATGATGCTCTTCACAGCACAGGGTACTGCTGGAGTTAAAAGACATAGATGCACACAGAGCAAGGAGAAAGCACCGGTTGTTCCGTGGACGATAAGCCTAGTGAAGTCAAACGCTGAAATGTAACTGGGAGACTGCTAACTCTGACACACCTAATCGAGCAAGTAGTTAATTCAAAGTGAGGAACTCTTGCATGTCTCAAATGAGAGCCACTGCTGAGCCCTCTCATGTAGCCCTCCCAACAAGTACTGAGTATCTTGTGATACTCAGGTGCCTGAGTATCACTGTCCTCATTTTACGGACACGGAGTTCTAGGTGCAGCAATTTCGGGAGCATTCATGTCTGGACCGTGGAGGAGGGGTCTGTGCTTACTCCCTGTCCACGCTTTGTCCAGGACCCCAAGGCACACCCCTGCGCTGGCACCCATCTGTGTTTCTGAACACTGTGCTGCTTCTACTCTGTGTGCTGCCAGGAGGGCCGTTACCTGGCAAGCCCAGCTTTCTGCACCAGACCCAGAAACCCACATAAGAAAATGTGCCTCTGAATAGCCAGAAGAAGTGTCCTGTCATGAATAACATTGATTTTCTTGTTTGTCTTTTTTTTTAATCCCAAAGGAAGCATTTGGGGGAGGCTGGGGTGTGGATAGGGAAGCAGTGGGAACAGATCCAGAGGGGCAGGCGTGGTTCAGCAACAGGCACTGACAGACAGCAGGAGGACAGACAAGAACCACTGGAAAGACTGGACATACAGAGCGTCCTGAGGTCACTCATGAGTGCACACACCACCCTGAGTCCACAACAGCTATGAGACCATGCTTCTGTCACGTAGCACACATTATACTGCATATGGCAGCTGAGACACAGCCCCGAAGGTGCTCGCAGAATCAGCGTCGGTCAAACTGCTGACACTGTATTAGGTTCACTGGGATGAACATGGCAGGGAAGTACAAAATGTACTGCAGGGATTTCCACTGGAAGTACTTAACAAAGACTCTGGTTCTGAACTCAAGTGGCCAACCTGAGTTACTTGGAAATGTTACATATGAGAAGCCCATCATTGCTGAGACCCAGGCTCTAGGGCATCCTGTGGTCCTGCTTTTGCAGGCTGATCCTGTTCGTGTGAAAACCACTCACCATGGCTTCTTTATTGATCAGCTTATACACGTCGGGCTGCATGAGGTAGGAAGTTTTCTCTATGATTTCCACATATTTCTTCAACACGCTTTTTAGCTAGAAATGACAAGGCACCGCAGTGAGCGACTCTCTTCTCCTAGAGGACTGAAAACAGGTGATACCCCATAAATTGGACAAGTGAGAGTCACCCAGAGCCCATCTGGAGGCAAGCTCACTTTATCTACCCGGGAGAACTCAAGTGAGTGCAGTGTCTCATCCAGCTCCTTGATCTCCTGCTTCTGCAGCAGGAACTTCTCGGCCACCTGATCCCTCAGCTCCAACAGGGTCTGTGCAGAGAAGTTTGGGTTGGACTGTGAGAACGGGTAGGACACAGGGAAGGAGGAGCAGGAGCGGACGCAGGCGGGGCAGGCCCCACCATGAGAGAGATGCCTACTTGGATGGTGTAGTCTTCGAGGTTGCTGTCGTTTTCCACCTTTTTGAAGAGATTGTTGACATCCTCGTCAGACTCAGCCAGCTTTTTTAAAAGAAGTGCTCCTGGTTCCAAGATGAGAGGTTCCATTTCCTAAAACAGGCCAGGGAGGGCGAGGGCTGTGGTATCAACACCCCTGGGACAGGAAGGACTCCTCCCCAACCCTATAATAGGGAAGCACCAGCTGTGGTCCCCTCTCAAAAATAGTAACTCGTAACTAGACCTAAAGAGTTAAGGTTTACTCATTGTTCCCAGCCATAGCACGAGGGCAGCACCATTTGGGACACATATCATGTGTGAGCCCTTGTCCTCAGACTCACTCGGTCCTCATCACAGCCTGTGAAGTAGGTGCTGACCTTATGCCTGGCCCATGGTTGGAGCTCCACAAGTATTCATTAAAGAAGTGGCCAAAGAAATAATTCCAAGAGTACTTCAGATGAAGAAACTGAGGCTCAGTTAGGTTGTGTGACCACAGGCACAGAGCTCATGGTGAGAGCAGAGCTCACATCTAGTTGGGATGTGTTAGAAAAGTGATGAGCAGGCTGGAAGTGTGCCTTCTTGGTCCTTTGGGTCTACAGCCATCTCCCAGGATCCAGGGAATTCACATAGAAAGTGGAGAGTGTGATTTAGGGCCTAGAGATATGGACCCAAAAGGGCAAAAAAGGTCTCTTTAGGGAATATTCCAGGGATCAGTCTGGTTACAGACAAGGTCTCTGGAAAGGAATGGGGAGCCAAGTAAGGGTAGTGCCTAAGGGCAGGACGTTTGGCCCCTTGTTAGCAGGACTGAGCAGGGTGATCCAAGACTTGGCTTAAGCATCAGACCCAGAGTCCAATTCCCACTTGGCCCTTATGTGCCAAATCAGGCAGGACTTTCTGGGCCTCACCTGTAAAATGGGGGTTGTAACAGTACCTGACATATAGGGCTGTGCTCACCATCAGCACTTGCCATGAGCCATCCAAACATGACTCCTGCAATTCTGTCTACACCATTCCATCTACACTGTGGTGAGCCACTGAGGACCTGGGGGGAGGGGCAGTGGGTGCTGCACAGAGCCCACCCGCCCATTGGGATGGCCCAGGAACAGAAGGGGAGTGAGAGGGAAAATTCTCACCATCCCAATCTGAGCGATCTCTTCCTTAAAGCTCGCCAGGGCACTCTCGTAGCCCCTCCTCTTGGAATCTCCTTGCTTTTGAAAGGTGGTGCTGCTGATCCTCTCAGGAACTAGAGAACAAGAGAGGTGATGAGGCTGCCCTCAGAGCATCAAGGTGAGGTCAGAGCACCCAGGGGAAGACGGCAAGTGCCTGGGTTCAGGAGATGCCCACCCCCAAAGCAGGCCAGCAGTATCAGAGTCTTAAGGAAAAAGAAGGTGATCCTTAAGTGCTATAGGGAATTAAGTCTTGCGCATACAACTGAATGCTGGAAAAATGTTCCAAATGGTATGTATAGAATAGGGCCATCTAGGTTTTAATTAAAAGTTTTATAGAAGAAAATACATACACAGATAAGAATTACTGACACTTACCAGCACTTACCACTCGCTAGGTCTTGTTCTAAGTCAATTACTCCTCGGGATGAAGCCGAGAGGCAGGTTCTCTTTCCCTGTGCCCTGCTGTCCCTGAATACCTGTGGGATCCTGGACACTATGAGGTCTCTTGGGCAGTGGACACTCTTGGGAAGAGAATGCGTGCTACTGTGGAGGTGGACTTTTCACTTTCTGCTTTACCTCTTTCCTTTGTTTTTCTATATTGAGCAAGTACTACTTTTTTAATCACAAAGAAAAAGAGCTTCCATATCGGGATAAAGTCAAACTAGGGTAATGTGGTATGAAGGAAAAGAAAGAAAGAAAGTGAAGTCACTCAGTCATTTCTGACTCTTTGCAACCCCATGCACTGTAGCCCACTAGGCTCCTCTGTCCATGGAATACTCCAGGTAAGAGTACTGGAGTGGATTGCCATTTCCTTCTCCAAGGGATCTTCCTGACCCAGGGATCAAACCTGGGTCCCCTGCACTGCAGGTAGACGCTTTACCATCTGAGCCACCAGGGAAGCACAATGTGTGTGTGAAGGTGTGAAGGAAGGCAATGTCAGTTGAAAGATCCTTCCATGAAATCACAGAATATCGAGTTACAGTACACCCTTTACCAGCCGGTCTCATCAGTCAGTGCTGACTGCAGGTGGCCCCCTTCCTCCCCCAGCTCCCTGCAATGAGAAGAAGGTCCAGGGGAAAGGGTGACAAGGGTTCAAGGGACAAGGGTTCAGGGGACAATGCTGAGGAGAGGAAGTTCAGGGGAAAGACCCAGAGGACAAGGCTGAAGGGAAGAGGTTCAGGGGACAAGGCTGAGGGGAGGAAGTTCAGGGGACAGGCTGATGGGAGGAGGTGCGGGGAAAGATCCAGGGGAGAGGGTCCAGGGGGATGGCCTCCTATGAGGCTGAGCAGGACGACAGTGGGACCTGCAGGTGCTTCTACATTAGAGTTCCCAGGAGCTCCCCACGGAGCACTCTCTGCTTTCACAGCTGAACACAGGCTCACCAATGATGTCCGTGAGGCCCCGGACTTCTCTGGCGTCGATGGTGTTCTCACTCTCTTGAGCTTTTTCCTTTTTGGCTATTTCCTTTTCCCTGAGACACAAGCAGAGGAAAACACTGACCCTCACAGCCCCCTCACCGCCTCCTCCAGGGTAGATCTTGGTGTCCACAGAGACCCTGGGAACTGGCAATAGCCTGGGGCCACCCAATTCCAAAATGCCCCAAGGACGTGCCCCCAGCAAACACTGCCAGGGTATCTGCTGCCAGCAGACACACCACAGTCCTTAGATGAGAAGAAGGGCCTGCCTCAGAGAGCTTGCTCCATTCTGGCTGCACACTGAGTGTGGGTGGTGGGCATGAGCCATCTTCCACATGTGGAAACTGAGGGCCACTGGGGGGTTGGCCAGCCTGGGGATGCCGGACCAAGGCTCAGCGTTCAGCAGGCCCTCATCTGCTTCTTCAGCAACCCATTAGATGAGGCACCTGGGGTGACCCCATTGTCCAGGGTGGGGGATGTGGGAGGGAAGTCCCTGGACAAACTGGCCTTGGGATTCCCAGATCCCTGCCTGTGATGCCCAGGTCCATGATCCACAGAGTTTGGGTGAGGGAGGAGAAAGCTGGGACCCCAAGGACAAACTGTCTCAGCAGGGAGGACCATGATGGGTGAGCACAACCTCAGCTTTGGAATGAAAATCCTGGAATGTGCTGTCCACAGGATAAGTGCCCCAGAAATGCAGTTCTCAGCAACACCTGCTGTGCCTGGGGGCCCTGACATGTGAAGCACTTTCCAGACACTGTCTGATGCAGTCCTCATGTGCACCTACCACCAAGGGAGACTGCAGGGCAGCAGCTGATGGGGCCCAGGCTGACCCTCCAGAGGCGAATCTCTCAACTTTGTCAACCAAATGCCCCTGGACCAAGGCAGCTGCACTGCAGCCAGGGTACCCCGACTATGGGAGCTGCTTATGGCTCTGGCTTCTCAGTCACTTGCCCCGTGAACCTGGGGACTTGGTTTATGCTAGTGGTGATCTACCCGTACCCCGAGTTCCTCTTCCACTCACCCAGATGTCCTGTCCTGGGTGAATGAATGCACAAGTTGACTGGTTTAGCTAGCTGAATTTTCAAGAAGGGGACAAGGCCCTCAGAGAGGTGCTGATGCTGAGTTAGTGACCTCAGTCACTTTGAGGGTAGCAGGGCCCAGTTGGTTATAAACACATCTCTCTTCCTGGGCAGGGAGTTGTGCTCTGGATTCGCATCCACAGCAGAGTGGACCTAGTCTTCAACAGGAAGCTGGCATAATGCCAGAGCCCTCCATGAGAAGTGCCTTTCCTTAAATACTGTCCTATGGGTGCCAAGAGCTCCTAACTGATGTCATATCCAGTTATGGGGATGGTGGGTGGTTCAAGCCTAAACTCAAGGGAAAAGGGGACCCTCTGGAAGCACAGGGAGACTTCAGAAGACCCTGGGCCTAATGTCAGCAGAGAGAAGCCTTTCCTTTAAAGGATCCAGAGTTACAGTCAGGCTGCGAGACTGTCACCCTGGGAGATGGGGGGATCATGCTCAGGTCCCAGTTGTCTGTGCCTCTGGATCCTTGCATTGGGCATCAGGGACATGGGCTGGAGAGTGCTGATCTCCTGTCTGTGCGGCTAATGGGTCTGCCCAACAGTTCAGGGTGCTGAGTCTCAGGAGCTGTAGGGGAACTTTGCCTGGGGAGACTCAAAGGGCAGGGCAGGGGAGAGACCTTCACCCAGCAGTGGGTCAATCCCTGCTCCAACAAGGTTAAAGGGAACACAAAGGCAGATAGAGCTGGACTGACTCCCTGTCCCAGAGTCCCACGTCTCCCTTTGACAGGCACCAGGTATGCAGATCCTGGAGAAACATTTATGGTTGGTGAAGAGTGAAAGAACCTAGGCACAGCCCAGCTCCTGCTACATTCTCCAAAGTGCCCCCCACCGAGGAAAATGCAACCTCTCCTTTTCCTTTCTTCCTACTTGAGGAGTGTGAGCTCAGGGAGCTGAAATGGCATGTTTGGGAATCTCAAGTTCAGCTCCCTGCTCCCACCCCACTGGCTCCCATCTCAGGGAATGGCTGTCCATCCAAGGACTCAGGCCAGAGACCTAGGACTCTTAGGAGCCCTCTCCTCCCACCCAATCTGTCACCTGGTGCCCTGGGTTCTGCCTCCAAAATAAATCCAAAGTGCCCTGCTGACCCTCTCACAGCCCTACAGAGCTGACATGGACTACCTTGGCCTCCTCCCTGGCCTCTCTGCCTCTCCTTGCAGCCCCCCAGATTCTACACACCACTGCTTGAAAATCTTTAAAAAAAACAACCCTGAGGGAAAGGGTGGGGAGAGAGGTGGGAAAGGGGTTCAAGAATGAGGGGACACATGTAAACCTGTGGTTGATTCATGTTGATATATGGATAAACTATCACAATATTGTAAAGTAATTATCTTCCAATTAAAATAAATTAATTAAAAAAGAAACCCTGTACCCATTAAAAAAAATTGCAAATCACTGCTCACTCTAGTCACTCCAGTGAAGTTCGAAATACTGACTGTGGCCGGCAAGCCTCTCCTGGCCTCATCTCCCACTCCTCTCCACAGGCCCGCTGATTTCTTCAGTCTTCTGGAGAAGATCAAACTGGTACTGCCTCAGAGCCTCGCCCTGTGCTTCCCTGCCCTCATCCTCTGGTTTCATTGGAGGTTTCCTGACTCTTGTCCCCCACCACCCTGACCTTGATGTCAGAACCTTTCCATCTTCGGGGAGGCCTGCTTATTTATTTACTGTTGGGTTCAAGTTCCAGGAGGTTGGGATCTGCATACCTGGTGCCTGTCAAAGGGAGAGGGAGGGAGAGGAGAGGCAAACAGCCCTGCAAAGCAGACATTATTATTATTTCCATCTCTCAGAGGAGGCACCTGGGATTTCATTCCCATCTGGTACTCATCTTGTGGGAGCTCTTCTTGAGTTTTTGAAAATCCTGACCACCCCTGGTGTGTGGGGTTGTGGCCTGGAAAGCAGGACCTACCTGTAAAGAACAGGGTTTTCTGTGGTCCAGTCATTGGGTAGGCTGCGCATCCACTTCCGCTGCCGAGGAGACATCATCTCGCCTTCACGGACATCCACCTTCTTCACCAAGGGCTTCCTGCCATCCTTTGGGATCATGGAACGCTCCACAGCTCGCTTCCTAGAGGATGCCAGGGAGCGGACCAGCTGCACCTGAATCCACGGAAGAACCAGGTGAAGGCAGCTGGAACTGTAGACTCCCTAGCACCCAGGCTGCCTGTGCTACCTTAGAAGCTCAAGTGCGAGCCTGCCAGCAAGAAGGCACTTTGAGGGAGGCCCTCAACCCCAGGGCATACCTCATGAAGGAGGGCTCTCTACTCCCCATATTGGTCATTCAGACACTTCTGGGAGGGCATCTTATAAGAAATTTTAATGAGAACCAAGATGTGCACCCCATCATGTTTTAAAATCACAAAGAAATGGAAAAATGGAACTGTCCAACAATAGGGGATTGGTTAAGTAAACCCAGTATCTCCATTCAACGGAATGTTAGGAATTTATTAAAAATGAGACTTACAAAGGATTTTTTTATGACATGAGGAAATGCTTATGATATGATATACAACAAAACCTAGTAATTAAGAGCATAAAAGAAAATTATGATGAAAATTATACATTATGATTTCAAAATTTTAAATGCATGGAGAAACAATGAGGAGAAAATATGCCAAAGGTTAAGAATGGTTGCTTCCAGGGAGCAGGATCATGTGAGTAATTTCTACGGTCTCTTTATACTATTTTTTTTTCCTTTATACTATTATAATTTCCAAGCCCTCCACAAAGAGCATTACTTAGGACTCAAAGTAGGAATAAAAATCCCCTTTAAATAAGCAGAACAGAACTTCAAAAGAAGAGTTTGAGCATGTTTTTCTTTTAAGATGTCATCTGTGCAGTTTTTTACAGTTAACAAGGCAATGCCAACTACTTATATAATTATCAAGAGGGCATTACTTTAATAAATTACAGGAAGTCCTATATCAAAAACTAGGCAGCCACTAAACATTGTGAAGTACATGAATTTGCACTGACAGGGAAAGCTCTGAGATACTGTAAACAGGGAAAAAGGAGGTTTTAAGGCACTACTATAGAATCACACCCACTTTTTAAACAGAAAAATCAGAGATGCTTTCATGCATAGAAAAAAGATCCAGGACACCCAAAGGTTAATTTTGGCTATTTCTGAGTAATTTAAATTAAATTTAAATATAGATTTTGCAATTTTCAGGAACAGACATTCTAATTCTGTATTCCTACATTTTAGGAAACAATAAGAATTATTTTTCATCAACACAATTTCAAAGCCCTTATTTCATTAGGTTCCCAGGCAAGGAAGTCTTCTAAGGGAGGGAAGCTTCCGGGAAGCTGAGGGAAGCAGGGGACCAGGGAAAGGGGAAATAAAAGGACAGGCCTACCTCAGCCTCGAAGATCTGCTGGTAGACCTTCCCGCTGGGAATCTGGGTCACCTTCCCCACGGAAGACATCTTGGCCTCGAGCTGGACACCCCTGCAGGAAAGCCGTTGTCTACGGGTTGGTCTCAGACCAAGCGGATACTGAAAAGCCTCTCCACCCGCCTCCAAGGAAAAGTCCTCCCTGGAGGACAAGTGTCTCCAGGTAGACAGGCTGGGCGAGCCCACCGGGAATGAGGCACCCCAGCTCTAGCAGAAAGCATCAGAGCCCCTCTCAGGCCTCGGGGTTTATACTTTAAAAGAAGAATCGGAGGTGGAGGTGGGCGGAGGGGTGCGAAGAAGCAAAAAGGAAACAAACCTCAGGCACGAACCTAACTGGAACTCACGAAGGCTGGTCTCCCAGCCACGCGCCAGGTGCAAATTCGAGATTGACTCTGAGGGCAAAGAATGACGGTTACTGTTTTGTACTTCACTCTTTCAAACTCTTCCGGGAAAAGTCAATGTACCCAAAAGGTGTCAGCGCAGATCTCAACCTGACCTTGAACTCCTGACTGGCGCTGAAAGCTGTTCGAGGACCTCCCCCGCCGCACCCACCTCCCCAAAATGGACACTTGGGTAGGGGGAGGAGGAGGAGGGAGCTGTCTGATTCTGGCCAATTCCGTACCTATTGATTGCTGGGAAGCACAGCCCCCTCCTCTCACGCCTGCTCCCCAAGCCCACCAAGGAGCGGCTGCGGTCTCAGGACAGGCCCTCTAAGCCCCACCAAGTGGAGCGAGGCCCTGTGTTCAGGGGCCCGGTGCGGCCACACCTGCAGAAAGTACCACTCAAGCCAGCCAGGGCGAGTCCAACCTCAACTGCAACGAAACACATTTGGTCTCCAAGGCAACACAGAGGGGCGGGAGCTCCGCTGGCCCCGCCCTCACTTCCTTTCCAGGGAGGGGACTTGGTTGCCCTTAGGGACCTGAGCCCCCACGTGGAGTAGTGAAACTCCGGCCAGTTTATCTGGCAGAGGGATACCTCAGGGCTGGCAAGAGCATCCAGAGCAGCACACTGAATGTTCTGAAAACTAATAGGAGACAGGAGATGCAGCTCTGAGCCGCTGTGGTCAAGAAAAACCTCCCTATCTTCTTTGTCTTGGTTAAAACCAATCTCTGCTGGAAAGTAGCATAGAGAGGTGCTTAGCTACAAATAAGAACTGGAAAGCATCTCTAAAAGAGACCATCTCTTTCTCATAAGGGTTTAGAATCCAGGCCTCAAGAGTTGAATGGAATTCAAATGAAAAGGCTAATTTATAAGACCCTGCGGAGAAGGCAATGGCACCCCACTCCAGTACTCTTGCCTGGAAAATCCCATGGACGGAGGGGCCTGGTGGGCTGCAGTCCATGGGGTTGCTAGGAGTCGGACACGACTGAATGACTTCACTTTCACTTTTCACTTTCATGCACTGGAGAAGGAAATGGCAACCCGCCCCAGTGTTCTTGCCTGGAGAATCCCAGGGACGGGGGAGCCTGGTGAGCCGCCGTCTATGGGGTCTCACAGAGTCGGACACGACTGAAGCGACTTAGCAGCAGCAGAGGACCCTGAGTTCCATTCACCCAACTCACCATGCCACATAACTCTCCTTAAATACAGATCTCACCTATTCACTCTTCCACTCAAAAGGCCCTCACTGCGGCCCCCACCAAACCCAGCCACAGTCCCTAGATGACCATGGAGGCCCCCGCATCTGGCTCCCACCCTGAGTCTCCTACTTCAGCAAACTCCTCACCCTTCCTCACCCTGCTCCTCTGCTGGGATCCCTCTGTCTTTACACACCCCAACCCCCACATACTTTCAGCCACTAACAGTGACAACATCCCATCCACTCAATCTGACCTCCTCTCCCCTTCTTCACCTCACCCCCTCTCCTCTGAATGTGCTTGTACATTCAGTTCAGTTCAGTCGCTCAGTCGTGACTGACTCTTTGCGACCCCATGGACTGCAGCATGCCAGGCCTCCCTGTCCATCACCAACTCCCAGAGATTACTCAAACTCATGTCCAGGGAGTAGGTGATGCCACCCAACCATCTTATCCTCTGTCATCCCCTTCTCCTCCTGCCTTTAATCTTTCCCAGCATCAGGGTCTTTTCAAATGAGTCAGTTCTTCACATAAGGTGGCCAAAGTATTGGAATCTCACCTTCAGCATCAGTCCTTCCAATGAATATTCAGGACTGATTTCCTTTAGGATGGACTGGTTTGATCTCCTTGCAGTCCAAAGACCTCTCAAGAGTCTTATCCAACACCACAGTTCAAAAGCATCAATTCTTCGGTGCTCAGCTTTCTTTATAGTCCAACTCTCACATCCATACATGACTACTGGAAAAACCATAGCTTTGACTAGACAGATCTTTGTTGGCAAAGTAATGTCTCTGCTTTTTAATATGCTGTCTAGGTTGGTCATAACTTTTCTTTTAAGTAGCAAGCGTCTTTTAATTTCATGGCTGCAGTAACCATCTGCAGTCATTTTGGAGTCCAAGAAAATAAAGTCTGTCACTGTTTCCACTGTTTCCCCATCTATTTGCCATGAAGTGATGGGGCCAGATGCCATGATCTTAGTTTTCTGAATGTTGAGTTTTAAGCCAACATTTTCACTCTCTTTCACTTTCATTAAGAGACTCTTTAGTTCTTCTTCGCTTTCTGCCATAAGGGTGGTGTCATATGCATATCTGAGGTTATTGATTTTCTCCCAGCAATCTTGATTCCAGCTTGTGCTTCATCCAGCCCAGTGCTTCTCATGATGTACTCTGCATATAAGTTAAATAAGCAGGGTGACAATATACAGCCTTGATGTACTCCTCTCCCTATTTGGAACCAGTCTGTTGTTTCATGTCCAGTTCTAACTGTTGCTTCCTGACCTGCATACAGATTTCTCAAGAAGCAGGTCAGGTGGTCTGGTATTCCCATCTCTTTCAGAATTTTCCATAGTTTGTTGTGGTCCACACAATCAAAGGCTTCAGAATAGTCAATAAAGCAGATGTTTTTCTTGGAGAAGGCAATGGCACCCCACTCTAGTACTCTTACCTGGAAAATCCCATGGACGGAGGAGCCTGGTAGGCTGCAGTCCATGGGGTCATTAAGAGTTAGACACAACTGAGTGACTTCACTTTCACTTTTCACTTTCATGCATTAGAGAAGGAAATGGCAACGCACTCCAGTGTTCTTGCCTTGAAAATCCCAAGGATGGGGGGGCCTGGTGGGCTGCTGTCTATGGGGTCTCACAGAGTCGGACACGACTGAAGCGACTTAGCAGCAGCAGCAGCAGATGTTTTTCTGGAACTCTCTTGCTTTTTCGATGATCCAACAGATGTTGGTAATCTCTGATCTCTGGTTTCTCTGCCTTTTCTAAATCTGGCTTGAATATCTGGAAGTTCACAGTTCACATACTCTTGAAGCCCGGCTTGAAGAATTTTGAGCACTACTTTACTAGTGTGTGCGATGAGTGCAAATGCGGTAGTTTGACCATTTTTTGGCATTGCCTTTCTTTGGGACTGGAATGAAAACTGACCTTTTCCAGTCCTGTGGCCACTGCTGCATTTTCCAAATTTGCTGGCATATTGAGTGCAGCACTTTCACAGCATCATCTTTCAGGATTTGAAATAGCTCAGCTGGAATTCCATCACCTCCACTAGCTTTGTTCATAGTGATGTTTCCTAAGGCCCACTTGACTTCTCATTCCATAATGTCTGGCTCTAGGTTGGTGATCACACCATCGTGATTATCTGGGTCATGAAGATCTTTTTGTATAGTTCTTCTGTGTATTCTTGCCACCTCTTCTTAATATCCTCTGCTTCTGTTAGGTCCATACCATTTCTGTCCTTTATTGTGCCCATCTTTGCATGAACTGTTCTCTTGGTATCTCTAACTTTCTTGCAGAGATCTCTAGTCTTTCCCATTCTATTGTTTTCCTCTATTTCTTTGCATTGATCGCTTGTACATTGGTTGTTGTCAGATGCAGGAGTTAAGGGCATCCTATTGGAGGGTGTTTCCTGTGAGGAAGGCATGGCCTCCTATCTTTCATCCAGCTTTGATTGCCCTCAGCACAGTGTCCTGCACATAATTCAGACACACTGAATGCTTCCTGCTAAATGCAGGAACACCTGGAGTGTCCTGGCCTGACTCCCAGAGGTGGCTCTTTCCCACACATGTACCCAGAGTTCTGCACGGCCAGGGCAGAAGGTACTTGTGGTGGACGCTGAACCCAGCACAGATTTCCTACAGACCTGGGGTTCCTGACTCCTCTCAGAGGGATCCCTGTCCCAATTGCTCATAAATGCTACCTATGACAACTTCCTTAAACAAGTGGTCATTCTGTCCAGACTACTTTCAGAACTTAAGAAACAGTGAGTAGAAAGCCCTTTTATTCCCGTTCTTTGGTCCCAGGTTTTATTAACAAGGTAAAATATTATAACAGGTGATTGGACTCATTTTAGCTGGAAACAGAGAAAGTATGTTTACCTGAGGTTATGGATGAAAAACACGGTAAAAAATCGGAAATGTTCAGGAATTATTTGCAGTTAGCAAGATCTCTGTTTTGTCGAGGAGGTCCTACTGGCTTGGCACTTGTACATCAGAAGCCATATTTTCCCTGCCCAGAGGCTTTCTGGCACATCTATAATGTGGGGGTTTTTAATTTTTTAATGTATAGATACAAATATGTAGGCATGGATATATCAGGTATGATGTTTTGTTCAGAGTAAGCAACACACATTGTTTAAAATAGAAAAAAAAATTGAATGGAGAAAATAAAAATAACCCATAATATCACTGCTGAAAATTTGCCTTCCTTAATTCCCTAGTTTCTGGGCCTTTGTGTTTGGGTTTGGATCAAACATGAAAATTTGTGTTTGGCTTTTGGATGGCATTTGTATTACCCCTCTAACTCAAAAGTGTTATAGTTGGAAAGAATAGCCAGTTAGAGATCACCTGGTGAGCCCACCTCCTGTGTTAGAGAGGCACAGGAGGTGAGAGACAGGGAATGAAGGAGTGAAGCCAAGCCTTTGGACTCTCTTTTCCTGCACCTTAACATCATATCTTCCCCCATTTGAAAATGTCTCTTGACTCGAACCTCATCCTTTTCCTTCCTCTTCCATAGGCCATCATCCATCTTCTCTATAGTCCATAGAAAGAAGACCAAGAAGCACAACTCAAAGAGCTAATATTTATTGAGAGGGTTTAATAGTCTCAATAACTATGAGAGGGGGTACCACAATTAACCCATATTACAGATGAAGAAACTGAAGCTCAGAGAGTTGGTAACTTGGCCAAGATCTCTGAGATAGGAAATGGTTAAATCCAGGATATGAATCTAGACCATGTAATTCAGAGTCTTGAACCCAACACTATGCCAGACTTTGGGACTTGCCAGAAAAAAAGTTCTGGATCCAATTGATAGGATTTTTGCATTGAATCATAGTACACATACTGAAAAGTATGGAAATCATAAGTGTATAGTTTAATAAATTATCCAGGAGGAAACACACCGGGTAACCAGTACCATAAGAAGTAGAACATTACCAGCTCTCCAGGAGCCCCCCATATGTACCCATCCCAAGTCACTGCCCTTTCCTCCCCAAGGGTAGCAGATATTCTAACTCCTGAATTAGTTTTGCTTGTTTTTGAACTTCAATGGAATCATGCAGAATGTTGGACTTTTATGTTGGACTACTTTCATTATATTTCTAAGTTTCAAATATCTTTTTTAATGTGGCTGTAGTTCACTTTCATTTCTGTATAGCATTCCATTACAAAAATATATAACCCACTGCATAATATTTATCCTTTTTATTATTGATGTACATTCCAGTTTAGAGAATTACCAAATAATGCTGTTCTGAACATTCTTTTGCATGGTGAACATATGTAGGCATTTCTATTCTATTTCTTTTCATATTTTCATATATTTAAGGCTATTTTCATTTCTTTTTGTGTGAACTCTGGGTTTATGTCTTTTGCCAGTTTTTCTACTGTGTGTCTGTTCTTTTTCTTATCAGTTTCTAGGAGCTGTTTGCATTTTTGGCATGTGAGCCCCTTTTTAATATGAGTTGCAAATATTCACAGTTTATAATTTCTTCCTTTTTATTATGAATGTTGGTTTGGGTTTTTTTTGTGTTTTTGTTCATTTGTCTTGCTATGTATTGTTAAGATGTTGCTAAGTCGCTTCAGTCGTGTCCGACTCTGTGAGACCCCATGGACTGCAGCCTACCAGGCTCCCCCGTCCCTGGGATTCTCCAGGCAAGAACACTGGAGTGGGTTGCCATTTCCTTCTCCAATGCATGAAAGTGGAAAGTGAAAGTGAAGTCGCTCAGTCGTGTCCGACTCTAGCGACCCCATGGACTGCAGCCTACCAGGCTCCTCCATCCATGGGATTTTCCGGGCAACAGTACTGGAGTGGAGTGCCATTGTTAAGATGTTACTTCTCCACAAATTGACCCATAGATTTATATAATCACAATAAAGTATCTAAGCAGATATCTAGTGAAAGTGAAAGTCACTCTGACTCTTTGCCAGCCCATGACTACACAGTCCATGGAATTCTCCAGGCCAGAATACAGGAGTGGGTAGTCCTTCCCCTCTCCAGAGAATCTTCCCAATCCAGGGATCGAACCCAGGTCTCCCACATTGCAGGCAAATCTTTACCAGCTGAACCACAAGGGAAGCGCAAGAATATTGGAGTGGGTAGCCTATCCCTTCTCCATATCCCGACCTAGGAATTGAACTGGGGTTTCCTCCATTGCAGGTGAATTCTTTACAAATTGAGCTATCAGGGAAGCTCATATTTGTCCAGATATCTGGTGAACACTGACTATTCAATTTCAAATTTTCCATAGAAATGCCAATTACCAAGAATAGTCAAGACAAGCTCAAAGAAGAATAAACTTGGATGGCTTACACAACCGGATATTAAGCCTTTGTATAAAGCTACAGTCAACAGGGTAAAATGCCATAGTAGTACAAGGAAAAACACTAGGAGAAACAGAGTCCAGCCCAGACCCACATATGTGAACATTTATGTCATATATACTAAAGTGACCCAGCAGAGAAATGGGGAGAAGATAGTTTCAGTAAATAGCCCAGGGTCACTGGTTATTCATATGGGAAAGAAATTAATCTTGACTTCCATTTCACACCATAGACAAAAATCAATTCCAAGTGGATTTTAAATCTAAATGGGGACGTTTAAAATAATAGTATTTGTAGTAGATATCATAGGAGAATATTTTCATGACCTTGGAGCATAAAGACAAAAATTAATAAACTTGACCTTATTAAAATTAAGAACTTCACTTCATCAAAAAGCACCCTCAAGAGAGTAAGAAAGCAAGAACAGAATGAGAATAAACATGTGTCATAAGGAAATAGCCTCATAAAGGATATGTAACTGACTTCCATGAATTAATAAGATGAAAGAGACAATATACCTGAAAAAAAATGGGCAAAAGATTTGACTAGGTATTTCACAGAAAGATAACCAACTGGCTAAAAAGGACATGAAAAGCTGTACAACATCATTATTCATCAGGAAAATGCAAATGAAAACCACAATGAAACACCACTACACCTATACCAGAATGACTGAAAAATGCTGGCAATACCAATTGTTGGTGAAGATCCGAGCAACTGGAACGCTCATACACCGCTGTGTGTATAAACTCCTACAACCACTTTCGAAAACTCTTTGGTAGTATTTCCTAAAAATGAACTTACACATACTCAATGACCCAAAAATTCCACTCTTGGGTAAATACTTCAGCTCAGTAAGCATATGACAAAATTATGAAATTTTAAAGTGTGACAATACATTTTAAAGTTGAGGGAGAAATACAAAAGTGATACCGCCTCTTCAGACTTTCCAGACTCACCAGATCCAGAACCACATAGACTCTCCCCCAAGTGCTGTAGGGTGTCTGTGCAGCTCCAGAGACTTGGGGGTACTCAGAGGTGGCATGTGGTGGTGGTGGGTGGGGGGAGGATGGCAAAGAACACACATCCTGAGCGGAGCTGCTGGTTCAGTGAGCAGTGTGCTCAGTAAGGCTCAGCGGGAGCAAGCCGGGCTAGAGCGCCCCACCTCATAGCTCACTCTCTTACCGTCCCCAGGAGTGCCAAACCTCAGGAACTTCTCCTCAGTGCATGACGTCCTTTCTTCTGGGCAAAGCACCTCCACGCACCATCTAAAGAAGACATGGGGAAAAGTTTCCAGGTGTAGGCCTCTCTCCCTAGGAGTATCAGGTGGATGAGGAATCTCTCTTAGGGCTGGCACTGCCCTCTCTTTCAATAATCCAGACCTCCTGGGAGGCAGCAAACCCTGGGGACAGGGACTGGGCTGCTGGGTGGAATCTCTAAGCCTAGGACCTTAGGCCACCAGTCCTGCTTCAAAACTCCGTTTCCTTAAATGTCAGAGTCTGGATTGAGCCAAATCGGAGGTTCTCAAATGCGTCATTGATAGCAACAAACTCTGTGTTCATTTGAAATGAAATCTGGTCAAAATGAAACTGCTCAGAAGAAACTGGAGTGGAGGCCCAAGGTGACTGACACAAGGGCTTCCTCTGAGGCCCACAGAGCCTTCTGAGCTCAGAGGAACCCGCTGGTATCTGGACAGTTTGGATCATTTGAGTTCTCCAATAGAAGGGATTTGCTCTCATACTGCTCCCATTATTCACAAATTTCTCCTTCCTTCCTTTTTTCCCCCTCCCTTGAGGAAGAGTTCCCTAAATTTTCAAAAGCTGGTTGCAAAGACGACTCACAAAGCCAGGAGCTGCTCATCAGGGCTGAGTGGAGGCTAGAGGTCTAGAAAGAGAGGAGGGTGTGGGGCCAGAGGGAAAGGGGCACCAGATGGGGCGCAGTTAGTTTCTCACTTAAAGTCTGAAAAATTCCAGTCTTGTCTAGATAAACAGGAAGAGGGGTGTGTTTGGTCTGTGGGCAGGAAGGGGACAGTTTGAGGGCAGGAGGCCCCGGTAAGGGGATAGAAAGGTGGCAGCTGGCCATTCCAGGAGTGGATGCCGAACTGGCAGAATCAACAGCTCTCTGGCTTTCATGCTGGTCCATCCTGCTGGCACTTAGCTTCCTCCAGGCTGTCGGGGTGGGTGGAGATTCATTTCTTCACTCAACCAGCCAGTCTATCCTCAAGAAGTCAGGCCTCCGCTCTTCTCCTGTCTTCATTCCATACTCCAGGGGAGGGCACCCTGCCTGCACCACGAATGGGCACTGCTGGGGACTCTCACGGGCCAGGTGAACAAATGAACAGACTGCCAAGCCTTGGGTCTAAAGGGCAGGACCAGGGACATAAGACACCCAGTCCTGTTTCCTGGCTGGCAAAGCAGCAGAGCTGCTGGACTGCAAAGCTGCAGGAGGTTTTGGTCTGAAGCTGGAGTCAGCCTCCCCCTCAGATGGTACCACGGAGGAGAAAGAGATCTGCTGCTGCTGCTGCTAAGTCGCTTCAGTCGTGTCGGACTCTGTGCGACCCCATAGACGGCAGCCCACCAGGCTCCCCCGTCCCTGGGATTCTCCAGGCAAGAACACTGGAGTGGGTTGCCATTTCCTTCTCCAAGAAAGAGATCTAGGTTCCTTCAAGTCCCTTTCTGCCTGAGTTTCAGCTCCCTTGTCTGCCACCCATGTCCAGCATCGAGGCCCCGCCCAGGTCCACGTCCTGTTTTGTGGTTGTGCACTGCCCCCCTGAGGTCCCCTGTGGTAGTGCAACATGAGGGAGGGTGGTTGGGGGTGCTAGTGTTGGGCTAGAGGACTCTTGCTGAAGAACACTGGCTGTCTTCCTCCTAGGGGAATCAGATCAACCTCCAAAAAAGGAATATTCCTCTATGAAAAGAATAAGGTGAACAGTTGTGGCACTCACTGGTGGAGAGTGGTAGCGGAGTGGAAATCAGAGACCCTCTGGGCAGGATACTCTCTGCTCTGTCCTCTGCGTCTCACATTTACTCCAAGACTTTGGTAACAGAGAAGTGGGAGACCCGTTGACTCGACATAAGGGGCAAGGGGGCTGGCATCAAGGACACCTTCCCGGAGCAGGCGCTATTTACACCCATCTCTGAGAACAGGTAGGACCTGGACGGAACGAGGACGGAGGGGTCCCTGGGGTGCCTGTTAAATGTTTCACCTGAATGACTGAAACCTACCACATTTTCAAAGGTGTGTGTGTTTTTAGTCACTCAGTCATGTCTGACTCTTTGTGGCTCCATGGACTGTAGCCTGCCAGGCTCCTCCGCCCAAAGAATTTTCCAGGCAAGAATACCAGAGTGGGGTGCCATTTCCTATTTCAGGGGATCTTCCCGACCCAGGGATGGAACCCGCATCTCTTGCATCTCCTGTGTTGGCAGGCAGATTCTTTAGCGCTAGTGCTACCATATCCTCTAAAGTCAGCTGATTATAGATGTGTTTGATTAAATAACCAGGAACTATAATCTCACCAACCTGACATGTGGGACCATCACAAGTTGTAATAATTCTTTTGTACATATTGTAAATATAAGATGCTAAGCTGATCTAATATTTTCTTCCATTCCATGTGTTATCTTTCACTTCCCAGAGAGTGTCATCTGATGCACAAGTTTATCATATTTGCTGCTGCTAAGTCACTTCAGTCGTGTCCGACTCTGTGCGACCCCATAGACGACAGCCCACCAGGCTCCCCCATCCCTGGGATTCTCCAGGCAAGAACACTGGAGTGGGTTGCCATTTCCTTCTCCAATGCGTGAAAGTGAGAAGTGAAAATGAAGACGCTTAGTTGTGTCCGACCCTTAGCGACCCCATGGACTGCAGCCCACCAGGCTCCTCCATCCATGGGATTTTCCAGGCAAGAGTACTGGAGTGGGGTGCCATTGCCTTCTCCATCATATTTACTAAGTCTTAATAGATTGTCTTATAACTTACATATTCTTTTTCTTTTTTTTGCTTGTGCTTTGGATGTTATATCTAAGAATCCTTTCAGTTTAGTTCAGTCTACTGTTGCTACTTGGCTGTTCTTCACATGGGTGCTGGTTGAGGAAGAATAATATATTAGTTCTAAATAGAGTTATAATGATTCTTAATATTTGTAAATGTTCAAAATAACTATTTTGGAATAAAAAATTTCTAACAGTTTTAAAAATTGGAATGACGATATGGTCTGAACATGAAAAAAATCTATGCCACAAGGATAATGGTAACTATATATTAATATGTCAAAAGCCATACCTAGTCCATAGTCAAAGCAGCCACCTACTATGTAGGAAATACTGTTTAATCTGGAGTTATGTAGTGTTTATGAAAAGTCAGAATAGCCAATCACCACCTTCCCAGTGTAATACATCAGATTAGTCCTCTGGTTTCTTGAGCCTTTTGATATTATTGCCTGGGAGAAGGAATTATTGCCTAAGTGGCTAATGAGTACTGAAATTATAAACAAACAGTCCAGCTCCAGGTACTTGATGTGGACTTTTGGAGAAAATGTAGACTCAGTTCAGTTCAGTTGCTCAGTCATGTCTGACTTTGTGACCCCATGGACTGCAGCACACCAGGCTTCCCTGTACATCACCAACTCCAGGAGCTTGCTCAAACTCATGTCCATCGAGTTGGTAATGCCACCTAGCCATCTCATGTTCTGTCGACCCCTTTTCCTCCTGCCTTCAATTTTTCCCAGCATCAGGGTTTTTTCAAATGAGTCAGTTCTTCGCATTATGTGGCCAAAGTATTGGAGCTTCAGCTTCAGCATCTGTCCTTCTGATGAATATTCAGGACTGGTTTCCTTTAGGATGGACTGGTTTGATCTTGCAGTCCAAGGGACTCTCAAGAGTCTACTCCAACACCACACAGTTCAGAAGCATCAATTCTTCGGCACTCACCCTTCTTTATGGTCCAACTCTCACATCCATACATGACTACTGGAAAAAACCATAGCTTTGACTATACGGACCTTTGTCGATAAATTAATGTCTCTGCTTTTTAATATGTTGTTTAGGTTGGTCATAATTTTTCTTCCAAGGAGCAAGCATCTTTTGATTTCATGGCTGCAGTCACCATCTGCAGTGATTTTGGAGTCCAAGAAAATAAAGTCTGTCACTGTTTCCATTGTTTCCCCATCTATTTGCCATGAAGTGATGGGTCTGGAGACCATGATCTTTTTTGAATGTTGAGTTTTAAGCCAGCTTTTTCACCCTCCTCTTTCACCTTCATCAAGAGGCTCTTTAGTTCCTCTTCACTTTCTACCATAAGGATGGTGTCATCTGCATATCTGAGGTTATCAATACTTCTCCTAGCAATCTTGATTTCAGCTTATGCTTTATCCGGTCCAGCATTTCACATGATGTACTCTGCATATAAATTAAATAAGCAGGATGACAATATACAGCTTTGACATACTCCTTTCCCAATTTGAAACAGTCCATTGTTTCATGTCTGGTTCTAACTGTTGCTTCTTGACCTGCATACAAGTTTCTCAGAAGGCAGGTAAGGTAGTCTGGTGTTCCCATCTCTTTAAGAATTTTCCACAGTTTGTTGTGATCTACACAATCAAAAGCTTTAGCATAGTCAATGAAGCAGAAGTAGATGTTCTTTGGGAATTCTCTTGCTTTTTCTATGATCCAACAGATGTTGGCAATTTGATCTCTGGTTCCTCTGCCTTTTCTAAATCCAGCTTGAACATCTGAAAGTTCACCGTTCATGTACTGTTGAAGCCTAGCTTGGAGAATTTTGAGTATTACTTTGCTAGTATGTGAGATGAGTGCAATTGTGTGGTAGTTTGAGCATTCTTTGGCATTGCCTTTCTTTGGGATTTGAATGAAAACCGCCTTTTACCAGTCCTATGACCACTGTTGAGTTTTCTAAATTTGTGGGCATATTGAGTGCAGCACTTTCACAGCATCATCTTTTAGGATTTGAAATAGCTCAGCTGGAATTCTATCACCTCCACTAGCTTTGTTTATACTGATGCTTCCTAAGGCCCACTTGACTTCACATTCCAGGATGTCTGGCTCTAGGTGAGTGATCACACCATCATGATTATCTGGGTCGTGAAGATCTTTTTTGTGTAGTTCTTCTGTGTATTCTTGCCACCTCTTCTTAATATCTTCTGCTTCTGTTAGGTCCATACCATTTCTGTCCTTTATCGAGCCCATCTTTGCATGAAAAGTTCCCTCGGTATCTCTAATTTTCTTGAAAGATCTCTAGTGTTTCCCATTCTATTGTTTACCTCTATTTCTTTGCATTGATCACTTAGGGAGGCTTTCTTATCTCTCCTTGCTATTCTTTGGAACTCTGCATTCAGATGGGTTATCTTTTCTCCTTTGCCTTTTTCTTCTCCTCTTTTCTCAGCTATTTGTAAGGCCTCCCCAGACAACCATTTTGCCTTTTTGTTTTTCTTTTTCTTGAGTCCTCCAAGAATCCTTTACCAAATCCAAATCGTGATATTTACCCCTTTAAGAACTTTATAGTTCTAGCTCTTAAATTTAGGTTTGCTCCATTTTGAATTAAGTTTTGTATACGATGTAAGGTAAGGATCTAAACTGGTTCTTCTGCATGTGGATATTTTATTTTCCTCCAACCATTTGCTAAAAACAGTTTTCCACATTCCAGGTTCCCTTTGTTGAACTTCAACATCTGTTGACAATCATATGACCATAGATATATGGTTCATTTCTGGACTCTCAGTCTATTTCATGGTCTGTATGTCTATCTTTATGCCAATGATGTGTTGTTTGATTACTACTGCTTTGTTGTAAAACTAAAAATCAGGCAGTGTGTCTCCTAACTTTGTTCACTCCATCCAATATTGTTTTGGCTATTAGTTGCAACTCCAAATGAATTTTAGGATCAGCTTTTCCATTTCTGCAACAAAGATTTATTGCAATTTTATAAGAACTGAATTGGATATATAGAGTGCTGTATTTTATCATAAGTCCTCTAATCCATAAATATGGGATATCTTTTCATTTATTTATACTCTCTTTAGCCTTTATTTCAAGAAATATTTTGTTTTTTTCAGAGTATGAGTCTAGTGTATCTCCTGATTAAATATATTTTAAAGTATTTTATTATTTTTAATGCTCTTGCAAACAGAATAATTTTCCTCAGGTGGCTCATTTCTATAGACTTTTAACAATTTTTCATTTCTATAGTTGTACTGAATGGCAGTTGATATATGAATGTTAATCTGTTTATAGACTTATAACAATTTTTCATTTCTATAGTTGTATTGAATGGCAGTTGATATATAAATGTTAATCTGTATCCTGTAACATTGCTGAACTCATTTATTAGCTTTACAGTTCCTTTTTGCTTCTGTTTTTTATTCCTTCAGAATTTATGCATATGAAATCATGATATCTACAAGTAGAAATGCTTTTACTTTAGCTAGTATAATCTTGAAGATTTTCACATCTGTTTTCATAAGAGATATTTGTCTGTAGTTCTATTTGCTTTGGAAGTTTTTGGCTGCTTTCCTATCAACATTAAGCCGACCTCACAGAATGAGACAAGAAACATTTCCTTCTCTTCCATTTTTTAGGGAGAGTTTGAAAAGAATGTGTTTTCATACTTGAAAATGTTTTGCAGAATTCAGTCATGAAGCCGTCTGGTTTGGGGCTTGTCTTTGTTACAATTTTGTGTTTTCTAAAGAATTCAATTTCTTTGCTCGTTATAGGTCTATCAGTAATTCCTGCTTCTTGAGTCAACTTTGTTTGTGTCTTTGTAGGAATTTATCCATTTCATGTAGGTTATCCAGTTTGTTGGAGTACAGATATTCACAACATACTTTTATAATCATTTTTATTCCTGTAGAGTTAGTAGTATTATTCAACTTTCATTTCTGTTTTCAATAATTTGGTCTATTCTCTTTTTCTCTTAGTAATTCTAGCTTAAAAGTTTGTCAATTTTGTTGATCTCACAGAACCCATTTTTGGGTTGGTTCACTGTCTCTATTGTTTTCCTGTTCTTTATTTTGTGTCTCTATGATCTTACATTTATTCATATTATTACCTTGTTGTTCAGGCTTAGTTTGCTCTTCATTTTCTAGTCCTCAAGGTGTAAAGTTAGATTATTGTTCGGGGCTCTTTCTTCTCTTTAATGTAGACATTTACAGATATTAATTTTTCTGTGAGCATTGTTTTTTCTGCATGTCATAAGTTTTGGTGTGTTCATATTCATTTTCATTTGATTCAAGATATTTTCAGTATCCCTTGTTTTCAACTTTTACCCACTGGGCGTTTAATGGTGTATTGTTTAATTTCCACATATTTGTTATCCTCCCCCAGTTTCCTCCTGTTGTTGATATCTAGTTTGATTCTGTTGTGGTCAAAAATTACAATTTTCATGATTTTAATTTTTTAAAATTTACTAAGACAAAGGTCCATCTAGTCAAAGCTATGGGTTTTCCAGTAGTCATGTATGGATGTGAGAGTTGGACTATAAAGAAAGCTGAATGCTGAAGAATTGATGCTTTTGAACTGTGGTGTTGGAGAAGACTCTTGAGAGTCCCTTGGACTGCAAGGAGATCCAACCAGTCCATACTAAAGGAAATCAGTCCTGAATATTCATTGGAAGGACTGATGCTGAAGCTGAGACTCCAATACTTTGGCCACCTGATGGGAAGAATTGACTCATTTGAAAAGACCCTCGTGCTGGGAAAGATTGAGGGCAGGAAGACAAGGGGATGACAGAGGATGAGATGGCTGGATGGCATCACTGACTCAATGGACATAAGTTTGAGTAAGCTCCAGGAGTTGGTGATGGACAGGGAGGCCTAGCGTGCTGTGGTCCATGGGGTCACAAAGAGTCAGACGTGCTCAGCCTTATTTATGGTCCAACTCTCAGAAACATACACAATTACTGGAAAAACCATAGCTTTTACCATATGGACCTTTGTCAGCAAAGTGAGGTCTCTGCTTCTTAATATGCTGTCTAGGTTTGTCATAGCTTTTCTTCCAAGGAACAAGCCCTTGAGGAGCTCACAAACCATTCCATGGTAGAGGCTGGGAGACAGTTGTAGCAAGAGCTGCAGGAGAGGCCTGGGCCACATGCTGGCAAGACTTTGCCTTCTTAGGTGTGCTGGGTCCCTGGAGTGGTGACTGCACATAGCAAGTACTTGGTCAGCACCAGCTGGGTGCACATCAGGAGCACTGGCTGTGAGGGCAGCATGAACTCTCATTTAGGAAAAATGAGACTCATGCTAGAGGCAGAGCTGGGACCAAAACCCCCTGCTCCTGAGCTTCTGTTTAGTGGCCACTTGACCATGATGCCAGGGTTGATTTCAGTATCGAATTCATGGCTGTAAGATTCATTCATCATGGCCTCACTACTTAAGTCAAGATCCTACAGTGTTACAGTAGGTACTTGGTAATGGTGAATGAAACCTGAGGCCTCTTTCTTTGTGGAGCAGAGTATAATGAGAGGTGACATTAACCATATCACCACAAAGTGTAACATCACCAACAACAATGACTGATATTTTTTTGAGTTTAGGATGTGTCAGGCACTAGCTTAGGAGTGTTTGTATATATAAACTCATTTTATCCTCAAAGTAATTTTTGGTGTTATGGGTATTATTCCCTTTTTATACATAAAGAAAGCACAGAATGGTGAGGTAATTTAGTCAATGTCACACAGCTAGAAAGTGATGTGGGGATCCCAATACTCTTGAGCTCCAGTTTTCTTAGTTTCAAAAAGCAAAATGACAAAACTTGGTTGCAGAGAGTAAGTTAAAAGAGATGAATCTGGAAGATATATTGAGCATGTACTGGGTTCACAGTACATGCTCAATAATGAAGACTGAGTTTCAAAGGCTCACTCTGTGGGTGAATCCTCCTGGCACTTGCACAGGCTTCGTAGAGTGACAGTTCCCAGGTTAGCAGAGACTTTATGATTGGCATGAAGAATTTGGGTAAGTATTCAGCCCTCCGCACAAAGAGAAACGTCCTGGCATCTGGGCTTTCTTGGATGGCCTAACCAGCCCCCAACACCATGCCCTGCATACACTGGAGGGCTCACTTTCCTCAAAGCTGCCCAGGGCTTTCTTGTTCCCACATCTTTGCTTTTGTTGACCCCCAGTTTAAATGCCTTGGGGCTTCTCTGATGGCTCAGTGGTAAAGAATCCACCTGCCAATGCAAGAGATGCAAGAGTTACAGGTTCGATCCCTGGGTCAGGAAGATCCCCTGGAGGAGGAAATGGCAACCCACTCCAGTATTTTTGCCCAGGAAATCTCATGGACAGAGGAGCCTGGCAGGCTACAGTCCATGGGGTAGCAAAGAGTCAGACACAACTAAGTGATTAAACAACGACAGCAAACTTAAATGCAGATCTCATCTCTGCCTCTTCAGACGGGTGGCTTTCTCAGGGGATCCCCTGTGTGTCAGAGAGAATCTCCACAACTTATTTGTGACCAGGGCACATGTCAGTTCTGATCTGTTCCCCACCTGAGTGGCTGTGGGAGAGAGCTCAGTGTGTACCTGCTCACCCACCAGACTGGAGGCTGGGGTCATGGGCTCCTTGTCTCCCACCACCATACAATCTAGAAAGGAGGAAACAACAAGGACCCTGTTGGATTAAGGCCATACTTTGTCCCAGAGAAGAAATGCATCAAACAGTTAAACTCTCCTGATACAAACTTTTATACCACCTTTGTCAGTGACATGAAGTTCTGCCCAGTGCGTCTCAACATAGAACTCCCCAAGGCTGCCTTCTAACCAGGGATAGTGGACATCATTATTGGGTAAAGTTTGTTCAACAGAAATTCTCTTTTGTTGTTGATCTTTTTCCCAAGGGAGTGAATTAGACCTGAGACATCACTGTTCAGCCCCAAGTGCCACCCCACGAATGGCCAGTCTGCAATGGACAGTGGCCGTGCAGCCTATTCCACTGCAGGGGACAGCTGCTGAGTAGCCTGGGCCTTCTCGGGGGAAGTTGTCCTGGAACAACCTTGCAGCAATGTGGAAGGTCAGTGTCAGCTCTCCGAGCACGTCAACAGAATCTGGGTAAACTCCTGGGAGCCAAGACCTGGCCTGGATTTTCTGAGTCTGACCAGTTCGGGGTTGTTGATCAGGGTCTGCAGCAGGAGCCACCTTGTCCTGGACCTCGCTGAGAGACGGGGACCTAGAACAGAATCAGAGCCGGTACACTGGAGGAGAGGGCAGCTTGTCTCTGTCCTGCTCAGAGGCCACAGGGAAAGCTGCCTAGAAGGAGTGAGGTGTAGAGGAAGGAGCCGGACCAGGATTCCTGGGGACATGAGGGTGGCTGGAGGGATAAGAGTTTGTTCCACAGATCTGGATATCTGCAATGTTGGGATCAGCAACGAAAACAGTCCAGATCAGTGCTGAGTGTCCACAGGCAGAACATGGCTAACTGGAGGGCTTCCCAGGGGGAAGGCAGAGCAGAATGATACAGGTGGCAGCCAAGAGAGAGCTTGTGGTAAGGAATGGGGTAGTTTAAGCAAAACTGCACACCATCTTGGAGGGCCTCTGGCTTGCATCGTGAGTTATGGAGGAGTCTCAGACAAATGGCTGATTGAAGGACTTAGGTAGCAGAGTTCATTTCCAGAAACAATGAAGAAGCTGAATTAGCAGGAACAAGGCCTCGGAGTCCCACAGCCAGACTGACTGGGGTGAAGACTTCTAACCTCCTGGGCACAGAAAGTGGAGGAAGAGGGTCAGAGAAGGAGGAACATGGGACATCTCAGGGATCCCAGGGAAGACTGAAGGCACTTGTTTCCTGGTGTGCAACCCCAGTATAGATTCAAACAGGAGACTTACCTGCTGACTGATTTAGGTACCAGTATTTGATGGTCTGCTGTAGCCTCCTCTCCCTGTGGCCGGTGATCAGGATATGGCAAAAACTGACGAGCACCGGGTTGGTGTGATAATGATCTACGTAGAGCATGCCAATCCATGCACTGAACCCTGAAATCCAGAAGGGAAGTCAGACCATGCAATATATATTCCTGGATGACTAGGTTTTGCTTCTTATGACATAACTGCAGCAACACTTTGTTCCCAAATGGTGTCTGTGTCTTTGCTGTGAATCCAGAAAATGAGGTATAAAGAGCTGGAAAGGTTCTTAGAGATCATACCCTAACCTGTTCATTTTATGGAAATTTGAAGTTCACAGTGATGGGACCCTCTATGGCTTATACGGAGAAGCCAGCTGCCATTGCACGAATCAATGAGTGAATGAAAAGACACGGTCCAGAAATAGGACAAAAACTGCTTTTTCTCCACAAAAAAATGGTTTGATTTTGGAGCAAAATGAACAGACCATTTTTTTAACTAAGAAAGCTTGCAACTAACACCACAAGTAATTCTGAGATATGTTTTCTCAAAAATTTCAGAGCCGTGCATTCACAAATTACCTTGTAAGTGTTTTGATAGAATTGCACTATCCCTTACTGCTCTTCATTATACCTCAACGATCTGTTAAATATGCAATCTGACCATTGGGCTGAAAAGTTTTGTTTTGTTTTTTTTCTATTCAGCGTTATAGCCCCCGGGGGAAGATAAGCTCTAAGTACAAGAGAAGAGAATGCCTTATGATCCAGCAATCCCACTGCTGGGCATACACACTGAGGAAACCAGAATTGAAAGAGACACGTGTACCCCAATGTTCATCGCAGCACTGTTTATAATAGCCAGGACATGGACGCAACCTAGATGTCCATCAGCAGATGAATGGATAAGAAAGCTATGGTACATATACACAATGGAGTATTACTCAGCCATTAAAAAGAATACATTTGAATCAGTTCTAATGAGGTGGATGAAACTGGAGCCTAATATACAGAGTGAAGTAAGCCAGAAATAAAAACACCAATACAGTATACTAACGCATATATATGGAATTTAGAAAGATGGTAACAATAACCCTGTATACGAGATAGCAAAAGAGACACTGATGTATAGAACAGTCTTCTGGACTCTGTGGGAGAGGGAGAGGGTGGGATGATTTGGGAGAATGGCATTGAAATACGTATAATATCATATATGAAACGAGTCACCAGTCCAAGTTCGATGCACGATACTGGATGCTTGGGGCTGGTGCACTGGGACGACCCAGAGGGATGGTATGGGGAGGGAGGAGGGAGGAGGGTTCAGGATGGGGAACACATGTATACCTGTGGTGGATTCATTTTGATATTTGGCAAAACCAATACAATATTGTAAAGTTTAAAAATAAAATTAAATTAAAAAAAAAAAAAAAGAGAGAGAAGAGAATGAACTGCGGGCCTCTGGTACCCAACTTGCAGGCAGCTTCCGCAAAGGTGCGAGAGCAGCACTCCCCAGACACACGGCTACATACCCATGTCTGCTCTCTCGTAGCCACTCTGCAGGATGGTCCTGTCAATGCGGGCGATCAGCCACGTGCCCAGGACACAGCTGATGAAAAGCCTGGAGAGGCAGGCACCCAGGCCCAGCAGCACGTTGTAGAAGAACAGAAAGTAGTTGAAGTTGTGGAACGCTCTCCTGCGAAGGGAAGCAGGCAGAGGGGAAGCACCCTTCAGTATGAGAAGGTGGCTAGGCAGGTGGGCTCAGGGGCCCTCCCAGACCTGTGGTCAAATCCTATCTCTCCCACCTCCTAGCTGTGCGACCTTGTGCTGTTAGTGGAGGAAGCTGACTGCCTCCACTTCACAGCTGGTGTGAAGACTGGCTCAGAAACAGTGGCGAGGACATTGAGCACCAGGCAAGCTGAATGTGAGTGGGGACTGTAAACCCCACGTGGCTACCGCTGGGTCCATAGTTACAGCAGAGGGTGTGGCTTTCTCATATCTGTTGCAACAGTGACCTGTCCCCAGCTAGAACTGCTGTAAGTCCTCCAGATAAAAATTTTCAAGTTAATCACATGGTTCCTGTTGCCTATGGGATGAAGCCCAAATATTGCATATGAATTTTGAGGTCCTCTCTGAGAGGGACTTTTCTGGTATTGCCACTTTGTGCTCGCTTCCTGTCCCTCACCATCCACCATATTGGATTTTCACTCTTCTCCCAACACATCCTGCCCTTTCATGGCTTCCTGCCTGCATCTGTACAGTGGGGGCTGCAGCCATACCATCTGCTCATCTCTGCCTGTAGGAATCCTACCATCCTACCTACTTTAGCTCAAACATCCCACCTGCAGCTGAAAGAACATCCCTGCCTCTCCACCACTCCCTTCCTCTCCTCTTTGCTTTCTCTTGTAATGCTTTCACACCATCTGGACTCTACTGTCCCTAAATGTCTGTGTCTGTCAACTCCAGTGGACCATGAGCAGATCACAGGCAGATCGTGAGGAGTATTTCATTATTCTCAGTGCCCATGTTGCTGCCTCCATGATGAACAGCTTTGAATGAATGAACTAGAAAGGATTACCATGGGACAGGCACTACTGCTCTAAGTTCATATTTTAATACCTTTCATCCTTGGAACACCTCTCTGAGATATGCAAACTTATTTGTAAAGTGAGGAAGTAGAGGTTCATAGATGTTTAGTACGGTCACATAGCGCATAAGGGGTGGAGCCAAGATTTGGCTCCAGGCAGTCTGGTTCCTGGCAGTTTGGTCCCAGTTCTAAACCACTGCCCCTCACCCTCTCAGAATGTAGAGTGCACCCAGGAACCTGCCAAGGGTGAAGAGAAAGGAGTGAGACTGCTGAGGCCAGAGCCCTTCGATGCCCCACTACTTTCTCTGTTCTCACCTGTTGTTGAGAGCCAGGGGCTTCTGCTTGTCATCTGTCCCCATCTTTGGTTGCAGGAAGAAGCTGGTGGCGATCCATACCTGCAGGACCATGAGACCCAGGACGATGGATACGGTGAGGCTAAAACACAAGGCGAGACCATGCTGAGGTGGCCTTGTCCACTCTTCCCAAACTCTTTTGGAATGCCCAGTGATAGAAAGGAAAGAGATGTTGACTGCCCACCAGACCAACAGTAGCTTGAGCTCTGTCCTTTATGCCGACAGAGAATTTTGTCCGCTGTGCAGATGAGAAAAATGAGGCTTACAAAGGGGAGATGACTTTCTCAAAGCTGTGTCATCAGGCCTTCTGGCTCCAAACCAGAACTCCAGGACTAAATCAGGTCCTTTTGTTGAGGGGTAGCAGCTGGGCTGAGTGGTTTAGCAGCATAGGAATCAAAGAAAGGAATGGGATTTTCAGAAGAGCTCATGAAGGCCATGGAAGAGTGGACAGGGCAGGCTCTGCCCTGGCTTCGTAGGAGGCTCTAGGTGAGCCTGGAACCAAGGAGTTCAGAGTAGCAAGGCCCCCGGAGGGCACACACCCTGTGTTTGCGTCTCTCCCTGGCACCAGCATGGGGTGATGATTGAATGAGGTTTGGGTTTCAGATTGCCCAGCTCCCCATCCTGCCTCCTCCCCTCCTGGGACAAATTGCTCAGCCTCTCTGTGCCTCTGTTCCTCATCTGAAAAAAGGGAGCTAATGTAAGTCCCAACCTCAGAAGGTCCTCAAGAGAAAAGTTGCAAAGTGAATTTTCAGTAATGTCAGCATTCGCTTACTTTCCATATGGGTAAACTGAGGCTTGGAGAGGCAGTTTACAAGACACACAGTTGATCTAAAGCCTAAACTCAGATTCCCTCTCTCCTTCCACTATACTGTCCTTTCTCTCACTTCACCTGCCTGAACCTCAGTCTTCCCAGCAATACAACGGACACACATATACCTCCCACAGACACAATTGTGAGGACCCAGCTGAACAGTGCAAGTGGAAACATTTTATAAACTGTGAGTCTCCCATCACAGTGACAGCATGGGTCCAGGGACTGGTGAGAGCCCAGCTGGGAAGGGGCATTTTGAACAGCAGCTTGGAGGGCCCAGCAGCTCCCAGGCCCTGGGCAATGTCAGGACGCCCACCCAGCACTTACATCCCGATGCCTAGGCCTCGGAGCATCTCCAGCGCCTGATGGTGGATGACAGGAAGCACCAGGCTGTACATGATCGCCAGGCCACACAGGCTCTGCATCACATGGATGATGAGGTAGCCTGTGGGCCAAGGGAGCCGGTGGTCACTAACAGCCCTTCAGCATCCAGTCACACAAGTCCCTCCCTCCAGCCCCGCCCCCAGCCTCCTCCCTCCAAAGGTCCTGGCGCTCTTGCTTATGCTGTTTCTCCTGCCTGCCATGACCAACCTTCTGCTCACTCTGCCAGGTCAGTTCAAACGCCAACCCTGTTAGGAAGGCTTGGCACCCTGGCCTACATGTGGATAGTCACTTCCTCCCCTGGGTCACCACCACCCTTGGTGTACACACCCCATGGGCACAGGACAGGTGGTAATGATGACCGATGTGAATGTGTGCTTCTTACTCCTTCCTGACCTTCCTGTAGGTCCCTTGAGGAAGAGCTGGGGCTGCCTCTGCCCCATGTCCCTCCTCCCTGCCCACAGCCGGGACTCTGCAGGTGCTCAGTGAATGTGTGTCAAATTGAATGGGTCACGTGATGGCACTTACCCCACAGAATATAGGCTATCTGCCAGCCAGAGTACCTTGCAATGGCCACCTGAGATTTAGATAGAACAAAAGGTCTGAGAGGGGAGACACCTTGATGACCTCTAACACATATCCAGCATCCCTGTCTCATTTGAGGGTCACCCACCAAGCTACCAAGGCAGGTGTCATGATTGTCCTCATTTTACACATGAGGCCAGATGGGGACAGTGGCTGTCCCAAGTCACCCAGCAGCAGAACATACCAAAATTGAGGGCTCTGGACACCCCACCCCCCCCAACCCAGCCCAGGGCTCTTCCTTCCCCAGCACGCCAACCCTGTCTGAGGTGCAGGACAGCAGGCTCTGGCCTGGGAGCAGAGAGAGACTGCTGTGGACTTACCACACTCTCAGATGAGGAAGGATTATGAAACTTCAGAGGAAGAAAGTGTTTATCCCCTGCCCACAACCTCTTGATGTGCTTTCTAGAGAGAGAGGGGGAGATTAGTAATGCTCATGACCCGGGCTCCTTACGCACTTAGAGCTCAGCAGATGTAAACAGAAAGGCCTATGGAGGGAGATGGCAGGCAGCTCAGCTCCCCTGTATTGATCACAGCTCTTGAGATAGTTCTAATCAGTCTTGAAATCTTTTTAAAATACTTTTTAAAAGTTGAGATACAGTTGACATATAACATGACATTGTTTCAGGTGTACAATATAACTGATATTTGTACATATTGTGAAATGATGATAATGTCTTGTTAACATCTGTCACTGCACATAGTTACAAAAAATTTTTCCTTGTGATGAGAACTTTTAATCTACTCTCTCAGCAACTTTCAAATATTCACTATTTTTAAACTATAGTCAAAGGATCAAGGCAGGCCTTGGATGGAGAGCTGGGGCCTCTGTGCCAGGAGAGTCTTCACTTAGATGCCATCTGCAAGAAACTCACCCTTTGGGCAGCCAGATGGGGAGGATGAAAAGACAGGACGCTCTGGAGGGGTGAGAATTGGCCCTGGGCTTCCACTGAGTGAGTGGGTGACTGTGAATTAGAGACTGAGACAGACAGTGAGAGAGAGAGGCAGAGACAAAGGCAGAGAAATGGAGAGAAAGAGAAGCAATAGATACCTAAATTCAACTTCTATTGGCATGCAAATGCTGACTATATACTGAAGGCCATCCCCTCCTCCTGCACTGCTGTTCTTGAGACTGATGCACCTGGTCCCCTTGACCCAACCTCCTGTGGGGTCCCCTTGAGCCAGATTCACCTGCTGGGAACCCACTGTGGTTAGTCCTGGAGAGCAGGGCAGGTCTGACACCCAGCAGAGACATGAAGTGTACAAGAAATGATAAGGTTAGAAGAAGCAAGAAGACATGGTCATATGCTAACAGACTGGCTAAAGAACTGCGGTGCTGGAGAAGACTTTTGAGAGTCCCTTGAACAGCAAAGAGATCAAACAAGTCAATCCTAAAGGAAATCAACCCTGACTATTCATTGGAAGAAGTGATGCTGAAGCTGAAGCTCCAGTACTTTGGCCACCTGATGCAAAGAGCTGACTCACTGGAAAAGACCCTGATGCTGGGAAAGATTGAGGGAAGGAGGAGAAGGGGCCAACAGAGGATGAGATGGTTGGATAGCATCACCAACTCAATGGACATAAATTTGAGCAAACTCCAGAGATGGTAATGGACAGGGAAGCCTGGCGAGTTGCAGTCCTTGGAAGTTGCAAAGGGTTGGACACGACTTAGCAACTGAATAACAAAAAAGTTATTTTGTTGAGTCTTGCCTGCTCAGCAGTGAACATGGCGATGAAAGTACTGCTTAGGGTTTTGCCGAAGACCAAAAGAAAACTCTAATCACAATGTCAAATTGATAGTGGAAGCTCAAATCAAATGCTCTTTTGTTTGTTTTTGTTTTTTTTTTTACCAATAGGTGTGGTTGTCCCCAAACCCTGTATACACTGCCGTTCCCAATTCGGGAATGACTGACATGGGAATTCTGAGAAAAAAAATCTTTCAGCCAATTTCCTGCTTGAAGACACACAAATGCCTCCCAGAACCCCCTTACCTGTAACAAGCCAAGATGTGGAACAGGTAGCTCACACATGTGAGGGAGGCAGGCAAAATGGTCACCACCCAGACTTCTGAAATAGAGAAGGTGACACAAGAGACCTCAGAAGATGAACCAGAAATAATTTTTAAAATGCAGAAAGTTACAACAGAAAAGTTTGGGCAAAATATATTGTATTTCCTTTAATATACCTCTTGGGCAAATAAAGTTCTGCTTATTTCTGTTTCATTTTAGCTATATGCCCTCAATATCCTTCATGTCCTGTGTGTTTATAAATTTTTCCTTTGGTATTAATATTTTCCATCTACAATTCATAATAGAAACAGAAAATTATAGAATGTACGCATGGTAGGTAGCCTCCAGCTTTGTAAAACATCATTTATACCTGACCTTCTAATCAGCACTTTTGGGGGAGGGGGTTATCCACCCAATTCATAGCCACCATGTGCAATGGTAACTGGAATGAAGGTCTTGACTATCCATTCATCCACCTTTTAGTAAGTTTTTAATATTTCATATCCAACTTGCTTTCAGAATGACTCTGGGTGCTTGTGAGAGAGGGATGGAGAAAGACAGAAGGAAGTAAAAGCTTCTGTACAAGCGGATTCTCAGTAGGTGCAGAAAAAGCATTTGAAAGAATCCAATACCTCTTTATAATTAAAATCACTGAATAAACTAGAAATGGAAGGGCATTTCCTCAATTGGATAAAAAGCATCTGTAAAACCCCCACAGCTGACATCATACTTAATTGGTGAAAAACTGCTTTCCCCTTAGGTTCAAGAATGAGAAAATCAGTGTCTGCTCTTGTCAATTATATCCAACGTTGTACTGAAGGGTCTAATCAGGGCAATTAGGCAAGAAAATGCAGCTAGACTGCAAAAGAAGAAATAAAACTATCTCTATTCACCAATTACATGTTCTTAGGTATAGAAAATCCTAGGGAAGAAGCAAACAAAAGTAAAATGATTAATAAATGAGCTTGTAAGTTTGTAAGACATAAGACCAATATATAAAAATCAATTCATCGCTGAACTTAGCAATGTGTAATCTGAAAATGAAGTAAGAAACAATTGCATTTGAAATAGTATCACAAAGAATAAAATACTTAAGAATAAATTTAATAAAAGAAGTGTACAACTTGTACACTGAAAACTACAAAAGATTATTGAAATTAAAGAAGACCTAAATTCATGGGAAAACATATCACTTTTATGTATAGGATATTCTATGTGAACATGGCAATACTCCTAAATTGACCTACAAATTCAAACCAATCCTCCAAAACTTCCAAAGCCATTTCCATATGAATTGACAAGCTAATCCTAAAATTCATATAAAAATGAAGGAACCCAGAATAGGCTATACAACCTTGAAAAAGAAGAACAAAATTGCATGACTCATATTTCTTGATTTCAATCTTACTATAAATCTACAGTAATAAGACTGTGGTATTTCTGTAAAGATAGACAAATAGATGAATGGAATAAACTCAGAATCTGTTAAGTAAATCCCCATTGTCAATAAATTTTCAACAGGTATGAAAAGTATTAATTGTCTTGACAATTTAATGGGGAAGAAATATGCCTTCAATAAATATGTGTCCCTCCACCCAAAAGGATTCATGTGTTGAAACTCTAACCCACGATGTGATGATATTTGGAGATGGAGTCTTTGGGAGGTGATTAGATTGTGAGGGTGGAGCCCTCATGATGGAATTAGTGCCCTTAAAAGAAGAGACATGAGGGAGTTTGCTTCCTCTCCCTATTCTCCATCCAGTATGTGAGTACACAAAGAGAAGGCGGCCATCTGCAAGTCAGGAAGCAGCTCTCCCAAGACTGCTAGCACCTTCGACTTTCCAGTCTCCAGAACTGTGAGAAATAAATGTTTGTTGTTTATACCACACAGTCGATGGTAACTTGTTACAGTAACCTGAACTAAGCAGAAATTAAATTTGAATGATATGAGTAAACTTTTCATAAAATAATAAAGTCAAAACTTACTATTTTATCTTTTCCAAAGTGAAAAATATATGATGATTTTAGTTGTTTCCACTGACACCAAAAAAAGATAAGCTATTTAAGATGAGAATATTCTCAAGGCATGTGCAATGCAGCCCCAAGTAAGTTGTAATAAAATGGCCCGTGTCTGGACCCCTTTTTCCTTCAAGTCAATCCAGGGAGGCATACAGTAAGTGAAAAACAGATAATATGAAGACTAGCAGCAGTAGTTACTATAGGTGTGCACCCACCACCAGTCACAAGTCCCTCCCTGTTCCATATAGAAGTGGCAGGAACAAAGGTGGAATATGGTTTTACCTTTGGTGATGTTAATCAGCTCTTTCACCTGCAGGAGGACTGGGCTCCCTGTCTGGTTCATGGAGGTGATGTAGCTCTCCAATTCACCTTCAAACACATCCAGCTCATCTCTCACATACACGAACACGCAGAACTCAATGACAATGAACTGAGGACACAGAGTAAGTGTTTCAAGGTCTCACCTGAGTCCTGCTCATTAAATGAATAACATAGGGGGTCATTCTTTGGTTTTGAGGTCAAAAGTCTTTGAAGCTCAAAACTCAACTGAAATAGACTCTGGACACTTGCTTTACTGATGTGAATGGGATTGTGACTCCTTTGGAGACAGGATTCAGCCCAAACTCTGTTCTTCACAAAATAGCATACAAGAGTAAATCCCAAAAGGGCTCAAGAAACTCTTCAGACATTAATTCAATCAGAGTGACATGAATGCCTAACTTTGAATAAGGGGTGACTTTATGGACAATTCCAGACATTTCTCACTGTTCTCCTTGCATTTTGGCAATGATCAAATTGGAGGACGTGCTGTTTCCTGTATGCATGTCATGCTTGCTGCTCTCCTATCATCTTGTCATCCTTCTTTCATGCCCCTGATCATCATGCCATTGCTTCTGGAGTTCCTGATGCCATTTTACTTCATCAACTGAATCTTGTTTATCTCTGAATATGGAGCTCAAATGCTACTATTGTCAGGCAGCTTCTCTACCAGAGTAATTCACTAAACATCCAGAACACTTTCACCTTTTCTTTTCCTCTGTTTAGATGGCAGTACTGCATACCATATCTTATCTTCTTCTCTTAGACCATGGTCTACTCCCGGCCAAGAGCTGCTGAATCAGCCCTCTTCTCTCTTCCAGGTCTTAACAAGGCACTTGGTATGGAGTAGACAACTAATAAAGATTTAACGAATACAAAAACATCAAGTGATTTACTCACTGCTGCAGAGAACTCTAGTTAGTGGTCCATTAAAATCCATTCTTCCCTTCTTTGGGCACAAGGCTGGACTACATTTCCCAGCCTCCCTTAGTTAGATATGGCCACATGACAAGGACCTCACCAATGGGAAAAGAGTGGAAGGAACGTGTGCTGGGTCCGCATGGCCTTTGAAGCCTCTCATATGCATTTCTCTATATACTTTCTCCTTCTGCTGACTGGATGCAGGGGGTGAGGATTCTCAGGGATGATGAAGGTACACAATGGAGAAACTAGTTATGGGACAACATAAAAGACTGCTGCCTCCCAAACCTGATCACCCACTCAACATTGTTAAGTGGGAAAAAAAGAAAAAAAAAGCATATATATATACACACAGTGTTTTCACTGAAGTTTGGGGGTTTATACAGTACCTTATCATAACCTGATGCTGCTAAGTCGCTTCGGTCGTGTCCGACTCTGTGCGACCCCATAGACGGCAGCCCACCAGGCTCCCCTGTCCCTGGGATTCTCCAGGCAATAACACTGGAGTGGGTTACCATTTTTTCTCCAATTCATGAAAGTGAAAAGTGAAAGTGAAGTTGCTCAGTCGTGTCCAACTCTTTGCGACCCCATGGATTGCAGCCTACCAGGCTCCTCCATCCATGGGATTTTCCAGGCAAGAGTACTGGAGTGGGGTGCCAGTGCCTTCTCTGCATCATAACCTAATACATTCACCTAAAAGTTACCACAAGACTAGTTTATATAAGTATCATCCTCATACATTTAAAATGAACAGAAGACAATTTGGCCGTTTTCATCTCTCCACTTTGACCCTGCTTTTGACTTGGACATTTTACCTCACTTAGCTCTGACCACATGACATGCTTTGATTTTGTACTTTATTAATTTCTTGTTTTTAGTTTCATAAGTTTATGCTCTACTTTTTATTATAATACATCTATTTTTCTGCTTACTTTGCATTTTAGTTTGCTCTTTTTTGTTTGTTTCCTAATGTGAAAGCTTAGATGATTGATTTTAGATCTTTCTTCATTCAATGCTACAAATTCCTTCTTAACCACTGCTTTTGCTGGGCTTCCCTGGTGGCTCAGCAGTAAAGAATCCACTGGCTAATGCAGGAGACCCATGTTCAGTCCCTGCGTTGGGAAGATCCCCTGGAGAAGGAAATAGCAACTCACTCCAGTATTGTCTGAGAAATCCCATGGACAGAGGAGCCTCGCAGGCTACAGTCCTCGAGTCACAAGCGTCGGACACGACTGAGCAACTTAACAACAATAACAACAACAACTGTTTTTGCCACCTGCCACAAAGTTTGAGAACTTGTGTTCTCCTTTTTCAAAATATTTCTAACTTGCCTTGATTTTTTTCTTTGGCTCATATGTTATTTAGAAGTGTGTTGTTTCGATATCTACTCCTGGGGGATTTTCCAGTTATCTTTCTGTTATTGGTTTTTAATTTAATTCCATTTTGATTTGAGAGCAGACATCATGTGATTTTATTCTTTTACATTTATTAAGTGTGTTTGATGGTTCAAAATATAGTCTATCTTGTTGAATTTTCCATTTATTCTTGAGAAGAATATGCATTCTGCTGTTGTTGATGAAGTAGTGTTTGGATTTCCAAAATATCCAATTGATTGATGGCATCAACTACAATTCAGATTTTCTTACCTTGGCACTGGTTGCCATAGGGTTTCTGCTCCATTCTGCCAGGATCTTGTCTGTCTCTTCAATTTTAGGGGCAAACTTTGCCCCATGACCTCCCTGCTCTTAGGGATCTAAGAAGAGTTGTTGATTCTTCAGTTTGTTCAGATTTGTACTTGTTTTTAAGACGGAGTGGCATTTTTCAAGCTCTTTACAAGTGGAATTGGCAACCAGAAGTCTCCATAAATAATTCAATTATATTTATTACTAATATTCACTACATGAGTAAAAGTGTCCTTAGAGTCAAAATGGTGGGGTCAAAGAACTGTACTTCTTTGATTTACATATACCCAGTTTTGACCCAGCTTTTAAAGAACAACCCTATCCTATCCCCACCCCATTTATAAAATACAAAAGGATTTGCTTAGCTCTACTTACAAGGTACAGGCAGATGAAAGCCAACACAATGGTTCCAATCATCCTGCTTGGGAACTGAAAGTTGGGGTCCCACTCATATATCCTGGCTTGGAACCAAGACTTATTTCTTTCTCTGTGAATGAATAAACATCAAGAGAAGATAGGTTGTGATTGGTAAACAAATGCCTGATTCTTCTGAAAATAATGTCATTTCCTCTTGATCTTAGAGTTTAGTGAAGAGAAAGAGCACTGGAAAATTCCACTATTGTCATCCTCCCCTTATTCTTCAGAACAGGGACTCAGTTTTATTCAGTACAGCAATTTACTAGATAAAAGGCTATAGTTCTTGACCTTTCTTACAGCTAAGAGTGACCAAGACTAAACAGGCCAATGAGACATGAACAGAGGTGTGGGGTGGGACTTGGAGAGGCTGGCCAGATGGAAGTGACACAGCTGGGAGGGCTTCCTTTGTCATTACTCATTTCTCATGCCTGCCATTTGAAGGGCAGACGTGGTGGCTGGTCCAGGTTGGCGCTCCAGCATCTATTCTGGACCAGCCTTCATGATAGCAACCCAATAAGTTATCACAGCAGAAAGACAGATGATGGGTAAACTGCCATGATGGGCAGTCCAGGGTAAGTATAGACTGCCTGCTTCCAGAATTCTTTTATATGAGAAAGAAAGAAATCTCTTTCTTGTTTGTGCCATGATTATTTTGCATTTTCTGCTACATGTTGCCAACTATATTTCTAGCCAGAGAATTAGCTTTGCAACTGTGTGACCTTGGATTAGACATACGCCTTCTCTGGGAAATATCGCCTTGTATACAGTGGCAGTGGTAGGGGTAGGTAACCTGAATGATCACTGAAGATAGGTGCTTTTTCCTGGCCAAGAGCTATGTCATCTTTTATTGGTAACAGCACCTCAGTTCTTCCCTGGGTCTGTATTCCTCCCTACCATCTGTCCTGGTGGCTGAGGCTGAACCACTTCTTAGGTCTAGTGGTGAACATGTGACCCCGTTTTGCATGCGTGCATGCTAAGTCACTTCAGTCAAATCCAACTCTGGAACCCCATGGACTGTAGCCCACCAGGCTCCCCTGTCCATGGGATTCTCCAGGCAAGAATACTGGAGTGGGTTGCTGGGCCCTCCTTCAGGGGATCTTCCTAGCCCAGGGATTGAACCTGGGTCTTTTATGTCTCCTACCTTTGCAGGCAGGCTCCTTACCACTGGTGCTACTTGGGAAGCTCCTGACTGGTTTAACAATCAGTTTACTCCAAACACCTACGCATAGTAATTATTTCTGGTATGGCATGTGGTTCGACTTGATCCAATGAAACACATTCATGGGAATTTTGTTAGACTTACTTAGAATAAAACACTCTTTTCTGTGAGCTTAAGCCAGAAGGGTAAAAGCTTAGAGATTCTGGTCTCTTGATTAAAGTGAAAGAGAAGAGTGAAAAGCTGGCTTGAAACTCAACATTCAAAAAATGAAGACCAAGTCCCATCATTCCATCTATTTCCCAGACATGACAAAATAGATGGGGAAAAAGTGGAAACAGTGGCAGATTTTATTTTCTTGGGCTCCAAAATCACTGCAGATGGTGACTGCAGCCATGAAATTAAAAGACACTTCCTCCTTGAAATAAAAGCTTTGACAAACCAAAACAGTGTATTAAAAAGCAGAGATACCATTTTGCCAACAAAGGACCATATAGCCAAGCTATGGTTTTTCTAGTAGTCATGTGTGGATGTGAGAGTTGGACCATAAAGAAGGCTGAGTGCTGAAGAATTCATGCTTTTGAACTGTGGTGCTGGAGAATACTCTTGAGAGTCCCTTGGACTGCAAGGAGATCAAACCAGTCAATCCTAAAGGAAATCAGTCCTGAACATTCACTGGAAGGACTGATGCTGAAGTTGAAGCTCCAATATTTTGGCCACCTGATATGAAGAGCCAACTCACTGGAAAAGACCTTGATGCTGGGAAAAATTGAGGGCAGGAGGAGAAGGGGATGACAGAGGATGAGATGGTTGGATGGCATCAACAGCTCAACAGACATGAGTTTGAGTAAGCTCCTGAAGATAGTAAAGGACAGGGAAGCCTGGCGTGCTGCAGTCCATGGGGTCACAAAGAGTCAGACACGACTCAGTGACTTAACAACAAAAGCAGAGAGATGAGGCAGAGACCTAGTTCTGATGACATCAATCAAGCCCCTGGATCCATCTGTTTCTGAAACTGATGACTTCTAGAGTTTTTAATTATGTAAGGCCATAACTTTTCTTTTTCTCTTTACACCCGTTTGAATTGAGTTTCTATTAACAAACAAGCGGGCCCTAAAATAGTGCCCTTCCAGTCATTGCCAGGTCTCTGACATGTCAGAACTCATCAATATATGTGCAAACACAGAGGGGCAAAGAGAACTGTGCTTACTGAAGGGGGCATTTCCTCAGGAGCTGCTTGACGTGCTCTGCCTGGTGAACTTCCAGGAAAGGTTTTTCTTCCTGTGAGAAAAGAAAGAGGTTGATGCTTTGGCTCAGAAAGTCTTATTAGAGTTTTGGTCTCTCTGAAGGACTATTGCCACGAAGGCCAGGATTTTGGGTAAAACTTGGCTATTTTCAACTGAACCATTCCCAGACACCTGTCATTTATTGAAGAGACAATAGCATCCCATTTCCTGTTTACCTAGTACTTGCTTTCAAGAAATGCTAGAGGCCTGACCTTCCCTGACTCTTCTATTTCCTGTTTATAGCAGCTTTTGTTTTGCGAAGTTGATTTCCTTCTGAGATTTGGTGATTTCTCATCAGAGTTCAAAATACTATTTCAGGAATGAAACGCTTCACATCCCAGCATTTTTATTTTTTATGAAAAGAAATTTCTCTTGCTTATTTCAGCAACACAATAATAGTAAGGGACTTCTATACCACACTTTCAACAATAGATAGATAATCCAGTCAGAAAATCAATAAGGTAACAACTGACTTGAACAACACTATAGACCAAATGGATCACGCAGACACTTACAGAACATTCCATATAACACCAACAGAATACATATTCTTTTCACAAACATTTTCTAGGATAGAGCACATGTCTGGCCACAAACAAGACTTAAATTTAAGAAGATTGTAATCATACCAGGCATAATTTCTGACCACAAAAAGTTAGACAGTAATAATAGGAGGAAAATTCACAAACAGTACATTCTTGAGCAACCAATGGGTCAAATAAAAAAGTCAAAAGGGAAATAAAAAATTACCTTGAAGCAAGTGAAAATAGAAATGCAACATATAAAAACTTATGGGATGCAGCAAAAGCAGTTCTAAGAGGAAGTATATAGCAGTAAATACCAATATGAAGAAAAGAAGAAAGATCTCATATAAGCAACCTAACTTTTTACCTCAAGGAACTAGAAGAAGAAGCACAAGGGGTAAGACAGCCTCAATGACCAAACTCTCTGGGTTCCAGTTCTGTCTCTGCTACAGACTAGCTATTGACCTTGGGCAATGCAACTGATGTCTCCAGGTCCAAGTTTCCTAATACAGACAGGGAAAAGTAATAACAGTACCTACCTCGCAGGGCTGTTAGGAAAACAGCCTGTCAGGGCACACATGGTATTTTTACTTAGTACTCACCATCTGGAGCTCCCAGCCCAGGTGGACCCTCAGAGATTTGACAAATATGTGCAGGAAGCGGCCCAGCAGGAAGGCTAGGCAGAGCAGCGAGGGCCAGTAGAACATAACAGTCTCGTAATTCCCCACAAACTGCAACAGAAGCAGACCGGGGGCATGGGCTCTAGGGAGGGTTGGGATAGGCCACTGGGGAGGTTGTGCACAGGAGTCTGCCTGTCCCAGCCTGCTCCCACCAGGGCCCACTCTCTCAGAGCTTGGAGGTCAGCAGCCAATCCCTTCCCCACCCTACCCCCGACCCCGCAACCCAGTTTCATCAGAACAAGCAGTAGATTTGGAGTCCAGCAGCCCTGAACTTGCGTCTTGGGCCCCTATTTAATTTTCTACAAAGGGTTTTCATGGGTTTTTTCCCGATTGCATATCTTTTTGGTGGCACGGCATGGCTTGCAGGATCTTAGTTCCCCAAAGGGATTAAACCTGTGCCCCCTACAGCGCAAGCACAGAGCCCTAACCACAGGACTGCCAGGGAATTCCCCTGATTCTGTATTAAATGTTCCTTTTGGAAAACACACAGGAGAGAGAGGAAGGATGAGAGAGGGGGGGAAAGAGACAAAGACAGAAAGATAAAGGGGAGAAAGAGGGCGGGGGCGTGGAGCAGAAGAGGGAGTGGGAGAAGAAGAAAAGGAAGGAAAGAAGAGGAAGCTCCTGTGAGTGCCATCATGCTGGGACCATCACAAGCTCCCAAAAGTAAGAGGTCTCTCAGAATGGTGCTCATAGTTTTTAAGTTATTAGCTTCATTTTGATAAAAACATTTTTTACACTCTTTTAAGATAAATAACATTGTTACTTATCTTTCATAATTTACAGGTTAGTTTCCTTTTTTTATGTTTCCAGAGTATTCTTCCCACCCTTGGGAAATCAGAGTTTTGATGCAGGGATGTTAGGGTGAGGTTAGACACATTCTGAGATGCAGGGGCTGATGTCTTCATCTTCCAACGTATGCTTATATCTGAGACATAGTCATTGTAGTATTAATATTTCAGTGTCTTTTTTATTCTCTATATCCATATAGCTATATCTGGGCTTCCCTGGTGGCTCAGATGGTAAAGAATCTGCCTGCAATGCAGGAGACCCAGGTTCAATCCCTGGGTTGGGGAGATCCCCAGTGGCTACCCACTCCAGTATTCTGGCCCAGAGAATTCCATGGACAGAGGAGGCTGGTGAGCTACAGTCCATGGGATCACAGAGTAAGACAGGACTGAAGTGACTTAGCACATGGCACACAAATTTATCTAAATTTCCCCTTAGAATTTGACATTTTAGACCCTTTCCAATGTCTCATTTTTATAAACAATGTTTCCATTAATACATTTGAAAACATGAGAACAGGTCTTCATTACTTCCTTAGTCTGGATTTCAGTCCCATGATTGTTAATTATTAAGTCATGTCAGCCCCTGAGCCTTACTTTCCTATCAACAAACCGGGTATGAATGGCACTAACACGCTGGCTGCCTAGTATCCTGAGAATTCTCCAGTTAGTGATTGGGACTGAGCCTAGAACAATGCCTGACACATAGCAGTTCTTGCTGTTAGAGATTCTGAGCACAGAAGTAAGACCCTGCTGTCTCCTCCAATAAACCATGAATATTTTGAATTACAAGAGAACTTCCAGAAGACTGAAAGTTCTCCAAGACTCCAAAGAAAATACCTGTGCTCTGGAACCTCAGGCACTGTGAGCAATGGGAAGAAGGGCTTCTTTTGGGACAGAGATCCACCATAATGCCCTCAATCCTGGTGCAGAGATGCAGAGGGAAGATCTGACCTACACACCTCATTGTCTAATCTGGTTCCCCGCAGACTCTCTTTATCACACCCCTTAATCCTCCATAGTTACTGAAGCCCAGGAAAGACTTTGGCAAGGCTCCCATGGGCTCCTGGCCCAGGTGACCTCCTTGAACTCCTCTCACCCACCTAGTAAGCCTTCTGGGTGCAACATGATACCTCTCTTTCATCTTGCTTACTTTCCTGGGTATAGGGCTGAACAGATAAACCAGCTTCCTATAATTCTGGGGTAGAAAATGCATGGCAAAGCAACAAAGGGTACATTGAGTCCACTTGTCCCATTTTATAGACCAGAGAAACTGAGGCTACATACAGGAATGGAGAAAAAGGAGCTTTGAAGTCAGCCAGACTTGGTCTTAACTCCCAAATCTATTGCTTCTCAAAAGTTACATAATATACTTGTGCCTCAGTTTCCTCACCTATAAAATGGGTTTGCTGGAAGCTTCCCTCCCTTGAGGGGCCACTATGGGCATCACCTGTGAGGACATCTCCCGTGAATGACACCTGATCAACACAGGATGCTCTGCAAATGGAGGCATCATGAATGGCTCCAACTCCCTTTGTGTCCACATGAGGAAGCTGGGGCCCAGAGTGGCAAAGCCTTGTCCCAGGTCACATAGAGAGTTGGCCATAGTGATAGGACTGAGCTACTTAAGTACAGTTCAGTGGGGACTCACCTGCCCATGGGGACACTGTATGATGTAAAGGGTGGTGACCACAAACCTGCAGGACAGAAACAGGGTTGGAGTCCTGGGGTCCTTCCCACACAGCCCCTGCTAAAAGAGCTCAGATTCCACCTGCCTGGAGGCCTCTCCCCATCCTTCTGGGAGGACTGGTTCCCAGGACTCCGTGTACATCTCACCCAAATCAGGCACCTAGCTCGTGCCTAGGTACATGCACGCGACATTCATTTAACACATCCTCACACAGTCCTGGAATCCACAATAGCAGAGCAGGGAGACTCAGAGGGTTCTCGTCCTCTCTCCCTTCATCACTCAGGGAGACTGAAGCCCAGAGAGGGAAAAGGATTCATCTAGAGTCACACTCAGAGCCAAGACCAAGTCTCCCAACCCTGGGGCTTAGGCTTTTCCTGCCTGGCCTTGTCTGTAAACACTCCTCTGAGGAATAAGCCTCAAGGGTTTCCCCCAACTGGTCATGTTCAATCTTGGTGCCCATACTCCTATGGTACACAAGCTGCTAAATGCTTCTGGCCACCTTTTCCTCACCAGCTCAGAGTCTGCCAGAGGCTGTTAAGATGATATTACTCCATGTCTAACCCTTAATACCCTGTCTTCTAATTTTTTTAAATCAAGCTACTAATCAGCAAGCCATTTAACAAACTCTGGAATTGTAGCTATCAGGGTATCATTTGCTTGAGAGTTCCCTCCATTTGTTTACATACTAGGTCTGGGACCCCTGCCCCACAGAAAATGCTGTGGGGGAAACGAGCCCAGTAAGGGGGTTGCGGGCAATGAAATGAGCTTGAGGGCTGGAGAGTAGAAGAGTTCATGGGATTACTCAGCCAGAAATATTCTCCAGGGCCAGCTCTGTGCTGGTTCGGCATCAGAGCTGAGGGCACAGAGCTCAAGAGGAGGGTGAGAAAGCTCCCACGTCTAGGGGTGATGATGCATAAAAGATGAGCATGTGCCCATCACCGGGCCAAGGGGGGAAGATGCTCCACACAGGGAAGAGCAACATGCAGATGAATAGGCCAGAACGCATGATCCATGATGGTCTGTTTTGTCTTCCAGTGTATTCCCTGGATCACAGTGGGATATTTGCTGAATGAAGAAGTGGATGGATGAAGGAATGAATTCAGGAGCCTTGCATGACTGGAGGTGTGTGCTAGAGACCATCAGGCATGGAGAGACGGGGATAGGCCAGATTGCGATGGCCCCAAATACCCTGTTAAGGCCCCTGCACTTTCTCCTGGGCTCCCAGGGAAGTGACAACAGCAAGAAGTCACATCCAAATGGGACTCCTGCTTCTACCTGTGGGTTTACCTGACGGCAGTTGACAGAAGTGAGTTTTTCTACAACCCTGACTTCTGGGAATATTCTAATCATGGGCAGGCTCTTGTGGAGCTGACAGAATGCAGATTGACCTTCTGAAGCCTCAAGTGCAGTCCCAAGGAGGAGCCATGGTGGGCCTGGGACCAGTCATTCCACCCACCCACCCTGAGCCTCAGTTCTGGGCAAGGTGCCCCCCAAGAGAGTTCTCAGGTCACCACCAGCACTTTGCCCAGAGTTTAGCCATGGCCAAACAAACTGTTGGAGGGGAGGCAGGCAGAGTCCATCTTACCAGACAAGAGAGTAGCTGAAGCCCAGGACGGAGCTGACCAGCCCGAACTCCGAAGAGAGGCAGGCGAAAAAGGGGAAGTGGGACAGGCCAACTTCGATGCCTCCGATCAGAAGCACAAAAGCTGGGAGAGAAGGGCCAGAGACTATGTGAGTTCCTCTTCTCACAAGCTCAGGGAAGACTCAGGGCAGCTATGGGGCTTCATGTGCCTTGCAGTCACAGGTCTCAGGACTCAGGGAGATGAGTGAATAAGTCCTAGATTAGCCCAAGGAGGAATGTAGGGATGTCTGTCATGTATTCATGTTACAGAGCCTTCCTGGTATCTCTTCCATGCCAGGCACTGGGCTAACTATTGAGATGAAGAAGACTTGGTCCCTGTCCTTGATTAGCTCACAATATGATGGGCAGAAACAGACAACATAAATGAACAAACAATCACTACAAGTAAAGCACCATAATGTATACCATAGCAACACAGAGAGCAGGGATGTCCTGTGTTTTAAAACCTCTTGTAAAGTATTATATTTATACACTGTACCCTTAAGGCAATGATAATACTAATGCTGTCACTGCCTAGTTCTGAGATAGTCTAACAAATCCAGTAAAATGTAATTGGGCAGGGTGTCCTTTCTAAGTGTCTGCTTTGGGCTAGGGCACAGAACAGGCATCAAGGACACAGGAGGAATGAACAAAGTTCTTGCTTTGAGATACTTACAATACAATAGGGAAGACAAGAAGGAAAGTAAATGATGTGATATGTATGATAGTAGAGGCATATTCAGAGTGCTATGGGGGCGAGAAGAGGAAGTCATGGACCTCACCTAGGGTCTGAGTATGAGGGAAGGCATCCTGGAGGACAATTAGCAAGGCCATGAAATATAAGAAGGAGTTTGTAGGTTGGGAGAGAAGGAGGAAAAGAAGGATATTCCTCACTCAAAGGATGGGAGATGGTTGGTTGGGGTGGTCAGTATTTCTGTGAATGTGAGTGGTGGAAGATGGGCAGGTAAGGGACAATATAAAAGGAATAGTTGCTGTGAGGTTAGAAGTTGCAAGAGCATAAGTTTTAAATTTACCCGAATTCACCCACCATGAAAGCAGACAGAGTGAATAAGATAGCAAAATCATAAACCCACACACATCTACAACAAATCTAAGTGACAAGACCCATTTGATATCAACATCAGATTAAGAGGAAGCAGACACCAGACAATAGGGTCTTTGAAAGCCCAAGAACAGAACCAAAGTTGCCAACAGATATTCACAAGAAATTGAAGCTGAAATAACAGCAGAAAATGGGCAAGGTGCTGAAGGTCATGATTCACAGGTGAGAATCAGCAGACCTTGGTGTTAGTAAGTCTAAAGATGCTGGATCTATTGCAACCCATGAACTCACTATACTAAATATCCAAGTCCCCTCCCAGGACAAGCCCAGGGTGGCAGAGAAACTGTTGGCAGTAGGAATTCAAAATGAAAAAGATAAGAACATTAGGAGCTGGGAACTAGTGAGTCCAGACAAAAGTGGAGGAAGAAGTCAGCTCAGAGAATGTGTGGTTATAATGAGGATACATATATAAAATGACTTCGTGAAAACAGAAGAGGGAACCCTTGAGCCATGAAGCAAGAAACAATGTCCTGGCCCAGCCAGATGCTCAACATATTCATTTTCAAGGAAACACAGGTCAAGACAACAGTCAGATAGTACTTCATACCTACTCAAATGCCTATATCTTTTTAAAATGAAAATAGCAAGTGTTGGACAGGATGTGGAGAAATTGGAAACCTTCACACCTTGCAGGTCAATGGAACCAAATGGAGAGCCCAGAAATAGACCCATACACATGTGTAGTCAATCAATTTTCAACAAAGGTGCAAAGGCAGTTTAGTGGCAAAGACTAGGTTGTTTGTTTGTTTTTTTAATTTTATTTTATTTTTAAACTTTACATAATTGTATTAGTTTGCAACAAGTAGTGTTGCAAATAAATGGATAGTCAAAGGCAAAAAAAAAAAAAAAAGAGGAATTCATTCTACACCTTACACTATAAGCAAAAAATTAATATTATCATAGACCTAAATGTAAGACACTATAAGACTAAAACCTCTAGAAAGAACAAATAAGAAAATCTAAGTGATCTTAGATTAGGCAAAGATTTCTTATATGATACCATAAAAAGAAAAATGAAAATATTAGACTTCCTCAAAATTGTAAATGGCAGCTCTTCAAAAGACACTGTTGATAGAATGAAAACACAAGTCACAGATTGGGTGAAAATACTTGTGATTCATACATCTGATAAAGTACTTATATATAGATTATATTAAAAAGAAAACTCTCAAAACTCAACAATAAGAAAACAAAAACAACCCAATTTTTTAAAGTAGGCAAATGATTGAAAAGACAATTCATCAAAGAAGGTAGAGGGATAGCAAATAAGCATGAAAATATGCTCAACATCATTAGTCATTACAAAAGTGCAAATTAAAACCACAATAAGATACCACTACATGCTTCTTGCTGCTGCTGCTGCTGCTAAGTCGCTTCAGTCGTGTCCGACTCTGTGCGACCCCATAGATGGCAGCCCACCAGGCTCCCCAGTCCCTGGGATTCTCCAGGCAAGAACACTGGAGTGGGTTGCCATTTCCTTCTCCAATGTATGAAAGTGAAAAGTGAAAGTGAAGTCGCTCAGTCATGTCCGACTCCTATCGACCCCATGGACTGCAGCCCACCAGGCTCCTCCATCCACGGGATTTTCCAGGCAAGAGTACTGGAGTGAGGTGCCATTGCCTTCTCCATCATGCTTCTTAGAATGGCTGAAATGAAAAAGACTGACCATGTGTTGTCAAGAACAAGAGAAACTGAAACTCTCATACACTGAGGAAGGTAATCAAAACTGGAAAAAAATCACTTTGAAAAATAGTCTGACAATTTCTTTAAAAATATAATCTACTTCATGGTCTTAATAATCCAGACATCCACTCATAGGTATTTACCCAAGAAAAATGGAAACATACAAGGACTTGTAATCCTTTTAGCAGCTCTATTTGTAATAGCCAAAAACTGAAAATAAATCAAATGTCTGTCAACTGGTGAATGGGTAAACAAACTGTGGTCTCTCCATATAGTGGAACACTACTCAGAAATGAAAAAGGAATGATTTCTGATACATGCTAAACATGTATGGATCTCAAAATAATGATGCTGGTGAGTGAAAGAAGACAAATAATTCCCCCAAGGTGGGGCGGGGGGGGGGGTGCGGAGTGCATTACATGTGATTCCATTTATATAATTGCCTGAGGCTGGGGGTGATGACCAGATACAGGTGGGAAGAAGAGAGTACAAAGGGGAAAAAGTTAACTCTGGGGTTCATCATGATGATTGTGGTAATGATTTCATAGATGTAAACATTTGCCATGGGCTTTCCAGGTGGCTGAGTGGTAAAGAATCTGCCTGCCAACACAGGAGACGCAGGTTCAGTCTCTGGATCGGGAAGATCGTCTGAAGAAGGAAATGGCAACCACCTCCAGTATTCTTGCCTGAGAAATCCCATGGATAAAGGAGCCTGGTGGGCTGAAGTCCATGGGATTGCAAAAGACATGACTGAGTGACTAAACAACAAGAAACATTTGCCAAATCTTAACTTATATACTTCTAAGAGATATATCATTTTGGTTTTAATTTTCATCAAAAACTCTTAAAAACTAGAGAGAAGGCGTTTGCTCATAGAGGACTGGAACTCAGGAGAGAGAACTGAACTGGACAGGAGAGGTTTGGGAGTCATTAGATTAGGGATGATTGGACTGTAGGAGAGCCCAGGGCATGGGGAACAAAGAGGCCTCAGATCAACGGCCAGAGAAGTAAGCACAGTTCTTTGAGGAAGCATCTGAATGCTTACTGATAGCAAGAAGGCAGTCATAGCTATCACTCAGGAGAGATGTTTAGTGCAGGTGACAGAGAAGCTACCTTCTAAGCCTTTATTCTACGATGTCTAAAGAACCTCCGAATTTAACTGGGAGAAAACGCCCACAAATGAGCTTTGAAACTCTGTGGGCTCAACATTGACCTTGGGTAGGTAATAAGCTGAAAAGAATGCTGACAGTCCACAAAGTGTGTCCCCTGACCCCAGAGAACCCCTGCCATGGGGTCTCTGAGCAAGAATTTCCGTGGTGAAAGTCCCAGCAGGTGTGAGGCAGCGCGTGTACCTTGGGCCCACTGCGGGACCAGCAGGGGCTGGTAACCTTCCGAGAACAAGAACATGACCTTATTGGCTGTGGCCCCAAAGGCGACTCCATAGGACCATCGGTTACTGAAAGTGCCCACGAAGTCCAGAGGTCTGTGAATAAGAGAAACAAGTCATGAAGCCAGAAGTGACTCACTCCCACAGTTCACCTCCAAAGTTAACTACCCCACGCTGGGGAGGAATTATTGATTAGTGAACTATTCATTTCCTCTGTGGCTCAGCAGTAAAGAATCCGCCTGCAATGCAGGAGATGTGGGTTCAATCCTGGGTCTGGAAGATCCCCTGGAGAAGGAAATGGCAACTGACTCTAGTATATTGGCCTGGGAAATTCCATGGACAGAAGAGCCTGGTGGGCTACAGTCCATGGGGTCGTAAAAGAGTTGGACACGACTTAGAGACGAAACAACAATATATCCTGAGGCCCTCTGTGCCGATCTTTGGGCTAGATGTGGATTCAGGGTACTCAAGTGAGGGAGACAAAATCTTGCCCTGGAGAAGTTCCAAGTCTGGGGAGCAAAAGCAAGGACATCAGCAGCCATGACAACAAACAAAATGGGCAAGTGACTCACTTCTCTGAGCCTGAGCTTATTCATCCATCACATGAGGATAACCACCTCTACCTTGTTGGGGTTCATCAGAGTAATGTAGTTAAAGCGGATGGTCCAGTGCCTGGGTCACAGTCAGTGTGCAATAAATGCTAACTGTATCATCAACATTATTATTAATTACAGAGTGATGAGGCAGAGATGTGAAAATTAGAACTCAAGGAAAAATGTGGTAAGGGAAGCAGAGATTCAGAATGGCAGAGCCAGAAAGGCCCTGAAATCTGCCTGGACCACCCAGCTCTCCTGGGACATGACTCATGCTTGCTGCCCTCAGTGACGGGGAACTCTCTCCCCTCTGCTTTCTGGAGTAGCCATGGTGCTGAGTGTGGGAGGGCCCTTCCCACAGTGAGCTGAGCCTCCTTGAGATGTTTTAAGCATAGCTGGGCAGCCCTGGGTGCTGAGGGCACAATGGCTTGGAACTGCATTCTGAATTCTCTGGGCATTGGGTGGGTTGGGGAAGGGAGGGGCAGGGCTATTCTTGGTGGGGAGGTAACTAGGAGTTAGCCTGGCCTTACAAATGGTGTTGGTCCCAAACACAGAGTACCCCAAGCTGTAGTTATGAACCTTGGCTCAACTCACACGATCATTCCGAAGCGGTTCCGCAGAAGGTAAGTGTCATTTCTCTCTCTGTGTTGCTCTCTTCTTTGCAGAAAGGACAAGACCAAAATGATGAAAAACTATAGGAAGAGAAGATGAGTTTGCCATCAGGGAATGTTCATCCTCAGACCCTCTGTGCCCTTACTGAAGGAGAGTGTGTGGGTGAGCAGAGCACTCAGAATGTCTAGGACTCAAACTCCAGACTCAGGGAGCTGGCTGTGTGCACCCTTAAGCTTCCAGAATGTTTTGTACTGAGCTTCCTTTTGTGTTGGCCTAAATGAACATGGGTTCAAATCTTTCTTTCCCACTCACTGGCTTGAAGGGAGACTTAACTTCTCTGAATCTCAGTGTCCTCTTCTGTTAAAAAAACAAAACAAAACAAAACATAATTGTTAGGTGGCAAATCCTTCTTTGCTTTTTATTCCTGTGGATTCAGTCATCTCTCCGATACTTGATGCCCCTTTCCTGTTTTCCTTTTACTAGAAGTATCCCAAGAATTATCAACATTTGCCATCTCCATTTCCTGACCTCTCACTTGCTCTTCGACCCCCTAACCTGGCTTCTACCACCATCACTCCATGGAAGCAGTGCTGGTCAAAGTCGCTAATTACCACCTTGTTGCTCAACCCAAACGTAAACATTAAGCCAGGTCTGCTTGACCTCTCAGCAGCATTCACTGTTGACCTTTTCCTCCTCTTTGAAATACTGTCTTCTCTATGCTTCTGTCAGCCACACTTCTGGTTTTCTTCCAGTACTTCTCAGTCTCCTTTGCTGGATCATTTTTTACCCAGCCACATGTGGAGGTCCCCATGGTTCTCTCCAAGGACCGCTCCTCTTACTCCTGACTCTCTCTTCCTCAGTGATCCTACCCATGTCCATGCTTTCCATGGCCACCAAATACATAGAAGACTCACAAACTTAAATTTCCAGCCCAGACTTGGTCCAGAATTGTATGTCCAACTACACAGTTAGTATTTCTTTTTGATGTGTTGGATGCTTTTAAAATTCAGTATGTCTTAAATGGAACTCATGAGTTTCCTCCCTGTCTTGTTCCTTTACCCGCACCAAACTTGAATCTCTTCTAATTTTCCTTAACAAGGGAATGGCAAATACCACCATCCTTCCAACTGTGCAAATCAGAAACTGAAGAGTCATTCTCTCCCTTACCTCTCTAACCAACCTGTTAGTAGGTCCTACTGATTTTACCTACTGAACATCTTAAGTTGACCACCATCATCTACGATGATGTAAAATTACCTCACCTGGACCTCTGCAACCATCTCCTCATTGGTCTTCCCTCCTCTCTTGCCTGCCTCCAACCTGATCCCCACTTGCAACCAGAGTGATCGTTTCAACACTGATCTGATCCCACCACACTCATGCCAGAAATCCTCCAATTACTACCCATTGTATTTAGAACAAAGACAAATCTCCTTTACACAGGGTCTGGCCCTGACCCACCTCCCCAGACACTTCTACCTCATTCTCCACTCCAGCCCCACTTGCCTTCTCAGCTCCTCACACTCTCCATGTTCCCTGCCCCCATGGAGCCTTTGCACAAGCTCTCCTCTTTGCTTGAAATGTTCTTTATTACATCTTCCAACAGACCTTAGCTCCAGCATTGCTTCCTCAGAAAAACCTATTTGGACTTCCCTACAAGTCAGTGTTCCTGACTCTTGGGACCTTCAAAGCCTTCTTCTGCCTGTGTTTTTGGTGCATAATGTAAGTCAGCAAGTCTCTGCTGACCTATTCAGACCCCTGTGGAAGCCTGTGTATGGGGGGGCGGCTCCCCTTCTCTCCCCTCACTGACCCTCCTCTGCCTTCACTTACTGATGGGATGAGGGAGTAATGGAGGAACAGCTCCATGTCCACTGAGATGTCACAAGTGCCGTTTAGCTGCCTGGTCCTGAAAAACAGCCAAAATACTCATTCACATCATCAGTCACTGTTGTGGTCATTGACCCTTCAGCCTTGAGCATCACTGTCAGGAATTTGACTTGTAGCCCACTGAGATCATCTGATCTTTTTTAACGTCACTTTCTGAGTCAGTGCCGCTCACCTGTGATGTGTCTTCCCTAAGTGGATTAGTCTTCTTTAACTCTTTCTCCAGCTTAATTATTTATACAACTGTCCTACTAACTGGCTCTAACTCCTTCTTTCCTTGGTGACATAGTCCAGGACAGATTCAGGTTTCCTTGGAGCCCAAAGCTTATTATTTGGATGTCCTTTTCAAATAAAACTACAAAAATATCTTACCTGCTCATATTTTAAAGAAAACACATCACCATGTAAACAGTTAACCAAGGTGCCTCCCACCCTCCCAGAGCCTTGGTGGGGTCCTGCAAGTGAGAGGTCCTGAGAGTTAAGCTCCAGAAACTTCACACGAAAGCAGTCTTTCGACATGGTTTTTCGTTATCAGAGGTCAAGAAGTATCTGCTCACTCTGATTCACGGCTGGGCTACTGGGGCAGGACAGCAGTCATCTGGACAGCAGGCTATGGACTTTGTCCTCTCCAGACCTCACAGACTGCAGGACAGGGCTGCTGGGGTCTCCTGTCTGAAACACATGCCAGCAGGCTTGTGGCCTCTTTGAGAGGGACCTGCTCCTCTTTGGGGTCCCAGCACAGTTTTTCTTGCCACTCTGACTTGCACTGCACCACCTCAGCACGTGCTCACCCTCCAGATCCTTGCTCACTAAGTGCCCCACTCCTGCAGCATCCATCTGGCCATTCCCCAGACTTCCCTCCTGGCCAGCTTTCCCCTCAGAAGTCTCAGGGAGGAGCACTTCTCAGGGGAACCCATGAACATAACATGTGTGTGTGGGTGCTAAGTCACTTCAGTCGTGTCCGACTCTTTGCAACCCCATAGACTGTATACAGCCTGACAGCCTCCTCTGTCCATGGGATTCTCCAGGCAAGAATACTGGAGCAGGTTGTCATGCCCTCCTCTGGGGAATCTTCTCCACCTAGAGATCGAACCCGCATCTCTTGTCTCCTGCATTGGCAAGCAGGTTCTTTACAACCATTGCCACCTGGGAAGCCGGAGCATAACATATTCCCTTGAAATTCTTTGCAATTCCAGTATTCCATGGTAATGTCTAAACCATAGGACTGAAATATCCTAGAAGTGGTGGGGTAGTGGTGGTGGGGACTGATGCTGTTAAAAATGTGGTAGAACTGTAAAAATCAGAACTCCAGTTTTTGGAAGGTAAATTAAGCACATACATCAATCTCCCCATCCTATACAAAAGCCTCAAATTTTAAAAGAAAGGAAAAAATATCCATATTTGAAAGCAGGAAAGAAGTCTATCAGGTACACAGAAACTATTAGAAGATGCTGAATGATGGAGTGCAATTAGGACAAGATCAAAGAGAAAAAGCATTACCCAGCATGGCTGCAGACTGTGACCACGAAAAAAGTGCTCTGCATCCACATGCAAGAGGCTGACACAGGTGGGGGCTGCTGACAGACCACAAAATGAAGAGTTGGGGGACCACAGACCCAATGGTCCTCTCACCATGCTGATCAGCCAGGGGCAAGGAGTTTATCTCTCTGGGAATAGTATACATGCATCAGAGAGAAAAGGCAGTGCCCCAGATCACAGGTGGCACCTGGGAGGGACCAGGCTCTTTGGATGAAGATCGGCTGCTGAGGTACCCCATCTATCGGCACATCCCACCTCTACCCTGCTGCACGGAAAGCACACTTTAGTATTAGCTGCAGCAGCAGCTGCCACCCCAAATAAATATCCCAGTGGAAAGCTCTATCACAAAGATAAGCACCCAATCCAGAACCATCAAACATGAGGAAAGATTACACTATGAAAGGGAGCCAAAAATTCAACGGACAGAGGTGGTTACTCCTGAGGAAATGAAGTTAATACAGAACTTCTTTAAGACACAGTGTAGAGGAAATTGTCCACAAGAAGAATGAACCCAGGAGGAAGATAATGTTGCTGTTTAGTCACTAAGCCATGTCCAGCTCTTGGCAACTCCATGGGCTGTAGCCCGCCAGACTCTTCTGTCCATTGGATTTCCCAGGCAAGAATACTGGAGTGGGTTGTCATTTCCTTCTCCAGGGGATTTTCTTGACCCAGGGATTGGACCTGCTTCTCCTGCACTGCAGGCAGATTCTTTACCACTGAGCCACCAGGGAAGCCCCCTAGGAAGAAGTAGAGGGATGCAAAAAGTCACAATAAGCAAAGAAATTAGCAAAACTTCCCATTATTCCCGAGCACAGAATTTTAAACACACACATATATATTAACACACACATTGTTAGAAACACAAGGACTCAAAAAGACCTGTTCTAAAAGATACTGGAGAAAATTCTCAATTAAGAAGAAAAACGAATCTAGGAGGAAGGGAAGGATTTAAAAGCAACAACAAATGGAGGAATTGGGGGGAAATAGCTAGATAAGTAATTATTGTGAAATAAAATGTTTGAAATGTCAATTTGGAGTTGAAATACCAGATGATACCTCACATGGAAGGGTAGGAACACATGTGGATATAAAGGGAAGTGAAATGATGACCAAGTTCTTGTCATGTTTAGGAGGATGGTGTAGAAATCTGTTTTATTTTTCTGGGATTTATAAGTAAAATATAATTCTAAGTAAGTATGTTAAAAGTCCACAGTTAGCTACCAGAAGGATATAAATGGAAAGCAAATCAATGTGCTAAAAAGTGAATAAGAAGAAATAAAAATTCAATCACTCCAGCAAATCACAGGAAAAGAAAAAAATGAAATAAAGACCCAAATTGAAACACCACAAGAACAAAACTATCCAAAGAATAGTAAGCCACCGGCAAGGGAAGAAATACCAACATTCAATAAATTCTTAAAATTTCAACTAGTAATAAAAGGAGAAATTAAGATGAAATGCTGCCTTATCTATTTTTACTGTTTATCTATTTGCATGGCTTTACAGGGTCTTAGCTGCAGCATGCAGGGTCTTCAGTCTTTGTTGCAGTATGTGGGATCTTCAGTTGCAGCATGTCAACTCTAAGTTGGGACATGGAGGATTTTGTTCCCTGACCAGGGATTAAACCTGGGTCCCCTGCACTGGGAGCATGGAATATTAGCCACCGGACTGTTGCCCTAATGGTCTGGGAGTGAGCGACGAGAATGAAGACAGAACAGGAAATCTGGTGCAATGGGTCATGGGACTTGGCCTCTATTGGACTGAGGGAGTAATTTTGATTAATGGTTCCTATGGAATTGTATGGGACTGGTCCCCTAAGGGGTATGTAGTCTCTAATTGCTCTCATAAAAATCAGTCCTACAGTCCTCACAAAAGGCTGCATTGGCAGGTGCATCAAGTCTTTGACCATACTAATATTACCACTCATTCAGATCATCTAATTATATGGCATGTTAGTGGCATGTCATCCCCCTTCCCACAACTGGATAAAGGAAGAGGGCAAGGAGAGATTTGGAGACTGGCTTTAAGTCTTAAAAAATTCCAAATTTGGGATGAACATTATTCCGATAAAACTCATTATTTATTGATATTTAATACCAGTACAAACTGGACATTTTATATTCAGTCTTGCGTGAGAGATTCTTACGTGCTCTTGAAAGGAACAGTTTCTATCAATGGAAGCGTATAAGAACTTTCTTGCCAGGACTGCAAATTATATACTTGCTTAAATTCTTCACTTTATAATTCTAATCACTCATTTGTTATATTAAGAAGGAGATTGGGAATATATGGCTTCCAGTAAATCAAACCAGACCTTGGGAAGGCTCTCCTGAAACACATGCCCTTTTAAAGGTTATAAAGAAAGTACTACAACATTTCAAAAGTTTATTGGACTCCTTATAGCAGCTATTGTGGGAATTATCGCTATAGCCCTGAGCGCAGCAGTAGCTGGAGTGGATTGCATCAGACGAGACAGCGACTACATTTGTACACAGCAGTGGCACCAAGATGCAAGTTCTGCCTGGGGAGTCAAACCCACATAGACCAAGAAATTAATGAACGATTGATTGATTTAGAAAATGCAGTTCTCCTACTAGGGGACGAAGTACAAAATTTTAAATCGCAACTTCATCTTAAGTGTGATTGGAATATCTCTTCATTTTGTGTCACACCTCACAAATATAACCAAAGTGAATATACTTGGGATCAATCATTTAAACATTTGAGAAGACATGTTCGTAATAATTTATCCTTAGATATTTCCCGATTATGGCTACTATTTCTAATATGCAGAATGCTCACTTACAATTACTCCCAGAAACTGATTTATTTGAAGAAATTGAGGAAAGCTTACATAAACTTAACCCCATGATGTGGATTAGAACTTTAGGAGGAGACTTGCTTGGTACTATAATATCAGGATGTATGTCTTGAACTGTTTTGTGTCTAGTCCTCAGATGCACGAGAATTGATGAAGAAAAAGATTTGGACTATGCTCAGACGGTGTATCTACTCCTGAAAAAACAAAAGCAGGGAAGATGTACTGGGAATTCCTAACAATGTACTTTCACAGCCTTGAGAAATTCCACAGAAATAGCACCTGGAAAAACAGCATATATTAAGAAATTGTAAATATATATATATATATATATATATATATATATATAAATAAAAGAAATTCTGTTAATGATAATCTTTCATGGTTTTCTCAAGAATAATCTCCTTGTTACAACCCCCCAAGGCCAGACCCAGAAGGGAGTATGACTGGGATCATGAAAGCATGGACCTTGTAACTTCGGGTCAGCATCAGGCATGAACGCTGCCTACGCACTTGCTAATTGTTTCCGAGACTAGCCCAAAAGTGAGAGGCCTGGGGAAAAACAAGGGGATCTGGACTGTCGGTGTAGTGTCTTGGGAAAGATAAGATAAAAAAGTCTTGTAGTCTGCAATTCGGAATAAAAGCTGGACTCAGAGTGGACTCTGCACCTCAGTCCAATAGAGGCTGCAGGCCCCCTGACCCATTGCACCAGATTTTGTGTTCTGTCTTCATTCTCGTCACTCGCTTCCGGACCATTAGGACAACACTGGACCTCCAGAGAAGACCCTGTCTTATCTATTAAAGTGGGAGTTATTGACAATACTACTCAGAATTACTGAAGGTCAAGACAAGTTGGTATTCATTTACTGGTAATCAAAGTGCAAGGAGATACAGCCATTCTGTGGATTAATTTTGCAGTATATACCGAGAGCTGTTAAAATACAGCAATTCCACTTCTCGGAATTCTAATTCTAAAAAATATACACTAAGGAAATAATCAGAGAGATGACTGGGGACATGTATTAGAATGCTAAAAATTTCATTCTTCCTCCCCCCCTCCCTCCTATGTGTTCTTAACATTTTAAATGTAATATATGCTTATTGTAAAATATTCAGAATATTTACAAATGTAAAAAGTACGAATACAAGCCCTTTTCCCTTCCATAATTATGTTTTTGTAACCTGTAGTTTCAAGCAAAAATGGGACCAGACCTAAGTTGTCTGATTTGATTGATTTCTTCATTTAATCAATAAAAGAAAGGAAAAGATTTTTATTAAAGAAGGGCAATTTCTCATGTCAGAATATACAGACCCACACATCTCTTTCTGTGGGGTGACTCTGCCTGCACATATTCACTGCTGGACCTGTCTCCTGCTTGGAGGGCTGAGACGAGAGTTAGTCTGGCAGTGGCTAGAAGCAGGTGAGCTCAGAGACAGTAGAGAGTGGAGCTCTCTAAATAAGGGCTCTATCTATGCGTCCCCTCCAGCATGAACAGGTGACCTTGACTTGGGGTCAACCCAAGTTAGAAGGCCACTGAGACCCCCTTCTTGGTCTCTGAGACTCACACTATTTCCTAATGGGTCCAGGGCTGTTGGGGCAGATCTGTTGAGGGGTGAGCCACAAAACAGCACCCCCAAGTGTAGAAAATCTAATTTCCACAGATGACAGCTTGGAACTGTGTTTGTGATATATTGTTAAGGGAAACATAGTATAAAACAACATGATCCCAAGTTGTGAAGTGTGGTTATCTCTGTGTAGTGGGATTTGAGTCCATTCTACTTTTTAAAAGTGATTTTCCTGAATTTTCCAAGGGTACTGCATAGATGTAGTGCTTGGCAACTGCTTAGAACAGTGCTTAACACAAAGTAGACAGCAATGAACATACACTGAATGAATGACTGGGTTTTGTAATCAAGGAAAAGACTGGAGGTTTTTTGCTCAGGTCCCAGAGCAATAAAACACCATTCTGAAGGGAAGTTGCCCAAGAATCAGCATAAAGTGAAAATATGCAAGATTTGTTCTATGATGGGGTATTAATTATAAATCTTTCATTAATTAAAAAGATAGAAAATTTAAAAATTGTTTAATAAATAAAAAATAAAGATTGAAAATTAAAAGTAATGAGGATGAGTCCAAGCAATGACACAGGACTGGTACATCTAGCGCACAGGTCATCTGCATTCCTAACTTCTTTCTCTGACGCTCCTGTGCTGATCGCCTGCTGGGGGCAGTACGGTGTCTCTGTGCCCCACAGTCCTGCTTCCTTTGGTCCTAATGTTATCACTCTAAGGTCATCAAACATATGACAATAGCTTTTATCGATTGATGTCACTTTATCATGTATCACTATCTCCTTAGGAATTCTGCTATTTTATGTTATCTTAAGTAGTCTTTACAAGTCAGATCAGATCAGTCGCTCAGTCGTGTCCGACTCTTTGCAACCCCATGAATCGCAGCATCCCAGGCCTCCCTGTCCATCACCAACTCCCGGAGTTCACTGAGACTCATGTCCATCGAGTCAGCGATGCCATCCAGCCATCTCATCCTCTGTCGTCCCCTTCTCCTCCTGCCCCCAATCCCTCCCAGCATCAGAGTCTTTTCCAATGAGTCAACTCTTCGCATGAGGTGGCCAAAGTACTGGAGTTTCAGCTTTAGCATCATTCCTTCCAAAGAAATCCCAGGGCTGATCTCCTTCAGAATGGACTAGTTGGATCTCCTTGCAGTCCAAGGGACTCTCAAGAGTCTTCTCCAACACCACAGTTCAAAAGCATCAATTCTTCGGCACTCAGCCTTGTTCACAGACCAACTCTCACATCCATACATGACCACAGGAAAAACCATAGCCTTGACTAGACGAACCTTTGTTGGCAAAATAATGTCTCTGCTTTTGAATATGCTATCTAGGTTGGTCATAACTTTCCTTCCAAGGAGTAAGCGTCTTTTAATTTCATGGCTGCCCTCACCATCTGCAGTGATTTTGGAGCCCAGAAAAATAAAGTCTGACACTGTTTCCACTGTTTCCCCACCTATTTCCCATGAAGTGGTGGGACCGGATGCCATGATCTTCGTTTTCTGAATGTTGAGCTTTAAGCCAACTGTTTCACTCTCCACTTTCACTTTCATCAAGAGGCTTTTGAGTTCCTCTTCACTTTCTACCATAAGGGTGGTGTCATCTGCATATCTGAGGTTATTGATATTTCTCCTGGCAATCTTGATTCCAGCTTGTGTTTCTTCCAGCCCAGCGTTTCTCATGATGTACTCTGCATAGAAGTTAAATAAGCAGGGTGACAATATACAGCCTTGACGAACTCCTTTTCCTATTTGGAACCAGTCTGTTGTTCCATGTCCAGTTCAAACTGTTGCTTCCTGACCTGCATACAAATTTCTCAAGAGGCAGATCAGGTCTGGTATTCCCATCTCTTTCAGAATTTTCCACAGTTTATTGTGATCCACACAGTCAAAGGCTTGGCATAGTCAATAAAGCAGAAATAGATGCTTTTCTGGAACTGTCTTGCTTTTTCCATGATCCAGCAGATGTTGGCAATTTGATTTCTGGTTCCTCTGCCTTTTCTAAAACCAACTTGAACATCAGGAAGTTCACAGTTCACATATTGCTAAAGCCTGGCTTGGAGAATTTTGAGCATTACTTTACTAGCGTGCAATTGTGCGGTAGTTTGAGCATTCTTTGGAATTGCCTTTCTTTGGGATTGGAATGAAAACTGACCTCTTCCAGTCCTGTGGCCACTGCTGAGTTTTCCAAGTTTGCTGGCATATTGAGTGCAGCACTTTCACAGCATCATCTTTCAGATTTTGGAATAGCTCCACTGGAATTCTATCACCTCCACTAGCTTTGTTCATAGTGATTCTTTCTAAGGCCCACTTGACTTCACATTCCAGGATGTCTGGCTCTAGGTGAGTGATCACACCATTGTGATTATCTTGGTCATGAAGATCTTTTTTGTACAGTTCTTCTGTGTATTCTTGCCATCTCTTCATAATATCTTCTTCTGTTAGGTCCATACCATTAAGCAGATTGTAATAACTCCTTTTCAAAATGAGGAACTGGAGAGGTTTCCTAACTGGCCCAGGAGGAGGCGAGGCTGGGAGCCAGGCACCGCTGTATGACACCATCCTCCCAGCCCCCGCTGCCAGCTCACGTGGCTCCTCAGAGCTCCAAGAGTTCGCTGACCTTCTGGGCTGCGGCTGACTCATCTCTGATCCTAAATCCAGCCCAGCACCTGGCACAGACAGGATTAGGGCATGTTTGTTAAATTCCATGGGGACTTCCCTCAGGAAGTTGAGGCCCAAAGAGGGCCAGTGAGCAGAAAACGTCACAAAGCCCAGGTTATTTCAAGTCCAGCTCAAGGTGCTCTGTGAGTGTGGCACCGGCCATCCTGGGGGCAGAAAAAAGGGAAGTGGTTCTGCTGAGAGCAGAGAAGGGTTGAGAAGGAGGAAGAGGTGTGTGCAGTGTGTTTGTGTGTGTGTGTGTGTGTGTGTGTGTGTGTGTGCGTGTGTGTGCATAAGCATGCCTGTCCATGTGATGGCTCCAGCAATGAGGCGGCCTGTGTGCCAGGGTCTCTGGGGTCAGTCCAGCCCCACCTCTGTGACTCCCTTCAATCCCCTAACACACAGTCTCCTCCTAGTCCTGCCTGGAGCTGGAGGCAGATGTGATAGTATGCTCAAGATGGCTTGTATCAGCTTAGGACTGTCACATTATCAGGAATTTTGCAAGCCAGTTTGTAAACACCACCCTGGTAAAAATTAAAATATACAAATGCATAATTAAATAAATTATTAAAAAGGATAGTAAAGCCTGAAAAGCCATCACTTCCTAATTACTTTGCTACCTTTTGCTGTGATTTATCTCTGGAGGTTATCTACATCTGTTATATGAGCAGGATGAAAACTCTACGTTATGGATTGTGCTACTCCCGTGCCTCCCTTCACACCTCCATTCAGAGACATCACATCATTAGCTTGAAATCAGCCAGGCTGGGAGTATTTATACCAGGGAGATGGGGGAGCACTATAAATCAGGCTCTGATTTATGTTCTGAGACTGTCTAGAAAGTGACAGAGAAAATGTTAACAAGGCAGATTAAATTTAAACATGTTTGTAGCCATTACATTATGAATAGCAAAAAAAAAAAAAATGGAAGTATTCTTCTAGAATTTAAAATTCTTATCTCATTCATCCAAAAAAGAGTTTCTGGAAAATGAAATTCTGACTCACACCTTGTTTCCACTGTTGCACATTTGTCTTACTCATTAATGTCAATAAATATATCAACCAACACTCATGTCGGAAATAAACTCATGGGTCAATGGCAGGTTGACTACATATACAAGAGTCCTGGCAAAAATCAATGAAAGCATTCTGTGAGATTGAATTGGGTCTGTGCAGTTTGCAAGAAAGATCATTGTATATTTGTTATTTGTAAATTGTGTGTGATAATCTATTCTATCAGTACAATTCCTTGCTTTTGGACCAAAGAAAAGTTTTCTTTCTTGGGTTGGAGAGGGACTCTCACTGGCTGTTTCTACCTCCTCATATGCCAGACCCCATCTGCTCCTCTGTCCTCAGAGCATCTGGGGTCAGCCCTCTCCAGACTGAGTGCCCCCTCAGCTCCAATCCATGGGCAGCTGACCTGGTGTCCCTGGCCTCCTGCTAGGTGAGGGAGTGTCTGGAACTCTCCTGCCCTGGGTTCCTGATCACACAGTGGACTGAAGTCCTTCACCTGGTTAACTAGTAGCCTGAGTGCTCTGCACACCTGGCCTCGTGATCAATGTCCCGCTCCACGCTACAGGCTGTGGGGGACAGGGCGGGCAGAACACAGCAATCTTGCCCAGAATGGCCCCTCTGTCCTCCAGAGCCGCCAGCCTCCTCTGAGGCCCTCATGCAAAGGCACCTGGCCAGGAAATACCACTTTGAGCCCACCCAGCCCTGCTCCTAAAAGTGCTGTGGCTTCCTAGTCTTAGATGAGCCCAGGGTCTCAGTTTGGTTACTTGTAAACTGAGATAGTTGGACTGCGTGGGACTCAGTGCACAATCACAGCAGGGAGCCCACTTTGTGGAAAAGTCTTCATACATCTGTGTCCCCCACTAGAGGAGGTGCTCCCTAGGGGCAGGGACCTTCCTCATTCTTCTCATGTGCTCGCTCCTGACCCAGCATGTGGCAATGACAGGTGCCCACTATTCTTAGTCATTCAGTCGTGTCCGACTCTTTTCAACCGCATGGACTGTAGCCCACCAGGCTCCTCTTTCCATGGGATTCTCCAGGCAAGAATACTGGAATGGGTTGCCATGCCTTCCTCCAAGGGATCAAACCCAGTCAAGGGATCAAACCCAGGTCTCCCAAGTTGCAGGCAGATTCTTTACTGTCTGAGCCACCAGCGAAACCCTGGTGCCCACTAATGCTTCCTAAATGGATAGATGGAAAATCAACCTTTCTCAAGGGCCTACAGTATGTCAAGCTATTCCTCAAGGATATGCTTTTATTAACTAATTTCAGCCTCATGATAGCCCTGTGAGAGGTACTATCATCACCCCATTTCACCTATGAGAAAATGGAAGCAGCAGAAGGTAAGGAAACACATCCAGGCTTCCCAGCCAGTGAGCGGCAGAGTCTGCATCCCCCTCAGGCTTGCCTCTGACAGCTTCCCCAGAAAGTCAGTCCCATGTGCCCTTCTGCCTGTTTCTCTCTCCATTGCCTGCTGCTCTGTCCCTGTCTCTAGCTTTCAGTGACTCTCTGAGAATCAGGGGAAGTTCTACAATGAGAGACACACTGATACCCTGTTTTGATTCCATTTTTTCCCCAGGGCCGCTGTCTGTCTTCTCTGAGTGTCCAAATCGGTTTTTTCTCCTTTGCCATGACTACTCCCTGGACTACTCATCTGGACCTTGCTGTACAGCTAGGATGAGGCTTCCCAGGTGACTTAGTAGGTAAAGAATCTGCCTGCAATGCAGGAGATGCAAGAGATTCGGGTTCGATTCCTAGGTCAGGAAGATCCCTTGGAGGAGGGCATGGCAACCCACTCCTGTCTTCTTGCCTAGAGAATCCCATGGACAGAGGAGCCTGACGGGCTACAGTCCATGGGGTAGCAAATAGTAAGACACGACTGAAGTGACTGAACACGCACGCATGTACAGCTGGGAATGATCAGCTCTGGTTGGTAACCTCCATCAGCGGGTGAATATGGGCTGTTTTCATGCACGTGTGAGTCCTCAGATCTACCCAGAGGAAAAGCCTGGGATTTGGAGTTAGAAACCTCATGAGCTGGGGTGAATCATTTCTCCTGCTGAATCCTTGGTTGCTTTATCTGTAGAATGGATGGGATGCCAGCGCTTTCCTAGATCCTTAGAAAATGGATAGGAATGGTGATTTGTTAACTGAGAAGTACCATGCTTGCTAGGCCTCAGGCCTGCTTCCACCTTCCCTACGAATACCTGCCACAGATGCTGTTTCATGAGGTGGGAGTGGAGTATTCCAAGCAGTAGCCTGGCCCCCAGCAGACTCTGGGGTCCCTCCTGGATGTGGGGTCTGACATTATCAAAAGACACAGGAGCCACAGAACCAAGGAGCTGGACTCCTGGCTGGGTGTCTTGGCTCCACTGTTTAAGCAGCTGGTCAACTGACTCAGAGGGACAAAATCGGCTGAGCCAAGTTGGGAACAGAGCTCTTTCCCAGGGCAGAAGGACTGCAAGAATTTTCCTGTCTTGAGCAGGGCACTGTAGTAAATAACAGAGCTTTACAGTTTATAAAGAACCCTCATCACCAAGGTCTCACTGGATCCTCAGAGAACACCAGTCAGAGGGAGACTATCACTTGTTCTTGGTGGGACTCAAACACATGTGATAACTTTAAGATGAGCTATTGATTGGCCTTTTGTCTCTGGCCTGGTTCTTTGTTCCATCTTCTCCCAGGGCCTCCCTGTTTCCTCCTCTGGGTGTCCAGATCTCTGTTTATTCTCCTTTGCCTTGACCTTACCCCTTCAATTGGAGCTTACTGTTCAGAGAAGAATGGTCTGCATCTGGTAGCTACCCCCTTTTTGGAGAGAGTGTATAGAAGTGTTTTCACCCATGTTTGGCAAGTTCAAGCAGAGTTACCATGCGAAAAATGGGTGATTGAAGAAGACAAAGCCCCCCCCCCCTTTTTTTTGCTCCCTTCCATTCTTAACTGTCCTAAAAAGCACCATTCATTTTTATTTCTTTCATAACCTTACCCTTGTTTACTGTGCTTTTCCTAATAACTGACTCCTCACCCTAACATCTTTTTTTGTCTTTAGCTGAAGATGGTATTTAGGGTGACAACTTCAGTCATTTGGGAGAGTTAACTCAGTTTTCCTAGGTATCTCCCACGTATTCAGGAGGTATACACGTGCATGTGTGCTAAGTTGCTCCAGTTGTGTCCAACTCTGTGCGACTCTAGGGACTCTAGCCTGCCGGGCTCCTCTGTCCATGGGATTCTCCAGGCAAGAATCCTGGAGTGGGTTACCATGCCCTCCTCCAGGAGATCTCCCTAACCCAGTAATCAAACTTGTGCCTTTTACATCTCCTGCATCAGCTGGCAGGTTCTTTACCACTAGCACCACCTGGGGATCCCATACAGAAGGTATACATGTTATTGAATTTTTGTTTATCTCCTGTTAATCTTTTTTTATTATAGGAGTATCTTTGTCAAGAACCTAGAAGAATAGAGGAAATATTATTTTTTCCTTCCCCACAATAACATCTTGCAACAATCTAAACGGAGAATCCCCTCATACCAGGAAGCAATGGTTCTACTTTTTGAGTAGTCTTTTTAGTTTTAGAATCATTTAAGATGAAATGTTTGATGCTTTTGAACTGTGGTGTTGGAGAAGACTCTTGAGAGTCCCTTGGACTGCAAGGAGATCAAACCAGTCCATTCTAAAGGAGATCAGTCCTGGATGTTCTTTGGAAGAAATGATGCTAAAGCTGAAACTCCAGTACTTTGGCCACCTCATGTGAAGAGTTGACTCATTGGAAAAGACCCTGATGCTGGGAGGGAGTGGGGGCAGGAGGAGAAGGGGACGACAGAGGATGAGATGGCTGGATGGCATCACCGACTCGATGTACGTGAGTTTGGGTGAACTCCGGGAGTGGGTGATGGACAGGGAGGCCTGTCATGCTGCAATTCATGAGGTCGCAAAGAGTCGGACACGACTGAGAGACTGAACTGAACTGAAGATGAAATGTTTAAGTTTAAATGTTTGAGTGAGAATTCTTAATTCATGACGTCTAGACATGACTTTACAGCTCTCAAATGCCTTTCATATTATTTTCTCATATGATCTTCACAAAGCTGTGGGTTAGGACAGGGGTTAATAAGTGAGGAACTGATTAACAGATGAGGAAACTGAGGCTTGAAGATCTACTAGAAACTACAGAGCCAGGTTCCAAACCCAGATCCTCTGGGATCTTCCCATTCTGTAACTTCAGAATGAAGACAAACTGAAATCTGTTCACTGACCCAAGAACCTACCTGTGGTTCTCTGCTCAGGGCTCCCTGCCAAATTACATAAAGCATGCCTTCTTCCCGGTTCCATGAATCACCAATAACAAAGACAGTCACCAGGTTTCTCAAAAAACTAAAAATAGACTACCATATGACCTAGCAATTCCACTTTTGGGTACATATCTGAAATTTCACTTTTGAAATTCCACTTTTGGGTACATATCTGAAATTTCACTTTTGAAATTCCACTTTTGGGTACATATCTGAAAACAACAAACACACTAAGTTGAAAAGATACATGCACCACAACGTTTGTAGCAGTACTATTCACAACAGCCAAGACATGAAGCAACTCAAGTGTCCATCATCAGATGAATGGATAAAGAAGATATCCTTTTCAGCCACAAAAAGGACAAAATGTTTGCCAGTTGCAACAATATGGATGGACTTGGAAATTATGCTAAGTGAAATAAGTCAGACAGAGAAAGACAAATATCAATTGATATCCTGTATACGTAGAATCTAAAAAATACAACAAACTAGTTAATATACCAACAACAGCAACAAAAAGCCAGACCCATAGATATAGAGAACAAATTAGTGGTTACCAGTGGTGAGAGGGAGGGCTTCACATGTGGCACTAGTCATAAAGAACCTGTCTGCCAATGCAGGAGAAATAAAAGATGTGGCTTTGATCCCGGGGTGGAGGAGATCCCCTGGAGAAGGGCGTGGCAACCCACTCTGGTATTCTTCCCTAGAGAATCCCACTGACAGAGGAGCCTAGCTGGCTGTGGTCCATAGGGTTGCAAAGAGTCGGACATGACTGAAATGACTTGATGCCTGCATGCATGCAGTGGCAAGAAGGAAGGGGGGAGAGGCAAAACAGGGGTAGGAAATTAAGAGGTACAAACTATTATGCATAAAATAAACTACAAGGATATATTGTACAATATAGGGAATATAGGGCTTCCCTACTAGCTCAGACAGTAAGTCGTCTGCCTGCAATGCAGGAGACCTGGGTTCGATCCCTGGGTCAGGAAGATCCCCTGGAGAAGGAAATGGCACCCCACCCCAGTACTCTTGCCTGGAAAAGCCCATGGACGGAGGAGCCTGGTAGGCTACAGTCCATGGGGTCACAAAGAGTCGGATACGACTGAGTGACTTCACTTTCACATGGAATATAGTCTATATTCTATAACTATAAATAGAGTATAACCTTTAAAAATTATGAATCACTACACTGTGAAACTGTAACTAATGTTGTACATCAACTGTACTTCAACTGTACAAAAGTAAAAAATTACTTTTTTAATTAAAAAAGAAGACAGTTGCCAGGAAAACACTGTTGTCCAGCATGACTTGTCTCAAGCTGGGCCCTGATAACTCACCTTGCATTTGGAGGAAACATCTTGGTGGAAAAGCACTGCTTGCCACCCTGGTGAGCAATCTGCTTCTCTGAATTGTTCTTTGGGCTTCTCTGGCCTCTTGTTGAGTGCTTCTGATATTCTGATGTTCTGCCCAGTTTATGTCACATCATCCAAAATTCCTCAGAGAAAAACAAACATATAGTCAAATATTTACCAGAGAAATGACAGTATGTGGTGGCCTCCTTCCTTGTTTGGGAACACTACTGGCTGTTCTTTGGCTCTTCCACCCTTCCCATGCTTTCTCATTCAGAATCAGGAACTGCCCTCCTATTTTCTCTTTCTGAGACTCCTGCAATCTTTTTTAGTCCCTGCTGGCTGTGGGCACTGGCTCCTTGAGATACTGAAGCTTTGTTCAGCAGCTGAGGCCTCTTTAGCTAGCTGTAAAAATTATTACAGGCAATAAAGTAGGACTCTGCCTACTCTGCCTCAAGGCAATAAACTAGGAAATTAGGACCACTGCCTTCAAGATTCTCTCTGGAAACAAGACCATTTGCTGGGAGGAGGGGCTAGAGACAAATTCAAAACAGAACCCTACTCCTGTAACAGAACCCTACTCCTGTAGCAGAACCAGGGCTAGCTGTCCACCAGAAATTCCTACTCCCTTGCCATTGAGTGAAGCTGCTGCTGGCAAGGACCTGCCCAACCAAGGGGCATATTTCCCAGCCCACCCCCGCATCTAGGAACAAACATGGGACCAAGGCTACCAATGGAATGCGAACAGAAATGATGTGCATTACTTCTGGGCTAAGACAGTTAAGAAGCAAGTGTGTTTTTCTACCCTCTCCTTCCCCACCTGCTGGTTTAGGATTCAAAGGCCTGAAAAGAATGGCAGGGAAGGAGCCTAGGTCCCTGAATCACCATGTAGAGGAAACTGTCCTCTATACCAGGGGTCCCCAACGCCTTTGTCACAGACCGATACTGGGCCATGGCCTGTTAGGACCCGGGCCACACAGCAGGAGGTGAGCAACAGGCAAGCAAGCAAAGCTTCATCTGTATTTACAGGCACTCCCCATCACCTGCATTACTGCCTGAGCTCCATCTCCTGTCAGATGAGCAGTGGCATCTGATTCTCAGAGTAGTGCAAACCCTACTGTGAAGTGGACATGTGAGGGATCTAGGTTGTGCACTCCTTGTGAGACCTGAATACCTAGTGATCTGAGGTGGAGCTGAGGTGGTAATGCTAGCACTAGGGAGTGGCTGCAAATACAGATTATCATTAGACAGGCTTGACTGCACCGAGACCATAATAAATCAATTGCTTGCAGACTCATATCAAAACCTATCAGACAGTGGCAAGTGACAAGTTGCAACTGGTGGCAGGCTTTAACTCAGAATCCAACTTATTTTAGTTTGTGCATGGCCCACTCATTATTATATTTACCACTCCTACCCATGCCTCTTTCCTGCACTGAACACTTGTCTCAGTCACAGTTTTGGTAAGCATGCAAGCTGCTGCTGCTAAGTCACTTCAGTCGTGTCCGACTCTGTGAGACCCCATAGACAGCAGCTCACCAGGCTCCCCATCCCTGGGATTCTCCAGGCAAGAACACTGGAGTGGGTTGCCATTTCCTTCTCCAATGCATGAAAGTGAAAAGTGAAAGTGAAGCCACTCAGTCGTGTCCGACTCTTCATGACCCCATGGACTGCAACCTACCAGGCTCCTCCGTCCATGGGATTTTCCAGGCAAGAGTACTGGAGTGGGTTTCCATTGCCTTCTCTGAAGCCTGCAAACTAACCCTAGCCAAAATGAGGAAAAAACAAATGTTGCTAAAGAGCTTGGGGAAAAACCCAATGATGAGACAGCAGAAGCCTCTAAGACGGCAAACAAAAAGAAAACTGCATTTAATAGAAAATACCTAGTCCAACTTAAATTATGGGTTTGTTGCAACAGGTGATTCACATTCTCCAACCCTGCTTTGTATAATATGTGGTAACTGGCTACACAACAAAGCCCTGAAACCTTCAAAACTATTCCACATGGAGACCAAGCACCCTGCATTAAAAGACAAGACTTTGGAGTCTTTTAAAAGAAAAAAACCCCATGAACATGAAGAACAGAAACAATTATTGAAGGCGATCACTTCGTCCAATGTGTCTGCACTGAGAGCATCATTCTTAGTGGCTAACCTCATTGGTAAAGCTAAGAAGCACTTTACTCTTGCTAAAGAGTTCATCGTGCCTGCTGCTAAGGACATTTGTCATGAGCTTTTAGGAGAGGCTGCAGTTCAAATAGTGGCACATGTTCCTCTTTCATAACTGGCACCATAACTAGATGAATTGAGGAAACAGCAGGGGATGTTGAGGCTCAATTGTTAGAAAGGATTAATGAGTTACTGTGGCATACAGTGCTGACACTGACGAGTCTACCAATGTTGACATCAAGGCAACAGTGCTTGTTTTGAGGATGTGCTTGAGGCTATATTATGTGCACTTCTGTTGCTGACCAACACCACAGCTGCAGAACTATTCAAGTCTTTGAATGATTCAGTTCAGTTCAGTTACTCAGTCGTGTCTGACTCTTTGTGACCCCATGGACTGCAGCACGCCAGACCTCCCTGTCCATCACCAACTGTCGGAGTTTACTCAAACTCATGTCCATTCTGTGATGCCATCCAACCATCTCATCCTCTGTCGTCCCCTTCTCCTCCCACCTTCAATCTTTCCCAGCATCAGGGTCTTTCCCAATGAGTCAGTACTTCACATCAGGTGGCCAAAGAATTAGAGTTTCAGCTTCAACATGAGTCCTTCCAATGAATATTCAGGACTGATTTCCTTTAGGATTGACTGGTTGGATCACCTTGCAGTCCAAGGGACTCTCAAGAGTCTTCTCCAACACCATAGTTCAAAAGCATCAATCCTTCAGCACTGAGGTTTCTTTATCGTTTAACTCTCACATCCATACATGACTACTGGAAAAACCATAGCCTTGACTAGACAGACCTTTGTCAGCAAAGTAACATCTCTGCTTTTTAATATGCTGTCTAGGTTGGTCATAACTTTTCTTCCAAGGAACAAGTGTCTTTTAATTTTATGGTGGCAGTCACCATCTGCAGTGATTTTGGAGCCCCCCAAAATAAAGTCTGTCACTGTTTTCACTATTTCCCCATCTATTTGCCATGAGGTGATGGGACCAGATGCCATGATCTTAGTTTTCTTAATGTTGAGCTTTAAGCCAACTTTTTCACTCTCCTCTTTCACTTTCATCAAGAGGCTCTTTAGTACTTCTTTGCTTTCTGCCATAAGGGGGTGTCATCTACATATCTGAGGTTATTGATATTTCTCCCAGCAACCATCCAGCCCAGCGTTTCTCATGATATACTCTGCATATAAGTTAAATAAGCAGGGTGACAATATACAGCCTTGACATACTCCTTTTCCTATTTGGAAACAGTCTGTTGTTCCATGTCCAGTTCTAGCAGTTGCTTCCTGATCTGCATACAGATTTCTCAAGAGGCAGGTCAGGTGGTCTGGTATTCCCATCTTTTCCAGTTTGTGGTGATCCACATAGTCAAAGGCTTTGGCATAGTCAATAAAGCATAAGTAGATGTTTTTCTGGAACTGTCTTGCTTTTTTGATGATCCAACAGAAGTTGACAATTTGATCTCTGGTTTCTCTGTCTTTTCTAAAACCAGCTTGAACATCTGGAAGTTCATGGTTCATGTACTGTTGAAGCCTGGCTTGGAGAATTTTGAGCATTATTTGAATGATTACATATCAGGAAAACTGGATTGGTCATTTTGTGTTGTTATATGCACAGATGAAGTAGCTGCCATGACCAGATGACTTTCTGGTTTCATGTCTCAGGTCAAAGAATTCCCTTCTGAATATGAATCTATGCACTGTGTCATCCATAGAGAAATACTGGCTAGCTGAAAAAAGTCACCTGAATTTAACAGTGCTTTGCAGGATGTGATTAAAATTATCAACCACATTAAAGTCAGTCAGTTCAGTCAGTTCAGTCACTCAGTCGTGTCCAACTCTTTGAGACCCATGAATTGCAGCATGCCAGGCCTTCCTGTCCATCACCAACTCCCTGAGTTCACTCAGACTCACGTCCATCGAATCAATGATGCCATCCAGCCATCTCATCCTCTGTCGTCCCCTTCTCCTCTTGCCTCCAATCCCTCCCAGCATCAGAGTCTTTTCCAATGAGTCAACTCTTCACATGATGTGGCCAAAGTATTGGAGTTTCAGCTTCAACATCAGTCCTTCCAATGAACACCCAGGACTGATCTCCTTTAGGATGGCCTGGTTGGATCTCCTTGCGGTCCAGGGGACTCTCAAGAGTCTTATCCAGCACCACAGTTCTAAAACATCAATTCTTCGGCACTCAGCTTTCTTTATAGTCCAACTCTCACATCCATACACGACTACTGGAAAAACCATAGCCTTGCCTAGACGGACCTTTGTTGACAAAGTAATGTCTCTGCTTTTTAATATGCTATCTAGGTTGGTCATAACTTTCCTTCCAAAGAGTAAGCGTCTTTTAATTTCATGGCTGCCATCACCATCTGCAGTGATTTTGGAGCCCAGAAAAATAAAGTCTGACACTGTTTCCATTGTTTCCCCATCTATTTCCCATGAAGTGATGGGACCAGATGCCATGATCTTTGTTTTCTGAATATTGACTTTTAAGCCAGGTTTTTCACTCTCCTCTTTCACTTTCATCAAGAGGCTCTTTAGTTCCTCTTCACTTTCTGCCATAAGGGTGGTGTCATCTGCATATCTGAGGTTATTGATGTTTCTCCTGGCAATCTTGATTCCAGCTTTGCTTCTTCCAGACCAACGTTTCTCATGATGTACTCTGCATAGAAGTTAAATAAGCAGGGTGACAATATACAGCCTTGACATACTCCTTTTCCTATTTGGAACCAGTCTGTTGTTCCATGTCCAGTTCTAACTGTTGCTTCCTGACCTGCATACAAATTTCTCAAGAGGCAGGTCAGGTGGTCTGGTATTCCCATCTCTTTCAGAATTTTCCACAGTTTATTGTGATCCACACAGTCAAAGGCTTTGGCATAGTCAATAAAGCAGAAATAGATATTTTTCTGGAACTCTCTTGCTTTTTCAATTACATGCCCTTAACTCAGGTCTCTTCATGCAGCTCTATGAGGAGACAGACGCAGAGCATCCATTTGAACTCAAAGCATCTCATCTCATAAGAGAAGGCTTATGTGAAGAGATGAGATGACTTTCTAAAGGTAGGTTGCTGGCCAGAGTTTTTGAGTTATGAGAGCAGTTCTAGGGATTTCTTTTAGAAAAACAGTCACCATTGGCAGCATATTTCAGTGACACAGAATGAGTCGATAAACCTGTTCAACCTGTTCGAGGAACTCAGTCCATCATCTCAGGAGAGAAAAACAACTGTGTTAAGCTGGCAGATAAAGTAGCTATATTCAAAGCCAAACTGAAATTATAAGGGTGATGAGTGAACATCAGGATTGTTGACATGTTTCAAACATTAGCAGAGATTTTGAAAGAGACTGAGCCAGGGTCTTCTTTCTCCAAGCTGATGCATGATCACGTATCTCAACTTTCAAAAGAATTTAAACGTTACTTCCCAACCACAAAAGCCCCCCACACTGGGAAGGAATGGATCCATGACCCATTTGTGAATAAGCCAGCTGAATCGACCTTGTTCATGCTATAAGAGGATCAATGGCTCGAGACGGCAAATGACAGTGCCCTTAAAAGTATGTTTGAGACAACTTGAAATCTCCATCCATTGTGGATTAAAGTCGAGGAGGAATGTCCTGAGATTGCTGCAAAAGCACTGGAGAGCCTGCTTCCGTTTTCAATACCTCATCTTTATGAAGCAGGCTTTTCTGCAGTGACAGCAACGAAAATGAGATGATGGAGTAGACTGGACATAAGTATCACACTTCAGGTGTCACTGTCTCTCATCACCCCCAGATAGTTGCAGGAAAACAAGCTCAGGGCTCCCACGGATTCTGCATTATGATGAGTTGTATAATTATTTCATTATATATCACAAATAATAATAGAAATAAGGTACACAATAAGTGTAATGCATCTGAATCACCCCAACACCATCCCCTTCCACGGTCCATGGAAAAATTGTCTCCCATGAAACCAGTTCCTGGTACAAAAAAGGCTGGGGACTACTGCTCTACAGCTGTCCATGAGCAGGAAATAAAGGTCTATTACAATAAACCAGTCGAGAGCTGGCCTATTTGTTACAGCAGCTAGTGTTGGCCTAGCTAACACAGCACAGAATGTGGAGGACTTGTAAACATCGTGTGGTCCAAGTTCTTGATTTTAAGGATAAGAAGACATGGGCTTAAGGAAGGGAAGTACACTAACAGGACTGGCCAAGCCTCAGTAAGTCTGCTGTGCCCACAGAGCTGTGCCAAGGGTGTGAGCATTCATGCTGGTGCTGTGAGATTCTGTGCCCCAGAGCACTGCTCACTGAACCAAGGCTGAGCACCTGACCCAAGAAGAGCCAGTCATAAACCACACCAATCTGTCATCTGTGATGGACATTCTGTCCAGCAGGTCATCACTTTCAGGAGTCTGACCTTGAGACACAAAACAAGAGCCCAGCACTTGTCAGTGGGACCAAGAACCAAATGACACCCAGAGAAATGCAGGAAGCCAAGGAGTGAGCACATTCTGCTCACGGCAGATCATGACTGTTGCTCCTAAGAAGTATTAAGAGCTCCCAGCATGGCCTATAGATTTTAAATGGCCACCCTGTTTCCATGATGATCTTCCAGAGCCAAATGGGAACTAGACTGGAGGTGTCCTTGTTGTCCACTCACTGCATCCATTGGCTCCCAGGCCAATTAATGGCACCTTCACACTCTCATCACCCACAAATTGTGGCTCCTCCCCTTCTCTCACCTCACTCATTCTGCCTCCTGACTCTTATCCATCCCTTTACTTTTATCAGAGGGCTCATTCCTCTTTTCCCTTCTGCCAGCTTGGAGATCCACTTGAGTTGCCTTGAATTAAAGGGGTTTCCAGTTACTCCCCTGAAAGAGGTAGGGCCCAACCAGGGAAGATGATGGAAACTGAAGTACTCTTGGGCAAGGTTCCTTCCCTTCCTGCCAAGTGGTCTCTCTTGATCGTGTCTCTCTCCTTTCTGGCCTTTTCTTAAAACTTTCTTCTCTCTGGCTTAGTCCCTTTTGCTTCTTAGGGTTTCTTGGGGCTCTCTTGGTGCTTCAACTCACCACCATCCTGATTCTAGTTCCTGGTATCCTTTCAACCTCTATCCCTGGCTCCTTGCCCAGACCTGCTAAGAGAAAAGCTCTTCTCCCGTTTATCTTCCGCTCAGTGCGTCACAGCCAGTCTATGCTTTCCTGTCTTTGGCTCAGTCCTATACCCGTCGTATCAGTTTCCTAGGGCCCCCCACAACAAAAATCCAAAAACCAGAACTCTTATTTTCTCACAGTTCCAGAAGGCGGAAATCCAAGATCAAAGTTTCAGCAGCTGTGCTTTCTCCTGAGCTCTCTCCTTGGTTTGCAGAGAGCTGCCCTCTCCCTCTGTCCTCACATGGCCTTTCCTCTGTGTACCTGCATCCTAGCGTCTCTATGTCTTTAGCTCTGTTTCTAAAGGAGACACCAGTCAGATTGCATCAGGCCCACCTCTTACATGTCCCGTCTCCCAATAAAGTCACATTCTAGAAAGCTGGATGCTAGGGCTTCAACATATGAACTTGGGGCAGGGGGACAATTCAGTCCATAAACAGCCCTGGTCTAATCAGTTCTGATGAAGCAGAAGGGGGTCCTGGAAGCACTGAATAGGCACCATAACTGACGATTCAGACCACCTGTGTTTACCCACTTGCTCCCTCTACTCAAGCCTAGAATGACACCTCCGACCTCTGCTTATCACCATTGCTTGTTTATCAAGTCCTACCTTAAGCATGAGCTTCCCAGGTGGCTCAGTGGTAAAGAATCTGTCTTCAATGCAGGAGATGTGAGCTCAATCCCTGGGTCAGGAAGATCTTCTGGAGAAGGAAATGGCAACCCACTTCAGTATCCTTGCCTGGAGAATTCCACGGACAGAGGAGCCTGGTGGGCTACAGTAAATGGGGTCATGGACATGACTGAGTGATGAAACCTCAAATATAATATCTGGCATAATATTCTGATGACTGTGGCGTAATCTTGTTTCTCTTGGCTTGGTCGACGTCTCTTTTATGGCATGTATTTATGTCTTCTTTATTTGTCCATTTAGCACATATTTATGGAGAAGCAGCCTGGGGCAGTGGTTCAGAGTGTGGACTTTGAGGACAACTCAACAATTTATCAGCTGTAATTTTGGCCACCTTACATTGTAATCCCCTCTGATCCCCTGTATTATCTGAGACAAGCTGCCCCTACTCTATGACAGATGAGGTTGAAGTGAACTAACATAAAATGCTCAGGGGGGTGCCTGACATGCAACAAGCCCTCAGTGAACATGAGTGATTAGAGGGTGTGCCCAGACTGGGATGTGGAGCACATGGTCATGTCCAAGATCTCAGATCCTCAATTAGATCACAGTGGCTTGGAAGCTATGACTTGATCCAATTCAACATGACATCTGGGATATAGGGGAGGCCTCATAAATGCTTGTTTCCTGAAATTGGGTCATTTGTAGTGATATGGATGGAACTAGAGTTTGTCATACAGAGTGAAATAAGTCAGGAAGAGAAAAACAAGTATCATATGTTAATACTCTTATGTGGAGTCTAGAAAAATGGTACAGATGCACCTATTTGCAGGACAGGAATAGAGACCCAGACATAAAGAGGGACAAGTGGACACAGGGGAGAAAGGGGGTGGAGTGGGTGGGACAAATTGGGAGAGTAGCATTGACATATATACATTACTCTATATAAAATAGATAACTAGTGGGAAGCTGTTGTATAGCACAGGGAGCTCAGCTCAGTGTTTTGTGATGACCTACAGGGGTGGAGAAGGCAATGGCACCCTACTCCAGTACTCTTGCCTGGGAAATCCCATGGACGGAGGAGCCTGGTAGGCTACAGTCCATGGGGTCGCTAAGAGTTGGACACAACTGAGTGACTTCACTTTCACTTTTCACTTTCATGTGCTGGAGAAGGCAATGGCAACGCACTCCAGTGTTCTTGCCTGGAGAATCCCAGGGACAGGAGCCTGGTGGGCTGCCATCTATGGGGTCACACAGAGTTGGACACAACTGTCGTGACTTAGCAGCAGCAGCAGCAGAGGGGTGAGGTGGGGGGATGGGAGGGAGGTCCAGGAGGGACATATAGCTGATATACTTTGTTTTACAGCAGAAACTAACACAACATCATAAAGCAATTGTGTGCATGTCAAGTCGCTTTTAGTTGTGTCCAACTCTGTGTGATCCTATGAACTGTAGCCCACCAGGCTCCTCTGTCCATGGGATTCTCCAGGCAAGAATACTGGAGTGGGTTGCCATGCCCTCCTCCAGGGGATCTTCCCGACCCAGGGATCAAACCTCTTGTCTCTTAAGTCTCCTGCATTGGCAGCTAGGTTCTTTACCACTAGCGCCACCTGGGAAGCCCTGTAAAGCAATTACACTCCAATTAAAATCCAATAAATACATAAATGCTTGTTCTCAAAATTTTAAATGATAAAAGACAAATAAAAAGACAGAAACACAAGGATCAGTAAAATGTAACTCTCTTACTGGACGCCTGGAAACAAAGAAACCCTGTAAATGTGTTTCCCCTGAAACCAGGCCCTCTCTTTCCCAGAAGAAGCAGTGCATCCATGCCATACCATTCAGAGAAAGGAATTGCAAAGCTCTTTATCAGGCACATGCAGATGCTGTCTCTTCTGGGAGTGCCACCTACTAGGTGCTTCCTGGCTCCACTGGGAGGCTTCAAATGGATATATTACATTCTTGGATTCGCATGGTGGTATCCCTCACAATTCTATAACTGCTCTCTCCACAGCATCAAGGAAGAGTCATCACTGAATTGCCACCAACTGTCCTGGGGATTTGGGAATGCAACCACAATAAAGTAGGAGGAAAGCTTCAGCATAATTTCATCCTCAGTATTAAGGACCCATTTCTAAGCAACCACCATGCTCCAGATATGGCCCCTTTGAACCTGGAGATAACCCTGTGTGATATATATTTCACTCCCTGCCACCTCCATACTTTCTCATTTTAGTGTTAAATCTAATGGAGAACTTGACAAATATCTGTGGAACATATCAGCATTTGATTTACCTCTACCATTCTAACCTCTGCAAGACTGGAAGAGTGCTTCTTTAAAAAAAGAAAAATTATTTATTTGGCTGCACTGGTCTCAGTTGTGACACATGGGACCTTTGATGTTCAGTTGAGGCATGTGGCATCTTTCAGCTGCGGCATGTGGGATCTGGTTCCCTGAGTAGGGATAGAATCCAGGTCCCTGCATTGGGAGCATGGAGTCTTAGCCACTGGACCACCAGGGAAGTCCCTGAACATTGCTCACTCTATCCAATGTACACGAATTTCTTTTTGAAACTTTGGAGCATTTGAATACTTTTGATGAGTTCATCCAGGTTATTGACAAAAAACATTGAATAGAACAGAGCCCCCCACTACAGACCTCTTTCCAGGAGCTGTTTAACAGCGCTGCAGTTGGCAGAATGTGAGGAGAGAAATGACCAACTACACCAGAACCCGGGAGAGGAAGACACACTTTGCTTGAGGCCTGTGTTTGGGAGGGTCCAGAGTTCTGGAGACACAACAGAAGGAAACTCAGCAGGGCATCACAAAGGCCATGCTTATTTCCAGAGTGTTGGAAGGTTATCACAGGACAGCATTTATTTATAAACATATGACTTAATTATTTAATTTAAAAACAAAGAATATAAAGATATCTGGAAGACCTAGTGCAATTTCTTCCTCAAGCAATATCGATGGCTTTCTGGAACGGGTATGACCCTTGACTAGGGACAATATTTCTCAAAACTTTGGAGAATGAAACTATTTTATACTCTGGTCCTATCCCTTCTCTGGCTCCCCCTGCTGGCAGAAGAAAGACAAACTCCTTCTGTTCAGTTCAGTTCAGTCAATCAGTCGTGTCCGACTCTTTGCAACCCCATGAATCACAGCATGCCAGGCCTCCCTGTCCATCACCAACTCCCGGAGTTCACTCAGACTCACGTCCATCGAGTCAGTGATGCCATCCAGCCATCTCATCCTCTGTCGTCCCCTTCTCCTCCTGCCCCCAATCCCTCCCAGCATCAGGGTCTTTTCCAATGAGTCAACTCTTCGCATGAGGTGGCCAAAGTACTGGAGTTTCAGCTTTAGCATCATTCCTTCCAAAGAAATCCCAGGGCTGATCTTCTTCAGAATGGACTGGTTGGATCTCCTTGCAGTCCAAGGGACTCTCAAGAGTCTTCTCCAACACCACAGTTCAAAAGCATCAATTCTTCGGCACTCAGCCTTGTTCACATTCCAACTCTCACATCCATACATGACCACTGGAAAAACCATAGCCTTGACTAGACAGACCTTTGTTGGCAAAGTAATGTCTCTGCTTTTGAATATGCTCTCTAGGTTGGTCATAACTTTCCTTCCAAGGAGTAAGCGTCTTTTAGTTTCATGGCTGCAGTCACCATCTGCAGTGATTTTGGAGCCCAAAAAAATTAAGTCTGACACTGTTTCCACTGTTTCCCCATCTATTTCCCATGAAGTGATGGGACCAGATGCCATGATCTTCGTTTTCTGAATGTTGAGTTTTAAGCCAACTTTCTCACTCTCCTCTTTCACTTTAATCAAGAGGCTTTTTAGTTCCTCTTCACTTTCTGCCATAAGGGTGGTGTCATCTGCATATCTGAGGTTATTGATATTGCTCCCGGCAATCTTGATTCCAGCTTGTGCTTCGTCCAGCCCAGAATTTCTCATGATGTACTCTGCATATAAGTTAAATAAGCAAGGTGACAATATACAACCTTGATGTACTCCTTTTCCTATTTGGAACCAGTCTGTTGTTCCATGTCCAGTTCTAACTGTTGCTTCCTGACCTGCATACAAATTTCTCAAGAGGCAGGTCAGGTGACCTGGATCTAATTTATATTCTCAGACTAGACTCAACTCTAGAAAAGTCCACAAGACAGGACTGATCTCTCCAGTGCCACCCAACCCCTCTCCTTACCCATCTATCCAGGTTACAGAATTACAAAGTACAAAGTAGCCTGTGTACAAGGAAGTATGGTGGTCCCTGATGGTAGAAGCCCTAGAGATGCTCTCTGCCCTCTTCCCAGGTCAGCCAAGATCCTGGCCTAAGCACAGTGTTCTCCCTGGGGAGGGTTTCAGTGCTTTGCTGTTGATCACAGGTGGAGTGCAGACAAAGAGGGCAACGATTGCTGCAGCAGGAGGCAGGCTGGACAAACTGCTGGGATGGGACTGCCCAGGCACAGAGAGGAGCAGCACGTTAGACCCCAGAGTGGGGGGCTCATTTTAATCGTAGGCCAATCATGCCCAGGCAAGGGGGACCTGGCCTGAAACACCCACCTGAAAGACTCTGTGACTTTGAGCAAGTCCTTTCCTACTCTGGGTTGCAGTCACCCTCTCTGTAAAGTGAGGATATTAGAGGTGGTCCCTTGTTTCCTACCTGACCTAGCTCAGGTGTCACCTCTGTGACACTTTCTCTGATCAACTCACTGACCCTACTGCTTCAGGCATACTCGTATACTGGAGCACTTGGTGATCATCTATATTTATTTCTGTTCTCCCCTCCAAACCAAAGGTGCCTTATCCCAACATTCTGACTCATTTGAATTATTGCTAAGTTATGCTAAGTTGCTTCAGTCGTATCCGACTCTGTGCGACCCCATAGACGGCAGCCCACCAGGCTTCCCTGTCCCTGGGATTCTCCAGGCAAGAACACTGGAGTTGGTTGCCATTTCCTTCTCCAATGCCTGAAAGTAAAAAGTGAAAGTGAAGTCGCTCAGTCATGTCCGACTCTTAGCGACCCCATGGACTGCAGCCTACCAGGCCCCTCCATCCATGGATTTTCCAGGCAAGAGTACTGGAGTGGGGTGCCATTGCCTTGGTAATACTATATACCCAACTAAAGAATGAGGAACATTTCTAGGTCTGTAATCCCTGAATCGAACACAAGGTGGCAGTCTGCACAGGTGGCTGCTATACAAACCTTGCATGTTGAAGGAAAAACAGAGAGCAGGGAAGAGGACTCTCCTACAAGACTTATCCTCTGGCTCCTCAGTAGGTATATGCTGTGCTCTCCCCTCCACCTTTAAAGTATCCATCTCAGTCAGCCATGCAGGCTTGAGCTACAGGGGCCAAGCCTGGATTTTATGTTTCCAGGCTTCTCAGCTGGCTGGGCAAGGCTGGTGATCTGGCCCTCACCGCCCTCTCCAGCCTCCTCCGTCAGCAGCTGCACCCCCCTCCACCCCACTCAGCTCTGCAAGCTGCGTGAGCTCTCTTCTGCTCCTGACTCTGCCTTGTTCTCTCTGATCTTCATGCCTCAGACACACTGTGCCTTCTCTTCGCTGTCCTCCCAGGCAGCACCTACCGGTGATTCCAGACCCAGATGGCTGTTGGTGAGGATGTGGACAAAAGGAAACCCTTATGCACTGTTGGTGAGCGTGTAACTTGGTGCAGCCACTGTGGAAAACAATATGGAGTTTCCTCAAGAAACTAAAAATAGAACTACAATATGACCTAGCAATTCCACTCCTGGGAATATATCAAAACCCCAAAAACACTAATTCAAAAAGCCACCCCAAAGTTCAGAGCAGCACTGTTTACAATTGCCAAGACATGGAAGCAACTTGTGTCTATCAACAGATAAATGGATAAGGAAGAAGTAGTATAAAGATGTGTGTATGTAATATATAGAAGTATATATATATATATATATAAATATATATTATATATATATAAATATATATAGGCTTCCCAGGTGGCACTAGCAGTAAAGAACCCGCCTGCCAATGCAGGAGACTTAAAGATTCAGGTTCCATTCCTGGGTTGGGAAGATTCCCTGGAGGAGGGCATGGCAATCCACTCTAGTATTCTTGCCTGGAGAATCCTATGGACGGAGGAGTCTGGTGGGCTACAGTGCATAGGGTTCCAAATAGTTGTACAAGACTGAAACGACTTGGCACACATGCACACATATACATACATGTATGTGTGTGTGTGTGTGTGTGTGATAGAATATTATGCAGCCATAAAAAGGACAAAATTTTGCCATTTGCAACAACATGGATGAACTTGGACAGCATTATGCTAAGTGAAATAAGTCAGGCATAGAAAGACAAATACCATATGATATCACTTATATGTGGAATCTGAAAAAGACAACAAATTAGTGGATATAACAAAAAAGAAGCAGGCAGACATAGGAAACAAACTAGTGGTTACAGTGGGGAGAAGGAAGGGAGCAGGGGCAAAACAGAGGGGGGACAGAGACACAAACCATTAGGTATAAAATAAGCTGCAGAGATATATTGTACAGCACAGGGAATATGGCCAACATTTTGTAACAATTGTAAATGGAGTATGACCTTTAAAAATTGTATATATTTTTTTAAAAGACCCAGTTCACAAAGCACCTTTTCCAGAAAGCCTCCTTGATTCCTTTTCCCCCAAGTCTGTTTCTGTAGCAGCATTTATCACACTGAAATTGCTTCCTCTCTGCCTGCCTTCTTAAGCACCAGCTTGCTCATCTATCCCCCAGCCCCTCCGTGTCCTGCATGGGCCTGGCGGGCAGGGCTAGGTCCTCTGAGAGCTTGCTGAATGAACAATGAAGCAATGAATCTATGAATTAGGGATGTGCTGTAGCGAGATGAATAGAGAAACTCCTTCTTCCCAAAGGGGGATTCATTTAAGAGAAAAATCTGATTTTTCTGCTGACCCTGGTTCAGGAAGGGACCAAGTGCTTCTTAGCACAATAAAGGCACATTATTACTTTGAAAGGAGCAGGGCCAAAGGCTTGTTAAAAGAAGCCAACACTTGCCTCATGTGAGACTATGTCGTCTTCTAAAAATGAATTTTTTTTAGTCTCCCTTTGGCAAGGTGACTTCTCTTTCAATTATTTATAAGGAAACTGAGGGAGCCAGTTTACTCTCCTGGCAGAAAATGAAAGTTCCAGGGGCTTCCAATCTCTAACAGCAGCACTTATTCTGCGTTCACAGAACTGATGCTAGGGTTCTTCTGCCAGTTGCCAAGTGTGCCTAGTGGTTTGGGACCTGGAGAAGTAACCACAGGTGGGTTCACTGTGACTGGAACATGGGCCCTGACGGCCATAAGTGCCCACTTTGACTGGGCAACAGTGGACCACTCTAGTAAGTGATCACAGGTTCCTCTGGAAGGGCTTAGAGGAAGATTTATAGAATTTCTACAGAATCCTTCAAGAGGGCATGGCCTCCTCTTCCAACCAGCAGCTCCACAGCTAGATGAAATCTGAATCTGGATAAGAGACCATGGCTTACAGTGATTCAAATTGGCTTTTGAACACAAGATCCACAGTTTTTCCTACTGTAATAGAGTGAGTCGCCTTTTAGTAGGATTCCTAGAGACAATGAGGGTTAGGGGGTGAAGGCATGAAAAGCCACTAGCAAAGCCTGGTCAGCAAGTCCGTCCTTCCATCCAGTGTCTTCATGTGGCTACACACGATGAACTCCAGCAATCAAGACTCTCTTGGGTCTCTTGTTTGGCACCCCTGCCAGGAGTGGGCCATGGACATGGTGCAGAGTCTGACTCTGAGTAAGCACAGGGCCACAGGAATAACAGTATAGCAGACTGAAAGAACCTGTTCCGCTGCATCTTTGCAACACACACACCCACTAAGCCACAGATACTTTGACACGTGCTCCAGGACAACAAAGCATTATTTGTAGTAACAAAAGTACTGAAAACAACTGGTTAAATAACTACAGTTTTCTGCATTTAAACACTCTGCAAAGTTAAAAAGTCCAAGGACAATCCAAAATGTATCACCATCTGATCACAACCAAAGTCACTGTTGACTGTGAGATGCACCACGACTTTATGTAGCCTGCATGCTCAATCATGTCGGACTCTTTGGGACCCCATGAGCTGTAGCCCACCAGGCTCCTCTGTCCACAGAATTTTCCAGGCAAGAATACTGGAAGGGGTTGTCCTTTCCTCCTCCAGGGGATCTGCCGCACCCAGGGATTGAACCTCTGTCTCTTGCATCTCCTGCATTAGCAGGTGGATTCTTTACCACTGCGCCACCTGGGAAGCCCTTATGCAGCATCAAGGGGGGAAATGAGCCAATAAAACTCCACTCCATTGATTGTACAAGAGGTTGATTTCACAGATGGTAAGAGGCAGGGGAACTATGGGAAATACTGTGGGTAGAAAAACCAAGCACAAAGTAATGTGTAGGGCATTCGTGTGTGTGTGTGTGTGTGTGTGTGTGTGTGTGTGTATTTAAAGCGAGGGGCTATGCAATCATACGTACTTTTATAAAGATCAAAATTCCCGGAAAGATACCCAAGAACCTGATAACAGGTGTGCCCTCTTGACACTAGGTTGGGGCATTGGGATATCAGGTGGAAGGGAGGTCCTCTTTTCATAGTTACATTCACTTGTTAACTTTGACATTTTAAGCCATATTGCTGGATGGCATCACTGACTCGATGGATGTGAGTCTGAGTGAACTCCGGGAGTTGGTGATGGACAGGGAGGCCTGGCGTGCTGCGATTCATGGGGTCGCAAAGAGTCGGACACGACTGAGCGACTGATCTGATCTGATTCCTTTTTTAAAAATAAAATTTAGGAAACTACTAAATACAAAGTAAAATAAAAGAGAGCATCCTTCTGGATTAAGGGGCACAGTACTTAGAGCCAGCCTTGGATCCGGAGATTGTATATCCAATCCTTGCTCTACTAGAGCGACCTTGGGCGAGTTCCCGCCCCTACGGGATCTCCAAGAGCCCACTGGTTGCTGAAGAGCGGATCTCAGAACATCCCTCCATCTCAGAGTCCAGGCCAGGCCAGCAGCCCACCCCGCTGCGCTAGTCTCAGCCGGGCAGCCGACTGCTGGCGCCCGGCGGTGCAGGCCCGGCCAATCAGCGGTCGCGGGGCGGGCGGGGTGGCAGCGCAGCGCGCGCAGAGAGAAGCACGAAACAGAGGCACCAGTGCCGTCCGGGAGCGGACCATGCCACGCTCACCCAGGCTCTTCCTGCTGCTGCTTGTGCTGCAGCCGCTGCCAGCCCTGGGCCTCGGGCTCCGCAGCGCAGGCGGACGAAACCCGGAGTGCGGTCCGTGCCGACCAGAGCGCTGTCCCGAGCCCGTGCGCTGCCCGGTGCCTGGCATCGTGGCGCGCGACGAGTGCGGCTGCTGCGCGCGCTGCCTGGGCGCCGAGGGCGCGAGCTGCGGGGGCCGGGCCGGCGCGCGTTGCGGCCCAGGGCTCGTGTGTGCGAGCCGCGCCGCGGGGGCCGCGCCCGAGGGCACCGGGCTCTGCGTGTGCGCGCAGCGCGGCTCGGTCTGCGGCTCCGACGGCCGGTCGTACCCCAGCGTTTGTGCGCTGCGCCTGCGCGCCCGCCAGGCGCCCCGCGCGCTCCCTGGCCACCTGCACAAGGCGCGCGACGGCCCCTGCGAATTTGGTGAGTCTAGCTTCTGCCCCGCGGTGCTGGGGCGGGTGAAAAAGAGGGACCCTGACCCTCTGGGGAGTGGGGTGAAGGATCTTTTGTTGCACAGCGATGGACAGCTCTGCCCAGGCCTCAGTTTTCCCTATGGGGTCAGTTTTCTCACCTGGCCAGTTACTCAAGGAGACGGGGGTGAGGGGTGTGTCTGCGGGGGTGGGGGGTGGGGGGGCTCAGGAGTCCACATCCTGAACCCTCTCTTACCAAGCCCTTGGAGTCGCCAGTCACAGAGCTGGTCGTAACTTTGGTGAGCCTGCTGTCCCTTTTGGTACTTAAGTACTTACTGATACAATTGTTTGCAGGTCTGGCATACTTGCCTCCGAAAGCCTGAGAGTGTGGGAAGCAGGGTGTTCCCGCTGGGTCCAGCTTCCTGGGGTCCCACCTTGGACCTGACGGGGGTGGGTTGTGTGAATGAAGAGGGAGAGCAGATGGAGATGCTGGAGGAGGAGGAGAAGGAGGAGGAGGAGGAGCTGGAGCTGCAGATTGGGACTCTGGAGTCCGGGGGATTAGGGCACCGGGGTTCAGTGAGTGTGGAGTCCTGCCCTGAGGGGAATCTTGAGGAAGCTCTTGCCCAGGACAGGTAAAACCTTGGGAGACCTAAGCTCTGAAGAGATTGTGGTGCCATCAGAAGCAGACCCCAGGTTTTATAAGACTGAAGTTTATAGAATTGAGAGGGTCCCACTTTAAGTAAGTTGTTCCACTTTAAGTAAGGGCTTCCCTGGTGGCTTAGAGGGTAAAGAATCTGCCTGCAAAATGGAAGACCTGGGTTCGATCCCTGGGGTGAGAAGATCCCCTGGAGAAGGCAACGGCTACCCACTCCAGTATTCTTGCCTGGAGAATCCCATGTACTGTATAGTCCCTGGGGCTGCAGAATCAGACACTACTGAGAGACTTTCACTTTCACTTCAGGTAAAGTAATAGAAAATGATTAATTGCTTGGGACCTAAAAACACAAGCTTCATTAACATCACAATAAAGCCATTTATGGATGCGTATTTGCTCACTTTCTACCTGTAATGTTTCAAAACCAAACAGAAATAAACCAAAATATTAGTATAGGGATGCCCAGTCAAGCACCTTGCTGGGCCATTAGATTTTGGAGAAATGCCCCTTGTATAGGCGGCCTGCAGGGGGAAGTGGAGAGTATAGGTGAGCTTGTGCCAGAGGAGTCCCAAGGAGGCCCACCTTTGGGGTTCTGGCCTGGGACTGGAGACCCAAGAGCAGACCTAAATGCTTCATTCAGTGTCATGACTTCAGCTGCAACAAGGAAGCCTTGGGGGTGGGGGATGGCCTTTGGAATTTCTAGTAAGTATTATCTTTCACCAAGAATCCCAGTTAGATGCCCTCAAGTCCAGGAGATCCAGTGGCTTGTTGGAGATGAGGCAAGAAGGCCCCTGTCTCTGGAAACTTGGAAATAATGTGCTGCCCACTGTGGAGTCTGAGGCAGCCTGGAGAGCACAGGCAAGTCACTGCTGGCTGTTCCTCACTGGGGCTCCCAGTGGAGGAGAGCTGGCTGTTGCTTCCCTGGATGCGGCTTTGGGCTGGCACCTTCCAGGGGCTGTGTCAGCCCCTGTGGAGTTACTGTTGAGCTCCCTCCACTTCGAACCTTTGTTTATGCCCTGTGGCATTTAAACAGCCCTATCTCCTTCCTTCTCCTTTCTGTCATCTGTTTTTACAATCTACTTTCCTCAGCAGTTAATTCTGCTGAGGCAAGTCTCTTTGTTTCCAGACAGATAACACTTTCACTCCACATGCAGGAGACATGAGAAATGCTGACCAGGTCTCCAGACTAACTGGTGCTGATGCTCTCAAATGATTCCTCCCTGGAATGGCACTCTGTTTCTAAGAGAGAGCTGCCTTGAAGGCATTTAGACCCAATCTACTATTATACGGAGGAGACCAAGACCCTTGGGGCAGGGGACTCATCCAGGGTGACCAGGGTGACCAGTAAAACCTGACTGGCTTCCAGGTCCCCAGCACCCTGTTCAGTACTGTTTCAGGATAGGACTTGATAGTATTAAGTCGGGCAGGTGGCGGTTGCCATGGTTACCACAGTGTGGGCAGATGGAGGTCCCATACCCCTAATTCATTGAAAATTACCAAATGACAAGTAAATGTGACAGCCCCTTCACTCTGATCTGTGGGCTCTGAGCCCACCACAGGCACAGGCCCCGGGAGTAAAGATGTTTATGGAGCCATACACAAGTAATTCAGAAGCTGCTTTTAACGATCCCAGGAGTGACAGGCGTCAGGCCTCCCCACAATTTAGCTTTCCTTCCCTACCAGCGACTGTGTCATTGGCCACTACCCAGACCCCAGCACTATCATCCCATTGCGTTCTGTCCTGAAGTATTTGTGCGGCCCCTGCTCTTGGGCCCTGGTGAAGCAGGAAGGTGTGGACCAGGGATCTTTTCAGCTAGGGAAAATGGCACCTCATTCTGTGCTGCCCTCGAGCCAGTCTTTATTCAGACAACAGGGCAGGAGCACTTTTTAACGATGTCCCTGGGGACCTCGCTGCTTGACGGGAAACAGATCGAGTCAGAGCAGCAGCTGTTCTGCTTCAATATTGGCAATAAAGTCACCCCTCTCCCGTCCTCTCCTGTGCCTTCAGTAAACCAGCACCTGACTTTAAGGGAATGAAGCCTCCGGAAATACTAGGTTTCGCAGTGTAGGAAGTGTTCGTACCCAAATACCTCTGGTGTGATTTCAGGCTTAAATTCTGACCTTTCCTCCTATGCTCTGAAATGCCCCAAAATTCGAATTACGAGAGTAATCCTGTGATCAACACATATGCATTGAAGACTCACTGGGTTCCAACATAAAAATAATTTTTGGCTATTGGAAATCACCTTTGCATTCCATCTTCTTTCTTGATTTTTTACAACTAGCCTGGCCAGGTCTCACTCCCACTTCATAGAAGGACAAACTAAGGCTGGTAGAAGAGAGTTTCCTGAAGTCACATGACTGGTTGCCGGCCGAGGTGGGGCTCCAGTTCCTGACTCTTTTCAGATGGAGTCATGTATCTATAACCTGCTGGCAACTTGATGAGGAAGGTGCTGCAAACTGGCTACCTTTGAATCTTTAGTTTCTCAGTCTGAATCCACCTTCCTTTTCCCCTCCAAGGCTCGCTGCTGGTGCCTCGTTTCAGCACCTGGTGATGGCTCCTCAGAGGAACAGGGATAGCTTCACACAAGGGGAAGCAGCTGAGTGGAGCTTGAAAGATGGGTAGAAAATTCCTGGGCTGAGAAGCGGGGGCAGAGAGGCACTGCATAAACCAAGGCAAGGAGGTAGGAGCTCCTGGGGCGAGTGTGGACAGTGGGCCCATAGGCAATACCCAGTGGGCTGGTTGGCAGAGGAGATGAGACCCAGAGTCGTCTGGGGCAGGCTCGTTGTGGAACTGGCGTGCCGTGCTGCGGGGTGAACCTTCATTCTGTACTGAGGTATTGGTTCCGTTTCTCAACAGTAAGGTGGTGGTGATGTTAGTGTTTTGTTATCATTACTTTAAAAAGCTGCTTTGTTCCTGATCGTTTACTAGCACTGGGAGGAGGTTGGGGTCCTGCAGACAGCAGGTTGAGGTCGTGTTTTGAGTGCTGCATTAGATAGGAACAGGGTACCATGCCAACCAAACCCCTGAAGCATCAGTGAGCTATTGAGATCCTAAATCTTAGAAAATTCGCCTTGGTTGAAATTCCAGCTCCACTTAGAAATCTCAGTCTGTGCAAGGCCTGTGTTACCAGGTAACCAGGAGATGCAGCGAATGCCACTTTGTGAGAGGGACAAAGAAGGGGGGCCTCATGCTCAAAAGCCTTTCATACCGAGGGAGGGGGCTTGAGGCGCACACTGCAGGGAGTCGGATTAAGCTGTTTCTGGTTCCACATGTAATGCGACTATTAGCATAAATTATCGGGGCTGTTCAGTGCACTGATTATTAAACCCTTTGGTTGTGTGCTTTTCCATATGAGCAGATGGGTTCCTGGGAGATGACTTTTGATATTCTTTCTTTCCCAAGCACCATTAACTTTAGACAAATCTTGGAGGCATTAGGAAAGATCTTTTATTCCAGCCATCAAGGACATACTCAGTCCATGGGGTGGGGGGACAGCTCCCCACACACTATAGTAATAATATCGATCCCTTTCATTTCTATAGATCCACAAGGTTAATAACACAGTCACATCCATTCTTCCCCTTCACCCCGGAGGATGTGGGGCTATGGTCATTATCGTCATTTGCAGATAAGGAGAAAATTGTTAGCAACTTGCCCGGTGGTTGGCGGCCAGACCCCCGGGGCATTTGGGTTTCCCTTGGTAGTGTTTGAGCTTCTCAGGTGGCTCGGTGGGTAAAGAATCCACCTACAATGCAGGAGACACAGGCAGATCCAAGTTCAGGCCCCAGTTTGGGAAGATCCCCAGAGGAGGGCATGGCAACCTACTCCAGTATTCTTGCCTGGAGAATCCCATGGACAGAGGAGCCTGGTGGGCTGCAGTTCACAGGGTCACAAAGACTCAGACACGACTCAAGCGACTGAGCACACACGCACAGTACTGTTTTGCCCACCCTCTGTGCTGCCTCCGAGGGTGTACACCTGGGTGACTAGTCTGTTCCCCGATGGGTGAGTTTGTGCCATCCCAGCATTTCCAGGGCAGTAGCTGACATGAGCAGAAGGAAGCAAGTGTTTAGCAAGGAAGAGCTAGGGAGACAAAACCAGCAGATTCCCAGGCGGGGCTGACCAGGCACCATCCTCGCTCCTGAAAGCCACGTGACTCTTGCCAAAGGACAGTGGAGAGGAGAGCCCTGGCTCTTCCAGAAGGGTGGCAGCTCAGGCGGCAGTGGGCTGGGCTCTCTAGAGAGAGGGCTGCGGGCCACGGCCTTGGGAGCCTCCGGGGAAGGGCCCACCGATAGCCCACTCCCCAAAGGCCAGTAGAGAGTCTCAGTATCATCACAGACTGCCCTTGGGGTAGCGCACCCTGTGGAGTCTGCAGGTCCTTCCATGCAAGCTGGAATTCTTGTGATTGTCCTCACAGGAGCCCATGCGGAGGGCAGGGGGGGGAGAATGGACTCCTGTGCCCATTTTAAAGAAGAAACTGGGGTGTGGGCGAGACAGGACGGAGCCTGAGTTCCCAGGGCAGTCACGAGTTGCAGGGCCTCAGTGCCACACTTCAGTGAGCCCTTGGGAGCAGTAAGACTGGGAGCATCCTGCCAGGATTATGGACACACCACCCATTTAATGGTATCTTCACAAGAGCTGCTCCCTGGGGTGATGTTGGGAGGGTCTCATTTCTGTGCAGAAGAATAAATGTGGCAGGCCTGAGACTGTTATCCTTGGAAAGGCCCACTGAGAATTTGGATGTGCGGAGGCATCCCACCATCTCCAGAATTGAGAAGAGTCACTCACTGCATGCGAACTGTACAATCAGCATGGTTTATGCTGCACACCTGCTTTCCTTTTGGGAGTCTGGAGTTTTGGTATGTAGTAGGCAGAGGGTACAGAGAAGGTAATGGCACCCCACTCCAGTACTCTTGCCTGGAAAATCCCATGGATGGAGGAGCCTGGAAGGCTGCAGTCCATGGGGTCGCTAAGAGTCGGACACGACTGAGCGACTTCACTTTCACTTTTCACTTTCATGCACTGGAGAAGGAAATGGCAGCCCACTCCAGTGTTCTTACCTGGAGAATCCCAGGGACGGGGCAGCCTGGCGGGCTGCCGTCTATGGGGTCGCACAAGAGTCGGACACGACTGAAGCAACTTAGCAGCAGCAGCAGCAGGCAGAGGGTGCCTAGGGGACTGGCTCCCAGTAAAAACCCTAGGCACTGAGTGTCTAGTGAGCCTCCTTGGTAGAGGCCTGTCATATGGTTGTCACAGGTTGTGCTGGAGAATTAAGTGCCTCATCCTCTGTGACTCCACTGGGAGAGGCTTCTGAAAGCGTGCTCCTGGTTTCCTGAGCCTTTGCGCCATGAATCTCTTTTCCCTTTGCTGGTTTGCTTTATCTCCTTTGTTGTAATAAATCCCACTATGAATAAACTGTGCCAAGTCCCATGAGTCCTCGTAGCAAGTCATTGATCCTGGGACTTGTCTTGGGGGCCCCCAACACAATACCTTAGGAACTCATTCTTATTCTGGGATGGAGTGCATACAGCTAACATATGTTTCACCCTTAAAATTCATGTGGAATTAATGGAATCAGAGTGCCTAGGTTTGCATCTTTGCTCCCTCAGGTGCTTCACCTTTCTGAGCTTTGGATTTCTTATCTGTTAAGTGGGGCTAAAAGCACCTACTTCCCATGACTGGTGTGAAGATGAGAGGGTGTTGGACATGGAAGTGTCATCTCAGGAGAAGGCAGGAAGTTATGGGACTGAATCCCCTGGGCTCATAGTCTCACCCTGCTGTGTAAGGCTGGGTAACCCTGGCTAGCTCCCTCAGATGGCAGCTGGGGAGATTACTGGAAGGATCAAATGGCTTACCCCTGTAAGCAGAAGGGTGGCATTATTACTATCATGATGGGATTCCCAGGTGGCTCAGTGGTAAAGAATTCGCCTGCAGTGCAGGAGACACAGGCTCGATCCCTGGGTTATGAATATCCCCTGGAGCAGGAAATGGCAACCCACTTCAGTATTCTTGCCAGGAAAATCCCATGGACAGAGGAGCCTGGTGGGCTACAGCATGGGGTCACAAAGAGCTGGCCACGACTGAGCACACACACACACACACACACACACACACACACACACTATCATGATAATGATGGCTGATTTTAAAGAGCCATTATGGATAAAAAAATCTCTGCTATATCTTGAGTTATGGTAGTGGTTACACGGTGTATGCATTTGTCAAAACTTAGAACTGTACACTAGAAAGAATGAATGTACTGTGTATACATTTAAAAATAAATCAAAGCTTGAATATCACTTTATTGCCAAAAGCAGTGGGCTCTTTTGGAAAAGAAATGCTATTTTCTGGCTTGAAACTATTGGCAAAGGCAGTATTTCCAAGACGGTCTTTAACTGTAGTTATGGAAAAAGAGGAAAATGCAAGGAGAGAGAGAGAGATGAAATGTGATTTACTGGCTTATTCATTTAGGCTTGAAAGGGACTGATGAAATCTCATTTAAAATTTATGGCTCTACATGAACGGAAGTAAAACATGTTGATTGAGTGTCCCTTTGGAATCTATTGAGGGCTTTAGAATAAGATGCAGTTCTGATTGTTCCCACAGCGAGCCATTTGAGGACTGGTTTGGGCTCCGGGGGAGGTGATGCTGGCAGGAGGATGTGAATAAATTAGACTGTCTTTGTTGCCCATTGCAGATGGGGCTCTGCCATAGAGCAGGGGTGCTGTGGTTCTTTGTGGTGGTTGGCAGGTGGCTGGGGCATGTCGGGTGATGTTAGAAGCCTGGAACCTTGGTTTATTCGGGGGACTGGCTACACTCAGGGTTGTGGGTAGAGATGTGGTGCTTAGAGGGGTTGGTCACAGCTGAAGGAGTGAGCTGATCGGCCTGAGGGGGAAGAAAACAGCCTGGGGTGAGGAGAGCAGGGTTTGTATTCAACTTACTGGAGGCCACTTGAGGTAACCAGGGCTCTATAGGGCTCCTGGCAGCCCTGGGATCGATAGGTGGGAGTTACACCTATCGACGCAGGTTTTAACTTCAGGTGAGGACAACCTTTCTTACCAGAAGAGTCAAGGATGGAAGGGCCTGGCTTTATAAGAAGTGAGCTCTCCATCACTGGGGGCATGCAAGTGGAGGCTAGATGAGTCCATCACAGACTGTCGGGCACATGCTTTGGGAGTTGGGCCTCTCCAGTTTGAAATAAGAAGCTCTAAGACAATTTCCCAGAGATCTTTTGGCATCAGTTCGACAGGGTCTGCTTCCTAGTCTGTCTAGAAGGTCCAGACCTGTCTCATTTCTGCGCCCTTTCATTCCTTCCCTCCATGCTCTTCATCCAGCCTTCTGTCTCTCTCCCTTTGTTCTCCTTTTTCACTGCAGCCTCACCTCGGCTGGCAAAGGCCCTTTCCTTCTCCAAGGCTGGCCTGTGGAGGGCAGAGGGCATGTCCATCAGTCACCAGACAAACTGCCAAGAGCCGTGGACTCTGCAATTTGATGCCAAGGGATGAATGTGTTTACTCTTTTATTTGCCACGTGTTTCTTTGCGGAGTCATCTGTTTGACAGGCCTACCCTGCCCCACACTTGCACACTTTGCTACCTTAAACCCTCACTTTCACACTCAACACGTACTAAAATCAGCTCAACAACCCTGTGACACAGGGGATATTATCCTCATCTCAGAAAGATTCCTTGGAGGAGGGCATGGGAACCCCCTCCAGTGTTCTTCCCTGGAGAATCCCACGGACAGAGAAGCCTGGCAGGCTACAGTCCATAGTATTGTAGAGTCGGACACAACTGAAGCGACTTAGCACACATGCATCCCCATCTTACAGACGGCAAACCTGAGCAGAGAGCGTTCTCTTGGCCAGGCCTCCACATTGCACCTCCCCAAGACCACACTGGCCTCAGCTGCGAGGGTAGGCTGGTGAGACCAGATGAAGCATCTGCACTGTGAGGCAGGCTGAGATTCAGAGGTCAAAGTGGGCAGATCCCTGGTACTGGACTAGGACACACCCCCAGGCCCTCAGGATGGGCAGCTGCGGTGCATCCCAAATAGAGGACAGGCAGAGCAGGGCAGACGAGCATGCTGAGGGCCAGATGGAGGGCCTGAAGGCCAAGGCAGCTGGGCTTAATTCTTTTAGGCCCAGTGTAAGCAGAGTAGGGGCTGGCCACAGGGAGAAGGACAAACGAGTGTGGAGTATCAGCTAAGAACATCTAACTCAGGACTTCCCTGGTGGTCTAGTGACTTTCCCAATGCAGGGCGCTGGGGGTTTGATCCCTGTTCAGGGAACTGATCCCACGTGCCACAACTAAAGATGCAGTGCCACCACTAAGACCCAAATAAATGATAAAATAAGCATTTAAAAAAGAATGTCTAACTCAAATGCCGTGTGCTTTCCCGTCCCACCTGGCAAGCCCACGCCCTCCGTCTTTTCTGTAAAGTCCTGGCAGCCTAGCACCACATTGCCCAATTCCCTGATTTACTTTTCTCTGGCAGCAGCGAAGCTCAGCATCCATGCCTGCAGTTTTGCCCTTGAGGATGGGGATGGGGAGGTTGGTGGAGCCTGTGATATGCAAATGAGCATCTTGAACCGCAGGGGGTCTCAGCAGGGGGTGAGGGCAGCTGTGCTTTGTGGCATTATTCTTTGAACGCCCTCGATGCGGAAGGAGAAAAGCCCATCTGTTAGAAGACTCTGCCGTGCCTGTGTTAGAAGACAGCAGCCCCTCCCAGAGCCTGCCACCCTGTCGTGTAGTTGAGCTGTAAGCAGATGGCAGCTGGGAGGGATCCTGGGAGGGGTCCTGGGAGGGAGTGCGATGAGACCACAGACAGAAGTCGTCTTTCCTCTCTGGATCCCTGTTTTCCTGTTGGTAGAACAGAGGCAATGAAGGAGGAGATGAAGGCATCCTTTCAGGTCTAAGGAGAACTCCCTTTTAGGATTCCTTGCCTCTGAGTGTGTCCTTTCCGTGTGGGGAGGTCTCACCTGCCCCAAGATGCTATGTGCAGGCAGGGGATCTTAGAGGTGAAGGGCTTGGCCAGGGTCAAGGTTGTCTTCCCTTGTCTTTTTCTCCCAGCTCCTGTGGTCATCACCCCACCCCAGAGTGTTCACAATGTCACCGGGGCACAGGTGTACCTGTCCTGTGAGGTGAGAGCTGTGCCCACCCCAGTTGTCACATGGAGGAAGGTATTTATATCCAAGAACTTCTCTGCATGTGTGTGTGTATGTGTGTGTGTGTGGCTGGGGGAAGGTATAAATGTTTTTAAGTGTGTGTGTGTGTGTGTGTTTATCTCTTATGTGAATTGGAGGATTACAAAAAATATGTTTCATTCCTCTGCCTCCAGATTTATGATTTAAAACTTTTACCCCAAAGCTCTCCCCAGAGAAGGGGTGTGGCTCTTTGCTCCCTTTGCCACTCAGCTGTCCAGGAAGTTCTGCTGTTTATCTAGCCTAGGTCAGCTGAGATGAAGTTAGAGCCTCCTCTACTGGATCTGGGTTTTAGAAAGACTTTGTTGGTGGAAGGTGACCTGATCCTATTCTAAAACTAGATCTTCCTGCAGCTCAGTTTTTGAGAGATGGAGATGAGCACAGCCTATGTTATTTCCTTATCTCAACAGCCCTGAAAAGGGCCATGAAATTCTGGTGGTGGTGATGTCTGTATCTCTGCTGTCCAGCAGGGGGTGCTGTCTGTACATATATTCAGGCTTAAGAAGAAACTAATGTTTAATAGGAATGAGATACTAGGGTCTCAGCCTTCAAGTCAGCCGGGAGGTGAAGACAGTGAGGATGTCTGTGGGGTGGTCCTTATTCAGAAACGATTTTTCTAAATCACTCCTGCTTTTTCTGCCTTCTGTAGGTCACACGGTCTCCTGAGGGCACCCAGGTAATGGAGGACCTGCCTGGGGACCACATCAACATAGCTGTCCAGGTGCAAGGGGGCCCTTCTGACCATGAGGCCACGGCCTGGGTTTTGGTGAGTATCTCATTTGTTGATACTCATGGGCTTCCCTGGTAGCTCAGCTAGTAAAGAATCCACTTGCAATGCAGGAGACCCCGGTTGAATTCCTGGATCAGGAAGATCTGCTGGAGGAGGGATAGGTTACCAACTACAGTGTTCTTGGGCTTCCCTGGTGGCTCAGTTGGTAAAGAATCTGCCTGTAATGCAGGAGACCTGGGTTCGATCCCTGGGTTGGGAAGATCCCCTGGAGAAGGGAAAGGCTACCCACTCCAGTATTCTGGCTTGGAGAATTCCTTGGACTGTATAGTCCATGGCGTCGCAAAGAGTAGGACATGACTGAGTGACTTTCACTTCACTGGCTGTTATTGACTAGCCCTTATAAAGCACCTTTTATATTTCTGTGACACGTTACACCTTTCAAATGTTCTTATCCATTTCTCCCTGGGCTCTGCAGTAACTGTGAGGAAAGCAGGGCAGGTAGTATAATGCCTGAGAGCGGAAATGATCTCACTGGTAGGCAGAATATGGCCTCAGAAAGATTTCCATGTCCTAATCCCTGGAACTGGTGGATATGTTATATGGCAAGAGGGGAATAAGGCTGCAGATGGAATTAAGGTTATTAATCACTGACTTCAATAAAGTTATCCTGAGCTATCTGGGTGGGCCTGATACAATCACAGGAGTCTTTTAAATGTAGAAAAGAGAGGCAGGGGAGAGAGCCAGAAATGGCAGTGTCAGAAGACATGAACTACTGTTGCTGGCTTTGAGGATGCAGGAAGGAGCCACAGGCTAAGGACTACAGGCAGCCTCTAGAATGCTTCTCTTAGGGCATCTGGAAAGAAGGCAACCCTGCTGATACCTTGACCTTAGCCCACTGAGACCCATTTGGACGTCTGACTTCAAGAGGTGTACATAGTAAATTTGTGTTGTCTTAAGCCTTTAAGCGTGTGGTCATTTGTAACAGAGCCATAGAAAACAAATACACTTGACTAAGACCACACAGCTGATAAAGGGAGTAGTAAGGGTTGGGGGCCGGGTGGGTGTGGACAGCACATTCCCATCCTCCTCCAGGGCTCTCCCATGCCACATGCAGCGGTGTGGCTGAGAAGAGGGAATGTCCTGTGTTTGAAAGGGTGATGGAGAAAGGAGATAAGGGCCCACATGGGGCTAGTTACTGTACCTCCCTGAGCTTCAGTGTCCACAGCCATAAAAAGGGGGCTTTGGGCTGGACCATGTCTGGTGACCCTAACATCTGTGACTTACTGGTGAGTCTTCTGTAATGTGAGGATAATGATGCTCCCCTTCAGCCATGATGGGATTAAAATGAGACAGGGTGCATAAACCCTCTCAGGTCTGTAGGGACTCACAGTTGAGAGACACTGTTCTGATGAGAGAAAGCCAGAAAGGAGGGCGCTGCTGTGCATCTGCTCTGCAGGGGTGTGAGATGGGCTCTCCAGAGTGCCCTTCTGATTCCCTCCCCATCTCTGCCAGGTTTGGCAACTTCTCCACCCAGCTCAGAGGCTCAGGATGCAACTGGGTCCATGGCTTTTTCAAATCTAATATACTCCCTTGCTTTGTTACAGGGAGAGGCAGGGGAAAGGTGTTATTTTGTCCATGGGGTCACAAAGAGTCAGACATGACTGAGCGACTGAGCACACACACATTTTCCTTAGAATCTATACCTGTCACCTTCAATAAAAGGACCAGGTTGCTCTCAGTAAAAGGCAGGATGCAGGAAACATTAAAATGAGAGCCAGGATAGAGAGGGTACTGAGAAGGAAGTTTAACTCTGTCCCAGCAGCCAAGACAAGAAGAGAAATAAGAGGGTGAACTCTGTCTTATTCCCAAAAGCTGTAAGTGTTCAGGATCATTATGAACTAAGTAAGCGATTTTGCTGTGTTGTGTATGACTGTATAAACTTGCCTGTTTAACTTCTAGATCAACCCTCTGAGGAAGGAAGATGAGGGGGTGTACCAGTGCCATTCAGCCAACGCAGTCGGGGAGGCCCAGTCGCATGGCACGGTGACCGTGGTGGATCGGAGTCAGTACAGAGCACCCCGCTTCCCAGCTCCAGATGACCGCCTGTGATGGGGGCACGTGCGTGTTTCGAGTCATCTGAGTTTGTACACCTCTGTCACAAGAGGTTGAGATGAGTTATAACATGCATAATAAATAAAAAGAAAAATACTGAATTGAGGGAGACAGAGGAATGCAAACCAAGAGCAGAACATATTACAGTTGGCAGGTAGACTCTGGTGTGTTCTACACACATATCATGCTGGGCTTCCCACTAGCATGCCAAGTCAAGAGCTATGAACGTTACGGGTGTCCAGGTGAAAGAGACCACTAATTTTTTTTTGCTGTTTCTGAGGCTGAATGGAATATTTCCTCCAAGTCTGCCCTGTGAGGGTGCTGAGAGGGCAGACATGGTCACTGTGACGGTGCCCGGGTGAAAACATGCACAAAGGAGACAGTCTGAGCTTCCTGGTTCTGTTCCCTTATGTGTAGCTCTGCAAGTAGTCAGCGGAGAAGGCAGTGGCACCCCACTCCAGTACTCTTGCCTGGAAAATCCCATGGGTGGAGGAGCCTGGTGGGCTGCAGTCCATGGGGTCACTAAGAGTCGGACACGACTGAGCGACTTCACTTTCACTTTTCACTTTCATGCATTGGAGAAGGAAATGGCAACCCACTCCAATGTTCTTGAGCCTGGAGAATCCCAGGGATGGGGGAGCCTGGTGGGCTGCCGGCTATGGGGTTGCACAGAGTCCGACACGACTGAAGTGACTTAGCAGCAGCAGCAGCAAGTAGTTAGAGCTTCTAGAAACAGGGAGGAAAATGTAATGTGTAAAATCATCAATCAGAAATTGAGTTAGGAGATGGCTCTTACAGTTGCCCTCCTGATACTTTTAGTTTTTTATATATGTGTATTGTTATATATACGGCTCAGTGGTAAGGAATCTGCCTACCGATGCAGGAAATGCAGGTTTGATCCCTGGGTCAGAAAGATACCCTGGAGAAGGAAATGGCAACCCACTCCAGTATTCTTGCCTGGGAAATCCCATGGACAGAGGAGCCTGGTGGGTACAGTCCATGGGGGTCGCAGAGTTGGATAAGACTTAGTGACTAAACAACAACAAATAGAAACCTATATGTATCAAAAAGTCAGCTATCAGGATTTTTTTCCCTATATGTATACTTATGTATATACACATGTGTGTGTATATATATATGTTTCATATTTTAAATAAGTGTATATTTATATTTTAAAAACAGAAATGATACCAGGCTATGAATATAGTCTATTATAGTTGAGTTTTCAAAAGAAGTCACAAAGAGTCATGGAATTTTAAGCCATTGCCACTGCCCAGCTCTTGAGTTTTCTCTGCAGCCTGCAGAATAGGCTGGCTCTTGCTTGCATAACTCCGGGGACACAGAGCTCTGTACCACCAATAAACCATCTGTGGATTTTTCCAGTAATTGAAAGTTCTTCCTCATATTACGCTGGAATCTGCCTCTCTGAAATGCCCACCCATAGGTCTTACATGTAATTCTGGGATCCCCCTAGGCACCTCTGCTCCCACCAGCACCCCTCTTGGTTGAGAGAGAGAGATTTAAAGTTAGGGTCATTACCCCCACCTTCGGTCTAACATGTAGTTGACTATGGCAGAGCAGGCTTCTTTTCTCTAATTTTTTTCCCCTCTTTTCTTCTAGGGTCTTAGAAACTTGATCACAGGATGACGGAAAAGTCAAGTCATGGATCATTTCACTTTGTGAAGAATTAGAAAAACTGTGTTTGTAGATGACCCCTTTTGTATGTTTTTAAACATTAGATGCAAACTAGATTCGTATGCAGATGTAGTTTTTAGCAGGGCAAACACACCTTGGGAAAACAGACTGCATGTAGCCTTTTTATACTTGTGAAATGAACAGCTCTGTGAGAATTCTTTTTTAGCTTCTCCCTCCAAGGGAAGGTCACATTTAAGTCCATGTAATTCTACAGGGCTGGGCCAAAGTGTGTGTCAGCTGTGACTCTGCCTCATTTGTCCACGGTTGATTAGTGGAGCTCTGTGACAGACAGTGTGTGTTTTAGGATGGGGAAGGTCTTGCTGTCCTCTGCCTGACCTCTAACTTGCTGTGTGATCTGGATAGGTCCCTCCCTCTCTGGGCCTTGGTCTCTTCAGCTGTGAATGTGCTATTTGGACTGTATGTAACCTATGTCCTTTCAAACACTGCCATCCTGGAGTAAGATGGTCCTACAGAAAAAATATGAGAAGTGTAGTCTTAGCATTCTTTTAAAAATATTCCCTCAAAAACAAATATATTGCTTCACATGAGGGTGTGGAGAGCTGGCTATAGCTTATCTATTCCTGCTATTTTCCCATTTTAAAGAGATTTAGTCCTAGATGGAACACTTAACCAGGCTCAGAGGCTGGGTATTTGGGGACTAAGATATCCACTTATTAACAAGCCCAGCATTCTCTAACCAAGCAGGCAGTGGAGACCTGGCTTTTGGACATCAGATTGTAAAAAAAGGAGTCAACTGCTCTCTCTGGACTGTAGATTAGAGTGTAGTAAAGTATATTTTACTTAGAGATGTTCTGAGGTCACCCAGAAACAAAACTTGCTTGTTTTTTTCTTAAGAAAGACGGAGAGTAATATCTGGCTAAAGAAATAGATCCCCTGGGTGACGAGTAAAATTCTTTAAAATCAAAATTGAGATCTCACATGTGGATAGCTGTTAAATTTCACGAAACGCTTCTCTGTCTGTGGTTACTTTCCATCTCTGGGATGGCAGGTAGGATGCGCACTAATGTCCCTCCCCCTTTACAGATGAAGAAACCAAGCTCTGAGAGTACAGTGCTTGCCTGAGGTCTGAAAGCCTCTGAGAAGGACTGGAGCTGAGGGCGCCTGGTCCTCTTTGGCACCCTTTCCACTCCATGGTGCTACTTCTCAGAACAATTTGTATCCATGAGAAGGAAGATGCTGCCAGTTCCATGGGTTTCAGGGATTCTCCTCGGGGTCTGTCTCAACTTTTAAACCAACACTCTCATGACGCTCACTTTGAGCATTGCATTTTGGAGTCTTTTTGGAATTGCATTTTCTTCCTTTAAGCCTGGCTATTCCACATCTGAACTGTTGGGGTGGCATCACCCTAATGAACACAGCATAGGACTGTCCCGGGACTCCAGAAACATGAGGTTCATTTGGGAATGCGTCCCTATCTTTCTGGGTGACCCTGAGCAAGTCCCCTTCACTTTCTGGACCTCAGTTTCCTCATGTGAATAAGAAGGGAATGAAACTAGATCAGTGGTTTTCAAACTTTAAAACATTGGAACCCCTTCTTTGAATAAAGTCAGAACTGAAACTGACCACAAGTGGGAAGCTGTGCTTGTCTGTTGGAGGCTGGGCCTTCTAGGGGACCAGCTCACATCCCCTTCCTACACAGCACACCGCCCCACCCCAATGAGTGACTTCTGTGTCCAAGTCTGTGGTTAATTCCTCTGTGATTTGAGTGATTGGGAGATGGCTTGGGAAGACATTTAGTGAAACTATGTCAGAGGAAATGGGAACTGTGGCTGGGGAGAACAGCATATGCATTTGCTGATAAGCACATTCAGCAAAATCAGTTGAATCACCTCAAATTTGCCCGGTGAGAGCTGGATGTGGACTCAGAGAGAAGGACGGATGCAGCCCTTGGGTGACAGGGCCAAGCCTCAAGGCTGCAGGAGGCTGGGTTCAGCATTGTAATGATGTACAAAAAGTAATAATGTTACACTGTGTGAAGTTTCCACCAAAACCAAAAACATAGATTAATATGATTGTTCCTACCTAATCACTTTTCCACTGTGAGAGCCCAGGACCTCTCCGAGGCTAGATATGTGCTCTGAGTTACCACTCAGAAACAGGACTCCCTCGGAGCCTGAGTTTTCTACCCTATTTTGATACATGTGATGATGTCACATAACCTCTGCACTCCAAAAATAACTGTTTTTAGGGACAGTCTTTGTGGTCTCTGTGCTTGAAACTGCTGTAGGTGGGTCCAGGCCCCACTGATACTTCTCCATCATTCCTTATGTATCATGCCCCCCCCCCCTTTTTTTTCCTGCTTGCCTACATCAGCTGCTTTCATCAGAATCCTCCTTACCTCTCACATCTGGGCTGTGGTTACAGTCCTGCCCAGTCATCTTGCTTGCAATTCTTAACAAGCCCTAACTAATCATCTACTGCCAGACAGAACTTTCTTGCTGCCTCTGAAATGGTGTCTCCCACTGTATAAGGCTCAGATAGTAAAGAATCTGCCTGCAATGTGGGAGAGCCAGGTTCAGTCGCTGGATTGGGAAGATCCCCTGGAGGGATGGCAACACACTCCACTGTGGAGAATTCTATAGACAGAAGAGCCTAGCAGGCTACAGTCCGTGGGATTGCAGAGTCGGACACAGCTGCATTACTAACACTTTCACTTTCACTGTTTAACTCCTTCACTTAGATTTGCTTTCTGTTACCTCCCACATGCACCCAGAATAGCATTCTCCAGAGAACAGAAGAGTGCAAACCCTGGCAACATGAAGGTGTGTGCGACCTGGGCCTTGCATTCAGGTGAGACTGAAGTGGCGATGAGTGGGACAAGGTTGCCATCCTGCCACACAGCACAGGGTGTCTACTTTGTGATCAAAGTAGGGGGAGATCAAGGAAGACTTCCTGGAAGAGGTACCATCTGAGAGGGGGATTGAAGTGAGTGTGGGAGACCCCAGGCTCAGCAAGGAACACACAAAAGGAAGAGGGGTGGAGAAGTGCGATGTAGTTTGTGCACAGGGACTAGCGACCAGTGGTGGCTGAGAGCTCTCGTGGCAGGTGGGCTTTTGGCCACACCCCTAAGTGTCATCAGAAGAGGTTGGAATTATGCTATAAGAAGTGGGCCTGAATCTCAGTCTGCTGTTGTCGGCTGGGTTATAACTGGGCTTGAGGAAGAAGTCAAAAAGCTAGTGTTCAATCCCAAAGGTATTCACTTTCCATCTTAAACAAAAAAGGGTGGTTTTATTTTTTAACTCAAAATGACTTTTTTTCTTCACGTCTTAGGGTGAAATGAATCCTATCTTAAAAAAATTGCCTTCCCCTCTGCCCTAGAGATGCATGATGCAAAAAAATTAATAAGAGTGAGCAAATCAATTGACAGTGAACAGTCTCCCTCTAATGAATTTCCTCATCCCCAGCCTTCACCAGAGCCTCTTGAACATTAAATCAGAGAATCATTATTATATGATATTTTAATTAATTAAGGGAAACAAAAGTGCCGTGGCGTCTGCAGCTGAATACTGAATTCAGAACTGAATACACTTGCCCACTCTCACCTCAAGTCAACACCTCTCTCCTGGGGCGGGAATGTTTCTACAGTCAGGGCTGCCTCTGAGTTCAGCCTTGACTGTGCCTGTGTCTCCTTTCATTGTGGCTGCCTCTTCCTTCACCTAATCTCCCCCATGATATTAGGGAATGGTTGGATGTCGGGGGAAAGAGTAAAAATCATTAGTATCAATACTAGGGAGTGGGGTGGGGGTGGGGAACAGAGGCCTCTCTCATGTCCCTTGGTAAATCCACCCACCACACACATCTGCAGAGGACCAGCTGGGACCCAGGCCCTGCTTGGTGCTGAGGGATCTACTGTTGCTCACACCCCCAGAGTCGCAGCCCTGGCTCAGAGAGGGCTTCTGAAGAGAAGAGAGGGCTCCTGTCTCTTGCTTGTGAAGGTGCCCCACTCATTCCTCAGGAAGAACGGGCATTAGCTTTGAAGTTGAAAGACCCAGAACCAAGGTCAAACCCTGCCATGGTCTGTGGGTCTGGGGGTACTTCCCTCTACTCTAGGAGCCTTCCTCTCCTCATCAGCTCAGGGAGGTCAGCATCACTGCCCTGTGCTGCTGCCCTGAAAGTCCCATGTGGGAATGGACGGGCACCGTCCACTCTGCAGGGGCTACTGAGGGCTGTGTGCCTGGTGGCAAGGATGCAGGGAGAGAGGTCAGACACGCTGGAGGTCTATGGGAGACATGATGGGACAGAAAATCAGACCCATTTCATTATATACACACTAACAAACAGCTACCACAAGGCAAGACTAAAGGTATAATGGGTGCTGTGAGTTCAGAGAGGCCAGAGATGGCTTGATTGAGATGGTCAGAGAAAGCATCCTGGAGGAGGAGGATACCTCCAGGATGGTCCCCCAGCAGGTGGGTCCCCAGCAGGGCTCCGAGACAATGGGCTGACTTTGGGAGAGGGAGGAAGGAGAAACAGCATAAGCAAGGTTGGAAGGTAGGCGTGAACAGCCCCAAAGAGGATTAAACTGTAAAAAGCATTTTGTAAGAAACACTCTAACCACTATGCACGCCTGCACGGATGTGCTGTGTGTGGTGTGCCAGAGTGAGCTGTCCTCTGTCTGAAACCTAAGGATGACATGAAGTGTTCCCATAATTAACAGAACAGATGAGATAAGTCGCTTAGTTGTGTCCGACTCTTTGCGACCCCATGAATCGCAGCACACCAGGCCTCCCTGTCCATCACCAACTCCCGGAGTTCACTCAGACTCACATCCATCGAGCTAGTGATGCCATCCAGCCATCTCATCCTCTGTCGTCCCCTTCTCCTCTTGCCCCCAATCCCTCCCAGCATCAGAGTCTTTGGTTCCAATGAGTCAACTCTTTGCATGAGGTGGCCAAAGTATTGGAGTTTTAGCTTTAGCATCATTCCTTCCAAAGAAATCCCAGGGCTGATCTCCTTCATAATGGATTGGTTGGACCTCCTTGCAGTCCAAGGGACTCTCAAGAGTCTTCTCCAACACCACGGTTCAAAAGCATCAATTCTTCAGCGCTCAGCCTTCTTCACAGTCCAACTGTCACATCCATGCATGACCACAAGAAAAACCATAGCCTTAACTAGATGAACCTTTGTTGGTAAAGTAATGTCTCTGCTTTTGAATATGCTGTCTAGGTTGGTCATAACTTTCCTTCCAAGGAGTAAGCGTCTTTTAATTTCATGGCTGCAGTCACCATCTGCAGTGATTTTGGAGCCCAGAAAAATAAAGTCTGACACTGTTTCCACTGTTTCCCCATCTATTTCCCATGAAGTGGTGGGACTGGATGCCATGATCTTCGTTTTCTGAATGTTGAGCTTTAAGCCAACTTTTTCACTCCCTTCTTTCACCTTCATCAAGAGGCTTTTTAGTTCCTCTTCACTTTCTGCCATAAGGGTGGTGTCATCTGCATATCTGAGGTTATTGATATTTCTCCCAGCAATCTTGATTCCAGCTTGTGTTTCTTCCAGTTCAGCGTTTCTCATGATGTACTCTGCGTATAGGTTAAATAAACAGGGTGACACTATACAGCCTTGACGTACTCCTTTTCCTATTTGGAATCAGTCTGTTGTTCCATGTCCAGTTCTAACTGTTGCTTCCTGACCTGCATACAGATTTCTCAAGAGGCAGGTCAGGTGGTCTGGTATTCCCATCTCTTTCAGAATTTTCCACAGTTTATTGTGATCCACACAGTCAAAGGCTTTGGCATAGTCAATAAAGCAGAAATAGATGTTTTTCTGGAACTCTTGCTTTTTCCATGATCCAGCGGATGTTGGCAATTTGATCTCTGGTTCTTCTGCCTTTTCTAAAACCAGCTTGAACATCTGGAAGTTCACGGTTCACATATTGCTGAAGCCTGGCTTGGACAATTTTGAGCATTACTTTACTAGCGTGTGAGATGAGTGCAATTGTGTGGTAGTTTGAGCATTCTTTGGCATTGCCTTTCTTTGGGATTGGAATGAAAACTGACCTTTTCCAGTCCTGTGGCCACTGCTGAGTTTTCCAAATTTGCTGGCATATTGAGTGCAGCACTTTCACAGCATCATCTTTCAGGATTTGGAATAGCTCAACTGGAATTCTATCACCTCCACTAGCTTTGTTCGTAGTGATGCTTTCTAAGGCCCACTTGACTTCACATTCCAGGATGTCTGGCTCTAGGTCAGTGATCACACCATCATGATTATCTGGGTTGTGAAGATCTTTTTTGTACAGTTCTGTGTATTCTTGCCATCTCTTCTTAATATCTTCTGCTTCGGTTAGGTCCATACCATTTCTGTCCTTTATCGAGCCCATGTTTGCATGAAATGTTCCCTTGGTATCTCTGATTTTTTTGAAGAGATCTCTAGTCTTTCCCATTCTGTTGTTTTCCTCTATTTCTTTGCATTGATCGCTGAAGAAGGCTTTCTTATCTCTTCTTGCTATTCTTTGGAACTCTGCATTCAGATGTTTATATTTTTCCTTTTCTCCTTTGCTTTTTGCTTCTCTTCTTTTCACAGCTATTTGTAAGGCCTCCCCAGACAGCCATTTTGCTTTTTTGCATTTCTTTTCCATGGGGATGGTCTTGATACCTGTCTCCTGTACAATGTCACGAACCTTATTCCAGAGTTCATCAGGCACTCTATCTATCAGATCTAGGCCCTTAAATCTATTTCTCACTTCCACTGTATAATCATAAGGGATTTGATTTAGGTCATACCTGAATGGTCTAGTGGTTTTCCCTACTTTCTTCAATTTCAGTCTGAATTTGGCAATAAGGAGTTCATGGTCTGAGCCACAGTCAGCTCCTGGTCTTGTTTTTGCTGACTGTATAGAGCTTCTCCATCTTTGGCTGCAAAGAATATAATCAATCTGATTTCAGTGTTGACCATCTGGTGATGTCCATGTGTAGAGTCTTCTCTTGTGTTGTTGGAAGAGGGTGTTTGCTATGACCAGTGCATTTTCTTGGCAAAGCTCTATTAGTCTTTGCCCTGCTTCATTCCGTATTCCAAGGCCAAATTTGCCTGTTACTCCAGGTGTTTCTTGACTTCCTACTTTTTCATTCCAGTCCCTTATAATGAAAAGGACATCTTTTTTGAGTGTTAGTTCTAAAAGGTCTTATAGGTCTTCATAGAACCATTCAACTTCAGCTTCTTTAGCGTTACTGGTTAGGGAATAGACTTGGATTACTGTGATATTGAATGGTTTGCCTTGGAAACGAACAGAGATCATTCTGTTGTTTTTGAGATTGCATCCAAGTACTGCATTTCGGACTCTTTTGTTGACCATGATGGCTACTCCATTTCTTCTGAGGGATTCCTGCCTGCAGTAGTAGATATAATAGTCATCTGAGTTAAATTAATTAAGTAGCCTTCAAATTAATTAACAAAGTAGCCACCAGAGGTCAGTCTCACACCCATAATACAACCAACCCAAACTGAAGCTCTTAAATGGCCTGGAATCTGTCTGGGTGATGCAGCAGCAGCCCCGATGGCTCCAGCAAAGAAGCTGGGTGTTTGGGATTGTTGGCAGGGCTGTGGGCTCTACAGACTTTGGCGTTTCATTAGATGTACTCTTGGTGTGCCTCCCTCGCCCCTATCTCCTGGACCCAACGCTAACGTGTGTGAACTCAGAAGGGGTTCTGATTCTAATTTCATGGCTGCAGTCACCATCTGCAGTGATTTTGGAGCCCAGAAAAATAAAGTCTGACACTGTTTCCACTGTTTCCCCATCTATTTCCCATGAAGTGGTGGGACTGGATGCCATGATCTTCGTTTTCTGAATGTTGAGCTTTAAGCCAACTTTTTCACTCCCTTCTTTCACCTTCATCAAGAGGCTTTTTAGTTCCTCTTCACTTTCTGCCATAAGGGTGGTGTCATCTGCATATCTGAGGTTATTGATATTTCTCCCAGCAATCTTGATTCCAGCTTGTGTTTCTTCCAGCCCAGCATTTCTCAACAAGCAATTCTCAGACACCAGCAGGGAGTAGAATTCAACTCAGTTCTGACACTATCTACCCAGAGATGGGGACAGGTCCCTTTCAAGGGTCAGGGCCACTGGATGTCTCTCCACCCTACACACCCCGAACTTCAGATGCCAGTCACAAGTCCAGGTTCTCACCTGTACTCCTGACTGACAAGCTTGGATTGGAGATTCCCATGAACCCCTCTTTCCTTGGGTTCAATTAATTTGCTAGAGCATGGACTTCAGGAATCATTTTACTTACTAGAGCTCCAGTTTATTTATAAGAGAATGTAACTCAGGAAGTCAGCCAGACACGATGCACATGGACAAGGCATGGAGCTCCCACGTCTCTCCAAGCTCCCCTCTCTCCCTGGAGTCTCCACATGTTCACCAAAGCTTCCTGAAGCCAGTCCTTTGGGGTTTTATGGAGGCTTTTGGACAGACATGAATGATTAAATCATTGGCCATTGGCAATTGATTCGCCCTTCTGCCCTCCTGAGAGGTCATAGGGGTGGGACTGAAAGTCCAGACCTCTGATTGCAAGGTTGGTTCTCCTGGCAATCAGCCCTCATGCTTACGGCCCAGGAGTCACTTCATTAACATAGAAAAAGATGCCAGCAATCCCACTCCTGAGCATATACCCTGAAGTGAAGTCGCTCAGTCATGTCTGACTCTCTGCGACCCCATGGACTGTAGCCTGCCAGGCTTCTCTGTCCATGGGATTTTCCAGGCAAGAATACCCTGGGGCTGCTGCTGCTGCTAAGTCGCTTCGGTCGTGTCCGACTCTGTGCGACCCCATAGATGGCAGCCCACCAGGCTCCCCCGTCCTTGGAATTCTCCAGGCAAGAACACTGGAGTGGGTTGCCATTTCCTTCTCCAATGCATGAAAGTGAAAAGTGAAAGTGAAATCGCTCAGCCATGTCCGACTCTTAGCGACCCCATGGACTGCAGCCCACCCGGCTCCTCCGTCCATGGGATTTTCCAGGCAAGAGTACTGGAGTAGGGTGCCATTGCCTTCTCCAGAATACCCTGAGAAAACCATAATTCAAAAAGACACAGGCACCTCAAAGTTCATAGCAGCACTGTTTACAATAGCCAGGACACAGAAGCAACCTAAATGTCCATTGACAGATGAATGGATCTTGATGTGGTACACATACACAATGGAATATTATTCAGTCATAAAAAGGTAAGAAACTGGGTCACTTATAGAGATATGTATGGACCTAGAGTCTGTCATACAGAATGAAATAAGTTAGCAAGAACAAAACAAATATTGTATATTCACACATATACATGGAATCTAGAAAAACGGTACAGATGAACATATTTGCAGGGCAGCAATAGAGATGCAGACATAGAGAATGAAACCGTGCACATGGGCGGAGGAAGGTGGGATGAACTGGGAAAGGGGAATTGACGTACGTGCCCTGCCAGTTGTAAAACAGATAGCTGGGGGAATCTACCGTATAGTGTAGGAAGCTCAGCTGAGGGGAAGATGGTGGGTGGGAGGCCCAAGAGGAAGGGTATAATGTATCCATAGAGTTGATTCACTTCATTGTACAGCAGAAACTAACACAACACTGTAAAGCAACTGTACCCCAATAATGTTTTTATTTGTAATTACAAAGTAATGACAACTTTATCACTCTGGTCACATAGGTAAATTCCAAAGGTTTTAGGAGCTGTGCCAGAAATGGATGAAGACTGAATATATACTTATAATTGACAGTATCACAACTCCCTTCTGGCTCATAGCACAGGCACATGGGAAAATGATTCCAAATGAGTTGCATACAAAATTTCTCAGCTTCCCTTTCCTTATCTGATAAAAGGGGTAACTCTACTGCCTACTTAATAGGATTATTGTAAGACTTCAAAAGCACGTAAGGCATAGTGATTGACAAGGCACTTGTTTTACGTTTTTTGAGTGGGTGGACGTCCTGGAACTGCAGTGTTTATGACCAAGTGAAGTCATGCAGGCAGAGTCTACATTTGGCAATAATGCCTGGTTCAACCTCCCTGCTCACACCTGTCTGCATTCAGAGCAACGGGATGAGTGCTGAGAGTCTGCAGAGGCTGTGCTGATTGGGAATCTGACCTACGTGACCCCTTACTCTCAGAATTTCAGGGTGAAGTGAGGGTCTACGGTCCATAGGGTAGCAAAGAGTCAGACACGACTGAAGTGACTTAGCACACACATGAGGAACCTAGAAGATTATCCTTTCCCAGTCCCACTCTGCACTGGGATGCCCTCTACCAAACTCCTCTTTGGCTTATAAGTATTGAGAAGCAAGTGAGGGATGGATCTTTTAACTTATTGAGATGTTGCACATTAATGATTAGAGGCCCCACCAACGCAGCCACCCAAACACTCACAAGAAACTTTCACTATTGTGCAAAGTGTCAACAGCCTCCAAGAGAAATAGGTAAAAGGTGCACTTCAGGGGGCAGTAAGAGTCACTCCAGCCTTAGTCAAATGGAAAAAGGGGACCCTAGGAAGCAGAGGTGAGGGGACAAAATGGACACTGAATCCATAGGAAGCAATTTCAGGCCAACTCCAAGGTAAGATACTGAACAAAATCATCTTGATGCCTAGGTCAGACATGGGGTATTAAAGAGATGATGAGGGTGCGTTCACAAGGCTGAGTGGACCTAAAAGTACAGTGAGCCATGGGCAGCAAGGCCTAGAAAGATGGAAGACAAGGAGAGAGGGGATCAGCGTTGTTTCTGTATCATGCTCTAGCTGACTTTGACTCACTCCCATCAGTTGGGGAATGGAGTTGTGAGACTAACAACAAACATACTGAACTCTCAGTTCTGAAATTCCTCAAACCCCAGCATGTCAGGATGGCCTTGATGTTGAGTTTGGCTTGAGGGCTGGTGTGTTTTGGTGAGAGTTGGAGGGACAATGCCAGTAGAAGCCTTAAAATGAGAATTCGAATAGACTGGCTCTAGGCAGAAGCCAGCACTTTTATCTGTAGGTCTTAAAGTTGCACTTTGTCACCCAGGTGAGAGAAAACAAAATCAAAACTAGAAATATTATGCAGGGGATTATAGACTATTGGGGTCCCTTCCATCCCTAAGACTCTGTAAAATGTTCATCAGCAAGAGACTATTGATACAAAATTGACTTGCAAGCAGAATGTGTGAGCTTGTTTTAATTTTTAACTAATGAATTCACTCCTTTAAAGTATATAATTCAGTTTCTTTTTAGTATATTCACAAAGTTGTACAACCATCATCACTAATTCCAGAAATTTCAAACTTCCCCCAAAGAAATCCTATAGCCATTAACAGTTATCTCCATTCCCTCCCCACCCCGACTCCTGGCCCCTGGCAACCACTAATATACTTTCTGTCTTATGGACTTGCTTATTCTGGATATTTCCTATAAATGGAATCATACAACATGTGGTCTTATACGTCTGATTTCTTTCACTTAGAATAATGGTTTCAAGGTTCATCGATATTGTAGCATGTGTCAGTACTTCCTTTCTTTTTAAGGCTGAACAGTTTAAGAGACATTCCATGGAAACATTTTGTTTATCCACTCATTAGTTGATTGAAATTAGGGCTGTCTGAGATTATTTTAAAGGAATGGTTATATATATGCATTTTCTGTCCACCTTCTTTCAAATTAAGGAAAATCAGTAGCAAAATGAAGTAATGCAAGCAAGTAAACCAGCCAGCAACTGGTACTTAGAAGAAAAGCTTCCTTGATTTTTAGGGTATGTCGCTGGAGAATGGGACCAAGATTATGGGGTTGAATTTAAAACTCCTGATGACTTCCAATCCCCTGGAAGAGTCTACCCACTAAGACATCAATCAATTCACTGGGAAGTCCTTGGACCAGCGGGAAGAACTAAGAGCCATGGTCTGGATCAGGGATTTTTTATCTGTCTTTCAGAGACTCCTAAGGTTTCATAGAAGTAACACAGGCCCACCAAGGGCGCTGGGGTGCAGGTGGATAAGACTCAGAGTCCAGCCCCATCCCAGCTTTAACTACAGTAGCTTTCATTTTAATTGCTTTCTTTGTTGCAGTTGCTCCTAAGAGTTCATCTGGCACAAATAAAGGGAGTCCATGGCTAAACAAGGAGAAGGCAATGGCACCCGACTCCAGTACTCTTGCCTGGAAAATCCCACGGACAGAGGAGCCTGGTAGGCTGCAGTCCATAGGGTCACTAAGAGTCGGAAACGACTGAGCGACTTCACTTTCACTTTTTTTTTTAAATTTTTATTATATTTTTAAATTTTACAAACTTGTATTAGTTTTGCCAAATATCAAAATGAATCCGCCACAGTTCACTTTCATGCATTGGAGAAGGAAATGGCAACCCACTCCAGTGTTCTTGCCTGGAAAATCCCAGGGACGGGGGAGCCTGGTAGGCTACCATCTATGGGGTCACACAGAGTCGGACACGACTGAAGTGACTTAGCACAGTATGGCTAACAAATGTTTGGCAACCACTGGTAGGTGGCTGTGGTGGCATCCTTGGCCTAGAGCTGGGTCTCCCTGGTAGCTGTTTTTATGAGTTCTTCTGAGGAACCTTGACGGTGACCGTCTTCACCTCTGTGTAGGCCTTAAGCCCATCTTCCCCCAGCTCCCTCGCGTTGCCAGATTCCTTAAACCCTCCGAATGGCGTGTGGCAGGTGACAATGTTGTAGATGTTTACCACACTGTTCTAGCTTGGAGTGCCTGCGTGAAATACATGGCTTTGTCCAGATCCTGGGTGAACGCAGCAGCAGCCAAGCCATACCTGGTGTTGTCTGCCCTCTCAATCACCTCCTCAATCTTCTTGAACTTAAACAGTGGCTGCACGGGCCCGAAGATCTCCTCCCTAGTGATCCTCATGTCATCTTGCACACCACCAAAGACGGTGGGCTTGATGAAGAAACCTTGTTCTCTGAAATGCTGCCCACCACAGAGAAGTTTTGCCCCCTCCTTCTGGCCAAGCTGGATATAGCCCAGGATTCATTCAAACTGTTCTCTGTCCACCTGGGGCCCCTGTTGGGTGTCCAGATCAAATGGGTTCCCGACTCTCCTCTGCTTAGCTTTCTCCACCGTTCTCTCCAGAAACTCATCATAGATGGATTCTTCAATGAAGATCCAGGAACCCGGACAGCAACACTGGCCCATGTTGAAGAATAGGGCCTCTTGGCGCTGTTCCACGGCATGGTCCATGTCGGCATCAGCCAAGACGATGCTCAGGCTCTTCCCACCCAGCTCCAGGGTGACTCTCTTGAGGTTAGACTTGCCAGCCGCCTTCTGGATCAGGTGGCCCACCTCGGTGGAGCGGGTGAAGGCAACTTTGTCGATATCCATGTGATGGGCGATGGCTGCTCCTGCTGTTGGGCCATAGCCTGTGATGATGTTTACCATCCCAGGGGGAAAGCCCACTCCTTGATGAGGGAGGCCAAGTACAGGGCAGAAAGGGGTGTCTGCTCTGCCACATTTGTGACCGCAGTGTTGCCCGTGGCAAGTGCCGGGGCGAGCTTCCAGCTCTGCATGACCAAGGGGAAGTTCCATGGGATTATCTGGCCACACATGCCAACAGGCTCGTGCCGGGAGAAGCAGAAATGCTCACCACCCATGGGGATGGTCTTGCCGTGCCACTTGTCAGCCCAGCCAGCAAAGTACCGGTACACCTTGATGACCTCATCCAGGTCCAAGACATAAGACTCTTGGAAAGGCTTCCTGTTGTCCAGGGTCTCCAGTGAGGCCAAGTAGACACGATCCCTTTCCACTAGGTCAGCCAGGCAGTTCAGCAGCCAGCCTCGCTTCGAGGCATCCATCCGGCGCCATGGAGACCCCAGTCAGAAGGCTGCACGGGCTGCCTTTGCTGCCAGATCCACGTCAGCCCAGTCCCCTTCAGCCACGTGGCCGATGACCTCTCCCGTGGCAGGACTGACGGGAAAGTCTTCTTGCTGACAGCATCATGCCACTCGTTGCTGATGAACAGCTGGTTGTCGTGGATGTCTGGGTTAGGGATAGGGCTGGGAAGGGCTGCTGCTGCGAAGTACCGGGTGGCGGAGCGGTGCAGGGCAAACAGCCGGGGCAAAGGAAGCGCAGCATGCTGAGTACTCTAGAGAGGGACAGGAGCCAGGGTGAACAGGCAGAATGAATAAGGGACACCCAAAGGCCCACCAGCTAAGATGTTCCAAGATTCTAGCATAACAGGGTACCCCCTATGAAAAAATGAATCCAAAGGGCTACAAAAGCCCTGAAGAACACTTTGGTCCAAGTCTGTTGTGTCCCATCTAGCCTCTGGCTCACTCCTTCACCTCTTCTGGGTCTTGGCTCAAATGTTACCCTCTTAGTAAGGCCTTCCCCGTGCTCTGCTGTGCTTAGTCACTCAGCTGTGTCTGACTTCTTGTGACCCATGGACTGTAGTCTGCCAGGCTCCTCTGTCCATGGGGATTCTCCAGGCAAGAATACTAGAGTGTGTTGCCATGCCCTCCTCCAGGGGATCTTCCCAACCCAGGAATTGAACCCAGGTCTCCCCCATTGCAGGCAGATTCTTTACCATCTGAGCCATTAGGGAAGCCCAAGGATACTGGAGTGGGTAGACTATCCCTTCTCCAGGGGATCTTCCCAGCCCAGGAATCAAACCAGGATTTCTTGCATTGCAGGCAGATTCTTTACCAGCTAAGCTATATAGGGAAGCCCAAGGCCTTCCCTAACCACCCTTTATAAAAGTGCCGCCTTCCTCAGCCCCAGGACTGTCTCTCCCCCATACTGTGCTCTATTTCCCCCCATTTGACATACCAAATAGTATATGTATATGCTTACATGTTTATTGTCTGCCTCTCCCCAGTAAAATGTCAGCTCGATGAGGGCAGGGATTTTTTTTTCCTGTTTTATTCATTGCTATGTTGTTGATGCCTTGAATTATGCTGGCTACAGAGCAGCTGCTCAGTAGGTAGTTATTAAACGACAGACCAAGGAAACATCAAAATATCCACTAAGGCTGTTTAATTTACCTAGTGAAGTGAAAGTGAAGTCGCTCAGGTGTGTCCAACTCTTTGGGACCCCATGGACAGTGGAGCCTACCAGGCTCCGCCGTCCATGGGATTTTCCAGGCAAGAATACTGGAGTGGGCTGCCATTTCCTTCTCCAGGGGATCTTCCCAACCCAGGGATTGAACCTGGGTCTCCTGCATTGCAGACAGACGCTTTACCATCTGAGCCACCAGGGAAGCCCCTTAATTGACCTAAGGGTAGAGTAAAAACCAGAGGGACTCAGAGCCAGAGCCGTTCTCTGAGAGAGGGGTTCGCTTCACTTCACCTCTGTGCCTCTGTTTCCTCACATGTGAAATGCCTCATGGGGCTACACTGAACGGTGTTGTGCGTATAAAAAGCCTGGCACACCCACCCAGGTCATCAGAGCTTGGCACCCTCAGAAACCAGCCCAGCTCAGCCCTTCAGGCACTGCTTCAGCTTTCCCAGGAGTGCAGTGAGTCTGGCAGCTGGAAAGAAGGCTCTGTTTACTTTGGCCTACAACTCTGAAAACAGTGTAGACTTTATTAAAATGATATCTATAACATTTAAGGGCTTCCCAGGAGGCTCTAGAGGTAAAGAACCCTCCTGCCAATACAGGAGACATAAGAGACTAGGGTTCGATCCCTGGGTCCAGAAGATTCCCTTGGAGGAGAACATGGCAACCAACTCCAGTAATGTTGCCGGGAGAATCCCATGGATAGAGGAGCCTGGCAGGCTACAGTTCATAGGGTCGCAAAGAATTGGACACGACAGAAGCAACCTAACACACATACACACATACAACATTTAAGTCTATAAAATTTATTCAATGAAATTTAAATAGTATATAAATTTCCTAGATTCGCTAAAGCAGTTACTCTCCAGCTGGGACATCAATCCCTCCACTTTTGCTGGCTCACTTAAGCCTCACCTCACCAGCCCCCAAAATGAATTGCACCTGCCCTACCCCAGCACCCCCCACTCTCTGCCACTGGGGAGGGAGATGAGGCAAGAACTCATCCAGGAAAACAAAGCTCCAACCAGATCCCTGTGAAAGTCGCTCAGTCGTGTCTGACTCTTTGTGACCCCATGGACTATACAGTCCATGGAATTCTCCAGGTCAGAATACTGGAGTGGGTAGCCGTTCCCTTCACCAGGGGATCTTCCCAACCCAGGGATTGAACCCAGGTCTCCTGCATTGCTGGCGGACTCTTTACCAGCTGAGCCAGATCCCTGGCCCCACACAAACCAATGCTGCCCAGGAAGCCATCCCTTGGAAAGACACTGAGCCAGCAGACCGTCAGGGGTGGATGCAGGTTAACTCAGGACTCTGCCCCATGCTGGGACAGAAGCATCCTTGGGTCCAGCAGGCCTGTGTCTATAGAGGGAGGAGTCCCAGGGGAGGTCAAGATCAGGGGAATGGGAGGTCACCAATCCTTGGGGTGGGGGCAGAGGGGCTAAACAGGAGGGAGGGGTGTTCACAGACTAAGGCTGGCATGTCTGCTTTCCTGTCCGGCCAAGGCTGCTACTACTCTAGAGGCCCATGCGGGGTGTGCACTGGTGCCGCCACCTCCGTACGGAAAAAGGACAGCTCACAGCACACCAAGCTTTACAGTTTGCTGGCCCGTCTCCTCAACAGTCAACTCCCCAAGTGGCCAACAGCCCTGAAGGGATTTGGGCATGTGATAACCTCCGTTCTGGAAGAACATTAGGGATCAGAGGTTCTGGGATTCACTGAAGACACAGGGCAAGTAAGAACAGGAGTCTCAGCCTGGATCCCACAGCCCTAGTTTTGTGTTTCCTCCCTACTATGGACAATTTCTCACAGTTGCCTGTATTAGTGACCCCTGCCAAGGACCGGACCTTTTGGGTCATCCAGGACCAGGTGGCTCCCACTTTACCCCTTATGAGGGGAGGGTGTGTGTGTCTTGGCCACTCGATAAAGTCAGGGGCTCTCTGCTGGAGTAGGCCGGGTGGACAGGCGCGATGAGGTCCAGCTACCCGGAAGGTTTCAAGGGTGTGAGTCTCCAGGCCAGATGAAGCGCCAACCAGGAACCCGGGTGCGGGAGGAGCGGTGGGAAACGTGAAGACGTTCCGACAGTGCACGCTGGGGGCAGAAAGGCCGGCCCCCACGTGGGGAAGCCGAGACCCGAAGAGGAAGATTCCACTCTGGAGGGATGGGAGCTGCGGCCTGCCCCGGGGGCCTGGGGGCGAGGCGAGGGGGGCGGGGAGGGCGCCAGTTACCTGTGGCAGACTGGGGCTCGCGGTCGCGTGCCTGTTCGGACTATCCCAGGTCTTGCTAGGCCTCCGCCGGGAAGCTCGTCGCAAGCCCCGCCTCCGCGCGGTCCCCGGGGCTCAGCAGCCAATGAGGCTCCGCAGCCAATGAGGCTCCGCCTACGCCTGGGGAGCCGCCGACCTCGCGCCTCGCGGCCAATGCTCCTCCCTTCGGACGCCAGCGGGCGGGGCCTTCTGGGACTGGGAGTGGGAGGCCGGGTAGCGCTGTACCTTACGCGAGTTCCAGCGTCACCCCTCCACGCCTGCCCCTAGCTCCAGTTGTATCCCACACCACGCAAATTCTCTCCTCTCGAGTTAAGACGCTGAGTGGGCCGGACTTCCCAGGTCACAGGAAAGTGGGAGACTGGACTCCGATTGTATTTTTCCTTTCTCCCTCGCACACAATGCGCCTTGTTAGGTTGCCATCATTTGAACTGCTCCTTAACCTCTTCTGTCTCTCCCAGCTCTCTCATTTTTTCCCTTGACTTCGTTTGTCTTCCACTCTCATTTCTCTTTCTCCCAGTTGATTTTATATTTGTATTTTTAAAAGCTTCATTTTTCTTACGGACATAAAGAAGATATGCACAATGTAGAAAGCTTGGAAAACGCAGAAAGGTACACAAGAAGAAAACATACTACCTTCAATCCTTCACTCAAAATTTGCCCTTCACCTTGCTGATATTTTCCCCCCTGCATTTTTTAAAAATTCTTTTAAAAACAGGGTCCAATATGAATTATATGATGACCTCTATTTAGCTACATTTTTTAAAAAAAAATTGTTTTAAAAAATGAACTTTTCCTCATGTCACTAATTAAGGCAAGAATACTGGAGTGGGTTGCCATTCCTTCTCCAGGGGATCTTCTTGACCCAGGGATCAAACCTGCATCTTCTGTGTCTCCTGCATTGCAGACATTCTTTACCACTAAGCCACCAAGGGGAAATTAATTAAAAACAACATCATCCTCTCCAGTGTGGTGTAGATTTCCACAGCAGGGTGGATTGTTGATGGACATTTAAATTTTGTCTCCATCTTGTTGTTGCTATAAAGGATGCCATGCATGTTAAGTCACTTCAGTTGTATTCAACTCTTTGTGACCCCATGGACTGTAGACCACCAGGCTCCTTTGTACATGGGATTCTCCAGGCAAAGAAACTGTAGTGGATTGCCATGCCCTCCTCCAGGGGATTTTCTGGACTGGGGGATCAAACCTGCGTTTCCTGTGGCTCCTGCATTGCAGGTGAATTCTTTACCGCTGAGTCACCGGGGAAGCCCCATAAAGGATGCTAAATCCTGAACTTGCATCTGTCAATCACTTCATCTCCACTACACCCTCCTGCTTGTTGGAGAGGTTGGAAAGCTACGAGGTTGTTTAGTAACAAGGCTGGTAGGCCACATCCATCTCATTCTGGCAGTCAGTCCTGAAGGTCATGTACTCCCTGATTCTCCCTCCCTCCGGCCAGTTCAGCAATTTTTGCCAGCACCCAATATCTGTATTAAATCTCAACCTCTCCACATATTTAGAGTCTTCACATTTTCTTGTTTGAACCTAATTCACATAATTCTTTCCTTAAGCTACATCTCTGTGAAATCTCTTTTTACCATGTCATCCTTAGGATGTTCACAGTCCTTGCTGCAAAATTTGGTTTTTCACTAAAAGCATTATATCTTGTGTCTTGCCACGTCTATGTTCATGTTTTCCCAACAACCATGTGGCCCCTTGCAAAAACCTTTCTGCCTCCCCTTATAGGTTTGGCCAGCCTAGCACCCCTTGGGTACTTGACATGGCACTCACTCCATGGTGGATTGACTCAAGGATTATTTGGTCATTTATTAACAGGCTTCATTGATAGAGGCAGTGAGTCCATGACAAAGCAAGTATCAGTCTTCATGTGGTCAGACTGCTTGGAAAGCTGTGGTGTAGCAAAGAAGAAGTGGCCCCCTGGGGAGAGGTGGAAGGCTGTATCCTGTGAGAAGCAGCTGAAGGAACTGGGACTATCCACCCCTTAAAGCTCAAGGAACAGGACTGCATCCTCCAAATCTCCAAAGGGCAAAAGCAGACATAGTCTGAGGGGTCCTAGAAGATGGAGCCAGACCTGTGAGGTAAGTTACCTGGGGCAGAGGAAGAACCTCATGACAAAGCAGAGCTGGCCAAGGTTGGGTGAGAGGGGCTGCCTTGAAAGGTAGTGAGCCCCTCATCACTGGAGAAGAAAAAAAGGGTAATAAAACCACTTGGCAAAATTCTGTAGAGGAGAGTACCAAATAAGGACTGAACTAGACAGGTGGTTCCCAAACTTAGTTGTGCATCAGAATTGCCTGGGGACCATAATAAAAAAATAACAACAGAAAACTTTATAATCTCCCTGGGTTTACCTTTAAGAGATTCTAAATTATTCGATGTTGGCTGCAACCCAGGAATTTTTTAAGTTTCCCATATGCTTCTAATGCACAACTATATTTAGGAAGCATCAGCCTAAGTGGTCTTTGGGATTCTATGACTCCATCATGGATGGTTTTCATAAAGAGACCTATTGAGGGAACGTTTTATCTGCATCTAGATTCCATTCAGCAGGTCCACCCCTGACATTTCATAAGCTGTGGCTTGCATCGGAAGTCACCAAAGTAGTCAGTCCTGCTGAAAGGCATTTGTAAAAACATGCAAAAATTAAAAAAACAAAAAAATTTCCACAATGCTTGACATTTATGATATGGAGAGAAGGATGAATGTGCAATAACTCAGGGTAAAATGCACAGAGAACTTTTGCAGAAGGAATATTTTAGATTCAGCTTTTTAATTAACAAAAAAATCCAGGCCTCTTAGATGAATATTGAGCCTGGAGCTCTTGTAAGTGTTTGGACTAAAAGAATTGAAGGGAAATGGTGAGATAACACAAACCACAGTCAGGTCATTGTCAGCAAGGAATGTCATCCAGGGATGTGTTTACACTGATGCTGGGAGGGATTGGGGGCAGGAGGAGAAGGGGACGACAGAGGATGAGATGGCTGGATGGCATCACTGACTCGATGGTCGTGAGTCTGAGTGAACTCCAGGAGTTGGTGATGGACAGGGAGGCCTGGTGTGCTGCGATTCATGGGGTTGCAAAGAGTCAGACACGACTGAGTGACTGGACTCAACTGAACTGAATGGGGGAAGAGAAGCTGTTTCTTACCTTCAAGGTTTTGAAGCCTTGGATCCCTAGGAAGTTACTGGAGAAGATTCCAGGCTTACAGATAATGAACAGATTTCAAACAAAAAGACATGTAAGCTGCCCTGAACATTGATTCTACACTGAACATAGCAGGTTCCTCTATTCTCAGCATTTGAACTGAAGATGGAAGACCCAGTCAAGACCCCGAGAGAGTTGCGGTGAATGGAAGTTTAAAAATAAAGGTGCGTGTAAAAGCAAACCAAAATATACCCCACTTTTTCTCCTAAGTGATCCTCCACACTACTAAATTTATACTCTGTGTACATGAACTAAATCTGAATGTTGCCAAGCCAAGCCAGTCCTGAGTCTTTACCGCAAACTCAGTTTCCCTCTCACCTGCCTGGCTTCCTTGCTCACTTCCTCCCACACAAGCATGCAATCAACATTGGGATGGAAGACATGACAGCACGGGGCATCTGCAGCTAAGAATCCTGAGGTAGGGAGGATAGTCAAAGCTATGGTTTTTCTGCTGCTGCTGCTAAGTCTCTTCAGTCGTGTCCGACCCTGTGCAACCCCATAGGCAGCAGCCCACCAGGCTCCTCCGTCCCTGGGATTCTCCAGGCAAGAACACTGGAGTGGGTTGCCATTTCCTTCTCCAATGCATGAAAGTGATTTTGCACAGTGATACTCATTTCAGACTTCTGAGTCCCCAGAACAGTAAGATAAAGTTTGTGTTGCTTTTAAGACACTAAATTTGTAATAATTTGTTACAGCTAACAAATGGAAAACTAATACATTGATTTACTCATTGATAGTCCTTGTTAGCATTTGGGTTTATGGACGCTGGCCTAGCTGGAGCAGGTCAGGTGGCCAACAGTATTCTGTTGTATAGACACACCATAATTATGGTGGACAGCATTTCTTTTGCCTGCTCAGCATTCCTTTCTTTTAAAAACAGCACCCCCTCTCCTGCCTCTCCTGCGAAGAACTAAAGAGCCTCTTGATGAAAGTGAAAGAGGAGAGTGAAAAAGTTGGCTTAAAGCTCAACGTTCAGAAAACTAAGATCATGGCATCCAGTCCAATCACTTCATGGCAAATAGATGAGGAAAAAATGGAAACAGTGAGAGACTATTTTCTTGGGCTCAAAAATCATTGCAGATGGTGACTGCAGCCCAAAATTAAAAGATGCTTGCTTCTTGGAAGAAAAGTTATGACCAACCTAGACAGTATATTAAAAAGCAGAGACATTACTTTGCCAACAAAGATCCGTCTAGTCAAGGCTATGGTTTTTCCAGTAGTCATGTATGGATGTGAGAGTTGAACTATAAAGAAAGCTGAGTGCTGAAGAATTGATGCTTTTGAATTGTGTTGGAGAAGACTCTTGAGAGTCCCTTGGACTGCAAGGAGATCCAACCGGTCCATCCTAAAGGAAATCAGTTCTGAATATTCATTGGAAGGACTGATGTTGAGGCTGAAGCTTCAATACTTGGGCCACCTGATGTGAAGTACTGACGCTGGGAACGGTTGAAGGCGGGAGGAGAAAGGTTCGACAGAGGATGAGGTGATTGGGTGCATCACCAACTCAACGGACATGAGTATGAGTAAACTCCGGGAGTTGGTGATGGACAGGAAGGCCTGGCGTGCTGCAGTCCGTGGGGTCACAAAGAGTCACACGTGACTGAGCGACTGAAGTGAACTGAACTGAACTGAGCTCTCCTGCCTTCACCAACAATATTTTTGAGTCAGAACTACCCATCGTAGCATTCTGCAAATAAGAGAGATCTTGTTGCACCTTGTTAACTATAAATGCCTTCTTTTCTGTGTGTCTAAGAAGCCACCCAGTGATGCCAATGCTGCTAGTGCCAAGCCCATGCTCTGTGTAGCGAGAGTGGAGAATGAGGTCTGAAAGATTAGTAGAGCCCCACTGAATGAAGAGGCAAGTTCAAGTTGCAGGTAATAGGGATAGGCATGTGCTCACTCCTGGAGGTGAGAGGGGTCGGAGTGTATTCAAAGAACTGGAAGAAGACAAGTGGGACAGAAGCAAGAAGCGCAAAGGGATGGATGGTTCTGGAAGAGGCTGGAGGCATGGACAGGGACCAGACCACATTAGAAATTGGAGGCCTGGGTAAGAACCCTGACTCCTGGGCCAGATTCATTGGATAAATCTAACACGTTCCCACCTGGAGGAGCTGAGAAGACAGCAGAGAGACTGACCTAAACAAAATGAATGCAATAAATTGTCATATACCTCTAACAAGTATTAGCATCTGGTTCTGTGGAAGCACAAGGGGGCTTCCCAGGTACACAGTGGTAAAGAATTTGCCTGCCAAGCAGAAGACGCAAGTTTGATTCCTGAGTCAGGAAGATCCGCTGGAGAAGGAAATGGCAACTCACTCCAATATTGTTGCCTGGGAAATCACATGGACAGAGCAGCCTGGCGGGCTCCAGTCCATGGGACTGCAAAGAGTCAGACACGAATTCGTGACTAAACCACCACCACCAGTGGGTGTGAAGTGATATCTCACTGAAGTCTGTGGAAGCACAAGGAGAGAACCCAGGTTCCCTCCTCCTGTGACTTCTTGGGAGAAGATGACCTTTCAGCTGAGCCATGTATTAGTTAGAATCAGTTCAGACACATGTGACTAAACAGAGGTGCTCCACTGTGCTGCGTCAGCATCGCCGGGAAAGCTTTCTGGAGCACTTCTGCCTGAGAAGCACTCCAGACCGAGAGAACTGGAATTCCCTCAGGATTGTACTGCGTTGTCTGGTTTTTGCTGTTGTTTCATTTTGTTTTGGAGTTCCTCTATTGATTCTAATATGTAGCCACACTCAAGAACTACTAACTTAAGAGAAAATTCAAAATAAAAGTGGCTTAAAGGAAGAGAAGTATATCTTTCCCTCACTTAAAAAAGTCTGGAAACAGACTGTCTAGAGTAGGGCGGGGGGCCCCAGCTCTGTCTTCCTTTCAACAGTAGAGGGTCTTACTAGACTTTTGAGGGAAAGGAGTCCAGTTAACATGATCCCAATCCCAATTGCAATTTGAAAAGATCATACTGGTTGAAGCATGTGTCTCCTCTAGTTTCCTGGGGAAAAGTTATGTTACCAAGAACAGCAGGTGTTGATAATTATTAAGCTGGCTGCTGATGGGCACAGGGGATTCATTATACTCTTTCTGTGTGTGTATTTAAACTTGCTGATAATAAAAAGTTAAAAAAAATTAAGAAAAGGTTATGTTACCATATCAATAGGATGTGTTCTCCTGGTTCAAAGCCTCTGTAATGGATCTGTCCCTTCGTGACCCTTATGAATGGCCCCAAGGGGTCCATGTTTTTCTAAATCCACAGTTAATTATTGGACAGCAATCACAGAACCAGATAGGAGTTGTGCAAAAGGCATGGGGGCAGGACTGAGAGCCTGGCTCCTGGTCCCCGCACCAGCCTCTCTATGTGACCTTGGGCAACTTCCTCTCTCTTGGTCTTGACCTTCTCCACAATAAAAGGAGGGGCTATGAGATGGACAAAAGAGCTATTAGGTGATCAGGGCCCCAGAAAGTTCTAGTAAAGCTGCTAATTCTTAGCAGGGTCCTTGGACCACAAAGTTTGGACTCCAAATACATGCTTTCTTATGAAACCCGGTCAGCTGACTTTCCCGTCCAGTTGTCTTCGCTGGATCTGGGCCTTGATGAGGCAATGGCTGAAGCACAGAGAGTTGGCAGGGACCAAATGTACCCTCACACACTTGCTTGTTGGGTGAACCTGGTGCGCTGCCCCACTGTTAATGACACACAGTGCAGTTTGCCAACAGACTCACCGGGGCCTCTTGGATCCAGCAGCATCCAACTCCTAGGTGACCAGAGGAGGACAGCAGGGAAGAACTGCTCAGGAGGCCCTTGACTTTCACCTCTGTCTCCAGTCAGTTCTCTCTGCTTCAAAGACTATTTCCTCAGCACAGCCCTCACCAGGCCCAGCAATTCCCACACTCACGAGCATCCAGCATCCATTATCCCTCATTCACTCAGCTTCTGTTACTGACAACCCTGTCACAGAGGCCCTGGCCATGCAGAGATGAACCAGCCACCATCCCCATCCTCAGGTCACTCACAGGCTGGGGACGCAGAAAGACACAGAAACTGGCATGCTTCTCTCACGTGGCAGAACACAAAGAAACAAGAGATGGAGCAAAACAAATCTGGGAAAGTCTGGGGAGGCTTCCTGGAAGAGGTGATACTTGGGCTGTCTTGAAACTTGAAAAGGGCTGGGGGAGAGATGCCATTTCTGGAAGACACAGTTGCATGTGCTAAAGGCCAGAGATGAATGGCAGCTTGGTGGCTCAGGGAGCCGTGAGTAGCTCCTGCTGGCTGGTACCTGTAGTGTGATGGACAGAGACGGGAGCAGTGAGAGAGCCAAGGCTGGAGCACTTAGAGGGAACAGATCACAAAGGGCCTGAAGTGTCATGCTGAAGGTCTCAATGTCATTCTGAGGAGGCACGGAAGGACTTTAAGCCAGGAGAGTTAGAGAGAGAACCTTTTAATTTCATCAGATCCCATGGCAGTGAGTGAAGATTAGGTTTAGCTCTGAGTGACAGAAACTCTAATAACAGTGGCAAGAGTTGATTTCTCTAAATAAGTAAAAGAATCCCAGAGGTAAGCAGTCTAGGGAGGTGATAAATGATCCTCAAGGATACTTGCCCCTTCTGATTCATCATTTGGTCACCCTTAGCAGTGAGCATTATCTTCGTGGTTCAAGAAGGCAGCTACCGCATCCGTACTTCAGGTGGCAGAAAGGAGGGAGGGAGGGAAAACAAAAAGGCAAAGAATGCATGCCAGCTGCTTTTAAAGAAGGGTCTCTGTGGAGAAATGAACTGACAACATGGCATCAGTCAGGCACTCCTGCCCCTCTCTCATGGCCTCTCAGGCTCTGTAAACACCGATACTGCTGGCCTCGGGAGCGCTGTGCCTGTGCGCCCACTTGGTCATGAGTCACTTCTGTCCTGTCTTAGTACATCAGTAGTCTTTGAAGACTCCCAGCTGCTGCTGCCCAGAGAGTAAACATGTCTACAGTCCCCACTGTAGTGGGGGTAGAAGAAGTCCTCGAGCCTTCTCCCAGCTTTCCTGGTCGTGCCTTAACTACCCTGGGTTCAGTGAAGCATGTGGTCAGCAAGATAGTCTCCAAAGCTGCCCTGAAACACGTATACTTTCATCCCATTGGCGAGAACTTAGTCACATGGTACAGCTAGCTGCAGTGAAGGCTGGGAAAGTACTCTTCATTTTGGGTGGTCCTTTTGAAGGCTTCCATTTCTGTGACTGTGGAAAGACAGACATGGGGGATAACTAGGAGTCTACAGACCCTTCTGCTGTGAAGACAAGTGTTAGCAGTTTCACTGACAAATGAGGACACTGAGGCTCAGAGAGAGAAAATGACTGGCTAGAAGTGGGACATCTGGAATTGCAAAGCTTGACTGGGAATGCCGCACTCTTAAGTACCAGACAAGCGACTGTAGGTGACTGGCCCAGGCTGAGTCTCTCCTCTCCAAATCTGGTTCCTAAGATCCTGCCAGGCATCTGCCTCTGTGTGTCACCCAGCAGGAGCAGCCCCTACCAGACAGGATTCCCAGGAAGGCTAATCCTGCCCCCGGCCTCACAGAATCAGGGGCAGATCAGGGAACAAGGGGACTGTTAGAGCTTCAGGTCCAACCTCACCATTGTACAGATGGGGAGACTGAGGCCCAGAGGGGCAGAAGGATTTCTCCAGGTCCTACAGGGAATCCATGGGGAGGAGCGGGTTGGACGAGCATCTGTAATAAGGACCCACAGGTGGCACACACAGTCTTATCTACTGTTCAGCTGGTGCCAGGTGTGATATTTAAACAACCTTTCAGATAGGCTGCATCCTAATTAAGGCATCAGCTGCAGGTTGGTGAAATTGCCTCAGGGTTGGAATAAGAAAGGTGTTTTCCACTGCACATCTGTTCATATGGATTCTGTATGGGTCATGGAATAGTCCTTCCCCAGAACAGAGTGATGTGTCTCCACAATGAGGACAATGGAACCACAGAGGAGAGAGGACATGAGTGTAGCGGGCAGAGCCCCAGGCTGGGGGGGCCAGAGGCCTCGATCCCAGGCTGCCTGCCTCACTGTGCTCACTGGATCTAACAGTCCATGGAGTGAGAGGATTAGGCTAGATCACTGACCCAAATGAAATCTTATGCAGAAGGCCAATGTCAAACCAGGTAAAAAGAAGCAGCTTGGCAGACCCCACCCCTGGTGACCCCGAGACAGTTCCAGGAGCCTGTGGCTCCATGGTCCTTCCCAGCTATGCCCCTGGGACGAAGGGGTCTAAGAATATTCATGAGGAAGGGACAGCGTAAAGTGATGGGGGGCAGGAGCCAGGGAGTGTGGCCTCCACCTGTCCTGGTGAGAGTCCTCCTTGGGGTTGCAGGACAGTTGGTCTGTCCTCATAGGGCCGAACTTTTGGACCAGATGACCTGCTAGAAAGGAGAGTCAGGAGACAGATCAGGGGTCCCTGGCTGGGAGGGGGCCTCATTCCCAGCTGCACACTGAGTGCTCCCACAAGCTGGGCCCTGCTCTGGGGTATAAATGTTGGGGAGGCTCCTCAGAGAGCCAGTATCAAGACTGGGAAGTACTTGAACCCATGGAGGGGCCTAGGCACACTGTTCAAAACACTGACTGACATAATATCCAGCACTGACACCATACATGAGCCTGGCTCCAATTCTTCTATGGCTTGTTCTTATGTCCCCCTTGCTTGGCCAGGCATTGCTCCTCTGGATGCTGAATCATGGGAAGCTTTGTTGAGGGGGCGGGGTCCTAGGGCAGGGATTTGGAGGCTAGAGTGGAGGTGAGCTACTGGCAGCTTAGATATCAGCTGCTTACAAACTGGTAAGTGATCATTTCATTTTAAAGCACCTATATGGCAGTACTGGGGCTTCCTGGTGCTAGTGGTAAAGAACCCGCCTGCCAATGCAGGAGACATAAGAGACGAGGGTTCAGTCCCTGGATTGGGAAGATCCCCTGGAGGAGGGTGTGGCAACCCTCTCCGGCATTCTTGCCTGGAGAATCCCATGGACAGAGGAGCCTAGGGGGCTACAGTCCATGGGGTCACACAGAGTCGGACACCACTGAAGTGGCTCAGCACGCACACACGTGGCAGTGCTAGTCCTTTTCAGCTGAAAATGAGTCCTGCCTTTTCATTCAGGGCTTGAGTCAAAGGGGTTCATCACTGGGATGGGATGACTATGAATTCATAGTATTGTCACCCTGACTATACGGGACAGGAGACTGGATCACCTCAAGCCAGGCAAAGCGACACTAGCAGGGCAGGCAATACATGGAAGAGTCGGACAAAGAGGCAGTCTCCACGTCCAGAAGCCACTGCATCTGTGGCCTTGCACCGGCAATTAACTGCCTGCTGGGGACAGATCAGCGCCTTTAATAGGCATGTTTATTTAACAGGCTTCCTGACTCGAAATACCCAGAGGGAAAAAGGATAATTCAATCTTGTTTTCAAGCAAAAACAAAACAAAGGGGGGAGGCCGGGTAACGAGGGGGCTGAACCATCCTCCTGCTACAAGGCCGAGGCTGGAATCTCAGACTGCCTCCCACCTAGCCCATCTCAGACCTCAAGCGGGGACAAAGGAATGGCTGTACTGAGGCTGGTGGTTTATTCACCAAGTAACCTTTGCAAACCTGTTTCATCATTATCTCTTCATAATCACCACCATCATTTTCTGCTTCCCAGACCAGCGGTTGTAGCAGAGAGTACCCCATCCCACCCGTAAGGTACAGGCTTCGGGTCCCGCAAAACCTGGGTCTGCTCCTGCTTGTCTTCTGATTCCTGCTCCCAGGGCTTGCAGCCCCTGGGTTCCCTTCCCAAAGCTCTCTCCAGCTAGGAAACGGTTTCCTCCCTCTGCCTGAAGAGCACTGACGAGCACAGAAGAGGAAAGGCAATTATTTTCGAAAACTCGAGGTCACCCCTTCAAGGCAGCCCTTGAGTCCATAGTAAATCAAGCTCTTGGTCTTAAAACCGGAAGGATTTTTTAAAATTCTGATCTGCCTGCCAGACAGGCCCTTTCCTTCCGGAATATGTATAAATGGGTCATTTCTTGCAACCTTAAGGCAATGCTAGGAGCAAGACACTTGCTTAGTGACACTTCCCTCTGCTTTGAGTGTGGCACTGGATCCTCACAAAGCGAGAGAGACCTCTGGTTACACCTCATCTGCTTAGACCCAGAGTGTGAAGGCTTGTGTACCTGAAAACGTCACCATGTCAACTGAGCCTTCCTATTTTTCCTCAAAAATTTGAAAGGGGATAGAAGGGGGCACTGAAAGATGGTAATAATCTAAGATGATCCATCTGCCTAGATTGAAATAATAATTAATATTTACTGAGGGCTTACTGTGTGCTGAGTACTTTACGTGGATTACCTGATTTTGGGCTCCTCACACCCATGTGATGGATACCTAACTACAATTTCTATCTCAGAGGAGGAATAGATTTAGAGAGGGGTTGCTCAGCCTGGCTGCCAGTTAGAATCACCAGGGGGCTTATAAAAATACTCATGCCTAGACCCTACCCTAGACGACCTATATCAGAGTCTAAACAATGGGACTGGCCACAAGTATGATTTTAAGTACTCCAGGTGATTCTAATGCATATCAGAGTCCGAAGAAAAGAGGGAACTATTAATTTGCTCAAAGTCACCCAACTACTGACTGGTAGATTCTAACCCAGGATGTCCAACTCACCCGGCCTCACTTGAACATGCTGGAAATCAGGGTTGGTCAATGCTCTCCCAGAGGAACTGGGGGTTTGAGGTTCCTTCTCACCTTAACAACAAAGGTATACGTGAGCCTGAAACCTCCAGCACTTATAGCTCTGGAACCAGAGGTGATATTTATTTTCTGCTCTCAACTTTCCTGATTGTTTACACAATGGATATGACGCTGTGTCTTATTTGCTATTGCTGCTGCAACAAATTACCACCAACTTGTGGTTGGAAATAATAACACATTCGCTCTCTTATGACTCTGGAAGTCAGAAGCCTGAATCCGTTTCACTGACCAAAATCAAGTTCTTTAGGGCCATACTCCTTCCTGAGTATGGGGAGGCTCTAGGAGAGAATTCATTTCCTTCTCTTTTTCAGTTTCTAGAGCTACTTTTCTTGAAATTCCTTGGCTTATGGTCCCTTCCTCCATTTTCAAAGCCAGCAGCATATTATTTGCTTTCTTTTTATAATGCAACCAATGGTTGCATTTAGGTCTTACCTGGATAATCCAAGATAATCTCCTTATTTTAAGATCTTTAATCACATCTACAAAGACCCTCTTCCCATCTAAGACCTGCTCACTTGAAATCCTGGGCATGGGGGTTGATCTGGGAGTCTGCCTCTCCCGTAAACACCTCTGAGGAGTCTCATGAATACCCTAACTCCTGCTTCAGGCCCACTCGCCTTCTCTGTTGAAGCTGTCTCTCACTTTGCTTGGGCTGCCACAACAAAACACCACAGACTGGATGGCTAAATTAATAGAAATTTATTTTCTCACATTTCTGGAAATTAGAGGTCAAGGGTTAGTTTCTGGTGAAAACGCTCTTCCTGGCTTCTAAACAGCCACTTCCTTGCTCTGACTACATGATGGGGAGAGAAAGAGAGAGAAAGCTCTCTTATAAAGACACTAACCCTAGTGGATCAAGATCCCACCCTTATGACCTTGAAAGTGAAAGTGAAAATTGTTCAGTCCTGTCTGACTGTGAACCCCTGGACTGTAGCCCACCAGGCTTCTCTGTCCACAGAATTCCCCAGGTAAATACTGGAGTGGGTTGCCATTTCCTTCTCCAGGGGATCTTCTAGACCCAGGGATGGAACATGGGTCTCCTGCTTTGCAGGCAGATTCTTTACAGTCTGAGCCACCAGGAAAGCCCCTTTTATGACCTTATTTAACCTTATTTTAACCACCTGTAGGCCCTATCTCCAAACACAGTCTTACTGGGAATTAGGGCTTGAACACATGCATTTTAGGTGGACACAATTCAGTTCATAGCCAGGGGACTGCAGGACAAAAGTACTAAGGTTTAGAGGACAGAGCTGCTAATCTCCAGGGAGTTCTCCTTCTAAACTGAGCTGGACTTTGGGAAGATGGGAAGGATTTAACTTCTAATGTTTATTTTTGGCTTCTGGTAATAGGGAAAAAATTGATGTTCATTGTAAAAAAAAAAAAAAATTGATTGAGGACTGCCTTGGTGGTCCAGTAATTAAGAATCTACCTCCAAGTGTACGGGACACAAGTTCAATCTTTAGTCTGGGAAGATTCCACATGCTGAGGGCAACTAAACCCATGCCCTAGAGCCCTTGCTCTGCAGCAAGACCAGCCACTACAAGAAGAAGCCTGGGCAGTGCAACTAGAGAGAAACCTCTGCTCCTCACAACCAGAGAAAGCCCACAGCCAACAAAAAATAAATAAAAAATTTTAAAAATTGATTGAAAATATTGGCGTGAAAAGGATAAAAATCACCCAGTGATAACCACTATTCCCATTTTTTGATGTTTCCATCCAGTTTTGTTTTCTATGAATATACATTAGATCCTATGATTTTCACATGAAAAGCAGGATGGTGAAGTGTATTTGAAAGAACATTGAACTTGAAGCCTGAAGACCTGGGATCTCAGTTTCACTTCCCCACATAATATGTTGTGCTCCTAAAAGTTTTAAACATCTTCTGTTCCTAAGCCCCAGTTTTCTTGCCTGTCAATTAGAAATAGCCGTATTCAATCTGCAGGGCCATGGTGAGGACTAAGAGAGCCACGACTGTGGAGGGTGACCAGCACACCAAAGGGCACAACCAATCCAGCATGTGTTGGTCAGTGACCCATCAGAGCATCAGAAGAGAGATGGGGGAACAGCCCAAGGACCATTAGGACCAAAGGCCTGGAGGTGGGGGAGAGCATGGAGGGGAGGAAGTGTTCAGGAACAGGTGGCAAGAGCTCAGAGCGCATGAGGGAGCAGGAAGTTTGGGTCAATAAACTTGTGATGGACTCTGCCATCTATTCATATGCCCACTTAGCTCCTCCAGCCTGTGCCCCATGTCCACTGCCCTGTACCCGGTGCACTCAGCCTCCCTCCTGGCATTCTCTGCCCTGAAGAGAGGCACTGACTTCCTTGGATTCCCCTTTGTGTCATTACTCTTTTTACCACCAAAATTTACCCCTCCTTTGTCTCTTTGCCATTTCCCTCTTCTCTCTGCTAGGGTCAGGCTGGATGAAAACATCCCCAGGGACCAGTTAGGGCTTGGATGTCTGGTCAGGGAGCTATATCTGCTAAGGCGTTCTCACAGTGTTTCCTTGGGCATGTTTCTTCTCCTCTTTGGACATCTGCTATTTACCTGCAAAGCCCGAGAGCTAGACTAGACCAGTGAGTTCTCAGTCAAAGGCCTTTCAGAGTTAAAACACTCCAGAGAACACTATCTCTTGGAAATACATCCTCTTAGGTGAGTTCACTCCCATGGAGAGGTAGACACAGTAGATCCAAGCAAAGAGCCAGGGGGGCTGATAATGACAGGGGTCTCTGGGGACTAAAAGGCTGAGGACTTCTGGCTAGGACGCCTCCCAAGTCCCATCCAGGCATCACAGTCTGAGACTCTCAGATCACGTCAGCTTGAGAAAGCACTTTCCAACCAGGAGAACTGCCACACGATGAAAAGCACTTCCTTGATAGGGAATGAGTTCTTCGTCATCAGGGTGTGCAAACAGAGGCCAGACACTGGCAGGGATATTGCAGAGCAAGGGATGTAAACTGAGAGGCATCCAGAGGCCAGGCAGATGACCTGCCAAGACGGAAGTGGGTTTGCATATTAAACATGTAAAGGGCCAAACAAGAATTGTCTCTTCCATTTTTTTCTGGGATCACACGGCCCTCTTGGTTTTTTGTTGTTGTTGTTGTTCTATTTTGGTAAATTGACCATTCAAAGACTTCTCTACTTTAAAAAAAATAATGCTGCAACTGGGTTGATAAACAATAACTAGTCCTTGGCCTCAGTCACAGGGGGCAAGAATGATGAGGACTGTGGTCAGTGGACATCTCACGCCCTCTCAGTGGGACGGCCAGGCTGGATCACTGGCCAGATGTGGCCACAGGCCAGAGTGGTCAGAGCGTCCTACTTTCCAGAGAGGCAGAAAATCTGGGTAGTTATAAAGAAACTCCCTCTCTCTCTTTCCCTTTTTCTTTAGTTGTACTGCCTTTTTTGTTTGTTTTGGCTACACCATATGACTTGCTGGATCTTAGATTCCTGACCAAGGATTGAACCTGGGCCATGGCAGTGGAAGTACAGAGTCTTAACCACCGGGTCACCAGGGAATTCCCCAAAACAAATTTATACTGAAGGATAATGCATATACAGAAAAGTGCATTAAGTGTATCACAAGTGCACAGCTTGAGGAATTTTCACAAAATGAATGTACCTGTGAGAGAAGCATCAAAATCAAGAAACAAAACACTGTGAGTGCCCAGAACTCCCCATCCCAGTGTTCCTTCCAGTCACCTTCCTTAATAATGGTAACCACTGTCCTGACTTCTGATACCATAAAACAGTTTAGCCTGTTTCTGAACTTTATACACATGGAATCACAGGACACTGCATCTAGTTTCTGTCCCTTAATGTCATGACAGATTCATTCGTGTAGCTGTGATTTCATCCTCATTGCTGCATAATATTCTTTGGGTGAGTCTACCACAATTTATTCATTCACTCCACTGTTGGTGGGCTTTTGGTTTGTTTCCAGTATGGGTCAATTACACACTGTGCTGCTTTGCACATTTTATATGTGCCTTTTGGTGCCCTGATGCAACTGGGGGAGGAATTACTGGGCCACTGGGCATGTAGGTAGGTATTCAGCTCTTAGCAGATAATGACAAACAGCTTTCCAAAAAGGTTGTTTACACTTAGTAGTGCTGTTGATGAGAGTTCCAGTCGTCCCACTTTGCCCTGTTTTAAAATACTAACTACAAATTGTTAACACCCTTGCAAGCCAACAAATACAGATTTGACGGGTGGCACCTGTTTTCACCCTTTCTGATGGACAGAATTCGAGCAACAGAGCCGCTGAGGGTCATGACAGGAGGATTTCCTGTCTTTTGCTGAGGAGTCCAGGATTAGCCCTAACAAATGGCCCAAATCTTTCTAAATTGTCTGCTCCCACCCAATACCCACCTCTAAATTTTGCTCAACAGGTATCACTGCCCCCATTACCCTCCCCAGATTACCATGAGGATGTATTGATAAATATCTGCAGATCATGCAGGGAAGAGAGCTGTAAATATACAGTAATCATGGGATGGATCAGCATTATACCCAAGGCCATGATTCCTATGTCAGCCTTTGGCACAACACAAATCCTCTGCCATCCAGGAGTTCTAACTTCAGCCCAGAGCTCCTCCCTGTACCCATGAGGCCCCCCAGACTTTCCAAGGGTCACCCTCTGCTCCTGACCATAGTCTTGGCTCTGGCCCAATTCCCCCCACTACCTCCAGTCCTCACCAGCTCCTCCCCTTGCAGCTGCCTTGATGAGTCAGGCATTCCCCCAGCCCCTCCCAGCATCCCAGTCTTGTGCCGTCTTAAATCTGTCACAGGCTCACAAGCCTGTCTGGTCACAAGCCACCATGGTCACCATCTGCCTCACCGCTCCTCTAAGGTCCTCCAGGATGACTGAAGTCAGAGAGACCTGACTGCATCCTGACTGCCTCTTACTAGATGAATAACCTGTGGCATATCACTTAACCTCTCTGTGCCCTGATTTCCACATCAGTGAAAGGGGAATATCGTGAATTCTATTCACCTGAGGTAGGGATAAGGGGTAAATGAAATAAAGCACTTGGAGACTATTAAGCTCACTACCAGATGGGAGATTTAAGGCCCAAAGAAGTGAAGGCACCAGTCCATGGTCACACAGCATGTCTGTAGAAGAGGTGGGAACTGAATTCGCGTTTCCTGGGTCCCAGGCCTGGCCTCCACACGATGCCTGGGAGGGGTTGTGCAGACCAGTGAGAGATCTCAAGTCAGCCCCAGGGGGAATTAGAGAGAGGACCAAGTGAGAGGTCCATTTCTAGCCCTAACAAAAGGTAGCAGTTCTCTTTTTAATGACAGCCAATCATATACTAGGGGTGTGTGTGTGTGTTTAGTCGCCAATCCTGCCCAACTCTTTTGCGACCCGGTGGACTGTAGCCTGCCAGACTCCTCTGTCTATGAATTTCCCAGGCAAGAATATTGGACTCAGTTGCCATTTCCTTCTCCAGGGGATCTTCCTAGCTCAGGGATTAAACTCACATCCTCAGCACTGCAGGCAGGAAGATTCTTTACCACAGAGCCACCAGGGAAGCCCCATGCTAGGGTTACTATATGCGTTATAGTCATGAACTCTTCCCTCAAAGGGAAGCAGTCATTTTACAGGAGAGGACACCGAGGCTCAGAGGGATCCACAAGCCTTGTGAGTGGTGGAGCAGAGCTCCAGGTAGATGCTAGGCTATTGCCTGCTATGGGGTTAGGTTCCTTGCACCTTCTTAAACCAGCGTCTAAGTAGGTGGGTGCTGGTGGGGTGGGGGTGGCTGGGCCTCCTTTTCTAGGACAGGCAACTGTATCCCAGTGGCCCCTTTCAGAAAAACCCTCTTTCTCTGAAAACCTCCATCTTTCCTTCCACACCCTTCCCCTACCTTCACCTTTGCTTTTCCTTCACCTCCACCAGGGAGCTTTGCTAGGAAGAGTGCACCCTGGCGTCGGGAATCTCCTTTCCTATTCCTGAACTGGGGTCTCACTCTACCTGCTTTCCTAACCTGGCTTTGGGCATTTCTCTTCTTTGCTTTTGACCTCAGTTTCCTGATCTGCACACGGATTACAGTGAAGGCTGTTAAGTGACCCTATCTCTCTTTTCCTAGCATTTCCTTCTGCTCCATGCAAGGGAGACTCAGCTGGGGGTAGAATCAAAAGGAACACAAAGGAACACAACATTGTAAATCAACTTCAATAAAATAACAGTTTTAAAAGAGGAAAGCAAATGGATTGGAGTAATTCACCAGGGATTGAATGGCTAATAGCTACACCTCTGCCCCTCATTACTTATTTTAGCCTTAAAAACAAAACCAAAATAAATAAGGAGGTGAATCATCCTGGTGGCATTTCATCTGGACTGAAGAGAAAAGGGAATTACTCTGGCACTGAGGAAGACAAGAGAGTTTGGGACCAGAAACCTCTTCCCCACAGCCTGAGGCCAGACTTCAGGCTCTGGAATCAGACTGAGCTGAGGTTCTATCCGCTCTGCCGCAGATGGGACTTTGCGGCTTTGGCAAGTTAGTAACCTCTCTGAGCCTCCTTTTCCACATCTGTAAAATGCAGTGACAGCCCCTGCCTCTGACTGGTAATGAGCTGCGAACTACTAGCCTAGGTGGGGTACCCAGCACCTAGCAGAGCTCCGTGGGTGCCCAGGTGTAGGCTCTCCTATCTTCTTTTCTTCTTTCCACTCCTGAATATAGATCTCCTCCCCTTTCTACCCCAGGACCTGGGTGTGTTGGCTGGGAGTGGGGTAGACTAGGGGAAAAGAGGCAGTCTTCCCTGGCTGTACAGAATAGGAAGATGGTGGGGGACCTCCCTTGCAGAAGCCCCTAGCCCCACATTCTCTGACTGGGTGCAGATATTGGAAGCTGAGGGTTGGCAGTGGGACAGGCCTGGCTGCGGGCTCTGGGGTGCCAGGCAGGGTAGAGGGGGAAGCAGCTTGCCTCTAGGAAAATTGGCTTAGCTCACTGCTTTGTTTAGCTTCAAACATTCAACTTCTCGCTTCTATTTGAAAACCTGCGTCTGATGTGATGGCCTGGCAGCTGGTGAGAAATGGAAGCTGCATCTGGGCCTCTAGAAGACTTGGCTGTGTTGTGTGTGTGTGACAGCCCAGTCTTCTCTGTGCCTGGGACCTTATTCATTCACCCACTCACTCACTCATCCATCAAACATCTTTGCTAAATGCTGACATCCAGCTGGTAAGCTAGAGCCACATGGCCCCTGCTCTCAGAGTATAGGTTCTTATAGGGGAGGGACTCTTGATAGGTCTTTAGTCAAACCCCTGGTATAAAGGTCGAGGTCATTAAGTGTTCTCAAGGTATGGAATATGCTACCATCAAGGTGGGTGACAGGCCTTAACCAGATGGAAGGGGCTGTGAATTTAAAGTGTTTCTGTTAGTCCATTCATCCAACAACTATTTACACTTACTCTGTGTCAGCATGTACTACTCAGGGGAACTGTCACCCTGCTTGCCAAGAACTCCTTGAGGGCTGTGTGGACGTATTAATATGATTATCCTTCTCTGGACCCTCCTGGCTGGTTGTAGAATAGGAACTCAAGATACAAGACTGGAATGGGAAACCATGCAGAAAAGCAGAGTACCCTTCTTGACTGAATAGGAGTTTGGGGAAGGAGGGTCCCAGATCACGACTAACATTACTGCAAACACTGGGAAAGTGATGCAATCAAGTTCCAGTTCTGGTTCTGCTACTCAAGAGCTGTGTGACTTTAGGCAAGCCCTCTCCCTCTCTGGTCTGCAGTTTCGCCTACTGTATAAGACAGGGGTTGGAGGAGCTCAACTCCATGGTCCAAGCCACAGAGTCCGAGACAACAGCTAGTCCAGAGCAGGTGCCTGGAAACAACTGTGTCATTTGTCATCGGGGGCCAGATACAACCAGGACTGGAGATGTGAACAGGGCTCATGACAAACAGCACTAATTAGTTCCACTAACATGCCCATCCTACCTTTTCATAGTTAGGGTTATTTTGTAATCTGAGTAACACAGCATAGCATGTTTATAGTAATTCTCAGATATTGGGTCTCCACCTAACAATTATAACATGGCAATAGGTTCTGGGACCCATGAGATAAAATTCTAGATCCTAGCTTTGCTTCCAAAGAATAAAGCATAGAAAGGAAAAGAAATAGTACCTCTCCAGTGGAGACTCCTAGCAAATGCTACCTCAACCAAGCGATCAAGGAGAACCTTACCAGTGACGTCGTGTCACCTGGAATCATGAGATGAGAAAGGCACTTCACCTCTGTGCCAGTCTTTCCATCAACCTGTAATCCCAATCTAAGCATTAGAAGAACATTAGATAAACCAGAGTGGGGGACATTCTATAGGATACCCAGGATTTGAGATTATCAAGCTCAAGAAAAACAAACAAACAAACAAAAGCTGTCACAGACCAGAGCAGACCATGAGGAGACACAATAGCTCAATGTATCATGATGCCTGGCATTTGATCATGGAGTAGAAAGAGGACATTAATGGAAAACCAATGAAATCCAAATGAAATCCGGAGTTTACTTAATAATCATGTACCAGTGTCAAATTTCTTTGCTTTGACACATAACGAAAAGTGCTATTTGTGGAGGAAAGTCTCTCTTATCCACACAACTTTAAATCTAAGTTTATTCCAAAATTAAAAGTTTACTTTAAAAGAAAACAGAAACATTTTAGCACTAAAAGAAAGGCAAAAAAAGAAGGCAACGATGATTAATAGATAAAATACCTTCTGTCTTAGAAAATGCCATAGAATCATTTGTTTTGTTCTAGTTGATGGGGTTAGGCGTTTTGATAGTTACCAAATTCCTAAGGAACATTTTGAAACTAAACTAAGCTGCGAGGATTTATATAAGGTGCTGCCTATAGTCTCCTGCTTTGGCTCTGTGCTAACACCAAGTGCAATAAAAGCACTATGGAAGGGTTGCAGAAGCCTTCCTAGAGGAGGGGCATTTTCTATAGGATCTTGAGGGATGTATTCAAGTTATCAAGCTCATGGGAAAAATTAAAGCTAGGAGTTGCTTGATTTATATTTAATAAATATTTATTTGTTACCCACAAAGACTCTTGAGAGTCCCTTGGACTGCAAGGAGATCCAACCAGTCCATTCTAAAGGAGATCAGCCCTGGGTGTTCTTTGGAAGGACTGATGCTAAAGCTGAAACTCCAGTACTTTGGCCACCTCATGCGAAGAGTTGACTCATTGGAAAAGACTCTAATGCTGGGAGGGATTGGGGGCAGGAGGAGAAGGGGACAACAGAGGATGAGATGGCTGGATGGCATCACCGATTCGATGGACGTGAGTTTGAGTGAACTCCGGGAGTTGGTGATGGACAGGGAGGCCTGGCATGCTGCAATTCATGGGGTTGCAAAGAGTCGGACACGACTGAGTGACTGAACTGAACTGAACTGAAGTACTAGGTTCTGAGGATATAGCTGTAAATAAAACTAATATATGCATTTTAAAAAATCTGCTGCTATTGCTATTGCTAAGTCACTTCAGTCATGTCCGACTCTGTGCGACCCCATAGATGGCAGCCCACCAGGCTTCCCTGTCCCTGGGATTTTCCAGGCAAGAACACTGGAGTGGGTTGCCATTTCCTTCTCCAATGCATGAAAGTGAAAAGTGAAAGTGAAGTAGCTCAGTCATGTCCGACCCTCAGCGACCCCATGGACTGCAGCCTTCCAGGCTCCTCCATCCATGGGATTTTCCAGGCAAGTGTACTTGAGTGGGGTGCCATTGCCCTCTCCATTAATAAATGTTAAATAGCAAATTTTGAGGAAACAAAAAAGAAGAAGAAAAAAGGACCCCATAGACTCAAAGGGCTTCCCTCATAGCTCAGTTGGTAAAGAATCCACCTGCAATGCAGGAGACCCTGGTTAGATTCCTGGGTTGGGAAGATCTGCTGGAGAAGGGATAGGCTACCCACTCCAGTATTCTTGGTCTTCCCTTGTGGTTCAACTGGTAAAGAACCTACCCGAATTATGGGAGACCTGGATTTGATCCCTGGGTTGGGAAGATCCCCTGGAGAAGGGAAAGGCTACCCACTCCAGTATTCTGGCCTGGAGGATTCCATGGACTGTATAGTCCATGGGATCGCAAAGAGTCAGACAGGACTGGGTGACTTTCACTTTCATAGACTCAAAACTTCAACAAATAACTATTAATATTTTGGTTACATGATTTAAATGACATATACATTCTATCAGGTGAATAGACTCTATAAACTTTCTTTGGCGTTTATGTGGTTTCCAGTTTTTTGGTAAGACTTTGCTTTACATCTTTGTGCATAATTGTACTTTTTAATACACTGACTTGTTTCAAAAGAGCATTATGTTTTTCATAAATTTCAGATTATTTCCTAACCCAGAATTTCTGTTCTTTGTTTGCTGTGGTCTCCTTAGGTGACTCATTCACTTCTGCGTTTGGTTATTTCAGCACTTTCTCCCCAGATTTATAATAATAAATTTAATAACTCAGATGAAATGGAAAAATATCTTGGAAGACACCAACTACCAAAGCTTCACTCAGGAAGAAATAGATAACAAGAATAGCCCTGTATCTGTTAAACAAATTGAATTCATAATTGAAAACCTTCCAACAAAGGAAACTCCAGGCTCGAATGGCTTCACTGGTGAATTCTAATACCAAGTCATTTAAGGAAGAAATAATACCAATTCTACACAAACTCTTAGAGAAACTAAAGAAGAGGAAACACTTCCCAATTATTTTATAAGGCCAGAACTCCCTGGTCCTAAAAGCAGACAAAGACATCCACCTAAAAAAAAAAGCTATAGTTCAATATTCCTTATGAATATAAATACAAACAGTGTCAGTGAAATATTATCAAAGCAAATCCAGCAGAAACTACAAAGGAAAGTTCGTAACCACCACATTGGGAAAAAACCTAAACATCTTTCAACTGGTGAATGTATAAACAAAGAGTTACCTTCATACAATGGAATACTGATCAGCAATGAGAAGGAATGAACTGCTGATGTGGATAAATCTCAGATGCATTATTGCTAGTGAAAGAAGAAATACTCAGTGGCTACATACTGTATGATTCTATTCATATGCCATTCTGGAAAAGACAAAATTATGGGAACAGAAAATAGATCACTGACTGTGAGGGTGTGGAGGAAAGAGGACCACAGAAGTACAGCCCAGGGGGATTTGGGGGTGTGATAGAGCTGTTCTGTGTCTTGACTGTGGCATTGCTTACATGTCTATGGGCATTTTTGTTGAAACTCTGTAGTAGAACTTTATGCCCAGAAACATACATTTTACAACATGTAAATAATATCCCAGTAAAAAAGAGAATTAAAAAGTCACCTATGACATCCTGGAAAATGCAAATACCAAAGGAACATAAAAATATGTGGTTGGAGGGGCTGGGATTGAAGGAGGGGTTTGACTATATATGCTATTTCTTGATTGTAATAGTGGTTATAAAACTACATACACTTGTCAAAATTCATAGAGCTGTACAGCAAAAAGTGGGCAAATTTTACTGTATGTTAATTATACCTTAATACATCTGTCTTTAAAACAATTTTTATGCCCTGAATCGCCCATGACTGCTTGGAATAGCAGTTCCTAAAATGACAGATGTTTACATTTCTCTTTAGGCATTGATTGATGTCAAATTACTATCAAATGCCCTACCTCTGGGTTTCAGTTTTCTCACCTGTAAAATGGAAGTTTGCCCCTTGTGATATCTTTTAATGGTGAGGAACATGGTTTTGAAGATGAAAACTTCTGGGTTCAAAATATGTCCCCACAACTTCCAGCTGTGTGACTTTGGGCAAATTATTTAGCCTTGCTGGGTCTCGGTTTAACTGTAGCAATAGTGCTTGCCTCATAGACGTGTTGAAAGGATTCAGTGAGACAGTCCATTAAGACTTTAGTGCAATGTCAGACGTAGGGTAGGCATCCCACAAATGAATTTAGGTGCTCAAGTTCTGTCTGTCTGGAAGTACACAGAATTGCACAGGGAGATGAGGGACTCTGGAGACGAGTATCTGAAGTAGGCTGAGCAATGGGTCCCCGAAGTTACCCACATCCTGATACCCAGAACCTGAGAACGTTATCTCATGTAGTAAGAGACTTAGGAGATATGATTCAGGATCTTGAGATGGGAAGAGTATTCTGTAATATCCAGGTGGGTCCAATGTAATTGCAAGGGTACAAGAAAGAGGGAGGCAAGAGAGTTGGAATTAAAAGACAGAGATATGAAACAGAAACAGGTGTCAGAGTGATGCGGGGCCAGGAGCCAAGGGTGGCAGTTAGCCTCCAGAAGCTGGAAAAGGCAAGGAAACAGATTCTCCTTGAGAGCCCCCAGAAGGTACGAAATCCTGCCCACTCAGACTTCTGACCTCTAGAACTCTAAAATAATACCTTTGGGTTGTTTTAAGCCACTAAGTTTGTAGTAATGTGTTACAGCAGCAAGAGGAAATTTATACAGCATCCCAGGTGAAGAGATCCTATTTCCTGGGACATTGAAGTTGGTACATTGGTACATAAAGGGCATGGAGCTGAGCATGTCCTTATAATTGGGCCTGAGTTGGACAGTGGAGAAGGCAGGGCCCCACCAAATATGGAAGCTCTGAGTAAAGCTCCTCTGTGCTTTGGTCTTATGGTGTGCAGGTCCCCTTCCTCCTGGCCCGGTGACTCACCAGGTGGAAGTTCAGTGACCTAGCCTCTATATCAGAGCGTGAGTCCTTTCTCCCCACACTATGAAGCAGCTGCCAGTGGGATGGACCCTGCAGGGAGTTTCCTGTTAAGTGGGAGCCTTACCTTCCCCTGCCTCTCAAGGACCATCCTAGAAACTTTGCCCTGCAGGTAACAATGGACTAGTGGGAAACTGGAGGTGATTCATGTCCTGCTTTTTTTGCCGGGTTTGGGGATGCTTTCTTTTGATGCCCACTAGAGGGTACTGTGTACCTGTATATAGGAGATTGAACACTAATCTGAACATTTCCATCCTGCAAACACTCAAGCAGAAAAACACGGACAAAGACATCCCCACACAAGTGCCTATAATCAGATACATGGACGTATAAACCCCAAATCATCACATACACAGCACCCATTTACACACATGGATAGACATATACAAGCCAGCACATATGCATGAAAACATCTACTCATGAACATAGTCACATGGCCATAAGACACACAATGCGCATACATTCAAATTCACACAGATTCACACACACACACCACCACCACCCACCACGTAGACACACACACGGCCGATTACACCTTGGCAGACAAATATAATCACATGCATCATAAATACACATTTAGACACAGACACAAGCATGGAAACACAGACACACATTCGTGTTTAAATACCAACACATGTGCACAGAAAACCACACTTACCCTGGGCCTTTGTTACTTTACTTTTGTAAAAATGAAGTCCCTTGAGGGATGATTAACATCATGGTGTTTTCTAAGGAAAACAATGGAAATGTCAACTTCCACCTCCCAGTGGAACGCTTTTATTCGTTAAATGTTAATGAAAGGCAGTTCACTGAGTTTTTAAAGACAAATAGCCACCCTGCTCTGACAAAGCAGAAAACTCCAGTCATAATTTTGCAAACAATTTATTAACATATAGAGTTGTCTCAGAAATCCTAACAGAGAAACTGGTTTAAAAAAATACTGAAGAAACTTCAACAGTAAAATCAATACAAGCCATAATACTATGTAAAGATAAACAATAAGTCCAAATAAATCCTTCCTTCTCATAAAGGATGATAAAGAAGCATGGAGCCTTTGCAAATGATTATCAGATGGCCAGGCCTGGAAATTTGCCTTCGATAAGACAAAGGCATTAAAATAAAGGAAACGATAAAAGAAGGAGAAAGGGAAAAGGGCCTGTGAAAATAGCTGATTTGATAACAGCATTGTGTAGCTGAGAAGAGGCAGCTGTCAGAAACACATCACACTCAGGCAGCCAAACCCTGGCATGAAGCAGGTGAGTGTTCCCTGGCAACAGGCTGAGGATCAAGTGGGGGGCATTAGTGACAAGGACTCACACTGTCCATTGCTGTTTCTCCATTGGACTCCTGTAGGCAGGAAGGAGAGGCTTGCCTTCTGGGTCGGAACCTCCAGGTCAAAGTCCCACCTCTGCCATCTGTCTCCCTGCCACGTGGTACTGGCTGGTCCTGCCCCTCCCTGGGCCTCGGTCTTCCCCAGGGAAACAATGAAGAAGTTGCCTTTTCTGATCTATCTCTAAAGTTCCTTATTTCACTGACACCTTATCATTACAACCCCCGACAGCATCTTTCTGAGACCCCATTGCATCCCATGGCCAGAAATCATTACAAGTAGCTCTGTTTGTGCAGTTAACAAAGTGCCCGTTCCAGCCCATCAGCTCGATCCCAGGGAACAATAGCTCAGGAATAGATAAAAGGCATTCATCAGGCAGCCAGGCCCAATTATCATGTCACACTGAATGAATGTATTTTAAAATCTTTTCTGACAAGAAAATGTTCCAAGTAGGTACCTTCAAATTAGCTGGAAAATCCAGAGAATTCACTATTAGGTCTTCTTTGAAGAATCTTTATTCCCCCCTACTGTTCCAGAGGAAGTCCTTGGATATTATTAATTCTTTCTAAGAGTCTGACCTTATGCCCCCCGCTGGGATGGAAACACTTTGTCTGTCTCCCCGACTCCCCAGGAGCCACTGTGGAGATGATACACACCACAGAGCCCTGACAAGGGATCACCTGTCCATCAATTTCCAGTGTCAGGTGGGTTTCCGTGGAAATTCAATTCAGTTCAGTTCAATTCCTCCCACACTTACTGAGCATCTTTTCTGTGTTTGAGAGTCCTGGGATAAGAGTTGAGTCTACCCAGCTCTTGTCATTGGAGGGATACCGGAAATGGGGACGTGCATATAACAGATCAGTGTCAGCATTCTGAAGGGAGGTCATGCAGCCCAGTGAGACCACCTTTTGATGCTTGATTTGGCCACTGGCTGTGTGACCTTCAGCACGCAACTTTGCCTCTCTGAGCTATGATTTCCTTACCTCTAAAATGGGGGAAATGAAACCTAACTCCTGAGGCTATTGTGAGGAGGGTCAGTTTCATGGGACACAGACTGTCCTTCCATCTGACCCACCTGGGGTCAAGGCCTGGCATTCCAATGTCATCTCTGCCTCCCGAGACTGAGTGGTCATTTTTGACCTCTTCTCCACTCACAACAACACAGCAGTTTTTGTTTTTTGTTTTTTTGCTTCTGCTTTATTCTCAGCTCCATGTTGCAGATGGCTCCTCTTGGCTTTGGTTTGGAAGGAAAGATTTCTTTAGCCTAATGAGAAACTGCATCAAATATGGAGATATACCTGGAACTTGTGGCTCTGATGCCAAGATCCAGAAAGGCTATAGCAAGCATCTGTGGGGAGAGGAGATTGATTCAGGGAGTTTCCAGACGGATATAGAACAAGCTGCTTTGGTTTCTTTCATACTGTGGGTTTGTGCAGGAGCAGTCTGCTAACTGAGGGAGATTTTTCATTGACCCACTGAATTTCAGGGCTTACAGGGGACTTAGAGGCCACCTTGTTCTTATTTTATTATCTTATCTCTGAGCTCTAAGGCCCAGAGAGAGGAAGAGACTTGCCTCAAAGAACACAGCAAATCTGTGGTGGAGTGGGCCTAGATCTAGGACGTTCTGTGTCCCTGGCCTTTGTCCCTCCTTTTATCTCACTAGGTTATAGATAACCACCCAGAGGACTGGGAATGGGTCCCTCTATCTAGCTTCTCTTCCGTGATACCAGAGCCCTGGCCCTGGACCCTCTGACTCCACCCTACTGCAAGCTCACATACCCTTCCTGTTCTGAGTTGTGGGGCATTCAAGGCTCCTGTGTGCAGTAGGTCCTGCCTCCACCAGCCCTCTGCACCTCCAGGTCTCAGGAAGAGTTCAACTGGAGTCTTTCTGTGGGATCCCTCCTAGCTACCCTGAGCTTGTATGATGAAATCGCTCACTGCTTGTAGGCTGTTCAGGTGGTGTCTTTGGTATAGGGGGACAGAAATCAGATGCCACCAGGTACTTGGGATCTTCTGCTGGGTTCACATCACAGTCGACAAAGCACTTCCACCTCCACCAATTGGAGGGGGAGGTGTCATCCATCCTATTTTATATATGGGTAAACTAAGGCTCTGAGGTTGTGAGCATTGTTCACCTACAGACTGAACCACAGACTTACAATTTGAGTCCAAGTAAAACCTTCCATGGAAGAGAGGAGCCCTGCGTTAACAGTGAACTTGTTTGCACTTACTTTTGCAGTCACCCTCCTTGTGGAGTTGATCAGCTGTTCTCTGGGGAAAGCAAAGCACCTAGTTGCATTCTCACTAGTCCCTTAACTGATAGTGTGTTGCCTGATACTGTTCCCAAATTGCTCCTTGTGCATTTTACTCTGACCAGGGGGATGTGCAGAGGAAACATCCAGAGCATTCTGCCACGGGGACTGCCTCAACACCCAGGGAAGTGGCACACACTCAAAGAGATGCCAATCTTATCATCCTGATGGGGAGAAGGAGGGGTCTTCATGGACAGGAGCAAAGGCCTGGGGCCGGGTGTGCCCACCAGAGGGGCCAGATGGTAAGGGCACAGGCTTACAGGAAAGAAGGTGCTTGCTTTGGAATGAGAACTTTGATCTGGGTTCAGCATGGGATGTGGGCATATTTGGGGAGGAGAGACAAGTCTGGCACAGGGAGCTGCACTAAGGACCTTGACTATGAAGATAAAGAGCTCAGTACGATCTAGGAGATGAGAAACAGCAGAATTAAGAGATGTTCTGATCTCTGTGTGAGCTGAGTGTTGGATGAAAAAAGATAGAGATGAGATGAAGTCCATCCATCAAACAACCACTCAGTGAAGAGCAAGTCCAGACCTGGACTCCGGCCAGGGTGTCCCACCAAGATGGGAGACCAGAGGGAGGAAACTGGCACCCGCGGCTCGGGCCAGGCCCTGGCTGCCGCCTCTGGATGTCTCCGGCTCGGACTGTGTCTTTGGAAGCAATACCTTCATGAAGCCCTCGGCTGCCAGATTCCTCCTTATCTGACTTATAAACACAGATGTTTAACTATCTTGTCAAAGGAACGTTTCTACAGGTTGCCTTGGGGAAAAAAGAAACCTCAACCCCTTTGGCCTCCTGAAAAAAATGCCACCGTGAGGTCTCTGGCTCGAATGCAAAATTGTGCAAATCTCTTCTTTGAAAACAGAGGGCCTCCCCCATCTCTAGGCCTCAGCTCCTTCTTGTGGTAAAGGCAGGAGTTGGCTAAGAAAATCTCATACACTTACCCGTCTAGCTCCCCACTAGACTAAAGCCCCCAAGGATGAGGGCCACATTTCCACATGTGGGAATGCCTGGCTCCTGCCACAATGCAGGTCTCAAGAAATGTTTGTGGAATGAATGAATGAGCAGATAACTGAACAGGTAACTATGATTTTAAACCAGTCAGTGAAACACAACTTGAGGGTATGGAGCATCTGACTTGCCAGTCCAGGGTTACAGCTCTTCTCTTTGCCACTGGGTTCAGGGTTGGATGTGAATTTCTCATTAGTCACCTCAGATCAGGGGACAGAAAGGGCTGGGAGTCACTCCCAGAAGACACACATTTCTCAAGGACAACTGGGTCACTCAATTCACACGACAGCTGTTGTCTGGTTAAATGCTCACTTCCCATCACATTCTAAATAATGATCTGGAAGACCCTGTTCCTGGAACCTGACGATGAATGACTGCCAAGGTCAAAGGGTAACTTCAACTTGGTCTCTTTACAGCTGCCACGAAAAGACAGCTGGGATGTGGGCATTGAGCTGGATGGGTTGGGGATCTATCTAGTCCCACTACTCAGTAGCTTTGCGGTATCAGCAAGTTCCTGGGCCCCTCTGTGCCCCAGCTTCCTCTTTTGTAGGATAAGAGAAATAATACCTGGGATCTTGGAAACCTTTGAGCCAGACTGCACGATGTGCTCAAGGAAGCTGGTTCCTGTTTTGGGTTCCAGTTCTGCCTCCAGGCAGAGTCACCTGGCTGAGCCTCCGGCTCCTCACCTGTAGAATACGCATAATAATGTCCATCAGGGAGTTGGTTGAGGTCAGGGTTAAATGAGATAATTTACATGAAAAGGCTGGTAAACTGAGATGTGCTATGCAAAGTTAGGATTCTATTTTTAAGAATTCTTCAAACCAGATGACTACATGTTCTATGAAATCTGAAGTGTACTGGCCTAGGACTGCGTTTTGAGCCCAGCCCTGTGAAGTAGGTCAATGGCTGGAGTGTCAGTGTAAGGGTGTGACAGTGGTGGAAACTGGGGTGGTGATGATTAGGGGCATGGTGAGGGGAGCTTATGCTAGAACGATGATGAATGAAGATGAACAAGTTTAGGTTTTATCCACTGGGCAACATGGAACACAGAAGGCCTTTAAACAGAACCAGAATGGTATATTGGAAAGAACATTCTGGTAGCCTGTGCAGAGGATGGCCTGTGACGGCGAGGCTGGAGCAGGCAATTGACCCACAGCTGTCCTGAGACCCACGTGAGGGATGGCAAGGCTGGAACAAGGTGGGTGCGACTCCAAGACCTAGGCCCACGGCCACAGCACTTTAGTGTCTCATTAATTAACTGAAAATATGATGAGAGGTCTTTTGCTAAGAGCAAGGCTGAAAAAACGGCATTAACCTTTTGTAGGAGGGGTTAAATGTCACAAGCAGGAGGAGAGAATTGGTTGAACATAGCCTCAACCACAGCTTCCCAAATGACCCACTTTAGTTTAGTAGCAATTTGTTTGAAGTCATTAAACTAGCAAAAAAAAAAAAAAATTCCAAGAACAGATTTGTACTTTGCTATACTTGTTTGAGCAGATGTTTTTACCCAGGCCTTTAGAGACCACCTTTTTCCATTTTTTTCTCATGTTCTTCCATTTAAGAGAGACAATAATCTAGGTAATAGGAGTGGCTCAGCTCCTCTCAGTCACTCAGTTGTGTCCAACTTTTTTGTGACCCCATGGACTATAGCACACCAGGATTCTCTGTCCTTCACCACCTCCTGGAGCTTGCTCAAACTCATGTCCATTGAGTCAGTGATGCCATCCAACCGTCTCATCCTCTGTCATCCCCTTCTCCTGCCTTCAATCTTTCCCAGGATCAGGGTCTTTTCCAATGAGTCAGTTCTTTGCATCAGGTGGCCATAGTGTTGGAGCTTCAGCTTCAGCATCAGTCCTTCCAATGAATATTCAGGACTGATTTCCTTTAGGACTGACTGGTTTGATCAATGGGAGTAGTACTTTCCCACATGAAAATCCTGCAGTCCCTTTGCGTATGAGAAGGTCTTACCGAGGGATGGGTGGAGTGACGGAACAACGTGATGATGTCCATCAAGGCCAAGACTGACCCAGCCTTGCTTCTGTCAGTGTATTCCCTCTAGGGTCCTCACTCCTGGCACTGTGATGACTGGAGTCAATATCTGCCGTAATGTGTTTTAGTCTCATTAACATGGACTGGATTAAGCAGCCGCATGGGCTTTTCAATTAGGAAGACAAGTTTCTGACAGTGTTTACAATGGGATTAGATGCCTGCTTAGCCTGTGACAGGCCTCCCCTCTCCTCCCTTCCTTCCCTCTCCTTTTCTTCTTTCCCCATCTCTCCCTTCTTCCTTTTCTCCCTACTCTCTCCCTCATTCTTTCCCTCCCTCCTCCTTCTTCTTTCTCTCCCTCTTTCCTTGCCTGTGTTCCATGAACAAGTGAGTTTACCCTGTTTCTGTTTGGGGGATACCTGGCCAGATGTGCTGTTATGAGCAGGCAGGAGATTAGCATCATTTAACCACCTAAACTGGAGAAGGCAATGGCACCCCACTCCAGTACTCTTGCCTGGAAAATCCCATGGATGGAGGAGCCTGGTAGGCTGCAGTCCATGGAGTTGCTACGAGTTGGACACGACTGAGCGGCTTCACTTTCACTTTTCACTTTCATGCATTGGAGAAGAAAATGGCAACCCACTCCAGTGTTCTTGCCTGGAGAATCCCAGGGACGGCGGAGCCTGGTGGGCTGCCGTCTATGGGGTTGCACAGAGTCGGACACGACTGAAGCAACTTAGCAGCAGTAGCAGTAACCACCTAAACAGGTGATGTCCCATCCAGCTGCCCACCTGCTCCAATCTTTGCTTGCATACCTCCAGCCCTTGGGAGCTCAATGCCAGAGGACCCAATCCATGTCTCCATTACAAGGCTCTGGCTGCAAGAATGTTCCTCCCAGAGCTGAACTGCCAGCAACTCCTGGAAAGAGCTTCCCTTCACACCCCAGGTCTGCTTTTCAGGGCCAGCAAATCCGTCCACTGCTGCTGCAACTACTCTGGGTCCACCTTTGGTGACCTAGAGACAGAACTTGCATCTGCATGTGCATGGCACCCTTTGTGCAGGCACCCCCTTTTCTTAAGGGCTCCTTCTTCCCATAATGGCCATCCTTGCCGCACACGGGCACATGTGCTTGCAGTTTCAATAATGCTGTAAATAGCCTTTTGTTCTCTGTCTTTAAATTAAAAATATACCATAAACATTATTCCACATGGTATGCCCACTCTTCAAAACATTCCCCTTTTAAGCACATCAGAGTATTCCATGTGGAAGCATCATGGCTTGATTCAGCATCAACCACTAATGGATGCATACCCTGCCTTTTAAAATTTTTTCACAGCATCTTTGTTCACTCGGCTTTTTTCTTCTATTGGATAATTTCCTCAGGAGAAACACACATTAGTGAGACTCCGGGGTCATCTGCCTTGTTGTGACTTTTGGTACACACTGTTGGATCACCTTGTAAAATGTCCCTGCCCGGGGAGGCTGCCACCTCGCCAGCTGGGTGTTTCACTCTCGCTAGAAACTTCACCTGGATCGAATTCCTCTTATGAATAATTTTCCTATTTGATAGGAATAAAGCCATCTTTATGTCTTTCACTACTTTCTAAAGAAGAAAAGAAAAAGGATATATTGTTCCTTGGGTTTGATCCCTATTTGTCTTTCTCTGGAGGGAACGGCTGTACCCTCTCATTTACATTATTGGGGTATTGACATTTCCCCTACAAATTCCAGTGAGCTCTTACATTGTAAAGATATTAAACCTTAGTCTGTCCTCAGTCACACATTGCCCTACAGCACTTTTCGTGTTTATTTTAATCATCTGGTTCTTGTTGTTTTCTGCCTGGGGATCTCATTACTGGGGACCAGGGAATATCCCTACACACTGGCTGCTCAACCTCCACCACTGGCAACTTTAAGTACCAGAAAAATAATATTACTAAAAGCACTGTACTAGGTGCTCTGAGTATATCTTCTCTACTCCTCAAAGCAACCCTGGCAGATATCATGCCTATTTTACAGATGAGGAAACTGAGGCCCTGAGAGGTAAACTTGCTCATTCCAGTCCACACAGCACTCGTGCAGGAGGTAGCAAAGGTAAGTACTGTCTCCAGATCTGTTTGCCCTCTTCTACAATAATACCAGCAGCCTGCAGAGAAGTAAGAAAACATCTGCTGCCAACATCTCCAGGTTTGTGACTTCAAACTCCCCTGGTAAAAGAGAGAATTACCATATTTGGGGGCAATTTACATCAAATTACCATGCACCAGCCAACAGCTGCCGCCTGGAGCGGAAGGCTGGCTGCACGGAGAGACATCACATTTGTACACACGATAATGAAAACCCACGCTCGGGCCTCCACATTCTCCCATAAATATGGTCATTATGATCTTGTTGGCATTGCTTGTTGAATTCCATCTTGCAAATTGTTTCCTGGTTGCCTGGGGGAGCTGACTCGGGCTCTTCTCATTCTCTTTTTCTCTAAGATGTGACAGTGCTTCGGCTCACCCACTCCTCAGACTGTCCTCCGCCTTGAGACTAGGGATTCTCAGGATGGCTTCAACTCAGTCTTCACATTTGTCAAGTGCCCGTGGCATGATGCTGTGTGGAGCTGACAGGGCTCCTAGCCAGGCCCTTTCCTTCATTGTGCAGAAAGACAATGCTGCCCAGAGGGTAACAGACAGGAGTTAAAGCCAAAGATAAAAAGAAGGACCCTTTATATTCCCTGCACTGGACCTCCCCGGGGCACCTGGGTAGGGGACAGGCAGGCCGTGGGGCTCAGAGTCCTGACATGCTCCATTTTTAGCAGTGAGGGCTTTCTGACTGTAAATAAGAGAAATCCTCTTTGGTTAGCTGGAGGTTAAGGGGATGGGGAGGAAGGGGATTTTTGTGCCAGGACAGAAAGGATATTATGAAAAAGGGCTAGGTCAGGCCACACCCCAGAGGGATTAGAAATAGGAAAGAAAGTGAAGTCGCTCAGTTGTGTCCGACTCTTTGCGACCCCATGGACTGTAGCCTGCCAGGCTCCTCCATTCATGGGATTTTCCAGGCAAGAGTACTGGAGTGGGTTGCCATTTTGGAAAGCTAATCAGAAAGCTAACCAGGGTGCCCCTTCTCCAGCTCAAGTCAGCTACTCTCTGCAGAGGCTCTGGTCATCTCTGCCTGCGAGTGTGGTCCCCTGCTCCTCCCACTATGGTGCGGAACACGACACATAAAGCACCCGTTTGTGCATTACCAGTACAGCCTTCCAAAGAGGAACTCTCTGGTGTCCCAATTCTAAGTTGTCCCAGAGAACTGAGGAGTGGCTCTAACTGCGTCAGGTGCCCGCTCCTGGCCTGATCACTTGTAGCCAAGAGGGCAAGCTCACCTCATAGCACTTGGCTGCTAAGAGCCCACCTTGTGGGCAGGGCTGTTGCTTCCAGGAAACAGGCACACAGAAGATAACCAAATTAGCTTCTGCCATACCCTCCGTCTAACACTTTTTAATTGATCGAAATTTTTATTGAAATAATTATAGATTCACATGCAATTGTAAGAAATAGTGCAGAGAGAGCTCTTGAGCACTTTGCCTAGTATGCCAAACTATAGTATTATCACAGCCAGGACACTGGCATTGACAATCTACTGAGCTTATTCAGACCTCAGTAACTTTCACTTGTACTCAGCTGTGTTTTTGTGAGTGTCAGTACTTAGTCGCTCAGTTGTGTTGACTCTTTGCAAGCCCATGGACTGCAGCCTGCCAGGCTCTTCTGTCCATGGGGATTCTCCAGGCAAGAATACTGGAGTGGACTGCCATGCCCTCCTCCAGGGGATCTTCCCAACCCAGGGATCAAACCCAGGTCTCCCGCATTGCAGCCGGATTCTTTACCAGCTGATTAACCAGGGAAGCCTTCTCTGAGTGTCAAGTTCTATACAATTTTGTCCCTTGTGTGGGTCTGTGTATCCAACACCACAGGATCCCTGTAAGGCTAAAGAATGCCACCACCCCTTGCCCCAAAGATAGCCACAGTCTAATCCCTGGAACGTGTAAATGTTATCTTATATGGAAAAAGGGACTTTGTAGACGTGACTAAGGATTTTGAGATGGGGGAGATTATCCTGGATTGCCCAAGTGGGCCCTAAATGTGATCACAAGAGTTCTCATAAGAGAGAGGCAAGAAGCTCAAAGAGAGACATAGACAATGTGATGATGGATACAAGAGGGGATCTGATGCAAGGAAGGGGTCATGCAGCAAAGCCTCCCAAAACTTTAGAAAAGGCAAGGAAATGGATTGTCCCCTAGAGCCTCCAGCAGGAACACAGCCCTGTCAACATCTTGACTTTAGCCTGCATGTGTGTGTGCTCAGTCGCTCAGTCATGTCCAACTCTTTGTGACCCCCATGGACTGTAGCCTGCCAGTCTCCTCTGCCCATGGGATTTCCTGGCAAGAATACTGGAGTGGGTTGCCATTTCCTACTCCAGGGGATTTTCCCAACCTAGTGATGATGATTTCAGACTTCTGGTTTCCAGAACTGTGAGTGAATAAATTTCTGTTGTTATAAGCCACTAAATATGTGTCATAAGCTGCTAAATTTATTACAGGAAACAAATAGCAGGCTTTTATAACTACATTCGCCTTTGTTCCAGCATCTACCCCAACCCCCTCTGCCACCAGCAACCACAAATGTGTCTTCCACTTCTAAAATTTTGTCATTTCAAAAATGTCATGTGAACAGAATCATATCGTATGTAACCATTTGAAATTGGTTCCCTCATCACCTCCCTTCCACTCAGCATAATTCCTTGGAGACGCATCCAAGTGGTTGCATATATCAATAAAAAAGTTCATTTTCATTTCCTTTTATTTCTGAGTAGTATTCTACCATATGAATTTAAGTCTAGCACTTTTTAATGCCTGTATATTTTATCTTCATTACAAGGTTTAATTAGGAATATTTTGACAATAGTCTCTTGGATCAGGATGCAGGAAGGAAACATTTAAGATTAAACATTAAAGATCATTTCATTCCCTCTATCTCTGTATCAGACACACGAGTCTCCTCTAGAGCCTGCTAGCCAAGTGCCCACCAGCTTCTTCTTGCATACCTTCTCTGACAAGCTGCTCACTACCTCCCGAGGCAGCCTAGTGCACGTTACAGCTCTGCTGCAAGTTCTGGTCTTGGGTTCTGTGAGATGCCCCTCTGACTTCAACATGCTAGGAAGGGGATGGTGTAGGACCCAGAGGACTCCCTAGAGTGGGAGCTCGTACGGCTGGAAAGGACCTGAGAGGGAGTCATATCTGGGCATAACCTGGGCCCCGTTAGCATGTCCCGGACCTCTCCCTGCCCCATGCCAGCTCTTCTTTCCTAGGAGCCTTGTTCCTCATGGCCTGCAGACAGTCCTCTGTCGGGAGTCCCCTGCTCCATGAACCCCTCCTGCTCCTCATCTGGCTCCATCCTCCCCTGTCTTCTTCCATGGTCTGTGGCCATCATCCTACCTTTTTCCCAAGCCAATCCAGAGAGACAGTTATTGTTAGATTAAGAAGAGGGCACCTCTACTAATCATAATAATAACAATAGTATTTTTTTTCTTTTTAGTCACTCAGTTGTGTCTGACTCTTTCTAAGTCCATGGGCTGTAGCCCACCAGGCTCCTCTGTCCATGGGGATTCTCCAGGCAAGAATACTGGAGTGAGTTGCCATGCCCTTCTCCAAGGGATCTTCCTGACCCAGGGTTTGAACCCAGGTCTCCTGTGTTGCAGGCAGATTCTTTACCCTCTGAGCCACCAGGGAATAGTTTTTAGGCCATACCATGTTCTATGCTGCCATCCTGAATGAATGAGGCTATTTAATCTTCTCACAACTTCTAGGTTATTATTCCATTTTGTAGATGAGGAAACTGAGGCCCCAAGTCATACAGCTTGAAAGTGACAGAGCTGTCACTGAACCTGGGCTGTCTGGAGGGATGGATGGTGGGGCCACTCCCTGAGTTGGGGAACTCACGAGGAGGAGCAGGTGTGATAGGGAAGACACATTTTGGGGACTGTTGAGTTTGAGGTGCCTAAAGGAAGGCCAAGAAGGGCCCCTGGAGCTCAGGAGAGAGAGACTGGGCTGGAGAGGCAGGTTTGGGGGCTGATGGTACCTTCGTGGCTGCAGAAGCCGCGGGGTGGCTGTGCTTGCCCAGGAAGAGCAGGAGGAGGGCAGAGGGGAGGGGTGGGTGGAGAGGGAAGGTCCTGAGAAGGATTGCTTGGAAAGATGGTGTCACCAGGAAAGACCTGTGGAGCAGACAACATGGCACTGTGACACCGGTAAGGACAGGACAATCCTGGTGAAGTGGGGCAGTCCCGCGTGCCTGGTCCGCTCTGAGTGCTGTGTCCCCAGTGCAGCGCCTGTGAGGTAGGTACTGATCTTTTCATCTTAGGTGAGGAATCTGAGGCTCTGAGTGGTACAGGGACCTGACCCAGGGCACCTGGGAATAAGGGGCAGAGATGAGATGGAAACCTGGGTTGTCCCCTCGAACTTTACTTCAGAGGACAAGGATGAAAGATAATGGATTGGCTAGATTGGCTCAGACAAGTGGGTGGGCTGGGATGCCCAGTAAAAGGAGGGTGTGAGCTTTGAATCTTGACCCATAGTATCCTTGGTGAGAACACCCCTAGAAAAGGGGCCCAGGTGGGTAGAGGGGAGGGGAGCCCAACGTGGGTCAGGGAGGGCTGTTTGAAGAGAAGGAGCCAGCCTAGAGGGAGAGGTCAGAGACTCCGGACAGGACAGCCTGAAGGAGAAGGAATTGGACCCTAAGGAACTGAAGGGACCCATGCCCTTTAACAAAAGGGCTCCTTCCAGGCTCCTCTGTTTTCTCAGGTTTCCCCTAGAAGGAGGGGGCTGGCCCTGCTCCTTCTCTGGGTCTTTTGTACCCCACCCCTCTGCCCAGTGAGGAGTGAGTGCCCTGGGAATTCTGAACAAAGACATCAGGGAAATAGAACAAGAGCAAATCGCAACCAAGCCGGGTGGCTGCCAAGTCCCCCTCCCCCATCCGCACTCCCCTGTACTCCTGCAAACACTCCTTGGCTCCGGCCCAGCACTGGGCCTTCTGGTGAGAACCCCTCCCTCGGAGCGCAGCCTTCTGGGCTGCTTTCTTCTCCGGGACTGAGCTGTCAGGAGAATCCAAGAGATTTCAAGGCAGCTCCCCTCCCCCAGGGGAAGTCTTTGTCTCCACAAAGGAGGTAGCAGCAGGGGGTGGGGTTTGGCAGAGAGGGAGCTGAGGCTAGTCTTTGCCCCCTGGGAGCTCACGACTGGGGGTGAAAAGTGGTAAGAAAAGAATGTCTTCTAAACCTTTGATGCAAAACCTTTGGGAGCTCAGAGGACTGAGAGTTAGTTCACTACCTTCTGGAAGGAAGGTGGTCAGAGAAGGCTTCAAGGAGGAGGCAGCATTTGTGCTATCCTGGAAGGACTGTAAGGCTACCCGGGTGGAGATGAGGAAGAAGAGCAGTCCAAGAGGAGGTGGGAAAGCACCAGGAGCCCTGGGGAATGGGAGGTGGTTCAATGTGCACTGGAGATGATGCACAGGGGCAATGGGAGATAAGGCCAGAGGAGCCCCCGCACAGCTTGGTAATGAGTGCTGTTCCCAGGCACTGTGTGAAACCACAGAGTTTTTGAGCCAGGGAAGGATGGCTCTGGCCACTTGAGTGGAGGATAGATGAGTAGGGTGAAGTAGAGGCAGGGAGAGCAACAGGAGGGATCCTTGGTGGCCTGGATGGGGCAGTGGCAGCTGGGTTGGAGAAGAGAGTCCACATGGGAAGAGCACTTTCAATAGATGGTAGAACCCATGGAACATGGGACTGATTGGAGGATGCAGAAGAAGCAGCAGTCAGAGGTGACTCCCAGGCCACCCATGTGGCCCTTAGCTGGGCAACTGAGTCAGGCAGAAAGCAGGGGAGGGTGAGGTGGTATTTTTTTAGCACAGCTGTCTATGTCCCTCGGGATATTTGTGGCCCCACACATATGTCTAGGGAAGTGACTTTGCTCTGGGCAAAGAAGACTTTGTGGTCTTCTGTTCCCGCCCATAGTCTCCCAAACCTGTGTGGGAGCTGTAGAATAGGTTCTTGGAGCATGTGATAACTTGGCAGGGTTGGGGGTATACCCAGCAGGCCTGACCCAGGAGAGTACCCCAGGGAAGAGAGGAGGCACAGGGGGCTGGCCACTGACCACACACGGAGTGGGTAAAGGGAAAGCACTATTTGCATAAAGACAATTATTCTTTGCTTTTCCATTAAAAAAAAAATGAAGTGTAGTTGACTTATGATATTATATTAATTTCAGGTATACAACATAGTGCCTCAATATTTTTATAGATTACACAGCATACAAAGTAATTACAACATATGGACTATATTTCTTTTGCTGTTCATTACATCTCTGTGACCTATTTGTTTATAACTGATAGTTTGCACCTCTTAATCCCCTTCACATATTCCACCCTTCCCCTGCTCCCCTCTGGTAACCACTAGTTTATTTCTCTGTATCTGTGAGTCTATTTGCTTTGTTATATTTGTTCAGTTTTTTGGGTTCCACATATAAGTGAAAACATACAGTATTTGTCTTTCTCTGTCCCACTTATTTCACTAAGCATAATACCCTTGAAGTCCCTCCATGTTGTTACAAATGGCAAGACTTCGGTCTTTTTTTATGGTCAAATAATATCCCATTGTGTATACGTGTGTGTGTGTGTGTGTGTGTGTGTGCCACATCATCTTTTTCCATTCTTTTGTCAGTGGGCACCTATGGTACTTCCATATCTTGGCAATTGTAAACAATGCTGCAATGAGTATTAAGGTGCATGTATCTTTTTTCCATTTTTCTGACGCTGACTCTTTCCATTATTCCAACTTTGGCTGACCACCTCCCATGAGCCCAGTAGTGGTAGAACCACGGTGGGTTCCAGACCCAGCCTTTACCCTTATGGAAGTCTCAGTCCAATTCATGGAGGATGATGTGGACATAACAGACTCTGTATTAAGACTCATAGTCCCCGGTGCCTTGAGAGAGGGACAGGTCAAGGAAGGCGTCCTAAAGAAGGTTTCACCTCCAGGACTTGGGGAAGAGGATAATTACAGGAGAGGAAACAGCCTGCACAAAGGCATGGAAATAGACATCTATTCATGTAGACAGGAGCCTAGAAGGGTTTGAGAAGGGAGGCAGGAGTGGGAGGACAGCAGAAGCAGGTCTAGAACGGTAGGCTGAAGCAAGCGCAGGTGCCCTGAGTTCTGGCTGTGGATGGGAGGCTGCAGCGCGGGCAGTAAGAAGGGGCAGTAGGGGTGGGCAGAAAGGAAGCTGGATGATGGAAGAGTTTCATAAAGGGAAGGCTGGGACGGTTGCTGAGCCTGAGAGGTCACTGGGCCCTGGTCACCCGCCTCTCCAGGACCTCTCGGTTTACATTACTGTCTGGGTCCTGACTCCTTTATATTACATTTCCGGATCACCCACTCATAAATTCTCATCCTGCCTGGGGCCAGGAGCCCTTGAACAGAGAGCGGCTTTGATTTAGAGACAGGAATAGCAGTAAAGGGGGAGCAAAACTATCTGGAGAAGAGCACCGGCTTCCCTGGGGGCGACAATGTAATTAAAATGGGGCCGGCTCTCTTCCTGGGATGCAGAAGGCTGGCCCAGGCTCTGCATGGCCCTGAGAGCCTCCCTAGAGCACTGACAAAGGGAAGATAGCCACCTGCCACCTCCGTCCACCGTGCCAGCACATCTCTAAGTCCAGGAAGAAGGGCCAGACTCAGAGCTGCACACCCCGGGCTCCAGCCCAGCCCCTGCTGGGATAAGCAGACTTCTAAGACAGCCTCCAATAATCTCCACCTGCTAGTAATCATGCCCTGTATAATTCCCTCCCCTGGAGAAGGAGTCTAGAGTGGAAGTAGTGACTTGTTTCTGAAGGATAGAATGCAGCAAATGTGTGGGATGTCACTTCCATGATTAGGTTACAATATCATGACTTCCTTCTTGCTTACAGACTCTAGTGACTTCTTGGCTTGTGCACTTTGATAAAACAAGCTGTCATATTGGAGAGGCCCCCACAACAAGGAACTGAGGGTGGTATTTGGTCCACAGCCAGCAAGGAAGTTAGGCCCTCACTCCAACAACACACAAATAATTAAATCCTGCCAACAATCACATGAATGAGATTGGAAGCAGATTCTTCTCCAGTTAAGCCTTCAGATGAGACCACAGACCCTGGGCTGATGCTTTGATTACAGCCTCATGGGAGACCATGAAGCAGATTTAGCTAAGTCATGCTTGGATCCCTGACCATACAAGCTATGAGATAATAAATGTGTATTGTCTTAAGTTGCCAAGTTTTGGGGTTATTTGTCATACACCTGGTAATAGATAATTCATACACTGGCTGATTTGAGCCAGTTGATTCCTTACTCTAAATCTCAGTGTTCTCATCTGAATAAATGGGCTGATGATACACAACCCAGTGGGTTACTGCAAAGGTCAGAGACAATGGCAGATGGGAAAGAACTCCATAGACTATAAAATGCTATGGACATGGACTACAGTTTTTGTGAATATGACTGTCTCAGTGAGAGATTAGGGAGAACTTGGTTTTCATTTCAGCTTCTCAACTCAAAAACCAGGTGGCCTCGTGTAAATCAGTTAAGCTCTCTGTCCACATTTTCATCTGTAATATGTGCTTATTGGGAGAAGAAGAATAGACTAGAATAAGATGCAGAGAAAACACCCAGTCCATGCCTATCATGCAGTAGGCACTCAAAAAAAAAAAAAAAATGACGTTCTGATTCATCATTGTGACTCTAAATGAGATGAATAGGAAGGGCACTGGTTCAGCCATCTTCAGAGAGGCCTGTGCCTGTCATCCTTGAGAGCTCTGGACCACCAGCCTGATCTCATCTGTAGGCCAAGTGTGTCTCTCTGGAGGAACCGAGGGCAGAGGGCAGAGAGAAGGAGTCAGCTAGTGGAGAAGCATCTGAGATGCAGGAGTGGACCCTAGGTCCACAGCCATTCTCAGTGGACTGGCGCCTGTTCAGCCTGGGTGTCTGAGACCAATCCTAGAGTATTCTGAGGAAACCGTTGAAATCCTTAATGGGAAAGTCACGTCTTCTGAGCAGTGCTCATGAAGTTGCCAGACTGATTCTGGCAGCATGTATCCTGTCCAGAGGATGCAGAATGCTAAGGGCATATAGGAGACAAGGGAGTCAGAAAGGGCATCCTAGGGACAATGTGCATCTTTTCTCATCTCTATTCAGGGTCAGATTCTGTCTAGGTGGCCTCTGGCCTTCTTGTGGCCTGCAGATGAGAGGATTTCTCAACCCTCCTGGGCCAGAGTCAGCTAGGCAGAGCTATTGGCCCAGAAAGAAACAGGGACTTACTTGCTCAGAGGAACACAGCCAGTTGGTAGAGGAGTAGGGAGAGGAAAGAGGTCTGCCTGACCTCAAAGTCCATGAAAAAAATCACTCTGCAGGTGCTGAGTTTCTAAGGCTGGACTCATTCTTGTTACTTGAAAAGAGAAGATAAAATTGCAGAGTTTAACACATTTTAATCCTAATGATTTTGGTGAAAACAGTGACCTTCTTGAAGTCACAGAGTTTGTGTGTATACTGTCCTGCACATGACAGAGAAAATGACATAGATGCTGTGAAGTAAAAGAGTCAGGTTCTGGAAGAGAGAGACAAGGATATGGGAAACCTAATTAAAAGAGGTGAGAGGTATCAGAGAAGGCTTCTCTGAAAAGGGCTGAGATATAAGGAATGAGTAGGAATCAGCCAGGGGAAAGGTAGAAAAAGAGAGTCACAGGAAGAGGGAATAGCATGTGCAAAGGCCCCGAGACAGGAAGGCACATGGTATACTCAGGTGAGGGAAAAGAGGCCAGTCTTCTTGGAGTTCAGTGAAAATGGGGATAGTATCTTGAGGTCAGAGTGTGTAGGACTTTGGAAGCCTTGATAAAAACTTTGGATTTTATTCTAAGTGATCCAGTTCTCATTGTAAACAGGCCAGACCTCTGAGTGTGTGGTGGGTAGAGAGTGGTAGTAGGAGTTTGGTTGGAGATGCTGCCTTGTCCTGATATTAGGCTAAGTCATGGATGAGAGATTAATAAGATGTGGGAAACTTGTTAAATGCCTATGAGGGTAGCCTCAGTTTCCCTGAGCCACTTGGCACTAGGGGCCTGCTCCAGGTTTTAAAGGACTAGACCGTCAGTAGCATAGCACTCATCCATGAACTCTCCAAGGTCCTGCAGAACTGCATCCCAGGACAGGTCACTGAAGCTCTGGCATGTCTGGTCCAAGCCCGAGTCACCTACTCTGCCAAGTAAACCACTGCTGGATTCTGTGGGCAGGGATCTTCTCTTTGCCCTGTGATAGGCAGAATAATGCCCCCGAAGATGTCTACGCCCTAATCTCTGAAGGGTGTATGTTAGGTTCCATGATAAAGGGAAATTTACATTGCAGATGGAATATAGGTTGATAATCAGGTGACCCAAAAAGGGGGAGGAAAGTATCCTGGATTCTGGATGGGTCCAGTGTAGTCAAAAGTATCCTTAAGAGTAGAAGCGGGGAGGCAGGAGAGAAGGTCAGAGAGGTGCAACTTGAGAAAGACTTGACCAGCTTTCTTTGTGGTGCTAAAGACGGAGGAAGGGTCCACGTGCCAAAAAATACAAGTGGCTTCAAGAAGGTAGGAAAAAGCAAGAAACAGATTCTCCCTCAGAGCCTCCAGAAAGGAGTGCAGCCCTCTTGGAGCCCTCCACAATACCTGGACTTTAGCCTAGCAAGACTTGAGTTAGACTTCAGTCCTAAAGACTGTAAGATCATCATCCTTCGGTATTGTTTGACCCACTAGTGTGCTTACTCACTCAGTTGTTTCTGACTCTTGGTGACCCCATGGACTGTAGCCCGCCAGGCTCCTCTGTCCATGGGGATTCTCCAAACAAGAATACTGGAGTGGGTTGCCATGGCCTCCTCCAGCGGATCTTCCCAACCCAGGGATCAAACGGAGGTCTCCCACATTGCAGGTGGATTCTTCACCGTCTGAACCACCAGGGAAGGCCTTGAGCCACTACGTGTGTGGTAATTTGTTACAGCAACAGCAAGAAACTAATACGGCCCACTTTCTCCCCAAGGGCAACCCCGAGGCACGTGGGCACCACCTCCTTGTGGATGGCAGCAGCTTACTCTCAAATAAATAAAGTCCCCTTCCCCATACTGGGGCACAGTGAGAAGAAACTGGATCTGGACTCTGGAAACATGGGTTCAGTCCTGTGGCCTTGCTGATTAGGTGTCCCGTCCCTTCTCTGGCCTCAGTGTGGAAATGGGGCTGACATGCTTTTGTCACCTTGCAGAGGAATGGCACTCTGGGAACTGTAAGGTGGTATGCATATATGAGGGTTTCCCTGGCAGCTCAACTGGTGAAGAAACTACCTGCAATATGGGAGATCCTGGTTCAATTCCTGGGTCAGGAAGGTCCCCTGGAGGAGGGCATGGCAACCCACTCCAGTATCCTTGCCTAGAGAATCCCCATGGACAGAGGAGCCTGGAGGGCTACATTCCGTGGGATGGCAAAGAGTCGAACACAACTGAGTGACTAAGCACAGCCCAGAATGCACATATGAAGGGTTTGTTATGGTGTAGGGATGAGCAGTGAGGAGAGGGAGGTGATAGTCTTGGAAGACCAGACCTTTAAATGAGAGAAAAGATAACAAAGTAGAAATGCCATGGGGAAATGTGGCCAGAAGGCACCAAAGCCAGGACTGGAGGCTGGGCAGTGCAGAATGCCTTCAGGGAACGGCAAGTTGCCTGGCTGGACCCAAGCCTGGGGCCACGTGGGGGACGGGCAAGGCTAGGGAGGCAGGCTGGAGCCTGGCCTCACAGGACCTCAAATGCCAGGCAGAGCAGCCAGACTTTATTCTGAAGACAGAACCTGGGGAGCCCTACTGGGAACCCAGTAACTTGGAAGGCCACCCAGCAGCTGGGGCACAGGGCCACCTAGGAGACTGGTACAAGGATTATGGTATTGGGCACAAGGGGTGGGGGGAATCCTTGGATGTGTGTGGATGTCCCATTTGTTCTTCCTCATTCACAACTCTGCCCTCACCAGCTGGGAGACCTTGACAAATCACCCTCTAAAATCTCAGTCTTCCCTCTTATAAAATGGGGATGGTAATGCTAACCCTCTTACAGTGTTGTGAGGATCACACAGGAAAACACATGTAAAAAACTTGTTACGGACTTTCTAAATGCTACCCAAACCATCAAGCGCCCTTCTCACCATCCACTGACGTCCACCCCACTCAAGGGGACATTTTGCAGCCCTCCCCCCTCCCCACCACCACCACCGCTGCCAGCAAAAGCAACTTTTCTTTCCTGTTGTCTGCATATCTGTGCAGAGCATCCCTGCGTTCTTCAAAAGACGTGTTTGGAAACAAGAAATTGCTAGAGAGATGATTCAGTCTTTGGCCTCAGATTGTGTCTGGACATAAGTAAGCCCATCTGCAGAGCCCGCACTGCCAAATTCTGTCACTCTTGCTCCATATGGTCTGTGCTCCCCCCCCAACTCCCCGTCTTCCCTCCCAGGAGCTGCAGTCTGTGCCCGTCTCTCACTCTCCTTTGGTTGCTACACAGCTATTTCAGTGAGGGGCATCTTGGCTCCAGTGGGTGGGGCATCTCTGCTCCTCTCCTTGCCTGGCCTGGGAATGCAACAGGGCCAGAAGCCCCGGGCAGTCGGGACCTGGAGCGGTGCAGACAGCGGGCTGCTTTGGATCCTCTCAAATCTTGTGTGCATTGAGCCACAGCATGGAGTCCTAGTCCTGAGAGGGGTCCTGAGAGAGGCTGTCAGCTTCCATTTAGGAGGCAGAGCTCTCTCCTGCAGGAAAGTAACTTCCTGAAATGCTAGGTTGGTTGTTAACCAGTCCAATCGCCTTGTCCTAAAGCAGAATGATGTGGGATGGCCTCTTTTGACCACATCCTTATCCTCAGGCTGCCTGACCTGGCATGGGAAGACTCCAATTCACACCAAGCTATATGACTTAGGGTCATCGGTTAACCTCTCTGAGTCCCCCTTTCCTCATTTGTGGTCTGTGAGTAGTGATTCCTGCCCCGGTCACACCATAGGTTGGTTGTCAGGGTCCAATAAGATAATAGTTGTGAGAGGTTTGTAAACAGTAGAGAAGTAGATTTCTAAGAGTGGTCCCGGGGCTACCAACCACAGCATCGTCTGGGAATTTGTTAGGAATGCAAATTCTTGGCCCCATGGATGACCCACTGACCCAGAAGCTCTAGAGGTGGACCTGGCAAAGTAGGCTTTCGCAAACTCTCCCAGTGACAAGCCGGAGGATCACCTCTCTGGGGAGACAGCACATGGGCCACGCCGTCCCCACCATACCGTCGGTTTGGCTCACGGAGTTGCCTGAAGTGTATGAGGGCCTGGGCCATGTTGGGCTCTATGGCTCTTTCATTGTAGAGGGTCTAAAGTTTAAAGATCTGTATGATTTCTCACCCAGGAATATCCCTTTCAAAGTAAACTTGTGATGTTCATGGACAGATTGAAAACGTGACTTCCCAGGGAGATTTAAACCGAGACGGCAAACTCAAAGCTTTCAGGAGTTCTCAGGTGATGAGACTGTGGGAAGAGGCTGGGGTGAGACAGGAAGAAGCAGAACCTGGCTGTGCTGCAGGGTTCAGACTCTACCTGAGGCATTAAAAAAGTCAGTTTTGTTTGCTGGCCAAACAAAACTCATATGTTAGACAGATTTGGTTCAAGGCTTGCCAGTTTGTAATTGGTGTAAATGTTGGGGAATAAAAATGCTTGGTCTTAGCCAAGCTATGCATTGCTCATAGGGTTAATTGCCCTGGAAGTGAGTTTGACACACAGTAATAACTCCTAGGTTCACCTGATTTCATTAATTCACTCATATCTTCATTCCACAAACACTATTCTCTAGGTCCCGTGCTAGGTTTTGTGGACCCAAAACTGGATCAGAGATTATCTCTATTCTTCAGGGGGATGGACACAGCTATGACTGGCTCCAGGGTATTGTTTTCCAGCATTTCATGGAGTGCTTCTCAGTGAGATAATGGGCCTTCTAAAAGAAGAAAGGTGGTCCAGGGTTAGTTAAGCATGAAATGTACTTACTTAAAGTTAAATGTATTACTTCACTGCAGGACTTCTCAGAACCATTACTATGTCAATGTGCATTGCATATTAGATGACTTTCAAGTGTCTGGGTCTATCTGGGGTCTCTGATGAGCCTGGATGTCCTGCCTTGTATGGGGGAGTGGTGAGTGAGCAGATGTGGGACTCTCCCCGAGGTATGGCTGGGTTAGTCCCTTCCTACAGTTAGGCCTTGGGGGCCCCCTGATGAGGGGTGGGCTGAGGAGATGCCCGCTCCTCTCAGGGTTCTGCAGAGGAGTGCTAAGTCTACAGCCCTCAAGGAGTGGACTTCAATTTCTGTGGCAACAGGAGAGCCTTGAAGACCGGGGGTCCAGGTCCCCTGTGCATCTGAGGAATATGACTCTGCTATGCTGGGAAGGAGAGACCCACACCAGAGAACTCAGTGTCCCGCACCTGGAGTGCTGAAACCCACTCCCACGTGGTTCTGATTTTTAGTACCAAGAAAAGCGGAGAATGCAATCCCGTATATACAAACAGGACCTAATCTCCCTCTTTCAGCATAAGCAGCTGCCCTGCTGAAGATCATGAGGAAGTGGCTGGCAGAACCTACAGTTACATTAACTGCTGCTTTCCAATCAAGGCTGGCTGTGACTTCTATGAATAAAATTGAGAGGTTCAGGACAGATCTGAAAACCAACCTCCCCTCTCTTCAACCGTCCCCACTCATTGTGGCATTCTCACTCTCTCCCTCTCTCTGCCCCACCCTCCCTCTGCAGTATATGAAGTCACTCCAGTTTGGGACTGGGTATCTCTTTGTTCTGGAAATCCCCACAACAAAGGGAGAATGAATTGCACCTGGTCCAGGATAATCTTTCACAGATTTAAGACTGGAAGCACATTCATGGAAAAACATAAGACAAAATAAAACCAAGTTCCCCGGAAAACAGAATTCATGGAGATCATCTCCAAGAATCAACCTCTCAAACCAATCAACATTTATTCTAAAATTGCCTCCAATGGGTCTGCTGTGACTCCCTTCACTTTTGATTTCAGGTATAGTCAAGACTTGTACCCAAAGTTGAAAAGCTGAGAAAAATCCCACTTCAAGGCAGATTCTATGTAAGAAAGTCTTGGGGTAGGAAAGCTCATGTTGGAAGAATCAGGAAAAGCAGCAAGCATAAATATATATATTTATATCACTTGGAGCATGCTCAATACTCCACCGGGCATAGTACTGAACCAGTTAGTACCAAATTAGGTGGTTCTCTCACTCATCATTTCTTCCCATATTCTTTGTGCTACAGAGAGCAGAAGAGACTTTCCCAAGGCCACATGGGCAATAAAGGGCAGCTCATGGAGTTCAAATCTATTAGTTTCAAGGTCAGTCTCTTCTGTGTCTGGGATGAACCTCAAAAGAACTGGATATGTGGAGGGGGTGGCAGGAGAGAGAGGTTTCAATTCGAAGGAACAGCAGAAGGTGCCTGCTGCTGCCTGTCTTTGTGACAGAAGGGAGGATTCTCCCCACAGACGCGCCTGGGGGTTTCTTTCCCTCACTTTGTCCTCAGTCCCTCTCCTTGGCAGTCCCTGGTCTGTCAGTTTGTACGGGGATACGTCAACCAGCAATCCACAGCTGTGTTCACAGACCAGGAAAAATAGGACTAAAAACTTCCTCCCAAACAGCCTGCAGGACAGGTAGCCCAGCCTTCAGCAGACTGTCAGGGGTCTGCTTGTACAGATCCATCTTAAGCCTGCTTGGTTTCTCGATTCAAGAGCAGGACTCACACTCTTCAGACAGTTGGAAGAGCATATAGTCTACAGGAGGCTTTGGCTTCGATCTGGCCAAGACTGCAGAGACCTTTCCTTCCCAGCTTAGGTGGATGTCTCTTGCTTTAATTCTCATCCTGTTTTTGGTTTGTATTGAAGGCAGGTTTCTATCTACGGAGCCTTCAACAGACAACCTTTCTCTTCTCTGGGGTTTAAAACGATTGCTGATCTCACCAAAACCAGACTCAGAGCTATCTGCAACCTCCTTGTGAAACAGAGGAAATGGACATTGAAACATTGGGTCTGGAGCAAGCAAGGTCACAGTCCCACCATGGCCACAACTAGGACATCATGATCCAGGAACAACCAGCACCAAGCAGGTCCTCATGGCCGGTGCACGACCTGTTCACCCAAGCACTTTCCAAGGTCATGGAAATACTACTTTTACTATTACTTATCTAATCAAACATGTCTCAAAGCGTCTTTCCCCATGAGATATTAATAGGTGTTATATTGGGTTTCTTTAACCAAAGAACATTTCAGATCCTTTATCATGCTAATATGTTTTTTGAATCTCTAGTCTGTAGCATTCCCCAGACTTTCTGACCATAGGCCTATTTTCCTCCAAGCACCTCAGGGGATGAATGTTTCAAGGGGCACACTGTTGAGAGGAGGTTTTCATGTTAAACTCTGCCTACTCTTACAAGATTAGCATCAACCAATGCACGGAAAAGGAGGATGCCTCAGGCTGGGGCTAAAGGGAACATGAAGAGTGGACAACTCCAGACAGCAGAAAGGCTCCTAAAGTCCAAAGCAGGAAGGGAGACAGTGAGCCACTCTAACAGATATTGTTTTGTGTTTCTTGGGATGTTTTCTCTCTAGCCCCTTCTTCTATCAGTTGATGTTCTCTCCTCAACTTGAGATGTGTATTGTTTAGGATTAGTCCAGTTCCAGTTCAGTTGCTCAGTCGTGTCTGACTCTTTGCAACCCCATGAACTGCAGTATGCCAGGCTTCCTTGTCCATCACCAACTCCCAGAGCTTACGCAAACTCATGTCCATTGAGTCGGTGATGCCATCCAACAATCTCGTCCTCTGTCATCCCCTTCTCCTCCTGCCTTCAATCTTCCTCAGCATCAGGGTCTTTTCAAATGAGTTAGTTCTTTGCATCAGGTGGCCGAAGTACTGGAGTTTCAGCTTCAGCATCAGTCCTTCCAATGAACACCCAGGACCGATCTCCTTTAGGATGGACTGGTTGGATCTCCTTGCAGTCCAAGGGACTCTCAAGAGTCTTCTCTAACACCACAGTTCAAAAGCATCAATTCTTCTGTGCTCAGCTTTCTTTATAGACCAACTCTCACATCCATACATGACTACTGGAAAAACCAAAGCTTTGACTAGACAGACCTTTGTTGGCAAACTAAAGTCTCTGCTTTTTAATATGCTGTCTAGATTGGTCATAGCTTTTCTTCCAAGGAGCAAGCATCTTTTAATTTCATGGCTGCAGTTACCATCTGCAGTGATTTTTGAGCCCCCAAAAATAAAGTCTGTCACTGTTTCCATTAGGATTAGGTTAGGCTGCAAATAACAAAGACTCCACAACAACAGCTTAAACAAGATAGAAGTATATATTTTTTCTCACACATAAAAATGAAAAGAGGAGGCAGTTTAAGGGTGGTAGGAAAGAGACATGGTAACAGAGATCAAAGCTCTTTCTATCTTATTCTTCTGCCATATGTAGCTTCCATGCCCTAAGCCTCTTCATGATACAGGATGGCTGCTGGAGCTCTAGCCATTGCATCCACATTCCAAGTTATAGAAAGGAGAAAAGAGCAGCCTCTTCCTTTAAAGTTTTCCAGAAATAACTCAGAATACTTCCACTTATACCTCATTTATCAGAACTTGGGACACATGGCCATGTCTAATTTCAAAGGAGGCCAGGAAATGAACTGGGCAGAAATATGCTCAGCTCAAAAATGGAACTTCCAGCAAGAAGAGCAGAATGGGTATTGGGAGAATATGATCTGCTATACATCAAATATTACTTCCCTGGCTAAAAATTTTGGTCAGGCTGATAAATCTGAGTTTGGCCCTCTAATCTGAAGCTGAAGGGGAAGATTTGTTTCATATGATTACTGAGCTGATGAGAGTGTGAAGGTTTGAAGACCCCAGCACATGGAGAAATAATGTGCAGATAGAACAAAGCCAACCAATAGGCAGAGAGAAATGAAGGTAAAAGAATGGGGAGCAGATTGAAAGAGATGCCAGTTGATTGATGGATCCTCACTTCAAGCCATCCCTGTGTTTGGCCTCACCCCTGTCTCTCCTTCTTAATGACCCAATGCAGGAGACATAAGAGATCTGGGTTTGATCCCTGGGTTGGGAATATCCCCTGAAGAAGGGCATGGCAACCCATTCCAGTATTCTTGCCTGGAGAATCCTGTCGACAGAGGAGCCTGGCAGGCTATGGTCCATAGGGTTGCGCAGAGTCAGACATGACTGAAGAGACTTAGCACATAGCACTCAGAGGTCAGTTTGCATTCTCATCCAGAGAGAAAGCATATTGCCTTTGGTGGGGTGCCCATGTCCTTCACAAAAACATTTAAACCTTTGAGGAACCTGAGGTTTTGCCTTATGTAGCATGAAAGAGACACCTTGGGTTGAGCAAAGGCTTATAGCAAGAGTTACTGACTCGATCAGGGTTACCAGTTGAAGCAAAATAAACAGTCTTTAGCAAACATTTGTAAAAAGAATCTATCAGGAGGATATTGCAAAGTTTATAAAATCAGTGGAAAGCTGGAGGATCAGACTTGGAATATGGGCAGGAATCAAAGCAGTTGTGGAAGGAAATGAGGAGGAGGCAAAACAGTCGTCTTTCAGTCTAGTTAGGAATGACCATCCCACCAATGGACACTGCTTCCATGAGGCAGTTCTAAATATGCTTCATTTTTACGTCACCCACTCTTATAAATCAGATCACCAGGCAGACGTCCTTACTTAGCCAAGTGCCCTAGCTGCCAGGGGCAAGAAGCAGGGGAGCTGGTTCCCTTCATCTCTATAGAAGAGGGGTGAAGTGGGCACCTCCCCAAACAGTGGTCTACTCTGCTTATTCATTGCTGTCTCCTTCATCAAAAAAGCCATCCAGGTGGTGCCTGAGGGATACTGGTTTTAGGATCTGAAGAGAGAGAATAAGGGGCTTCCCAGGTGACACCAGTGGTAAAGTGCAATGCAGGAGACGTAAGAGGTGCGGGTTTCATCGCTGGGCCTGGAAGATGCCCTGGAGGAGGGCATGGCAACCCTCTCCAGTGTTCTTGTCTGGAGAATCCCATGGACAGAGGAGCCTGGTGGGCTACAGTCCATGGGGTCAAAAAGAGTTGGACATGACTGAAGTGACTTAGCATGCACACGTGAGAGAAAATAAAGGGACAGAAATTGACATGTTACCTGGTTTGCCCTAGCTTCCCAGGTCTTCAGAGCCAAACTCCGTGGGTTTATATGTGTCACAAGGCCACTGTGGCTACTTTCCCATCTGTCTGCTGCAATGCTGACTTTTAAGGTATTAAAAGAATAGAGTCTACATCTCTATTCTGCTCACGGCCTTCACATGGAGAGCAAACATCTCAGCCTTGTACTCAAGACCTTTGTGATCCAAACCATCTTCCTCATCATCCCTCACTTCCACCTCCATGGTCTGTTCTCCCACTACTGAAGTGTTGACAATCTTCAAACACCCTCCCTCAAACATGTGGTTCTAGTCTTCCCTCTTCCTCTTCCATCTGGGGAATCCCTGTACCATCCCCTCCACCAGTCTTGTGGTCTTTATTTTGACTTACTCCTTGGTGGCCTGGAATACTTACTGAGGTTGGCAGGATAATCCCTCTACCCCTCAAAAGATATGCACGTTTTAATCCCCGGAATTTGGGGATACATTACCTTACTTGGCAAAAGGGACTCTGCAGAGGTGATTAGGGTCAGGTCATTAGTATAGGAAGTGTATCCTGGATTAGTCCGGTAAGTACAATCTAAACACAGAAATCTTTAGAAGCAGATAACCTATTGGCTGTGATCAGAGACAGACATAACTATGGAAGCAGGTAAGAGAGAGGGCAGCATGAGAAGGACTTGACCCACCCGTTTTGCTTTGAATATGAATCTAGGTTGTCACTAGAAGCTGGAAAAGGCAAGAAAAGGGATTGTCCACTAGAGCCTCTAGAAGAAACCTTGTTTTATTGATACCTTAGTTTTTGCTCATGAGACACCCATGTTGGACTTCTGACCTCTAGAGCTGTAAGATAACAAATTTCTGTTGTTTTAAACCATGAAACGTGTAGTAATTTGTTACAGCATCAGTAGAAAACTAATACACTTACTCAAGTAATTTTTCAGGAAGGGTATGAAGTGCATTTCTGAGACCTTGCATATCTGAGAATGTCTATCTATTGCTATAGCCCCTGAACAACAATTCAGCTGAGTTTAAAACTACTGGGTCAAACACAAAACAATCTATAGATTTAATGCAATAACATTAAAATACCCATGATACTTTTCACAGAACTAGAATAAATAATCCTAAAATTTATATGGAACTACAGAACACCCTAAATTGTTAAAGGAATCTTGAGAAAAAAAAGAACAAAACCAGAGGTATAATCTTTTCGGACTACCGTATGGCAAAACTACAGTAATCTAAACAGTATGATGCTGGCACCAAAACAGACAGAGATCAGTGGAACAGAACAGACAGCCCAGAAATAAACCCACACACCTATGGTCAATTCATCTATAACAGTGGAGGCAAAAGTATACAGTGGAGAAAAGACAGTGTCTTCAATAAACGGTACTGGGAACACTGGACAGCTACATGTAAAACAATAAGTTAGAACGTTCTCTGACACCATATACAAACAAACTCAAAATGGTTTAAAGACCTAAATGTAAGACCTGAAATCATAAAACTTCTAGAAGAGAACATAAGTAGAACACTCTTTGACATAAATTTTAGCAATATTTTTTGATCTGTCTCCTAAGGCAAAAGAAATAAAAGCAAAATTAAGCAAATTAGACCTAAGCAGAGACATTACTTTGCCAACAAAGGTCGGTCTAGTCAAGGCTATGGTTTTTCTAGTGGTCGTGTATGGATGTGAGAGTTGGACTGTGAAGAAGGCTGAGCACCTAAGAATTGATGCTTTCGAACTGTGGTGTTGGAGAAGACTCTTGAGAGTCCCTTGGACTGCAAGGAGATCCAACCAGTCCATCCTAAAGGAGATCGGTCCTGGGTGTTCATTGGAAGGACTGATGCTGAAGCTGAAACTCCAATACTTTGGCTACTTTGTGCGAAGAGTTGACTCATTGGAAAAGACTCTGATGCTGGGAGGGATTGGGGGCAGGAGGAGAAGGGGACGACAGAGGATGAGATGGCTGGATGGCATCACCAACTCGATGGACATGAGTTTGGATAAACTCTGGGAGTTGGTGATGGACAGGGAGGCCTGGCGTGCTGCGGTTCATGGGATCACAAAGAGTCAGACATGACTGAGTGACTGAACTGAACTGAAACTTATATGCTTCTGCACAGAAAAGAAAACCATTGACAAAATGAAAAGACAACCTATGTAATGGAAGAAAATATTTGTAAATAATGTGACTGATAAGGGATTAATATCCAAGATATATAAACAGTTCATACAACTCAATATAAAAAATGTGATAAAAAATGGTCAGAAGACCTGAATAGATATTTTTCCAAAGATGGCATACAGATGTCTAACAGGCACATGAAAAGATACTCAACATCATTAATTATTAGAGAAATGCAAATCAGAACAACAATGAAATATAACCTCACACCAGTCAGAATGGATATCATCAAAAAGCCTACAAGTCACAAGTTGGAGAGGATGTGGAGAAAAGAGAACCATGATGTACTGTTGGTGGGAATGTAAATTGCTGCAGCCACTATGGAAAACATTATGGAGATTCTTCAAACAACTAAAAACAGAACTACAATTCTGCTCCCAGGTATATATTTAGAAAAAATGGGAACACAAATTGGAAGAGATGCACGCACTCATAGCAGCACTATATACAATAGCCAAGACAGGAAAGCAACCCAGGTGCCCATCAACTAATGAATGGATAAAGAAGATATGGTATAAATATAACAGAATATTACTCAGTCACAAAAAAGAATGAAATTCTGCCATTTGCAGCAATGTGGATGAATATTATGCTTAGTAAAATACATCAAAGAATGACAAATATTATATGATATTACTTATATATGGAATCTAAAAAATAATACAAATGAATGTATATGAAAAATAGAAACAGGCTCACAGATATAGAAAACAAACTTGTGGTTTCCAAAGGGGAGATAGAAGGTGGGGGACAAATTATGGGCATGGGATTAACACATACAAAATACTGTGTATAAAATAGATAAGCAACAAGAATATATATATTCTATAGTAGAGGGAATTATAGCCATTATCTTGCAATAACTTAAAATGGAGTATAATTTGCAAAAATACTAAATCACTATGTGGTGGTGGTAGTTTAGTCTTTAAGTCCTATCTGACTTGTGACCCCATGGACTGTAGCCCACCAGGCTCCTCTGTCCATGGTATTTCCCAGGCAAGAGTACTGGTGTGGGTTGCCATTTCCTTCTCAGGGATCTTTCCATCCCAGAGACCAAACCTGGGTCTCCTGCAATGCAGGCAGATACTTTACCCACTGAGCCATAGGGAAACTTGTATACACTTAAAACTAACATAATATCTAAAATCAACTATACTTAAATTAAAAAAAATATTGGGCCATGTTTTAAATTAAAAATCTGCAGATGTTGTCTCATTGTCGTGCAGAAAAGAGTTAATGGAGCAGACCTGAGACTGTTATTCTTAGAAAGGCCTGCTGGTTAGGTTGACCCTTGGCTGGTATCTGGGAACTTGAATTTGGGAAGGGTTCACATAGCTTCTGGAACTTATTAGGGTGAATCATTGTGTCCAAACTGTACAAACCACGTGGTTGATGCTGCACATCTACTTTCCTTCTGGTTGTCTGGAATCCTGGTACATAATAGGCAGAGGGTGCCTAGAGGATCAGCCCCCAATAAGATTATCAGGCCCTGAGTGTCTAATCAGGGCATGTCACATATGTTGTCACAATTCATTGCCTGGGAAGAAGCGTGTCCTGTGTGACTCCCCTGGGAGAGGCTCTTGAAAGTGTGTGCCTGGTTTCCCTGGTGTTCGTTCCATGCATTTCCCCCTGCCCCCCTGTTGACTTGCTTTGTCTCCTCTCTGTAATGAATCACAGTTATGAATATAACTCTCTCTACGTGGAGTTATACTGTGGTCCTCCCAGTGCATCAAGTTGGCGGAGTGAGGGGACTCCCTGCACGATTGTCTAGTGGCATTTAGTGTTTCAGAGGAGAGATTTGAGGCATACAACTCCATTTACCAGCTTATAGATATCCTTTTTAATTTTTCTGTCTGGATATTTATAAAATTTTTTCCTTATCCTTGAAATTTAAAAAAAAATCACAAAGTAGGTCTAGATATGCATCTCCTTTCATTACTTTTCTTTGATGGCCAATGAACACTTTTTATCAAAAGATGCAATTCTTTAGGTTAGGGCAGTTTTTTCTTTAGTTAGTGCAGTAGGTAGGTATCACTGTCAAAATTAAGCTGCTTTTTTCTCCCCCTCAGAGTAGAGAGAAGTGGCAGAAAGGGTGACTTCTTTGTCACCTACCATAGTTTGATTTCTCTCTGAGGCAGTGAAACCCTTTTTGCTAAAGCCCCCCTCCCAATACCACTGCTGCTGCTGCTGCTGCTAAGTCGCTTCAGTCGTGTCCGACTGTGCGACCCCACAGACACCACTGAGACCATTGTATATATTACCTAGGTAGGTGAGCACCAGGCTTTTGAGAACAAGGAAGATCATCAAGATTTGAGCTCCTCCTGACCCAGGTCACAGCCCCAGTTGTTGGTGCAGATGAATGTAGAAAGTGGAGAGCCATGTGTGGCCTGTGCCATGCAATAGCCAGAACAGAGGACTCAGGGTTACCTCCAAGTCAGGCTGATCCTCATTCATCATCACGTGACCCCCTGCCCCCAGTGTCATACAGTCATTGTGTGGGTTAGAGACAGGGCCAAAGATGATGCTTGAGAATCCCCTCTGGCTATTGTGTGAGTCAGGTGTCTCCTAAGTTTTTGAGATGACCCACCAAAGCCAAGCCACCAAGTCAGTGCTACCCTCACTCCACTGGCCACAGCCAGGGATTTCCTGTAATAACATTTCTGGGCATTATGTGAATTAGGGACAAGACAGCTCCTCATTGTGGTGATGGACTAGTGCATACTAGAGAAGATTCAGCGGGGGAAAAGAGGACTCTGGACAGTCTTACGGTTCTTTCTTTTTCTTTTTTAAAATTGAAGCACAGTTGATTTATATTAGTTTAGGTATACCACATAGTAATTAGATATTTTTATAGATTGTATTCCAGTCTACATTTAAATTTATATTTAATTTATCATTAAATTTAAAGTTATGATGATAATTTCCCTAATTATTATTCTTCTGTTTCCATTGCATAACAGACCCAGTGGCTTACAACACTCATGATTTATTTATTATTGCCTACAAGGCTGTGAATTAGTAACCTGAAGGATTCTTCTGCTGTAGTTTTCATCTTTAAACCTATGTATGTACAAGTGTTTTTTATTTTATTTATTTATTTTTTTGGCTGCAATGCATGGCATTTGGGATCTTAGTTCCCTCAACAGGGACTGACAGTGGAAGAACAGTCTTAACCACTGGGCTGCCAGAGAAGTCCCTCAAAAATGTTTTTAATCATTTGTTTGTATGACTGTAATCATCTGAAACAGCTCAACTGGGGCCAAAACAACCTCACTCAGATGCCTGACAGTTGGTGCTGGTTGTTTTGCATGAGCCTCTCATGTTTCCATAGGCTTCAGTGGACCGAGTTTCTTCACTACACAATGGTCTCAGGGTTCCAAGAGTTAAAGTGGAAGCTACAAGGCTTGAGCTCAGAAGTCACAGAATGTCACTTCTGCTGCACTCAGTTGATCAAAGCAAATCACAAGGGCAACCTGGATTCAACAGGGAAATGGACTCCATCTCTTGACAGGAGGAGTGTCAAGGTCGCATTTCAGAGGAGTATGGACACAGGGAGGCAAGACTCATTAGGGGCCATTTTTAATAATCTGTAACACTCTCTTTTGAGGATTTCTATGATCTGTAGAAGTACAATAGACCCTAGATCTTTCTCCCACAATTCTTATCTTTTTTAAAAATTTGAGTATAATTGCTTTAAAATGTTGCATTAGTTTTTGCTATACAACAAAGTAAATCAGCTTATGTATACATATATCCCCTCCTCTCGAGCCTCGCTCTCAACCCTCTAGGTCATCATAGAATTCGCATCTTTTTACTGTGCTTCACTTCATTTTTATTTGCTTTCTCTGGGTTTTTGGAGAATATATCAAGCACGAATATATATATATATTTGTTTTACATATATGTTTTATATATATATATATATAAAATTTTCTCATTTGATTTTCTACAGTATCCAACCTGAATTTTATGGACTTTGTAACCTTTTAATTTAGCAATTATCCTTTTCTTTTGAAAACAAATTTATATTATTTCAGACCAATCCTTTCCAGAGATGCAATGTCTTCCTGAAGGCAACTGAAAATGCATATTAGATTTTTATCTAAGTTTCCTTCTATTTCTTGCAGTAAGTCTAATTTGAGGGAGCAATTTTCTCTTAATCCCTCAGATGGAGTCTTTTTCTTTTGAACTATTGAATCTCTTTTCATATCTGATGAATTTTCTCTATTTGCTCATCCTAACAGATGGGGAAGCTAAGTTTTGTTTAGAATTGGGAGCTGAGATGAGTTTGATCAGAGATTGTGCGACTATTTGGTTAAATCTTCCAGTTCCAGATGAACTAAAAAGGAAGAAGATTAGATTTGCTATGTTTTTACCTTTCCAGGGTATAATTTCCATAGGATTTGAGAGAAACAGCCAAAAAGAGTCCCATGGCAACAAATCTTTTCTGATCTGCTGTTGCTGCTGCTGCTGCTAAGTCACTTCAGTCGTGTCCGACTCTGTGCGACCCCAGAGACGGCTCCCCCGTCCCTGGGATTCTCCAGGCAAGAACACTGGAGTGGGTTGCCATTTCCTTCTCCAATGCATGAAAGTGAAAAGTGAAAGTGAAGTCGCTCAGTCGTGTCCAACTCTTAGCGACCCCATGGACTGCGGCCCACCAGGCTCCTCCGTCCATGGGATTTTCCAGGCAAGAGTACTGGAGTGGGGTGCCATTGCCTTCTCCGGATCTGCTGTGGCAGCCTGAAGCAAATACGTAACAACTTGCAAGTGGCCCTCATGAGAGGCTCGTTACCAGGGCGCACTTGCCTTGTTTGTTGAGCTGGCTGGGCCAACCGTAGGCTGAGCCTAAGCTGTGGCCCCAGTCAACCTTCGGAGTTGCCAGCAGGACTGAGAAGTCAATTCCTCTCCTTCCCTCTTCTCTCTTAGAGAAGTTATCACACTAACTTCAAGGGGGTCAGTGAAATACACCCAGGGTCCTTATTCCTCAGGTGAGATTTGGGGTTTCATATAGAGATTTCCACTCCAGTTAGCCTTTCCCTGTTGCACTTTTTCTCATATAAATGTCTCAAAAGTCTGGCAAGTGCCAACCTTTGTCAGTATTCATCCCTCATGCAGATTGTTCTCTCTTTATATCCCTTTGGTCAATTAAATGGGAATTTGGAAGATGGTGGGAGGGAGGTTCAACCTCAGGTTCAGGTGACCCTGTTGCTCTACTTGGAGACAGGAAACAAGATTTTGATTTCAGATGTGGTAGAAAGTTAGATCTATAACTCTCTCGCCTTCCCACTCTGTAAACATGGGACTCAAAGGGCCAAACCCTTGATGAAAAGTGGGCAAGAAACAATTCACTTATTTGTTTGTCTTGGTCTGTGCCTTTAATTCCCACAGATGAAGCCAACAGATGTATGTATAGTGCAAATTACAGAAAAAAAAATAGATTATCAATCCTCAATAAGTGATATTCAGGCAAGACATCAAAAAGTAAGAGTTACTGACCATTTCCATCAGGGTCTCAGGCAGTCCCACTCAGCTTACCCAAAGTCATGCTCATTCCCTCCTTTTCCACAAATATTCTCTTCTTCTTGTGTTCCCCATCTCTGTGAGCCTGTCATAATCAACCCATCACTCAAGTTATAAAACCAAGAGTCTTTAAGTGAACCATAGTCCAATGTCCACAAGTCTTTGCATGGGAAACAAACATGGCAAGACAAGTGCTGTTTGGGGAGTAGCTTAGAGGACAGGAATCAGCAAGAGGAGTTAGCACATCTTCTTTTACATTTTTGTTATTTTTATTTTTATAACTGTAAGTAAATCCAAACAAAAAGAAATGTATATATTAAATCTTAAAAGTCAAGATCCCAGTTCCTCAAAGACAATTACTGTAATAGTATACATCCTTTCAGACCCTTTAAATGTATATAATCTGTAGGCATATGTGTATTTATTTTAGATGTTTATACAGTTATGAATATATTATATATACCATCCAGTTTCTTGCTTTCTTCACTCCATGCATATTGTGTCTTTTCCTATGATTTCTTTTTTTAAACATGTGCATAGTATTACATTTTAAAACTGTATCTTAATTCATTTAACATATCTCCTGATGGACATATAACATGTCTCAGATTTCCTACTTGTACAAGCAGCTGCAGTGAACCACTTTGGATGTGAATCTCTGTGCGTTTGAGTGAGCAAACCTGAAGAATAAATTTCTAGAAGTGATGCGTCTGGGTCAATGGATATTCACATTTTAATCTTTGATGGATTCTGCCAATTTGACTTTAAAATATTCTCTCAATTTACCCCCTTCCCAACTGGGTATGTATTTTTCTACCATTTTTCTGGCATCAAGCATAATCAATTTTTAAAAGTGTTTTGCCAATTTGATGGGTGAAAAAATATTTTTGTTATTTTAATCTGTATTCCTTTGAGCTCTATGTTTCTCTATTTCTCCTTAAGTGAATTATTGGTCCAAGTCTTCTGCACATTTACTGTTGGGCTGTTTTTCTTTTTTATTGGGTTGTGAAAAGTTCTTTATCCATTAACACTATTAACCTTTAGTATGTAATAAATGTTGAAAATGCTTTTACTTGATTTGTCATTTGTACTTCAGTTTTATTTATGATGTCATTTGCCTTACAGAAATTTTAAATATTTATGTAGTTAAATCTTTTCTGCCATGATTTCTGGCCTTATTTTAATTTTACTGCCTTGTTTTCAATGATGTTAATAATTTTATACTCAGTATTATCCAACTCTTTGCAGCCCCGTGGACTGTAGCCCACCAGGCTCCCCTGCCCATGGAATTTTCTAGCAAGAATACTGGAGTGGGTTGGCCTTTCCTCCTCCAGGGAATCTTCGCCACCCAGGGATCAAAATTGTGTCTTCTTGTGTCTCCTCCACTAGCAGGCAGATTCTTTACCACTAGCACCACCTGGGATGTCTCCGTTAAGAATTTTCAGTTCAGCTCAGTTCAGTCGCTCAGTCGTGTCCGACTCTTTGCGACCCCATGAATCGCAGCACGTCAGGCCTCCCTGTCCATCACCAGCTCCCGGAGTTCACTCAGACTCACGTCCATCGAGTCAGTGATGCCATCCAGCCATCTCATCCTCTGTCGTCCCCTTCTCCTCCTGCCCCCAATCCCTCCCAGCATCAGAGTCTTTTCCAATGAGTCAACTCTTCACATGAGGTAGCCAAAGTATTGGAGTTTCAGCTTTAGCATCATTCCTTCCAAAGAAATCCCAGGGCTGATCTCCTTCAGAATGGACTGGTTGGATGTCCTTAAAGTCCAAGGGACTCTCAAGAGTCTTCTCCAACACCACAGTTCAAAAGCATCAATTCTTCGGCACTCAGCCTTCTTCACAGTCCAACTCTCACATCCATACATGACCACAGAAAAAACCATAGCCTTGACTAGACGAACCTTTGTTGGCAAAGTAATGTCTCTGCTTTTGAATATGCTATCTAGGTTGGTCATAGCTTTCCTTCCAAGGAGTAAGCATCTTTTAATTTCATGGCTGCAGTCACCATCTGCAGTGATTTTGGAGCCCAGAAAAATAAAGTCTGCCACTGTTTCCCCATCTATTTCCCATGAAATGATGGGACCGGATGCCATGATCTTTGTTTTCTGAATGTTGAGCTTTAAGCCAACTTTTTCACTCTCCACTTTCACTTTCTTCAAGAGGCTTTTGAGTTCCTCTTCACTTTCTGCCATAAGGGTGGTGTCATCTGCATATCTGAGGTTATTGATATTTCTCCTGGCAATCTTAATTCCAGCTTGTGTTTCTTCAAGTCCAGCGTTTCTCATGATGTACCATGAATATCTCTAGTTAATCATGAGTTCCTTGAGGGCAGAGGCTACCTCTTATTCATATCTGTGCATCTTGCTCCAGAAGCCACTACTCCTAGCCTTGATTGTGATGAGTGCTTAATAAACACATTTTAAAATGTTATCAAATTGACAGAGTTCAGTCAAGTTCAGTTCAGTCGCTCAGTCATGTCCGACTCTTTGTGACCCCATGGACTGCAGCATGCCAGGCCTCCCTGTCCATCACCAACTCCTGGAGCTTACTCAAACTCATGTCCATTGAGTCAGTGATGCCATACAACCATCTCATCCTCTGTCATCCCCTTCTCCTCCTGCCTTCAATCTTTCCTAGCATCAGGGTCTTTTCCAATGAGTCAACTCTTCATATTAGGTGGCCAAAGTATTGGAGTTGCAGCTTCAACAACAGTCCTTCCAATGAATACTCAGGATTGATCTCCTTTAGGATGGACAGGTTGGATTGCCCTGCAGTCCAAAGTACTCTCAAGAGTTTTCTCCAACACCACAGTTCAAAAGCATCAATTCTTCGGCACTCAGCTTTCATTATAGTCCAACTCTCACATCCATACATGACCACTGGAAAAACCATAGCCTTGACTAGATGGACCTTTGTTGGCAATGTAATGTCTCTGCTTTTTAATATGCTATCTAGGTTGGTCATAACTTTCCTTCCAAGGAGCAAGCATCTTTTAATTTCATGGCTGCAATCACCATCTGCAGTGATTTTGGAGCCCCTAAAAATAAAGTCTGACACTGTTTCCATTGTTTCCCCATCTATTTCCCATGAAGTGATGGGACCAGATGCCATGATCTTCATTTTCTGAATGTTGAGCTTTAAGCCAACTTTTTCACTCTCCTCTATCACTTTCATCAAGAGGCTCTTTAGTTCTTCTTCACTTTCTGCCATAAGGATGGTGTCATCTGCATATCTGAAGTTATTGATATTTCTCCCAGCAGTCTTGATTCCAGCTTGTGTTTCATCCAGCCCAGCAGATATACTCTGCATATAAGTTAAATAAGCAGGGTGACAATATGCAGACTTGACATACTCCTTTTCCTATTTGGAACCAGTCCATTGTTCCATGTCCAGTTCTAACTGTTGCTTCTTGACCTGCATACAGATTTCTCAAGAGACAGGTCAGGTGGTCTGGTATTCCCATCTCTTTCAGAATTTTCCACAGTTTATTGTGATCCACACAGTCAAAGGCTTTGGCATAGTCAATAAAGCATAAGTAGATTTTTTTTGAACTCTCTTACTTTTTTGATAATCCAACAGATGTTGGCAATTTGATCTCTGATTCCTCTGTCTTTTCTAAATCCAGCTTGAACATCAGGAAGTTCATGGTTCACATATTACTGAAGCCTGGCTTGGAGAATTTTAAGCATTACTTTACTAGTGTGTAAGATGAGTGCAATTGTGCAGTAGTTTTGAGGATTCTTTGGCATTGCCTTTCTTAGGGATCGGAATGAAAACTGACCTTTTCCAGTCCTGTGGCCACTGTTGCGTTTTCCAGATTTGCTGGCATATTGAGTGCAGCACTTTCACAGCATCATCTTTCAGGATTTGAAATAGCTCAACTTGAATTCCATCACCTCCACTAGCTTTGTTCATAGTGATGCTTCCTGAGAATCACTTGACTTCACATTCCAGGATGTCTAGCTCTATGGGAGTGATCACACCATCATGATTATCTGGGACATGAAGATCTTTTTTGTATAGTTCTGTGCATTCTTGCCACCTTTTCTTAATATCTTCTGCTTCTGTTAAGTTCATACCATTTCTGCCCTTTATTGTGCCCATCTTTTCATGAAGTGTTCCCTTGGTATCTCTAATTTTCTTGAAGAGATCTCTAGTCTTTCCCATCCTATTGTTTCCCTCTGTTTCTTTGAACTGATCTCTGAGGAAGGCTTTCTTATCTCTCCCTGCTATTCTTTGGAACTCTGTATTCAAATGGGTATAGCTTTCCTTTTCTCCTTTGCTTTTCACTTCTCTTCTTTTCTCAGCTATTTGTAAGGCCTCCTCAGACAGCCATTTTGCCTTTTTGCATTTCTTTTTCTTGGGGATGGTCTTGATTACTGCCTCCTGTACGATGTCACAAATCTCCGTCCATAGTTCTTCAGGCACTCTATCAGATCTAATCCCTTGAATCTATTTGTTACTTCCAATGTATAATTGTAAGGGATTTGATTTAGGTCATACCTGAATGGTCTAGTGGTTTTCCCTACTTTCTTCAATTTAAGTCTGAATTTTTCAATAAGGAGTTCATGATCTGAGCCACAGTCAGCTCCCGGTCTTGATTTTGCTGACTGTATAAAGTTTCTCCATCTTTGGCTGCAAAGAATATAATCAATCTGATTTCAGTGTTGACCATCTGGTGATGTCCATGTGTAGAGTCTGCTCTTGTGTTGTTGGAAGAGGGTGTTTGCTATGACCAATGCGTCCTCTTGGCAAAACTCTATTAGTCTTTGCCCTGCTTCATTCTGTATTCCAAGGCCAAATTTATCTGTTTCTCCAGGTGTTTCTTGACTTCCTACTTTTGCATTCCAGTCCACTATAATGAAAATGACATCTTTTTTGGGTGTTAGTTCTAGAAGGTCTTCTGGTCTTCATAGAACCATTCAACTTCAGCCTCTTCAGCATTACTGGCTGGGTTGTAGACTTAGATTACTGTGATATTGAGTGGTTTGCCTTGGAAACAAACAGAGATCATTCTGTTGTTTTTGAGATTGCATCCAAGTACTGCATTTTGGGCTCTTTTGTTGACTATGATGGCTACTCCATTTCTTCTAAGGCATTCCTGCCTGCAGTAGTAGATATAATGGTCATCTGAGTTAAGTTCACCCATTCCAGTCCATTTTAGTTCACTGATTCCTAAAATGTTGATGTTCACTCTTGCCATCTCCTGTTTGACCACTTCCAATTTGCCTTGATTCATGGACCTAACATTCCAGCTTCCTATGCAATATTGCTTTTTACAGCATCAGACTTTACTTCCATCACCAGCCACATCCACAACTGGGTGTTGTTTTTGCTTTGGCTCCATCTCTTCACTCTTTCTGGAGTTATTTCTCCACTGATCTCCAGTAGCATATTGGGCACCTATCAACCTGGGGAGTTATCTTTCAGTGTCCTATCTTTTTGCCTTTTTGACAGCGTTCAGTGTGCTATAAAATAAATAAGCATAGAAAATTTAATCCTATGATTAAGGTTGAAGGAAAATCTTGAAGGTAAGTTAGCCTCCAAACCAAAATGCATGGCATGTTAGAAAGTATAATTTCAATCAATATGTGGAATAAGATCAGGGTTAAATTAAGCTGGTAATATAAAATTATTAAAAGGATCACAACAAATATGTTCTGTATTTGTTCCAATTTTACAGCTGGTTTTGTCACCAAGTTATCTGCTCTCAGAATCAGAGTTTAATAGGAAAGAGTCATAGTTCAATATAAAAATAGTCACAGCTTAATATAGAAAGTCAGAATTTAATATAAAAATAACAAAATGGAGAGTTCAGGTGATAATCTGGACCCCGTGTAAACCACATGCCTGATGAACAACTTTAACTGTGCTAACTACCCTGTGTCTGCCCCAGCTGCTTGTGGTGTAGCCACTAACCATGCGACACATGGGGAAGAGTGCAAAAGGCAGCATCTTAAGTACAGGAACCACACACTTGAAGCTATAAGATGCTGTAGTTGTTTACATGGTTAAGGTTGCTTCATCCAAACCTGGGAAAGCCATGTGACTTTGGGGAAATCCCTTGGCCTTGGTTTGGCTCTTTTAGAAATAAAGGGATCACAGTGAACTTGGCAGCTCCTTCTGAAATGGAGGTCCTGAGAGTCAATGAGTATCTTTCTATTAAATGGTTTCCAGGGCCCTGTCTCCCTGGGATTCCCTTGTGATTCAATGATTCAATTGGAGGTGTGAAGGCAAACCCATCACAGCTGTTACCAGCTGTTCTGTGCGGCATCTCTGGGAGCCCCCTAGAGTGTCAACACTGATGTCTGTATGAGTTAAATTAAATTCAAGGGGCTGGTGTGAAGCTGGAACAGGCCTTGATATTTTTATCTGTCTGCACCAGGTTCCTGCGGGTCCTATAGCTTCAGCTGAGAAAACACGAGAGAAGGGAATGGAGAGGAAGGGGCAGTCTCCTCTCTGTAATTTATGTATTGTTCATAATCATTTTATTATATAAATGATACCCTGGTCGCTTTCAACAAAGACTCAAGATGATTCATTAATTCACTGGAATAATAGGTGGTCTGTGTCTGCTCCATGTCAGACCCAACACTGGGGGCTGGAGGACATGGAAACAGATGAAAATAACTACTACTATCTCTTCCACAGCATCATAGAGTCACTGCATGTATAAAGGCTCTGAGGACACAGAGGAAGAGTGAGCAATTTTGATAGGCCAGAGGTAAGCATGGCAGGGAAGAGATAGAAGAAAGAGAGTGACAATTTCTTGAATACCTTCTAGAAGGTACTATGTCATAATGGGGGCTTTTCTGGTGGCCCAGCAGTAACAAATCCACCTGTAATGCAGGAGATGTGGGTTTGATCCTTGGGTTGGGAAGATCCTCTGGAGGAGTGCATGGTAACCCACTCAAGTATTTTTGCCCAGAGAATCCCATGGAGAGAGGAGCCTGGAGGGCTGTGGTCCATGGGATTGCAAAGAGTTGGACACGACTGAAGGGACTGAGCATGCACGCAGGCGTGTCATAGTGACTAAGAGCCTGTGCTTTTGAGACAGATAAGACTGAGTTCAACCTCTCTAAACCTCAGTTTCCTTATCTGCAAAATGGAATACCAGAACTTCCTTTGTTGGATTGCTTGGGAGATTAAATGAAAAATGCTTTAAAAGTACCTGGAGCAATGTCCAACAAGTGACAAGCATGGAATACGTGGTCACTGTTCTTATTGTTATTCTGTGACCAGTCACTAAAATGAGCTTTAGATTACACTGTGCTCATTTTATAGATAAAAGCTCAGAGAGCTTATACAATTTTACCAAGGCCACACAGGTTGGAAGGGAAAGAAGCAAAATTCTAACTAAATTCAAAGCATACTTTCTTTCCACTGCTGTGATGCCCCTGAAGGAAGTTTTCACAGAAGACCTGATATTTGAGTTGAAAGTTAAAAATTAAAAGAAAGTTTCTTTGTGGAGTTTTGGGAGAGGGAGGAAATGCCAGGCAAGTGGAAAAGCATATTCTAAGGTACAGAGGCAATGATGTAATGAGCTGTCTGGGGTTGTGGTTGGGGGAGAAGCCTGTGAAGCTCCAGGTTGCTGAAGTTTTCTCCAGTATAGGAGTTTGTGGTGGAAGCCATGAAGATAGACCAGATGGAACACTCGGTGATTCTTTCTTCTTCTCTGCCTTCCCTGAAGTTGAACCGTCACAGCAAATAGCAATCAGAACCATCCCTGTTCCATCTTCTGGGGACCTGGTCTGATGGCCCACATGAGTCCCTTATTCCTATTTAACCAATTCTATGTTAATGCTGGAGACTCTCTAAAACCCTTTCTCCACTGCACCCTACTCCCAGACCCAAGAGGTGTTTGTGTATTAGAGTTATTTGGTTTTTAAATTAAAAAAAGCAAGAATCAAGATAGGGAAGAAAATCTCTCCCATCTTGATCCCAAACCACTTGTCAGGGCTTGACTTATGGGCCATAGATTAGGTAAGATCTGGGTAGGAATAGATTTTGGTTTGGGAGGAGTTTCCTGTCTGGCTGGGAAGACAGATAGACAGTTCAGTTCAGTTCAGTTGCTCAGTCATGTCTGACACTTTGCGACCCCATGAACCGCAGCATGCCAGGCCTCCCTGTCCATCACCAACTTCTGGAGTTTACCCAAACTCATGTCCATTGAGTCGGTGATGCCATCCAACCATCTCATCCTCTGTTGTCCCCTTCTCCTCCTGCCTTCAATCTTTCCCAGCATCAGGGTCTTTTCAAATGATTCAGCTCTTCGCATCAGGTGGCCAAAATATTGGAGTTTCAGCTTCAGCATCAGTCCTTCCAATGAACACTCAGGACTGATTCCCTTTAGGATGGACAGGTTGGATCTCCCTGCAGTCCAAAGTACTCTCAAGAGTTTTCTCCAACACCACAGTTCAAAAGCATCAATTCTTCGGCGCTCAGCTTTCATTATAGTCCAACTCTCACATCCATACATGACTACTGGAAAAACCATAGCCTTGACTAGATGGACCTTTGTTGACAATATAATGTCTCTGCTTTTTAATATGCTGTCTAGGTTGGTCATAACTTTCCTTCTAAGGAGTAAGCATCTTTTAATTTCATGGCTGCAATTACCATCTGCAGTGATTTTGGAGCCCAGAAAAATAAAGTCAGCCACTGTTTCCACTGTTTCCCCATCTATTTGCCATGAAGTGATGAGACTGGATGCCATGATCTTCGTTTTCTGAATGTTGAGCTTTAAGCCAACTTTTTCACTCTCCTCTTTCACTTTCATCAAGAGGCTCTTAAGTTCTTCTTCACTTTCTGCCATAAGGGTGGTGTCATCTGCATATCTGAGGTTATTGATATCTCTCCCAGCAATCTTGATTCCAGCTTGTGCTTCTTCCAGCCCAGCATTTCTCATGATGTACTCTGCATATAAGTTAAATAAGCAGGGTGACAATGTACAACCTTGACATCCTCCTTTTCCTATTTGGAACCAGTCTGTTGTTCCATGTCCAGTTCTAACTGTTGCTTCTTGACCTGCATACAGATTTCTCAAGAGACAAGTCAGGTGGTCTGGTATTCCAATTTCTTTCAGAATTTTCCAGTTTATTGTGATCCACACAGTCAAAGTTTTTGGCATAGCCAATAAAGCATAAGTAGATTTTTTTTTGAACTCTCTTGCTTTTTCAATAATCCAACGGATGTTGGCAATTTGATCTCTGGTTCCTCTGTCTTTTCTAAATCCAGCTTGAACAGCTGGAAGTTCACCATTCACATATTGCTGAAGCCTGGCTTGGAGAATTTTGAGCATTACTTTACTAGCATGTGAGATGGGTACAATTGTGCAGTAGTTTGAGCATTCTTTGGCATTGCCTTTCTTTGGGATTGGAATGAAAACTGACCTTTTCCAGTTCTGTGGCCACTGCTGAGTTTTCCAGATTTGTTGGCATATTGAGTGCCACACTTTCACAGCATCATCTTTTAGGATTTTAAATAGCTCAACTATTTGACAGACAGTCAAACTCAATATCACGGATAAGCTGACCATAAAGTGGGGCAGGGTATGGGTCAGTTGCAAAACTAAAGGATGGTCTATAGAAGAGGGTTTTAGCCCCCTCCCAATCTCTACTAGCCCCTTCCCATTCTTTGATGGACTTTCAATTTTTGTAAATTGCATTCAAATATTTTTTGTTAGGTAAAATCATCTCTGATGGTCAGAATTCTAAAATGACCCTCACCCTTGTATCATTTCCTCCCCTTTGAGTGTGAGTGGAATTGATAAATATCACCCCTGCAACTATATTATGTTATAAGGCAAAAGAGAGATTATGCTGGGTGGTCCTGCATAATCTCCTGACTTCATCAGGAGATCCCTTTAAAAGCATAGCATTTTTTTCCCGGTGGTCACAGAGGAAAGAGTCAATGAGACCTGCCTGAAAGAAGGCAAACTGCTGTGTTGTGATCTCCTCATGGAGAGAAGTGAGCTCCAGGTGCTGACAGCAACCTCCAGATGACAGCCAGAGAAAACATAGGTCTCAGTCTTACAAGCTCACAGAGTCGAAATCGGCCAAAACCCTGAATGTGCTCAGAAGTGGATTCTTCTCCCAGAGCCTCCAGAAAGGAGCGCAGCCTGGCTCACAACTGGATTTCAGCAGACCCTGAGCAGGGAATCCAACCACCCTGTGCTGAGACCTCTGACCTACAGAACTGTGAGCCCATAAACGTGATTAGTCTGTGGCGATTTGTTATGCAGCAATAGGAAACCAATACAGTGATTCATATGCAGATATAAAAAGAACACGTATCAAATACTTTAACTCATTAATTAATGAGGGACTCTGTAAGCTGCTACAACAAGTTCAAAGGAGAATTCACAGATTTTGCACATGTAGGCAATTGGGAATGTTGAAATAGATACAAAAGTAGTCATTACTCATAGAACAATCATTATCGCAATGGTAGTGGACAAAATTCACTTGCATCTCTATAGACAGGTATCATGTGTTACTATTTGTTTTCTATAATTTATAAAGTCATAAGGGATCTCAGAAACAATGAAAGAGCAGAGAGCCTGAAATATAGAGTATCTAGAAGTCACTAGAAGGTATCCAGTCTTCACTGCCCAGTTTAAAACACTTTCTCAGTTTTTCTTTGTAAATGGTATGGAAATGCAGCTTCAAAACAGGCCACCACTGCCACACCCTTCCCTCCCCACCAGTAAATCCTGTCTCAGAGATGGCAGAGTGACCACAAGCTGGGATTCACTGAGGCCGAGGGTTCAGCCCAGCCTTGACGGTTTACGAGTCACTTCATATCTGTTAGCAGGCTTGTGATTCTGTCTTCTCACAAGACTCCTGTGGGTAAGGTGGGAATAGGGGAGAGTTACCTCATCATGTTGCTATGGAAACTGAGGCCCAGGGAGGATATGGAAAGTGCACAAGGTCACTCGGGAAGTTAGTGACAGGTGTGAGGCTGGATTCCCTCCCTTCTTATTGAGGGCTTGTCTCCTCCTACCCCACACCCTTATCCTCAGGTAGTGAACTTTCTGTCCCCCAACCCCGCCCCTCCTTTGGGTTAGATCAGCCTCCCCTCCATACCACAGGGCCTGCCCCTGACCTGGGGATTGGCTAAGGCCCCAGATGCCCTGAGTCCAGTCTGCAGACACAGTCCCAGGCTCCGTGGAGCCTGCCGGATCTGGCACTCCCACCCCCGCATGCCTTGGTGCCCTGCACATAACTACCGCCTGGGTTCTCTGCTTTTGATCCAGCAGCCTGACCTGAACAGCACCAGCCCTGCTGTGCCAGGGCCACCTACTCTGTCTCCCAGGCCGCTCACCCCAGCCAATGCCTCTGTTGGCTTCCCATTGGCATGTGGGCTTGGGAAGTCATCTGGGAGGCCAGGTAAGCCAGTCTGCCAGAACCTCTTCCCAAACCCTCCTCCCGACCAGTGTCAGGTACTTGTGCCAGACAAGCCACCAATACCAGGTTAGGCAGCTGGGTGGTAAACTGGCCACCTGCTCGGCTCACAGAGTATGAAGTTTTCATTTTGCTTTGCCTTTTGAATCCCATTACCAAGAAGTTCTGGAGAGAGGCTAGCCTGGCCGGTGCTGTTAGACACAGTCATGGAAGCCCAGAGAGGAGCCGGGCTCTAGAGGGCTGTGCTCAGTGGCTGGGAGCCTGGGGGCTGGCGCTGGATCTGCCAGGTCTGGTGGGAGTTTAGTACTGACCAGCCCTAATGGTCTGCTCCTTGGGGGCCTCTGTGGGTGCAGATCAGAGGGGAGTGGGATGCAGGTTGATGAGACTTTGGGAATTGCTAAAGAAGCAGATTGGCTGGTGAATCCAAGCTCTGGAACTGAATATCAGCTCTGTTGTGTGACACCGGTATCTCACTTCTCTCACTCCCCTTCTCTGTCCCTGTGCCTCCTCTGTTCCCGAGAATGAGGCACATGTTTCTCAGACGTGCAATGATGTTCTTCAACACTAAGCCTTCCCTTGTGCTCCTGCTGCCGAGCTGCCCTTTCTGACTCCTGCTTGTTTCAAGATTCAGGCTAAGCTCCATGAAGATCTCTGCACCCTTCTTCCCTACCAGCGGAATTCACCTACCTCTGCACACCTTCACCCTCTATACAGCCCCTGGGATACCTGCTTCCTTCCGCTATTCACCTGTCCATATACCCTTTAGCTTGTGTGCCGGGAGCCGGCATATTGCATATTGAGGCTGACTGCTGCTGCTGCTGCGAAGTCGCTTCAGTCGTGTCCGACTCTGTGCAACCCCAGAGACAGCAGCCCACCCGTCCCTGCGGTCCTCCAGGTGAGAACACTGGAGTGGGTTGCCATTTCCTTCTCCAATGCATGAAAGTGAAAAGTGAAAGTGAAGTCGCTCAGTCGTGTCCAACTCTTAGCGACTCCATGGACTGCAGCCCACCAGGCTCCTCAGTCCATGTTATTTTCCAGGCAGGAGTACTGGAGTGGAGTGCCATTGCCTTCTCCGCTCAGAGGTGACTGCTGAGCCCTATCCACCTCCACGCCTGCACACTTGTACAAGATCAGCATTTGCTAAATGTTTGCTGAATACAGGCTACAGTTAGAAAACAAAAAGGGACAAATATTTTCAGTGATATTTTACTAAGGTTTTAGAAAGCATCAACTGTATGTAATTATGGAGTACCATGTTGAAATAATACAATTAAAGTTAGAAATTAAGCTTGGTTAAAATATCATAATATAGAAATGATCTTAAAGGCTATTTAACAAGTTATTTATCTTAACAAAATGCATCTTATTTTAAATCTTTTTAAATGTATTCTGATTTTTGAAATTGTAATAATCTTCTTAAAGGTCCAGATGTCTTGGGCAGCTTTTGAGCATAAAAATTCTTGAAATGTGTTAAACATTTTTTTCCTCAGAGAGAAAGAAGGAAAGGGGAAAAAAAGAATGGATGGAAGGAGGGGAAGAAGGAAGGAGGAGAAGAAGGGGAGAGGGAAAGTAGGAAAAGGTTGTCAGAGATAGCCCTTTGATTTCTTTCAATTAGCTCATCATGCTCATCACACTATTGAGGCAAATGACGTCATCTCTCTGGGTCTTAGCTCCTCCCTCAAAAGCTTAAACTAGGTACTATGGTGAGAGACGTGCTTGGTAGAAGGTGTTAGTAGAGGGTCATGGTATTATCTTCAGTTCCCTGGGCCCTGCAGTGGAGGGAAGATTTCTCTGTTAAGGAGGACCATCAATTAATTAGCAATGAGAGAAATCTAGGACAAAGAGCATGTCCTAGAAGGGCTTTTGATATGAGGTTGGTCTGAAGTCAGGAAGCCTCTGGGTACTGACATTTAAATCCAAGTGTCTTCCTTCTCTGAGCCTCAGTTTACAAAATGAAGGAATTGGACCCATGAGTCTAAATTCAATTCCCACTTCCACAACCTGTGAGCCCACCTCTGGAAGGCTGATGATGAAAAAGAAAATCGGGTCGGAGCCAGAGAAATTCCCAGGACCCAGGCTTAACAGGACACATCTCCCCATTTCTCACAAGTCTCCCAAATCTGCAGATAGTTCATTCAGCTGCTGGGACCTCCAATTATCCTCTCCACATTTTGGATCCTTTTTATTCTTTTAGGCCTGGAAATCATTCAGCTCATCTTGGACTCCTCGGCATTTCTTCATATGTCAAAACAGCTGTTGGAAAGTGAGGTGGTGAGATCTAAGCAGCTGGGAAAGAGTTGTCTGTTTAATGTTGGAGATTTTAGAAATGCACACACTTTTTAGGGTTATATTAAAGCGTATCTGCAGGTCTTTTTATCATTGTAATTACAGAGCAGCTTAGCAGTGTCTCTGAAGCAAAGGGCGGGAATGCTGGCCAGAGGTCCTGAATTCATGCTGTAGCACAGCTGGAAAAGTACAGGATACTTCTGCATGAGCACGTGGATGTTCACACTGACGGCTGAAGAGCCAGGATTTATGGCTCTTGGGAATGGTCATGGATGCCACCCCTTCTTGGTGTATCCACAGCTCTGAGCTGGGTTGCATCCCTCCAGTTTCTCACATGGGTTTCTGCTCATCTACAAATCCCCTGTCCTGGGGATTAGGTTTTTGTGAGACAGTTTGGGTCAAGCATTCTAAATGGGACTGTGACAAATGGAGGGATGGTGAAGTGCAGGCCATGCTGAGGGGGACTCTCACAAGACCAGCATCTTAATTAGTTTGGTGTGTAAGTATAAGCAGGACTCCTGAGGATTCAGGTGGGTTTTCTCTTTATTTGTGCCCAGGAGGCCAGGGGACCAAATACCTCAGGGGCTGGTGTTTGAGACCTGAAACCTCTCCAGTCGCAAAAGGAAACTGAGGCAGGAGCTGTGACTTGCCTCAGGTCCCACAACAAGTTGGAGGGAAGGTCAGGGTGGTAGCCTGGGGTCTGGCCTGGCTTGCTCCTCTCCCTGCCCCACCAGATAGCCTCCTAGGGCTCCCTTTTCAAGCCTCAACAGACCAGGGCTGGCAGGAGTGCAGCGTTCAGGAAACAGGGGGAATCTGTCATTATCCACAGAGGCCTAGAATCATGGCCCTTTGGGAGGAGCTAAGTAATATGTATTTCCTGGGCCAAGGAACAGACCAAGCAGATACTAGTCTGTGGGTGGGTGGGGATGCCACATGTTTTGGATCAAATACACGTGTCATGAGATCTCTATAGGCCAGTGTTTGGCAAACCATGCAGGGCCAGGCAGAGGAGCAAGCTCTGGCCTGGAAGGTAAGGGACTGGGGTGCCAGGTGTGGGTGCCCTCGGCTTCTGCCCATTCAGTATAAGTACCTACGCTATGCTGAGGGCTTTCACACACTTGGTCTTATTATATACCAGGGCTGGGTGCTCCTTGCTCCATCCCCAGTTTTCTGTGGGCCCAGGGTGTGGATATGTGCAATGGAGTACTGCTCAATGGAGTACTCCTCAAAACTCCCCTCATCATATCCACAAGCTTCCCTGCCAGCTAGGGGTTGGCCATTTACTTTGAGATCAAGCAACCCAGAGAATGTAACCACATGCATTCTAAATGTAGCCAGAATTTGAACTCAGATATGACTCTTGATCTTTGCCTTTTAACGCCAGCACTCTGCTCTCAAGGAGAAAGCACCAGAAGGCCAGGCCTCTTCCTACTGTCCATTCTGTCTCTGAGATTATGCAACAACATCCGTGACTCTTATGACTAGAGGCTGAGAGGGTCAGACACCAGGTCAGAGCTGTCCCTGAGGACCGCAAGACTGATGGGACTTCGGCAGCAGGGAGAAAATGCATAGAGAAACCACTCAGGATCTGGGGCAGAAGCAAGGCCCTTTCTCCTCTGAGGCTGCCCTTGTCAACAACGCTGAGCAAGGTGTAGCAGGGGTGGATGAGGTCAGGTTGCCCTGTGTATATCCACAAACATTAGGGAGTCAGCCCAATTGTAAGTCAATGGGCTGCCATGGTAGCTGTTATGACTAGAATGCCAAGCTGCAAGAAGGAATACAGTGAGTGCAGGACTCTGAGCATCCAGAGAAGTGGACAGAGTATACTCTGCCCAGCTCCGCCCAGGGTTCCACTGTCCGACTGCACAACTTGCCCTTACTCTGACCCTCGGCCCCATGTGGGACCTCTCCTGGACTCATATCCCACAGAAAACCTGGCTATTTCCTCACTCCCACCAGGGGTGGCAACTACCCAGACCCCTGTCCAGTACCACAAAGGAGGAAGAAACCTCTGCGAACAGAAACTACAGGGGAGCTGCCAGGGGCAGTCCTGAAGGGGGCTGAGCAGAGACTGCTGGATCCCCCCTCCCAAACCTCAGGCTGCTTGTAGGAGCTGGGGACTCTCACATAATACTGACAGGAGGAGGAAGACAGAGGGGTGTTAGAACTAGAACTAGTTGTGGGAGCCCAGGTGGCCACATGGAGGGGGCTTCAGCTTGGTTGATTCGTCATCTTGAAGTTGATATCCGACATTCAAGTTTCTGGAGCCTGGAGATCACCGAAGTCCCAAGTAAGGCTCTTCTGAAAAGTCCCAGGGTCCTGGTGGGTGCCTGACTGCACCCTCTATTCTGTGGCAGGAGTTGGGGCGGTGGCAGCACAAAGGAGAGGTATGATTCACCAGGAATCCACAGGTTGGTGGAGCAGATCATGGAAACCCCATGCGACCAGGACTTGTGCCTCTGGATATGGTGAGCTATGGTGCAGATGCTCTCAGCCAAGGAAGGGTTGTGCCCAAGCTGGACAAGAGTGTTACTAAGTATCTTTCTAAGTGGTTTCTTCTTTTTCCGGGGACTTAATACTATACTTTTCACTTGTGACAGGTAAAGCCCTGGGCATAATTTGGAATGGAAAATTTGAGACTAAGGGAACCAAATTTCTCCACATAAGAGAGCAGTGAGAATTTCCAGTGTACTGAGAGTGTGGAGAGGAGGGAAGGACTCAGAAAGGAGTTGTGAGTCTCATCCACATGGCAATGGATAGACACAAAGGAGAAAGATGGCTGAAAAGGGCCTCCCTGTGCAGGAATGATCAATGAACTTGAGCGCCAGTAATGTCTGGCAGCCAATTTTAAGTTGTTTCTTGTTCTATGATGTCTCTTCAGCTTGCGCTAGCGGTGCTTTGGGGAATGAGAGAGATGCGGTACCTGGGACTGGAGCAGCCCAAAGAGTGTGATGGAAACATGATGTGATCATTAACTTTACGTCCACTTGGGCGAGCCACAGTTCTTAGATCAAACATGTTGCTGTGTAGGTTAACAGCAGAGGTTAACGTTTAAATCGATAGATTTTGACTGAAGGAGATTATGCTTCATAGTGTGGGTGGACCTCATCTAATCATTTGAAGACCTTAAGAAAAAGATGGACCTCCCCCAAGAGGAGAGGGAATTCTGCCAGCAGACTACCTCCTGATTTAAACTAGAACTCATCCCTAGATCTTCAACCTGTCAGCCTACCTTTGCAGACAGTGGACTGGCTAGTATCCACAATCATGTGAGCCAGTTCCTTAAAAGAAACTTCTCTCTCTCTCTACAGCACCCCCAACCACACATATATGTACACATCCCATTGGTTTTATCTCTCCAGAGAACCCTGGCTATTTTATATATATATATATATATATATATATATATATATATATATATATATATATAGTAAATAGATAACCAGAGGGGGCCAAGAGGAAGCTAATATGGAAGTTTGAAACCATAGGTGGCAGGCAAAGACAAGCATATGTAAATCCCCCTCCCTGCATACAAAATTCTTGAGAAACATTCAGGAGGAGACCGAATTTCTTATCAAAGGCAGACTAAGAGTGCCCAAGGCAGGTTCAGCCAAGGGGCAGCATGGGGGGACACAAATCCTCTAGGCATCCTAGGCTGGAAGGGATTGGACCAGGGCAGGGGCTCCTTATGCAGTCACTGGGAGGGTTATAGTGGTGGACTGCAGGCTGGCCTTCGGTAAGAATCCTCAGGACCCTCACACCTGGCCCCTGGGATTACTATAGCCTCAGAGTCACCAGCCAGCTCTGCTTAAAGAAAGCAGTTGGGGCTGGTGCCACCGCCGTCACCACTGGCACAGAAGGCTCCGTGTATTAGAGAACTGGGAACAGACAGGGTGCCCAGCTGCAGGGAGACTGTGAGTTATCCGACCTTGCCATTGGCTGGCCAGAGGAACAGCAGGCTGGCCAGGGCTTCCTCCCTCTGACTTCCAAAACTCACACAGGTGCACAGAATGCATGACCCACTTCACACCCACAATTCTCACAAGAAGGTGTGGAGAATGTGGCCTTAAGGTGTCCAGGTCCTCCACCTAGAAGGAGCAGGGTGGAGGTTAAGTGACTCTCCAGGGCACTGTTCTGGGGACATGGAGGCCCTGGGACTGAATACACGAGGAAGTGAGGCCCACACAGACGATGCTATTCAAGAGCACATGGCACCCCAAGACTCGGTGAGTAAGCCGGGACTTACCACGCTTGCCTTCCTAGATGCAGGGCGCGACAGCACACAGCTGCTTGGAGCCAGAAAAGTGTGTGGAAGATGGAGAGCTGCAGAGGGAGACAGGGAATTTCACTCCAAATGCAGTTGAGATCATATCTTGGCTTTGTTCCCCACGAATGCACAGTTATTTGTATTTCAGCATGAAATTCTAGCTCCCAGGACCTGGTTAGCAAAGGCAGCGAGAGGCATTCCCCCAGAGGCCAGCCAGATGGAAAGCCCAACGGAATCTCACTTTGAAGTGTTCTGTGTTATCTGACTCATTTGCAAAAGAAATGAGCTTTATGGGATGTTCAAATGTTTCCAGACATAACCAGTTGCCCCCAAGCAAGAATAAAGCTATAGTCTCTCCTTCACCTTAAACACGTGCAGGCTAGCACCGATGTACACAGGCTGTTAGAATCAAAATATGTCTCCCCCTCAGCTCTGCAGGGGGTGGGTGGGAGGCAGAATCACAAGCAAATCACCTCAGATCAAAATATGATGGATTTGCTTTTCCTCCACTTTGACAGTGGAATCAGAACGGCTGTATGGCTGGTCTAATGAATTACACCCTCACTTGTCATTAGGATAATGCGAAATTAGTTGACTAGATATGCTGGGTCATACAGCCTTTAAAGCTCTGTGGTGTCTGGGGAAAAGCACAGATAGGTTTGAATTCAAATCTCAGTTCTGCTGATTTTCAGGTGTCTGACCCTAGAGAAGTAGCTACTGGCCTCTGAACCTCAGTTTCCTTTCCTGTAAGATCAGCATAAAGTGCTGATGTCATAGTGTGGTTCTGAGGGTGTTAAGGGGATTCAGAAACCACAAAGGGCTGCACACGCATCAATATCTCTCCCTCTGTGCACCTAGTGATCTATCGCCCAGGCCACCTTGCCTTCCCTGAATATAAGGAGTAATGTCCCTCTTGGTGCTTTGGCTCATGCTGTGCCCCCTACTCTGAATGCCGTCTCCCACCTATCCTTGCCAACATCTGCTCTTATCCTTTTTTGGGGGGTGGAGGCAGAGTGGACCATTGCCCTTTCTGATTAGGGAGGTGGAAAATGGTGCAGAGGCTTGGTTCTGTTCACTTCTCAGTAACTAGGCATCTCAGGGCACCCAGGAGATTAAAGCTGAAAGGGCCTCAGGGATCATCCAGTCCAAGTCCTCCCAGATGACACAGGACAGTGGAGGCCCAGAGAGGCCAAGGTGTACACCCACCTGTGCCAGGCGTCTCAGCAGGGTGGGTGGAGGAGACCTGAGGCATCCAGGCCACTTGGCAGTGTCCAAATTGGCAAAGTTGTTGAGCCTCTTCTGTTCGCCTCATTGTATTAGTCAGGATTCTCCAAGAAGCAGAACCAAAAGCTCCTCTCTTCCCTTGTGCAGTGGAGGTGGCACAGGCACCTCTGTCACTTCCCCTAATTACTCGACCCCGCCCCCAGCTTCCTGGCCTGCGGCTCCTCACCCCTCAGGTGAGGCCCAGACACATCAGGTGTCGGGGAAATTGCAGTCTGCTGTGGTTGGTGCTGTGTGTGTCAGTATTAGTGTTCTCTGGGCCTGGTGGCACTTGTGTTTCACAGAGATCTCCCCAGCTGCGACCCTCCCATTACAATCTCCAGGACAGGGTCAAGCCCATCTCTGACCTGTAGCTTACCTCTCCAGCTGACTCCAACTGTCTTCAATCCTGGAGCCCTGTGCTATCCAGTGGTCCAACGCACTTCTTACTGGGACATCAATCCTTTAAGGGGACTCTGGGGGCAAAGTCCTTATCAAGATGGCCCCAGGTTGTTTCCCCCATGTGACCTGCAGCAGGTCCATGAGGAAGCATGTGCATCTTTGCCTCTCTCTGTTGGCAGAAATGAACTCATTTCTATGCGGTCCTCTTTCTGCTCCCTCAGGTGGGCAGTATTGGCCTCAGGGTTTTGCATCTTCCAGGAGTCAGTCACTCCCAGTTCACTGCGCTAGGCTCTAGGGGACACATACGGAGATGAGGGGAGATATTCCTAGGCTCCCAGGTGAGGGGAGGGTAAATACTTCCAAGAACTTTCTCAGAGAAATGTCCCTTCCCAGACTCTTCACTCTCAACCCTATTATATAGTTGAGGTGGATGCTGGGCTAAGGCAGCAAAACTTGGTTTCCAGGTGCTTCCTTTGCAAGACGTGTAGAGGTGGTCTGGCTTCTCACTTCAGAATGTGGGGGTGTTTTTGTTTGGCCGTGCCATTCAGCATGTGGGATCTTTAGTTCTTCAACCAGGTATCGAACCCCTGCATCCCTGCATTGGAAGTACAGAGTCTGAACCACTAAACCACCAGGGAAGACCAGAATGTGGGAGGTTTATTGCCAGGCTTTAAGGCTTCAGTCAAACTGAGAGGGAGTCTCTATTACAAAGGACTTATTTTAGCAATAAAATTCTAAATAGGAAAAAATATGGAAATTAAAGTATATTACATACAAAGAAATAAGAAAAATGAAAATATTACATATTAAAGCTTAGAGTCAATATTGTCCTCAGAGAAAATTTCACAGTATTTGTTTTACAAAAACAATAAAAATTTGTCCCCTAAGCATTTAACTCAAGAAGTTAGAAAAAACAAAGATCTAACCAAAAACCTAGTAGACTGATTAATAAAACCAAGAACAGTCTAATTAGATCTCAAAAAGTCTAATAGGGTCTTCCCTGGTGGCTCAGTGATGAAGAATCTGCTAGCCAATGCAGGAGACATGGTTCAATCCCTGATCCGGGAAGGCCCCACATGGCCATGGAGCAACTAAGCCTGGGGGCCACAAGCATTGAACCTGCACTCTAGAGCCCATGCTCCACACAAGAGCAGCCACCGCAGTGAGAAGCCCGTGCTCCACAGCTAAGGAGTAGCCCCGCGCACCACAACTAGAGAAGAGCCCCTGCTCACCACAGCTAGACGAAAGCCCACACGGCCATGAAGACCAAGTACAGCCCAAAATAAATAAATAAAACTGTTTTTTAAAAAAAGTAATAAATTATACAACTGCAACAAAATATAATAAAGATGAACAGGGAAAAAACAAAACTGCAGCATCACAATGGAGAGGAGGGACAAAACCAAAAATACTGGTGAGATTTTACAGTTATAAGAGGATGCTATGTATATCTCCCTGCTAAATATCTTTAAAACTTAGAGAAATGGATAATCTTGTGATATTGGCAAGATTAACTAAAGGAAATTGGCAAAATTAACTAAAGAAAGAAAATGAGAAACTATGGAAGAAAACACAATTATTGAAGTACGATTACCAAATAAGGCTGAGTTCACACTGTTTTATGAGCAAATTTCTCTAAATCTTCAAGAAACAAATAATTCCCATGCTATTTAAACAGTTCCAGACCAAAGAAAAATATGGAAATCTTCCCAACTCTTTCTATAAACCCAGCATATCACCGAATCCCAGCTCAACAGAAATGTCACAATACAGCATGCTTGCCTATAGATTTTTTAAATCCCAAATAAAGAAACAGCAAATAGAATGCAAAAGCATGTTAAAATAATAATATGCCAAGCCAAATAAAGTTTATTTCAAGAAAGCAAGAATGGCTTAATTTAAATCTGTTGATATAATCTATTACACTAATAGGTCAAATGAAAAATACCACAAGATTATCTTGAAAATGTTGAAAATGCAACAAAAGAACACAATGAATCCTTATGCCAAATTTTATGTACTCGTAGTAAATTTGGAATAGAAAGATATTTCCTTAACTGAAATGAATATCTATCTCCTACCAAGAGCCAACTTCACACCCAGAGTGAAATGCCTCATTGTGGGCAGGAACAAGATGAGAATGCCTGCGATTACCACCCTAATTTAACTGAGGACAGCCGATTGATTCTTAAACAAAGAGCATGAATAGCACAAAAAGGAATCAAAGAAATTATTTGCATTTGATATAATTTTCTAGCTTAAAAATCCAAAGCATCAACTAAAAAGCTATCCTAGAATGAATGAGACTATTCAAGAAAGTGGTCAGCTACCTCCTTTAAAAAAAAAAATTCATTTGCAATAAACACAGGAGAAAATCCAGAGGATAAAAAGAGCCCATTCACAATAGTAGCAAAAATATGAATGACCTAGAATTTATCATAATAAGAGATGTACAAGACAAAGGATGCACATGACAAAAGATGCAATATTTTACTGGGAGATGCAAGACAACTTCTTCAACCCCAGTCTATTGCCACACAGGTTGAATACTTCCTGACTCCAATATAATATAGCCCCCCTGGAGTTGTACAATGTGATAGTTTTTGGCATATCATATTCCTGGGTAGAAGGTTTAGTAATATAAAGGTATCCATTTCCCCCAAATTTGTAAACTTAATAAAATACCAGTTGAAATCCAGTACAATATTTGAGAACTTGGCAAAATGATTTTGAATTTCACAAATGTGCAAGGATAAACAAAAACATTTTGAAAATAAATAGTAGATGAGAAGACTAATATTACCAGGCACCAAAATTTAATATGGGGTCGCTAGGAGTCGGACACGACTGAGCGACTTTGCTTTCACTTTTCACTTTCATGCATTGGAGAAGGAAATGGCAACCCACTCCAGTGTTCTTGCCTGGAGAATCCCAGGGATGGGGCCTGGTGGTCTGCCGTCTGTGGGGTCGCACAGAGTCGGACACAACTGAAGCGACTTAGCAGCAGCAGCAGCAATAAGGAAAACATGGAGACACTGGTTAAAAACAAAAACAAGAGCAACAAAACATTTGGTTTATTCAACTCAATGAAACAGAATGGAGTCCATATATAGATACAAGTTTAGATGCAAATTTAGTATATAATAAAGGTAAATTTTTGAACATGTATATTGGGTTTTCAGGAAAATGGACTACATTATAAGTGATGTCAGGACTGTTAGTTAACCATTTTGAAAAAGAATCCTTTTTGAGAAAAATAACATAAACCAAAAAAATGTTCATTTGTTGACAAGGTCTAAATGGAAGACATGAAATGACAAGAAAATATGGCTGGATTATGTATATTTTCCTCAGGTAGTTTAGGACTTTAAGATAATATCTGTATTTTTTAGGGATGGACAAATCATCATTTTTGCTGTGTATTAAGAAAAAAATCTACGAAACTCCTAAATATTCCTAATTTATAATTTTTCAAACAAGTGGAGCAAAAGTCCCACTGAAGCTCTCATGAAAGAGCAGTTTATAAGCAAAAACACAACTTTGTTTTAAAGGGTCGTACAGTACTCTTTAAAAAATTGGCTTCATTGAAGAATAATTTGCATAAAATAAAATTTCGTGATTTTACTTCTATAATGAGTTTAACTTTTAAAAATTTATACAATTTTAAAGGTTACTTTCAACTTACCATTACTACCAAATATTGAATGCATTTCCTGTGTTATACAATATGTCCTTGAGCCTCGTACCTCCCACTTCTCACTTTTATGTTGCCCCTCCCACTCCACTGGTAACCACTAGTTTGTTCTCCATATCTGTGTTTCTGCTTCTTTTTTGTTATATTCACTCGTTTGTTGTATTTTTTAGACTCCATATATGTGGTATCATAAAGTATTTGCCTTTCTCTGACTTACTTCACTTAGCATAATGCCCTCCAAGTCCACCCAAGTTCAATGAGTTTTTAACTGAGATTTTATTGAGATAAATATAGATTCACATGTAATTGTAAGAAATACTGCAGAGAGATCCCATGTACCCTTTCCCCAGTTTCCTCCAATGATAATATTTTTTAATACAACAGTTAATATCACAAACTGAATACTGATGTTGATAACATCCTTGGTTCTTATACAAATTTGCCCAGTTTTACTCATACTCATTTGTATGCATATACTTAATGGACGGAGGAGCCTGGTAGGCTGCAGTCCATGGGGTCGCTAGAGTCAGACACGACGGAGCGACTGCACTTTCACTTTTCACTTTCATGCATTGGAGAAGGAAATGGCAACCCACTCCAGTGTTCTTGCCTGGAGAATCCCAGGGACGGGAAGCCTGGTGGGCTGCCATTTATGGGTCACGCAGAGTCCGACACGACTGAAGCAACTTAGCATACAATATTATCCCATGTGTAGACTGGTGTATCCACCACCGCAGTCAAGATACTGAGCAGTTGCATCACGACAAAGATCCTTCAAGTTGCCCTTTTATAACTACACCTATCCATCCCCTCCATGCACACACAATATAATAAACTTTGGCAAATATATACAGTCATGTAATCATCTCTACCAGTAGTCACATATAGTTGTGAGAGTTGAACTGTAAAGAAGGCTGAGTGCCAAGGAATTGATGCTTTTGAACTGTGGTGTTGGAGAAGACTCTTGAGAGTCCCTTGGACTGCTAGGAGGTCAAACCAGTCAATCCTAAAGGAAATCCACCCTAAATATTCATTAGAAGGACCGATGCTGAAGCTCCAATACTTTGGCCACCTGATACGAAGAACTGACTTGGTGGGAAAGACCTGATGCTGGGAAAGATTGGAGGCAGGAGAAGGGGATGACAGAGGTCAAGCTAGTTGGATGGCATCACCAACTCAATGGATGTGAGTTTGAGCAAGCTCTGGGAGATGGTGAAGGATAGGGAAGCCTGGTGTGCTGCAGTCCATGGGGTCACAAAGAGTTGGACATGACTGAGTGACTGAACAACAACAAACCTACAATTATGATAAAAACATTTCCATCATCCCCCAAAGTTCTCTCATGCCTCTTTGCAGTCAATTCCCTCCCTTCATTCCTCACCCTAGGCAACCACTGATCTGTTTTCTATTATAGTTTTACCTTTTCTAGAATATCATATAAATGTAATCAACATCATGTTTTTAAAATTTATCCATGTTATTTCAGGTAGCTGTAGTTAATTCCTGTTATTGCTGAGTATTATATTCCTTTGCATTGAATGGATATATCTCATTACATTTATTCCTTCATCAGTCAGTTGGGTTGTTTCCAGTTCTTTATTATGAACAAAGCTATGAATATTCAAGTCTTCATGTGAGTATGTTTTCATTTCTCTTGGGTGGATGCCTAAGAGCGTGATTTCTGGATCATATGGTAAGCATATGTTTCATTTTGGATAGTTTCTAAAGCTACAGCTTCAAATTCACTGATTTCTCCTTCTTCAAAGTCTAACCTGGTGTTCATAACATCCTGTGTGTTTTCATTCCAGACATTATATTTCTCATTTCTGGAAATTTCATTTGGATATGAAACTATAAAAGCTTCCATTTTTCTCTTCATCTTGGTCACATTTTCCCCTCCTTTCTCAAATATATGGATCATAATAGCTATTTTAATGTTCTTTGCTAAATCCACCATCTCTATCACTTCTTGATTTGTTTATAAAGATTACTTTTCCATCTGGTTATAGAAAGTATTTTCCTACTTCTTTGCCTGCTTGGAAATTTTTTAATTGGATGCTGGACATGATCAATGTCACAATGTTGGTTGCTGGATTTTGTTGTATTCCTTTAAATACCATTGGATTTTGTTCTGGAGCCCAAATTAGTTGGATCTTTTCAAGGCTTGAAGCACAGCCATTAGTCTAGGGTTAATTTGGCCTCCCCATTAAGAAACAGCCTTCTGAGGACCCTACTTGAAGGTCTTTCTACTCTGGTTGATGGGAACATAAAGAATTCCTAGTACCATACAAACTCCAGGGACACTTCTGCCTTTTCTTGTCTGAAAGCAGACATCTTTGCTTAGGACTTCAAATATAACATTAAAGGAAGAAATTGTAAAGGAAAAGAGTGGTGGGTTTGACAACAGAAAAATGTAAAGCCTCTCTGTTTTTCTCTTTAATTCACTTCAATTCAGCTGCTGTTTCTCATTGATTTGCGAGCCAGTTGATAGAGGGAGAACATCAACGGGCCCTGGCTCTGGAGGCAGCTCCACCTATCACTGAGCAACCAGAGGGGGCTATTCTCCTCTCTGGGCCTCAGTCTTTCGATATGGAAAAGAAGGGGCTAGACAAAGTGTTCCCTGAGACACTTTCAGCCTTAACACCCTACAGCATGGCCAAGTAGGACCAGTTTCTTGGTCATCTCTTTGCCTCTGTGATCACAGACTCCAGGGATCCCACCTCTACCTCAAAGCAGCCTCCTTATTCCTATTTCCCTTTTTAAATATAATTTAGTTTTTATTTGATTTATGGACTCAGTCCCAGTCACTGAACTTCATTTGGCTTGGACGGCTTATTGATTTTCAATAACAGTGGAGCAGAAGAATAAAGAGATGACAGCAGCCCTTGGCTGCAGACCCAGGGCCCGCCGAGAGAGGCAGGAATCAATCATCTCCGGGGTGATCGTTCAGGCTCTCCCTGGCAGGACAGCAACCCAAGATGCTCAGCCCGCCTGGGACGGCCCAACAAACCACACAATGATTGTCTGCCTCCGATAACATGAACTCACCAGACTGCCCTGCCTGGGTTCTAATTCCAGCATCATCTGATGTAAGTCAGTCACCCATGCAGCTTCCTCACCTCTAAACAGAGGGCTTTGACAGTGTTCCCAAGGCTAGCTAAAGGGAAGCAGGACCATTTGGATCAACAAGGAGGATGTTATCATGCATAAAGGTGCCAACATTAAATAAATGAATGCAAAGATAGATGATCAAAGGTGAAGAGGATGCAGATGAGCCAAGTACGCACACTGATGTCAGTGTGGCGTTTCCTGGCTGCTTGCAGCAGCTGCAAACAGCAAGGCTGATCTATTTTTACTTCCCTAAAGATATGTACCAAGCTTTCTTCTGCCTCTGGATCTTTGCATATGCTGTTCTCTGCACACTATTCCAGGTTTCTCTTTGCCTGGCCAAATCCTGCTTCTCCTTTAGGGCTACTGCCTCCTCTGGGAAGCCTTTCCTGATTCCCCTCACCCTACCCTTGGCTAGATGCCCCTATGCCATGCTCCCCCAGATTTCTGTGCTGATCCTTCCAGGATATTCATCACACTGTATTACAGCAATTACATCAACAATGTAATAGTTCTTTGTTACAGTAATAACTATGGTCTGTTTTCTTAACTGTATCTCCTGCTTAACTCCCAGCTCTATGAGGTCAGGAACTATGCCTGCTTTGTTCATCTAGCATCCTGGTGTATTAAAGATAATAAATATTTGCTGGATAAATGAAGGATAACTGAAAATAATGATTTTCAAAGTTACTCAGTGATGCAAAGAATATTTATTGACAATCAATTACATACTAACTTTGTGAGGAGGTGTTAAAACTATTAATTGCTTTAGTTTAATCCTCTCTACATCCTTTCATTGTATGTGTGGTAAAATATTCAGAGAGTTGAGGCAACCAGCCCAAAGTCACACAGCCAGGATCTGACCAGGAATCTGAGTCTCCTAACTCCAGTTCTGCCCCTTTCTTACTAGAAGAGTTCAACTGGTCCCTTCCTTCTCTTTCAAAGACTCCATAGTTTTTTCCTCTGTATGATGAGCGGGTTGAATCAGACCACTGGTTCTTAATCTTTGAGAATTGATGAAAGCTCTGAACTGTAACCCCAGGGAGAGGCACATATGCACTGAAAAATTACACACAATTTCATGGGTTGAGAGACCCCCATAAAACCTAGCCACAGCCCAGAGCTCACCAATCATGGAGGCCTTGCCAGCTCTCATAATCCCTGTACAATCTATGATTCACCCACTGACATCAGTTTTACAAAGTGGCAAATTTCTTCCATTTGTCTTTCAATGTCTCAACCTCACCTCTCCTCCCCAACTTGGCTGGCAACACTTCCTCCCTGCCGTGAGACCCTATTAGCCCCCAGACCTCAGAGCCCCACCAGACTGTGGCTATCACGCTGAGTCCTGCTCCTGATTTATTCTCCTTGGTGTCTCTCTGGGTGAGAAGTTGTGCATAACAGCAGGACTCAGCTCCTGGTAGAAGAAATGGCCAGCTTCAATCCTTAACAAATAAAACCACTACCATTCAGTAATTCCCATGGTTCATGAAAAATGTGATTTCTTTGCTGCAGCAAACGTGGAGGGTGGGAGATGTAAAGACAGCCCTACTTTGGTCTATGGAAGAAACCGTAACAATATAAATCAGTGAGATAGATAACCTTCTCCTCTATTCATTATCTGGGCAGGCCAGAGCTAATGTGTTTGTTTGATTGTTTGTTTTAAATCCTCTGTTATCAGCCACCCACCCATCCCCCTTAAGGATGGCTGCACTTGTCTGAAATCCACCAGGAACACTGCAGCAAAGAAACAGAATTTTCACTTTCTGAAGATATTACAATTCTCTAGGACCTTAAATGTCAGGCCAAGAATTTTACCCCACAGGCCAGTGAGTCTTACATAGGGGCATCCAAGATGGGGTAGATCCCTGATGAAGGTGCTGGGGAGGGTGATTTAACCAGAGAATCATGCTAGTAAGATCATTCTGGTTGTGGATGAGGATTCAGCAGAGGGACAGGGAAAAATGAGGGTGCAGGTTGGAGATTGTAGGGAGAAGCCTGATTCAGTCAGGGAGAGGGCTCTTCTTGTTCCTTATTATTCCTACAATGAGAACAATAAGTTGGCATGATGCCAACTAAAACTATATACAGATAGGACACGCCATCGCTCTGGAGTATTCGAGGAAATGATGGAAGCCATTGGTGGAGTTTCTTGGAAGTCCCTTTGCCCTTCTGCATGTCTTTTTCTTCCTGTGTAGAATGCAGTTGGGATGCTGATGCTACAGCTGCCCTCGTGCAACCACAAGGAAAAGGTCAAGAGAACCACACAGACTTTAATTCTGAAATGCTTGAATTGCTGAGTCAATGCCAAACACTGCCTGCTTCTGGACTCATTATTTGAGAAAAGTCCCTGTGGGGATGCTGTGGAGCATCAAATGGAGAAGTTACGTAGACAGGTGGATGGATAAGTCTGGAGCTCTGGAGATTCATGGGCACATACTTAAGGGTGATGGAAGCTGTGGGGGTGGGTTGATGACTCAGGGAGTAGATAGACGATAGATAGATCGATACACAGACACACAAGAAGATGGTCCTGGAGAACATCAGTCTTCAGTGAATAGGCTGAAAGAAAGGTAACTGCAGATGCAGAGAACTGCCAGAAAGGGGACACCTGGAAACTGTGGGATCCTGGGGACCAGAGGAGGACAGGGACTCCGGAAGTGGTTAGGAGTATACATGACCGAGGGTCAGTGGTCAACCCCAGAGAAGAGGACTTGGTGGTGATCCTGACGGGAGCTGCAGGGACAGGACAGCCTGATGAACCCTCATGAAATGTCAATGCCAGTCTGCCAGAGGACCCCACTTCCCCTAGCACCCCTCTGTAGGACCATGGCGACCTCATAGCCTTGTAGCTCCCAGGAATCCACATAGAGAGGACAATGGAAAGAGAGTACTTTGTTCCCGGACACCTTGATCAGGAGATATTTTGGATATGATTACTAAGCACATGTTTTCTCCCTGCTCCCAGCCTATTTTTAGGTGTGCACGTTGGTCTTGTTGGATTCGATTCTTTGCTTAAAAGGGACATAACTGGGTGCTCAACCCTCACTCTGCCTCATGCTCTGTGGGCCTCAAGCAACTTACTCAACAAGCTGAAGGTAAAGTAGAGGCTGGAGCCCAGGCCTTGTGATTCCAAATCTCCCCAGGCTTCAAAACCCATGCCTGAAACATTTCCTAGGTCAGGCTTTTAACAAACACATTGGAGGTTGGCATGCTGCCGATGTTTTGCTGGCTTGGGATGGGTACCAGGTTATTTTTTTTTTTAATTGGGTACTCCATCATGTAGAAAAACATGTCTTTTTAGGGGGTAAAACATCTGGAGTTACATAGCATGAAAAGAGACTAAAGGCCAGGTTACACACTCAACACACAGCTCTCAGGTTTTAATGATGCTCAAAGATTCAGAATGTTCAGCAAATCTGTTTGTTGCTCTGACTTTCAATGTTTCCCTGGGGAGCCGCCATTTATTTTTTTGTCTTGTTTAACCCAGTAGGATTCCTAGGGAAGGATGTATCTCCAAGAGCTTGAACAAACTCCACAGGAAAGCCCCAGATCTCGCAGATTCTAAGTTACAAAAATATGCTTCTAAAAATAGAGTTTGCTGGCAAGAACACAGGTCTTGGCCCACTCAACCCAGCCCCACAGGCAGCCTTTGTCTTGATGTCAGGTCTGCAGATCACTGGAAAGAGCAGCCCATATTGAAGAATGTTTGGGGATTTCTGCTTAAGGGCATAGCAGCAGTCAGGAAGTCCAGCGATGAGTAGAAAGCTGGACACAGAACAGGGACATAACAAAGGGGGAGCTTTACAGGGTTCTGAAAGCTTGGGCAGAGTTTGCCCAGAGATTTACAAAGTGCCGGTCTTGGAGTTGGAAACACAAACTCCAGTTCCAGTTCACCACTGGTTGTCTGGACGAACTGAGAGCCTCTTCCCCTCTCTGAGATTCAGTTTTCACATCTATAGGCTAAGGATGATAAATTCCAAAGCCCTACGTGCTTCCAGGGCTGCTGTTGAAAGCTGTACAGATGTGAGAAAGAACCGATCCTCTGGTGACAGGGCTCTGGCTAAGCACGTCCAGACAGCCTGAGGGGCTCCATGGGCAGCTACAGAAGACTCTTCTGAGCAGAAGCACGTGTTTTCCTATGGAAAGGACTCTTTTTATTGAGGCCGTTCCATTTAAGCAAAGTGTTCATGAAGATTGTGTTGGGTTATTTCTCAGTGCCTGGGGGTAAGCTGGGAACCAGAGCACCCCCCACCCCGTCTCATCACCACGGGAGTAAGGCCTCAGAAACCCAAGTGCAGAAAAGAGACACCTTACTTTCTTTGGTTGCAGGAACTAAAAGGGACTGGAATTGATGGCCTATGTTTGATGTGATTAAATATGCAGAAAAGAGATGTGGTGGGAGGGGGGAGGGGGCTTGTGTCCAAGTAGAGAATTGGCCTTGTCTTCAGTCATCCAGTCAAGTTATCTCTCATGCCTCTATGTACAGGGGACAAACCTGTCTTTTGTGTTTAGAAAACATCTTGTGCCTTGAGAATTTCTGAACCTTATGTGTGTGTGCACCTTTGTGCGCAGAGGGTGCATTTGTGGGGTGTGCAGTACATGTATATGTGTATACTGCATGGGTATGTATGTGTATGCATATGCATTTGTGTGTATGTGTGTTTTTGTATCCATGTACATGTGTGCACTCACACGTTTGTGTGTGTGCACACGTGTGCATATATATTCACTCTGTCTCATGAGGAAGGAGGTTTGCTCAATTGCACCAAGGCCAGGGGATAATTTAATCAGCCCTAGGTCTTCTCGTCCTACATGCTGAGCTATGGAAATGGCAAAGCCTTCCCAAACCTGAAATACAGAGTAGTTCATTTTCAGGTTTTGCCATGATCCGGTGGTTCCTGAAATGGCTAATGGCTAAAGGCTCGAAGAGGCAGCATCTGCATCCAGCAGGGTCAGTGTGGCTGGGGGAGTAGTGGCCTGGGGGTGATTTAGGATAGCTATTTGGAAACAGCTACCATTTCCAATAATGCTTGAGAAATTGCGTCTCCTGAGAAATTTCAAGAGGGCCCAAGAACAGTGATGGAGGAGGCTGGGGGGAAATGCAGATTCCTCCTGTCTGAGCAGCACGGCTGTGGGTGTCCAGGAATCCTAGTGTTCCAGATACCTCCAGGCAAACCAGCCGCATCGATTGTGCTGTTGCCCACCCCAATCTGTGCACGTGCGCATCTCCCTGCACCTCCCCCCGGGTCACCCCCCCACATCTATCTGATGAAATTAGTACTTGAAATACAATAAAGTGATTAGTTCACTTGACTGTGACAAACATATTTAATCTCGACCGATCGATAGTGTCAGAAAACCAGCACCATTAGTTAAATTATCCCCTGGACTCAGAGAAGCAAACAGCCTAATTGAAGAAGGCAAACTCCCAAGGCCTCCTTTTCAGCCCAGGCACTAACCACCTTGTGGTTTTGGAGGGCTCTGATTTGAACTTCAGCTGTAACCTGCTTTCTCGCCAGCCACTTCTGCCTTGGCCTCAGTTTCCCTATCCATCAGTATAGTGCAGAGAAGAGGAAAGACTATGGAACTAGGCTCAGTTCAAATCAGCACCACCACCTAGCTGATTGTGGGCAAGTGCCCTACCTTCTCTGTGCCTCCATTTCCTCATCTGCAAAGTGGAGTTACCGGTACTAGTATCTGGTCCTCAGGAGGGACAGGTGAAAGAGGTTTGGCCTGGATTCTCCTCAAGGCCCTACAGGGCCACAGTTTGACCACTTCAGCTCCTTCCCTCTCTCAGCCTCAGCCTCTCCGTCTGTAAATGAAGAGGTGAGATGAGTCGATTGGAAAGGCTCCTGCAGCCCTGCTGTCCCATGAGCCTCAGAGCTTAGCATCCTTCTTGATGCGCATGGGAGTTACTAAAAGTAAGCCAGGGCCAGGAAGGCTAAGTGATCTCAAAGCCCAAGGGAGGGTGCCTTTAATATAAAGTAACTAATGTTTGTGGACATAGTAGGATGGGGAGTAGGGAACCATACTTTCTCGGTGTGAAAGAAAATCAATTTTGTTTCATTTTGGCCCAAGAACTCTCAAATGCCTGATATCCACAGTGGGTCTGCTGGTACAGAAGGAAGTATCTCACTCACTCATTCACTCATTCATTCATCCCATGTTTGCTAAGCATCATCGCTATGGCAGACCTTGTATTGGGAGCGAGAGACACAGGGAAGGCCAGTGAGTTGTGTCTGACTCTTTGCAACCCCATGGACTGTGGTCCACCAAGCTCCTCTGTCCAGGAGATTTTCCATGGACAATGGCAAATTGCCCTCATCTTTTGTCGGTCCTCTGTATCCAGTGACTCACAGACACATGAACAATTACTTCTAGTAGTATGTATTAGTTTCCAATGACTGCTATCACAAATCACTACAAACTTTGTGACTTACAGCAATACAAATACATTATCTTACAGTTCTGAGGTCAGAAGCCCAATATGGGTCTCAATGAACTAAAATCAAAGTATTAGGAGGACTGTGGTTCTTCTTGGAGGTGGTGGGGGAGAATTCAATTGTTTGCCTTTTCCAGGTTCTAGAGGCTGCGTGCATTCCTTGGATGATGGCCCCACATCACTTGACCTCTGCACCCATTGTCAAATCCCTTTTCAGTCTTTCACACTTCTGCCTCCTTCTTACAAAACCTATGAGTAATTGGAGCCACCTAGATAATCCAGTTAAAAATCCTAGATAATTTTTTTCCAGTAGTCATGCATGGATGTGAGTTGGACTATAAAGAAAGCTGAGCACTGAAGAATTGATGCTTTTGAACTGTGGTGTTGGAGAAGACTCGAGTCCCTTGGACTGCAAGGAGGTCCAACCAGTATATCCTAAAGGAGATCAGTCCTGAGTGTTTATTGGAAGGACTGATGTTGAAGCTGAAACTCCAATATTTTGGCCACCTGATGCAAACAGCTGACTCATTTGAAAACACCCTGATGCTGGGAAAGATTGAAAGCGGGAGGAGAAGCGGACGACAGAGGATGAGATGGTCAGATGGTATCACTGACTCAATGGATATGAGTTTGAATAAACTCCGGGAGCTGGTGATGGACAGGGAGGCCTAGTGTGCTGTGGTCCATGGGGTCGCAAAGAGTCAGACACGACTGAGTGACTGAACTGAACTGAGATAATCCAGGATGCTCTTCTCACTGCAATAGCCTTAACTTAATCACATCTGCAAAATCCCTTCTGTCATGTAAGATAATACATGTGCAAATATCAGGGACTGAGACCTGGACATCTTGTGGCAGGTTGGGGGTGGGGTAGGGTGTTGGTTGTCATTATTCTACCCACTACAAACATAAAAGTTCCAAGGCTGGAATAAAAAGAAGATTAGGAGTAACTTTTCTCAGGAAGACTTAACGTTTCCATTTGAAGTGGTCCTTGGGAACCGTCTTATACTGTTAGTGAAAATATGGTCAGTGGGTAAATGATCCACCAGCAATGTAGAAGACGCAGAAGACACAGATTCAGTCTCTGGGTCAGGAAGATCCCCTGAAGAAGGGAATGGCAAAGGGATAACAAGGGATTTTCTTGTCTGGAAAATCCCATGGACAGAGGAGTCTGGTGGGCCACAGTCCATGGGGTTGCAAAGAGTCAGACATTACTGAAGTGACTGAGCACATTAATAGAACTACCATATAATCCAGCAATTTCACTCTTGTGTAAAAATCCAGGAAAAAAATGAACCCAAATGTTCATAGCAGTACTATTTACAATAGCTAAGGAAGACATGGAAATAATCCAAGTGCCAATCAACAGATGACTGACTTAAAAAGATATGGTACATGTATAGTACAATGGAATATTCTGTGCATGTGTGCTCAGTCATGTCCAACTCTTTGCAACCCCACGATTGTAACCCATCAGGCTCCAGGCTCCACTGTCCATGGGATTTTCCCAACAAGAATAATGGAGTGGGTTGCCCCTTCTCCAGGGGATCTTCCCAACCCAGGGATCAAACCCGTATCTTCGGTGTCTCCTGCTTTGGCAGGCAGGTTCTTTACCACTGAGCCACCTGGGAATCCCCACAAGGGAATATTACTCAGCCATAAAAAAGAATGAAATATTGCCATCTGCAGCAACATGGATGGACCAAGAGAATATTATACTTGTGAAATATGTGAGACAGAGAAAGACAAATACTATATGTTATTACTTTTATGTGTAATCTAAAGAATAATACAAATAAATGTATTTACAAAGCAAAAACAGACTCACAGACATAGAAAACAAATTTATGTTTACTAAAGGGGAGAGAAGTGGGGAAGGGACAAATTAGGAGCATGGAATTAACAAACTATCATACATAAAATAGAAAAATAGCAAAGATTTAGTTTATAGCACTGGGAATCATATGCAATATATTGTATATAATAAGAATAATGTTTACTAATCTATAATGGAATATAATATGCAAGAAAATCCCAAACTGAATCACTATGCTATGCACCTGAAACTTACACAATGCTGTACATTAACTATACTTCAATTAAAAAAAAAAAGAAGTGGTCCCTGAAGCATGCATAGGATTCAGGACTCTGAGCAGGGCAAAGAATATTCCAGGTGATCAGAATAATAGCAGTGAAGGTCTGAGGTAGGAGATGGCACAGAATGTCTGGAGAACACCATGCTTGGAAATAAATGACTGAGACAGGAGTAAGGAAGGGAATTCCGCAGAGGCGGGAATATGGAAGGCCTCATATGGCTTGCTTCAGTGACAGGAAACCACAGAAAGATTTTAGACCAGGGAGCAGTCACATCAGACTTGAATTTCATGAAGATTATTCTGGTTACAGGGTAGGGGATCAAGAGGAAGGGGGGAACCTAGGTCAGACACACCAGCAAGAAAGCTGCTATGGAGATTCAGATGAGATGAGGAGACCTGGATATGATATTGGCAGGGACAGAGTTGATTGGGTGAAGGGAAAGAGAAGGCTTGAATGACTCCCAGGACTCTGGGTTGGGTGACTGGGTGCAGGGCAGAGCTGGGGCCCCTAACTAAGACAGGCATCTTATCTCTAAGTCCTTTCTTCAGGATGGCTACAGTCTGGGTCTCGGGAGCGCTGTTAGCTGCTCTCACGCTGCTGTCCCTACAAAGACTGGGGCAGGGCTGGCTGCTCCACTCCAGATCTGGCTAGTCTCCCCAGGTAGACTAGGGGAGCACCCAGGCTCAACAGCCTCTGGCATTGCCACACGCTGCAGACTAAGCGAGGCCCACGCATCCTGCGAGGAGAGGTAATTCACACTCTATAGGACTGATATTCACTGGAGGGAAATCCACATGTTTCCAATATCTCTGTGGGTCAGACTGATAGAATGTTGGACTGAAGGTGATTTCCAATGAATCCGCTGTGTTGGGTGTGGTGTGTTAGGAAAGGAGAATATTCTGAACAATCCCTTCCTTGGGGCGAGCCTGTGGTGAAAGGGACTCAGTCCCCAACCCTGCTCCGATTCCCCAGGCTGGTGGATTCGAGAGTTACATGAGTTAGATCCCTCCCTTCCAATCAGTTCCATTCAGTAAGAAACGGGACACCAGAGTGGTTAAGACACAAGCTTTGGGCTCTGGCAGCCCTGGTTTCTAAGTTCCAGCTCAGCTTCTCACCAGCTGGGGGATCTCAGCAGGTTCTTACAGACTGGCCATCAAACTTACCCTCTTTGCGGTAACAGAGGTAAGTGCTAACACTCTGCCCTTTGCATCCTGGGGCCTCTCCTGGACATCCCATAACCCTAAAGCTCCCTCTCTAATAGGGATCTATCTAGGGGAGGGGAAAGAGCAATTAACACCTTTCCATTCCCTGGGGACTGGCCCTGTCCCCTGCCAATTATTGCATCAGGACCCACCTGCTCTTGAAAAGGGTGACCAATTATCAGGAATAAGTGTGAAATCGAGTCTGCTGCCTGGAGCCTCATTACCTACCTCTTCATCAGCCTGCAGGGCAGGGGGGCCCAGTCTTTGCTTCCTCTCCAGTGGGGGGAGGATCCAAAAAAAGATGATGGATTTTTCTGAGTGTTTCCCCAGCCTCGGGAAGGAAAGGGGCTCACTCTACATTGTCACTGGAATTAGGCAGGGGCTTGTGGTTTTATTTTTTTTAATTATATATGCATGCCTCTGGCAGATAATACATTTAGATATTTGTATATCTATATTTCCTCTAACTGTATTTTCCTCTCGGTTCCAATAAGGACCCAACATTCCCTCTTCCTCAAGCCTGGAGGAGCTGCTCGTGGCATCCTTTCTTTCTTAGTTTTTGTTTTCCAAAAACCTGAGCAAGGGAGGAAGGGAGAAAGGAGCTGGCCTGGGAGAAGGGAGATTCCCCAGTAGCCCAGTGAGGAGCCATGGGTCAGACCCACTTCCCTGCGGTGCCAGGGGAGGTGAGAGGCTTCAGAGGGGAATGGCTGAGTACCTCCAAAAGGGCTGAATTCTGCCTCATCAGCATCCAGGCTCAGTGGCCACAAGGCAGTTTGCAGTGACCACGTGTGGGCCAGGAGGGGCAGCTTTGGCAGACTGGGCTAAAAGCTGTTCTTTCCTTCTTGAAGACACAGCTGTGACAGACAGTATTCTAGGTACTAGGTACAGAGCAATGAAGAAGACAGAAAAATCCTCTGCTCTTATAGTGCTTTATTTTTCAAAGATAAATATATGATTTAGTAAGAGCTAGTAATAAGTGCTACCAGCAATAACAAACAAAATAAAAACCACAAAAACCAAACTGGGTTTAGACACAGAGAGTGATGGTGGAGGTCAAGAAAGATTTTTCTGAAGAGAGTAGGTTTGAGCTGACATCTGATGGAAAGAGAAAGTGCGTCAGTTAAACTATACGTTAAGAGCATTCCAGACAGAGAGACAGTAAGTGCAAAGGCCCTGGGGTAGGGTGCTAGCATGTTCTAGGAGCATTGAGATGGTTAGGTGGATAAGGAGGAGTGACAAAGGTAAGCTTGGTAGGAGATGAGGTTGGACTGGGGGAGACAGAAGCTCCTCTGTTCCAGGTCAGACAAATCTGTATGTATACCCCGAGGCCTGTAACTTTCCATTTATAAGCTTGAATTTCCTCCCCTTCAGCATGAGGCCAATGACACCTTCCCTGGTGAGAATGATAACAGGGGCTACTGTAATTCCCGTGTGTATATTATTGTTTAATCTCAGTGCTTCCCCTCACCGTGCTCCCATTCCTGCACTAGAATTGGATGCTGTTGCCACATCCACTTTGAGCCTGTGAGCGGGGCACCAGTGGGGTGGAGGGTTGAGCCTTTACCAGTAATTACTGCTCCCAGGAAGCCCTCTTGGCTCGACTCCACGCTCAGCATGGTGAGGACGACAGCCACTTGTCAGAAGCTTCCCAGAGAGACCACCTGGAAATGAGACCAGCCCTGACTGAGAGCTGCACTGAGGGGGGAAGGGCGTGCAGGCCCCTTTGTCATTAGGCAGCCAGAGCTGGAGGGATCGCTCCGGTTTAAATTAAGGATTTAATGAGATGAGGCCAAATTAGATGCAATTAAAAAGACACTTTAGAGCTGGCAGACTACCAAGAGAGGCAGTAATGACTTTCCTAGAAGGGAATCCCACAGGCTGGGGGTTGGGGGAGACCAGGAGGGCTTGGTTTTCTACTCCTGGAAGCATTCAGGGTCGGGGATGCGAAGATAAAATGGAATCAGTCATTGGCAACGCCAGTGCCCAGCGAGGGCTGGAAGACCCTCGGTTGTCTGCCCAGGTGTTCCCTGCAACACTGCCTATACTTACAGTTTCCAAACTGGAATTTGGGGAGCCCTGTAGGATCCAAAGAAAACCTTTAGTAACCTCCCCAAGCATTGTCTAAATATATTAATTTCAATAATTTATTTATTTATAATAAAATTTAATTATTTTAAATATTGAAGTGAAAATGCTATGTAGGCGCCCAAATTTTAGCTCACGGAGACCACCAACATACTGTGCAGCACAATTCCCTGTTAACCTCAGGATTAAGCTTCTGTGGCCTGGGCCTCCCTGTGGGTTCTAAGCAGAAGCTCCGTTGCTTGGGAAGGCTGCTCACCTGCCTCACCTGCACTGTCCACCTCCAGTAACACAGGCCTGGACACGAGCTCACATGTCACAATGTCCTGCAAGCCCACTCCTAGGTGACTCAGGAGAAGCTCAATTAAGTATTTTCTCAGTTAAAGGCTTGCTCCTGACACTGCAGAAAGGCTTAGTGCTATCAGGGGAATGAGTAAAAGTGCCAGAAATCTTGATACTATCGTGTGGGAAAAAATCCTTTAGTTGTCAGAGTAAGTTTGGCACTTCTTGTTCAACTTTCTTTCATTCCAATGGACTTTGCTTGGCAATGTAGGGTCCCTCTGTCATTCTGCTTACAATTCTAGATAACATGTTTGGCATGGAGTTGCACCCTAAAGTTTGGACTTCACATGCAAAACAAAATAAATCTGACTGTTCAGAGAGTTTGAATGAAGAGCTGTCAGAGATGGGCACTGACATCTCCGTGCATCAGAGATATCTGATGTCTCACCAGAGATGAGGCACTGCGCTTCATCTCTGCAGGCAGGAGATTTTCTTAAATGACAACCCAGAACATCCTTCAAGGTACATTTGAAAAGTATTTTTTTGCCAAACAATATTTAAACTAGGAAACCAATTCATCATCTCCCTCCAAATGTAATACTAACAGTTTAAGGAATGAGAGTTGGGCTTAGGTATTATTAATAATTCAATCCTGAAATAAAATAATTGCCTATTCTTCTTCTTAATGTTCCTGGATCAGTTTAATTACAGAATGTTCCGAGATTGAAAAGTAAAGTATTTTGAAAATCTGTTACCATGTGCAACTGTTTTTGGGGCTGGATCAGGATTTTAATAATATAGAAAAACCAAATCTATTGGATACTAATACTGGACTGCAACTATTATTTATAATGCTCAACTTCAAATTGTTTAGGTTATTGAAATAGCTTCATTATTCTTGTTGCTTGACTTTAGTGCTTATGTGTTTGAACTGAAATATGCATTTATAAGTCACTCCTGTCAGCTTTATGTAATGGACTTCCACCAACAAATGTGTTTGAATATTAGTGCTGAAATGGTAGGAAACCACTGACTTACTCCAAGCCCATCATGATAAAATCGGGAAACACACCCCAGAGAAGCAGGTGCAGAGGCTGTTCATTCAGAACCAGAGTCAGCAGTGGTCTGGCTTAAAAGCAGGATCCCCTGACCTCCAACTGTACAGAAGCCATCAGGACTCAGCTCTGTCTCCTGCCTCCACCCAGTCCAGATCTCCTCCCTCTCCCATCCTCCCCTCTCCACCCAGGGCTAAGCTGTGATTAAGTTCCTTCCTTCAAAACCCTGGGGTGGATCAGAACAGCAGGTTCCACTCCCTCTCCCTGGAGCCACTTTGTCAGTTCCATTGTGGAGCAGTCTGGTGACCCATCCCACCCCAAACAAAGATGCTGCGTGCAGAGCACAGAGGACTCTAACACTAGGGTGCCCGGGTTCAAAGCCCACCTCCCCCTCTTACTAGACCTAAACTAGGTATGGCAATATGGCCTGCCAAGGAGGGATGTTGTGAGAATTTAGGACCCAATCTATGTAAGGCACATAGGAAGTAGTCAATAACTCTTAGCCTTTATTATCCATTTTACCAGAAGAGATTGATGTCAGATGTCCTTTTTTAAGAAAGATTTGGCTGCTAAGGAATGCAGGAGGAAAAAAAAAAACTGGCTTTAGAATATAAATTTAAAACATTTTTGCCCTAGCATTTGAAGTCTTCAGCCTTTTCCACCCCTCTTCATATGCCCACCATGCCCACCGCAGTAATCTCTCACTGCCCCCAAAGTGCCCTGCCCCCTCAGGCCTCCATATACATGTGTGTGATGCTGCCTAGGCCTGAAGGAATACTCCTGCTCCCCTCTCAGGGCCTACCCCTTATTTTATCTCCTCCCAGAAGCCTGCTACGATCCCTCCTAGCAGAGACCCCAGAAATTCTAGAGAAAAGTTCTACAGGGCAGCACTGTATTTGGTGTGTGGGCTCAGGGCAGGTGGATTGGGCAGGGGCATTAGGAGATGACTAAAAGTTCTGCATAATTTGTCCACTGTCTTTTCTTAGATTGTGTGTTTATTTGGGTTGACTTTGTGGGGCTGACGGAGGTGATGGGGAGCTGAAGCATCTCCTCACTCCATCACAATGAAGTTCTGCTTTTCCTGGGTGCTCTGAGCACAGGGCTTGTCCTCATCTTGTGGTGGAGCTTGCGTCTGGGCTCCACATGCTCCTGCTTGTGTCCTTCCCTGCCCTCTACTTTGGACTCTGGACCCGCCAGCCACAAGGCATGACTAGCTCAGAAGCCCCCTGAGAACAGCCACTGGCACCCAGAACATCGGAACTCATGCACTCCAACACCTTGGCTCATTTCACAGGTGAAATAACTGAGGCCAACAAAGGATGGAGGGCTTTGCCTGGACCATGTATTAGGTGCTCAAAAACACCTTATGTTTGGAGCCAGGTAGAGGGGTGTGCTAGGAGACCAGAAGTCAATAACAGTTGGACCAATAAATCAAGCAGTAGACAGTGAAATAAAACTAACTCCAGAATGCATTGAACTAATCAATAACACCTGATTGCCAGTTACAAACTGCAAATACCAGATACTAATCACCAAGCCCTCAAGCCAATAGACAATTGTCATCTAGTGCAGTGGTTTTCAAACTCCACCAAGCACCAGGGTCACCTGGAGGGTGAACCCACAAATCTGGGCTTCATCTTCAGAGTATCTGATTTCATAGGTCTGAGGAGATGCCCAAGAACTTGCATTTCTAATAAGTCCCTCTGCTCTCCATGTCCCTTGCGCTCAGAAGTGGGGAGAGCGCCTGACCTGGGGGTCAGTGAACTGGATTCTAACTCGGGCCCAGCCTCTGCCTCCCTGTGAGACCTTGGCAAAGCACCTTCACTCTGGGCCTCAGTCTCTTCATCTCGGGGATGAGGAGGTAGGCTTTGTCTCTAGGGTAATTTCCAGAGCTTCGTACACCCCAGTAACTGAATCCCTTCCCCGTGGCAGGCTCTGTCCTAGGTGCTGGGGGTATAAAAGGCGTCCCTGAGACAAGGATTCATGTACAAGTGATTTATTAAGAAGGTGCTCCGAGGAAAAGCAGTAAGGAAATGGGAAGTAGGAGATTGGGAAGAAGTGATTTCTAGCTAAGTCTCATGGAAAGTGGCTTCAGCCCAATCCCATAGGGTGCTTGGAAGTACAAGCCACATCTCAGGGTTGTCCTGTCCCAAGACTAGAGAGCTGGGCTCATTTCTGCACCTGCAAGTCATTAGCTAAGGAGAGGCTGAATTCCCAGGCACTTCAGTCTGTCTGCCATTGTGGGAAGTTTCCAGTAGCCTGGAGCAGGCTGCTGAGGGAGAGTCACAGGTGTGGACCACTGAAAGCAGAACACAGGCGGCAGGGGAGGAGGGGAGCACAGAACCAACCAAAGGTATCTGGGGAGCACTGGGTGGAGCCCCTCCACTGTCCACCCTCCACACTAGCACTGTCCCTGTATCCCAGGAGCTCACGGGGGTGGGGAGAGGGAATTTATTTGCCTAAAGGGAAATTCATATTTACAGGTGATCTGGGGTCATTAATTGTCTCCAGTTTTCTGAAGATCACCAGCAAAATGAGGAGTTATAAACTAGGAACTGAAGCGTGCCCGGGAAGGCAGGAAGGCACTGAGCTTGAAGCATTATCAAGCCTCATTTGCATCTCCCACTCCCCACCCCCAAATCGCGCGGCTGTCTGCCTTTTGCCCGCAGGATGGTTAAGACAACCCAGGAATCACAAGGCTCTGGCTCCCCACAGACTAATTGCAAGCCCGGGATATCAAATGGACTGATTTCCCTAGGGACATAGACATGTTTTCATAATTCTGACAGTCTCCTTTCATCTTACATCTCTAGCAGAGCTGGGATATTAATCAAATCTTTTCCATTCTCTCACCTTTGGTTTGGGGGTAGAGGGGCTGGAATGGGAGAAGAACAGGGGAATTAGGGTGCTAAGAAGGCTGTCTCTAGGTGACATAATTGAGAATCTGCAGACAGGGACTTGGTATTCTCAGCTAATCTGGACACCCAATCCTAATACTTATGGAAAGCTTGCAGGCTCTCAGAAACTAAGAGGCTGTTAGTTCCCAAGCCATGGCTTCCAAATGGGACTCCTCTAAGCCCAGCTTTGCAAGAAAGGACTGCCAAATCCTCAGGAGGGAAGAGGCAAGCAACTCTGTCCACTCTCCAGAGTATGGCCTTCCAAACAGACGCCACCTGAGAAGACATCTGTGACTGGAAAAGAGTTCTAGATGCACTGACTTGGTCAAGCCATTTCTGTTAGGCTGCAGAGCCCGGTGCGGGCAGAGCAGGGTCCAGCAAACTGGTGCATAGCCTGGCCTGGACCAGAGCCCCTGGCTCTGGTTTAACTCCCTTTCCTTTACTATCCTTCCCCTCCACTCCTCTCCCCCAAATCTGAAATTCAAAGCATTAGGCCTGAATAGACCTGGAGGTGATGCAGTGCAAGCCTCTTCCTGCCATCACACGCCTGGGCACTCTCCCATCCTCCTGCCTTACTTGGGACTCACCCAGCCATGGCTGGCTCATGGCCTCTTCTCTCGTGGAAGTCCATCTGGACTTCATAGAACTCTGTTACAAAAGTCTTCCTCCTATCGGTCCCCAAACTGCCTGCCACTCAACTTTCTCACTTTGCCTCTGGGAACACACAGAACACAGCTCTTCCCCTCTTCTGGAACAGAGCTCTTTAGATGGCAATAGTACCGACAGCCATAATAGCACCTTACTCCTCAGAAAAGATTTCTATTAGTCTTTCCCATTCAACTGCTACCTTATGGACCCTTAATAACAGCCCCAATTTTTCACTGCCGTGCTATTCACATAGTATTTTTACTTTCTTTTGCCTCTTGTTCTCATGAGAACACTGTCCAATATGCACAGTAAGGATCCTATCAATCCATTTAGCAGCAGAAGGACTGGGATTCACTTAAGATCCCACAGCACAGCTGGACTCCAAAGTTTTCCATTTCCTTAGAAGAACACTTGGGTGCTGGGTCTCTGTGGCTGTAGGGCCTCATTCCCTCATTTAGCAGGCATCCCTGTTGCTTCCTTCAGGGCCCATCCAACCTTGCAGGCCCCCTAATTGGGGTGACATTGAAATGTGTGTCTGACTCCTGTGGCTGTGATATTTAAATCGTCTGAGGCCCACATGGGAAGGTGGGGAGGTGGCTGCACAGCTCTGAGAACCTGGAATCTCAAGTCTGTGACTATCCATTCCCCTCCTCCTCAGTGTGGCTGCCTGCAGTCATGTGGACCCCAGTGGTTAAATTCCATGTGCAGAGCTAGGGCTCTGATGTCTGACCTTCAAATATAGGGCAACTCTGGCTGGCAGGAGGCAGCTGGGAGCCACTTACTCATAATGCCAGCTGACTCATTTTTTTCCTCCTCTCGGCCAATTGGTGGGTGAATTAATTAAGTAATGCAGCCAGAATGAGCAGCCATAGGCTTCACTTTGCCTGCCTAAGCATCCTCCTGTTTTTAACTCTGTTAGATGGATCAAGGGGGTGGGGATTTAGGTGAACTGGGTTTGACTCCTGGTTTAGCGACAACAGCTTGATTGTATTGCTCTAGACAAGTCCCCTCTCTGACCCGGACCTCAGTTTGCTGGTTTTTACAATGAAGAGATTGGACGTAAGGAGTTTAAGGAGGCACTTCTCAGGATGTCACTCTTCATAGCTTCATGCATGAATGAGCTTCCTAAATGGAAATGACAGATACAGAGATGATAACTGATGGCCTGAGAGTTGCATCTGTCTCTTGATGTGTTTTATTTAACAAATATACTGCTGTATGGGGATATATTTTTATTTTTATGTATTTCAATGGGAAGTATTAGGTCAGTGTAAAAATAATGGTGGTTTCAGACCATGAATTTTAAATCATTATAACTAGGCTCAAACACATTTTTATTAATCAAAATAGGAACCATTACAGTCAACCTTTTTTGCCAATGAGAAATAAGTTTGTTTATTCCTGTAGCATAAAAAAAATCCGTGTTTCAGGATTCAACGAACTCTTGGAAAGCATTTTCTGTCTCCTGCTAGTTGTGAGAGCACTTTCCCTGCAAAAAGTGTGAGATGTTTGAAGAAGTGTTGGTCAGTTGGTGAGAGGTTACGTGAATATGGCAGATGAGGCAAAACTTCGTAGCCCAATTTGTCCAACTTTTGGAGCATTGGTTGTGCGATGCGCAGTCGGGCCATGTCGTGGAGAAGAATTGAGTCCTTTTGGTTGACCAGTACTGGCTGAAGGCATTGCAGTTTTCTGTGCATCTCATCGATTTGCTGAGCATACTTCTCAGATGTAATGGTTTCGCCAGGATTCATAACTCTGTAATGGATCAGACCGGCAGCGGACCACCGAACAGTGACTATGACTCTTTTTTGGAAAAAGTTTGGCTTTAGAAAGTGCTTTGGAGCTTCTTCTCAGCCCAACCACTGAGCTGGTCATTGCCAGTTATTCTATAAATCCACTTTTCATCAAACATCACAATCTGATAGAGAAATGGTTCGTTGTTCTTACATAAAATAAGACAACACTTCAAAACAGCTCACGAGGCAGCCACTTTTCAGTTTTTCACCTTTCCACCTTGCCCCAAATGCTGAACGACCATAGAGTGATCAGCGTTGAGTTCTTCAGCAACTTCTTTCGTAGCTGTAAGATCAGCTTCGATGATCCTCAGTTGGTCCTTGTCAGCTTCTGATGGCCGGCTACCGCACTGCTCATCTTCAAGGCTCTCAGCTCCTTTGCAAAACTTCTTGAACCACCACTACACTGTGCATTCATTAGCAGTTCCTGGGCCAAACTCATCGTTGATGTTGTGAGTTGTCTCCACTGCTCTATGACCCATTTTGAATTCAAATTTAAAAAATCACTCAAATTTGCTTTTTTGTCTAACATCATTTATGTGGGCTAAATATTAAAAAAGCAAGTAAGTCATTAGCAAAAAACATAAAGTGATAAATGTGCATTAAAATGATATATAACATAACCACATTTATTTAAGAATGTATTCCAATATCAAATGACAAAGTTGAATAAGACAAAACCACAATTACTTTTGCACCAACTTAAAAAAGCAAAATGGCTGCCTGGGGAGGCCTTACAAATAGCTGTGAAAAGAAGAGAAGTGAAAAGCAAAGGAGAAAAGGAAAGATATAAGCATCTGAATGCAGAGTTGCAAAGAATAGCAAGAAGAGATAAGAAAGCCTTCCTCAGCAATCAATACAAAGAAATATAGGAAAACAACAGAATGGGAAAGACTAGACATCTCTTCAAGAAAATTAGAGATACCAAGGGAACATTTCATGCAAAGATGGGCTCAATAAAGGACAGAAATGGTATGGACCTGACAGAAGCAGAAGATATTAAGAAGAGGAGGCAAGAATACACAGAAGAACTGTACAAAAAAGATCTTCACGACCCAGATAATCGCGATGGTGTGATCACTCACCTAGAGCCAGACATCCTGGAATGTGAAGTCAAGTGGGCCTTAGAAAGCATCACTATGAACAAAGCTAGTGGAGGTGATGGAATTCCAGAGGAGCTATTTCAAATCCTGAAAGATGATGCTGTGAAAGTGCTGCACTCAGTATGCCAGCAAATTTGGAAAACTCAGCAGGGGCCACAGGACTGGAAAAGGTCAGTTTTCATTCCAATCCCAAAGAAAGGCAATGCCAAAGAATGTTCAAACTATTGCACAATTGCACTCATCTCACACGCTAGTAAAGTAATGCTTAAAATTCTCCAAGCCAGGCTTCAGCAATACATGAACCGTGAACTTCCAGATGTTCAAGTTGCTTTTAGAAAAGGCAGAGGAACAAGAGATCAAATTACCAACATCTGCTGGATCATGGAAAAAGCAAGAGAGTTCCAGAAAAACATCTATTTCTGCTTTATTGACTATGCCAAAGCCTTTGACTGTGTGGATCACAATAAACTGTGGAAAATTCTGAAAGAGATGGAAATACCAGACCACCTGACCTGCCTCTTGAGAAATCTGTATGCAGGTCAGGAAGCAACAGTTAGAACTGGACATGGAACAACCGACTGGTTCCAAATAGGAAAAGGAGTATGTCAAGGCTGTATATTGTCACCCTGCTTATTTAACTTATATGCAGAGTACATCATGAGAAACGCTGGACTGGAAGAAACACAAGCTGGAATCAAGATTTCCGGGAGAAATATCAATAACCTCAGATATGCAGATGATACCACCCTTATGGCAGAAAGTGAAGAGCAACTAAAACGCCTCTTGATGAAAGTGAAAGAGGAGAGTGAAAATGTTGGCTTAAAGCTCAACATTCAGAAAATGAAGATCATGGCATCTGGTCCCATCACTTCATGGCAAATAGATGGGGAAACAGTGGAAACAGTGTCAGACTTTATTTTTCTGGGCTCCAAAATCACTGCAGATGGTGACTGCAGCCATGAAATCAAAAGACGCCTACTCCTTGGAAGGAAAGTTATGACCAACCTAGATAGCATAGTCAAAAGCAAAGACATTACTTTGCCAACAAAGGTCCGTCTAGTCAAGGCTGTGGTTTTTCCTTTGGTCATGTATGGATATGAGAGTTGGACTGTGAAGAAGGCTGAGCACCGAAGAATTGATGCTTTTGAACTGTGGTGTTGGAGAAGACTCTTGAGAGTCCCTTGGACTGCAAGGAGATCCAACCAGTCCTTTCTGAAGGAGATCAGCCCTGGGATTTCTTTGGAAGGAATGATGCTAAAGCTGAAACTCCAGTACTTTGCCCACCTCATGCAAAGGGTTGACTCATTGGAAAAGACTGATGCTGGGAGGGATTGGGGGCAGGAGGAGAAGGGGACGACAGAGGATGAGATGGCTGGATGGCATCACCAACTTGATGGACGTGAGTCTGGGTGAACTCCGGGAGTTGGTGATGGACAGGGAGGCTTGGCGTGCTGCGATTCATGGGGTCACAAAGAGTCGGACACGACTGAGCGACTGAACTGAACTGAATAATACTGTTGCAGTTTGGCCCAGCCCCCATCATTCCCTGTTTTCCGATGCCTGGTCCTCTTCGGGATCAGTCTGGCCTCTGAAGCCATTTGAGTTTGCAGCCCCTGGTGCCAGTCAAATCATTTGCTATGGACAGGACAGTGAGAGTGCAGACAATAACAGCCACATTTGTTTTATGCTTCTAGTTTAACCAAACCATTTTCTATCTATTGAAGTATTTGGCTTGATGCTAAAGTCCGTATGCAATTTCATGGTCTCAATTTCCTTATTTTCCCATTCACAGAGAATTGTGGTGAGGATCAGCATAGTCATGCATGGTAGAGTTTAAATTTATTATTCTAAAAGCCACTTGCCAGAATCAGTGCCTTTCAGAGATGAAAGCTAAATTCACCTTAGTAGATGATTGCTTTGTTTGGGAAAACACATCATTGGACCTTTTACCAAAAGTAAAGGCCCAGCTAGGACTTGGTTTTGGAGAGTGGGAGATGGTGATGGAGGTTGTGATGGATGAATGGAGACAAAACCCCAATACATAATATACAATAGACATAATACAGTAAAATTAGGTCATACTTGGGTAAAGAGTTTGTGAAGATAACTGATTCCAGATTTCTTGAGATCTCAAAAGCAAGATTTTGAGGGGAACTTAAGATGTGGGAGAGAAGACACAAGAAAAGGCTTTTGTCCCCAAGCAGGAGAAACCTGAGTAGCATGGACCAAGGGAGACAGAATCAGTTAGTGACTCTCCAAAAAGTTACAGCTTCTTTGATGGTAATACTAATTTTTAAAAATTAACAATGTGAAATTGACAAATGTTAACACATTAGGAGTCACCAAAGTACAGCCCATGGGTCAAATCCAGCCCACTGCTCACTTTTTTACTGAATGCAAGCTAAATATGGTTTTTATATTTTTAAATAGTTAGAAAAATAAAAATGTGAAATGATATAAAAATCAAATTTCAGTGTCTATAAATAAGATTTGTTGAACTGTTGGCCACATTTGTTTCTGCATTGCCTGCAGCTACTGACGCCATACAGGGGCAGAGATGAGTACTTAGGACAAGCTATATGTGTGGTGCTCTCTAGTTTACAATCACCTGGATGGATGGGCGCAGAGCCCTAGAAGGAGGAATCATCACTGTGGAAACTCACGGTGGTGTTTGGGGACCATTCTTCCTAAAGTGCAACCTCTCTGTCAGGAGGGAAAAATAGGAAAAGAATTAGGGATTCAATTAGGTATTGAACAAAGTGATTCATTGGATTAAATTAGATGCAACATGGTTGGCAGGGTGGAGTAGGGTGATGTTCATAGACTCAAGTCAGAGAAATAATTTAGGTAATGGTGTAACTTGCACCTGGGGGGCCTGGGTTATGAATCCAGCTCCATTTGAACCACATGGACTCAGAGTCCCCTGATGTCACATGAAAAAGTACCTGAGAGGTATCACCCAGCATGATTATGGCTCTAAGTCTCCTGTGCCAGCCACACCTCTGAACAACCAGCAGAGGTTGCCCTCTGAGATGGTAACTAGAGCATGGCTATGAATGAGTGACCAGGAACCTCAGCTCACTTAAAATGAGAGTGGTATTTCCAGAGAGGTGACTTCGATTTTCTTGAGCTGAGAAAGCTGTTCCCTTAGTGAAGAGGGGTCTTTTTAACCCCCGGAAGGTACAAATTAAATACAAAAACAACAAAGTTAACAGAACCCATAATAGTAATACATTTGTGTTTAGTTCAGTAGTGGCCTGTACATATTTGCAGGCTTTGTGATATATATGAGAATTTGGCATATCTGAGAGTTCATCGTAAATGCATAATTCAGCAATTGATTTTAGACTTGCGATTTTAAATTAAAGGTTGTAAGAGAATTTGATTAGTTTTGTAAACAGTACTAGAATGTTTATGAGAACTTAAGAATCACCATATTTAGGATTTTGATTTATTAAATTTACAAGAGTAGTTTAAGTGCTTGAAAAGGTTTTGGTTGTTAGGTCAAGCATGTAAAGTGCTCAGAATGAAAACAGGATGCATCAAGCTTATAAATGCACTTCAAAATGCTTAACAGAACCTAATGCAATAAATTGTAAATGAAACTATTTAAGGGAATTTGGATTTACAATTAGGATAGTAAAATTTGAATTTAAACTTAGAGACTAGGGAAAAATGTGTTGTTGTTTTTTTAATTTGTTACTTTTTTTCTGCAACAACGACAAAAAATTATCTTTGGTCATGAAGAACTCCCTCTGACACTCATGTCTGAAATGGAATCATCGTTTTTCTCCATTCCAAACATGGGTTCCAGAAGTTGAACAGCACTCAGGTGTCCAGGTGAGGGTCCTGGGGCACATTGCTCTCACTTTTCACCTCTCTACATCTAAATGCTCAGTTGCTCCAAGTCTTATCCAACCCTTTGTGACCCCATGGACTGTAGCCCGCCAGGCTCCTCCGCCCATGGAATTTTCCAGGCAAGAAAATTGGGGCTAGGTTCCTCTGTCCATGGAATTCTCCAGGCAAGAATACTGAAGTGGTTGCTGTTTCCTACTCCAAGGGATTTTCCTGACCCAGGGATTGAACCTGTGTCTCTTGTGTCTCTGCATTGGCTGGTGAATTTTTACCACTTCACCACCTGGGAAGCCCCTACATCTAAATAGCTCCCAGCAATCTAGACCCCTCATATCATGGGACCTGCCCCCTGGCTCCCTCTGCCTCTCAGACTAGCCCTCCACTCACCCAGATCCATCTCATGGGGTCTCCCTTCCTCTAGTCTTCTCTCCTTTTTCTTTTCTTCCTTCATGACAATCAAAAAGACACTAAGAGAAGAGGGGATCTCTTGCCTGCCTGACTCTGGCTGCCTTTGTACATCTGCTGACCCCTAGTAGTCCCAGAAGTCTATTGAGAGACATTCTCTGGGTCCTTCCTGGTCAGAGTTGTAGCTTCCTGCCTAAGACAGCAATGTCATCTCCATGAGCTTAGTTGTTGGAGACTTACTGTTGGTGGTCACTGGCCAGCAAGTATGTGTTAGGAAAGATGAAGTCTCTCTTTGCCTATCTACTTCTCCTGCTGTACCTCTGATTTGGTGTGAAGGCTCTGGAGAGGTTGAGGGTGACAGTAACTGCCTTCTCTGGATCTTCCCCCTGCTGATGACTTTCCTCCAAGGATCTTGTCACCCAACCTAACTCTGAACTCTTAGAAGGCAGAGCCCAGCCCAACCATTTCTGTCTCCTTTAAGGCAGAGATGAGCATTGACTGGAGGCTAAGAAAACAAGGACAGGACCCTATCTTTTGCTGCAAAAGCACAGGAGGAAGAGCACAGATTCAGCTCCATCACAGGCTTCCTGTGTGAGCCTGAGTAAATCATCACCCTCTCTGGGCCTGGTTTCCCCTTGCCCCTTAAAGAGCTTCTAGGCAGTTTTGCGCACTGAGAAGCAATTTAGGATGCTAGCCTTACTAGCAACAGCAAACAATGTCAAAGTATCTATGAATAGAAGAATCTGTGAAGTCCACAAACAATAAATGCTGGAGAGGGTGTGGAGAGAAGGGAACTCCTATACTGTTGGTGGGAATGTAAATTGGTACAGTCACTATAGAGAACAATATGGAGGGTCCCTAAAAAGCTAAAATAGAGCTATAATATGACCTGGCAATCTCACTCCTGGGCATATATCCAGAAAAAAACATGGTCTGAAAGGAGATATGCGCCCCCAAAGTTCATTGCACCACTGTTTACAATAGCCAAGACATGGAAGCAAACTAAATGTCCATCAACAGGGGAATAGATAAAGAAGATGTGGTACATATATACAATGGAATATTACTCAGCCATCAAAAAGAATGAAATAATGCCATTTGGAGCAATATGGATGGACCTAGAGATTGTCATCCTGAATGAAGTCAGATAGAGAAGTAGAAACATTGTATGCCATCCCTTATATGCAGAATCTAAAAAGAAATGATACAAATGAACCTACTTACAAAACAGAAATGGATTCACAGGCTCAGAGAACAATTGCTGAGGGGAAGGGATAGTAGAGAGTTCAGGGGGACAGGTACACACTGCTATATTTAAAATGGAAACCAACAATGACTTATTGTATAGCACAGGAAACTCTGCTCAATGAGGCAGCCTGGATGGGAGGGGAGTTTGGGGGAGAATGCATACATGTATATGTATGGCTGAGTCCCTTTGCTGTCCACCTGAAACTATCACAACATTGTTAATAAGCTACATCCCAATACAAAATAAAAAGTTAAAAAAGAATCTGTGAATAAATTATAGTACATACATAGATTGTGTCAGTCAGGGTCCAGTCAAGAGATAAAATATGCAGCAGCTATTTTCTCCTACATCATTCTGTTATAAAAATTTTCAAACATATGGGAAAATTGAACAATCTGTAAAGTGAATACTCATATACCCGAACTTGGCCTTACTTGCTTTATCATATATCTATCCATCTTATTTTTGGATGCATTTCAAAATAAGGTGCAGACAGAAATATGCTTTACCTAGAAACACTTTAACATGTATATCATTAACTAGAATTCCATATTTGTTTATAGTTCTTTTTTAAGGTAAATTTTCATATAACCAAATCTAAATTTTGTCTACAATTTAATAAGCTTTGCCAAATTCATCCACCTGTGTAATCTAAACACTGTCATCAAATATAGAACACACTTCCGTCATTGCCTTTCTCTGTTACTACCTCCACCTGCAAACACTGTTATGAATTTTTCCTACCAGAACTTAGCCTGTTCTAGAACATCATCTAAATTGCGGCATACTGTGTAAGGCCTCTTTCAGTCAACCCAGTGTTTTTAAGATCTACTCAAATTATTGCATATGTCAGTAGTTTGTTTCTTATTTTTTGTTGTATCATATTCTTTTGTATGGATATACCACCATTTGTCCATTCTCCCATTGATGGACTACTTTGGGATATTTCCAGTTTTTGTCTATTTCTGAATAAAGCTGCAAAGAATTATTTTTAGACAGTTCTTTTTGAGATCATATGTTTTCATATGTCTTAGGTAAATCCCTAAGATTGGATTAGCTGGTCCATAGGGTAGGTTAATGTTTAGATTTCTAAGAAAACCCTAGTGTTGCCCATACCCAGACCCTACCAGGACCTGGCCCAAGTCCCCTCCTATTCTCTGCCCCAGTGAGATGCCAGCCTGCAGGTGCCATCACTCTCCCTTCAGGAGCGAATTCTCTCTCAGGGTCCTCCTCCCCATTCAGTCTTGTCATTTGATCTTGGTCAGGTCACCAGGCCACCAAGTGCACTTCATTAACTACAACAGTCATGGGGAAGGCCTGAGAGTCTCCATTCTTTTCATTCCAGGAGGCGTACACTATGTCGCTTCAGTCGTGTCCAACTCTCCAACCCCATGGACTATAGCCCACCAGGCTCTTCTGTCCATGGGATTCTCTAGGCAAGAATACTGGAGTGGGTTGCCATGCCCTCCTCCAGGGGATCTTCCCAATCCTGCATCAAACCTGGGATCAAACCAGCATCTCTTAAGTCTCCTGCACTGGCAGGTGGGTTCTTTACCATTAGCGCTACCTGGGAAGCCCCTAGAGCATATAGATGTTCCATAAAAATTAACTATCACGATGAGGTCTCTCCCCATAGTCTAAGGGGCAGGGCTCACATCCCTGTGCCCAATTCCTCTCTGTAACCCACATATTCCAGCCCCCACAGTGGATCCAAGGTTGCAAAGTGCTCAGGACTGTTTGCTGAATGCAAAAATTCATGAATGCATGGAGGTCATTGGAAGTCTCGTCTTCCGTGAGCACAGGACTTGAGAGGAGGAGAGTCTGTGACACACTGGAGCTGCCTCTGCCTCCAGCCAAGTGCACATGCACCGCTCAAGCCCCTTCCTTCTTGCCCTGACCCTTGGACGGGGGAGCCGTAGGCAGGCCACTGTGGAGCTGAGTTTTCCCACAGCCCTCAGTGCCTCGCCTGCCAGCCCAGAACTCCTCTTTGTTAAGACTTTCTTAAGTCAACCCTTCTCAGTCAGGACACTCTTCGGCTAATGATGTCCGTGGAGAGAGCAGAGGCTGCAATGCATGGCCTTGCCCTAGGAGTCAGCCTCGGGGAGAGCAGTTTGCCAGGGGCACTGCGACCCTGGAGTGGAATGAAGTTGACAAGCATGTCCCAAGTCTTGAGAGTCAGGGCTGGAGGAGTCTTTGCTGATATGTGCCAAGCCACCTCCTCCTTGTATGGGAGAGGGCACAGCCAGGCCTGGAATCTAGGGCTGCTGACCACCTACCCCCACTCCCCACCCCCCCAAACACACACAGAATCTCACACTTGTGCAGGCATCAGAATCACCTGGAAGGCTCATCCTTAACAACTGACGGCCCCATCCCCGGCTCCGATTCAGTAGGTCTGGAGTGAGGCCTAAGAGTTTGCATTTTAATAAGTTCCCAGATGATGCTGTTGCTGCTAGTTGGGGACCACACTTGGAAATTGTTGTTTTAGGAGGCTGCCTTGTCCCAGTACTCGTGGGCTTCCCTTGTGGCTCAGCTGGTAAAGAATCCACCTGCAATGTGGGAGACCTGGGTTCAATCCTTGGATTGGGAATATCCCCTGGTGAAGGGAAAGGCTACCCACTCCAGTATTCTGACCTAGAGAATTCCATGGACTATATAGTCATGAGGGCACAAAGAGTCAGACACAACTAAGCGACTTTCACTTTCGCTTGTGCCTAGAACCCATGTTCAGAACCCAAGAACATGGTGCCAAGGAGGCAGGGATACAACTGCCGTTTGGAAGGACGCGGAAAGGACCTAGTTGAAAAAACTTGAAGGTTCTACAATGTGCCAGCCTCAGGGAAAGGTGGGGGCAAGGGGGCACGGTTCAGACTAGGTGAGGCAAGGTGCCTAGGCAACAAAACTTAAGCAGACGTCCCTCTCAGGCTCCTGCAACGTGTCCTAGTGACTGCTTGCTTCCACCAGGCCCAGCTCTTCCCCTGGGAGACTGACAATACCCACTACCCTCCCCAGTCTGGTAGGTTGGCAGTGCTGCCAGTGTTTCCATGAGCAGCTGCCTTCTGTGGGGTTCAGTGTCCATGCGAAACTCCTTTTGGTTTAAAGCAGGGCATTTAATACCCTGGGCCAGGAAGAAGTGACATATTGTGTGAGTGCGTGTGTGTGTGTGTGTGTCTGTCTATGTGCCTTTGTGCGTCTGAAGGAGAGACAAAACAGAAATGGTGCCAGAGAAAGAGTCCTGCAAGGGCATACAATGATGTGTAAACTTCCTGGTCATTTAAGTGTGCCTCCTGGACCAGCAGCATCAGCATCACCTGGAGAGCTTTTAAAAATACGGAAGGCCAAAGATTCTCAACATTGATAATTATTAGAGAAATACAAATCAAAACTTCAATGAACTACCATCTCACACTGGTTAGATGGCCATCATTAAAAAGTCAAATAACAAATGCTGGAGAGGGTGTGGAGAAAAGGGAACCTTCCTACTCTGTTGGTGGGAAATGTAATCTGGTGCTGCCACTATGGAAAACAGTATGGAGGTTCCTTAAAAAGCTAAAAATAGGGTTGTCATATGATTCAGCGATCCTACTTTTTGGTATGTATCTGGACAAACTACCATTCAAAAAGATACATGCACCCCTATGTTCATGGCAGCTCTATTCATGATAGCCAGAACATGGAAACAGTCTAAATGTCCACAGACAAGTAAATGGATAAAGATGTGGTACGTATATACAATGGAATACTACTCAGCCATAAAAAGAATGAAATAATGCCATTTGCAGCAACATGGAAGGACTTAGAGATTATCATACTAAGTAAAGTAAGTCAGGGAGGGAATGAAAAGAAGCACATGATAACACATGTGGAAGGTAACAGATGACACAAATGAGCGTATCTATGAAGCAGAAACAGACTCACGACATAGTGAACACATCTGTGGCTGCCAAAGGGGAGCGGGATGGGAGAGGGATTGGGAGTTTAGGGTTAGCAGACAAACAATTATACAGACAGTAGATAAAGAATAAGGTCCTACTGTATAGCATGGGGATGATATTCAATTTCCTGTGATAAACCATAGTAAAAAAATATGAAAAATTATATGTGTGTGTGTGTAACTGAGTCACTTTGCGGTACAGCAGAAAATACTGATACAATAGTGTAAATCAAGTACATTTTAATTAAAAAAAGCTCTGAAGCCCAAGTTACACTCTAGAATCTGCATTTTAACAAGATCCTCAAGTGAAATAGGCACAGGAACATTGGGATCATCTGTAGGGTTGTTTTTTTTTTTAATAACACCGATGCCTGTGTCCCACCCCCAGAGACTTTGATAGTCTCCTAGATTTTGCATGAACATGGGTTTTTAAAACCTCCTATGTGGTTCTAATAAGCTACAAAATCCCAGGACCATCAGTGTAGACAGCCCCAGAGGTCTTTAGAATTAGTGTGGAGACATCATGACACAGTGGGACACATATGGCATTTTAGAATCTAGGATATGATTCTAATCCTGACTCTACCACTAACGAATTACGTGGGCTTGGTTCACTTTCTCGCTTCAATTTCCTCAAAGTAAGATGGGAATCTTAACAATCTCTCTAGAACAAGATACTTGTGATTATTAGAGCTTTAAGGGCTCTCAGTTAACATTTAGGTCACATAGCTTCCATTTTACCCTTGAGAAAGCTTAAGACTTTTCTAGGCCTTGGTTTCTCCTCTTATAAAATTGGAACTTAGACCACAAAGGGCCTTTCTTCAGCGCGCTGCTCATATTCCTGCCTTTGTACAATGATTCTCGATTCAGCGCTTCCACTGCTCCACCCAGGCATAGCTCAGGGTTGTCATTCCTCTCTGCACCCCCAACTCCCATCTCCTTAAGCTTTAGGTTTCAGGTCAGAGTTTACATCCTGAAAGGAACCTTCCCTGACCAGCCCCTTCCAGCCCAGGTTAGGGGCCCTACGGTCACCTGAATGTCCCTGCCCTCTCCTGCCCTTTATCACGGAACATTATAATTGTCTAAATGGTCCGATGTCCAGCCAGCTAGTGACAGCCCTGTAAGCACTCTCCTCTCCATCTCTACCTCGGATCCCTGCTAGGTGTTCACCAAATATTTGCCTGAAAGTTGAATGAGAGACCATCAGTTGAGGTTGTCATCAACTAATTTCACAACTAACTCTTTTTCCAAACATATGACCTTTACCAGTTTGATTCAACTCAACGTTTAAAAGGACACATGTACACCTGTGGCTGATTCCTGTCAATGTATGGCAAAAACCACCACGATATTGTAAAGTAACTAGCCTCCAATTAAATAAGTTTAAAATAAATAAATAAAAATAGATACCACAATTCAAAGGAAAAAAAAAAAAAAGCTAACTAAAGTGTAAGGAAGACTTCCTGACATTAACCCCAGTTATCTGACTGTTGGAGGAATATAGTTTTCTGAATGGAAAAAATCAGCTGAGTTATAAGCCCAACTAGATCTTGAACACAGAGAAGGCAATGGCACCCCACTCCAGTACTCTTGCCTGGAAAATCCCATGGGCGGAGGAGCCTGCTAGGCTGCAGTCCATGGGGTCGCAAAGAGTTAGACACGACTGAGTGACTTCACTTTCATTTTTCACTTGCATGCATTGGAGAAGGAAATGGCAACCCACTCCAGTGTTCTTGCCTGGAGAATCCCAAGGACGGGGGAGCCTGGTGGGCTGCCGTCTATGGGGTCGCACAGAGTCGGACATGACTGAAGTGACTTAGCAGCAGCAGATCTTGACCACAGCCTTTCACAGGTGCACCACAGTTTGCAAAGCACTCCCATGTCTGCTGTCTCCTTGCTGGGAGGATGGCAGGGCAGGAATTATGACCATCACACTAGAGTACAATTGCTTGAGTCTGTTTTGTTTACTGAGGCTTCCTCAGCATATGGTAGGTACACAATAAATATTTGTACAATAAAGAAATCTCTATCTGATAAAGCTTAGGGAGACTCAGGAGGCCCAGGGTTGCTAGTTCTTCGAATGTTTCCAAAGAACTAGAAATCCATTTCTTGTGTTAAATCTTCTGGTTTTTAAAGATTGGTCACTAACTTGAAATGTTAAAAATTAAAACAAAAGCTCATCAGAGGCCTCAGTCTGATGGGGCAGCAGTTTATAACCTCTGAGCAAGGCCAACATCACAGGTGTTTAGGGCTTACAGTCAGACTGAATCACCAGTCCAACCTCATCTTCCACAGCTTGCCTTCTTACACAGCAAACCCCATTCTTCAGCTCCCCCTTCTACACCTCCACTCCATTCCTGCAGCTCCCACACCTGAAGCTGTGCCAAGCTCCGCCCCTGCCTCCAGCATCAACCAAATCCCACCAGAGTCTGCAGAATTTTATGGGGACTCCACGTTGGAAACCTGCCACGCTCTCTCTATTCCTAGCTATTTGTGACCCATCTCCAGTCTCTTGCTGCACCGGAGACTCCTGGGGACAGCAATCTTTGATTCATCTATATGCCCTTCTATGTAGGGTCCCCAAAGAGCCAGTCCAGAGCGAGTGTTCAGGAAACAATAGCATAGCTGACAGATCCGGCAGCATTCATCCCAACGCAAGTGAATTCCTCACTTGGAGCAGAAGGATGGATAATTACAGCCTGGCTTTAGCAATCTGCTATGCATTCACCCCTCAGGGTGTGTGAATTGCTGTGAAATTGTTATCAAGAGGAAAGCAGTAAGTGACTCTTAAAGGGAGAGTTAAAGGAAGGAAGAAAAGCCTTTGTAAGCTCTCGCATCTCTGCTGACCTTTGGGCCATGGAAAGCAGGCTGGTGCCATCAGGAGGCAAAGGTGGAACCCCTGACTTGCTCTGATGTGACTTTGGGCAGGTGCCTTCCCCTGTCTGAACAGTAAGGGGCAGAACCAGATCACCACCCAGGGTCTTTTCTTTCTAAGATAATAAGATGCTGTGTGGCAATCAACGGGATTTACAGGATCCCTGGTTAATGTGATCTGGGGGCCACAATGACTGACTTCTGGCTGTTTCTCTCTTTCTCTCTGGGGCCTCCAGTAGGGAAAGGGCAAAGCCAGGAGCTACCACCTGAAGTTCATTAGCCCGCCTGCCCCTGTGTCCCCTGGAGGTGATCACTTAGTAAGGTCCTGAAGGCCCCCAAATGCTTCTAGGCTGATGGAGATCTGGCCACTGGGCAGACCCCAAGATGACTCCTGGAGCAGCAAAAAGCAGGGCTGTGATAGTTAGGACCTGCTGGACCTTAACTCTGGACTGCTGGACTAACCTGCTGGACTAACACTCTTTGAGCCTCAGTATCTCCATCAGCAAGATGTGAAAAATATATGCAATTCTGGGTAGTTAAGATTATGACACTTTAAGTCCAGCAGAGAACCTGGCACATGGCAACTGGCTGATAAATGTTAGGTCTCTGTCTCATGAGACTTGATTTGATATGAACAGGTCAGCCTTTCAACAAAGCCCAGAGAGTTCTGTAGACTCCAGGAACTTGGTTTTATCTTCAGTAGGAAAGACCCCAGCCCCACAGTCTATAGTCTAAGGGAAACTCATTTCAGAAGACAAGCAGGTATAGGATGGTGAGTATAGGAAGGAGAATTGAAGAAATTTTCTAACAGGGGATAGAGGACCCAAAATCCCTCAAGACTGTGAGTCCCAGTGGGCTCCAGTCCAGGGGATAGTTCAGTTGTCTGCAACCATCCCTGAGCAGGCAAGACCTAATTTCTAGAGGTCAAGGGCCTGTGGGCAGAGCCTCAGATTCTAAGCAAGGCCCAGCTGGCACTTCCTCATGGCAATGACTGGTGGCCCCATGAGAAGGGGCCCTGGGGAGAGTACAGCTACAAATGGGGAAACTGTCGGGCCACAGCCGGGAGAAAAGCATCCAGAGGCAGGGTCAGAATCCAAGTTTCCTGAGTCCTTCCTGGGCCTCTAAGGAGAGGAAACCAGGAGGAAGGATTGGGTAACAGCTTTGGGCACACAGACCCAAGAACTGAGAGAGAAGAAACCATCACGAACATCACCCCCACCAAACATGCTGCTCACCAGTGCCGGGTGTTGCCCCTTCTCCAAACAGGCCTCAGTTTAGCATCACTGGCTTTGATCTTAAAAATTAATTACCAGAGTCCTGCCTACTTTTTAAAAAGTCTGAGTTTATACACTGATATATTCTACATGCTGGAGAAGGCAGGGGCACCCCACTCCAGTACTCTTGCCTGGAAAATCCCATGGACGGAGGAGACTGGTAGGCTGCAGTCCATGGGGTTGTGAAGAGTCGGGCACGACTGAGCGACTTCACTTTCACTTTCACTTTCATGCATTGGAGAAGGAAATGGCAACCCACTCCAGTGTTCTTGCCTGGAGAATCCCAGGGACGGGGGAGCCTGGTGGGCTGCCGTCTCTGGGGTCGCACAGAGTCAGACACGACTAAAGCGACTTAGCAGCAGCATATTCTACATGCTTGCTTCCTCTCAGCCCTTCCTTCTCATTCTTCTAGTGCAATGCTTGTTCTTCAGCTGTACCCTCAGATCCTAAGATAGTACGTGGGACATAGTAAAGTGTCAACCCATCTTAATAGATAAGCAGACTCTTATTTTAGAGCATGTTCCCTGGCCAGGCCCTGTGCCAGCAGCTGGGGGAGCAGAGATGCAGTTGTGTGATTCCTTTGTCCTGGATCACTACCCCTATGGCTTAGCACCCTCAGCCTCCATGCTTGGCTCCCCTGACTGGGGATCTTGCAGGGAAGAATCTCTACACTATTCAGCCCCACTCCGATGACGCAGGATCCACCCCAAGCAAGGGCTCTGAAATCTTGGAATTAGGTGAGTAGAGAAGTAGATATTTTGACTCTGATGAAAAGTCAAAAGCAGAGTGGCCAATAAGCTAGAACTGCTACCATCTCTTGCTGTCTGTCTCCATCTCTCTGTTTCTCCCCTATCTGGGTACCCTCCCTTCCAGGTCCACCCCCACTTCCATTCCTTCTCCCTCTCCCCTAACATCTGCCTCTGGTTCATAAACTTGCTCACATTTTTTTCCCATGGGTTAGCTTAGACATAAAGATTAGCTCTCGGTTATTTACCCAATGTACAGCCAGGATGACTGGTGGCAATAATCAGCATAAAATACAATTGACAAAGGCTAAAACTCCACTTGGTGGAAATTTCATTGACTAAAAATTGACCAAAGCATCAAATCTTCTTGATGTTGATTTGCTAAATATAACTCAAGAAACTTGGACTTGGTCGAAACAGTGACCAAGAAAAGAAAAGCTACAGTGGCATATGGTACCATGAGTCAATTTGAAAGAAAAGAAAAAGAAAGAAAACTGATTGATAAACCAAGTCTTCATGGTGAAACAATGGCCTTGGCTGAAATAGTTTCAATAAGATTTGAGAAAAGATAGAGAGGAAAATGGACCAAAGAATTCCATTAACTTTAAGGTGCTGGCTTTGAAAAATAATTTGTCCATAAAATTAATTAGTGCTGATATGATTCTTATTGAAAGACTCATAAGAGCGGAGTCAAATGTCCAGACTGGGGGTGCAGAGGGGGAGACATGGATGAGTGGGCTTGGCGTGCTGTCTCTGCACCCGCCCCACTGCCTATGATGAGTTGGCCCAGTTCCTCCTGATTTGTAACCATCACTGTCTTACCAGTGGTTTTGTACTTCCAAAGCAGTTAAGTTTTTACACTAATCACTGCCTCCTTAATCAATTAATGAGACTTAAAAGGTCATTTATCCATGGAAATTGCAACTGGAATCACCAGAGCACTACACTGGCCCACAGATACTAAGGAATTGCATCCTGCATTGATAATTGTGCCCTGGCTTTAATGAGATTCTTATTAACATATACATTATTAATTAGACCATTAATGCAGATGTCATTTTGAGTCACACCAGGATTCCCGATGGCTCACATGGTTATTAAACCTTGCTAATTTGCACAAGGAATTAATATTATATTAAAGGTTCTCTCCACCATGTATACTAAATTAAACGCTTACTTTCAACATCTCACCCACCACATTCACCTATACTTGTTAAAGAGAGGCATAAGAGGGGAGCATTTTCATCCTAAGACTTGAGAGCTTCCGATTTTGCAAGTACCTTTGGTATCTGTAAGTAGACAGGGAAGGAAAGGCTTAGGGAGTGGGAGGGGAGAGAAACCCCTCACATCTCAGGAAGAACCTCCTGGTATTTAATTAGCAGGGTTCCCTAATGTGTCTAAAATAGAATATTAAAATTGTTATAAGTATCATTTGTTCATTGTAAATAATTTAGGAAATATACGTAAGCAAAAAGGAGGAAATTTTCATCACCCAATCTCTCAGCACTCGGTAATTACCACCCGAAACATTCTCATGTGCCATTTTAGCCTATTTTCTTAAATAGATACGTTTTCAGGCAAATAGAATACGCTATATGTTGTTTTATAACTTGCCTTTTTAACTCCATATTTCATGAACAATTTCTGGTATCATTAAATGTTCTAGAGCATCATGAATTGTCATGTTACCTAATCGCTTTCATTTTGTGGGCTGGTCAGCTTGATAAACTGGTTAGGTTACAGTCCCCAGTTATTCAGTCAAACTCTAAACTAGGTATTGCTGTGAAGGTATTCTTTTGTAGCTGTGATTAAAGTCCCTAATTAACTGTAAGGGAGATTATCCTAGATAATCTGGGAGGGCCAGAGTCAGCCAGCTGGAAACCTAAAGAGCACAACTAAAGCTTCACTGAGGAAGAAACTGTGCCCATGGACAGCAGCGTTAGCTTGTGCCCTTCCCAGGGGCCTGCCCTACAGACTCACCTGACCAGAGCCCCCAGTTACACAAGCCAATAAATCTGCATACATATAGCTCCTACTGGTTCTGTTTCTCTGGTTGAACCCTGACTGACACAGGTTGTGCAGATTACATGATTATATCATAATTTAGTTAACCAATTCCCTGTTACTGGATATTGTACTCAGTTGTCTTGCTGTCAATTTGGCACCATCAATCCGCTTACAGCCTGGAACTACACTTCCCAGTATGCTGTTTCCTGAATGGTTCCAGGATGGAGACTGCCAGTGAGAGCAACCTGTGCAAAATCTGCAAGTGAGATACCAACAGGAAGCCGTTGTTATTGGGACACCACGGTAGTCAGACATAACGGCAGAGTCGCCGGGCATGGCAGATTTAATAGATGCAGTAGCTTTGCAGACCTCTTCGTGAGCTCCCGTCCCACAGACCCATTTTGTGGGCCATATGAATACAGCTTCTTGGACTTTCCCACAGGTGCTCTCTGCACCACCTGCACCACCTGTAATTCAGGTGGAAGTGGTTAGCAACTGCTTCTCAGACTCTTCAACTTCCTCCTTCTAGAACCTCACTCCTCACTCTCAGATTTGTATAAGCCCTGGGCTTCCCAGGTGGCGCTAGTGGTAAAGAACCTGCCTGCCAATGAAGGAGACTGAAGAGATGCAGGTTGACTTCCTGGGTCAAGAAGATCCCCTGGAGTAGGAAATGGCAACCAATTCCAGTATTTTTTGCCTGGAAAGTTCCATGAACAGAGGTGCTGGGCAGGCCACAGCCCATGGGATTGCAAACAGTCCGACACAAGTGAACACACCAACTCCTATGTTAAACCTCTTATTCTTGTAATACTTGCTTGGCTCTGTTTTCCTGAATGAAATCACTAGAGGTTTGAAAAACAGACTCATAAGGAGGAGAGTATGGAAATCTCTCACAAATATTAGAATTAAGGGCATTAACCACACTGTTGCTACCTCATTGTGATCCATGGCATAAAGTGACAGAAAATTTGCTTAGATTTTTACCTGCCATCATCTGAAGTCAGGTTTCTGTAGAAAGTCAAGGCACCAACTAGCTCTGCAATAGAACATTATAGTGGAAATAAAGCTCATAAGGACTGTGGGGTTAGTTGGCTACTTCTAATTGTGCTGAAGAATTTGAAAATAGAAAATGATGACTTCAGGCTTTAAGTTCACAACTCAAGGATACATATTTGCTTCTATGCCCATGACTTTGGCTCTTTGGCATAGACATCTTATTTTCCAAAGGAGGATGACTTCGTTCAAAGAATACAATAGTGGTCCATTGTGTATTACTGGAATGATTAGTCCTGATTACCAAGGGGAAGTTAAGTTGCTACTTCACAATGGTTCTGCTGCTGCTGCTGCTAAGTCGCTCCAGTCATGTCTGACTCTGTGCGACCCCAGAGATGGCAGCCCACCAGGCTCCCCCATCCCTGGGATTCTCCAGGCAAGAACACTGGAGTGGGTTGCCATTTCCTTTTCCAATGCATGAAAGTGAAAAGTGAAAGTGAAGTCGCTCAGTTGTGTCCAACTCCTAGCAACCCCATGGACTGCAGCCTACCAGGCTCCTCCGTCCATGGGATTTTCCAGGCAAGAGTACTGGAGTGGGTTGCCATTGCCTTCTCCATCACAATGGTTCAGTTCAGTTCAATTCAGTCGCTCAGTCGTGTTCACCTCTTTGGAACCCAATGGACTGCAGCACACCAGGCCTCCCTGTCCATCACCAACTCCCAGAGTCTACCCAAACCCATCTCCATTGAGTCAGTGATGCCATCCAACCATCTCATCCTCTGTTGTCCCCTTCTTCTCCTGCCTTCAATCTTTCCCAGCATCAGGGTCTTTTCAAATGAGTCAGCCCTTCGCATCAGGTGGTCAAAGTATTGGAGTTTCAGTTTCAACATCAGTCCTTCCAATGAACACCCAGGACCGATCTCCTTTAGGATGGACTGGTTGGATCTCCTTGTGTCCAAGGGACTCTCAAGAGTCTTCTCCAACACCACGGTTCAAAAGCATCAATTCTTTGGCACTCAGCTTTCTTTATAGTCCAACTCTCACATCCATACATGGCTACTGGAAAAACCATAGCCTTGTCTAGATGGACCTTTGTTGGGAAAGTAATGTCTCTGCTTTTTAATACGATGTCTAGGTTGGTCATAACTTTCCTTTCAAGGAGTAAGCATCTTTTAATTTCATGGCTGCAGTCACCATTTGCAGTGATTTTGGACAATGGGTCCTGCTATAAATTAAATGTTTTTGTTTCCCCAAAAATTCATAGTTGAAATTCATCACCCAAGGTGCTGGTATCTGGGGGTAGGACCTTTGGAAGGTAATTAGGTCACAAGGGTGAAGCCCTTATGAATGGAACCTCAAAGAGCTCCCTGGACCTTTCTACCATGTGAGGTTACAATGAAAAGACAGCCATTAATGAGGAAGCAAGTCCTTACCAGATACTGAATCTGCCTGTACCATGATCTTTGACTTCCCAGCCTCCAGAACTGTGAGAAATAGATGTTCATTGTTTACATACAGCAGTCATGGGTATTTTGTTACAATCGCCCAAATAGGCTAAGACAAGGGATTAAGAGGAGTCTTTCTGGGACCCAGGAGACTTTCTGGATGTTTTATAATACTCTTATGTCCTGTGGTAGAAGTGCATGGAAAACATCAGCATAGTCTAATGACATAGACTCCTCAGGAATGACGGTTTGAATGATTCCACCAGACAAGGAACCATAACTAGTCAAAATGCTTGCTAAGAGCAAAAGGGATTAAGGAACGCGTAGTTTAAAAAAAGAAGTCAAATTCCTGCTACAACCACATGACCCATTGCCAAAATGGGAATTCATTGCTTTGTTTCTTTGCTTTGATATGAGTGTATTTATATGTGTTAATTATAAAATGGGAACTACTTGCTTTCTTCTTTCTTTGATTTTTCTGTTCTTCCCCCCTCCCTTTCCTGGTGGCTCAGATGGTAAAGCGTCTGCCTGCAATGCGGGAGACCCAGGTTCGATCCCTGGGTTGGGAAGATCCCCTGGAGAAGGAAATGACAACCCACTCCAGTACTCTTGCCTGGAAAATTCCATGGACCAAGGAGCCTGGTAGGCTCCATGGGGTCACAAAGAGTCGGATACAACTGAGCAACTTCACTCACTTTCACTTTTCTCCCTTTCTTGTTTAGCTAATATGCAGTGCATTAATAGTGTTTAATCCTGTATCTCCATATTAAGTTACCGCAGGTGACCCAGCTAGATGAGCAAACATCATCCAGGGATGGATACAATTTCCTCTGGGACTCTGTGTTTCCTCTTTTGGCAGGAGGAGTGAGCAGTGAACTTGTCCTCAGTTGTAATGAGGAAAGTGGCATCGTTTCAGGTGGGAGTGTGCTGTCCTTACCGTTTCTACTCAGAAATCAGCCTTAGTGAAAGCAATGTGTATGGATGCCACTCTTCTGGATCTTCCAGCAACCACTGCTCCCATTATCATCAGACTAGGAACTACATTTCCCAGAATCTTCTTCCCTGTAGGGTTTGTGGGATTAGAGTTTGCCTAAGAGAGGAAATCTTGGAAGGCAGAAGTGAAGCAGAAGTCATTTCTCTCAGGCAGCAGCCAAAGTCATGGTCAGATGTGGCAGCTTCAGTCTCTCACACCATAGTCCCTCTTGTGTGGACATATGCTGGGCTCCTCAGGCCTCTCTCTCTCCCCTCTCCCTGCTTACCTGCTATTTCTTCAGTGTAATCTGCTTAGTCACTGACTCTCCTGACTCCCCTTCCAGATCTTCACTGTCCAGCTCCAACATTCAGAAATTGGGCATTCTCAGATAATGGCCTGGCTACATTATCTTGAAGGCCCCTAAGTTGTGATTTTCACTAAATTCTCCAACAGGGGAAATAGTATAATATATATATATATCTATACCTATATGTGTGTGTGTGTGTATATATATATATATATTTTTTTTTTTAAGGAAAGTATAGAAAATGGGAGCTTATGGGAAGAAGTATTAAAAATAATTAGCTGCACAAACAGATCCTTCACCAGTTTTCATTTCAGCCCTGGGGGCTACCTTGCCCCCCCAGGGACATTTGGCAATGTCTGGAGGCTGGTTTGGTTGCCACACAGGGTGAAGGGGCAGGTGGATTGTTCCTAGTATCTGGTGGGCAGAGGCCAGGAATGCCGCTGAATACGTTGGATTGTACAGGACAGCCCTCCCCTACCCACCCCAACAAAGGATTTCTGGCCCCAAACATCAATCATCCCTCTGTTGAGAAGCCCTGCTCCGGTACCTGCTTTGGTTTTACTCTTGACCCTCTGATTCCACATGTTCTCTAGTAGGAACACCTTCAAGAAGGTCCAGGAGGGTGGGAGGAAGGGAAGGAATTTCAATGTTCCAAAAGCTAAGCATAAAGACTCCCTGATTTTAAAATGTCCCCTTATTGTTATAAGGACCCTTAAAATGTCAAATTCTCCAAGTTGAGTCTTCAAAAGCATTCAATTACAAAAAGTCAATTTGGCTCCAATTATCCAAGTCTCACCCACTGGGTGAAGCAGTGTTCCTCCCTACCTAAGACACACAGCACTGTTACTCAGAGGCCCCACTGAAGTCCATAGGCACCTTAATGCAAATTAGAACAAGTCACCCCTCACCCAAGTACAGTTTTAAATAGGTACACTAATTCGGATAGAAATTTGAAGTAGAGGATTTATTTAGCAAAAACAGAACTATGTTCAGCAGCATGGAACTGAACATTATTTTTCATACAAAGTTAAAAGCACATTGTATTTCCTTCCTGATCACTTGCCCAGTTCCCATCTTGTTGAGAGAGGTAAACTTCATTTAAATTATTTCATCTGATTGATGATTGTCATTTATAACCTTATTGCTACTTCTGCTACTTTTATATTTTATATTTATAAACTTATTGTTACTTTCCTTTGGAAAAGGTATATGGATTCATTACATATTCTAATGTATTGTCTGTAGATTATAAGACAAAGTCAAGCTTGTATCTGCTGATACTTTTTAAGTTGACCTGTCTTTATACTTAGAAGAGTCTCTTAATAGTAGGCTTCCATGGAGGCTCAGATGATAAAGAATCTGCCTGCAATGAGACCCATGTTTGATCTCTGGGTCGGGAAGATCCCCTGGAGAAGGAAATGGCAACACTCTCCAGTATTCTTGCTGGAGAATTTCATGGACAAAGGAGCCTGGCAGGCTTAGTCCATGGGGTTGCAAAGAGTTGAACACAACTGAGCGACTATCACTCACTTATTTACTTCTTAAAATAATAATTACAACAAAGTCATTTTTTAAATAAACAAATCAGTTTTAGAATATAAAAGAATACTTAAGCTGTACACCTAAGATTTGTGTACCATGTGTTCATTCAACCAAAATTAAAAGGTCGAAGTAAATAGAAAATTTGAGTTTTTATTCACAATAATTAGAGGTACACTAAAATCACTTGTTCTTAAGTTGTTATATATTGTATCAGATATATCTCTTTCCCACTTCACCCTTCTTAGCCACTTGTTTACTCCAGCTGTTTCTGAGGAAACAAGCTGTGCTGAAACATCACCTGAGAACTACCCTGTGTCTCCTGTTTTCTGCTCTAGGACTTTTATGATGTGGCCACAGAAATCATTAAGACAAATGTGCAAACTCTGAAGTACAAGAGGGTTAATTCAAGAGTAATTCAAGAGTAACAACTCTTGACCCAAGGGGCATGGACACCAGTGGAGAAATATTCCCTTCTTCTGCCCCATGGCGTGCATTCCTCGGGGTTCCTCAGGGTCCCAGCCAGATGGAGTCCAGGTGCTCACAGCAGATGCCACTAAATAATGGGGACCTCCCTTCCTGCTTCGCTTTTCCCAGTTCCCTGGCACCAGTTTCCCCAAATGAACCAACCTCTGCTGTTTATGGAAATATAGGCTAAGACATGGGCTTCCCTGGTCTTAGCTCAGGTTAAAGAATCCGCCTGCAGTGCAGTGCAGGAGACCCTGGTTCAATTCCTGGGTTGGGAAGTTCCCCTGGAGAAGGGATAGGCTACCCACTCCAGTATTCTTGCCTGGAGAATCCCCATGGACAGAGGAGCCTGGTGGGCTACACAACAGAGCAACTAAACACAGCACAGCACAAGCCAAGACAGGCATCTTTCTTTCACAGAAAAAAGTATTTATGATCATTTTAATGCTTACTTGCCCACATATCTTGTTTTGTCTAGAAATGATCATTAGATTTTACCCACTATAAATCTTAAGTAATTTAAAATCCATATTTATTTGACCAATTGTTTTTTATAAAATTTACCTAGGGATGAGGCAAGCACCCATCTCCTGCTTCTTATGTGGCATCTTTCCTGTTATTTTTTGTCTTTGTGTTTTAATATCTTTTTGACAAACCCAATGGGCATACTCTGGTCTTGATTCTGGATAGAATACATTTTAATCTCAAGAAGCTATGTTCTCCACTGGCAACCAATGTTGTCAAAGTTAAATATATTCTGAGAGCTGCAAAAAATATTCAGGAAAGCATCCAGTAAATTATTGATTCAAGTGTATTGCTAAGTGGCAAAAGGAGACTTTAAAAGCAGTTTAAGGTTTTAGTTCCTCACAGATCGATGCTTCATCAATAGCATAGCGATCAGTTTGTTGTAAATTTTCACAGAGTTACAGTTGTTCAAACTCATCACAACTCTTCAAATTACATATGTCATTTGGAAGAATGAAAGACCATGATATTTTTCAGCATTACAAAACTTTCTTCTTTTTAAAAAGAAAACGACTTTGAAATGTTATACGGGTCGCAAATGGGTTAATCATGGATTCATGTTAAATTGAGTCTTTTTCTGATTGTTTTTCTTCATGTTCCCCTCTTTTTTTTTTTAATTAACATTATTATTTTTTTTTTTAATTTTATTTTATTTTTAAACTTTACATAATTGTATTAGTTTAGAGAAGTTGGCATCTTTGGTCTCTAATTTGTTTAGCAACAAGAACATATTCTTCTTAAACATCATCATTTAATTTTTCTTCACAGAATGTTTTATTTCCTTTGATGCTTTAAAGCATTTTGCATACTGATTTTGGTTCCTGCATCCCTTTACTTATAATAGTAATTTTACGGAAAACATTGTGTCAAATTGGTATTAAGAAAATGAAAAGTGGGTATTTTTAGAGTATGTCTGAGTTTGCATTCTGCAGTCTAATTGTTACAAACTAGGCTTTTTGATTATAAAACACATTTCTTCTTCAAAAGTAGAATTGGAACAATAGGTATCAACCTGGTTAGAACAAGATATTTTACTTCCATCTGCCAGAAAATTGTCATGAAAATGTTTATACTACTCATATTTAGAGTGAAAAAATTTGTAATAATAATATTTTATAATTTCAGAACAATGAAGCTGCTTGCAAGAGAAGTGGCACCCTAAGACATGACAGCTTTGTACAGTACACATCTGAATAACCACATGTGGGAGCCCCGTGGACAATGTATTTTCTTAGCATTGATGGCCCTTCCTCCTGTAAGCTGGTCCCAGTCTACCTTTGAAGCCGCTTGCTTCACATGGTTCCCCTCCAGCCAAATAACCATTCCCTATACCAGGACTTTGCTCATGCTGCTCCCTCTGCTTTGGATGCCTTCCCTGCCCTGACCCTGCCTAACGACATCCTCCGATGTGGGGACCTCCCTCCATCAAACCTCCAGAGCTCTGTTTACAAGTCATTTGAGCCTAACTCCTGACCTGAATGTGAACTCTTCAGGGCAAGAAATAGATCTGCTCTATCTCAGCTTCCTAGGAGTCAAGCCCAACACACAGCAGGCTTGAGAAAATGAGATGAATTGAAAAAGGCCTAGGATCCAGGAAACTGTCTGAAGACAGAGGCATTTCTTGGTGGTGGCATTGGCCGCTGTATGCTTAGTAGTGTTGAAGTGATGACGTGCTGATTCTCTGAGGACTCTCCATGGGAGAGAGGGTCCTCACCTGGGAGCAGGGAGGCAGGGACTATGAGGAATAACCTTTCTGAATAATAACCCCTCTGAATAATAACTGCTCCGGTTGAGCTCCCCTGTGGACACTGGGGCCTTTGCTAACTGCTTCAGCAATTTAGCACTTGTTGAGCACGTGTTGTGTCCTAGGTCCTCAGATAAACCAGACACAGACTCTGCCCCAAGGAATTCACAACCTATTGAGGAAGACACTTGTGGGTCAGTGACGACAGCGCAGTGTGTCTCTGTTAAGTGTTTATTAGATGGAAGGGCTAGATTTGATGCAGGCACAAATCAGGCAGCACCTGGAGGAAGTGACATTAAAGCTCAAGTGAAGGTTAGGGAGAAATTTCTCAGGGGAGAAAGCCTAGGGTGAAATTCCAGGAAGAGTGAACAGCATGTCCAAAGATATAGCCTTGTGAAACGATCTAGTTTTTCTGGGACCTGGGGGTCATCTGGTGTGACTGGGCAGCCGGATAAGGGTATCTGTAAATAGTGGATGGATCGAGTTGTGCTTAGCACAGTGACTGGGTCTGTTGAATTAAATTCACAAATGTTTGTGGCACAGAGCAGCAGAATGTTGGTGCTGAGGAAATTTATAAACCATCTGTCCCAGCCTCTCACCGCTCATCCTTCCTTCCCTGTTCCTGTTGTTGTTTAGTTGCTAAGTCATGTCTGACTCTTTGCGACCCCATAGACTGTATGCAGCCCACCAGGCTTCTGTCCATGGGATTTCCCAGGCAAGAATACTGGAGAGGGTTGCCGTTTCCTTCTCCAGCAGATCCTTCTGACCTAGGGATAGATACTGAGTCTCCTGCATTGGCAGGCGGATTCTTTACCTCTGAGCCACCTGGGAAGCCCGTTGCTTCCTTACCCCACCCCTATTTTCTGTTAACAGGCAAAGGGGCTGAGGATGCCTGATCTCATTTATCACAGAAAACAATGTCTCTGAACCATCTCACCTGTGCTAAAAGTTTTAACTTTTTGCTTTCAAACCAGTCCTCTCTCCTAAGCTCTAGACCTGCTTGGCCTTTGCCTACCAATATGCCTATGGTGATTCCACATGCACCACAAAATCAATATGTCCCATGTCCCCCAAATCTGTCCCTCTACTGAGCTCCTACTTCATCCCAGGTCCCTTACTTAGGAAACCTGGGATTATTGTGGACCTTCCTGACTTTTCAAAAACTGAGCTGACTCCTGAGAGTAGAAAGTAAAGTAATGAATGATTCCTGAGCTTATTATTTTTACATCAGTAATAAATTCAATTTTGCAAGCTTACAATAATAATTTGAAAGAGACGCGTGCAGAATTGATCTGAAAGTGCAGCTTTCAGCAAAGTACACAAATATTTGCTGAAATAGCCAGATTATAAATTCCATACATATCACAGTGTTATTCCAGGAGCAGCATCCCTTCCCCATCAGGTTGGACTTGCTGACAGTCCACCTGGATCATGCTTTCCTGCCTAGGAGGGGTGGGATCTATTTCAAGGGCTGCAGAGGGGCTAGTGAGTACCTGAGGGTCACAAGACTCAGCTTCTTCTTTCTCCATCTGTGATGGCGTTGAGGTGTTGGATTAGAAGAACATCAGAATGAACAGCCTCAGGTTTCACTGGTTCAGTAGATGGGATGCTAGAACATGCATTTTCAGCAAACTTCTCAAGTGATCCTGATACAGTTGGTTTACCAGCACCATATTGAAGATTACCTGACTGATCTTCAAAAGCAAGGATATCATCTCAAGGGGGCCTCTGGGACTGACCCCTATAAAGCTGTGACAAATGCCCCCCCATCCAATGCCCAGAATGGGAGCTGGTTTTTCTGTGTGACTGGATCCACTTCAAACCACATCTGGGTTCCACCCCAATATGCATTCCTCCTGAGAATGGGGCCAGCCATGCTCTGAACCAGAATAAGGAATAAACCAGCTCTCTGGGCGGTAATTTATAAGGGGCACTAAAAAATTCCTGGAAGTATAAGTAAACTTATTCCCCAGACTGTTCCTCAAGATAGAACCATGCATGCCTGGAAAGTATTCCCCTGACAACTTGCTTGGTCTGGGACTAGATGCTACTCTGCCTTCTCTGGAGGTGATATAAGTATCGGGGCTCCTACCGGCAAACAGTCTCTAGCTGGGATGACACAGTTGTGTTGCCCTCCATTCTCCCCCTCCCTGGTTGACTCCTAACTGTCCACAACCAATCATTTCTCAGGCAAAATTACTGAGACCCAAAGAGAGTCATAGATGGCGAAAACCAGAGACTGCAGGAACCCAGGCAGGAGCAGGCAGCATCCATTTTCCAAGATGGGGTTTGGGACCAGCTTGCATTTAAAAGGGGCTAAATCAGTCAACTTTTGCCAACAGCTCTGAAATGTCATTGACTCACAACAAATATTTATTTCCAGCTCACATACGTATCCACTGTGGGTCAGCTCTGGCTCTTTTCCATTCCATCCTCATTTTAAGATCTGTACTAGATGAGAACACCTTACTTTAGTCCCATGGAAGAAGGGAAAGAACAATAACAGAAGTATCTGACAGTTCTTAAAGCTGCTACTTAGAACTGGCATATGGCATTTCCCCTCAGTTTCAGTGGCCAAAGCAAGTTACATGGCCAAATCCGATGTCAGTGAGATGGGGCAATCATGATCTCACAAAGAGGGCAGTAAACAAGGGAAACAGTTACACAATTTGCCACAGAGCCATCCCATCAGAAGCCACGGCAGCAGTCCCCAGGCTGGGTCTCCTGCTCCTCTGACCTACACATCCTCCAGGTTTGTCCCGTTTCTCTCGGTCCTTATAAACTTTCCCTAGGGTTTGGCCCAGCAGTCCTAGTCCCATTTTATAGATGTGGAGACTGAGGCCCACAAAGGAGCCTCAGATCACCAACTCCTCCCTAATGCCTTTTCCTAGACAAGGGGCTCCCTGCCTACCCCATCCTCACTCTTGCCTACCCTGAGTCTCCAGAAATACCTGCTCTCTTTGGAACACTGGTGTACGCCTGCTATCAATCTATGTGATGCTCGCTTAGTCTCTCTGTGAGGTCAGTAACTTATAAGGCAGAGCTGGAACGGGAGCTCTCCAAACTCCAGTGTTGAGCAGCACACCAGTTTTGCCCGGCTCGGAAGCTCGTGTCCTGCCACCGCCCTCATCTGACCTCAATCCCTTCCTCCTCAGCCCCAGCCCACATTCACGCCACCTGTGGTGTTGTCCCAGGTCAGGATGTCACAACCATGGGACTGTTCCCTTCTCACTAGCCTGAACTAATCTTTAGTTCAGACCCATAAAGCCGGCCCTTCGGCTCCCATTGCCAAACGTAGAGATGAGGATAAATGCGGCTGTCAGCGGCTTCCTGCCTCTTTGTTTTTTAATTTACTTAGAGTTGGGCAGGAGAGATGGCAGGAGAGGAAGCAGATGGCTCAGTGTGACAGATGGGCTCCTATCCAGTGACACAAAGACAAGGTGAGAGAAAGCATGATCAAGAGACAACACAGGCTCTGCGTGAGAGCACGTGTGCACGGCTCCTGTGCCAGGACGCCAGTGCTCCGGCCAGCTCGCCGGGCTCAGGGTGCCGGGCTGGGGCTCCAGGTGGCCCAGCCCCACAGTGTCACCTGACAGTGAGGACCCTGGGGCCCAGAGACGGTCTCCAGGTCATGCGCTCAAAGGGCACCTGACTCCACGCGGTGAATGTGTACATTCACCCATCATGTATGCATGATGGGCGATTCCTGTGGCCTGGCTCCCAGGCTTTTCCCCTCTGCCCCAATCTCACACGTTCTTACAGAAGTCTACCTTCAGCCCTGGCTTGCCTATGCTAACGATTCTCCAGGCAGGCTTTCAAAAGAGTGTTTCATGCCTAGAACATCCCAAGGTCCCCAGCACCTGAATGACAGTGCTAGGGCTCCAGTCCAGGACTGGGGGTTTGGGAAGGGCAGCTCCCCTCCATCTCTGTCCCTGCCCCCTGAGGAGGTGCACAGGTAGAAGAAAGAGACAACAGGGGGTCTTTCTGGTGGCAGAGGTTCTAGATCTCGCAGCACCCCACCCTGGTTATGTCACGGATGGAAAACAGTACTGTGTATATGGGTGGCTACTCAAAGGGGAGGGGAGCATATGATAAAACACCCTTCTGTTCTCCTGGGTAAACTGGAGAGATTCAGGCAGGACAGGTGGCTGCAGCAGAACTGGGGAGCAGGGGCTACCCCAGATTGTGGAGCTCAGCACAACAGTGAGAATTTGGAGCTCCCAGGACAATCAGAACAAAGGGGAGAGGAAAGGACACGGACTGAGGAGTTGAAGCCCAGAGCCTGCACTAGCAAAGTGCAAGCTTTTTTTTCTCTTCTGGGGAAGTCTGATTTTGCAACACTTGTGGAAAGGGTTGCATCTCATTAACAGCACAGGAAAGAAACAACATAGGAGAGAGAAAAGGATGATCCAGAAATCAGATTAACTCAGAGCTAAAGGTGACCATGGTTAAAGAAGTCCCCTCAGAATTTAGAGAAATCTCAGGGACCGTTGGATCCTCCTCAGAATTAGGGGTTGGGGGAATTGAATTGTAACGTAAAAGGCTGTATTGGCCGCACAGAATTATGAAGTTCATTTTGTAAGAGAGAGAAAGGTGGAGATGGGGAAACTGCTTTCTCCAGGAGCACTGGAGTCGAGTAGGGAGAATCTGAGGATAAGCACATGTGGGTCATAGGACCAGCCCACACCCCAGCCCTTCCCATCTATACCATGTGTAATCCTCATGGGAACCTTGGAGCCTGGCGGCTATTCTCACTCTCATTCTACATATGAGGAAAGGAACTCAGCAACGAAGTGACTTCCCACAGCCACCCAGTGTGTAAGAGAAGGATCCAGGATTCAAACTCAGGTCTAGCCAATCCTAAAAGTCAGCTGTTTCTTCTCCTGGAAACCAGGTTCCTCCTGGACATGATATTCTTAAAGGTAGGATGAGGAATTTCTCCTCACTGGCCCTGTAGTTTTCTTCAGCTGCCCCACATGAGCCACGTGATGTACTTGTCATTTCTGGAGCCCCTACGGCAGGGCTTCAAGGGGTGAAACATAGAGGCACTGCACACCCGGACCAGCAGCCAAGACCTTAAGCCGAGGGCCCTGGAGGTGTGAGCACTTCCCATCCTGACGTGCCCAGGCTCCCTGTAACAAAGCAGCCCAGAAGAAGGGCCATCCTCACAGTCTGAGAAATGAGGGAGAAGGTGGGGGACAGATTCTCTCAAACCGTATAGGTTCCTGAAGAATAAAGACTTCTGTATCTATTTCCTGAGGGTGCTAAAACCAGGCTCTGCAATCAGACCAGAGGAGTCCAGAGGTGAGCAAGGCAGGAACCCTGACCTCCAGCCTGAAATCTCCTCTCAGTCAGGATCTTGGCAGCAAGATCCCTAAATCCCTTCACTAAAGAGACTCTGGCAAAGAGATCATGTGCAGGGATGTGAGCAGGATGGTGAAGGACCCAGAGACTCATGACAGTAGGAGTCATTCCACCCCAAGGCCTGGAGTGGTAGAGGGGAGAAATGGTGTTTGCAGAGTCTCGTAAGAGCTGAAGCTGAAGCTACCTGCTGGAAGCAGTCATGGAGGGACCCAGACCCTGCCACAGAGATGATGCCAGAGCAGGACAGGAATGGGCAAGAAATACCTAACCTCTCCTGTCTTCCACCCTCCCATCTCCTGTGCTGCCTCCCTAGACTGAATCTAACCAGATGCTGAGGGCAAAGGAGACAGTACATTCCATGGAGGTCAGAGGCTGGAAATGAAGGGGAATTGCAATGGAGAAGAAACATCAGATTTCTCCCACAAAACCCTCCTGATCAGAGCTTGACAAACCCCTTCTTATTTATAGCTTAGAGGCGGAAATGAGAACCTGAAAGTCAGGAGCAGGCACGCTTGCTTCACTGCCTCATGCTTCTAGAAAGTTGTTGACTCTCACACTGACCCGGAGCCCCTTGGGCCCCCTTATCTCCGACAAATGTGAAGATCATTGTTCAGGTTGGAGACTATGTTCTCCATCCCCTCCAGCTCAGCGAGCTTATCCTGGGTAGCACCAGGGTCTGCCCTGACACTAGACGTTCCCTTCATAAGTGTTCTGAGGACTTGAAAGAGAGTCAGCAGAAAGAGCTGTCTTCATGGATTTTCATTACACTGAAAATAACACGAGTCTCCAATTAAACACAGACCTTTTCCCTTCCCGTTGAATTTTCTCCTCTCCCCTAAGTCCTGCTCTAGTCTGGGACCAGCCACTGGAATTCAAAATCATCCCTAGAGAGAACTAACTTGGAAGCTCTAAGTCACTGGAAGAGGCACAGGTGATCCTTGAAGCAATGGTCTCAGTGACTTTGAAAGAAGAGGATACACACAAACCAGAGACCTGCCTGTCACCCTCCATGAAACAATGCTGCAAAGATTTGCTGATTTCAGTAGATTAGCAAAAACACATTGCTATCAGCCAGTTTATCTGTACTCAGCACAGATTCATCAAACCCAGTATTATTGTAATTTTTATATCCTACAATTTGCATGTTCCATTCCCCTAGTCAATGACTTCACATCACACTTACTTACCTCCAAGTCCCTCACATTCTTTACATCCCTCTCAAGAGGCATCACCATCATTCATTCATTTATTCAAGACATAATTTGAAACCTACTTTGTGAGTATATTTACGACCAGACACTGGAGCTTCAGCCGTAATAGAGACAGACTTGACCCCTGTCCCTGGGGATGTTTTCTTCATTATGCAGGCTCTTCCATCCTTGACCTCTCCCTGAGCACTGGCTCTGATGATCATATCACATTTGACCTTCAGTGATGATCTCCCCAGTCTGTGTCTAGTCCTTCCCTCCAAATCATGAGCTTCTAAAGAGACTGCACCTTCCTGTTTTAACCAGCATAACCAGCATAGCACCAAACATACGTGAGATTGGAATCCAATCACGATCTTTCAAGCAGCTGAAGTCAGTCACTTAACCTTGGTCTTATATGTATCATGGGAGACAGTACCTCAGGGTTTCCTGAGTTAATGAATGTGAAAGCACTTTTCAAACCACAAAACTCTAAGCACAGTAGCCCGACCACTCACAACAGTTAACAGAAAAGGAATTCCGTCCAGCCCTTTTGCAGATCAGGGTTGCAGTGTGCTCCCGGGTCTCTCTTAACCATTGGAGAGACAAAGCAAGTGCTGTCGAATCTGCCACCCCCACCCCTTCTCCCTGCAGTTAAAAGGCGGGTCAATTACCATTGGCTTATTTGTAATCATTATAGTTGTCTCAAGTTTTCTCTGCTGATTGCTTGGGTTAAGAAGCCCCTAATCAGTGGAAGAGGTGTGGGGGCTTGAGAGTGCCTTTTGTCTGCGGCCCCCATCCAGTCTTGCCTGGAAGCTGGGGGGAAGGGGGATGACAGGAAAGGGGTGCCCGTGGCACCCTTTCTGTCCTTGGTATGGTATCCAGAGACTTTGTGGAGCCTCGGAGGTTTTTCTGGGCTGACCTCTGAAGCAAGAGCTAGGGAGATAATCCCATTACAGAAAGGGACCCTGGAAATTTTGATTAATGTTGATGCATACCGTCAGTATTTCACCTTCACCAAGGCAGGTTTTTCTCACTTTTTTGACATGAAAACAGGCAGGTGGAGTCGTTTTGATTTGGGCTGCCTCGTTTCTTCCCCAGGGAAGCTGCTTCCTCTGGCTTGCATGATAATTGAATTTCACGGATGGAATCTTCCACATACTTCTCAATTAGGGATGTGTACAGGCAGTGAGATTTTTCAGGTGTTGATCTATGATTGTCACCCCCCCTTTTTTTTAACCTTTAAATTAATCTTCTTAATTTCTGCCAGCTGTAAATCCAGTTTTGCTAAATAGCATTATTCTGACTTAAATGGTCTAATCTTTGTCGTAAACTGGGTACAGCTGAAAGTCGTGTATGTGGGAGGCTTCCTCATTAATCACAGCTGACAAGAAGTCAGAAATTAAGAAACAAAATTGTCTCTGAAGGCAAAATGGGGAAGGATTGGGAAAAGCAGCCAACTTGGGGTGATGGCTGAGTTGGGAGGGCAGGGGTGAGTCCCCGATCCAATTGCATGGCCCTGGTTAAGTCTTTGTTCTCTTGGGGCTTCAGTTTCTACCTCTGGGGGAAAAAATGCAGGTGGGGATGAGACAGGGGCGTCAGATCAGCTCAGTCCTCCTGGACCTTTTCAGCTGCGACGTTCTCTGAATCTATACATGGGAAATGTCACCAAAGTGACATCTCGGTATTTAAATGCACAGCTGTTGTTGACTCTCAAGACTATCTAGAGGACCAACAGTCTCACTACTTCACCACAGCATTCTTCAAAATGAGGTAGGCAAGATGATTCTAGGTAGAAAAGGGACACAGACTTGAGTGCCCCAGGAGTGCTGAGTCCCTCTGGAGTCTTCCATCCCCCTGAGCAGAACTATCTGTCTGGCACAACACATCTTAAATGCCTTCCTAATGCTGGTACCCCTCCCAGGTTATCTGAGAAGGAGCATTCTCAGACCCAGATCCTCTGTTAGGCGGCAGATCCAGTTAGAATCCAACACTTGTTTGGTGGCAGTGTGTGTGGTTTGTTTTTAATCCATGTAGGGTAGAAATCATTTCCTTTTAAGACATATTTACTAGGGAGCTGATTTTGAAGAATATTAAGTTAATGCAGAAGTTGTGTGGCTATGGCAAAAATTAAAAGTAGCATGTGAATGTCTGCTTTTGCAGTCTCTGGAGAAGTATTTAGACTCTCAGCAGTGAACCAGGCACTCTTCAGGCCCTGGGAAGACAGGTGAGTGACACCTCTAGGCCCTTAACCTCCCTCCCAACCCTCCACGCCATATCTTGAGTGTCCAGGTTATGTTTCCGTTCCTTGCACAGCCCTCCATCCAGGCACTAATCCCGGAAACCGGCAACTTCATAGCCCTTGGATACCCAGGCTGTCACCACTCTGCCTGCCTGGTTGGGTGACCAACCACCTTGGGGGAGTTTCTGGAATGTAAGGCTTTCAGTTTTAAAACCAGGACAGTCCCAAGCAAGCAGAGACAAGCTGGCCCTCGGACCAGTGTTCTAGCCCAATCCTAAAGCAACGCTTCTCTCCACCTTCTCTGTCTTCCACCCAGTGGCTGCAGCTGCAGGTGAATCAGCCTCCCTTCCCCAGTCCCCTAACTGGCAGTTATCCAAATTCTGGTCTCTGCTTAGCACTGCCTGTCAGTCTTGTGTAACCCTCCCCCACACTCTCGAGAGCTGTTTCACACTTATCCCCCCCTCCCCAACACCCTCCACCGCCAAGTTTTCTCCACTGAGATGAGACCATGCAGGGCAGGAGCATCAACGACCACTCCTTACCTCCCACGGTACATGCATGCAGGCCTTCCTCCTCGCCCTGTCCTTCTGTCCTCCTTGCTCTCTCCTGTATCTGCAGTCACTTCTCTCCTGCTGGAACCTTCTCCTCAACTTGATAATACTCCTCTCGGTACCCTTGCACACCCTCTACCACGCCCTCTTCTCCTCCCGTTCCTATCAAATAGCTCTCAGGAGCTCTCTCCACTTCCCTGTCTCACCCTTTCTCATCACCCATCACATAGTTATTGAATAGAGGGCAACAATTATTTATTTAGTTCTAATTCAGTGGGTTTGTATCAATGAGGAATCAACCCAGTTGATAATCCTAAATCTCACAGATTCTAAGAAATTTCCCCATAACACACTAAGAATTGGTAGAGCTATAGGATTCGAAATTACATTTTTCTTCTCTTCACTCACTCTTCCACTTCCGCACTTGGGCTTATACCTCCTCTAAAACAACTCTCTCTGCACTTCTGATGCCCTGCTAATGGCCAATTCCAGTACCTTTGTTTTGAGTGTTTTATAGATATCAGCTCATTTGAGCAAAACTACATATGTGTTATTACAGTAAAATGATACATCAACCTAGTAAGATAGGTAATCTTTCATCCCCATTTTAGAGCTGAGGAAATAAGAACAGAGAGGTTAACAAACTTGTCCAACATCACACAGCTACATGTACCAGAGCAGATGATTCAGAAGTCTGTGCCCCTCACACTCTCCTCTGGCACTTCCCCGTTGCCTTCACTTCTGCTGTCCATTCTCTTCCTCCTAATCTTTGTCCCCAGCACCTGGGATAGGATCTGACACCCGGAGGGTGCTCAACAAATCCTTGTGGGCTGAACTAAGTGAACATCTGCGGCACACTCAGGAAAGTCACCATCCAGAGGTGGAAGATCACAGCAGTCACCAAGGTGTTGGGAAGTAAGCAGCACAGGCTCCGAGGACTCTGACACCAGTGATGAGAAATAACAGTAATGGTCATGACGACAGCGCCCACTATTTGTTGAAGTCTAATATACACCAAGAGGTATACGAAATAGTTTTTCTGTTAGCTCATTGAGTTCGAAACAACTCTTCAAGATAAGTACTATTCTTAAGCTCGTTTTACAGATCAAGAAAAGAAAATTCAGAGAGGTCCCCAGGGTAAAAAGCATATGTGGGGGACCCTCAGACAGACAGTGCAGTGGCTAGGAAGGCTTCCCAGAGGAGGTGTCTCCTGAGTAGGGTTTTGAAACACAAGTAGGAATTAGTCTACTGAAGAAGAGCAGAAGGGTATTCCAGGTAGGGAAGTGTCTGCAAGAGCTCAAGGTCATAAATGCATGTACCCAGTAGGGAACCTCAGATAGCTGGGTTGGCTGGAGGTCAGAGAATGATATGGGGAGTAGGAGAGGTGAGGCTTTCACAGGAGGCAGTGAGAAGAAGAGGGGAGCCTAGCAGGTCACAGGAATTCCTTTCAGCCTTGATGGGGCCTCTGTAGTATACACAGAACTGCAAAACTGTGATCATAGGCCTCTTGCCCACATCATCAGTAGACCTAGGGCAGGACTCAGGAATTTTGTGTGTGTGAGTGTATGCCTATCTTACTAATGCTCAAATATACTTAAACAGTTTTATTAAATATAATTGGCATACAATAAACTGTACATATTTTAAGTATAAATTTGATAAGGTTTAAGATCCACAACACACATGAAGCTGCCACAGTTAAGACAGAGAGTACATTCATTGTTCACAAAGGTTTCCTCATATTCTTCAAAATCCCTCCCTCCCAACCCCATCCTCACTGATTTGCTATCTGTCATTATAGACTAGCTTGCATTTTTTTAAGATTTTATATATGGCATATAATAAATATACTTTTTTGTTTGGCTTCTTTCACTCAGCATAATTATTCTAAGATTCATTTTGAGATAGATACATGTGTTTATAGAAATAATTCATTCCCTTTTATTTCAGAATAGTGTTCCATTGTGTGACGGTACCATATTTTATTTAACCATTTACCAGTTGACGGATAAATAACATTGCTGTGAATATTTGCGTTCAAGTCTTAATAGGCGTGTGCTTTCATTTGTATTGGGTAACTACCTAGGAGTAGGATGGCTGGATCATATGGTAGATATAAGTTTAACTTTTTAAGAAATGCTAAATTGGGCTTCCCCGATGACTGATTAGTAAAGAATCTACCTGCCAGTGCGGGAGACATGGGTTGGATTCCTGATCTGGGAAGATCCCACTAGCTTCAGAGCAGCTAAGCCAGTAAACACAGCTATTGAGTCTGTGCTCTAGAGCCTCGGAGCCACAGCTACTGAAGCCCACATGCCCTAGAGGCTGTGCTCCACAAGAGAAATCACTGCAGTGAGAAGCCCGCACACAGCAATTAGAGTAGCACCACCCCACCACAATTAGACAAAAGCCTGAGCAGCAATGAAAACCCAGCACAGCCAAAAATAAATAGTTTTTAAAAAACGAGAAGAAATGCCAAATTATTTTCCAAAATAGTAGTACCATTTTATATTCAAGCCAGAAGGTATTATATTCAACACCAATGAGTAATATCTCATTGTAGTTTTTAATTTGTATCTCCTTGATAAGCACTGATGATGAGCATCTTTTTATGTTTTTATTTGCCACCCCTATATCTTCTTTCATTGAGCATTTGTTCAACTCTTTTGTCCATTTTTAAGTTGGATTCCTAATTCTCATATTACTGAGTTTTGAGGGTTCTACATTCTGGATATAGGTTCTTTGTCAGATATGAATTACAAATATTTTTTCTAGTCTATTGTTTACCTTTTTGTTCTCATAACAATAACTTGATCAAGTCCTATTTATCAAATTTGCTTCTGTGAATTGTGCTTTTGGTGACATATTTAAGAAATATTTGCCTAATCCAAGGTCATAAAGATTTTGTCTTATGCCTCCTTCTAAAAAAATTATAGTTTTAGATTTTACACTTAGTTCTATGATCCACCAAATTAATTTTTGTATATAGTATAAAATATAAATCCATCTTTGGGGTTTTGGTCTTGTTTTAAAAAAAAATGGATATCCAGTTTTTCTAGCCTTTGTTAAATTTACCGTTTCTCCACAGCATTTCCTTTGTACCCTTGTCAAAAATCAGCTGTCAGTATATTTATATTTCTGGACTGTATTCTGATTCTTTATTCTGTCTCATTTATCTGTTTACTTTGATGCCAAAATCATGATTTTTATTACTATATGTTTATAAGTCTTGCTTTCATGTAGAGTGAGCCCTCCAGTTTTGTCCTTCTTTTTCAAAAATTATGTTAGCTATTATAGACTCTGTGCATTTTAGTATGAATATTAGAATCAACATATCAATTTCTGCCAAAAAGTCCTGTTAGGAATTTGATTGGGGGTATGTTGCATTTATAGACCACAATTTGGAGAGAACTGATTTCTGAACAAAACTGGTTCCTCCAACTTCTTTTCTTTTTTAGGTTTTCTTTAATTTCTCTCAGTGATATTTTATAGTTTCCAGGGTACAGGTCCTTCACAACTTTCCTCAGACTTATTCCTAAGTATTTTATATCTTTTTATACTACAATTAAGTGGTAAGTTTTAAATTTTCTTTTTCCAACTGTTTGTTGCTCATGCATATTATAGAACACATTGTTGTTGTTCAGTCGCTAAGCTATGTCCAACTCTTTGCAACCCAATGGACTGCAGCAATCCAAGCTTCCTTGCTCTTCACTATCTCCCTCGATTTGCTCAGACTCATGTCCATTGAGTCGGTGATGCCATCCAACCATCTCATCTTCCATTTCCTCCTTCTCCTCCTACCCTGAATTTTTCCCAGCATCGGGATCTTTTCCAACAAGTCAACTCTTCAGGTGGCCAAAGTATTGGAACTTCAGCTTCAGCATCCATCTTTCCAGTAAACATTCAGGATTGCTTTTCTTTAGGATTGACTGGTTTGATCTTGCTATCCAGGGACTCTCAAGAGACCTCTCTAGCACCACAGTTTAAAAGCCTAAATTTTTTGGTGCTCAGCCTTCTTTATGGTCCAACTCTCACATCTGAACATGACTACTGGAAAAAGCTACTGTATAGCTTTGACTATATAGACCTTTGTTGGCAAAATGATGTTTCTGCTTTTAATACACTGTCTAGGTTTGTCATAGTTTTTCTTCCAAGGAGCAAGCATCTTTTAATTTTATAAATTGATCCATTATCCTGCAACTTTGCTAAACTTATTTAGTACTACTAGTAACTTTTTTGTAGATTCCAATAGATTTTCTGTATAGATGATTATATTGTGTGTGAACAGTTTTACATTCCCAGTCTAGATGTTTCATTTCTTTTCTTTGCCTGATTGCACTGGCGAAAACTCCAGTACAATGTTTAACAGAAGTGGTAAGAAAGGATATCTCTGTCTTATTCCTGATCTTAGTGAGAAAGCATTGTCTTTCACGATTAAGTACAATGTTAAAAATCTATTGAGATTTTATAAATGTCCTTAATCAGGGTAAGCAAGCCCTTTCATTACTTGTTTGCTGACAGGTGTTTTTTTTTTTTTTTTTTTAATCAAGAATGGATGTTAGACTTAGTCAAATTCATTTTCAGTATTTATGAGATAATAATGTTTTTCTTTTTCAGTTTGTTAATATGGTGAATCACATTGATTAACTTTTAAAAATTAAACCAACCATGAATTTCTGGGGGAAAGCTTATTTGGTCCTAACAGATTATCCTTTTAATCTATTGTTGGATTCAGTCTGTGTTCATAGGGAATTATTGAACTGTTTTTCTCTTTTTTATAATGCCTTTGTCAGTTTTTGGCATCAGAGTAAAGCTGGTTTCATGGAATGAATTGGAAAATTTTTCATCCCCTTTTTCCCCTACTCTTAAAACTTTTTGGAAGAATTTGTGTTAAATTGTTATTTTGTCTTTCATGAATGTTTTGTAGAATTCACCAGCATGAGAAAGTTTTTATAACTTGTAAATTCGTCTAGTCAAGGCTATGGTTTTTCCTGTGGTCATGTATGGATGTGAGAGTTGGACTGTGAAGAAGGCTGAGCACTGAAGAATTGATGCTTTTGAACTGTGGTGTTGGAGAAGACTCTTGAGAGTCCCTTGGACTGCAAGGAGATCCAACCAGTCCATTCTGAAGGAGATCAGCCCTGGGATTTCTTTGGAAGGAATGATGCTAAAGCTGAAACTCCAGTACTTTGGCCACCTCATGTGAAGAGTTGACTCATTGGAAAAGACTCTGATGCTGGGAGTGATTGGGGGCAGAAGGAGACGGGGACGACAGAGTATGAGATGGCTGGATGGCATCACTGACTCAATGGACGTGAATCAGTAAACTCCGGGAGTTGGTGATGGACAGGGAGGCCTGGCGTGCGGTGGTTCATGGGGTCGCAAAGAGTCAGACACGACTGAGCGACTGAACTGAACTGAACTGAATTGAAATTCAATTTCTTCAATAGACAGATGGTTTTTCAGGTTAACTATTTCTCCTTGAGTAAGCTCTGGAAATTTGTGTCCTACAGGGAATTTGTCCAGTTCATCTAAGTTGTTGGATGTATCAGCATAAAGTTGTTCAAAATGTTCTCTTATCCTTTTATTATCTGGAGAGTCTATAGTGATACCACCTATTATTTGTGATGTTAGAAGTATGTATCTTTGCTCTATTTTCCCTGGCCAGTCTAACTAGAGGCTTATCATTCTTATTGATCTTCTCAAAGAAACAGCTTTTAGTTTCATTGATTCTCTCTATGTTCTACAATGTAGAATGCTTTTCTACATTCTGTGTTCTGGCCTGGAGAATTCCATGGGCTGTATAGCCCACGGAGCTGCAAAGAGTTGAACACAACTGAGTGACTTTCACTTTTCACTTTCTTTAGTTTATTTGGGTTTCATTTGCTCTCTTCTATTGCTATTATTAGGAGGAGTATTCAATAAATGTCATTTGGATTAAGTTGCTTAATAGTGTTGCTCAAGTTTGTCTACATTCCCACTGATTTTCTGTCTACCCATTCTATCAGTTTTTGAGATTATTTAAATCTCCAATAATTTTTTATTTTTCTATTTCTCCTTTTAGTTCTATTACTTTTGCTTTATGTATTTTCAAGCTTTATTATTACACACCTAACATTCAGGATTATATTATCTTGATTAATTGATTCTCTCTTATAGTCATAAAATGACCTTCTTTATCTCTGGCAATATTTTTTGCCCTGAAGTATACTTTGATATTAGCATAATCTCTCTAGCTTTCTTTTGACTAGCATTAGCATAGACTTTCCCCCCCATCAATCTACTTTTAACCTATTTGTGTCTTTATATTTTTTTAAAAATATCTTTTTTGGACCACACCATGTGGCTTGTGGGATCCTCTAGTTCCCTGACCAGGGATCACAGCTGGGCCTTCACAGTGAGAGTGCAGGGTCCTAACCACTGGTGTTAGTTGCTCAGTAGTGTCCAACTCTTTGCAATCCCAGGGACTATAGCCCACCAGTTTCCTCTGTCCATGGGATTCTCCAGGCAAGAAAACTAGAGTGGGTTGCTATTTCCTTCTCCAGGGGATCTTCCCAACTGAGGGATCAAACTTGGGTCTCCTGCATTGAGTCATGTGAGATCTAGTTGCCTGACCAGGGATTGAACTTGGGATCCCTACATTGGGAACATGGAGTCTTAGCACTGGAAAGTCCCTAAACAGGCTTTCTAAATTGTCATGCTTAAGTTATGGTGTCTCAACCTCAGCACTGTTGATGTTTGGAGTCAGATCACTTCTTTGCTGTGGAGGCCATTCTGCACATTGAGGGATGTTGAGCAGCATCTCTGCCCTTCATTCACCAGGTCCAGTAGCATTCCTCCAACTAAAGACATGTCTGAACATTATGCAGTGACCCTGAGTGTTGACATTGCTCTGTGTGATCAGCCTTATGATGGGGGCAGGCCCATTCCTTGTGCCTGCCCCCAACCTTACCCCACCAGCCACACCATCTTTCTCTACTTCATTCATTGATCTCATTCATTCATTGTAAAATAAAAGACTAGAAGGCAGCTCTGTGGGACTGCTGTTCCTCAACCATGACTGAGCTGAGAATTAGCACAAATATTACGAAAAATATCTAAACTACGGTTGGCAAACTACAGTGAAAGTGAAAGTGTTAGTCGCTCAGTCAGTCAGTTCAGTCGCTCAGTCGTGTCCGACTCTTTGCGACCCCATGAACCTCAGCATGCCAGGCCTCCCTGTCTATCACCAACTCCTGGAGTTCACCCAAACTCATGTCCATCGAGTTGGTGATGCCATCCAGCCATCTCATTCCCTGTTGCCCTCTTCTCCTCCTGCCCTCAATCTTTTCCAGCACCAGGGTCTTTTCAAATGAGTCAGCCCTTCGCATCAGGTGGCCAAAGTATTAGAGATTCAGCTTCAACATCAGTCTTTCCAATGAACACTCAGGACTGATCTCCTTTAGGATGGACTGGGTGGAACTCCTTGCAGTCCAAGGGACTCTCAAGAGTCTTTTCCAACACCACAGTTCAAAAGCATCAATTCTTTGGCACTCAGCTTGCTTTATAGTCCAACTCTCAACTCACATCCATACATGACTACTGGAAAAATCATAGCTTTAACTAGATGGACCTTTGTTGGCAAAGTAATGTCTCTGCTTTTTAATATGCTGTCTAGGTTGGTCATAACTTTCCTTCTAAGGAGTAAGCATCTTTTAATTTCATGGCTGCAATCACCATCTGCAGTGATTTAGGAGCCCCAAAAAATAAAGTCAGCCACTGTTTCCCCATCTATTTGCCATGAAATGATGGAACCGGATGCCATGATCTTAGTTTTCTGAATGTTGAGCTTTAAGCCAATTTTTTCACTCTCCTCTTTCACTTTCATCAAGAGACTCTTTAGTTCTTCTTCACTTTCTGCCATAAGGATGGTGTCATCTGCATATTGTTAGTCCCTCAGTCGTGTCCAACTCTTTGCTACCTCATGGACTGTAGCCCACCAGGATCCTCTGTCCACGGAATTCTCCAGGCGAGAATATTGGAGTGGGTTGCCATGGAATTCCCTAAAATGTTTTCCTCAAAGGCAACATATAGTTGGGGCTTGCTTTTTTATGCAACTTAGTAATCTCTTCCCTTTGGTTTAGGCATTTAGACTTATTATATTCATGCGCTTATTGATGTGGTCAGGTTTAAATCTATCATCTAGTTATTTTTCTATTTTACTCAGCTATTCTTTATTCCCTTTTTCTTCCTTTCCTATCTCTTCTTCATTAATTATTTTATGATTCCATTTGTCACCTTTGTTGATTTATTAGCTATAACACTTTTTTGTCTTTTATTGTTTTAGTAGTTGCTTTAGGGTTTATAGAATACATCTTTAATTTATCACAGTTCCCTTCAAGTAATATATAATTTAATTTATAAGATTTTTACAATAGTATACATCCATTTCTCTACTGCCAACATTTGAGCTACTGTTTTATGCATTTTACATTTACATATATTATAAATCTCACATTACATTGTAGTTATTTTCATATTAACAGTAAAATATCATTAAGAGAATTTTAAATAATACAAATATATATTGCATATACTTACCATATAGTTACCATTTTGAACACTATTCATTACTCTCTGTGGATTCAAAATTCCATCTGGTGTCATTTTTCTTCTGTCTAATCAACTTCTTTCAGGAATTTTTTTAGTGTGGGTGTACTAATGATTAATTCCCTCAGTATTTATGTGCCTTAAAAAGTCTTTATTTTGCCAATGGTTTTAAATAATATTTTTGCTGACTATGAAATTCTGGGTTGACAGATTTTTTTTTAATCATACAGAATGCAAAGATGCTGTTGCTTATACTGTTTCTGATAAGAAATCTGCTATTGTCCTCATCTGAGTTCTCTGTACATGTCTTTTTTCTCTTGTTGCTCTTTAAAGTTTCTCCTTATCAATGCTTTTGAGCAATTATGTCATGCTACGCTTTGATGTCATTTTCTTCATTTTTCTTATTCTTGGAGCTCATTGAGCTTCTTAATCTACACCTTTATATTCATCACTATTTGTAATCTAAGAACATACTCTGTATGTTTTTTATTTTTTTTTAATTTATCAATACTTGTTGATATTTTCTGATCCAGCATATGGTCTATCCTGATGAATGTTCCATGGGCACTTGACAAAAATAAGTATTCTACATTGTTGAATGTCAAAGTGCTTGATAATGTTGTTGAGATCTTTTATATCCTATTATTGTTCTAGTAACTGTACCAATTCGAAGGAGAATAAAAACTATGATTGTAGATTTATCTTTTTCTCCATCAATTTTTGCTTCATGTATTTTGAAGGTCTGTTTCTGCCCATATTCATAATTAATTTTTTTTGTCTTTCTGATGAACTGACCACCTTTTCTTTAGGAAGTTTACTTTTTTATCTCTGATAAAACCTCTTGCTTCGACATCTGTATTGTCTGATTTTAACATAACTGCTCCAGCCTTCTTGTAATTAGTGCTTTTGTATAGTACATCTTTTTTATCCTTTTACTTTCAATCTTCCTCTCACTTGTAGACAGCAGTGTCCACAGAAAGCAGATACCTGTAAACAGCAGTTAATTAACCATTTTTCTTTTAACCAGTTTGAAAACCTGTGCCTTTAAGTGAAATATTTAGTTCTACATATAGTATTGTTTTTTATATGGCCACCTTTAGAATAGCCCCTGTATTGTTTACTTTCTTTTTGTAGTATTTTATTTTACTGTTTTTTTTTTTTCCTTTTATCTTCTTTGGAGTTAAAATATCTTTAGTATTCCATTTTAATTACTCTGTTGAATTTTTTCCTCTTTCCAACATTTTATTATGAAAAGTGTCAAACATACCAAAAAGTCAAAAAAGTTTTTTAGGGAACACTGTATGTCTACCATCAACGGTTTCTATTCCTACAGAAAGGAATAAAAAGACTTCATTTGGTCAACCCACCTTCCATATCAGATGCCTTGTCTCTTGATTTAAATAGGTAGAGGTAAACACATTGAAAGGGTTGCACTAATAAAAATGTAATTCTCAGAATTTGGGAAGTGAGACTCCCATCCTTACATACATCTTATTACTGTGAGAGGGAACAGGACAATCTGGACTGTGTCCAGATTGGAAGACCAGGACAAGGCTGTGACTGGATGCTGAGTAATATGAGGGAGGAACTGGCTGTGCTATACCCAGGGAAGAACAGGGGTTTAAAGAAGAGACATGTATAGGTCATAGCCTTCCAGCCTCAGGTTGGAAGGGGAAGCTGTCTTTGGGACAGGAGTCAGGACTAGATAGATAGATGCTCCAGGGAACAAATGTAGCTTCAATAAAAGGAACAACTAACAAGAAAAGGTGCCAAAGATGGACAAGACTATCAAGAGGTAGTGAGCTCCCTGACAATTGAGGTATGCAAGCTTTCACTCATTCAACAATATTTATTGAGCTTCTATATGGCAGATGCTGGCCTAGGCACTGCGGATCAAGTGGTGAATAAAGAAGACTGGCATCTTGTTCTCATGAGGTGGTAAATATTAAATGATCCCACAAATCTATAATTATAAATAGTGATTCATACAGGACATGTACTCTGGCAAAAATTGGAGAACAGGATTAACTGTCTTCTAACTCTGAGACTAATAGCATAAAAACTGGAAACTGTGAAAGTGATAGTTGCTCAGTCATGTCCAACTCTTGGCGACCTGATGGACTGTAGCCCACCAGGCTCCTCTGTCCATGGGACTCACCAGGCAAGGATACTGGAGTGGGTAGCCATTCCCCTGTCCAGGGGGTCTTCTTGACCCAGGGATCGAATCCAGGTTTCCTATATTGCAGGTGGATTCTTACTGTCTGAGCCATCAGGGAAGCACCATAGAAACTGGAAGCCCTGTATAAATGATGGTTTCTTTTATTTTGTTATTATTAACATTATGATTATTATTTGTTCTATTCATTCATTTCTCATTTCCTGAGCACCCATTATGAGCTATGCATGGATGCAGAGCTGCATGAGATGGGTCTTTGTCCTCTGAGTGGAACAGCTGCCCTATTAACCGACCTGTCCAATACAAGGGGGAGCGCTGTGATTAGAAACCAGGATCCCAGGGAGGCACTGGCCACCCAGGAAGCAGTTGGGGGCAAGGTGGGGAGTCCTGGGGTTGGGGAAACAGTGACGGGGTGGGGGAACTTGTTGGAGTAAGTGGGACTGAGTTGCACCTTGAAGGACAAGGAGAAAACTGCTGTGTTGATTCCCCTTATTCCCCTCTGCAGACCTCATGGCAACTTGACAAATGTGAGGCATCCCCTTCTGTCTCTCTAAGCCCCCTCCCCATCTCCCAGCCTCATTCTCCCTACCCACTTGGTGGCAGAGGGTTTCCGCTCAGCTGGGCCCCTCAGCCAATTAACACTCTTTGCATCTGAAAAGCTCAAATCAGCTTCTCCGTGGTGTTAGAGATCAGAGTAATTAAGGTCTCTTTCTTATGCAAATCCAAAGCAGAAATTGAATGTTTGTCTCCTTCAAAAATTAGGGTTCCAAGTTCTATGAGGTAGTGAAATTTAGCAAGGGGAGGTGATGGCTTCAAGAACTAGAAGCCAATTTGTTGGGATGCTCTCCAGAAACAATTGGTTACATTAAATAAAAATTTTCTCCACACGGCAGCAGAAGTGATATTCTTTAAACATGAGTCAGATCCTGTCTCTTCCCTTGTCTCTGGTGCACTTGTATTAAAATCCAAAGCCCTCACTACAGTCTCAAGGCTCCACATAATCTGGCCTTTGCCGTCCCTGAAACTTCATCTCAGGCTCCTTTATAAAGTGCTTGTCACACTTTGTAATTATTTTATTTACTGGTTGGCCTCCCCCACATCATTAAGTAAATACATCGCCGTTACTGCTCACCCTGCAGCACAATATATAAAGTTGTCCAAGTGAAAAACAGCTCGATTGCAAATCAGCACTTGCAATTTGGAATGTGCCCTAGAGCCATTCAGAACAGGGGCTCATATTCAAAACAAAGCAGCCTTCCCCTCACACCATCACCCCTTCTCTGTTCATGGTGCACCCTGGCCATTGAAGTAGCATCAGCCATCGCTGACCTCTAGCTGTTATCTCAGAGCTCACTTTTCTGGAGAGCAACTAACTGCTCTCTCTTTGAGATGCCCTTCAGCATCCCAAGCATTATTCACAAATGGCTAATTTTTTAAGTTGGACATTACTCACCAAAAACCTTCAAATGCAAAGAAAATACCTACAGCCACGGGAACATATTTAAAGAAATCATTTACTCTTTTTCCTGTCTCCCCAATTGGAATGCATGAAGGTGGGAAACCTGTGTCTATCTTGGTCATCACCTAACAGCACCACACAGAACAGTGTCTGGCACTTGATGGGTATTCCAGGAATATAAATATTTTTAATAAATGGATTTTCTTAAACTTCTTGTGTGTAGGCTCAGTGCCTATATAATGAACGCAGAGGTAGACAAACCCAGAATCATTCTTGGAGGAGCTCATAGCCTAGTGGGGAGGGACCCCACAGGACCAAGGACTCATTTGTTCACCAAGCACTTGAGCGCCCCCTACAGTGGAGTCAGAACCTCAGTGCAGAGACACAATAGAGGTAAATCCCTCCATGTGAGAGTGGGGGTAGGTGGGAAGGAAGCAGGAAATAACCATCTTCCCATTGTGGGCAATTCCCCGAGCTAGGAGGGATCCTAATACCACCTTTAGTCATCAAGCATTGTTGGAACCAGACAGTGCGTTAAGCACAGAGATACAATGATGAATGAGGGTTACCCTAGTCCTCAAGTGAATCAGTCTAATAGATGGCAAAAATGCGCAAAGACAAAATAAAAAGACCATATCATAATACTATGTCACATGGTAGCAAATTTGAGTCCAAACCTCTTGCAGAAGTGAAGATGATTTACCACAGAGGAGAGTACAGTGAGATTTGTTAGAAAAGACAATTCCTGAGCTGGGTTTTGACAACTGTATAGGAGTTTTCCCAGCAGACAAAGGAGAGGAGAAGAGCATTCGAGGCATGGGCAAATGAGGCACAAAGGCATGGAAACCAGCATGATGCATTTGAAGAACTGCAAGCCATTTGGGGGTCACTGCTAAAATGTAAAGTGACAAGGGAGATGTGGAGGCAGGAGAAGTAACTAGACCCAGATATTGCAAGGTTTCACCTAGACTTTATGCTTCAAGCTACAGGAGACCAGTTTTGGGATTTAACCACGAGAATGATGAATCAGCTTTGCCACATAATAAACCACCCCAGATTGCAGTGACTTAACAATTAGTAGACCCAGACATCCTGGAATGTGAAGTCAAGTGGGCCTTAGAAAAGCATCACTACGAACAAAGCTAGTGGAGGTGATGGAATTCCAGTGGAGCTATTTCAAATCCTGAAAGATGATGCTGTGGAAATGCTGCACTCAGTATGCCAGCAAATTTAGAAAACTCAGTAGTGGCCACAGGACTGGAAAAGGTCGTTTTCATTCCAATTCCAAAGAAAGGCAATGCCAAAGAATGCTCAAACTACCGCACAATTGCACTCATCTCACATGCTAGTAAAGTAATGCTCAAAATTCTCCAAGCCAGGCTTCAGCAGTATGTGAACCGCGAACTTCCAGATGTTCAAGCTGGTTTTAGAAAAGGCAGAGGAACCAGAGATCAAATTGCCAACATCCGCTGGATCATTGAAAAAGCAAGAGAGTTCCAGATAAACATCTATTTCTGCTTTATTGACTATGCCAAAGCCTTTGACTGTGTGGAACACAATAAACTGGAAAATTCTGAAAGAGATGGGCATACCAGAACACCTGACCTGCCTCTTGAGAAACCTATATGCAGGTCAGGAAGCAACAGTTAGAACTGGACTTGGAACAACAGACTGGTTCCAAATAGGAAAAGGAGTACGTCAAGGCTATATATTCTCACCCTGCTTACTTAATTTCTATGCAGAGTACATCATGAGAAACTCTGGGCTGGAAGAAGCACAAGCTGGAATCAAGATTGCTGGGAGAATTATCAATAACCTCAGATATGCAGATGACACCACCCTTATGGCAGAAAGTGAAGAGGAACTAAAGAGCCTCTTGATGAAAGAGGAGAGTGAAAAAGTTGGCTTAAAGCTCAACATTCAGAAAACGAAGATCATGGCATCCGGTCCCATCACTTCATGGCAAATAGATGGGGAAACAATGGAAACAGTGTCGGACTATTTTTTTGGGCTCCCAAATCACTGCAGATGGTGATTGCAGCCATGAAATTAAAAGATGTTTACTCCTTGGAAGGAAAGTTATGACCAACCTAGACAGCATATTAAAAAGCAGAGATGTTACTTTGCCAACAAAGGTCCGTCTAGTCAAGGCTATGGTTTTTCCAGTAGTCGTGTATGGATGTGAGAGTTGGACTGTAAAGAAAGCTGAGTGCTGAAGAATTGATGCTTTTGAACTGTGGTGTTGGAGAAGACTCTTGAGAGTCCTTGGACTGCAAGGAGATCCAACCAGTCCATCCTAAAGGAGATCAGTCCTGGGTGTTCATTGGAAGGACTGATGCTAAAGCTGAAACTCCAGTACTTTGGCCACCTCATGCGAAGAGTTGACTCATTGGAAAAGACTCTGATGCTGGGAGGGATTGGGGGCAGGAGGAGAAGGGGACGACAGAGGATGAGATGGCTGGATGGCATCACTGACTCGAAGGACATAAGTTTGAGTGAACTCCAGGAGTTGGTGATGGACAGGGAGGCCTGGCATGCTGCGATTCATGGGGTCGCAAAGAGTCAGACACGACTGAGCGACTGAACTGAACTGAACAATTAGTATTCATGACTTACCCATCTGGAGTCAACTGGGGGTGGCTGGTTCTGGCTGGGCCTTGATGAACTGGTTCAGTTCTTCACGAGCCTCTTATCTTCCTCCTGGGACCATCAGGCCAGCGTTGGCATATCTTGCTCATGGCAATGGCAGGGGCAGAAGAATGCAAAAGGAGATATGCAAGGCATCTTGAGGCCTGGGCTCAGAACTGGCACTTGTCACTTCCACCTCACTCTGTTTCCCAGAGGACATCACATGGCCTAGTTTGGATTCAAAGGTATGCACCTGCAAAATTGTATGAGGCAAGTCACGAGCATAGGGAGCACTGAGGAATAGCGTCCGTCAGTGCACTCTGGCACAAGCAATGCGATCGGATCTCTGTGTTAGATCTCCTGGCCATAGTGTGAAGGGTGTTGCTGGTGCATACCTTTGAATCCAGACTAGGCCATTGATGTCCCCTGGGCAACAGAGTGAGGTGGAAGTGACAAGTGCCAGTTCTGAGCCCAGGCCTCAAGATGCCTTGCATATCTCCTTTTGCATTCTTCTGCCCCTGCCATTGCCATGAGCAAGACATGCCAACGCTGGCCTGATGGTCCCAGGAGGAAGATAAAAGGCTCACGAAGAACTGAACCAGTTCAGCAAGGCCCAGCCAGAACCAGCCACCCCCAGTTGACTCCAGATGGGCAAGTCATGAATACTAACTGTTAAGTCACTGCAATTTGGGGTGGTTTCTTATGTGGCAAAAGCTGATTCATCATTCTCACGGTTAACCCCCAACACTGGTCTCCTGTAGCTTGAAGCATAAAGTCTAGGTGAAACCTTGCAACATCTGGGTCCAGTTACTTCTCCTGCCTCCCTATCTCCCTTTTTGCTTTGGGGATACAACAGTTTCAGAGATTCAGGCTTGAGCTAAACAAATACCCCAGGATCCCACGATTTGCTCTTTCCTCTATTCCATGTACCAGGATTTAGCCAGATCAGGCAAAGGGGAGGCTTATCTTTAGTCTTTTGTTCAATTCTAAGAGCTCAGCCTGAGCACTTTGGTACTTTCAGCAGTGAATAAGGAGCCTTTGAAATAAGCAGATAAAGGCTAATATTCAATAAACTAGTGAACAAGAGTTTGCTTTAACCCTCTTGGAAAAGACATCTCTGAGACAAAAACAGAGCTGAGCTGCAATATTGGATAAGCCCCACTGATCACAAGAAACCCTAACATAATTGACTATTGGCAAATGCAACAGAACCAAATAAAGCAAGTAATTAACAATTATTGTGCTTGGAGCTAATGGAACTACAAATCCCAGCTGCCTAGGTGTTTCTCCCAAACATTGATAACAACTAAGTATTTGTTGGTGGGTGAATAACCCAGGTGTGAAATTCATTTTATTAGGCTAGATCTAAAAATAGGCTTGAATCAGACAGTGGAAAAGAACAGAAATCATCCCCACTTGCTCACTTGAGCACATGGGGAATAAACTCAAGACTCTGGTTTTTGTTTAAAAAGGGGGGAGTTATGGTAGATCGTTTGCAAAAGTGACCCCCATATTATTTTCCTTTTTGTATCTGTGCTGCTTCGCAGATGTGACTTTGTGGCTCTTCCCATCAAGAAGTCATGGAGCCTGTTTCCCCACCAAATGAGACTGACTAGCTCTGACCAATGGACTGTGGCAAAGATGACATTGTACTAATTTGAAGCCTTAGCGTCAAGAGGCCTTTATCCTTGCCACTCTCTTGAGACTCTTGTCCCTGCCATGTGAACAAGTCCACACGAGGCTTCTATAGATTAATGAGTCAGCTCAGTTGTCCCAGCAGAGGTCCCCAAACATGTGAAGAGCTCAGTCAAAGTCAGCAAAGTCAGCACAGCTGACCCCAGAAGCAGGAGGAATGCCAGCTGCGTCCAGGAAACCTGCTGGCTGAGCCCAGCCTAGATCGCCAACCTACAGAATCTTGAGGTTAATAAATGGCTGTTAATTTAAATCACAAATTTGTAAAGTTATTTGTTACACAGTAATAGATAACAGATGTAAGAGTATTTTGCATCAAAGCAGCTGGAAAGAAGCTTCCATAAAAACATGAAAATCACCACTACCAATCACTGGGTACCTATTATCTATTGGGGACTCTGCGTATCTGAAACTTTGCTGGCTACTTTATGGATTCCGTGCAGTGTTATCTCACCATCGAAACTCTGCAAGGCAGAGTTATTTTCATCATTTTATGAGTGGAGCAGATGAAGAATCTGAGGCTATGAAGACAGTTTATGCAACTTGCCCAAAGCCACACAGCTATTGTTTTTTCTTCTTTTTTTTTATTATTAATTTCTTATTATTTTTTTACATTTTTAGTTTTTGTTTTTTTAAACCCGTATGTCGAGGACTGACTTTCAGTAGATCACAGTAAACCCCGACCCAGAAGCAGGTTGTCTACAAATGGTTTAGCACCAGGTTCCCCATGAAAGTGTGGTGCATGATGGGTGAGGGGCGGCCACCTTTTCAGCTGCGCCCTGTGTCCCAGGATGAAGGTCTCTCCACAGCTTTTGTTTTCTTAACCTAAGGCAAGTGGGGTTTCTTAGAGGCTAAAAGAGTTCTGGGCCACTTCCAGTTTTTGAGGTGCTTTGCTGCTAAGTTGCTTCAGTTGTGTCCGACTCTGTGCAACCCCATAGACAGCAGCCCACCAGGCTCCCCTGTCCCTGGGATTCTCCAGGCAAGAACACAGGAGTGGGTTGCCATTTCCTTCTCCAATGCATGAAAGTGAAAAGTCAAAGTGAAGTCGCTCAGTCGTGTCTGACTCTTAGTGACCTCATGGACTGCAGCCCACCAGGCTCCTCCGTCCATGGGATTTTCCAGGCAAGAGTACTGGAGTGGGGCGCCATTGCCTTCTCCGTTGAGGTGCTTTATATACTAGTAAATGAAGATATCAAGAAACAATTACACAAATGGTGACATATTTAAAAGTTTTACATTCATTAGGTTATCACTTTTAATATCAAAGAAAAAGGCAATGCAGTATAATTGCTGATCACAAGATAATCACACATTTTAAAAGCATATTAATTTATAGTAAACCACAAGTGGTGTGGTTTGATAATGAGATGCAAATATTACTTTGTTGGCTGAGTATTTTCTGCTTTCATCAGGTCAGATTACCTCTGTGATGGGATATATAACCCACATAACCTGCCTTGGAGATAGCATCAAAAGATGAAATATGAAACCTTTCATGACATCAACCCAGCCATAGGGCCCCCCTGCCATCCGTCAGCATAGCCTAGCCCTCAGGAGAGGTCTGTACAAGGGCCAAAGGAATCCATCCTACACCCTCAAGCAGCCCTCGGCTGAGGGGTGAACTTCCAGGGAGAGCTCTTACAGAAACTGAATTTCCTGCTGTCATCAGAGAATTAAGCCATCTTTATTTTCTATCACAAAATGATTTCATTAGATGTCTCATGCCATTAGTCCAGGCTTACCCAGAACCAAACAAAGTAGGGATTTGCCAAGAAACCAGACAACACTGCCAGTCTAAACACAGAGACGGGGATGGGGATGCAGGGGCTCTACATGGTCCAGAAGGCTGAGAGGCATCTCAGAGAGAATGTTAAGGCTGAATGTTAATTCCTATTAACATTAGGAGTCTGCTGGGTGGACGAAAACATGCCAGGTGCCAGAAACAGCGCTGGCAAAAATATGGAGTTAAGAAAAGACATTAAAAGTGGGAATGGTGCAGAGGACAGTGTAACTAGAGCCCAGGGTTGGGGGGTGGGGTGGGCATTAGAGAGAGAGGAGGTAGATGAGGCCAGAGAGGATACTGGGGAAAAATAGTGGAGGGTATTTTACCCAAGAAGGCAGCCAGGTCTCAATCTCTTGCAGGTTATGGCCACAGAAATCTCAGTCTGGGAACACAGCTGTGCACCCAGAATAAATGCCCACAGACCTGATTCCATCCACTCCTTGCAGTAGCCCATCCACTGTCCTCTTTCCCAAAGACTTCAACTATCCCCCCACTGCAGATGGCTCTCCTGCAAGCTGCTGTAAACTGAGTGTTCCTTGGGAATCTAAATCCTGCATTTCTCCACAAATCTGCATCATTTACAAACTAATTCTGAGGTCTTCCACAGACTAGTCTATTTACAGCAAAAAATGTAACAAAGTTTTGCAGCAGTAGACACTCAACTTTCTCATAATTTTACAAACTCAAGAGTAGAGAAGAGCCAATAAGTTTGGCTTGAAGGCAGAGAAATGATGGAAATGACTTAGAACCATTAAGTCTTGGCATCTGAAGCCATCAGGGCCTTCTGGGATCACCTATTTCAGGGGTGGAAAATATATTACACACAGTCTGCCCGCCTCCCATCTGGTGCCCAGGGCAGACATTGCTAATCCATTACCGCACACTCTTTGGCTAAGCTGAGAAACAACTGAATCCTCCTGTACACAGCACTGCGGGCAGCTTCTACCCATTAGTCAGAGTCAGCCATAAGTGAAAAGCAGCTGGTCAGTCCTGATGGCTTCCATTCCTCCCAATTCAGAGAGGAGAAAATGGAGGCACAGGGAGGGTAAGGGACTTGTCCAAAGAGGGTTTTCCTGTCCCTTTGGGCAGAGCTTTCCCCCACCACCACATAACTTCCTCATTTCCACATGGTTGCAGAGGATAAAGACTTTCATGCCTCAGCTGTAATTCAGAGAATGACTCCAGTATAAGAGATGGAGTTTTACAAGCAATGTCATTTTTCTTTTGTTTCCGGCTCAAGTTGTTATTTGGCCATGCTTTAAAGTGTAGATTTGTATTATCATAATTAAAGAACACATAAACAGTCAGTAGATTCTTCCCATACACTTAATAAAACCTTAAGGAATTCATTCATTCACCCATGGGCCAGGCAAGGTGCTAGGCATTGAGTTTATGAGGACCCAGAAGACACCCCAGGTGCCCAAGGAGCTAAAATGCTCAAGCCTGACATTCTGCTTAGCTTGGGGGAAGGTGAGAGCTGGACTCACAAGCAGGCTCAAGTCAACTCTCCCATCCCAGGGCGGAGGGGACCCAGAGATTCCACACATGCCACCCCTCACCCCGTGCAAGCTTCCCTAGAGCCCCGCATCAGGTCCTGTTCACACACCTCCAGCGATGGGGAGAGTACTGCCTTCCAAGGTGGCCAAGTGGATCTTCAGATGGTTCTGCCTGCTACAAATTCTTCCATTAAAGATGGGCCTCCCCATGATCTCCATGTACTGGTCCTGCCTTTGTCCCATGGGGAACTAACCTTCTGGGGACCTAGAAGAGAACATTGAAGAGGAGGGTTGTCCAGTGAAAGAGAGACAAGAAAAGGGGAGAGGGAAGGCACCCAATTTATGGTATAGTGAGACCATTTCATATCCTTGCTCATAATTTTTGCTCATATCTGTAGAACATCATTGTGCCCACTCTGCTTTGGTATATGCTGAGATCCTTATAAACCCAGCTCCTTCAGAAGGCCCAAAATGCATTTTCTATGGGATCCTGTGCAAGAGAGCTGGTTGCTATGGTAACAATTGAATGTAAATTTCCAAGAACCCCCAACTAAACTATTAATCAGACAGATGAAGAAAGGGCCAGGGAGGTAAATAAATCAGTTAAGAAATCGGCTCCTACCAGAAAGGACAGGGAGCAGGGCCACCCCAACCTGCTGAGGCAATAAGTCATCCCTCCATTTGATCCTTTAAAGGCAGAAGGAGGGGTGGCTAGAGACCAAGGGGGATGCTGTCTCACTCCCCTATCCAACTGTTTTGTTCATTATTCTTGTGTAGTCAGAGAGGCTTGATGGTGGAGGTCATGCCTGCTACCCCATCAGTAGAGTTAAGGATTAGGCCCATCCTTACTTCTACCAGGATCATCAAGGTAAAAATGTCTGACTCTGCCTGAAAAAAATGTTCTGGCCAGCTTGAAAGGAGCATTCTACTGAATTGCAGTGATGATAATGGGATGAGGTTCAGCACTGATGGATTGTTGTTGTTGTTGTTCAGTCACTCAGTTGTGTCCGACTCTTTGCAACCCCATGAATTGCATGCGGCATACCAGGCTCCCCTGTCCTTCACAATCTCCCAGAGCTTACTCAAACTCATGTCCTTTGAGTCAGATGGTTGGATGATACCATCCAACCATCTCGTCTTCTATCATCCCCTTCTCCTCCTACCTTCAATCTTTCCCAGCATCAGGGTCTTTTCTAATGAGCTGGCTCTTTACATCAGGTGGCCAAAGTATTGGAGCTTCAACCAGGGTCTCCTGCATTGCAGGTGGATTCTCGACCATCTGAGCTACCAGGGAAGCCCACTGATGGGTAGTAGAATTAGAGTGATGGAGCCCAAATTTTCAGTAGAAGTTTGTGGGATTTATTTATTGGACTTTCCCCCCCAGATTTTATTTTGCTTTCTTTAATGTCTATATTTGGCTCTTAATAAGGATAGTTATGAGAAGGCTTACTAAGCTTCCTTGAAGTAAAGTAGACCCTCCTAGAACCTGGTGGGTCCCTGTTGGGTGGAATGGGAGCGCTTACTCTAATTGTAGGAAATGCTTCTGGGAGGAAAGGAATAAACTGTACTCTCCTGGTGCACATGAAGCCTGCAAAGGGAACATCCATGTGACCAAGAAAGGATCTCAGGGCTCAGGACTGAGAAAAAAACATTCTAGGTAAGCATGGTGGGCTCTATTGTGACTATATCCTCTGCCAACCAGGCCCAGTGGGGGCCCCATCCCTGGCTTAGGTGGGCAGGTCTATGGGGAAGGGGAGGAAGGAATGCACTGGAGAGGACCAGCCCTGGCTCCACAGCAAATGCAAACTCACCCTGGGATCTTGGGTGAAGCCATTCCCATGTCTGGGCCTCAGTTTCCTGAACCATAGAAGGATGGGCCTGGGGCCATTGAAGTCAAGGTCACCATGTAGCTGGCATAATGGGCCTTGATGCAAAGTCTAACATGGGACCATCTCCCCCTACCTTTCATTTTTCCTTTGAGAAGGAAAATGAACTTAATCAAGGGTTTCATCATTAGGTAAGAGCAGTGGGGCCAGGGAAGGGGGATCCCAGCTCAAAAGTCACCCTGGGGGAGATCTTAACAGAGAATAGAAATTGATGACTCTGGGACTCTGACAAAGGGGCCCTGACAGCTTCTTTGGTGCTCTTTGGCTCTAAAATTTAAGTCTCTTAATTGAGAAAAGAGGAAGGGGAGGTGATGAGAGGATGGAAGCGGCTTTCTACCCTGTAGGCTGAGGCTGAATTCAAGTCACAAAGAGAAAACCCAAGGGCACCCAGAGCAAATCTTCACCCCAGAAAAACCACTTGGCTACACAAGCCACTTTGCCTGCTGCCTCCTGTAAGCATCCTCAGAGAACTGTTTCAAGCTCATAAAAGCAAGGAGGCCTTGAAGGGAGCACTGATGCCCAGAAAGGGGAATGACAGACCCACAGTCGCATAGTGAGCAGGTGGAGAGACAGGACCCGCACCCAGGTCTCCTGATTCCAGACCTATGCATTTTCCATTGCCAGCTGGCCTTACACTGTCTTCCCTGAACTCTATAATTCATGTACATTGTACAGTGGAAATGGCAGGGAGAGATCCTGCAGGGATGGGTAATTTTTCACCATGGGTGGCACTGAGGCTTCCCCCATCCCTGGAGGAGGGAAGTGAAGGGTTGATTAAGTACTCGAAACATGCCCGCCTGTGGACCGTTTAATAAGTGCCTCGTCCATCTCTCAGGCATTAGAACAGACATTTGGTCTGCTAATCCAATTTGACCAGCCTCTCCAAGGCTGCTATCGCTGGCTGCTGGGCGCCATTTTGTTTGATGTGTTCGGAATCAGTGCAAGCTCCCTGCACTTGCTCTCGCTACTGCTTGATTAATTACAAATGTGACCTCTCCCCTTGCATTAATATTCCAATACAGACAGAGCAATCTGCAACAGTCCTCAAAGATGCTTTGAGGGTCTGCTGATGACCCAGCCATTCCCCTGATTCTCTCAGCCGATTTCCTGGATCTGGATAAAGGTATGTGTGGGGTCTGCAAATCTTCACACTCTGATCTGTGATCCATGTTATGCTGTCCACTTAGCAGCAAGAAATTTAGAAGGAGGAGCCACAGGAGAACATTTCAGCATTTTGCTGCTGGTGAAGGGAAAGTCACTCAGTCGTGTCTGACTCTTTGCGACCCCATGGACTGTAGAATGCCAGGCTCCTCTGTCCATGGAATTCTCCAGGCAAGAATAGTGGAGTGGGTAGCTATTCCCTTCTTTAGAGGACCTTTCCAAACAGGCATCAAACCCAGGTCTCCAGCATTGCAGGCAGATTCTTTCCCAGCTGAGCTACCAGGGAAGCCCCTTGCTGCTCGTATCCCTCCCTCAAACTCCCCATGCTTCCACCCAAAACTTCCCCTAAAATGCTGTCCTCACCTTGCAGTTTCCCAGCTCATAGTCCTCGAGGAGTCCCCAGACTCCTCTCCTACATGATTTGGTCCCAAAGTAAAAATACTCCAGCATAAAGTTCATCTTTTCCCACAAATGCCTCATCCTTCCCTACCTCCACATCTTTGCTCACATAGTTCTATCTCCTTCATTCTCAACCAACTGAACTCCTACTCATCTGTCAAAGCCCAGCTCCAATGCCCCTTCTTCAAAGAAATCTTTTAATTACCCCCACCTTAAAAATCAACTCATAGACTGTCACAGACAGATATGTACCCCATCTGTTGCTAGGACAATTATTTTATAAAGTTGCACAGGCCCACTCTTAACAGTTTAAGAACCCAGGACTAGTAAAAGAGGACTCTTGCAGCCCACAGTACCTGCTCCCCTCTTTCTACCCTCCTGCCTTACTCCATCCTGAACAGTTAGGATCTTGTGTCCATGTAAGGTTCTTGTTTAAGCCCTCATGCCAAAGATCCACCCCACACCCCCATAACCCCTTTTCTACTCCCACAGTCACCCTTTGACCATCCCTTGGGGCTAGAGGTACAACAGCCTTGCAGAAGAGGGCAGTACAAGTCCTGCATGCAGGCTTGGTCTCTTTGGGCAGGACATCCCAGGGTGGAGAGAGCCAGAATGAGGCCCAGAAAGGGCCTGGGTTCTGGGTGGTCCTCATCACCTGTGGGGAGGACCAGGGGAGCAGAGCTATAGTCTCTGCAGTAGGACTTCTCACACTAGTGTGCACATGGATCAGGAGACCCTGCATTTATTAAAAAATGAAACAAAACAAAAACACTCCCAGGGGATGCAGATGCTGCTGGCCACAAACCACCCTGGGAGTAGCAAGGGACTGGAGTGCTAGGCCCAGGTCCAAGGGTGGATGGACACTATATAAGCTGTATGCTGTCTTCTTTGCCACTTGATGTGTAATATACATGGGGGGCTATGGTTCTCCAGAATGAGGGAAAGAGCTCAGGAACAATAGGTTCCCATAAGGCCAAATCATTCTCACCTCCATAGCTCACAGGTTCTCCCTACAGCCCACAGAGGCAATGACCAGGCAGGTTGGTAGATTCAGGCCTCCTGACTCTAAGTCCAGGCTCTTTGTCTGATACTGGGAGAAGACCACCAAACCCTGGGAGCAGGTGAAAGTGTCAGTCGTGTCTGACTCTTTATGATCCCGTGGACTGTCGCCCTCCAGGCTACTCTGTCCATGGGATTCTCTAGGCAAGAATATTGGAGTGGTTGCCATTCCCTTTTCCAGGGGATCTCCCCAAGCCAAGGATTGAATCTGGATCTTCCACATTGTAGGAGATTCTTTACTCTCTGAGCCACAGGGAATCTCTGGGAAATCAAGTCATTTCCTAAGTACATATGACTGCTCGTGAAAGCAACCTCACCATCAAAACTACAGAACTAGAATAATCCCAGGTGGCATCTCAGGAGCTTTGGAGGTGGGGAGACACCTGGGTTTCTTCCCTTTACCTGCTCTCTCTCATGCTCTAATTTCATACCCTGACTAATTACTCCAGGTTTCCCTGGTGGCTCAGTGGTAAGGAATTAGCCTGCCAAACAGGAGACACAGGTTCGATCCCTGCGATGGGAAGATCCCCTGGAAGGAAATGGCAACCCACTCCAGTATTCTTGCTTGGGCAATCCCATGGACAAAGGAGCCTGGCAGGTTACAGTCCATGGTATCGTAAAAGAGTTGGACACGACTCAGCCACTAACACACACAACCAATTACTCCACTCTCTTCTCTCCTCAGCAGGATCACTACCACCACTGCTGGGCCCCATCCAGCTGCTTTGGTCCCAGGCAATAAGATGTGAGAGGTGGGGAAGGGCAGTGCCTCCTTCCTTCTAGTTGTTCCTAGAGTCTTAATAAGCTGCTTTAGTATATATATACATACATATGTGTATATATATACACATATATCTTCTTGCCTGGAGTCATTGAGCCTCAGGATTGAGAGTTCCCTGTTACAATTCTCTCACTTTAAGGATGGGGAAACTGAGGGCCAGGGAGGGGTGGGTGACTTGCCTTAAGTCGTACAACAAGTTAGGATGGAGCCTAGGCTAAGACACAGGTCTCCCCATTGCCAGTGCAGCTCTGCCCACCGCTCCACACTGCCTCTTGGCTAAATCCACCCCTTGCCAACCTTGGGTATATAAGGGACCTTCCCCACTTAACATCTGAATGAGTTTCAGCAAGCACTTCACCTAACTGAGCCAGTTTCCTTACTGCTCCAAGGGGAGGAGCAAGGCCCATCCCCAGAGTCGTGAGGAGGACTGGGGAGGCCAGCACAGGGCCTGGAAGTGTGAAGTAACATGATTAAGTAAAGAAACAGTCTTTGTATTAGCTCTTTGTGACTGCTGGGGCAAATTACCACAAACTGAGTGGCCTCCTGAGAAACCTGTATGCAGGTCAAGAAGCAACAGTTAGAACTGGACTTGGAACAACAGACTGGTTCCAAATCATGAAAGGAGCTTGCCAAGGCTGTATATTGTCACCTGGCTTGTTTAACTATATGCAGAGTACATCATGCGAAATGCTGGGCTGGATGAAGCACAAGCCAGAATCAAGATTGCCGGGAGAAATATCAGTAACCTCAGATAAGCAGATGACACCAACCTTATGGCAGAAAGCGAAGAACTCAAGAGCCTCTTGATGAAAGTGAAAGAAGAGAGTGAAAAAGTTGGCTTAAAACTCAACATTCAGAAAACTAAGATCATGGCATCCAGTCCCATACTTCACAGCAAATTGATGGGGAAACAATGGAAACAGTGACAGACTTTATCTTGGGGGGCTCCAAAATCACTGCAGATGGTGACTGCAGCCATGAAATTAAAAGACACTTGCTCCTTGGAAGAAAAGCTATGATCAGCCCAGACACTATGTTAAAAAGCAGACACACTTCTTTGCCAACAAATGTCCGTCTAGTCAAAGGTATGGTTTTTCCAGTAGTCATGTATGAATGTGAGTTGGACTATAAAGAAAGCTGAGCACTGAAGAATTGATGCTTTTGAACTGTGGTGTTGGAGAAGACTCTTGAGAGTCCCTTGGACTGCAAGGAGTTCCACCCAGTCCATCCTAAAGGAGATCAGGCCTGAGTGTTCATTGGAAGGACTGATGTTGAAGCTGAAACTCCAATACTTTGTCCACCTGATGCGAAGGGCTGACTCATTTGAAAAGACCCTGATGCTGGGAAGGATTGAGGGCAGGAGAAGAGGGCGACAGAAGATGAGATGGTTGGGTGGCATCACCGATTTGATGAACATGAGTCTGAGCAAGCTCTGGGAGTTGGTGAAGGACAGGGAAGCCTGGTGTGCTGCATTCCATGGGGTCACAAAGAGTTGGACACAACTGAGCGACTGGACTGAACTGAACTGCTGCTGCTGCTGCTAAATCACTTCAGTCGTGTCTGACTCCACTCTGTGCTGAATGGCTTAAAACAACACTAATTTCTTGTAGCTCTGGAGGTCAGAACTCTGAAATGAGTCTCACTGGACTAAAATCAAGGTGTGGGCAGGCTGCCTTCCTTTCTGGAGGCTCTAGAGGAGAATCTGTTTTCTGGCCTTTTTAGTTTCTAGGGGCCGTTTACATTCCTCAGATCATGGTCCCCTTCCTTCTTCAAAGCCAATGATGGTTGGTTGGGTCTTTTTCATATGTTGCTACTCTCGCGTGCCTCTTCTGCTTCCATCTTTCACTTAGAAGGACTTTTGTGACTACATTCGACCCACTCGGATGTCTAGGTGCTCTCTCTATCTCAAAGGCAACTCATTAGCACCTTTAATTCCATCTGCAACCTTGATTCTCCTTTGCCACATAATATGGCATATTCACAGGTTCTGGAGATTAGAATGTTGGAGGTCATTATTCTGCCTATCACAGTCCTACATCATCTGGGAAGCTGGAGAACCTAAGGGAAACCAGGGCTTTGTTTCAAGAAACACACACACAAAAAACACATTTTTGTATGTAACCTCAGGGGATTCACAGACATGGACGCTGGTATGAACTCTCGCGCTAAAAGCATAATATGGGTTCCCCACCCTTTATGACAATTGTCGTATTTTAGAGTGCATCCACATGCACATGTGTGTACACATATACTCATGCACACATACTCATGCACTCATGTGTGCACATGCATGCGTGTGCCTATACTTGCACACATACTCTGTGTGCACACATGCATACTTACACTGATACCACACGTACTTAAACCTATACACATAACACAATTTTCCTACAGAAATAACAAGACCTTTGTTGGCTCCTCTGCACAAGATGTAGCCAGGAAGTCACAAGAAAAGTCTCCCTGTTTTCTCCAACCAGCTCATTTTACCTCCACCCTAGCCCCTCAAGGTCTGCGGCCACTCTGTGCTTCACTAATATTCATCAGTGACGCCTGGCAGGTCTCCCGGGTGCGAAGTGAAACCAGCCACTGACTGGCACGAGCTCTTTGGCTTATTTTTCTGCAGGGTGTTCAGCTTGCAAAGCTGCTTCCCTGAGGCTTTGGCTTGAGTTGCTGCTCTGTACATTCATTTTTTTGAGTGGCGGCAGTTTAGGGACCTCAGCTCTTCCGCCTGTGCATTCAGAGCAAAAGATGAAATCGATAGAGGGGAGTCACATGGAAGGCAAGAAGGTCTGACTGCACCCAGGCACCCACAGGTACTTGCACACTCACTCTTGGACATGCCCATCAACATGGGTTTACACACATTTACATACACACACACACAGATCTATTATTTCTGAAAAGGCTGCCTATCAAGACACCCAGGAAATTCACTGCCCTGCCCACATGTGCATCTCAAGGATTGCAGGTGCCAAAAAAAGAGGAAGTTATAAGGAAAGAAGTGGCCTGGCCACTGCCTCGGCAGGCAAATACATGTGGGTTACCCGCAGCCAACCTCCGACACATGCCCACTCTCTCCCCAACAGTTCCTGGTTCCTCTGAGCTCCACGTCTTCCACCAGAGTTCCTGCTTCATTCTAAATCCAAGCCTCCAGATTCAGCTGTCAGTCACCACTTACTTTGCTTGAGTTTTGCACTCAGTGGAGTAACGGATGCTCCAAGTCTCAGGGGTAAAGGGGAGCAAGGTGAGATCACTGTGATCTAGCCTCAGGTAAAATACCTAAAGTCTGGCATACTTCTGTGCCCACAAAAGGTGATTCTTGTTGGCATACCTCCAGTAACAAATTATGTAAAAAGATATCTCCTTCCTTCCCAGACTTGAGTCATGCTCCCCCAAATCTCCTTCTCTTTATTACATTAACATTGACAGGGGCAGGGTCCCAGAGGGGAGGAGAACTAACTGAGGCCCCCACCTCCACCCTACAGCTGGAGCTGGATCCCTGTGGTTGGCCTGAGTGGGGCCCTCACCTTCCTGCAGAGACACAGCTCGCTGATCTACAGGAATGCAGCAAAACCCTCTGGCAGCTCTTCAGAGGACAATAGCCCATAACCAGTAGGTGATAAGGTCCTTCCACACCTGGGCGAAGAGGTAGCAGGGAGGCAGGTGGCACCTGGCCCCTGCACTGCTCATGCCAGTTAGCTCTGTGACAGCTTACAGACAATGACGTGCTTCTGGGGGCGCTGCTTGGGGGAGAACTGAGGAGCCCGCTGGGGTCCCCACTCTCAGTTTCTTTGTCCAGAGCATTTCAGTCCTGGCTGGGAGTGAAGCTCTCTCAAGCAGGGAGCTTGAGCTGAGTGACATAGAGACAGAGGTACTCCAGGGAGGACCTGTGTATGCGGGCAGGGAAAAGATATTGGAGGAGGTCAAGGCCAGATAGAAAGAGCAGAGAGGAGAGGGCAGTGTAGCGGAGACTACTCACAGGCAACATTATAGTTTTTCCCCTTCTCCCTGGTTTTCCAGCTTACAATGTGCCCAGGCTTCACTGCAGCCATCAATGGACAAAGCATATAGTTATGGCCAATAAAATGTAAGCAGAAGTCATTTGGGTGGATTTCCAAGAAAGCTTTTTTAGTATTGTCTGTCCTCAGACCCCACTCTGGGCCCCATGACTTAGTGGGCCTTGCATATTATGCACACATGCACAGGCATGTATAAGCACACACTTTTCTTAATGAACACAAAGATGTTCTCTATCATTTGAGATCACATGCTTAACACTGACACAAGCAATCCATGCCCTAGACATCTGTTCCTATTACAAACACCACTCAGGCCCCAGGGAAATACACTTCCACACCCCCTGCCCTGTTTCCCTGAAGTGATACTGAGCCTGGAAATTTTGTGCCTGTGCCTGATGACCCTGGAGATGAATGCTGCTTCTGAAATCAGGAAGGATCAAACGGCAGAAGAGCTTAGGTAACAGGAAAAATTGTTAATTCCTTCCCAGTACATAGCATGAATATCATATCCTAACAGACCAAAGTACCCTATTTCCCTGTTGTGCCAAGCATCCATTTCCTCGCTCCTTTCCCAGTTTCAGTCCCCTTCCTGGGGGTCCTCACTATTAGCAGTTCACTATTACTATTACTGCCCCCTGTTCACAGCAGTTGTATATGGCAGCTTAAGAACATTTTTCCATACTCAACAATTCATATTACTCTCAAATTTTTATATGTGTAGGTCTAGAGAAGGCAATGGCACCCACTCCAGTACTCTTGCCTGGAAAATCCCATGGATGGAGGAGCCTGGTGGGCTGTAGTCCATGGGGTCGCTAAGAGTCGTACACGACTGAGCGACTTCACTTTCACTTTTCACTTTTCACTTTCATGCATTGAAGAAGGAAATGGCAACCCACTCCAGTATTCTTGCCTGGAGAATCCCAGGGACGGGGAGCCTGGTGGGCTGCCGTCTATGGTGCCGCACAGAGTTAGACACAACTGAAGCAACTTAGCAGCAGCAGCAGCAGACACAAAACATGATATGAGGTGTTAACCTCAGCAGTCATGTGGATATTGAATGACAGAGTGCCAAGTTTTATTTTTATAGAAATATAAAGATGTTTAATAAGATTTGTTTAGCTAAATTTTTAAAAATAAAATAAATGCATTTAAATAATACTGCTCTTATACATGATTTATAATTTATATTTTACCTTTTAATTTTAAATAATTATGACTTCTTCATGGGAAATAGATGGGGAAACAGTGGCAGACTTTATTTTTGGGGGCTCCAAAATCACTGCAGATGGTGATTGCAGCCATGAAATTAAAAGATGCTTACTCCTTGGAAGGAAAGTTATGACCAACCCAGATAGCATATTCAAAAGCAGAGACATTACTTTGCCAACAAAGGTCCGTCTAGTCAAGGCTATGGTTTTTCCAGTGGTCATGTATGGATGTGAGAGTTGGACTGTGAAGAAAGCTGAGCGCCGAAGAATTGATGCTTTTGAACTGTGGTGTTGGAGAAGACTCTTGAGAGTCCCTTGGACTGCAAGGAGATCCAACCAGTCCATTCTGAAGGAGATCAGCCCTGGGATTTCTTTGGAAGGACTGATGCTAAAGCTGAAACTCCAATACTTTGGCCACCTCATGTGAAGAGTTGACTCATTGGAAAAGACTCTGATGCTGGGAGGGATTGGGGCCAGGAGGAGAAGGGGACAACAGAGAAAGAGATGGCTGGATGGCATCACCAACTCTATGGACATGAGTTTGAGTGAACTCTGGGAGTTGATAATGGACAGGGAGGGCTGGCGTGCTGCGATTCATGGGGTCACAAAGAGTCGGACATGATGAGCAACTGAACTGAACTGAACTGATGACTTCTTTAGAAAAAACTTCTCTAGAATATGTATATAAAAAATGATCTTAATTCTTTGGCTTTTATGGTCACTTGTTTTTAATTGCCGTCTTCTTTTTCTTTTTTCTTTTGCCACACCTTGCAACTTGCAGGGTCTTAGTTCCTCTACCAGGGATTGAATCTGGGCCCTTGGCAATGAAAGCACAGAATCCTAACTACTGGACTGCCAGGGAATTCCCTATGTTCACTTATTTTTGACACTTTTTGATAAAAATAGGTTCAAATTCTGTATATTTTCACTACAATTACATTTTATGTTTTAATCCTTTAGATCAAGAGTTGGCAAACTTTTTCTTAAAGGACTAGAGAGTAAATATTTCAGGCTTATAGGCTATATGGTCTCTGTCACAACTCTTCAACTCTAACACTGTAACATGAAAACAGCCATGGACAACATGTAAAAAATGAGTCTGGCTGAATGCCAATAAAACTCTATTTATGAAAACAGGCAACAGACCTGCAGATCATATTTTGCCAACCTCTGCTTTAGATCATTAGATCATTACTGTTAGTAGAATACAAATTTGTGAAAACCTTGATAATAACATAATTATTTAATTTTGTTGAGATGAAAGCCAAAACAATATGGAATAAATATATAATAACTTATGAATTGTGTGTACCTTGATTTTATTATTCATTCAGACTTTGCCAGCTCATCAAAAGAATACACAGATATATTCAGTCATAATTAAATTCATCTTTGGTATTTTGTTGATTTTCAGTCATATAAAAATTATAACTTGACATATATTCTAGATTTTTTCATTTTGAAGGTATTTTTGTCAAAGCAATAAGATGAAGATATGCTATTTAATAGTCTGCTGACTTGAATTAACAACTTTTAAATAGACAAACATATAGTAGCTGGGTCTCCCTTCATACTCTTGTCCTGGTCCCTGCAGATATCTGGAGCAGCATGAGCCCTTTAGGAGGGGACAGGCTTGGCTGGCTTTCCCTTTCACCATTTGATATTCCTGCTTTTCTGGAACATAGACATGATGGTTGGAGTTTGGCTACTATATTGGCACCATGAGGAAGAGGCAAAGTGACTGGCAGAAACTTAGGCCTGATGGCACTAGACCCAGTTTAGAAATCACTCACTCGCAAACCCTCACCATGTGAAGAAATGAATGACTATGCTGTAGGTCACTGTTATTTGGGTTTTCTGTTACAAGCAGCCAAACAGAAATTCCTAGACATACATTTCAAATGGGAGGTGGCTCTTCCTCCGCAGTTCTTCTGACGCATCTGTCACGACTTCCGTCACAAGCTGGTATATGTCACAGAACATTCATTCATTCATTCGATAAACATTCATAAGGGCCTTTTCTGTGACAGGACCCAGAGTAGTTCTGGGGCTACAGTGAGGACCTGGAAATATGGGGAGAGATCTTCATAAGGAGTTCACAGCCTGGTAATGGAGACAAGCATGGAAACAATTACAATGGGTCCTTGACTTACTACAGTGCTAGTTAAGAAACAGGTCAGAAACCGTAAGTCTGGGCAGGATGGCAGTCCTGGCTGTGAAGGTGTCAGGAGCCAGGCTTCCTCTCTCTCGTTGCTCTGTCATCCTGGGGTTTCCTCATTCACCCGGTTCAAAATGACCCACTATGTGTCCATATTCCAGCCAGCTAGAAGGGCCAGGGGAGAACATGCCTCTTTCCTTCAAGGGCACAACCTCCAAGTTGCACACATGACTTACACCTCATAGAGAGAACTTTATTACAAAGCTTTATTAACTCTTTTAACTATCTGTGGAGAAGTCTGGGAAATGTAGTCTTTCTTCTGGGAAGCCATGTGCTCAGCAAAAATGGAGCTATCTACTATATGGGCTTCCCAGGTGGCTTTGTGGTGAAGAATCCACCTGCCAATTCAGGAGACACAGGTTTGAGTCACTGGGTCAGGAAGATCCACTGGAGAAGGAAACGGCAACCCACTCTAGCATTCTTGCCTGGGAAATTCCATGGACAGAGGAGCCTGGCGAGCTACAGCGCATGGGGTTGCAAAAGAGTTGGAAACAACTTAGTGACTAAACAACAATCTATCATACACAAGAAAGAAAAATCAGTCATTATGCCACACTTTCCAAAATCCTTCTGAATCACCAAAATAATGAACTCAGATATGTAGGCTCATGATTTCTGGAATCACATTTCCAACATGACACTAGTATTTACTGTTCTCGTTTGTTCCATATCACCATTACTAATCGGTTGCCTTTTGCAGATTTCATTAAAGTTTTGTTTGTCTCCATTTATTACATACATGGGCACACATACACATATAACAAACCCAAAATAAAACAAAGTGTGTATCACTTAGGTGGAGTCATTCCCTAAGTGATAAATTGAGGACATCAAAACCTCAGTGGGAATTAAGTGCCCAGCTGGGTTCACTCACTAGCTCAGGATCTTGGTTCAGCACATTGGTCTCACAAGCCAGGATTCCAATCACAGCTTTTAGGGTTTGCAGAAAAAGCCAAAACAATGTGTGTTATGCTTGTGAATCTTCTGAGCTGAGGTGAGGGTTTTGATAGGCATATAAGTGAAGCAGTCCATTTTAATGTTGCTATTTTCATTCAAAAAACACTTCAACATGGTACTTTTACCAGGTCATTTTGAGCTGTATCAAAATGTACAAACTGTTTTCTGTGTAAACCCACCTTTAATCCCATCCTATTTCTCAACCTTAATCCACTTCTTGCTCTACTCCTTCTTCACTCATTGTCATTCAACCACAAAATTTATGGCCACAGCAAATGGCCCATGATAAATGGGTCCTAGTAAAATATCTGTAGACCCGGCATTCTTCTCCCATGGGAAATGCAATAAAAATGAACTCAGATAAAAATACTCATTAAGAATTGAGGCAGAGACTGATAGTGCTTAATTTATAATTAATACATGAGAAAATTATGGTCCCTTTCACAAGGATATTTGAAAATATTTTTAGTGTCATAATTTTTTACCAACATCAAAATTGCTCCATCAATTCTCATATTTTAATAATGCCTGTGATACGGTTTTTCTTTGTACATAGAGATAGTAGTCTAGGTCTCTTTGGGGTTGGTCCCTGCATTGGCAAATTTCCAGAAAGCATTGGCTAGGTTGACATTTTTAGTCTTTACCTTTCATGTTCCTTTTATGACCTGACCTAACTTTAGTACAAGTAATAAGGTTTAGTGGGGTTTATTTTTGACAACTTTGGTGGCTTTAAATAAGTGTCTTTGACCCAATTTTTAACTGGCTGCAGATTTGAAGGAGTATTATCTACTAAAGCATCAAATGGGACCTCTGGGTCATTAGTTGCAAAAACAGAATTATTTGAGATACAAGGGAAATATTCAAACCACTTCTGTTTAGTTCTCTTAATTCTTCTTCATATAATGTATTTTACAGTTCTGGGGGTCAATGATTGGAAAATTTATTTTAGTCAAGAAGACGGAATAGGTGGCATTTGAATGTGCGCTAAGTCGCTTCAGTCATGTCTGACTCTTTGCGACACTATGGGCGGTAGCCTGCCAGGCTCCTCTGCCCATGGGATTCTCCAGGCAAGAATACTGGACTGGGTTGCCATTCCCTTCTCCAGGGGATCTGCCTGACCCAGGGATTGGACTCATGTCTGCTGAGTCTCCTGCATTGGCAGGCAGGTTCTTTACCACCGGCACCACCTGGAAAGCCCCAGGTGGCATCTAGTGTGTCGCAAATCATTACCACACACACTCAGTTTCCTCATCTGTGAAAGCGAATAAAGGTGGTACCTAATTCACAGTGTTTGAGGATTAAATTAGGATATTAAACGTGCTTAGCATGGTGCCTGGCACATAATAAATGCTTGCTGGATGATAGCTATTATTCTATTGCTGTTATTCTTTAGGGCAAAATTAAAACATATCTGTATACTTCTTCATGCCTTGAGGAGGCAATGGATTCCAAACTGGAAACACAATTTTTCCATTTTAGCTAAAACTGTACACCTGCCACAAGGGAGTGGCCATCAGCCTGACTGTACCTTCTGGCGACTCCAGGTAACACGAGATCATTGCGCAAACAGTAAACCATGAGTCAAAGCAGTTCCACTTCTGCTCACGAAGAATTAATAGCTTCAGAAATTGCCATCCTAGGCTAAACAACTAAAAACCAGGCAAAAATGTCTCATACACATATCACACAGGATACAGGACTATGATTTTGGTCTCAGGAAAAACTATCTATGAGGCTACACCTGTCCTAGCTGTCTGCCCAGAGGGAATTTCCAAGCCACAGCACAGGGAGGGGGATCAAAACTGAGACCAGCAAGCCTATTGAGTTGAAGAACAGATCAGAGTTCAAGGAGGTGGAGGCAGTTAGAATCTGCAGTATAGAATGCTGAAGATGGCAGAGATGTTCCAAGGGAGGTCCGGAGACCCATAGCAGAGACAACTAGAAAGTACATCAGCGGCTGCTCATGACTGAAGTTGTGCAAAGGCAACTGACTGTAAAGAAACGCCAGGAAATTTTAGGGGCTGACAGAAAAGTTTTATACCTTGATCGTGGTCATGATCACACAACTGAAAATATTTGTCAAAAGCCCATTGAATTCTGCACTTAAAACTAGTGATATTTTATGTAAATTATATCACAATAGAACTGTCTATAAATCAAGCAGCAAAATCACTTGTGGCCTTGAGATGTCTAGAAGCCATGTCCGTGTTTGCCCTGATAACCTCTGGCCTCACATTCACTGGATTTTATATATATATTGCAGTAAATATATGTGTGTGTGTGTGTGTGTGTGTGTGTATAGATAGATCTCTTCAAGAAAATTAGAGATACCAAGGGAACATTTCATGCAAAGATAGGCTTGATAAAGGACAGAAATGGTAGGGACCTAACAGAAGCAGAAGATATTAAGAAGAGGTGGCAAGAATACACAGAAGAACTGTACAAAAAAGATCTTCACGACCCAGATAATCACGATAGTGTGATCACTGACCTAGAGCCAGACATCCTGGAATGTGAAGTCAAGTGGGCCTTAGAAAGCATCACTAAGAACAAAGCTAGTGGAGGTGATGGAATTCCAGTTGAACTATTTCAAATCCTGAAAGATGATGCTGTGAAAGTGCTGCACTCAATATGCCAGCAAATTTGGAAAACTCAGCAGGGGCCAGAGGACTGGAAAAGGTGTTTTCATTCCAATCCCAAAGAAAGGCAATGCCAAAGAATGCTCAAACTACTGCACAATTGCACTCATCTCACACACTAGTAAAGTAATGCTCAAAATTCTCCAAGCCAGGCTTCATCAATGTGTGAACCGTGAACTTCCAGATGTTCAAGCTGGTTTTAGAAAAGGTAGAAGAACCAGAGATCAAATTGCCAACAACTGCTGGATCATGGAAAAAGCAAGAGAGTTCCAGAAAAACATCTATTTCTCCTTTATTGACTATGCCAAAGCCTTTGACTGTGGATCACAATAAACTGTGGAAAATTCTGAAAGAGATGGGAATACCAGACCACCTGACCTGCCTCTTGAGAAACCTATATGCAGGTCAGGAAGCAACTGTTAGAACTGGACATGGAACAACAGACTGGTTCCAAATAGGAAAAGGAGTATGTCAAGGCTGTATATTGTAACCCTGCTTATTTAACTTATATGCAGAGTACATCATGAGAAACGCTGGGCTGGAAGAAGCACAAGCTGGAATCAAGATTGCTGGGAGAAATATATCAATAACCTCAGATATGCAGATGACACCACCCTTATGGCAGAAAGTGAAGAGGAACTAAAGAACCTCTTGTTGGAAGTGAAAGAGGAGAGTGAAAAAGTTGGCTTAAAGCTCAACATTCAGAAAACTAAGATCATGGCATCTGGTCCCATCACTTCATGGGAAATAGGTGGGGAAACAGTGGAAACAGTGGCAGACTTTATTTTTTGGGGCTCCAAAATCACTGCAAATGGTGACTGCAGCCATGAAATTAAAAGACGCTTACTTCTTGGAAGGAAAGTTATGACCAACCTAGATAGCATATTCAGAAGCAGAGACATTACTTTGCCAACAAAGGTCCGTCTAGTTAAGGCTATGGTTTTTCCAGTAGTCATGTATGGATGTGAGAGTTGGACTGTGAAGAAGGCTGAGCTCCGAAGAATTGATGCTTTTGAACTGTGGTATTGGAGAAGACTCTTGAGAGTCCTTGGACTGCAAGGAGATCCAACCAGTCCATTCTGAAGGAGATCAGTCCTGGGATTTCTTTGGAAGGAGTGATGCTAAAGCTGAAACTCCAGTACTTTGGCCACCTCATGCAAAGAGTTGACTCACTGGAAAAGACTCTGATGCTGGGAGGGATTGGAGGCAGGAGGAGAAGGGGACGACAGAGGATGAGATGGCTGGATGGCATCACCGACTTGATGGACGTGAGTTTGAGTGAACTCCAGGAGTTGGTGATGGACAGGGAGGCCTAGCGTGCTGCAATTAATGGGGTCCCAAAGAGTCAGACACAACTAAGAGACTGAACTGAACACAATATATAACAATATGTAGCTGTTTACAGTATTCAGCAATTTCCCTTTCCTGGTCTTGGAAGCACCTTGTAAAACTCCACTGAGAATTATAGATGGAGCCTGAAGAATTTTTCAAGTGCAATTCTTGTCACCTTAACTTTGGGACTTTCTTCCACACTCAGGAAATCATTCACCCGCAGCTGAACTTCCTCTGCTGCTACAGAATGAAGCAAGGTGGCTTTTTAGTCACATGAAACACCTGTCATCACCCCCAAAATCAAATGGCATCTTCGAGGTTATCAAAGCAGCAAACAGACATCACCTTGGTCCACTGGCTTCTGTTTGGCACTTGTGCTAGAGGAATAAAAATGCCTTGTGTGAACAGGTTTCCAAACTACTGCCAAGACTTTTGACCTGTTGTGATCAGTTGAATCAATGCACTTCCCAATCTGAGTCATCTTTACATTCTTAAAATAAAACTGATTAACTATAAGATGCCATTGGGTTGACCACTATTTCATTTGGGATTTCTGCCTCTAGGATCTTAAGTTTGGAACCAGTTTATCAAACAGTTTGAAGTCAGCAGGGCATAAACATTTCTGTCCATTCACTAACTTTCAAACAAATTCTGCCTAATCTCTTCTTCCTGCCCCATATTGACATTTGGACAGATCATGTGGCTTTCTGGTTACTTCTAGTTTTAAAAAGTCCAGGCCAACCTATTACAAGTTTAAAACCTCTGTTACAGTATGGGTAGCCTATGTTCAAGTCCAAGCCTGTTAAGAATGTTTCCTTACCTAAGATTGCCAAGAAAAATTTAAGACTTGGAACGCCACAGAAGAGCTTCGGAAGTGTCAGGCACCTACAAATACTATTTGATTCTCTTCATTGCCAGGGTGAGTTACAGTAGGCTGAGGACATTCAAAACACCTGGAACCAGCCAATGTCCTTTGGCAAGATCAAGGTGGTAACCATGGTAGCCTTGAGCAGAAACCTGTATGTAGAGTACAAAGACAATCGGCACCAGACTGGCAGGATGTTTCTGGGAGAAGTTAAGGGTCTTTGATCCACCAACAGCCTAAGAAGGAAGCAAATGAAATGCTCTGAAATGAGCCACATTCACCATAAGTCTGAATGTGGGGGCCTCTGGAGATAGTCCCCTATTCCATGGATCCACACTTGGCCTGCTTATTACTCTCAAGAGGAATGTGGAAGAAATGAAGTGCTGATGCAGGCTTCAACATGGACAACCCTTGAAAACCTAATACTAAGTGAAAGAAACCAGTCACACAACACTGTGTGTACTATAAGATTCCTTTTATCTAAAAGTCCATGCTAGGGAAATCTACAGCAACAGAGTAGATTAGTGGTTTCTTAGGGCTGGGGCAGGGGATGGGAGGATAGAGGGGTGATAGCTAATGGGTACAAGATTTCTCTATTTTAAGATGATGAAAATATTCTAATATTGACTATGGCAATAGTTACACATATCTATGAATTTACTAAAAAACCATTGAATTGTACACATTTTTTAAAAGAATTAATTTATTTATTTTAATTGAAGGCTAATTACTTTACAATATTGTGGTGGTTTTTACCATACATTGACATGAATCAGCCATGGGTGTACTTGTGTCTCCCTGTCCCGAACTACCCCCACCCCCTCCCCATCCCATTCTTCTGGGTTGTCCCAGTGCACCGGCTTTGAGTGCCCTGTTTCATGCATTGAACTTGGACTGGTTATGTATTTCACATATGGTAATGTAATGTCAGACTTTATTTTTTGGGGCTCCAAAATCACTGCAGATGGTGACTGCAGCCATGAAATTAAAAGACGCTTACTCCTTGGAAGAAAATTATGACCAACCTAGATAGCATGTTCAAAAGCAGAGACATTACTTTGCCAACAAAGGTCCGTCTAGTCAAGGCTATGGTTTTTCCAGTAGTCATGTATGGATGTGAGAGTTGGACTGTGAAGAAGGCTGAGCACCGAAGAATTGATGCTTTTGAACTGTGGTGTTAGAGAAGACTCTTGAGAGTCCCTTGAACTGCAAGGAGATCCAACCAGTCCATTCTGAAGGACATCAGCCCTGGGATTTCTTTGGAAGGAGTGATGCTAAAGCTGAAACTCCAGTACTTTGGCCACCTCATGCAAAGAGTTGACTCATTGGAAAAGACTCTGATGCTGGGAGGGATTGTGGACAGGAGGAGAAGGGGACGACAGAGGATGAGATGGCTGGATGGCATCACTGACTCGATGGACGTGAGTCTGAGTGAACCCCAGGAGTTGGTGATGGACAGGGAGGCCTGGCGTGCTGCAATTCATGAGGTGGCAAAGAGTCAGACACGACTGAGCGACTGAACTGAACTGAACTGAATGTACATGTTTCAATGCTATTTCTCAAATCACTTTTAAGAGGTGAATTGAATGGTATGCAAATTATCTTTTAATAAAGTTATTGAGAGAGAGAGAAGGACCCTCCCATCTACAGCGTACAGGAAAAGCAGTTTGTTAAGGCACAGTAGGTCCCTGTCTAGGAGTGAGATGTCTAAATTCTCAGTGACCATTGGACCCATGCAATGGCACAGTTGGGAAGGTTCATATCAATGATGACATGGCATGGAGCACATCCAAGACCTCAGAAGTATGGGAGGAAGGGGATCATGACTACTGGGGTACTCAGGCTTAAGGGCATCTCCTGCACCCCAGTTCACAGGACTCCTCTTCCTGCCCTCCCCTCTCTGGGAATCACTCAGTTCTTTCTGGTGATAAGAAAGGGAGACTGAGAAGGACTATTTCTATGAAAGATAATGATTTTTGTCCGCAGGTACCTCCCTGTGGTAGCAAAGGGGCTGCTTCTTAGAAAAGAACTCTGAAGTCACATTTCCCTCGGGATTTGCAATATCTGAGCTTCTTCCCAGCCCTGGCTATGCTGCAGGCACACATATGCCAGCAGCTTCCCTGCACTGGGAGCGAGCAGCAGAAACTCCAGAGTTGGAATGTCTTTCCTTTCTTTGTCTCTTTGACGTGCCGAGGGACATGAGCTCCCTGATGACCCTCACCCTTGCCCCACATCCCACTCCCTCTGGGAAGAGGCCTGGGTCCTGCTGTGCCTTAGCTCTGTGAACATCAACTAGAAGAGAAAAGAGTTTAGGCAAGGCAAGTGTAAGGCCCCTAATGGAGCTTAAGAAGCGTAGGATAGGTAAGTGGAGTTGTCAATAGCTGACAGTGATCAAGTAGGTTTTAATCTTCTCCTGGGTGGAGGGTGACTCAAATGGAAGCTTTTGTCAGAATTATTCCATTTATAGAGAGAAGTTGAGAAAAAAGCTCCTTTGGTGCATGTCCCCCCTTTTCTAGCACATTCAACCAAGCAAGAGCCATTGGGACCCCACTGTTGAGAGGCCAGGCTAATTTCCTAATTCCAATGAAGGCAGTGGGAGCTGCAACACTCCAATAGCAATAAACATACCCAGTACTCACATCTTGACTTCTTAATACTAGCCTTCACTGAAAGGAACGAGGACTCCTTGGAGAAACGTCCAGGGTTTAGAAAGGGAAAGTACAAATGAGCCTGGAACATCTTGTCATGCTTGAAAGTAAGGAAGTATTCAAAGAATGATGGAGGCACAGGAACCAGCTTACGGGCACTACCAACACCAAATCTACTGGCCAACCTCTAATCTACCTTCTGTCTCTATGAATTTGCTTATTCTAGGTAACGCATGTAAATGGAATAATACAGTATTTGTTCTATGTCTGGCTTCTTCCAGTTAGCATAATGAATTCAAGCCTCATCCATGTTGTAGCATATATCAGAACTTCACTCCTTTTTATAATAGAGATCATATTCTTTTATATTTACACACCACATGTTGTTTGTTCATTCATCTGTTGATGGACACTTGGGTTGTTCCCACCCAGTGTTCACTATTGTGAACACAAGTCTTAGTTCGTGCTTTCAGCTTTTAGGTACATACCAAGGATTTTGGATTCCATTTGCTTTTTAATTCCTGTTTCACTTTGTTTTGAAAGTTTCTCTTATAGATAGCACGAAAAGTTTTATCTTACAGAAATGTAATACCTTTACATTAATTGTTGTAACATTTATTTAGTATATTATATTATCACCTAAAGATGATTAAAATCTCTTTTTTCTGATAAGACCTTTTAAGATTTACTCTCCTTGTCAAAAGTCACAACCTTCTATTATAAAATAAGTAAGTCACTGCGTGCAATGTGCAGCACACTTACTATAATTAATAATACTGGATTGTTTGAAAGTTACTGAGAGAGTAGATCTTGAAATACCTAAATTATTGTAATACTTCCTTGCTCTTTGGTGTGGGACCATGTATTCTTTGTTTTTGTCTTCTAGAGAAAGAGGGGGAGTGTGTATGTGTGTGTGTGTGCATATGTGTAAACATATGTACATATTACATTACATCTCATTATTATACATTTTAATATATTTTCTGTTATGTATATATATGAAATATATATTCTGTCTATAATTCAACTTTTTAATTTTTTAAAAACTATTCTTTAATCCACATTTTTCCTAAATATCAGACAAGAGTAAATCTGTACTTCCCGAGTCCTCTTCGCCTCTTTTTGAGAATATTTTTAACTTTCATTGCTTTGTGCCACTTTCACAACTTGCATTTTTTTCTTTGTTAAACAGGCACTTGTTCGCTGTCCTTTTGTACAGGGAGTACAGGAGAGTAGCTTGTATAAGGGAGTGGCTTCAACACTCTCAGTTCTTAAATCTGCTTCATCCCTTGACAATTTTAAATACTTTTTCAAGTTCTCTGTTTGAGAGTATCTTTGTTGAGACTTCAAACATTAAATAACCATGGTGGGGTATCAAACAATTGTATTGCAATCTTTTTCTTTATTATTCTAAAAACTGTATAGAGGTACTCCATTGAAATTGACGGCAACAATAATCTGAAGCCTGTCTGATTTTTCTTTCTCTGTGCATATACTTGTAGGATTTTTAAAATCCTTCTCCTTCAAACATTTTGTGAGATGTCTAGATATTGTTCCATCTCAGTGATGTTTGCCTGGCACACGCTGATCTCTTCTGAGCTGCACACTCAGGATTTGTGTGGTGTTCTCTTGTCTGTTGGATGACTGCTTCTCCCCAATCTCACCCACACAAGCATGGAATGTCTGCTTGGCACTGCTTTATTCTCTGGTCTCCATACCTATAAACTTTCCTCTAGTCATTTTAATTTCTTTATCTTTACCTCTGAATTTTTGATGCGAGTTTTCAACCTTGACCTCTACAGCACTGATTTAATATTTCACGGCACCAGCTCTGTTCTTTAATCTCACCAAGGGATTAATAGTGAGTTTTAATTCTGTGATTACATTTTTAGTTTCTATCACAGAGTTTCCTTTTCTCATTAATTCTTTTTTCATTTAATTTAAAAAAAAATTCTCATTCTGCGGTTTTTAAAGAATGTCTGTCTCTCTATTCCTATGACTTTATTTCACAGGGGACATATCTTTTGACATAGGTAACAGAATGGTGACTAGGCTTTTCCTTATTGATCCAGAGTTGATGTTAAGATCCAAAATGAGGGTGAAACGCTGGGTGCCCGAGTTCAAGGGGTGCAGCTCTGTACCCCACAACTTGCCCCTGTGAATCTCTCCTTGGGGCTGCAGGACTATTCCTGGGGCTCCTGGGCAGCCAGGCCTGCATCTCTGAGAAAGCTCCTACAGAGGGACGACAAAGCCCCACCTCCTAGCTTCCTTCTGTCCCTTGAAGCTGGCAACACAGACCTGCCAGAGCCCAGGACAGTTCTTTTACAGGAAAAAGCTCTAGGGCGTCACCTAGTCAACATCATCCCTGGAGGAAAACTCAGCCAGTTTCCCCACCTTCAAACTCCTTCAGTTTTCTCCCCAGCACTTCCTCCCTGCCTCAGCCTGGGAACAAAGACATTTGTACAAATCCACAGGAACATGCTAATTGGCAAACAACTCAAGCTCTCCACTGCCCTGAGGGGATTACAGGCCTTTTGGGCACTGCCAGGGGAAGAGAAAAAATGAACACCTTGGCAATAGCACCAGGCACCTATGCTTTAATGGATTCAAATATGTCCCCTCTAGGAGTTTGCAGGCCCTCAGGGATACAGGGAGTCTGAGCTGAAACAGTTTCTCCTAATTGCTGGAGCAGACACCCAAATAGAATCCTGGATACAAGGGTCCCATATGGAAATTGCCTCACTCTAGCTACAGGATCAGTCAAAGTGGGTTTCTCAGAGCACTATTTCCATGGCACGTCAATAGGTATTTTTGAAAATAGGGTTGCAGTGAAAATAAATTTGAGATATGCATAGTAAACAGAGAGTCAGTTTCCTTTCCACAGGATTTCTTGGCATCTTGCATACTAATGGCCTATTATTGTCAGCCATTCTACACACACTGAGCGTCTACTTTGCACCAAGCTTGTGGAAACAGGTGAGATTCCACGCCTGCAAGCAGCTCACAGCCGAGCATTCTAACAGCTCTAGTTCTCAAATCCTGGTCTGGACCAATAGCTGTAATGCCAACTGAAAATGTGTTAGAAATGCAGACTGTCTGGCCCCACCTCTAGACCTACTGAATGAGAATCTGCATTTTAACAGGTTCCCAGGTGATCCACGCACACTGAAGTATGAGAAGCCTAGAATAACACATTGCAAGGGGAGAAAAAGAAGGTACGGAGAAGGGCTACTCTGGGGAGCTGAAGACTTTTGCTGTGGAGCCCAAGTAAGACAGTAAGCAGCAGATCTGGGAAGAGACACACTACCTCCCTCCAACATGGACTCAGAGAGGCTCTGGTCAGGAGGACTGAGAATAATAAGTTCCATTTTGGCCTCAGTATTGGTTGAGTTAAAGTTCAGCTTTGCAGAAAAGAAAAACCCTAAAATTAGTGTCTTATACAAGATAAACATTTATTCTTCTCTTGCTTTTGAGAAGTCCAGCAATAAGAAATACTGAGCTAGTATGGCATGCCACAGGATCAAGAACCCATGTTCCTTCCAACTTGTTACTCTACACTGTATTCCCAAAGTTGACTCATGATCCTATGTGACTGCTGGACCTCCAGCCATTACACCTACCTTCCAGCAAGCAAAAAGTAGTAAAGGAGAACAATCTCCCTACTTTTAAAGGCACTTCTTTAAAGTTTATATACCATCTTTATTTATATCCCATTGTAGGAACACATGTTAAACACTTAGGGAACAACCTGGAGAGAATTTAAGAGGTAGACTGAAGAACCAGCAGAATTTAAATTGTTACTGTTAATGCAACTTTCTTCGCACCTACAGTGAGTTAGGACCAGGGAATTAAGGAGATTGTTTCCAGGGGTTCATTCTCTACAGAAAATAAGACAGTTAGACACAGTTTTCTAACTTCAATGCTTTGGGCGTTGGAAAGGGTCATCTACTCAATGATTTCTAAATAATGATAATAACATTAAGTTCATGGGGAGAATTTTCTGAATTAAAAGTTTTCATTTGATACATTTTTCTTAAAACTAGCACTTGCAACTGCCTGTCTACTTTTGAGCAAAGATATTTTTCAACAAAAACAAGTGAACAAATGGCAAACAGAGTAATGAATATTAATGGGAAACAGAATAAAATTGCAAATTCAACAACTTTTCCATGAGCGTATGGTTTTTACTACAGTTTCTGCACACATAGAACTGAGCCATGTTTCCTACAGGTAAACTGTTTCTGGTTCTCATTTGCATGATAAATGTGTTGAGTTTTTCCAGGGAACTACAAAGGGTACAATGATGTCCAGACACTCTACCTTTAATGGAGTTGAGGTCCACGGCTCTAGGCCAAGGCCAAGGCAGGCCCTGAAACCTTAGTGACTGAATCAAATCATTCCATCGCTCTCTGTGGCCCAAACCAGAAAGCCGGGAGTGTGTCAGAATTGCCCTCTCCCTTACCCACATACCCCAGCAGTCATAAGGCCTATTCATGCCCCCCAAATTCTTCCCTCTGTTCCCCCTGCATCCCAAGAGACAGGAGAGTATATGGCAAAGGGTGTGCATTATGAAGCTCAACTTCCTGATGCAAATCTTGGCTAGATTTAGTAGCTGTGTGGCCAAGGGCAAGTCTTCTAACTGCTCTGGACCTCAGTTTTCACATCCAGGAAGAGTGGATAATAACAGCAGTTATCACTGAGGGCTGTGGAGGGCAAAGGAGTTCATGGATTCGAAACAACTGAAACGACGCCCAGCTCACAGGAGCCATGTAAGTCTCAGCAGTTCTCACCATCACCATGGCCATCACCTTAAAAAAGGTCTCAAGGAGGCCAATCACCATCTCCTCAAGGCCAAGATCCAAACCACTAAACAGCAAGTGTCCAAAGCCCTGAGCCCTTTACTCACTCATCTAGAAAACTCCAGGGGTTTCTTGTGAACCACAGAATTAAGTAGAAACTTTTAATCATCCCATTCAATTCCCTTTATGATGTGGAGTTTGATGGATGTTTAAGGAGGGAAGAAGAGAATAGAACCAAAAAATGCAGGAAAAGAAGATAAAGATGAGCTAGAGAATTCTAACATCAGCTCTGTTTATTGGCTACTGTCTTGAATAAGTGGTCAAGCTGGGAAATAATCTGTTAACATGTGGTTTGTTCCACATCAATCATATGATTAAATTGGCCATCTCAGGAGAATCTATTCCGCGCATTTCAAAACCTAGACTGCAAATGGGTTCATGTCAAAAGTGACTTACCACTCTGAGATAGGCATTTGGGGATTTGTCTGTACCAGCTTGAAGCTGACTCCTTCAAGCTCTGTGTGTGTGTGTGTGTGTGTGTGGTGGTGTGGTGTGTGTATATGTGCATGCACACAGGTATGTGAAAATAAAGAAACAGTAGATCTTGATGTGTCTGGATAGAGCCAAGCTAATTGAAAGGCTTTGTCCTCAATATACACATACACATTCAGTTCACATTTATTCATGCACACAAGTTCTCATGCACAAGCAGTGGCCTATGTCCACACAGAGGGCCACCATCACAGGCACACCAACTCACTCACCAACACATACATATTCACAAGCACTCACATGTACACCCAGGCCCTGAATACTACATCTGACCCGTCTCTTGAGTGACAGTTATGGATATGCCATGTCAGCAGCTGTCGGAAGTTCATTCCCAGGCATGACAATGCCACGTGTTGCTATCATGGCCAGTATGTGGCTATCTCCACATCTTTCCATTCAGATTGCTGGAATTATGCTGCACCTTCCTGCTCATCTGTGGCAACTCGTTCCCAGAACAGCCTCAGGATAAGTGAATCACCAGAGTGCTTGTCATCTTGCCACTGAGTACCTTCCACCTCTACCCTCCTTTACAGGATGTGAGTTGCATCCTTTTTCAGTTGAGAGGTGTCTTAGAGATCATCCTTCTGACCTTCTCAACGTGTAGAAGAGAGACTGAGGCCCAGAGAAGGGTAGGATTTGCCCAAGTCACCCAGCAAAGGCAGAGCTGAACTTGAACCCTAACTCTAGGGCCAGGGCTCGTTCTATCTCATGGCCCCCAAAAGAATCCTTTCTCTCCCACTGGAGTCCTGATCCTACTGCTGGGCCCTCCTGGAAAAGTTGGGGGAAACAGCACAAGATAACAGCTATGAGTGGTCAGGAGTGCCCAGTGACCTGCTGACCACAGTCAAGGGGGGCCAGAGGTACTGCTGTCCAGCCTGTGAGATGCCTCCTCCCATTGCTCTCATGTCTGCATGCAGGTTCCTCAAATGAGCCACTATTCCTAGATCCCTGGAGCTCAGGGTGATGGACCCAGGAGAAGGAGCGGGCAGAGAGGCAGGCAAGGAGGCAGACAGAGCTCCAGCACCTCCTTTCTCTAGAAAATAAAATATAGTTCAGTCATTCCATAAACTGTCTATTTTTGCTCCCTGTGCCTGCTCTGCCCCCATCATGTCTACCCTTTCTCCCTGCCTGGTGTCCAGATCCATGACAAGAGTACCAAGAGGAATCAGAGCTGGGGACTGGTAACCTGGGGAGGTGGTAACCTCTCCTCAATACCCATCACCGCAACCCAGCATGGGAGGAGGAGCAAGAACTCAGTGGAGGCTCCTTTCCAGAGGAGGGCATACCCCAGCAAGGCTGGCAGGAGCTATCCTATGAAGTGGGAGGAAGGCAAAGGCCAGGAGGGGAGAGAGCCCTGCTGGATCATGAGTGGGGCAGAAGTGTAGGAGGAGAGGAGTCAGAAGAAAAGCCCAAAGACACCATGGAGGCAGGAGAAGGGCAACATGGGGGAAGGGCAGCCTTCGTCCCAGGAGCACTCTGGTGGTCCTCAGGGCTGAACTTGATCCTCAGTCAGCCTCATCACAAGGCTGCCAGGAATAGTGTAAAAAAGAAAAACAAAGTCAGTCCTCTTTTAGCACCAAAGGGGAAACTGAGACCCAGAGAGAGGCTGAGATTCACCCAAGGTCATGCTGCTGGCAGAAGCAGTATGAACCGTAGCCCCCTAACTCATGATCTGATTATCAAATCAAATCATTCCTCACTGCTTGCAAGTTCTACCCATCCCAAGCTGGGGTATCAAGATGTTCCTATGTAGAATGGTAAGAGCACAGGGTTGGGGAGGGTGGTAGCTGTTACTTGCAAGAAACAGCCCACTGATAGCAGAGATGGGAGCCCGGGAGAGATGTGTGGCTGAACAGGTGCTGGTTCCCACGAGGCCTGCCCTTTCAGGCAGTGCACACCTCAGATGCCCAGGCCTGTGGCCCTAGAGTAACACAACACCAGGGGCAATTCCAGGAGGATGCCCCTCTGGTCTGTCTCCCTTTGCATAGTGAGGGGAGGGCAGGGAAGGCCCCACAGCCCCACAGCCCCACAGCCCCTCAGCCCCTCCAACTCTGAGGCCAGTGAGGCCCTCAGCCTGCCGAAACCTCTGGAGACTGAGCCAGCAGCTTCAGGTCCCATCTGTCGCTATGTGTACTTGATCAGGAGAGTTATCTCAGGAGAGAAGAAGCAATTATATTTAGCATTTGCTGCCCCATACATGATTCAGTTGAGGAAGAATGTCACCTTCCCTGTAAAAATCAATTGTAATAAAGGACATACTTCTATACTCAACAAAATTCTCAGCCTCAGGATACACATGCATTAATTAATCATGCTGCCATTTCATCTTTTCTGTCACCCTCAACCCCAATTCAATGGGAAAGCATAGGGTCAAAGAATCCCATGGCGGGAGGGACAGGAGATATCCCTCAGGGAGGGGTACTTACTCTGTTAACAGACTGCCCTCTAACCTCCGGGGACAGTACCAGCCCCAGCACAAAAGTAGGGAAGGGAGCAGGTTATCCCAGAAGACAGGCAGAGAGGACCTTGCCAAAGTCCAAGCAAAGCCCTTAGCTGCCCATCTTACCACAGGCGGGCACTGGGCCCTCTGTGACTCAGTTTCCCCATCTATATAGTAATGAGGAAGTTGGCTCTTCCAGCTATTGTGCTCTTTAACTCTGGAGTCTGGACCTGGTTGGCAGTTGCATGCAGACCAAATCAAACCTATAGCTGTGTCTGCATGGCCTTGAATTAAGAATTGTTTTGACATTTTTAAAGAGCTATGAAAGAAAGAAAGAAAATCACAAGGAAGGCTACGTGACAGAAACTGTATATGGCGTTGTACGTGCACATGTACTCAGTCGTGTCCGACTCTCTGTGACCCCATGGACTGTAGCCTGCCAGACTCCTTTGTTCATGGGATTTCCCAGGCAAGAATACTGCAGTGGTTTGTCATTTCCTGCTCCAGGGGATCTTCCTGAGCCTGGAATCCAACCCACATCTCCTGTGGCTCCTGCATTGGCAGGCAGATTCTTTATCACTGTGCCACCTGGGAAGCCCGTATATGGCCTGAAAGACCTTAAATAAACTATCTAGGGACTTCTCTGGTGGTCCAGTGGCTAAAACTCCACGCTTCCAATGCAGGGGGCCTGGGTTCATTCCCTGGTAAGGGAAATAGATCCCAGGTGCTGCCACTAAGGGTTTGCATGTCACAACTATTAATAAAAGATCCCACATGTCACAACTAAGACCAGGCAAAGCCAAATCAATAAAATTAATTTTAAAACTATCTAGCTCTTTACAGAAAGTTTGCTGATTTTGCTTTAATGTTGGATCTATGTTCCTTCCCTATTAGAGCTCATAGAACTCTCTGGAATTCTGTAGGAAAAGTAGGATTTCTCACAGCTGTCTAATTGATGTTTAATTCTCTCTTCTCCACTGTCTTGTGGCTCCAAGGCATCCTAGATCGTAGCATGTAGCAGATCTTCAGTCTAAATGAATGAAGTGTATGTTTCTTACATCCTTGTAACCTATATGCTCACCACTCAGGCTGAACAATTACTTCTGCATAATGGAGACCATAACTATAGGCTTATTTTATCCAATTAGCCATCACTGAGGGCTTTACTAGGATTCCATGCTAGGCTAGTGCTCAGGGCTGGCTCTGTCCACCAGGAGCTCATAGTCCAATAAGAAAGATCAGACAAGTAACTATAATATAAGCTAGACCATGCATAAAGGTAGAAAAAGGTAGAAGAAGTGAAATGCACACACACACAAAAGAAGCAATTAAATCTGAACAGAATTAACATGCCACTAGATAAATGGGCAAAACTAGGAAAAGATAATTTACAAAAGGGAATATACTCTAATAAAACAAATATATGGGGAAATCTTCAGTCTCACTAGTAGCCAGAAAAATGCTAATAAAAATTACAGAGATGTCTTTTTATGATTATTAAAATAGTAAAAAATCCATTTCCAGTCATAATGCCCAATGTTCTCAATGGTACAAAGAAATGGCTCTCTCACACAATGGGAGTGGAATTGAATAACTCTTTGAAATCCCATTGGTAATAATATCATATATAAAAATGTATGAACTTTATGATCCGGTCATCTCACTTCTAAGAATTAGACCAAAGAAAATAATTCAAAATAAGGAAAAAATGTATATGCTAATACATGCAATGACTACTGTGGCAGTTATCTGGAGCAAATACAAAAATCTCACCATGGGATTCTCTTACCAGGATCCCTTTTCTACACCAGCCACCTGGTTGTTCAAGTATGACCGACCTTGGTAAAATGTGTCCCTAGTAGGGACAGCCTAGTAGGCTGCAGTCTGTGGGGTAGCTGAGAGTTGGACACGGCTGAACGACTTCACTTTCACTTTTCACTTTCGTGCATTGGAGACGGAAATGGCAACCCACTCCAGTATTCTTGCCTGGAGAATCCCAGGGACGGGGGATCCTGGTGGGCTGCTGTCTATGGGGGCGCACAGAATCGGACACGACTGAAGTGACTTAGCAGCAGCAGCGGCAGCTATACAAGCGGAGTCTGCCCCTGAGAAAGAAGGACCAGTCTCAAAGAGCTGGCTGGACTATCACAGGTAAAGCTTGGGCCTGGTGTGTGGATGTTTTCTTCCATGTGGAGGAAAATCAGAGAGAGCAGATCAGCTGGGGAAGGAAGAAAGAATGAAGTTGACACAGACGTAGGACAACACCTCATGGTATTTGCAACCCTCTTCTGGGAGTCCCCAGTGTCCAGCCAGAAGCCCACCCTTGGTTACTGTGAGATCCCAGTATACTCTGCATGAAGCTCCCCTTTGTGCTGAAGCCCATTTAGACTGAGTTTCTGTCACTTAGAGCCAAAAGGTTATTATCACACATTGGAATGATGCACAGCTATTAGAAACTGTGATGAAGACTATAGAAACAAAGGAGAGAAAAGCTTTTTGACCTAATAAGGATAAAAAAGAAATCAGCTACAATGTTACAACGGTGCTACCTATTCAAAACACACAGACAGAAAAACAAGAAAGGAATACACGAAAGTGGTAAAAACTGTGCCAACTGTAGAATATTAAGTGATTATTTTCTCTATTATCATAATGCTGCCTTGCTTTTTTTAATGTTAAGAAAAATTCTGAGTGAGGAGATGACTCACAAACCAAACAACTGTGATGCGGAGTGAAATGGTGCTTGTTGCCCAGACAGAGGGCTGATACCAGGCCATGGAACCCAAGGGAAGGATATTTTTATTACCTCCACTGGAGAGATCAGAGAAAAAAACCATGAAGGACACAGCATTTGATATGGGCTTTCAGCACCAAGAAGAACGAGGAGCAAGATATCCAGGCAAAGAGGGAAACTGAGATGGAAAGAAATAGAAATAAAAGCTTGGAGGTGGAAGGGCATCATGTTTGGGGAAAGATTAGCCATTCCTTTTGGCAAGGGCAGAAAGACTGAGCAAAGATCAGGTTACACTGAAGAGGTTTTAACGGACGACCTTTGGGCCACATTGGCCTTGTTTTTTATCCGGTAAACACAGTGATCACACATCTCTAAATTAGTTGCTATGCCTTTCATCTCCAACCCTACTCCTCCAAATCCTGCATTGTAATGCCGGACCTGGGACCCTTGTTTTTGCTGGGCTTGGGTATTTGGAACCTTCTTAGCTTCTGCCAATAGGGGGCACTAGAGGGAGACCACAAGGTAAAAGAGAAAGGGAAGCACACTGGGCAGATAGCATTTGCTGATTTCGCTTGAGCTAATAGGGTTAACTGTTCACATACTATATATATCCAGAAGTCCCACTCCAAGGTATGTCTTTTAGGAACTCTTCTATGTGCCCTGGGAGACATGTCCCAGAAAGGTCATAGCAGCATTATTTATGATAGCAAACTACTAGAATCAAACTAAATACCCAACAGTAAAAGAACAGATCAATAATATGCAGCATTCCATAAAACAGAATATTATACAGTGGGGAAAATGAGTTAACTATAACTACATCAAAAGCAGAGACATGACTTTGCCAACAAAGGTCCGTCTAGTCAAGGCTATGGTTTTTCCTGTGGTCATGTATAGATGTGAGAGTTGGACTGTGAAGAAGGCTGAGCTCCGAAGAATTGATGCTTTTGAACTGTGGTGTTGGAGAAGACTCTTGAGAGTCTCTTGGACTGCAAGGACATCAAACCAGTCCATTCTGAAGGAGATCAGCCCTGGGATTTCTTTGGAAGGACTGATGCTAAAGCTGAAACTCCAGTACTTTGGTCACCTCACGCGAAGAGTTGACTCACTGGAAAAGACTCTGATGCTGGGAGGGATTGGAGGCAGGAGGAGAGGGGGACGACAGAGGATGAGATGGCTGGATGGCATCACTGACTCGATGGACGTGAGTCTGGGTGAACTCCAGGAGTTGATGATGGACAGGGAGGCCTGGCGTGCTGCAATTCATGGGGTTACAAAGAGTCGGACACGACTGAGCGACTGAACTGAACTGAACTGACGTGCATCAATATAGATGGATTTTAGAAAAAACATTGAGTTTAGAAAAGAATTCATAGAAGGTAATATAGATTATAGAGGTTCCCTGGTGGCTTAGTGGTAAAGAATCTACTTGCCAATGCAGGAGAGGTAGGTTCAATCCCTGGGTCGAGAAGATCCCCTGGAGAAGGAAATAGCAACCCATTTCAGTATTCTTGCCTGGGAAATTCCATGGACAGAGGAGCCTGCCAGGCTACAGTCCATGGGGTCGCAAAAGAGTCAGACACGACTTAGCAACTAAACAACAATATAGATTATAATACTACTTTTATGAAGTTCAAATGCCGGCAAAAGTAAATAACATATGGCTTTGGAATGTATACATGTGTGCTAAAACTACTACAAAATAGGAAGGAAATGACAAACACCAAAATCTGGGTCATGGTCTCGCCTGGGGGTAGCAAGGAGGTAAGACAGGGAAGATGCATCCAGACACATGCAAGAATGCCAGGAAGATTCTGATTTCAAATGCGGGAGTGGGTCACAGGTGCTAATCTTACTATTATGCTTTGCCATGAACATATACATCACAAATACTGGTTTCTTTCTGTGTGTACAGACATATATATATATACATATAATTACATAATAAATATCTTGAAAAATTGAATCACAAACTAGCTTATGACCAACAAATAGTGTCCCCAGGCAGCCTCTGTGGGCTCTGCTCACAAACATGTCTGTGGCTGAGGGCCAGGAGTGGATAGAAGATGGTGGGCTGGACCCTGGCCAGCACCACGTCCAGGCATCCTATCCATTTGCTGCATCCTCAGCCATGGCCACTCCTGAGGGAGACCTCTGGCCCAGAAGCCCGGGCCCCTGGGTTTCCGGCTCTGCCTCTAATTACTGGGTGACTTTGGTCAGCCTCCCCCTAGGCTCAGTTTCTCCATTTGTTCAAAGTGGTCAGAGCAGGTACTTGCTCAGAACCTTTGTTCTTAGTGCTGTTGACTGACCTGGCACCTTGATGCCAAGCTCCACTGGGAGCTCGGCCGTCCTGCCAAAATGATCTGGGAGACTTTGGGAAAGTTACTTGACTTCTTTCTGCTTGAAAGTGAAAGAAAGTGAAGTCGCTCAGTCGTGTCCGACTCTTTTCGACCCCATGGACTGTAGCCTACCAGGTTCCTCCCTCCATGGGATTCTCCAGGCAGGAATACTGGAGTGGGCTGCCAATTCCTTCTCCAGGGAATCTTCTCTGACCCAGGGATTGAACCCGGATCTCCAGCATTCCAAGCAGACACTTTAACCGCTGAGCCACCAGGGAAGCCCTCAAATGTTAAATGAGGATGGAACTAGTATCTGTCTCATAGGATTTTTGTGAGGATTGAAGGAAATGATACTTGTATATAGCACAGAACCTAGAAAGATAGAGTCCCTCATAGATGACAGCCAGGGTGAGGAAGACCATACAGCCAGGTAACCACAGCTATGCCTTAGAGGGTGACTTCCCAAGTGCCACACTGCAGAAAGTGACACCCGGCCAGGCTATTTCCAGCTTTAGCATTAGTCATCACTGGAACTGGTCACAACACTCTTGCTTCCCTTTGTTACCTCCTTGGCTTGGCATCCACTTCCCTCCAAAGCCAACTCCCAACCCCCTGCCCTGACTTCTCCCTCATGTCACCCTGTAACGTGGCTCATGCTCTGGATACTCCCTCTGGCTCCCACCCCACTCCTGTCCCCTATCTGGGACATCATTTTCCCAACTCTGTCTCTCCTGGGCCAAAATTCTCTTCCATTGAGGTTCAGCACAAATGGGCCCTCCTCCAGGAAGCCTTCTCTGATTTTAGCAGCTAGGGATATAACCATGCCCTTGCCCCGTGCCTCTCCACCCCTCACCCCCACTCCAGCTGTTTGTCCTAGTCTCAGGATCACAAACTCTGCACCATGGCTTTACAGCTGTTTGTATCGGCCCCAGCCAACGGAGAGGCCCTGGAGAGCACAGCTGCGCCTGACAGCATCTGACTCTAGTTTGCTGCACCAGCATGAATCACCACTCTGCTTCAAAGGGAGCGTGCTAGCCCCATTCACCTCCCACATGGATAACAGGCCTGAGGTTTGCTCCATGGCTCATGGGGTCAGGGACTATGTCATGCTTTCTATACTGAAGTCCATTTGCCTACACATGTCCATAGTCAACAAAAAGTCCCTCCACCTCCCTTGGATGGTACAGGAAGCCCCCAGGTTTACTAGTCCTGGTTTTGGGGCTGCTGCCCCTCATGGTCATGGCTGCCTGTGTTTTTGCTCAGGCCTGTGTGGCCATCCAGTCAGGTCACTCTGCTGGTCATCCTACTCCCCTCTGCCCCAAGAAAACCCATCAGGTGGAGAGACAGTCTATGCTGAGACTCCCGGGGTTCCTAGCTTCCATGCGGACATCTCCACCCCAGGCCATACCCCTAGGAGCCATGTTGTGGTGAGATTCAGGCTTCTTCAGGCTATTAGAATCCCACCACGCCACCACCCTTCCTAGGGTAGAGAATGGAGGAAGGGAAACAGGCAGACAGTGTAACCTAACTCCCAGTGCACCAAACCTCATACCTTGTCCTCAGATGCCCCAGGGTAACCATCCCCATTCAAGAAGATCCTCAGCTAACCTCCACGAGGCCAGTTTTCTACTCTGACCAGAGAACACCAGGAAACCTACTTCCTTCCCTAGTGAATGGTTAAAGAAAGAAAAGGTCCAGACCTTTGGAAAAACAGTCCATTTCCTCCCTGGGTAGAGATATGCAGAGTTATGGTAGAGCCTGGGGAGAAAATACTTTCATTCCTTCTGCAAAGCAATCAACAAAACAAGATACCAATTAATTTCTCAATAATTCCATCGTTGCATATCCAGTGGTAGCCAAAATCCAATCCAGTGCACTTTAAAGAAATAATTCTTATCACCTCCATCCCATATAATCCAAGCTAAAAGGAGAGAAAACTGCATATAGCAAGTAAGTAACAGAGTGGCAGAAAAAAAGTCTGTCTCATCCATGAGAAAATTGTTGAGATGCAGCCTGGTTCCCTCTGAGCTCTGTGGTTGGCTGAGGAATGAGCCCAGAGATATCCAGGCCTTAATCCTAGAGTCTGGGAATGTCACCTGATATGCTACAGGGGCTTCACAGATGTGATTAAGTTAAGGGTGTTGAGTTGAGAAGATTATCCAGGTGGGCCCTAAATGTGGTCATAAGGAAGCTCCTGAGAGGGAAGCAGAGGAAGATTTGATGTTTGACCAGGAAAAGGCAACGTGACCTTGGAGGCAGAGTTTGGAGTGATGCAGCCACAAGTCAAGGAATGCCCACAGCTACCAGCAGCTGGAAGAGGCAGGGACGTGGAGCATCCCAAGAGGATGGGAGTTAGTCTGATAAGATGCAAGTTAGATTCCTAACTCTAGGACTCTAAGAGCATAAATTTCTGTTTCTTAAGCTACTAAATTTGAGGTAATTTGTCAGGGCAGCCACAGGAAACTAAGACAAGCCCTGATTGCCAGAAACCTGACCTCAGTGATAGCAATCTTCTTAGCCTCAGAGGTTTGGGTAATTAGTTTTGCCCTGACTTATCTATGGGGCTTCCCAAGTAGTGCTAGTGGTAAAGAACCCACCTGCCAATGCAAGAGACGCAAGTTCAATCCCTGGCTTGGGAAGATCCCCTGAAGGAGGACATGGCAACCCACTCCAGTATTCTTGTCTGGAGAATTCCATGGAAAGAGGAGCCTGGCAGGCTACAGGCTCGTCTACAGGGTTGTATAGAGTTGGATACAACAGAAACAACTTAGCATGCATGCATGACTTATCTATAGGGGATAAAGAATTTGTGTCGAGGAAAAAGGGAAGTGAAATTGAATAGGTAAACTGAGGCCAGATCACAAAAGACCTTAAATGACAATCTAAGGACTATGGTCCTTTCCCTGAAGATTCTGGGAAGCCATAGGTTTAGAATAGGAAAATGATATAAGTAGATTTTTTTAAATACACCTCAGTTCAGTAGAGAAGGAAATGGGAAGTACAAAACCATATGCCAGGATACAGGGAAGAGGTGGTTATACAGTAACACCCGAAAGAGATGAGGATGAATGGATCCTGGAAGAGCAGTCAGGTGGAGAGATGCTCACAAAGGCCCTAAATCTGGCAGAGAACATGAAGAGAAGGGACGCAGAAAGAGAGCAGGTAATTTTCAAAAAGGACAGTCCAGGTTCCATCTTATTCAGATGACATATATAGGAAAAAGAAGCTATTTGATCACTCTTCCCTGGATATGTTTTTAAATGGCAAAAGCCAACCAAAACACTTCACTTAAAATGAGAAACTCTTTTAAATTCCTAGAAGACCAGCAAGATTCTGGCTGGTCCAATGATCAGTGAAAGCCAGCTTGCACACTCCCTTTTGAGCCAAATTTTGAAGAGCATCCAGCTGCATTTCACATGGGCCTTAAGGGATCAATCCAAGCGTGTAGACATGGGGTTTTTACAAGGAAGTGACCTGCAAAAGAGGACGATCCTTCAGGCTGGGAGGTAGGAGCTCATGTATTCAGTCATGGCTCTGCCACTGGCTATATGCTACTGCTGCTGCTGCTGCTGAGTCACTCAGTCGTGTTCAACTCTGTGCGACCCTATGGACTGCAGCCCGCAAGGCTCCTCTGTCCATTGGATTCTCCAGGCAAGAGTACTGGAGTGGGTTGCCGTGCCCTCCTCCAGGGGGTCTTCCCGACCCAGGGATCAAACCGTGGTCTCCTGCACTGCAGGCAGATTCTTTACTACTGAGCCACCAGGGCAAGTCCTTGCCCCACTTTTAACACCCAGTGTTAAAACTGGGTGGCAGAATTGTGAAGACACACCCAGGGAGCATACAGTCCTGGTAACTGTAGGGAGAAGGCTGAGTCCCTCTCCTGTCCTAAGAAGTGCTGGCCGCTTGTTGTCTTCCTTCAGCTGATATTTATTGGCTACTCACTATCTGCCAAGCACTGTTCTAAGGCACTACTTACGGTACTAGTTTGGCAGATGAAGAAACTGAGAGCCAGAGAGATGAAATGGCTCGTTCAAGGCTGCAGAGCTGAGAGAGGACAGAACCGGGATGTGAACACACACAGGCTGGCTCCAGGGCTTGTGGTTTCAGAAGCTTGTTTCAGGTGCCAGGCCATGTGCTCTCTGTGCTCACACCCTGGGTTGTCCTCCATTACCCCTCTTGCACATTGCTCACTTAGTTCTTCGTAGTTACACTGAGAGTGCCTTGAGGATAAGGAGTCAGGTTTATCTCTGTCCCCCCACGGGACAGCCTGACCATGGACTTGGCTCTTGTTGACAGTTAGTAAGGGGCTATCAAATGAAGGTTTAAATGGAGTCAGAGGGAGTCCAGCCGTGAAGTAGGTTCTCTGACTATTCACTGGGCACCACCTCTGTACCAGACCCTGTACACACACTGTGGATGCAGAGAGGAATCCAACAGGCCCCTGACCTCTGGAAGCCCAGCCTGGCCAAGTAGACAGATCTGGAAGCTGATAACAGAAACCCTGTGTGCTTTGTCTAGTGTCACCCAGACAAACCCCACTACATGGGGAAATAATAATGAAATCATATAAAACCTGCCTGTTCCCTCCACAGTTACCACCCCCACCCCCAGACTTGGAGCCTGACTGGTCATGGGGGAGGGCAGGCAGATATCAACACTGGGTGGCCAGCCCTCCTCTACTCTGCCACAGGAGGCCTTCCTTCCCTCATCAGCCAGACACGACTGAGCAGCCCCAGGGCCCTGGAGGCATGGACGAGATGGATCAGACACAGTCTCTATCCTTGGGGGTCTCACAGGCCAGTGGGCACCCGTGAGCTGCAGGCCCATCCCTTCCCCACTAACACCCAAGACTCAGACACTGGCGAAGCATCTCCAGGAGCCAGGTGCGGGAGACAGATTTGTGAGTCACAACTGCTAAACACACGTTTAACCAAACCTCAGTTTCACAGGTACAGAAATTGTGTGCCAGAGAAGGGAGGGGCTTGCCCATGGTCACACAGAGTCAGTGGCAGAACCAGGACCGGAAACCAAGTGTTCTCTCCCTTTTCACATCCCACCCCTCTCCCGAGTTTACAAGGCAGAAATCTTGAAGATTTAATACCTTATCTCTCAGGGTTCCTGAGATTTGGGGAGCAACAGACAAAAGAGCTCCAGGCTCCCATTCCTGACACCCACCCCCCAACCCCCAGGCCCGCTGGACAGTAGCCACAGCCCTGGTGTAGCCGCTGCTTTTATACCCAGCCTAAACCAGGGCCTGCCTGGGGACCTGGCCACTGACCTTCACACCTGTTCCCACAGCCCCAGGGGCTTGTCACCTGCTCGGGCATTTCCATCTGGGAACGAATCTTAGAGAAGGGGAGGAAGAGGTCGGGACTCCCACTTGCTGTGTACCTACTAGGTTCTGGGCTAGTGCTAAGACCTTCTTGCCTGTTGTCTCCATTCATCCTCACGACTTTCGTCTGGGGTGAGTAGGATGACTCCATTTTTCAGATAAGGAGACTTAAAGTCAAAGAGGGGCTACAGGGGTCACCGCTGGCCAATCACCAAGCTCTGCAAGCCCAAAGAGGGCGGCTTGGTATTACCCTAAATATCTGCGGGACTCCGTCTATTTGTGAACACCGTTTCCTGTAGCTTCATTCCATTAGCCACAGCTGGGCTTCCTTCTACAAGTGCAAGACTCCAGGTTCACAAAACATGTTCTCATCGGGCATCTCTCTGAGCCCCAAAATCCTGATAAAGAGGAGGAGGGTAGTCAGCCTCACGTTTCATAGACAAGGAAGCTTGGGCTCAAGAAGCAGTAGGTGGTGGAGCTGGACCCAGATCTCCCTGGCCAGAGTTCTCTGAGAACCCTAGATTCAATTCCTGGTTAGTCTTTGCCAGGAATTATTTGGGGGTTCATTGTGATCCTGGGTTGAGATGGCAGGAAAGGAGAAAGCTGCCAATAGCTTTCTGCCACAGAGGGGAGGTAGTGTGAACATCAAGCAGGGCTCAGGGTGGGTCAGGGTAGACACACGCAATCTGCATCTCTCAGCTATTGACTCACTCTATTGTTCAGATCCAGTCATTCAGACCCATGGCTGTGCCAGATGGAACGAGCATCATCACCTAAACAGGCCCCATTCTCAGTCTTCTTTGTAGTGCAAGTGGATGTGATAATGGGTTGCAGAGGGCTGGGCACAAGCCAATAGTGGGAGGGTCTTGCCATTATTGTGTGTATTGAGGCATCAAAAGGAGCTCACAGAGGCAGTATGTGTGCTTGATAGGAGCATGGGCTCTGGAGGCAAATGGACTATAACCTCGGGGAAGGGGCTTAACACCCTTGAACCTCAGTTTTCCCATCTGTAAGATGGGGATGATGACAGGCACCACCTCCAAAAGGCTGTGAGGACTGAGTGAGTTAATGCACATAAAGCACTGAGCATGGTACCTGGTGAGCAGGGAGAACTCAGAGGACAAGAGCGGCTGGCAGAAGTAACAGCAGCATGAGTGGTGTCAACAGTGGTGTCCCTGGAATGGATAGAAGGCGCAGGTTTCAGACTGGGTCTGCAGGACCTTGGGGCTCTGAGGAGCTACCCCAGAGCTCAGGGATCACTAGACATGGTGCAACCAGGCAAGGCTATTCCTAGAAGGCAGGACAGAGCCTGGGGCAATGCAACTAATGCAGAAGCTACCTTATCAAGCATGTAAATAATTAATATAATAAAAAGTAGGTGCTTAATGGTGTCAAGCTTAGTATAGTACAGTCAGCTGTGCCCCCATGGCACCCTATCTGTCTCCTACTGGAGCTGAAGCCCCTGGGGCCAGACATGCGGGGAGGGTGAGGATTGTCCGATGGCTCCCATCACTGGAAATGGACTCTGAGTGCAGTCAGAGGTGGCATCCAAGATTTATGCACCAGGATGTTTATCATTGTGTTATTTATAATATTGAAAGATTGGAAATGACCTAGAAAGAGGTTAATAAATTATACCACAACCTTTCAATGGAATATAATGCAGCTACCTAAATTAATCTCTTTGGAGACAGTTAAACAGTAAGTTAGAATCAAGGCAAAATGCAAATCTCTTAAAGCTGAGATTTTGTAAATACAATTTTTAAAAATACATGTATACCAAAACAAAAGCTTGTTGGAAATATATCATAATGTTAAGAATGTTATTTCTGGGAATATTTGAAAGGGCTGGTTAATAGGTGATTTTTTTTCTTCTGCATATTTTTCTGTATTTTTCAAATTTTCTACAACAAACTTTAGAATCAGAAAGGGAAAAAATTAAGATTCCCTGACCAGGGCCAGGTCCCCTTCAGAGGGTCAAGTCTCATTCATCCTTTGATTCAGTGAATATTCCTGCAGCATCTTGTTTCAGGCCCTTATGTCTCCAGACGTTGGAAACATCTCAGCTTAAAGGCACACAGATGCCATTTTAAATCAATTTCATGAGTCAGTCACTGTATATTAATAAGCTATCTCTTAATTGCTCAACCAACCATTAGAGATTCTGAAAATGTTGTAATACATATTTTGCACTTGGGAAACCAATTTAAATGTTCGAGCTTTAAAGCCCCAAAAGATACTATTTGTGCCTTTTGCACATTGTAGACTGCTTTTTGCCTCCTAAAAAGGAATCATGCCAGCTACTTCCCCTATACAGACTGAAGGTTCTTTTTTCTTCCACCTGATCTTATAGCTGGTTCCTAGTGTGCTGTGTGATTTTAAACCAGTCACCTGACCTCTCTGGACTTCAGCATCCTTTTCTGTAAGGGCTTTTCCAGCCTGAGATTCTTAGGTTCTCTCAATTTCTTGGCAGTAGGCAGCTTCCAGTGTCAAAATGAAGAGTTTCAGCATCCAGAAATTCCAGGAGTTCAGCATCCCCCGACCATATCCTTACAAGATACCCCACAAATTCTGGGCTGTTGATTTCCACATTCAGACTTCTAGGCATTTCAGAGAAGATGTGGTATCCTTCAGGGGCAATGCTAAGATAAAATCAGCACCCTAAATGGGCAAATCATTCTGATCTTAATTTTTATGGGCTCCCAGTGCCTCATTAAATGTTCAAGGCCCGAAGGCTCTGAATCACAGCTCCTCTTCTCTCACAGCCCTTCAGGAGGACTTCTGATTACCCCATAAATTATATGGTGTCAGAGGGTATCTGTAGGCCCTTCATCTTACAATCCAGCTGCCAACATTTTTATGGGATATGGATCCTGCCTGGCTCCCACTCTCTTCCATCCCCATGGTTACCAGGGAGGGCCTAGCGGAACGTCTTCCTTGGAACACTAGCTCACTCTCCGCTGTTTTTCCCCTCCTGGGAATGCATTAAATCCTCCAGAATGGAGAGTTCTTTCTACCAGAAGCCTTTGTTTTCATCTCTCCTGCCAAAATGAAGTCTAGGTGGCCTGTGGATCCTGCTGCCTCAATGAAACTGAATGACTTTCCATACACTCTTACTCTTCAAATGGGCTAGCCCAGTAGCCAGAACCACTGTTAGGATTCCAGTCTCAGGCCAGACCCCCAAAGAGCAGCCATAGTGACTAGCCAGCCAAGCACCATAATGATGGAGCCATAAAAATATCGTGTCAGGGAAGCCATAAAAACATCAAGTGTAAAGAAGGTAAAAATCCTCTCAGCTGACACCCTAGGCTCAGAATCTCTATGTCTCAGCTATAAGGGGCTTGCCTTTGACACCCCTCTGGCCACTTAGGTCCATTGCCTACTGTGCTACTTGAATTTTCCCAGATGTTGACCATGAGACAAGAATTCAGGCATAAATACATATTTGGGAGATGAACCCAGGAAGCACCTTTTGAAGGCAGGGAAGGAAAGGCAGCCAATAAGTGGGCATGGTCCAGTGTCAACTCGCTGGGGCACTCTGGGGATCAGAGTTCTCTACCTACCCGCCTTGTCATTAGTTGGAAGCTGCTGGCAAGGAAATTTAGTTCTCTGGCACTTCTGATCTCCCATGGGCTCTGGCCAGCAGGATAAGCCCCTGGGAAAAGAGATGCAGACGCTGACACCGGAAACCAGATGTTTATCGCAATGGGAAAAGTGAAGGGATCATTTGCTACAGCTACTTAGGCACTCAGCAAGCAGCTCACCTCCCCTGGGAAGCTGTCTGGCTATCATGTCCTGTGCAGAGTTAGGCCAGCTTGATTCCTTTTGTAACCTTGCCTCCATGTGAGGGAGCAGGGAATGTGTGGATGCTGGGCCCCAGGGAAAAAAGTGAGTGCCTTAATAGCCAGTCACTATGGACATGAGTTTGAGCAAATTCTGGGAGATAGTGAAGGACAGGGAAGCCTGGCGTGCTGCAGTTCATGGGGTCGCAAGGAGCTGGACACGACTGAAGGACAGAACAACAACAATGATGACAGTATCCATCTGCTGCTATCACCAGGTCTGAAGGTCTTTCTTCACCCTGATATCCCTCCATTCCCAAGCCTGAGGTGGTACATTTGCTGTCTCAAGAAGATTTGGGGTGACTTCCCTGGTGGTTCAGTGGTTAAGAATCCACCTGCCAATGCAGGGGGCATGGGTTCAATCCCTGCTCCTGGAAGATTCCACATGCTGCAGGTCCACTAAGCCTGCACATTATAGAGCCTGTGCTCTGCAACAAGAGAAGCCACCACAATGAGAAGCCCATACACCACAACTTGAGAATAGCCTCTGCTTGCCACAACTAGAAAAAGCCCTCACCCAGAAATGAAGACTCAGTGCAATCAAAAAATAAATTAAATAAATTAATTTAATTAAATAAAAAAGATTTAGGGAACCCAGAGGTGCACGCTTGATGACGAATCTCTATTGGCTGCCTTCCCTCCCTGCCTTCCCTTCTCCCTACAGCTTGCATTCATGTCTACCTCTGGGGTACCCAAACAAAGATAGCAGTCAATGGGTAGAAATTGTGGGGGCACCTTTCTGGAGCAGTCTGCATAGCAGGTCTGAATAATATAAAAATGTCAGTCCTTAAAAACTAAAGTCTCTGCTTAATATCATCCAAACAAAAACACAATCCAATCAAATCTAAAAACAACAATTAGAACTTAGTTTTTAAAAGGAATGTTAAGTTAGTGTATCAGTTTCCTGTTGCAGCTATAGCCAATTGCCACAAATGTAAGGACTTAAAATAATACAAATTTATTTGCCTACAGTTCTGGAGGGTCAGAAGACTGCTGCTGCTGCTAAGTCGCTTCAGTCGTGTCCGACTCTGTGAGACCCCATAGACGGAAGCCCACCAGGCTCCCCCGTCCCTGGGATTCTCCAGGCAAGAACACTGGAGTGGGTTGCCATCTCCTTCTCCAATGCATGAAAATGAAAAGTGAAAGTGAAGTCACTCAGTCGTGTCCGACTCTTAGCAACCCCATGGACTGCAGCCTACCAGGCTCCTCCATCCATGGGATTTTCCAGGCAAGAGCACTGGAGGGGGGTGCCAGGTGAAGCTTAAGGAATAAAATCAAGATGTTGGCAGGGCTTGTTTCTTCTGAAGGCTCCAAGAGATAATCTGCTCCTTAGGTCTTCCTGTTTCTAGAGGCTGCCTACATTTCTTGGCTTGTGTCCCCATCATCTTCTCTCTCCACTACTCCTGTCTCCCTCTTATAAGAAGCCTTGTGATTACACTGGTTCCATTTGGATAATCCAAGATAATCTTCCCATAGCAAGATCATTAAATTAATCACATCTGCAAAATCCCCTTTGCCATGTAGGGTAACATTCACAGGTTGCAAAGATTAGGACACAGACATCTTTGAGAGGCTATTATTCAGTCTGCTATAGTTAGATTCAGGGGCTTTCCTGGTGGCTCAGTGCTAAAGAAGCTACCTACAATGCAGAAACTGCAGATTCGATCCCTGGGTTAGGAAGATCCCCTGGAGAAGGAAAACAGCAACCCACTCCAGTATTCTTCCCTGGGAAATCCCATGGACAGAGGAGCCTGGCAGACTACCATCCATGAGGTCGAAAGAGTTGGACATCACTTAGTGACTAAACAACAACAACACAGTTAGATTAGACAAATAAATGAATTGGAATTGCTAAGAAACTTTTGATGAAATAAAGGGGAATGAAAGTTAACTTGCTCACTTGATAATTAAACTCTAAAACTCCAATTGTTAAAAGTATACTATGAGTAGAAAAAGCACCTGTAACACAGTAGCACAGAAATATATCCAAGTATATTTAAAGATTGGTTTAAGATAAATACAGTAAATCAAATAAGGGGATAAAGAAGGAAGTGATTATTTAATATATAGTTCAGTTGGTTAATTATATGAGGACAAATACTTTCCTTTCAACTTAAAAAAATTATAGGTATATTAAAAAGAGTTTAGCATTTAGGTGTTTCATCAATAAAGTAGTAAAAAGATATATAAGTAAAAATATTTGGTAGTTTTTTAAAGGAATTTCTGAATGTAAAAGCTTTAAAATTCATAAAATAATTAATAAACCTGACTACATTAAATTTTAAGTCTCTAAGTCAAATTTATTATTATATGAGTGGCTAATAAGCTCATGAAAAAGTGTTCAATAACCTAAGTCATTAGGGAAGTGAAACTTATTATTACTATAAGACACCACTAACCCACTAAAGACTTATAACAGCAAATATTGGCAAGGATGTGGAGAAACTAGCATCTCAAGTATTGCTGGTAGGAATGTAAAGTGGTATAATCACTCTGGAAAAAAAGTTTGGCAGTTTCTAAAAAAGTTAAATATATACATTATATAATCCAGCAACTCCATTCTTAGATATTTACCCAGAAAAGACTGGTACAAGAATTTTCATTGGGGCATTATTCATAATAGCTAAATATTAGAAACAACCCAAATGTCAGTGGACAGGAGAATGAATAAATCATGCTGTACTCATACAAAGGAATACCACTAAGCAATAAAAAGGAACAAAGTGTTATCAACAGCAACAACATGGCTAAATTTCAAGTTGAGTGAAAAAAGCCAGACAGAAAAGTACACACTTCTTATTCCCTTCACATGAAATGCTAGCACAGCAAGACTGATATGTGGTGATAGTGGTTGCCCCTGGCAGAGCAGGCCGGGGCTGAGCACTGACTGGGAAGGGTTGCAGGAAACCTTCTGGAGTAATAGAAATATTCTATACTTTGATAGAAATGTGGGTTACATGGGTATATGCATTTGTCAAAACTCATGAAACATAACATACTCTGTGCATCTCCGTAGTAAAAAGTGAAAAAAATAAAACTGGAAGACAAGCAAAAAATTAGAAGTAATGTTAGTTAAAAATGACAATCTCATAACTTTAATATATAAAGATTATTAGGAAATAAATAAAATTAACATCCTAAAAGGAAAATAAAGTGAATATGAACAGTCTCTCTTTTGGATACCATTTTATTACTTCTTTTCATATCTGTGTGTGTGTATGTGTATAGTGCATGTGTGTGTGTGTGTGTAGTCTCTCCAAAAGAGAGATGAAACGGAGAAGGCAATGGCACCCCACTCCTGTACTCTTGCCTGGAAAATCCCATGGACGGAGGAGCCTGGTAGGCTGCAGTCCACGGGGTTGCTAGGAGTCAGACACGACTGAGCGACTTCACTTTCACTTTTCACTTTCATGCACTGGAGAAGGAAATGGCAACCCACTCCAGTGTTCTTGCCTGGAGAATCCCAGGGATGGCAGGGCCTGGTGGGCTGCTGTCTATGGGGTCGCACAGAGTCAGAGACAACTGAAGTGATTTAGCAGCAGCAGCAAATATGAAAGCTGATAAAAATATCTCTATATATAAAAAGTAGTGATAGAAGAAATAAGAATTAAAACAACTCTAGATATTAAATTAATTGACAAAGATTGTTCAATAATGGTGAAACTATCAATAAATAGCTGTGTGATCTGAAACTAACACAATATTGTAAATCAACTATAGTTCAATATAAAATAAATTAAAAATATATATATATGTATAAATAAGTAAATAACTATCTGGATGAAGCTGGGGGAGGGCACGCAATAACTGATAACAGTAACAATAATCTCCCTTATTCCAATCTTTTATCTACTCTGCAGCACTGGCCTTGGGGAAGGCCTCAACAAGCAGAAACGATGACCTGGTTGGAATTCTGAAACACAGGCATGGCTACCCAGTCCACCCAGAGTTACACTGGAAAGCTCAGAGGTGAAGAACACCAAGTCCAGCATGTTCTCTATGCTAACCATGAATTTTTATCCTAACCGACAAATTCCTTCTCACCTCTATCTCTGCACCCACTATACCTAGAGTCCTGGCCATGCAGTGCTCAGGCCACACTAGTCCAAGCCTTTCCAGCCACTGCCTCCCCCGTGTTCTCATGCAAGAGGCTAACTTGATAATCTGAGGAAATAAGGGTTTCCCTGATAACACATAATTTCACTTTCTTTGTACAAGGATGTGCTATCCAGCAAGTGAAGCAAGAAAAAGGACAGATTGTTTGGAGAAGTGAAATTCATTTAATTAACAAACATAAAGAAAACATTAAACTTCATTGGTAATATAAAATACAAATAAATTAAGACCCTATTTTTACCTAAAAAATTAATTTTTATTAACAAACCCAATCTGATAAGAGTATAATGAAATTGGGGGTACTATGTATTATATTGTCCCTTGAGAAAGCAATCTGACAATATGTATCAAAGCATAAAAGTGTCCACATTATTGACCCAGCAATTCATCTTCTGAGATGGTACACTAAAGAAAAAAGTCTAGAAAATAAAAGAGAAAAAAGCTTTATATACAAAGATGTTCACAGTCATTTGGAAACAACATAAATAACTCATAAGAATATAGTTAAGTAAATTAGGACACATACAATGAAATATTCTGTAGGCCTTAAAGGAGTGTGACTCATTAGAAATGGAAAAAGCAATTCATTGAAAAATGATCAGCTACCCTCGTCATTAAATAAATGCAATTAAAGCAATAGAGACATACCATTTTTCATTTTTCAGACTGGCAAAGATTAAAAATTTTGTTAATGTCCTCTTGAGAAAATGGAAGCATGCTCATTTACTGTTCATGGGAGTATAAATATTTGTGTGTGTGTGTGTGTACACTATCCAAACACACAGAAAAGTACAGACAGGAATATAATAAACATCTGTGTATCTTTGACTCAGGTTTTGAAATATTAACATCTATAGGGCTTCCCTGTGTGGCTCAGTGATGGAGAGTCCACCTGCCAATGCAGGAGACAAGGGTTCAATCCCTAATCCAGAAAGATCCCACATGCTACGGAGCAGCTAAGCCCATGCGTCACAATATTGAGCCTGTGCCTTAGAACCAGGAAGCCACAACTACTGAGCGTATGTGACACAGCTCCTGAAGCCCACACGCCCTAGAGCCCGTGCTCAGCAACAAAAGAAGCCACCACGATGAGAAGCCAAACACTGTAACTAGAGAGTAGCCCACGCGGCAACAAAGACCCAGCGTAGCCAAAAATAAATAAATTAATTTTTTTTAATATATAGAATTCCTTTGAATTGCAATTTGTCATTATCATTTGTTTTAATTTTTTAAATGTATTCATTTATTTTTGGCTGTGCTGGGTTCTCATTGTTGCATGGGTTTTTCTCAAGTTGCAGCGAGCAGGGGCCACTCCCAAGCTGTGGTGCCCAGGCTTCTCATTGTGGTGGCCTCTCTTACTGTGGAGCATGGGCTCCAGGGCACACAGGCTTCAGTAGGTGCAGTTCCTGGGCTCTAGAGCACAGGCTTAGTAGTTGTGGAGCAGGGGCCCTGTTCCTCCGAGGCATGTGGGATTCTCCTGGACTAGGGGTCGAATCCGTGTCTCCTGTATTGGCGGCGGACTCTACTGCTGAGCCACCAGGGAAGCCTTGTCACTCTTTTAAAAGTATATTCTCATGTGTACTCCAAAAATCCTATTTAATAATATACATTCTCTTTAAATGTATATGTTGTTATGCATGTGTGCTGCTTGCGTGCTATGTGCCTGCTAAATCGCTTCAGTCGTATCCGACTCTTTGTGACCCCATGGACTGCAGCCCACCAGGCTCCTCTGTCCATGGGATTCTCCAGGCAAGAATACTGGAGTGGGTTGCTATGTCCTCCTCCAGGGGATCTTCCCAGCCCAGGGATTGAACCTATGTCTCCTGTGACAGGCGGGGTCTTTACCACTAGTGCATACACTCCAGTAATTCATTTCCTAGGAATTTAATAGACAAATATAGTTCTTTCAGTGTACAGATACATGGCGATAGATTGAAGACAACAGTAAATTCATGTGGTGGAAAACTGATTGAACAGACCCTGCTCCACTCTACAATAGAACACCATCCTGCTTCTGGAACAAAATGAGTGATCTCAGTATATGCTGGTGAGGAAGTATCTTTAAGACACATCATTGGGTGAAAAAGCAAGGGGCAGAACAGAATGCACTGTAGGATCCCACGTGTCTATTTTTAAATATATGCACATATACACTTACATATGCATGAAAAGTTTTTGGAAGAATTCCTGAGAAAACTTTAAAAAGCAGTTACCTTGAGGAAGGCAGCCTGAAGGAAAATGAAGAAGACTTTTATTTTATGTCTTTATTCCTTTCTGAATTATTTAAATTCTGTTTTATCATACACAAATGTTATTTTTGTAATTAAAAAATTAATTTTAAAAGATAAGTATAAATACTGTAAGGCAAATGGGAAATTCATATGATATAATATTGTCACCAAAACAATTTTTAAAAGTAAGATAAATAGTGCACTCATGTAGCATGGCTGTGTGCAGGAGGTCTTTTGGAGACAAAGGTAATCCTGCTGCCTCTGTCCTTAGTTGCAGCCCTGCCCATCTCCTCCAGCATCTCCTCCCTGTCCCCAAACTTTAACCCCTCCCTTCAGTTCAGTTCAGTTCAGTCGCTCAGATCAGATCAGATCAGATCGGTCGCTCAGTCGTGTCCGACTCTTTGTGACCCCATGAATCGCAACACGCCAGGCCTCCCTGTCCATCACCAACTCCCGGAGTTCACTCAGACTCACGTCCATCGAGTCAGTGATGCCATCCAGCCATCTCATCCTCTGTCGCTCAGTCGTGTCCAACTCTTTGCCCTTAAGCACTAACAAAAGATCAAGTGTCTCCTCATTAAGACAAAAACAAAGCAAAATGCATCAGCCTCTCTGGTTCCCTCACTCTCTAGTTCCTTTCATAGCCTCAAGCTCTACCCCACCCCTCCCTAGCTTTTTTCCAAGCTCATCAGTGGCTTAATTGCTAAATCATGGACACTTTTCCACTGCTGATTTGCTGGAGCTATCTGCAGTGACCTTGTTTCCTCCTTGAAATGTCTCCTCTTGGGGTTTGCATTGATCTAGACCCTTACTGCCTGTCCTGGCTCCTGGAAGACTCTTAAGGGCCAGTCTTCCGCCTCTAACGTTACCCTGAACTTGGGCAGGTTGAGCCTTAGTTCTCCTCTCTTGTCTCTTCACAGTCTCCCAAGATGATCTCATCCACTCCTCTAACTTCAGAATTACCACCTGTGCAATGAAGCTGCCCAGACAGAGCCCGTGGATGCCGTAGCATTCGTTGGCCCACATGCATCCCCAGCAACAGCGCCCCACGTCTGCTTTGGAGAATTCCTCTCTCTCCATTCCACGTGACCAGAGTGGAAATACCAATCATAATATCACTCCTCCCTCTGCCCCAGTGCTTAGTACCCTTATTCATACTTAGTCCTGGCCAAAGGACTTTGCTGCTGGAAGAAATTAGCCTCTTTCTACTGGTGATACTAAAACCTGTCTGATAGAGAGAAGCTCCCTGCAGAAAGAGGCTGAGACAGCAGAACTGAGAATGTGGACAGACAGACAAAGCTCTAACAACATGGTTGAACCCCTAAATGCAGCCACATCTAACAGGGCCAACCATCCTTTGTACTTTCCACTTACATGAGCAAAGGGGGAAAAATGCCTTTTTGGCTTCATGTAGTTAAAGTTAGGATTATGTCTCTCACAACTAGAAATACCCTGTCTAATACGCTTCCAAATCTATACCCGAGACGTCATGTTCATAAACACAACAGTCTGCTGGAAATCCCCACTTGGGAATCACCATGCACCTCAGGCCAGAGCGAAACATGCCTCCCGCTCCCCCAGCAGACCTGCTCCTCCATCTGTGTCTCTTTTCTCAGCCTCTCCAGCCTCTAGACACCCAGGCAAAAACTAAGCCAACAGGAAGCTTAAAATGACAGCTCTTTCAACCCTGTTTGAGGTTTTCTGATTCAATTGTTAAAACATCAAATATTCAGTTGTACAAGCTCCAGGAAACTAGGTTAAAATGGCATCCTTAGAAAGATTGAGGGTCCGCTGAACAGGAGCTGTGCGTTGATGCCTCAAGCAACTGCTTTCCGAAAGGTTAGACTTGCTCCCACTTCACTGGCCTAGAAATCATTGCTGAGTCCACACAGATTGGATTTCACTTTTCTCAAACCTGATACTTTTAGCTAATGGCAGTCTCAACTCTGTCATTAGAAGTGACTTGCTAATCACTGCACACTTCCCACCCCATCCCACCTCTCTTCTAGAATCTTCTGTGCATCTCCATCACCAAAATGCTCCCGTCATGCAAGATTCATGCCATTTCCTGGACATAATGCACAGGTTCCTGCCCCTGGGACCTTTCTGACTCTTGTACCTCATCCTTCTATTTCCACCTCTTCTCTGCTTCCATTCTCCCAGGGTGTGGCTCAATCTCTGTCTCATCCAGGATGTCTTTGTGACAACTTCACGCCCAAATAGGGGAAAACATCTTCTTATCCCGAAACCCAAAGTATTTGTTTGTTTCTCTAATGCCTCTAAGAACATACTGCCTTTTTACTGTGTTTTCACACAGCTTATCTCTCCAGGGAGGCTGTCAAGTCTACTTGAAGCCTTGCCTGAGGCTGGATGGATACCTTCTTCCTCCAGCTCCCACTAAAACGGGGCACCTCTCTCTCACACCGCCTATCACAGTGACTGTCATTGCCTTTTACCAAACCCGGCTCTCCTCTTGAAGGGCAGGGTCAGGAAGATTCATCTATGTCTTCACGACAAGACTAGATGCAAGAATGATGCCTGAAGCTTTTGCCTGATGTCCTCTACTGCTGTCCCCCTAACCAGATGCCCAGGTGCCTGTGCGAGCTTAAATCAATTGAACTCAACCAGAAAGAAGCTGCTGCTGCTACTTTATCTAGGGCAGGAGAGGCAACAGGACACAGTGGGACTCCTCCGGGGACACCAGGAATCAAGGCTAAATGCACGGGCTGGTCACCCCTTCAACCACTGACAGCCCCTGCTCTGGGATCCTGATGGCAGGTTTGCACAAGCCCATCACACTGAAAGCTGCCAAGGCTTTGCCCTTAGAAACACTTCAGGAGCTAGAAGAAATATCAGAGAAGACAGGGAGGAGCAGTCTGAGAAGAGGAGAAAAATCGAAAGAGCCAGGTGTTGAGGAACCAAGGAGAGAGTTTCAAGAAAAAGAGAGTGATCTGCAGGGCTAAATGCCACATTGTAGGAGAGGGCTGGAGAAGGGTTAGGGCTGAAGACACTGGCTCCCCTGACCTACAGGAAGGGCAGTTTGGCCAGCAGGGATGGGGAGGGCAAGAAGGTGTGGAGACACTGAAATCTTTCAAACCTGCTCCTAATAAAAGGAGAAACTCTCTAATGCCACTTCCTTCCACCTGCAAAATCCTCTCTACCTTCAGCTTGATATCACCTCTCCATAAAGCTGTTCCCTGCATATCCCCAGAGGGGAGGTATTGCCCTATCCTCTGAGCCTAATGCTTTGACTCTCCTCAAAAGGGATTCATCCTGCTGCGCATCACAGTTACGTGTGGTCTATCCTGTCCTCTAAGCTACGAGAGCAAGATGGACAGCAGGCGGGAAGGAGGAAGGGCAGCGACTCCTGCAGACCCACACAGCATGCTGCGTCCAGGCCTGGATGCTCTCTCTGCCTCTGATCTGAAAGTTCCTAAGGGCTGAGCTGGAATGCACTAGTCCCAGGCCCTGAGGGTGAGGCTCAAAGTAGCCATCAGAGGCAAGGTGTTTCTTTTCCTTTTAAAAATGTCTGCACAAAACCATAATGAGGTACTACCTCACACCCATTATGATAGCTACTATGTAAAAGAAACCAGAAATAACAAGGATTGACTGGGATGTGGAGAAACTGACCTATGCACTGAGATGAGAATGTAAAATGATACGGCCAGTGTGCAAACCAGTATGGTAGTTCCTCAAAAATTAAAAATAGAACTACTATATGATTTAGCAATTCCACTTTGGGGAATATACTCAAAAGAACTGAAAGAAAGATCTCAAATATTTGCACAGCCATGTTCATAGTAGCATATTCACAAAAGGTAGAAGCAGCCCAAGTATTCCATAGATGAAGAATGAATAAACAAAGTGTGGCCTATTCATACTATGGGATGTTGTTCTTGTTGTTTAGTCACTAAGTCGTGTTGGACTCCTTTGATACCCCATGGACTGTAGCCCACCATACTCCTCTGTCCATGGGATTTCCCAGGGAAGAAGACTGGAGTGATTTGCCATTTCCTTCTCCAGGGGATCTTCCCCACCCTGGAATCAAAGCCATGTCTCCTGCATTGGCAGGCAGATTCTTTACCCCTGAGCCACCAGGGAAACCCACAATGTGATGTTATTCAACCTTAAAAGGAAGGAAATCTTGTCACATGCTATAACACAGAGGGAACTTGAGGATATTATGCTAAATGAAGTAAGCCATTTATAAAAAGGCAATTACTGTATGATTCCACTTATTTGGAGTATCTAGAGTAGTCAGACTCATAGAGGCAGCAAGCAGAAGTGATTTCCAGGAGCTGCAGGGAGGGAAGGATGAGAAGTTTTAATTTAATGGGTACAGAGTTTCATTTTTGCAAGATGAAGAGTTCTAGAGATTGGCTGCACAACAATGTGAATATGCTTAACACTACTGAACTGTACATCTAAAAATGGTTAAGGTAGTCAATTTTATGTTACATGTATTTTACCAAAAAATTTTTAAAGTATTCAAAATGTGCATTTTACTCCATAATATATCCATCTGACTTTAATATAAAAATGATACATGATTTTTATCTTCTAATATCTCTGATGACAACTGATGCTCTAAGAAGATGCTCTGTTTATTCTGACCCAGGAGGGACTCCCAGACACCTGAATCCCTATGAGGGGAGGCCATGTGTCTGATCGTTCCCTGCCCTCCCCATCCCCAGAGCCTCAGATGCTCTCCTGTCACCCAACCAAGCCGCCAAGATTTCCCCCCTCACTACAGTGACTGGCCAAAATTTCAGATTACTCCAGCCCCTAAAGGACGGAACCTAACTCTGCCTACCTCAACAAGCTGATGGCAGAGCCAAGGCCAGGGAAGGGAAGTTAAGTGAGATGTTCGAATCTGACCAAAAGCAATTGCTTTGGTTGATTAATTTAATTTCTCAGAGCAATTCCTTTTCCCTTTCCTTGGAGAAACAGAACAAAGGTGCTCAATTATGCTAATACAGTTTTTCCATAATGGTGCAGGAGTGCTGAGGCCATCCTAGGAGAAGCCCAAGGCTGTAACCCACCTCCTCTTCTGATTTCAACCTCAGTCCCTTCTTTCTACACATCACTGAAAGCGAGTTCCCAAAACAGGCCACTCAGCAACCCTATGCCAGACAAATCACTAACCCACATCAGGCAGTCACGCAAGTCTGACCCTGTCACTTTCCTGTCCTCTGTAGTCTCCACTTGCCTCCAGGTCAAATCTGAAACTCTGTAGCCTCATCTCATGCTACCTGCCCCATACACTAGAGGTTCCTGGTTCCTCCAAGTTTTTATGTATTCTGCTCTCTCTGATTCTAAAACTGCTCTCAACCCAGAGCAACACCTCTGTCTCTTTTAGCCCTGGAGCACTTTCTGCCTTCTGCTTCGTTACTGGGTTCAACTGCAGTGGCCCTGAATCTGAGGCTGCTCACAGCTCAGCCTCACCTGAGTATGGCTTATAGGAAACATCAACAAGCACTCAGAAGAAAACAACTGGTATAGGCTCCTGGAAGGAGGTTCCCTTAGCTCACCATGGTTTCTGTTCTCTGAAGACAGATCCCAGCACCATAATGGTTCAGGCCGTGGATGGATTCTCCCCTGACCCCAGGATGGTTTAAGTCCTCCTGGAGATTCCCCCAACTGGACCCAAAGAAAGAGGAGTTGTCTGTCCCTTATAGCAGAGCTCTGAGTCGTGGGACCCTGGAGAATGGTCAGTGCTGTGTCCCCTAACATGGAAGAAGCTGTTAGAGAACAGGGCTGACATACAGATAAGTGGAGATGAAAGATGGGAGGTGGGGCTTGGCTGCATTCAAGTTCCCGTGTCCCTGAAGTGAACCTGTAAGAGGTCAGAAAGGACTTCCATGATTTAGTGGTTTGGGAAAGTCCAGCTTCTTCCCAACAACCTCCTCTCCCCCTTGTCCTACACCTATGTGAACCGGGTTTCTGTGATAACCAAAAGCATCCTGACTGAGTGAACCAAGCACATTCTGAGTTTTGCCTCTCTCCTAAGGAATCCAGAAGTCAAGCTTGGAGAAATTCCTATAGGAAGAGGTGCCATTAAACTCCTCAACTGGCTGGGGCAACAAGAGGCCTAAACCATGTCTCTGCTCCTTCTTCACCTGCTCTAATTTCCCTCTACCTTCCCTTCTGCAGAATTCCATGAAATCCCAAAAGACCTATCCTAACCGGGGGCTGCCTGTCCATCCTCCTTTGTTCCAAGAGCACAAGCCCAGAGGAGTAGCATACTCATTATTACTCACTCCTCCCCTGTGCAGTCTTTGTCCTGAAACCCCACACAGACAGCCTGGCCAACAGAGGAGCCACCAGGAGGGAGTTTGGGTAAGGGGCATGGGAATGGGGAAGGGTTTGTCTCAGATGATACACTCACTATACAAGCCAAGAGCTTTCAAAAGTCAATTTAAGGATCCCATCTCAGTGCTGCCTCTCTAGCCCCTCATCCTTAATGAGATGAGACAAGACAAGATAATCAGTAGGAGGCAACATAAAGCACCAGATAACTCTTGGCTGGTTCAGAAACCTCAGGCTCTAGTCCCAGCTTTGCCCTGACTGGCCATGTAGCCAAGCAGAAACCCCTTCCCCTCTCTTTCTCCAGCTGCAAAATGAGGGGGGCTGGAAGATTTCTCAGGACCTTTCTAACTCTGATGTTGGTGGATTTCCCTGTTACATGGAAAGGGAGAGGTAACAGGGAATTCCTAGGCAGGGAGGAGAGTATAGAGCACAGATATCAGGGGTATGGAGCCACATGGCAGGCTGGGATCCCAGTCCCAGGCACAGCCTGCAACCAGTACTTGCCGCCCCACCCAAGCCCTTCAGTCCAGACACAAGAGTGACATGGGGGCCCATACCCAGAGATAAGGCCCTCATAAACAAGTTCTCAGCTCCAGTCCCAGAATGGAAGCCCCTGCAGCCTAAAAAGGCATTTCTCTGTATTCTACTGTGTCTCCTATCCCACTTCATCTTGGCCCTTTTGATGGTAGGGAGAAGGGCAGGGAGGACCAGGGGACAAGTCCATAAAACAGGCACCTTTGAGGGAGGCTTTGAGATTAGGGGAGGGAGTACAAGTGCTTGGCTGGGAGACAGGAGACACTACTTCATGGCCCAGTTCTGCCCTGTTTGCTGGGGGCCCCCCTGCAGTCCCTTCCCCTCCCCAGGCCCAGGTCTCTGTATAATGAGAGGCAAGAACCCTCCATATCTGACATTCTGTCTTTCTGGGAGGAGCTCCAGTAATGATTCCAGGTCTCATTCTTAAAGGGATGGTGCAGCTTGATAACTTCATAATCACATTTACCAGTGCATTTGATGACCACCCTGAATAGGAGAGAGAAACAGTCCTTTTCATTCCATTTATAATCTTTAGCCATCCATGGGCAGCCAGGGTGCCTTAGAGATGAGACCTGTGCCACCTCCCCATGCCAACCCTGCCACCATTCCCATCCTCAGGAGACAGGCCACATCTTTTAGGTAGCTCAGAAAAGTGGGGCAAGAGGGGTTTGGGTAGAAAAGGAAAGCCAGCAGAGCAGGCAACTCAGCTGATCTAAGAGTCAGCTGTATGGTCTCAGGTTGGCCAAAACTGGAGGAATGCGTGGGGTCAAGAAAGGGGAGGCATAAGAAAGGGGAGCTGTGGTCTCCCAGCTTCTCTGCACCCAGAGCATCAGAACTTCCTGGCGGACCCCATGTAAATTCCCTGAGTAAACACTTTCCCATTTAGATGTAGGCCCCAAGGCAGCCCAAAGATGGAAAAAGTGATATGTGAATTTTATCAACCACACCTTCACTCTATGTAAATAGATGTTCTACTACAAGGTCTAGTTCTACTCCCACTAGACCTTGTCCTCTAAGATCTGGACCCTGTCCTGAGACCTCGCTGATGTTCAATCACTGTGATTGTAAGACATTTGTTACTACAGGTCACTTAAAAGTGAAGTGAAGTCGCTCAGTCGTGTCCAATTCTTTCCAGGCAAGACTACTGGAGTGGGTTGCTATTTCCTTCTCCAGGGGATCTTCTCAACCCAGGGATCAAACCTGGGTCTCCTGCATTGCAGGCAGATGCTTTACCCTCTAAGCCAGAGTAAATTCTTCACAGGTCTACAGGTCACTTACTCTAATATTAATACATCATGCAAAGTAAGTAACTAAATTCATCTGTCTTTAACTTCATGGTGCCTGAGGTTCTCCTTGGTATTTTTAGGATCCCCAGGAGGCACTCCCATTTCTCTGGGGAGTCCTCTGTCCACTCTAGTGCTACCTGTCTGCACCCAAATCAACCACCTCCTTATCCCCAGCATGTCATCACCTGCCTCCAGGCCTAGCCCTCTCCCCATAGCCCTTATCCCCACCTCCACCCAAAACCATTAACCATTAGAGCCATGTAAGTTCACTGAAGGTCTGAGGGTCATGAAAAGATATTACTTTATGGAATAAGAAGACAATTTAAAATTAAACATCAGGCATCACTCTTGCTAAAGTTTATCAGCCAGACATACCATGGGGAGCCCCTTATTGCTTCAGCTTCTGGTAAGACTCCAGCCTCCTTACATTTACTTATTTACTTGACTTCCATGCTCTGGGCACCCCTCCTATGTACTGGGGACATGTGGAAAACAGCACTAAGTGCCCACTATTTTGAAGCTTACTTTCTAGTAGGGACAGAAGACAAAAACAAATATATGATGTCAAAGTTAATAAAAATTATTCAAAATATGAAAATAACTCCCTTTCAGCTACAGCATTGTCTAACAAGATGTCATCTGACTTTCCAGGGATGTGCTGTCCAATTGGGCAATAGGGTAGCCACTAAAATTTATGGTGGACATCTAAATTTAACTTTAACCTCTTAACTTTATATTAATTAATGAAATATATTTAATGTAATAAATTATATATTTACATGTAATTTATATTTATATCATATTAAATTATTTATATCGTATTTTATTTATATTGCATTATTATATATTACATTGGTATATACAAAGACATAACATTTATTTAATGTATCGATTAAATTTATTGAGATTTCATTTAACTTAATTAAATATTAAAATTCTATTTCTCAGTCACACCAGCCACATTTCAAGAGCTGACTAGTCCCATGAGAGGCTATCATATTGGGTGGCATAGTTATTTTGAACAGAATGTTTCCTTCATAATAGAAAGTCCTTTTGGACAGCACTGCTCTAGGAAAGTAACTTTTGTTTGACTTACTATTTACTATTGATTAGGACCCAGACTCTAAGAAGTAAAACGCTAACTTAAAGAAGATTGATAAGCAGCAAGTGATTTTTGTCCAGCAGAGATGCAAATGGGAAAATACCCTTTCCTCTGTCTGGAGGAAGGTTGCAGTTTCATTGTGCTATAGGACATTAACCAACTTAGTATCTTAACTTTGCAATCTTATTCCAGCTCTCTTTCTCCATTGATCACATATATCAGTTTCTCATACTTTCTTTGAACCAATTTTGTCATCCTGTCGATACCCTCACTGTGAGTTAAATAAATCACTGGCACATCCCACTGGATGCTTGTGTGACAGTCATGTCTTTGACTCTTTGGAAATTATACTTTGACATCAGATAATGATCAGGACTTGAGGGACATATAAGCAGAGTGAGGAGTTAGAAAGTGACAGTATGCAATTTTAGCTAGGCAGGTCAGGGGAGGCCTCTCTGAGAAGGTGACATTTGAGCAAAGACAATGAAATCAAGGAGCAGGCTGTTTGGGGATCTGTGGCCCAGCAGAGCGGACACAGGTGCAAAGGCAGAGGCTGAGGCTGTCTTGTGCTTGGCGTTTGCGGGGAGACGGGAAGTTGGTGTGGGTGGAGCTGTGTGATCCTATGGGATAGGCAGGGACCTGATTTTGTAGGGCCTTCAGTCCAAAGTAAGGACACTGGAATCCATTTTACAGATGGTTGAGGATTTTAAGATAAGAGTATAACTTCCTCTCATATTCCAGAGGTAGTGTTGAAAAGCATCCTTTGTGATCTCTCCTGCTAAGGCTCTTCTGGGTGCAGGTAGCGGGAGGGAGCAGGGCACGCTCCACAATGTGCTGAGTCCCGTTTATGTAGAAGCACTGTGAGTAGGCGTCTAGAGGTACAGAGGGCATGACCTGAGAGTAATCTCCCCCAACAGCCCCACCTCCACCCACCCCTGTGTCTCACCTAAGGCTCTTAAAAGAGCTTCTCTGAGCAAAGGAGCAATTTTACCTGGAAGAAGACTTTGACAGTCCTTCTAAGGTTCCAAAGTAGCTAGCTCTCAAACAAGAGATTTTTGTCTCATTCCAGATAGGCAAAGTCGAATTTTCACCAGATGTGGTAGTAGGTCTGGGGCTCAGAGAGCCGATGAGGTTGCCAGTATGAATCTAAGCATTTGAGATGATAAAGTGAAGATAAGAAGGGCTAATAGAAGGGGGTGAAATTGGAAAGGATACAAAAGCACCTATAAGTGTCTCTAAGGTGGAAGAGCAAGGGCAGAGGGGAGCTGTAGCTAGGGAGTGAGATGCGACAACTGAGATTTCAGGAATGGAGAGGGCCCTGTTGGTTGTGGGTCTTGGCACAATGGTGCCTGCGTCAAATGCCAGCTCTGCTACTTGGGACCTGCGTGACCTTGGGCAAATCATACCCTCTCTGTGATATATTTTCCTCATGTATAAAATGGTAGGATAATAATATTGCCTTGGAAGAGTTTGTTTTTGGAGCACCAAATGAGATATCATGCGGAGGCCTTAGAACAGTGCCAAGGAGCTGTACATACATCATCCTGGGAGCTTTACATGCATTATCACATTCTATCCTCCTACAGCCCTGAAAGACAAATGTGATCATCCCCATCTCACACTTCAATCCTTGGCTGGGGTTGAGTTGATCGAGGATTCAGCTAGGCAAGAAATTCTTCCTTTGCTTCAACCAGAGAAGCCTCCTTTCTGTTGGAGGCTTCTCCATGTTGGATTTTCACTGAAGATATTGCTTGACAAAAGGTTGTCACAACTTATAAAATAACATGGATGGAAGGGCTGGAAAGATCTGGTCTTGATCACCCTTAAAAGGCTCTTAAGGGATTTCCTTGGGGTCCAGTGGTTAAGACTCTGTGCAGGAGATGTGGGTTTGATCCCTGGCCAGAGAACTAAGGTCCCACATGCCACATGATGCTGTCCTCTCAAAAATAATTTAAAAGAAATGTATAATTTTTTAAAGGCTTTTAAAATTCTGACACATCTTTGCTCTCAAACCACACTGAAAGCTTCCAAGTAACCCTTAATCTCAGTAGGACCTACAGAGATCTTTTCCCCCAAGGTGATTGCTAAGCATGTTACTTTGATGTCATACAGATCCACAAATAAACAGAAATGTCAGGGATTTGGGGAGGCTCTCTTTATGGGCACAAAAGGGGAGGGGTTGGTGCAAAGGGAGCAGAGAAAAGGACTATGGTCTTGTTCCTTTCCAGATCTCCCTTGCTCATTAGGATGCTGCAGCAACCTACTTGGATACACTTCAATACGCTCCTGGGGAGTGACATGCAGAACGCAATGGTCCGCGAAGCTTATCTGCTCACCCGGGCGGGTCACAGGATGAAGGACAGGGAGAGGGAGAGCCCATTCTGCTCCACCCTTACCCCAGCCACCCCTGTCCAACTCTGTCAGCAGGATGTCCACTTTTATCGCCCCATGTGCCATCTCTCTTCCCCAGTGGAAGGCAGGATCCTCACGCCTGCTGATGGGCATAGCTGCTCTGGAATAACCCCTACCTTCTGGCACTTTCAGGCCATCACTCATACTGCTTCTTCCGTCTGGAAGGGAATGTCCTGAGTCCAGAAGCTCTAAACCTCCATTTCCGAATGTGAAAATGACTTGTCTCCCCCATCATTATGTCTAGGAAGTGAGACTTTGGTTAATTTAAAATTTTTCTTATTTGTACTTTTCTATATGTCTTGGTTCTGTTGAATTAGCAGTCATTACAAATATAAAAGCAATAAAACTATTATTTTATGTAGATTTCTTCTTTAATTATGGCTACTTACACTTCAGGATCCAGGAATAATTTCCTAAGCCCTAACCAGCACAAACTTCTACCTCTTCCAAGGCCCCAAAGCTCTTCATTTCCCTCTCCACATCCCTGAGCATTGTACATCTGCAGTTACGGTGTTGTAGCCAGGTCACACCTTCTTCTCAACCAGACTACAAGTACACTGAGAACCAAACTGGGTGATTTGTCTCCACCGCCCAGCTTGCCACCTCCAATATCTCCATTGTTACCACCACCATTCCCCTTTTCAAAAATACACTATCACACCCAGCACCTGCCCACACTATCACACCCACGCCCACGAACATCCTCAGCATCACCTCTTCCCCATCACTACAGACACTGTCACCCACCCCATTACTACACTGTCACTGGCACCCCAATCAACAAAGCACCACCCCCACGACTGTAAGTCCTGTGATAGAACAGTTACTCTCCAAAGAGGTCCACAGCCTCATCCCTGGGACCTATAAATATATTACTCTACATAGCAAAAGAACTTTGTAGATGGGATTAAGGACAAGGACCTAGAAATGGGGAAATTATCCTGGGTTATCTGTGTGGGTTCAATCTAACCACTGAGTTTACAAAAACAGAGAATCTTTCCTGGCTGTGGTTAGAGATTGACAATAAAAGGAGGGTCGGAGAGCTGTGATATTGCTGGCCTTGAAGAGGGAAGAAGGGGGCCATGTGCCAAGGAATGCAGGTGTTCTCTAAGAGCTGGAAAAGGCCAGAAACAGATTTTCCCTCAGAGCCCCCAGAGAGGAACTCAGTTGGCCGACACCTTCATTTTAACCTATGGAGCCCTACATTGGATTTCTGACCTACAGAACTATATGGCAATAATCCTGTGCTGTGTTAAGCCACTAAATTTGTGGTAACTTGTGACAGCAGTAGAAAACACAACCTCCATCAACAATACTGCCACAGCCACAACCACTCACCCACCATCTGCTGCTGCTGCTGCTGCTCAGTCGCTTCAGTCGTGTCCGACTCTGTGCGACCCCATAGACGGAAGCCCACCAGGCTTCCCCGTCCCTGGGATTCTCCAGGCAAGAACACTGGAGTGGGTTGCCATGTCCTTCTCCAATGCATGAAAGTGAAAAGTGAAAGTGAAGTCACTCAGTCGTGTCTGACTCTTAGCGACCCCATGGACAGCAGCCTACACCATCACTATCCCTCAAAACAGCACCTCATTATCATCATTAAAAACGCCATCACAAGGCTTCTCTGGTAGCTTCTCTGGTAGTGGTAAAGAATCCACCTGCCAGTTCAGGAGACACAGGTTCAATCCTTGGTCCAGGAAGACCCCACGTGCTGAGAAGCAGTTAGGTCCACATGCCACAACTATTGAGCCTGTGCTCTAGAGCCTGGAAATCACAAAGGCTGAAGCCTGCATGCCCAAGAGCCCATGCCCAGCAACAAGAGAAGCCACCGCAATGAGAAGCCCGAGCTCGGCAACTAGAGAGTAGCCCCTGCTCACCACAACCAGAGGAAAGCCTGCACAGCAATGAAGACCCAGCACAGCCAAAATAAATAAAGTTTTAAAATTATTTTTAAAAAACACCATCACAATCACCATCTCCAAAACCATGACCATCATAAACAACAAATCACTGTTACCATTACCCCCATTAAAAATACCTTTACCCTAAAACAACACCTGTCACTACTACCCCTCACCACCAGCATAACCCACTCAGCACCACCACTGTTAGCCCATCAACAACACTGCCATCACCACTGCCCATCGGTAAACACCACAAATAACACCCATCTCTCATCACCACTACCCATCATTACCAACACTACCAACCTAGCACTACCACCCACTCCCACCACAACATCAGTACCTCCACAATTACTAGCATTCAACAATACCACCCACCGTTAAAAGCACCCCCTACCACTACCAACCGCCACCAATGCCACCCACCTCCATCACCATCAACACTCCTGGGCATGTACATCAATAATGACTGGTTGGTTTGTTATATGAATAAATGAGTAAGTATATGAATAAGTAAGGGAATGAAGAAAAAGATAGCCCCAGCATGCCTTTGGAAGTCGGGTCCATCACTTGGTGATTTGTGGTGTGTAATGTAAATAAGGTTTTAATGACCTTCATCTTTTTAACATCCCTTTCACCTTCCCAACTATCCCATCTGCTCCCTTCTTCGGCCACTGTCAAGCACTCTCCAAAGCTTGAAGCAACCTCCTCCAAGATATTGCCGAAACAGTTGCAAGGCTTTGAGACAGAGGAGCTGCAAGTTGGAGTTCTTTGTGAATGAAGGGTAAGTGTGCAGCCAGTTGCCTCTCAGCTCCTAGAGCAATGATGTGGGACTATACAACAAGTTCTGAATAATGACCTAACTTAAAGTGTGGAGTGGGAAGGGTAAAGAAGTGCTGCCCAACCCAAAATCTGGGGATGTTTCTGGCACCTTGGCTATTCTCATTGCCAATGAAACCCCAGTTGTGTTCTCCCAACTCCCCCACCCCCTGCCACTCAACATTTAGTCTGACACCTGGGACATGGCTGGGAACCAGTAGATCTAAGTTCTAGCTTCTACTTTGACAACGGCTTTCTGTCTCTCTCTCTCCCATTTGAGCAATGAGTAAATTAATAAAGATGTGTCCGGTGCTCCTCCAGCTCTGATGGTCTGTAACTTAACATTTCTACCAATAAGATTTTGTTGTTGTTGTTGTTGTTGTTGTTGGGGGTATCAACATGTGGAGTCTGTCTCCTTAGATTGTATAATCCCTCTCTTTTCACATCCTTGATGGCAAACACAATTACAAAGTAATGGCTGAGCATCCAAGAAGAGCTAGAACCATTTATCTTTAAATCCAAAGGCTCAGTCATGAATTTTATAACTAGAAGGCCTCTGGGATCAGCTGGTCCAAAGCCTGGGTTGAAAACCTCAAGACACCCAGCCAGGCAGTGCCAAACTCAAACCAGAGCCAGAGTTCTTGACGTCCCTGCTCCACTGAGCTCTTTCTGCAGCCCCAGGAAACCTGGAAGAAGCTACTGGATAAACCCCAACACTTTTCTTGAATCCTCACCTCATATGCATATGCCACCCAAAGAGCTGAAGCTGCAGCTCCCAATAAAGAAGTCTTAGGATGTCTGGTGCCATGTCATCCTATGAGCCTCAGAGAACCCAAAGTGAAAACAGCTGTATTCACCTTTGAAGCATTTCCCAGGGCTGGGTAGAGGGAGGAGACAGGCAGAATAGAGGGAGGACTCTGTTCGCATAGCCTTCCTCCATCTCTGCTTCCTCTGTCTCACACACACTGTCTCTTTCTGACTCTCTTTTGGCCTCTTTGCCTGTCGATCATTGATCATTTTCATCTCTCTCTCTTTCTGTCTCTGTCTCTTTCTTTGTCCACGTCTCATTCCCTCTGTATTTCTGTCTGCCTCTTCTCTCCCACCCTTCCTCTATCTCTCTCTCCCTCTTCCCCCCTCTCTCTCTTACTCATCCGTGAGGGTTTCTGCTCTTGCAATTTAAAGCATCGGTGCCAATTTCAAGGTCATATTAATCCAGCTCTAGGAAAATCCCTGTTCATGAAATAAGACATTCAGGAGTTACAACAATTCTTACAAAACTTCACAGCCCGGTGGAGAGGAAGGAGCTCAGGCCTAGGAGTGAGAGCCCTGGGTTTCTTTCTCAGCTCTGTTCCAACCTGCTGTGTGACCTAGGGAAGCCTTCATGGGGCTTTAGCTTCTGCATCTATTTGGACATGGTGATCTCAAAGGCCAGCTCCAGCTCTGACAACCTAGTATTTGGAAGGATCCAAATGTTCAGATTCCCCAGCTCAACCAATGCAAATCCTGGCTGTGGACATCATCAACCACTTGCTTTTGTGCACACTGGCAGGGAATTCCACCAGAGTTCCCCATGCTAGTAGGTGTCTCTGCACTCAGAGATTAGGATCTTGCACTAATCCTTGCTTCTTCCTGTTCCTTTGTTTAAATGTGGATGAACAGGAGTTGGGTTCGGCAGCAGATAAACCAAGCTGCCCTTTGGGAAGATCTTTCCATGATAGATGAATTGGAGGTGGCCTCTCAAGTAGCCTGGTTGGGGAGTGAGTCTAAAGCCAGATAACCTGAGAAAAATTATTCACTTTTTCAACAAATGTTTACTGAGCCCCACCTACCTGCCAAGTGTGTGTGTGTTTAGTCGTTCAGTCGTGTCCTACTCTCTGTGACCTCATGGACTGTAGCCCTCCAGGCTTCACCGTCCATGGGATTCTCCAGACAAGAATACTGGGGTGGGTTGCCATTCCCTTCTCCAGGGGATCCTCCCAAACCAGGGATCGAACCCGGGTCTCCTGCATTGCAGGTGAATTCTTTACTGTCTGAGTCACCAGTGAAGACCATATCTGCCAAGCACCTGTCCTAAAACAGACACTGTCTTTGCCTTTATTATAATATGAAGAAGAAAGAAAGTGATTCTTCTCTACTGGATGAGTAACATTCTGGGGGGATCCAAAAGCAATAGGGCTTTGCTTTGAGTAAAGACATAAAGAAAGGCTTCACAAGAAAGTGATAGCTGATCTGAGACCTGGTGGGTAAGAAGGATTTCAATAGACAAAGAAGTATGCAATCCTTCTTTGGATTGGGAAAAGGTGCAATCCAGGCAGAGGAAACAGAGAGCAAAAGGTTGGAAGGACCATTCCTTCAGAAACAACTGAACAGAGAAACAGCTGGGTTCAGACTGTAGAGGGGCGTGGGAACCTACGAAAGGAGGCTCAGGAAATAAACTTTATTCTGGGGATGTGCGGAGCCACAGAAGGTTTTTCAGCAAGGTGGTGACAAGTTCCAATTTATGCTTTAGAAAGAGCCCACAGGCCATGAGTGTAGCGAAAGTGAAAGCGAAGTCATGCAGTCGTGTCCTACTCTTGCAACCCCTTGGACCGTAGCCTACCAGGTTCCTCTGTCCATGGGATTTTCCAGGCAAGAATGCTGGAGTGGGTTGCCATTTCCTACTCCAGGGGATCTTCCCGACCCAGGGATCAAACCCAGGTCTCCTGCATTGTAGGCAGACACTTTACCATCTGAGCCACCAGGGAAGTCCTGTATGTATCAGTGTAGCAGCTGGATGGAATAGGAGAGGCATAATGCAGAGGTTCTCTGGAAAGACCAAGTGACAACAGAAGTAGAAGCTGCGCCAACAATCAGAGTAAATTTGTGTATCAGCATACACACCCTAGGCTACAGGGTAGGGGAAGGAGCCAAGAGTGAGTCAGGGGCAGGAAATGAGGTCTGAATAAAACTTGGCAAAGGAGAATTTGCCCTAGAAGACAAGTCTATCAAAGTAGAGAAAGAATGAAGAACAATATCTCAGAAGCCCCATGAACGAGCCTGGCATGTGAAAGAAATCACATGTGATAAATCAGCATACATCAGAGCTGGCAGGAGCACTCAAAACAGTTCAATTCTGCATCCCCACTGCATGGATTGGGAAACCAAGATCCAAAGAACACGAAGGGCTTGCCTGGGTTCTCTAGTAAGTCCATGGCGGAGCTTCGTCTAGAATCAAGAACTCCTGCCTTCAAATCCCACAGTTAACCCCCTCCCATAGTTTCTCTGGCTAGTGTGTGGCTCCACCTTGCCAGAAAAAAGGACAAGAGCCACAGGGACCACAGGAAGCTGCCTGGAATCTAGCTCCTGTGAGGCAGATAGGAAGCTGTGGTATCAGGGAGTGTCACTCTACTCAGAGTTCAATGAGGGTGGAGCTAGAGCAAAGTCAGTGAAGGCAGAAAGAAAAGATAGGGAGAGGGATATTTTGAAAGAAAAGTTAGCAGGATTAAGTGAATGATGCTCCAAGAATAAAGAAAACAAAAAACTGGGCATTCAAAAGCTCTGGTGATATTAGATCCATGTGGGAAGTCATCGTCTTAGTGAACAAGTCCAGATTACAGGTGACTCACAAAGTGAGGAGACTAGAGGGCTGGAGAGCATGGAAGACAGAGGGTTTATTTGGAGTGAAATTATGAGCTTGGTTTGGATAGACTGAGTCTAAGTGACGGTAGAACCCCAAAGCTAATTTTTTGAGCACTTACTCTATCATGAGCACATGAAGGTTTTAAGCCTCATGAAACTCCTTGAGGCAGTATAATTATTATCCTTATTAGATAGATGAGAAACTGAGAAATGGAGCTGTAAATAAATTTGTCCAAGATTCCCCAGCTTGTAAATGTCCAAGCCAGATATCAAACCCAGGTCTGGCTGACTCCAAAGCTTACTCTCATTATCACTGCATTCCAACTTCATCATGGAAGAGCTACAGAGAGGAGACAGTTGAAGAAGACTAGATACATTTGGAGAGGAGAAAGAGAAAAGTAAGAGTATGGCAAACCCCAAGCAAGACGATGAGCCCAGTAAAGAGTCAAAGAGGAGCAGAAAGAGGAAGAGGGAGAATAAATAGAGTCTTTGTCACAGAAGCCAAAGCTGGAGCAAGTTTTCAGCCAAATGTCAAGACAAATCTTGAAGTTAATCCAAAGTGTCTCATGTGAAAATGTGCTGTGACCACAGAGGAATCTTGGGTAACAAGAAATCCCAATATTTGTATGTGCCTGGGTTGCCTGCAAGACTCAGAAGGGAGAGTCAGAATGCAGATGAGAGCTCTAGTTAGGGCAGGGCTAAAACAATCAGATATACAAAGGCATATCAGGAAATGTGCCCTGACACACTCCAGGGAATAGCAGAAACAAATTCTGAGGATGGGGGGAAAATCTGATTTCCAGAGTTGCTTTTTATTTTATTAGGTATGTCCAGTTTTCAATAACAACAAAAAAATAGAAGATATGAAAAGAAAAAGAGAGACTGTGTCATATAGTGAAGCATATGATACAATATGCTTCGATTGAAAATCAATAGAAACTCTACCTGAGGAAACCCAGTTATTTTAACTTAGCTTTTTTAATAATGTTCATGGAGAAGGAAATGGCAACCCACTCCAGTACTCGTCTGGAAAATTCCATGGATGGAGGAGCCTGGTAGGCTACAGTCTATGGGGTCGCAAAGAGTCGGACATGACTGAGCGACTTGACTTTCTTTCTTTCTATAGTTCCTTTTGGAGAAGGAAATGGCAACCCACTCCAGTGTTCTTGCCTGGAGAATCCCACAGACGGAGGGGCCTGGTGGGCTACAGTCTATGGGGTTGCAAAGAGTTGGACACGACTAAGCAACTAACACACACACACACAATTATGTTCAAAGAAGGCAAAGAAACAATATCTAAAGAATTAAATAAAAGAATGAGAATAATGTCTCAGCAAATAGAGAATAACAATAAAGAGATAGAAATTATAAAGACACACCAAATAGAAATTTGAGGTTGAAAAGTATTAACACTATAACCAAAATAAAAACATTTACTAAAGGAACTCAACAGCAGAATTGAGCAGGCAGAAGTAAGAATCAGCAAACTTGCAGTTAGGTCAATTGAGGTGATTCAACTGAAGAAGAGAAATTTTTTTTAAGTGAATTAAAAAAGAGCGAGTCACCTTGTGAACTGCCGCTGCCACCAAAGGTGAGTGCAGGCATGTGAGTCGGAGATCTAGAGCTCCCTCACCATGAGGACTTTATCACAAGCACAGGCTCTAGGTCCAGGGGCTTAAACAGTTGCCACTTGTGGGCTTAGTTGCCCCGGGGCCTGTAGAATCTTCCTGGAGCATGTATTTTTACGGTGTCCCTGCATTGGCAGGCGGATTCTCGATCACTGAACCACCAAATAAATCCAGAAGTTTTAACTTACATTTCTTTTAGCCTAAAGCACCAAATGGAAAAAGTGTAGGACAAGAAAAAAGTCATCCATACATACAGTAAAAAAGCAACTCAAATTAAGAGGCCCACAAACAAGAAAAAAAAGGGAAAACTGAAGAATGAAAAGGTGTTGGATCTCAACCTTATTGGTGAAAAACTGCAGTGGTTTCAAAATCATCTTGAACCTCAAAAAAGTGGGATATTCAAAGAGATGCTTGTGAATTAATTGAAAGGTATTTGAATCAATTCAGTAGCGAGCTGCAGCAGATTGAGTTACAGAGCTGCATCAAGCACAGGCGGCGGGGGAGGGTGGGGGGCGGCGCTGCTCGCAGGAGGCAGTCATCAAGCAGACCCTGGAGCGAGAGCGGGCAGCAGTACCAAGGCTATAGCCTCGAGATTCCAGACACTTTATTTATTTATTTTTAAATGTAAGACTGTTTATTTAACTTCAAGAACATTTCAACATTCTAAACATACAAAAAAAAAAAATAACAACATTGCAGATTGTGTTTAGTACAGAAGGTTCTTGAACTTCCACTGGTGCAGTGGCTCTTGGCTTTGCTGACAATGAACAGCTCTACAGTTTGTTTAAAAAAAAAAAAAACAAAAAAAAAAAAAAAACAAAAAACATTTTAAAACTACCGCACTTCAACTAAAAAGGATCCAAAACACTTGTCATGCTTGCTGACACCGCCACCGCCCCACTCCCCTGCCTTTTCCACAGCTAAGAATGGCAGCAGGATGCTATGTCACCGTATACAAAAACAAGACAATCTGAAGCTAAATGGATGCCCACTGCAGTGTCCACAGGTCCAGCCCCACAGTGCAGGCCCTGAGCTACCGCCCCTCCAGAAGGCATTGCCCCCACAGCCTCCATACCAAGCAAGGAGCATCAAGAGTGTGTCTCGGTTGCTTTGTTCTTTTTACAGACTATAGATATGTACAGTTGGGAACTCGGGATTTCTAGCCAATGACCATAGAATTAACACACCACCTTAGAAATTTCTTTTTTAATGCCAGAAACATCTTTAAATGCCTTGTCACACCAACAGCAATGTGCACAGAGTGAGGAGAACACGAGAGCCTTTTCACCTTAAAAATGTTTGGAAATATGCACAACTTTGAAACAGTTTCCAGGTGCTCTGGACACCCATGGCCACTTAATGTAAACCACTGACAATTGCTAGAGCACTTTGAGGGACTACACATGATCATGATCCAACTGGGTAATTAAACATAATGAGGGCAACAGACACCTCTTGGATGAGAGGTGTGTCAATCAAGGCACTCCCTACTCTAAGGTATTCACAAGGAGACAGATCAACAGGTTTGTTTGTTTGTTTTAATTCACCCTCTCCCTCCTCCTCCTCCTCCTCTTCGTCTTCCTCTTCCACCTTTTTCCGGGCAACTTTAGCAGGACCCTTGGCGCCATCAAACTTCCCTTTAGACTTAGAGTCTGCGACATCCTTCTCATACTTCAGCTTCTGCTGCCTTGTTGATGTATGGCTGCTTCTCACTGTCACTTTAAGTTATTCCACATCTCACCCAGCTTCTTTGCCACATCTCCAATAGAGAAGCCAGGGTTTGTAGACTTGATCTTGGGGTGGAATTCAGAGCAGAATAGGAAAAATCCAGACGGTGGTCTCTTGGGGGCATTAGGGTCCTTCTTCCTGCCTCCCTTAGCTGATCCGTAATCCTTCATTTCCTGATCATAGCGCACTTTATCCGCCTTTGCCATTTCATCGAATTTCGACTTCTCTTTCCCTGACGTGGTCTTCCACCTCTTAGAGCATTTCTTGGAAAATTCAGCAAAATCGACAGGGACCTCTGGGTTTTTCTTCTTATGTTCCTCTCTGCATGTCTGCACAAAGAAGGCATAAGCAGACATCTTGCCTTTGGTTTCTTGGGATCACCTTTAGCCATCTTGACTGTATTGTTTGCTAGTCTGGGCAGCACAGGGCAGGACGCGCGGCTCAGCGCTCCACAGCCTCGCGCTAGCTGCCTCCATGAGAGCCGCCTCTCCAGACATTTTAAATGCAGATAATCTGAAAACTTTTAGGAAATAGGATTTTTATCTGAAGAAATTGCCAAACATTAAAATGAGAAAAAGTCTTCATGGTGAGAGCCTGAAAGCCTTCTCCCAAAATAAGGATTTTCTCTTAATATTTCCCAGCATTGTAATGGAGTTTTTAGCCAGGGCGATTAGGCAAAAATCAGAAATAAAAGACATCCAGACTGGAAAGAAAGAAGTAAAACTATCAGATGGCTAGTCTAATATAAAGAAAATCTTAAGAAATTCACAGACACACACTTTTAGACTAATAAATTCAGCAAGACTGTGGGATACAAGATCGACATACAAAATACTGTTCTGTTTCTGTATACTAGCAATGAAGAATCCAAAAATGAAATTCAGAAAACAACTCCATGTGCAGTTGTACTGAAAGAATAAACCATTTAGGAATAAATTCAAGACAGAAATTTAAGATCCACACACTGAAATTCTAAAACATCATTAAAAGAAATTAAGAGCTAAATAAATACAAAGAATCTCATGTTCATGAACTTAAAATAGCAATATTCTTCAAATTAATCTATAGATTCAACTCAATCCCTACCAAAATCTAGCTGGATTGTTTGTTTTTAAGAAACTATCTAATCCTTAAATTCATAGAGAAATGTAAGAGATCCAGAATAGACAAAACAATTTTGCAAAGGAAGAAAAATGTTAGAGGGCTTATACTTCCTAATTTTAAAATTTATTACAAAGCTATACTAATCAAGACCACTTGGATCTAGTATAAGGGTAGACCTATTGATCAATAGAATAGAATTGAGAGTTCAGATATAAACCCATATATTTATAATCAGTTGATTTTCCTCAAGACAGTTCAATGGGGAAAAAAATAGTTTTCTCAACAAATGGTCCTCGAACAAGATCTCCAAATGTAAGAGAATGAAGTTGGACCTCTCTCTCATACCACATACAAAAATTAACTCATATCTAAATATCTAAATGTAAAAGCTAAAACTATAAAACAATTATAATAAAATATGGGTGTATATCTTCATGACCTTGTATTAGATAGTGATTGCTTAGAATGGCACCTAAAACACAAGCCACAAAAGAAAAATAACAAATTAGAATTCATCAAACTTAAAAATGTTTGCTTCTCAAAGGATAGTATCAAGAAACTAAAGAGATAAGCCACAGAATGGGAGAAAATATTTGCAAATCCTGTATCTGATAAAGGTCTAGTATCCAGAATTTTTAAAGAACTTTTAAAACTCAGCAATAAAAAGATAAATATCCCAAACAAAAAGTGGATAAAGGACTTGAAGAAATAAACTTTTCTCTAAAGAAGATATATAAACTGCCAATAAACACATGAATATTATTAATTATTAGGGAAATGCAAATCAAAACTACAGTGAAATACTACTTCATACTCACTCTGTGTGTGTGTGTATGTGTGTGTGCATGTGTATTTGAGCACTCACGTGCATTCAGTTGTGTCCTACTGTTTGTGGCCTGGTGGAATGTAGCCTGCCAGGCTCCTCTGGTCCATGGAATTTTCCAGGCAAGAATACTGAGTGTGTTAGCTACTCAGTCGTGTCCGACTCTTTGTGATCCCATGGACTGTAGCCCACTAAACTCCTCTGTCCATTAAATGCTCAAGGCAAGAATACTGGAGTGGGTTGCCATTCCTTCCCCAGGGGATTTTCCCAGACCAGGGTTCAAACCTGGGTCTCCCACAATGCAGGCAAATTCTTTACCATCTGAGCCCCTAGAGTACTCCCAAAGTGAAGGTGTTAATGGCTCAGTCATGTTGACTCTCTGTGACCCCATGGATTGTAGCCTGCCAAGCCCCTCTGGTCAAGGCTATGGTTTTTCCAGTGGTCACGTATGGACTGTGAAGAGAGTTGGACTGTGAAGAAAGCTGAGTGCCAAAGAATTGATGCTTTTGAACTATGGTGTTGGAGAAGACTCTTGAGAGTCCCTTGGACTGCAAGGAGATCCAACCAGTCCATTCTGAAGGAGATCAGCCCTGGGTGTTCTTTGGAAGGAATGATGCTGAGGCTGAAACTACAGTACTTTGGCCACCTCATGCAAAGAGTTAACTCATTGGAGAAGACTGTGATGCTGGGAGGGACTGGGGGCAGGAGGAAAGGGGGACGACAGAGGATGAGATGGCTGGATGGCATCACCAACTCGATGGACATGAGTTTGAGTGAACTCCGGGAGATGGCGATGGACAGGGAGGCCTGGCGTGCTGCGATTCATGGGGTCACAAAGAGTCGGACGCGACTGAGTGACTGAACTGAACTGAACTGAAGCCACTCTGTCCGGGGATTTCCCAGGCAAGAATAGTGGAGTGTGTTGCCATTCCCTTCTCCAGGGGATCTTCCCCACCTAGGGATTGAACTCAGGTCTTCTGCATTGCAGGCAGATTCTTTACCAACTGAGTCACCAGGGAAGCCCCCAAGAATACTGAAGTGGGTTGCTATTTCCTCCTCCAAGGGATCTTCTTGACACAGGAATCAAACCCACATCTCTTGTATCTCTTGCTTTGGCAGGCAGGTTCTTTACCAGCTGAGCCACTGGAGAAGCCCCTCATACCCACTGTCTTTTCTATTATGACCACTAGAATGGTCATAATAGAAAAGACAGACAATAACAACTGTTGTTGAGGGTGTAGAGAAATCATAAATTTATACATAGATAGTGGGAATGTAAAAGGATACAACTGCCTTAGAAAATAGTTTGGCAGTTTCTTAAATCATTATGCAAAGAGTTACCATATGACCATATACTCTACTCCTGGGTATACTACCAAGAGAAGTGAAAACATATGTTCAGATAAAAACTTTTACATGAATGTTCACTACAATGTTATTCATAATAGCCAAAAAGTAGAAACAACTCAAATGTCCATCAACTGATGAATGGATAAGCAAAATATGGTATATCTATACAATATGATATTATTCAGCCTTAAAAAGGACTGAATTACTGATTCTTGTTAGAACGCAATGAACCTTGAACACTTATGCTACATGATAGAAACTAGACACCAAGTACAGCACATTATAGGATTCCATTTCTATGGCATGTCCAAAATAGGCAAATCCATAGAGATAGAGAGACTAGTGGTTGCCAGGGGCTAAAGCGAGAGATGAATGGAGAGTGATGGCCTAAAGGGTATAGGGGATGATGAAATGTTCTGGTGAGAGTTGTACAGTCTGTGAGCCTGCTAAAATCTACTGAATTATACACTTTAAAAGGGTGAATGTTATGGTATGTAAATTATACTTCAATGAGAAAGAGCAGGTAGAACTTTCCAAAACAAATATTGAGTGGTTGCTTAATCCCTCAGAGAACATCAAGAATTCATTTAGATAATCTAGAAAAAAAATTTTACTCAACTATTAAATTATTTTAAACTTATAACTCTGAAACTTAGCTTATGTTGTATTTTGAACTACCTTCTTACAAAGTGATATGTTATTTACAGCTGGATTTATAGAGAAATGTCTGGAAAGTTGTTATCTGAAATATCAACAGTGGTTGCCTTTGGGAGATGGAATCCTGTGTAGTTTTAAATTTATTCTAACGCTTTTATGTATTACTTACATTATATATATGCATATGTATCAACTTTATAATCACTAAAATCTATAAAGCTCTTTTTGTTTTGGCAGAAGAAAAAAACACTGGCTATGCTGATAAAATGTTGATAGATAATTTTAAAGATTCTTTCTACTCACATGAAGCCAATGGAATTTTGCTAGTTGATCCCAAGGGGGGAAAATGCCCAATTAGCCAAGTGATCACAATTCAAGAATTATTTTTTGGATAATGAACAAGGACCTGTGCTAAGCCATGCTGTGTGAGAGAGAAGGACATTTAGGGCGTGGTTACTGCATCCAAGGGTCTTTTGATGCGATAAAGGACCTCAGATATGTAAATAAATAACTGAAAGGAGGCAGAACAGAAGTCTAACAGAGAGGCACCTGAGACACTGCAGAGTCCCCGAGGAAGCTGTGATAAGCTGTAGTTCACTATCTCCAGATTCAAAGACAGGACAGCTTTAGAGGTTCGTCTTGAAGGCGAAAGCTGGAGTTCAGTTCAGGGGGAGAAGGGGAGACAAAGCCAGAAGTGAGCATTTAAGAGCCTTACCCACTTTTCCCAACCCCTGCCCCCATCACCATCACCACAGCTCCTCCTTCCTGAATCCCTTATACTTCTGGGCCCTCACACAGTTGTTCACCTGGAATGCCCTTCCCTCCCTCATTACCTCATTCCCTCCTGCTGTTCTGTAAGAATCTGGTATTCTCAGGCTCCTGTCACTCTTCCAAAAGAAGACTTCCAAGAAGTCTCCTTGACTGAGACAGGTTGAGTCCAAGGCCTCCCGCCTGTGCTCTGACAGCATTCTGAGTCTGTCTCTATCGCCGCACACTACACTCTGCATTGTAATGACCTGTTGAGTATTTGTTTCCTCCACCAGACTGTGAGCTCAGGTGACTGAGCTAGGAAGGGCTAGGAACCTGGCACAGAGTGCCGGTTGTTACTGAATGGAACACACACTGTGGCTAGTCCAGGAAATAGGAATGGTAGGCACCCCACTCCAGTACTCTTGCCTAGAAAATCCCTTGGATGGAGGAGCCTGGAAGGCTGCAGTCCATGGGGTCGCTGAGGGTCGGACACGACTGAGCGACTTCACTTTCACTTTTCACTTTCATGCATTGGAGAAGGAAATGGCAACCCACTCCAGTGTTCTTGCCTGGAGAATCCCAGGGACGGGGGAGCCTGGTGGGCTGCCATCTATGGGGTCCCACAGAGTGGGACATGACTGAAGCGACTTAGCAGCAGCAGCAGCAGCCATGGAGTTCTGTGTGCCCAGTGCACCCCCCCACTCCCTTTGTCTAGGAGCCAGCACTGCCCTCCTGGCCTCAGAGTCAGGCCAGCAATGCGGGCTGGGCCAGTTATCACTCCTCATGCCCCAGCTAGTGAGACTCACCCAGGAATATAAGGGGCCCAAGCCAGGCCACTCAGAGTTCCTCCCCCAGGGCAACTGGGAAAAGGTGTACTTTCCCGATTGAGGAGTTCAGCTGACAGTGGCCTTATTGCTTGCCAGGTGTAGGAAAACCTATCTGCAGGAGAGAATGACATGTAAGACAAGCAAAAATGAGAGGAAGCAGAAATGGTGTTATGGTAGTTAATGATAATCTTGGAGACCCTGGTTCCTGTCTTTGAGATTCCCAGAACTGCGCTCATTCAGGCAGATCTTTCTTCATAGACAGGGATCTTACAATAAATACTTCTGTGGGAATAAGCTGGTCAGGCAGGCTACGTTTCTGTCACTTACAAGAATATCCCTGTCCAATGCTGGGATCCTCAGTAAGACATACAGCTGGAAAGATCAGCAGAGGCCAGGTTGGGGAGGATTCTAAATGCCATATGAGGGGTGTTAGAGTTTATTTGTAGGTACAGTAATGGGTAATGAGTAGTCAGAGCCTCAGGAGATAATACCAACAACACATAAGTTTTTAATTAGAGGGAGAGGGGAAATGGAAGCCCAGTTGGAAATGCAAAGTGAAAACACCCCCATATATCAGCAAGGTCAAGGAGAAATAAGGTTGAAGAAAACCCTAATTTTGTTATGTAGGAAGGAGCAGCAAGGCTTGTGATAAATGGGAAAGTAAAGGAGAAAGGTGGGCATGTCGAATAAATAGTCATTTCTAAAACACTGCAAACAGCTCCATGTGCAAACATTAGTCACTAATACAAATGAGATCTCTGGGGTTTTATAAACAAGCAAGCCGTTGCCAAGACTCACATCTGGCAGATGATACATCCATCATGTGTAAATACTTCACGTAGCATCGATTACCCTGATCAATTTTAGGCATCTATCATTTTCCAGGCCTGCAACTCAGCACAGGGAAATTACAAAGAAATGGGATGTTCTGATCTTTCTACAGCTGGCTCATAGGAAAACAGTGAATAAATCCATGGCAAAACTCAGGTGGCTTCTGAGGTATAAAGAAAAAAATGTTTTTTTTTGTTTTTCCATAGAATACTTTCTTAAACTAGGTCAAGAAATCATCATCTTCAAAATTCAGTACAGAAACCATCCTCAACTTGGGAGGGAGAAAGATCAATGACACCCAAGAAACAGGGATAACAGATGCTTAAAACAGGGAGCCACAGTCACCGGACCTGATACAGCAGTATGACATCTACTTAAAGCAAGATAAAGCAAGACTGGAAAGGTGAAAGGTGGAAAGGAGGTTAGGTTTTATCGTGTAGGCAAAGGGAAGTCGTAAGAGGTTTTATAAGCAGGAAAAAGACATGGTCAAAACGGTTCAGAAAGAGCCTTTTGTAGGCAGAACAGAAGGCAATAAGGTCCCCTCAAGTGGGGAGAAAATCGACTCAGGATTGTCAGTCAAGAGAGATGATGGGGGTTGGAGCACTGTGTTAGGTGAGTGAGGAGCACTTCAGACAGAGGTGGTGGCTGAGGCCCTGGAGTGGGTGGGAGAGCGTGACTGACATGCCAAAGAGAGAGAAGGCAGCTGATGCTGAACCCTTATTAGGTACCAGCGCTACTCTGGGCACTTCCTACATACTATCTCATTTAGTCCCTCAAAGCAATGCTGCACTGGACCTCCTTGGTGGTCCAGTGGTTATTAAGACTCTGCACTTACAACACAAGGGGTGCAGGTGTGATTCCTGGTCAGGGAACTAGGATCCCACATGCTGCAGCAGAAAAATTAAATACAATAATAATAAAAAACAATCCTGCAGGGTAACCATTATTATTTCCAAATTTACAAATAACACAAAGGAGACTCCGAGAGGTGAAATAGCTTGCCTGAGACCATACAAATTTTGCAGATACAAAAGCCTGCGTCTTTTTGCAAAATGAGACAGCCTCCTGGTGTACATTTTTTATCCCTCTCAACCTCCTCAGGTAGGCGCTGAGGCGGAGATTTAAAACTTGACTGATGCTTCCAGCTGGTGAGTGCCCAATACTGGACGGGAGCCCAAGCTCGACCCGCTCCCGTTTCCCCTCACTCCCTGCCCAGCTGACCTGGTAAATGAGCCTTTGTTCTCCCACGTTGTGTAGCTCCCTCGTGATCACTGTTAAACCAGAAAGTCTTATTGGGTTTGTTTCAAAACGGACCCTAGGAAGGGCCTGGGGGAGGATGTGGAATGGGGATGGCCCTTCCTCCCGCCAGGAGGAGCCTCAGCACCTTTGAAAATAATTCCCCCAAAGTCTCCTAAAACCCTAGGTCTCTACCCAGCAGCCCTGGCCTGCCGAGGTAATTTCCAAAGCCCCAGCCTTGAAGGCTCACAAATCCTCCGTTCATGTTCAGACATATAAATTGCATTCGCAGAGAGAACTACGCATCTGGTGGTGTGATTGTGAAGAAGAGAAGATGCTGGAGTTCAAGTGCACACACGTGAGCACACTCAGGGCCTGGCCCATCTCCAGCAGAGCCCAGCGGGAAGGCTGGGCCTCTCCAGCCCTCTCCAGGCTGAGATGAAAGGAGTCCATTTCCCTCCTAAGAGTGTCCTAGGAGTAGGGGAGAGGGATCCTCCCGCACTAACAGACTCACACACAACTTCAGGTCATTGTCACTGGAATTAACAGGTTCACTCAAGAGGCTCAGCCCAGAGCGTTTGCTGGAGTGAATGGGGCAAATTTTTCCTGCAGACAGACCAAAGACTCTGGATTTTTTCCTTTGGCACTTCCAACTAGTAGTTTATCAGAATTCCGATGAACAAAATACTTTTCAATCTGTTCACATTTACCTTAAAACCTTGATCTGTTTTAGGCTCTGTGCTGGATTCTAAGGACCCAGAGATTGCACCTGAACTCAAGTTCTCAGTCCAGGGTGGAAACCAAACAGTGAATGAGGTCAAGGACTTGAAAAGGCCTCTTGGCGGGTCTGGAGGTAAACAGACCTGGGTTCACATCTCAATCTTCATACTTGCTAGTTGTAAGGTCATAAGCACGTCATTTCAATAAAGGAGCCTCTGTTTCTTCATCTGGAAGTTAGAATCTATCCAGCAGAGTTGGTATATGGAAGAGAGAGAGAGGATTGGTATAGCACCCAGGATGGAAAAGATGTGCCATATATGCTACTGATTATTAAGAGAAGAGAGTAAATATTTTCAGTCGATAGAATTAGTGAAAGTTTCCTGGAGGAGGTAGTATCTACATAAGATCCTAAAAGATGGATAGATTTTGACCTGGTTTTGAGGGATTAAAGGGAAGAGTACAGGGGCTTTTTAGGGCAGTGAAATTGTTCTGTATGATACAGTAATAGTGGAAACATGTCACCATGCATTTGTCAGAATGTACAGCACAAAGAGTGAACCCTAATGTAAACTATGGACTTAATAATAATGTATCAACATTGGTTCATTAGTTGCGGGAAAATATATTACACTAACACAAGATGTAAATAACAGGGGAAACTGGAGGGGGTTGTGTGTGTGTGAGAACTCTGCACTTTCTGATCAATCTTTCTGAAAATCTAAAAAACAAACAAGCGAAAAAAAAAAAAGCCAGGAAAGAGAACTTTATACAAAAAGCTGATATAAACAAAGGCCAGGTGGTCATGACATGTGGCTGGAGCATGAAGCACCTGGAGAAGAGTGATCCCAGAAAGGTGGGTTGAATATCATGTTAAACTGTTTATGCTTTATCCTGAGAGTATGGAGAGATGGTAAATATTTCAAAGTGCTAAAATGATCAGACTGCATTTAAGGATCATCAGTTAAGATTACCCCTGAACAGATAGGAATCTGTAACAAAGGACGGGACAAGAAATGGTAAAAATCTGAGTTAAGACAGCAGCAATGGGATGGAGAAAGGTGGCCAGACGCAAGAGCTGGCCTGAGGTTGTCTCTGTCAGAATCTGGTGATTGATCTATTGACGTGAGTGGGAGAAGGGGAGAAGTCTAGGAGAATGCCTGGTTTCTGATTGATGCTAAACTGGTGGGGAATGGGGGGTGGCAGGGAGGGGTTAGGGACATCCCTTTGGAGATCTGGAATGTAGGAAGGCTAGATCTGAAGGTACAATGACCGTGCCCAGCTTCAACATGTTTTTGCTGCTGCTGCTGCTGCTAAGTCGCTTCAGTCGTGTCCGACTCTGTGCGACCCCATAGATGGCAGCCCACCAGGCTCCCCTGTCCCTGGGATTCTCCAGGCAAGAACACTGGAGTGGGTTGCCATTTCCTTCTCCAATGCATGAAAGTGAAAAGTGAAAATGAAGTCGCTCAGTCATTCTGACTCTTTGCGACCCCATGGACTGCAGTCTACCAGGCTTTTCCGCCCATGGGATTTTCCAGGCAAGAGTACTGGAGTGGGGTTCCATTGCCTTCTCCACAACATGTTTTTAAGAGAACATTATTTCAGATGTAGTACAGAACACTTTCTAGAACTCTCTTGTTCTGGCCCCTTAGGGCTGACTGGGGGATTACTGCCTACAGACTTGAACCCACACTTACCTATGTGGACATTCAACCTGTTACAGAGGTCTTTTCAATGCTGAGCTTAAGGCTACCTCCCTGCAACTTCCCCCACTGAACCCAACTTAGCCCTCAAGGGGGTCTCTCTAACTGGCTTTCTCTGCCCCAGGACAGCCCATTAGAGATCTGTAGACCATGTTCCTTGAATCTGTCCTTCTTTAGCTAGACAGCTTCTAATCCTTCACTTGTTCTAACACAATATAGTTCCCAGGATGCCCTTCCTACCTTAGACATACACCAGGACACAAAACCCCAGAAAAGTATGATGCAACCCAGAGTATGTAGAAATTTAACATCCCTCCTTCTAGACATTGTTTCATTAGCACATCCTGAGATCCTCTTGGCCCCCAAGGGTAGCCCCTCATATTTCCCACTCATCTCCATCAACTCCATCACCTAGCCCTTCTCTTATTTATCCCTACTGAGCCAGAATTCTGCAATTGGATTTTTATCTCCAAGAGTAAGACTCCATATTGACCTGGATAAACTCCACCCTGCCATGGGGCCATCTACAGGAAAAACCAGTTGGAAACTGGAACACAAAGAGCTCCAGCCAAGCCCTTTTGAGGACTTAGAGGCAAGTGAGGGGCAGCTGAAATAGTCTGGCCCTGCTCTGGCCTCAGCTCCTCCATCTTCCATACGGGCATGAATAATCTGCTTTCCTGCCAACCCAAGAGAAGTGACCATACCTCATCCCCAAGGAACAACAGAGGTCAAATTACAGAAGTCAACTTATACATCCTGCTGCTGCCAGACAATACCCCCAATCTATCTGAACAGGAAATTCTACAGAAGTTATGATGTGCAAAAGTGTCCTTGTGTGCAACCAAGAGTCCCCATTTAACAACCAAGAGTCCCCAAGAGTTGCCATAAAAACTTGGAAATACTTGGCTTTCCCAGAGTGGAGCATCCTTGTGGCTTCTGGGGACCCCCGATCACGGTAAATCATAAAGCTGGGGGCTTGAAGCCTGGAACAAGGTCCTACAGCCAGTTAGAGCCACAAGTCAGCCTCCTCCCACTGGCCAAGGGTGCTCATCCCCCATGGCAGCAGCTTGCTCTGCGGGAACCGGCCATCTCGTCAAGAAACACAATTGCCCTGTTCCCAGCCCTGAAGCCCTACCCAGAGGCAGATTGAAGGTCTAACTCGCTTAGTTGGCCCCTTACTTCACTCAACATTTGGCCCATCAGAAACAATAAATTTAAAAACAGAGGCAGGTCTTAGAGGACAACCTTTGGGGTCACTTACCTTTAAAATTCAGTTTATTTTGATTCATCAAATACTAATATAGGGTTTAAAATGAAGTGATTCAGGGTGACATTGGCAAAATGGCAGAGTAAGGATCTCCAAAAATCCTCTCCATACACACAGTGAGAATTGTCAAAATTGGCAAAAATTGTCAAAATCAACTTTTTCTGAACTCTGAAAATTAATCAAAGTCTTGCAGCAATCCAAGGAACACTTATTCAGGGAAACCATATGTTCGTATATTCTTCATTCAAAGACTCATACATGATGCTCATAGCAGCATTCTTCATAACTACCCAGATGTGGAAACAACCCAAATATTCATCAATTGAGAAAAGGAGAAATGTGGTATATCTATACACTGCAGTATTATTTGGCCATAAAAAGGAATGAAGTACTGATGCGAGCTACAACATGGATGAACTTGGAATCATGTTAAATGGAGGAAGCCAGTCAGAAAAGCCACATACTGTATCATTCTGTTTCTGGGAAATATTCAGAATAGGTAAATTCATAGGGACAAAATGTAGATTAGTGTTTGCTAAGGGCTGACAGGAGTGGGAAATTGAGAGTTATGTGAATGGATATGAAGTTTCTTTTTAGGGTGATGAAAATGTGCTAGAAATAGACAATGGGGATGGCTTCACAAATATGTGATATGATAGAAACATCTGCACACTTTTAAAGCGTGAATTTTTCAAAATTTTTATTGATGTATAGTTGATTTACAATGTTGTGCTAATTTCTGGTGTACAGCAAAGTAACTCAGTTAGTATACATACATACATATATATGTATATATATATGTATTTCTTTAAAAAAAAAAGTTTTTTCTTTACTATTATGGTTTATCCCAGGAGAAAGGATACCATTCCCTGTGCTATACAGGAGGACCTTGCTTATCCATTCTAAATGTATATAATAGCTTGTATCTACTAACCCCTCTCTCTCCCACGTCCCTCTTGGCAACCACAAGTCTGTTCTCTGTATCTGTGAGTCTGTTCCTGTTTTGTAGATACGTTCATTTGTGCCATGGTTTAGATTCCACGTGTAAGTGATATCATACAGTATTTGTCTTTCTCTTTCTGACTTACTTCACTTAGTATGATAATCTCTAGTTGCATCCATGTTGCTGCAGATGGCATTATTTCATTCTTTTCTTATGGCTGAATATTATTCTACTGTATATATGAACCTCATCTTCTTCATTCATTCCTCTGTCAATAGACATCTGTTTCCATGTCTTGATTACTGTGACTAGTACTGCTATGAACAAAGGGGTGAATGGAACATAAGGGTGCATTTATCTTTTTGAATTATAGTTTTGTCTGGGTATATGGCCCAGGGGCAGAATTGATAAATCATATGGTAATTCTATTTTTAGTTTTCCAAGGAACCTCCATACTATTTTCCACAGAGGCTGCACCAACTTATACTATAAAGGGTAAATTTTATAGTATATCAATTATAACTTAATTTTTAAAAAATACTTCAGTTCAGTTGCTCAGTCATGTCTGACTCTTTGCAACCCCATGAACCGCAGCACACCAGGCCTCCTTGTCCATCACCAACTCCCGGAGTTCACTCAGACTCACGTCCAGTCGAGTCAGTGATGCCATCCAGCCATCTCATCCTCTGTCGTCCCCTTTTCCTCCTGTCCCCCAATCCTTCCAAGCATCAGAGTCTTTTCCAATGAGTCAACTCTTTGCATGAGGTGGACAAAGTACTGGAGTTTCAGCTTTAGCATCATTCCTCCCAAAGAAATCCCAGGGCTGCAAAATACTTAGTAAACTAAAAATACAAACAATAAAACTCAAAAAGCAACAATAGCAATAAGCATAAACTATCTCTGGCAAAGACCATTAAATAATAAAATTTGCAGGAAATTCCTTGGTGGTCCAGTGGTTAGGATGCTACATGCCCACTGCACTGGGCCTAGGTTTAATTACTACCTGGTAGGAGAAGGCAATGGCACCCTACTCCAGTACTCTTGCCTGGAAAATCCCATGGATGGAGGAGCCTGGTGGGCTGCAGTCCATGGAGTCGCTAAGAGTCAGACACAACTGAGCGACTTCACTTTCACTTTTCACTTTCCTGCATTGGAGAAGGAAATGGCAACCCACTCCAGTGTTCTTGCCTGGAGAATCCCAGGGACAGGGGAGCCTGTTGGGCTGCCGTCTATGGGGTCGCACAGAGTCGGACACGACTGAAGCGACTTAGCAGCAGCAGCAGGAAACGGCAATGGCAAGCCACTCCAGTACTCTTGCCTGGAAATATCCCATGGACAGAGGAGCCTGGTAGGCTGCATTCCATGGGGTCGCAGAGAGTCGGACACCACTGAGCGATTTCACTTTCACTTTTCACTTTCATGCATTGGAGAAGGAAATGGCAATCCACTCCAGTGTTCTTGCCTGGAGAATCCCAGGGACAGGGGAGCCTGGTGGGCTGCTGTCTATGGGGTTGCACAGAGTCGGACTGAAGCGACTTAGCAGCAGCGGCAGCAGCAGGGGAACAAAGATCCCATATGCAGAGCAACATAGTCCAAAAAACCCCCCTAGAATTTGGATAAGAAGTCTAACCTCTTTTTCCTTTGTTCTTTGTCTGGTTCCACTTGCTCACAGTACGACAGCAGAGACCTTGCACCTGATGCCTCAGAACAAAGTTCCGAGTGCAAAATGGTTCTGCCGACACCTCAGCGCGGAGGACCACGTGCAGAAGCTGCACACGACACTCAATTCAAAATGGAGGCAGCGAGCCATGTGCAGAGACGCTGCACCCAGCACTCAGACCTGGAGCGTGAGCAGTATAGCTGCTCTTGCCTCACGAGAACTCCACCCCCTAGCCACTGACTCATAATCTGATAAAGCCCCCTAGACATCTTTCAGCCTGCGGGGGAAGCATGTACTCTAGAATATAGGCTTGCAGCTGCCCATTACTTGACTAGAATGAATAGCTGGTGAGAAGTTGCTATATAACACAGGGAGTTCAGCCTGGAGCTGTGTGAAGACCTAGAGGGGGTGCGGAGGGGAGGGCGGTGATATATGTATAGTTATGGCTGAATCGTATTGCTGTATGGCAGAAACTACCACAACATTGTAAAGCAATTTTCCTTCAATTAAAGGATAAATTTGAAAAAGAAAAGAATAAAATTTTGCATCTGAACTGAACTTCCTCTCATTCTATGGGCTTGGATGACACCAGACAGGAGGACCCTTGTTGTTGCCCAATTGGAAAGGTCAGCAAAAAAAGTCATCTGTTCCTTCTCCTATTTAAAACTACACAGTGTCTTAAAAAGCAGAGACATTACTTTGCCAGCCAAAGTCTGTATAGTCAAAGCTATGGTTTTTCCAGTTCTCATGTATAGATATGAAAGTTGGACCATAAAGAAGGCTGAGTGCTGAAGAATTGATACTTTCAAACTGTGGTGCTGAAGAAGACTCTTGAGAGTCCCTTGGAGAGCAAGGAGGTCAAACTAGTCAATCCGAAAAGAAATCAATCCTGAATATTCATTGGAAGGACTGATGCTGAAGCAGAAGCTCCAATACTGTGGCCACCTGATTCGAAAAGCTGACTCATTGGAAAAAACCCTGATGCTAGAAAAGATTGAGGGCAGGAGAAGGGGGCGACAGAGGATGAGATGGTCGGATAGCATCACCGATTCCTTGGACATGGGTTTGAGCAAACTCAGGGAGATAGTGAAGGACAAGGAAGCCTGGCGTGCTGCAGTCCATGGGGTCGAAAAGAGTTGGACATGACTGAGCTGCTGAACAAATAATTGCCAGTTGCTTTCAGATTGAATCAGACCTTTCTTGACCCACCCTACCCAACCCCCAGCCCACACTACTCTCCCTGCCCCACACAGAAGCCACATTGGCCCCTGTTTTGTTCCAAGACTCATGCCCTCTGCCTAGAGCACGCTTGCCTGCAATCAGGTCTCATCAGGTCTCTGTTCAGGAACTCCACATAGCCACCACGTATGTCTTGCTTCTTCGTTTGTTACCTACTGCCCCCCATGAAGCAAGCTCCATGAGGACAGGGACTGTACCTGCTTTGTTCACTGTAGTACAGGGTGGGGGTCCCTGCATGCTTTTTGTAATGAATAAATGATGTCTTCTCAAAGCCTGCTGTTGTTTGAAGTTAAATATTTTTTTTCTTTTATTCTTTGTGATGTATCTCTTTCCAGAATAGACATTTAGTCTAATTGGTCCCCTGATTAGGATTGTTTTTAACCTCATGAAAGACACCTGATAAGGGGGTATTCCATTCCCTATTGGAATGTTTCAGTTCAGGATGAATGAACTGCTCTCCTATTGGTCATGTTAGCAGCTTGAGAGGGACCGGGAGGGACTGTAGCCTGACAGGACCCTCACCTTCCTGGCAGAATGACTTATTCTCCCCGTTTATGGGCACAGATTGAAGTGAGCCAGCCTGGTACCCTTCCTGAATTGTGTGACTACCATATTAGGTGCCATGCTGGGAGGAGGGGCACCTCTTGGGTGTTGGGCAGGGGATCCTGCAGATAGTCTCCAGATAGATTTTTTCTTAGCTGGCATTAGCCCCTTCTTTAACTCAGACTCCCATGAAATTTATCACGTAAATGTCTCTATTTCTTAGGCATGGAGAAGATACCCACTCAGGTTGTTTTCATGAATACTGACAGTACCTCCTTCCATGCCCAAGCCTATGCACTTGTTTTTGCATTCTTATCTATTTGTTTTCTCAGTTGTTGCTGTTGTTAAGTTGTTTAGTTGCTAAGCCGTATACAACTCTTTTCATACTGTTCATGGGGTTCTCAAGGCAAGAATACTGAAGTGGTTTGCCAGTCCCTTCAGGTATAACCTAAACAAATCCCTTACAATTATACAGTGGAAGTGACAAATAGATTCAAGGGATTAGATCTGATAGACAGAGTGCCTGAAGAACTATGGATGGAGGTTCATGACATTGTACAGAAGGCAGTGATCAAGACCATCCCTAAGAAAAAGACATGCAAAAAGGCAAAATGGTTGTCTGAGTAGGCCTTAAAAATAGCTGTGAAAAGAAGAGAAGTGAAAGGCAGAGGAGAAAAGGAAAGATATACCCATTTGAATACAGAGTTCCAAAGAAGAGCAAGGAGAGATAAGTAAGTATTCTTCAGTGATCAATGCAAAGAAATAGAGGAAAACAACAGAATTGGAAAGACGAGAGATCTCTTCAAGAAAATTAGAGATACCAAGGGAACATTTCATGCAAAGATGGGCACAATAAAGAAGAGAAATGGTATGGACCTAACAGAAGCAGAAGATACTAAGAAGAGGTGGCAAGAATACAGAGAAGAACTATACAAAAAAGATCTTCACAATCCAGATAATCACGATGGTGTGATCACTCACCTAGAGCCAGACATCCTGAAATTCAAAGTCAAGTGGGTCTTAGGAAGCATCACTACGAACAAAGCTAGTGGAGGTGATGGAATTCCAGTTGAGTTATTTTCAAATCCTAAAAGATGATGCTGTGAAAGTGCTGCATTCAATATGCCAGCAAATTTGGAAAACTCACCAGTGGCCACAGAACTGGAAAATGTTAGTTTTCATTCCAATCCCTAAGAAAGGCAATGCCAAAGAATGCTCAAACTACCGCACAATTTATGCTAGCAAAGTAATGCTCAAAATTCTCCAAGCCAGGCTTCAATAGTGCATGAACCATGAACTTCCAGATGTTCAAGCTGGATTTAGAAAAGGCAGAGGAATCAGAGATCAAATTGCCAACATCCACTGGATCATCAAAAAAGCAAAAGAGTTCCAGAAAAACATCTAATTCTGCTTTATTGACTACGCCAAAGCCTTTGACTGTGTGAATCACAACAAACTGTGGAAAATCCTTAAAGAGATGGGAACTGGGCCACCTGACCTGCCTCATGAGAAGTCTGTATGCAGCTCAGGAAACAACAGTTAGAACTGGACATGGAACAACAGACTGGTTCCAAATAGGGAAAGGAGTACATCAAGGCTGTACTCCTGCTTATTTAACTTATATGCAGAGTACATCATGAGAAATGCTGGACTGGATGAAGCACAAGCTGGAATCAAGATTGCTGGGAGAAATATCAATAACCTTAGATATGCAGATGACACCACCCTTATGGCAGAAAGTGAAGAGGAACTACAGAGCCTCTTGATGAAAGTGAAAGAGGAGAGTGAAAAAGTTGGCTTAAAACTCAACATTCAGAAAACTAAGATATGGCATCCAGTCCCATCACTTCATGGCAAATAGATGGGGAAACAGTGGAAACAGTGAGAGATTTTATTTTGGGGGGCTCCAAAATCACTGAAGATGGTGACTGCAGTCATGAAATTAAAAGACACTTGTTCCTTGGAAGAAAAGTTATGACCAAGCTGGATGGCATATTAAAAAGCAGAGACATTACTTTGCCAACAAAGATCCATTTAGTCAAAGCTATGGTTTTTCCAGTAGTCAAGTATGGATGTGAGAGTTGGACTATAAAGAAAGCTGAGCACCAAAGAACTGATGCTTTTGAATTGTGGTGTTGGAGAAGACTCTTGAGAGTCCCTTGTATGCAAGGAGACCCAACCAGTCCATCCTAAAGGAGATCAGCCCTGGGTGTTCATTGGAAGGACTGATGTTGAAGCTGAAACTCCAGTGCTTTGGCCACCTGATGCGAAGAGCTGACTCATTGAAAAAGACCCTGATGCTGGGAAAGAGTGAAGGCAGGAGGAGAAGGGGGCAACAGAGGATGAGATGGTTGGCTAGCATCACCGACTTAATGGACATGAGTTTGAGTAAACTCCAGGAGTTGGTGTTGGACAGGGAGACCTGACATGCTGCAGTCCATGGGGTCACAAAGAGTCGGACACGACGGAGCAACTAAACTGAACTGAACTGATACGACCCTTTTGCAACGCCATGGACTGTAACCTGCCATCCTCTGTCCATGGGATTCTCCAGGCAAGAATACTGGAGTGGGTAGCCTTTTCCTTCTCCAGGGAATCTTCCCAACTCAGGTATCAAACCCATGTCTCCTGCATTCTCAGGCAGATTCTTTACCACTGAGCCACCAGGGAAGCCCCTTATTTCCTCAGACACATTCTTAAAGTAAAATGATTGAGTTCAAGAGTACTCATACTTTACAATTTGATTACCAAGTTGCTCTCCAAAAGAGTTGAACTAATTTATGCTCCTCTAGGAGTCTATAAATACAGTCCTAAATTTGAAGGCATTTGCCAAAAAAATTTTACTCCCACATCCCACCTCACCTTATTTCACTTTTTATGGAGATTGAAAGTAGACTCTCCCCTCACTGCGGAAATTTAGGGATGGGGGATCTGTTCTATAGGGGAGCAGTGTGGGCAAGATGCACTTCCTTCTGGGTGCATCCTGGGACAAATAGTGTCTCAGGCAGTCACCTGTCCTCTGGGTGAAATATCCTGATTCATGGGCCACAGACAGCAGAGGAGGAGTTAATAGCAAGGCAACCTTTGTGTGATTCCCTTACACTCCAGACACTTCTGAAGAGCTGCTTGGGGAGGAGCCCTACCAGGACTTCCCTCAAACTGTTCCGTGTTTGTCCCCACCTCCCGCACGACTCCTCCTCCTCTGCTGGCTAAGGTCAGGATCATCTCAAACAGCAAGAGAACATAGCTCCTCTCCCTCCCGCGTCAAAATGGTAAGGATTTAAATCAGAAACTAGTGTTGGCAAATGTGCAGTGAGATAGGAAAGCTCTTATGTTACTGGTGGGAGTGTGAATCCAAAGCCAGAGAAATGGTCACAGCCTTTTCCCTCAGGAATTCTACTCCTCAGGATCTGCCCTAAGGGAATACCCAGGTGCCATCATAGGTTTCATGTTTGAGGATGCTCACTGCAGCATTATTCATAGTAGCAACAAATTTAGAAACTACCAAAATATCCGATGATAATGAATTGGTTACACAAATCCAAAAAATCGAATACTGAACAGCCATTCCATATCATGTTTTTGAAGAATATTTAACGACATAGGAAAAGACTCAACACATAAAATGAAAAAAGGGAGTGCTGCCAAGTTATAGCTACATGATGTTTTCAGCATTGTTAAAACGCAGGTAAGAAGCCTTGAAGGTTACTCACTAAAATGTTTACAATGGTTTCTCCAGATTAAATGTGGTTATAATTATCTTCTTTACTCGTCTATGCATTTCTCAAATTGTCTTTAAGAAGCACATATTATTTTTAAATTGGAAAAAAATATTAAGTCCTACCATTGTCCAAGGCTCAGTTGAAATTATACTTTTTCCTGGAAACTCTCCCAATGGGTGTGACAAGCATTTCAAAGATGTGGCCATTAACATGATAAGTACCTGTCAGCTCTATTCATTGAAACTTAGACCTTGCACCTCCTTTGTGACACTCATCTTAGACTCTCTTGCTTTATGGCTACTTAATAAAGTAGCACTGTCCCGCTGCCCTGTACCCAGCCTGAACTCCAGATGGCAACACAAGGGGCAGAAACAAAGCTTCTGTTTTGTCCTGTCTTTCTAGGGCACAGGACAGTGAATGTTTATTAAATTGGTTGAATGTGATCAGTCAGATTGTCCAGAAAACAAGAAATTCTAATTGTATTCAGAAGACCTAGATCAGCAGAGCTCACATTCAAAAATTGGATCAAGACCTCTGCTTCTGACCATGGCCTATAAGAAAGGGCTTGGTCAGCTTCTGAGCATCCACACCAACAACAGTCCACCCCGTGCTCACTGCTCCTTGGTCACACTTGCTGTGCCCCTCTGTCTCTGGGCCATGACATGCTCCTTTCAACTTAAGGACCTTCACACCTGTTCCCTTGGCATATTCTTTTGTCCCCTTCTAGCTGGCCATCTTCTTGTTTTCTGTCAAGTTCAGCTCCACAATGGGCTGGTTTGGTTTCCCCAATAGTTATTTTCCTTCTTATCCTTTCTTGCAATTTTCTCTCTATATTTGTGTGAACTTTGGCTTTATGCTTGTCTCTTTTGCTTCATCAGAATTGCCAGAAAGCTGGGTCTGTCTTGATTACTGACAGCTGATCCCAGCCTCTAGCACAGAGTCTGGCACAATCAGGGGCTGAGTGAATGAAAGGGGACAGATTACATGGGAAGGACCTGGCACTTACTAGGCATATTTTTCCATTTTCCTCCTTCCCCAGATCCTAGAGTTGATCCAACTCCCTGAATTCAAACTGACAATGTAGCATCAGAGTTTCAGAACCAGCCAAGACACAGAGAGGCTAAGAGCCTCATGGGGCACACAGGTGGTGTCCAGAGCCCGGCTCCTGACTCCTGGCATGGTGCTCCAAAGAGCTAATCCGTGGAGTTGGACGCAACCCCGGACTGGGCTCTGTTTTTCTACTTCCCAAATCCCTTCCAGGGAACGAGTCCTGATATGGTAGATGAGAGTGAATAAAGTCTTTCATGCCACTATTTTTCATCAGGGCAGGGAATCTGGAGCATTGGGCTGTTTGGATCTAGTTCAGTGTAACAACAATAATTCCTTGCATCTTCACACTGTATTGTCATCTCCAAAGCACTGTTGTTCTCTTAGTCTAGCTTCACAGAAATCCTGTGAGGTTGGACAAGCAGCTCATTAACCCATGTAACATATGAGAAACAAGAAGCCCAGAGAGGCATGTCAACTTGCCCAAAGCCACACCACTGGTTAGTGGAAGAGCCAAGCCTGGAAGCCAGGCTTCCTGATTACTAATTTAGAACTCTTCCAGTATTTCCAACATCTAGCCATGACACTCAAATCTTTGTTTCTTATAGTACTTTTGAGCCTGTGGCATCTCAGCATAGTTAGTGATCTGATAAATAGCTGAGGGAGGAGCTGATGGGGTGATGGGTGTGGCCGTTGTTGCCAGGCCCTGGTGTCCATCACCCAGTCATGTGGTCTGGACCTTACCGCTTAAAGTTCCTTTCCTGGCCACTCTGTTTGAATCCTGACTTTAAGAGGAAAATAGACCCTGTATTCTTCCTTCAGACACAGCCCCTGCAAAACAGGCAGGACAGACATGCGGGAGCCCAGGAGTGTTTGTAATGGAATCAGAACCAGGGATTATGTGTACAGGAGAGGAAAGCGTAGACACTTTCTGGTTGACAAGAACTTGGGCTGTGAAAGAGAGGAGAGAAAAAGAGGGGGTCGGGGCAGAATTCAGAACTCAAAGAAACTGACATAGAAATCGTTCAGAAGAACGATAAGGAATTCCCTGGTTGGTTCCCTGCTTTCAGTGATTAGGACTCCATGCTTCTACTGTAAGGGGCACAGGTTCAGTGTCTGGTCGGGAGGTCAAAAAAAAAATCACCAAGAATGGTATGTTGGGAAATACCCAGCTTGGATGTTAAGTTCTAACTTCCAGTTAGATTTCATGGTGCAGTCTTAAATAGGTCACTAACACCTCTCTGGGCTTTCATTTTCTCATTTGTAATATTGCATGGGAAGCAGGAAGGGATTAAGACGTCAAGTTTCTGGTCTTCCCAATTTGTTCTGACCCCTGAACTGTTGCTGTGAAAATTCCCATGAAAACTTTACATAAATGATCACTTAGTAAAATATCCAAAGAAAAGTCTTTATTATTTGGGACACTTTAGAACAGTGCTTTAAGAGCATAGGCTCAGAAGCCAGACTCCTTGGGTTCAAATCCAAGTATGCTACTTATGAGTTGTGTGACCTTGAATAAGTTACTAAACTCCTCTGTGTTTCAGTTTCCTCATTCGTAAAGCAAGACTATGTATACCATTGCACAGGGCTGTTACGTGGATCAAAGGAGTTAATGCAAGTAAAGCACTTAAAATAGGGCCTGAGATATGGTAAACATTCAGTAAGTGTGACTCTTACCATTACCCAGCAAAATCTGATACTCTCCATTCCACTTAAATGAAATTTGCTGATAACTGAAGCTTTCCATTGGCCAAAATATTAAAAATTATCATTAGTTTGGATATAAATTAAGAACTACAATCATTTTGAATGTAAATCTTTCTAAAGCACACTATAAAATGTCTTGATTCCTTTTAAAAAAAAAAGATCTATTAATTATAGTTCACCTTCTTTCCTGATTCAGGCTGAACAAGAATGGGAGATCATTACAAAAACCTTCCTAGTCTAAGTTCTAAGATTTCACAGGTAGCACAGGTGATGAAGGCCCACCTCCTCCCTGGGATGGCATGTGACATACCCCATCATAGCAGGTGCTGGGGGTGGATGGTATAACACACTCCCCAAGGAAGGGCTGGGTCCCCGAGAGCCCGGTGTCCGTGCCATTCCTTCCACCCACTGTGTTAACTCTCTGGGGTCTCTTTGGCTCAGCATCAGGGTCTATGGCAAAGTTACACTCCCAGGCTCCTATGCTCTACCAGCGTGTTGAAACTGAAGCCACCTTGGCAAGAAATTTGGCTCCAGTGGCGCCAAGGATGGCTATTTGCCTGCCGCCCCACTGTGTGCCAGGGTTGGCCTGCAGGCTGGAGCTTGCTTCCCTTCTACCCAGGGCTTGCATCAGACCAGGAAGGGGCCGTGGGCTGCCTGGTTTCCCACGTGGCCCAGAAGGAGGTTTCTGGCACGCCTGTATCAGGATGGCCCACTCAGCCCCTTTGAGGAGAGGCCTTCAGTGCTAACGGGGGCCAGTGATGGTGCGGTTCCTTGTCACTGGCAGAAAACCTCAACATCCCAAGCTGGAAAGCCTCTGATTTCCCCAAATCTGATTTTCCCCAAATGGGAAAACTTCTGCCTCTTGCAACCTTACCCAAGGCAAGGTTAGACTTGAACTCTTGAAACTTAATGGAGAAAAACTCTCTAAAATGGAAAATGGAGAGAATGTCTCTGCTCAAGCTTTAGGTTCTGACAGACAAGCCTGGTCCAAATGTGCAGTCAAGTTACCTAATCTCTCCTGCAAGAGTGGTGTCTTTTGGCTTTTTAACACTTAGAATGTGATGTCTGGTGTATAGCTTAATTATATTAGTTGACTATTCCACTTCCTGGAGCCTTCCTCATCCTACATGCCCAACACACACACATATATGCACACGTGCCTTTCCCAACCAGGACCCGGAAGCCTAGATTAAAGAGGAATTAGAAGTTGAGCTTCCCAGGTGGCGCTAGTGGTAAAGAACCTGCCTGTCAATGCAGGAGACACAAGAGAAGCAGGTTCAATTCCTGGGTGGGGAAGATCCCCTGGAAGAGGGCATGGCAACCCACTCCAGTATTCTTGCCTGGAGAATCCCCATGGACAGAGGAGCCTGGTGGACTACATTTCATAGGGTCACAAAGAGTCAGACATGACTGAAGCAACTTAGCACACGTGCATGCAGAAAGAAGATAAAGGACCAGGCCACTCGCCACCATTGCCTGCCTTCCAAGTATGACACTTTCTGACCCCTAGCACATTGCCAAGAAGATCCAAAAGCTCACTTCCTCCTCCACCCCAGATAACAGCAATTATACAGAACAGTTCTTGAGTACTTCCTCTGTGCCTGGTACTGAACTCCTCTCACATATCCTTCTACCAGCCTAGGAGCCAGGTCTGCCATCCTCCATGGTCCCAGTCAGGCCAAGCTGCCAAGATAGGAACTTCTAGGTCTCCTACAGTCCCTCAGCCCAGTTCCTTTAGACAACACCAGCCCAGAAGATCCTCAAGCATAATTTCCTGAGGTCAAAAATTCCTAAGAAAGTGCCTCACCTTCTAGGCTCTCCCACATTCCACCTTTTTCCTTCCTTCCTTTTTTTTCTCCTCTTTTTTGGCCACACCACGTGGCATGTGGGAACTTAATTCCCTGGGCAGGGACTGAAGTCTCATCCCCTGCATTGACCATGCAGAGTCTCAACCATTGGCCCTCCAGGGAAGTCCCACACTACATCTTTTTTATATCTTCAGATTTTTTTCCTGAACGGATAGTGTTCTTTTTAAAATATTTTTTGTTGTTTGTTACCTTTTTACTGGTTGATCGACTTTGCTTTTCCAATGGAGTTTTACTGATTTTGACAAATTGGGACAACCATAATAACTTTCTGATCCTTTCATAAATAAAGAGACCCTCCACTCTGAAACTTGAAAGGGAAGGAAATTATCCATTTAACTAGACTAGTCGTTTTGCCCATCAGCTCCCTCTCCCCTTGCTTTCCCTCTCTCTACACATACTAACACAATTTCATAAGACGTCTCCAAGCAGCGTTTCCACTGTAATTAATTGCCTTTCACTCAAAGTGACACATTTAAGACGTGAAATAACACAAAGAAAGATATATTTAAGAAATTGAGAGCTCAGTTAACTTCGCTTTTGATTGCTGTGAAAATGAGGTGCTCATCTCTAGGAAAAGAGGGACTTTCAAAGATTAAAGAAGTTTGCCTCATTTAGGAAAAAAAAACTACAAGAAACAGATTGAAATATTATCAGGGGTTGCCTCCAAGTGATGGAGGGATGGATAAATACTTCCTTGATTATAAGGCTTTTCTGAGCTAATTTTAAAAAAATAATTATGACTTGTTTTTATAATAAAAAGACAGGAAAAAATGCACTCAGGGTGACGGCAGCTGAGACGAAGGTGCTTATCTTACGAGTCATTTCCCATCTCTCACTTCCTGTCTTTTCCTGGAGCAAACATTGGGGAAAGGAGGGAGGAGGCTAAGTCATCAAGAAAGCCTCATCCCCAGTGGGCAGATAGAAATTAAGAGCTTGCATAACTTTCCCAGAGTCTCAAAGTCTTTGGTGAATTTATGATATGCTCTATCTGCAGGTTATCAGGTTGTCTGCCCGGAGCTCTGTGCTGTGTTTTCCCCGTTGCTCAGTGCCAGTGAATAATGTCCTAAGGCACTTCAGAAACACAGCCTCCTAATAAAGACTAGGTTCCAGGCAACCTCGTACCCATTAAGATGGCTACTATCAAAAAAACAAAACAGAAAACAACAAGTGTTGATCAAGATTAGAGAAACTGGAGCCCTGTTGATGGGATGGGTGCAACAGCTATGGAAAACCATACAGAGTTTCCTGAAGAAATTAAAAATAGAACTATGATATGATCCAGCAATCCAAATTCTGGATATATATCTAAAACAGTTGAAAGCAGGGACTGGAATAAATATTTGTACACCTATTATTCATTATTATACACAAAAGCCAAGATAGAGAAGCAACCTAAATGCCTTTCAACAGAATATATGGATAAACAAAATGTGGTTTATACATACAATGGGATATTCTTCAGCCTTGAAAACAAAAAAAGGGAATTCAGACACAGGCTACAACATGGATGAACCTTGAGGACATTCTGTAAGTGAAGTAAGCCAGTCACAAAAACACCAATTCTGCACAATTCCACTTATAAGAGGTATCTAGGGCTTCCCGGATGGTCCAATGGTTAAGAATCCGCCTTGCAACGCAAGAGATAATGACTCAATCCCCGGCCCCGGAAGATCCCACATGCCTAGGAGAAACAAACCCTGTGCGCTGCAACTCCTTAGCCCATGGGCTGGAACCACTGAAGCCTGTGTGTGCTAGAGCCCTGCTCCCCGCGAGAGGAGCCTATGCTCGGCAATGCAAAGCAGCCCTCGCTCACCACAGCTAGAGAAAGCATTCCCAGCAGTGAAGAACCACCACAGCCAAAAAATAAATAAATAAATCTTTTTTTTTTTAATGGCTATCTTAAAAAAAAAGGTATGTAGAGAAGTAAATTCATAGACATAGAAATAAAATGGTAGTTAACAGGGTCTGGCGGGGAGAGGGAGAAAGAAAGTTATTTAATGTGTATAGAGCTTCAATTTCACAAGATGAAAAAGTTCTAAAGATCAGTTTCGTATCAGTGTGAATATATTTAACACTACTGAACTGTACACTTAAAAATGGTTAAGATGGTAAATTTTATGTTATGTGTTGTTGTTTTTTAACCACAATTAAAAACAAAAAGACTGGGAGGGGGGTCCAGGATGGGGAACACATGTATACCCATGGCGGATTCATGTCAATGTATGGCAAAACCAATACAATATTGTAAAGTAAAAAACAAATAAAGCTGAAATTAAATAAATAAATAAAAGAAAAAGAAAAAGACTAGGGACTTCCCTGGAAATCCAGTGATTAAGACTCTGTGTCCCAAAGCTGGGAGCATGGGGGTGGATCTCCAGTTAGGGAACAAAGATCCCACGTGCCATGTGGCATGGCCAAGAAAATATATAAAAATAAATAAATAAAATACTAGAACCTTTATTTTTTAAAAGCCACTGTGAAAATAAATAAATAAATAGGTTGAAGGCATTAGCAAGTTACTATCTACCGTTTCCACAGACTTGACAAGGAAAGGTTATTGCATCACTATAATAACCTGGGCAGCGCGCTCATTCGAGTTCACCATCACCCTTCTTGGATCATATCGGTTCCTCCGTGTAACACACAGGCCACACTTAGGCAAGAGCCAGGCAGAGGTGCACCAGACGCGGAGGGACTGGAGCCCAAGAATGAAGAGTCTGTTGATTTCCAGCTGAGAGCCTCGAAGGGGTGGGGTAGGGGGAGGAGAAAGGATTGGCCTCAGAACTTGTCTGGGCTGAGCCTCCTAAGACAGAAGAGGGTAGGTTCCACGCTGGAAAGTGGGCTGTGCAGCAGAAAAAGACTTACAGTCAGGCCCCTGCAGAGATATGGAAGGCATGGGAAAGAACTGATTTCCAAAGCAGAAACAGGAAGAAATCAGCCCCGCCCACTGCGGGTTGCACACTGCCTTCCGAGTGCAAGTCACTGATTCATCGAGGTTCATTCGCAGTTTCTTGATATCTCTCCGACCCCTCCAGCCTCTGCTCTTCATCACCCACTTTGATCCCACCTGTTCTGTCTTCCAGATTTTTAATACCTGTTTGCTGCCTCTGCTTGTGCATTCCTTCGCTTGCTCTTCCACACATTCTTCTGTTCATCTAATCATTCAGTATGTTGTAGAGGTTACAAGCACAGACTCTGGAGTCATACAATCTGGGTTCAAATCCCAGCTTTGCCCCTTTCTAGCTGTGTGATCATGGGCAAGTTACTTAATCTCTCTGTGCCCACATTTCTCCATCTCTAAAGTGAAAATAAAAATAATGCCTACCTCAAAGGGCTACTCAAAGAGAAAAGGACTCACGTCCATGTAAAATGCTGAGACCCAAGCCCGGCATGTATGGTCAGCACTCACAGTATGTTAGGTATGGTCGTTCACTCATCAAATATTCAGACTACCTACTATATAAAGTTATACTGGGGCCATGACAAAAAAGAATCTAGACCAAGTACCCTTGAGTCGTTCCCCATCAAGTGGGAGAAACAGACTTATAAGCAACTGAAAATAAACCAAAATAGAAAATGAAATGCTCTGGGGCAAGGGGACAGAGAGGAAGGAGGAGCTGATTTAGCGGGAAAGTCTTCATAGAAGTGTGGTCTTTGAACTGAACACTGTAGACAGCACAAATTTCAAGACGTTGAGGCTGGAGAGAGACTCTTCCTAGCGGAGCTTGAACCTAGAAATAGGTAAGTACTTGGGAAATGAAGAGAAGTATTGTGTCCCTGAGGTAGGGTTGCCAGGGAAAACTAAGAACTCTCAGTTAAATTTGAATTTCACATAAACATAAAAATTTTTAGCACAAGGATGTCACAAATATACTAAAAAACTATTTGTTACCTGAAATTCAAATATAACTGGGCACCATATATTATTTTGGCTGAATCTGGCATCCTGACCCTGGGGAGAAAATAAGCCCTTTGGAAGCCTGTGCCCTGGGCCCATGTACGCTGTGTCCCCACCTCACCCGTGTGTGGTCTGCCACCTTCCTGAGTCACTTGGCATTCTTGACTCCGGGCTCCAGAGAGACTCTGGTGAACTGTTGGTGAATCATTTGGTGCCACTTTGTTAATAACAATCACGCTCCCCATCTCCCAGACAGAGAGGATGGAAAAATCCCACATTTGTTCATTTTGTTAAAGGTCACAGAGTTTGCTGTTTTTATGTTAGTTTCCTTGTTTTTCTGAGATCATGTCTTCTTTTTTTTTTCATTTGAGATTCATTAACTTTATGATGGAAAAGAATTCATTCCCCTCATTGCTGTTAGAGACAGAGAGAAAAAAAGAGACAGGAGGAAATTTTAAATACCAGCATAACAGAGTATCTGAAGACTGTAGGCCTGGCTGTGAAATGTCCCAAGAGGACCGAGGGCTCCATGGTGGACCCAGAGTGTTACTGGCCTTTTGTGCCAACACTTTGGGAGTCTCTCTCTGTAGCTTCCACCTAAGCTGGGCCTTTAAATCTTCAGGTGCGCAGCAGTGGAGTGAAGAGAATCACCACCTGCAGAAGAGGAACCTGGCCATCCGCAACCAAGTTGGAGGCTGGGGAAACAAAAGATGGTTCTCAGGACTCTCCCCTCCCTCATCCATAAAACATGCCTCACAAAGTCATTTCACGCCCCAGCATCTGCCCACTGTTCCAGAAAGGTACACCTATTCATCTTTCTCAAAAATGTTTATGGAGAGAAATTATCAGCAAGAGAAAACAAATTCTCTGGCGAGATATTGCCATTTGTGAGATAACTACTTCTGTGGAAGCATCGACAATGGGGATGGTGTTTGGCTTGAATGTGGTCTGTCTGGGAGGGCTGGGAGGTGCCACTCTCCAAAAATCCCCGAGCAGGGAGACTTTGCCACCTTGGAGCCTGCCTATCTGACTAGGCTGAAAGAAACGGTAACAGTGAAATTTCTGAGATTAAAGGGAAGTGGGAGGAGGCGTCCTTTTCTCCTCAAGGCACTCAAAGCCTGCTCAGGCTCCCAGGCCAGAAGACACAAGACAAAACGCAATCACTGAAAGAAGCCACCCCCGCCCCCAACCCTGTCTCAGCTGCTGCAGGCAGGAGGGTTTTATTCATCAGGTGCCACAGACACAGGATTGAGGACATGCAAGCCTTTTAAGGCCCTAGAAAAATCCTTGCACATCACAAACATTCTCATCAACTCCAAGATACAAAATGAAAATTCCAAAATTGAAATTTAACTACATGTCCATGAAATACAGTTATTATGTCAACTCCCTAAATTGTTCAACTTGGTATCTGTAGAAATGTTATTATACAGTATTTGAAAACAATTAGTGGATTATTTTACTTCAAGGAATCCCTAAAACTGCCCTAATGATTTCTGAGAAATCACAGTCACTGAAAATTAAATGGGCAAAAGAATCTTGAAAACAGAATTATTAAAAATGCCCTCAAGACTATTCTAAAGCAAAATAATTGCATTCTTAGTGGAATATTGGGGGAATTTTGGTATGTACTATGACATGGGGTGGTGCCTCTGAAGGTTAGACTGCGGGGTTCCTACAAAGGTCCTGAAACAGCCTTGGTCCCATGAGGCCCATCAAAATGTTTAAAGAGAACAAGTGGCCACAGACATGGTAATAAAGGTTTTTGTAGGCAACTGAACTTCTTTGTTCTTGTAAATCCAGAGACCATCTAAGCTAGAAGGATCCCTGGCCGTGGTGGAGACCAGTGCAAAACCAGGGCCAGTCTCTGAATCTCTAGACACCAATCTTCTTTGTATAGGAAGAGATACTGGAGGCTCAGAGAGGGGTGGATCATCCCATAGGTCACACAGCAATAGCATTCATCAGGTGCTAAGGAATTAGGGGCTTTGAGATGAGACTCTACTAAATCCCCTCGCCCCTGGACTTTTTCTTGTCCATGATAACATGCCTGGATGTCCTTTTTCCTCTGCCAAAACACTGAGGCAGTCCCTGTATCCTTAGCAGAATATCTAGATATCTTTAAAGATCACTCACTGCTTTGATTTTGGAGAATTCAGCTCATAGTCTTAGTTATTGATGTCTGCCAACCACTTGTTCATCCTCTGGCTTTCCCAACCTTGGTTTAGGCACCTTGCTTTCAGGTCTTCTAATAAGAAGCCCACTTTATTCTGTGCAAATCACCTAGACCAGTATCTCCTTCCCAGCAGGGCTGTTAGCTGACCAGGCGCCATTATCTACAGCCTGATACTGGACTGTGCCCTCTGCCGCCCCCTTGTGGCCACCACAAGAGGTGCGCTGCTTGGGACTCAAGGTCCACACCTGTGTGCCAAGTACTTTTGAGTCAGCTTGATTACTCTTTCTGGAAACACTTGTTTATTCCTGGATGGCTGGCACCTGGACAGGATTAATCTCCTCCACGCCTACTCTTCCAGTCTATTGCCCATGGGAACTTCAGCATCCTCATTGAGCAATCAGTCCAATCACTCCATCAACTCCCTGGTATTAGTTGAGCACAGGTCAATGGTGATAAGCCTGGAGATGGAGGATTGCAGAATGGATGTGAGATGTAGCCCATGACCTTGAGGAGTTCAGAATCAATAAAAAGAGTCAAAACACACAGAAAATTTTTAATAATTTAATGTTCAACTATTCTGTGCCAAGAACTTCAAGAATTCAGAAATGAGGTCGAATAGTTGAGGACTCCCTGGAGACAGCAGATTTGAACTAATGTTTAGAAGACAGGAAGTATTTCAGAAACAAAAGTGTAAAGAAACAACACTCCTGGGAGTTCCCCAGTGGCCTAATGGTTTAGATTCTGGGCTTTCACTGACATGGCCCAGGTTCAATCCCTGGTTGGGGAACTGAGATCCTGCAAACTGCACAGTGCAGCCAAAAATAAAATAAAGGAAAATACTCTTATGTGCCTCCTTTAACCTCATTTTACCACTACACTACTTCTGGCACCAGATGTGTGGGTTTTCCAAACGTCAAGCAATTCTGTGACAACTGGGTATCCAGCAATGGAACTCAATTCTGACTCTACCAGGAGACACCATCAGATCCCACAAATTAAGTCCTTAGTCCCACAAAATTGAACCCCTCCCCCTTCAGATGGACAGGGAAGTCTGGCATGCTATGGTCCATGGAGTGGCAAAGAGTCAGACACGACTGAGTGACTGAACAACCCTTCAGATGGCCAATTGCAAGTCCAGTTACTTGTGCTTCTGACAGACCAGTTATAACTTGGAGGTTCCCACTACCCCTCCTCAGGTTTGATTAATTTGCTAGAAACAGCAAATAGAACTCAGGAGTTACTAGATTACTGGTTTGTTGTAAAAGAATATTATAACTCAGGAACAGCCAGATGGAAGAGACATAGTGCAAGGGGCACAGAGCTTCCATGCCTTCTCCGGGACACTATGCCTATGTGGGAAGGGGCGCAGAGCTTCCATGCCTTCTCCGGGACACTATGCCTATGTGGGAAGGGGCGCAGAGCTTCCATGCCTTCTCCGGGACACTATGCCTATGTGGGAAGGGGCGCAGAGCTTCCATGCCTTCTCCGGGACACTATGCCTATGTGGGAAGGGGCGCAGAGCTTCCATGCCTTCTCCGGGACACTATGCCTATGTGGGAGGGGGCACAGAGCTTCCATGCCTGCTCCAGGACACTAGCCTTTGCAAAATGTTCACTAACCCAGAAGCTTTCCAAACCCTATTCTTTCAAGTTTTTAAGGAGTTTTCACTACATAGGCATGACTGATTAAATATTGCTGTTGTTTAGCCAATAAATTGTGTCCCACTCTTTTGCAACCCCATGTACTATAGCCCGCCAGGCTCCTCTGCCCATGGGATTACCCAGGCAAGAATACTGAAGTGGGTTGCCATTTTCTTGTCATTGACAATTAATTCAACCTCCAGTCCTTCTCACCTTTCTGGAAGGGGATGCTGAAAATTTCAATGGTCTACTCACCTGGTTAGTCCCTCTGGCAACCAGTCCCCAGCCAGAGGAGCTTTTCAAAAGTCACCTCATTAACATAAACTAAGATGTGGTTGAAAGGAGCTTTTTCAGAATAACAAAAGATACCCATTTTACTTTTGTGCTCTTAACACTTAAAGATATTCCAAGGGTTTTAGGAGCTCTGTGGCAGGAACAGGACAAAGACCAAATATATATATATTTCTTATTATAAATCATAGCATCACAAGAAGGAAAAAAAGAAGAGTATTCTGGAAGGAAGTAACAGCCAAGAAAAAAATTATGGCCAAAACAATATTTCCAAGATAAAAGACTAAAGAGAGATAAACTCTCTTATTATCTTATTTGGGTGCTGTTAGCACTTTCCTACCACTTTGCAGAGCATTCATTGCCCTCAGACTCTGTAATGTTCACTAATCTCTTTTCTGCTATTCATTAGGACCCTATTGGTTGCAAGTAACAGCAACATAAATTAGCTTAGACAAAAAGGAAATTTATGAACGGAAATACTTGAGACGAACATGGACAGCAGTGGCAAAGGCTATGGCCAAGCCCAGCGCTGACGCAGTGCCCAGTGTCATCAGCTTTCGCAGCCATTGCGCTCTCCTCTCTCCTCCTGTTCTTCTCCCTCTCCCTCCATCCGCACCTATGTTTTCCACTTTTCACTCCGTTTCCACTCTTTGAGGGCCTCATTCTCTTCTACCATGGCTTGCTGCTGCTGCTGCTGCTGCTAAGTCGCTTCAGTCGTGTCCGACTCTGTGAGACCCCATAGACGGCAGCCCATCAGGCTCCCCCGTCCCTGGGATTCTCCAGGCAAGAACACTGGAGTGGGTTGCCATTTCCTTCTCCAATGCATGAAAGTGAAAAGTGAAAGTGAAGTCGCTCAGTCGTGTCCGACTCTTAGCGACCCCATGGACTGCAGCCCACCAGGCTCCTCCGTCCATGGGATTTTCCAGGCAAGAGTACTGGAGTGGGGTGCCATTGCCTTCTCCGTAGCTTGGTTTCCTCTAAAAATCAGGGACAATGGCCTTCAAGGTAACCAGTTTCATGTACTTCTAGTTGTGACCCTAGAAGTCTTCCCCACTAGCTCCATCAGAAGAGTCCCCAGGGGAGACTTCCACTGGCCCAGTGATAGAGGCAATAACCCTTCTATAAAGTGAAGTGAAAGCCACTCAGTCCCATCCGACTCTTTGTGACCCCATGGATATATAGTCCATGGGATTCTCCAGGCAAGAATACTGGAGTGGGTAGCCATTCCCTTCTCCAGGGGATCTTCCCAACCCAGGGATCAAACCCAGGTCTCCCATACTACAGGTGGATTCTTTACCAGCTGAGCCACCGGGGAAGCCTGACCCTTCTATGCTGTTCCCTTTATCAAGGGGCTAGAAGCCTGGGAGGGGTACGTCCCAGAATCCCTGCCTTCAGAGACAGCAGTTCTTCAAGAAGAAGCACTTATCAAGATGTGAAAGGCAAAATAAGGCAGAAGCCAGATTTTACCTCCTCTGACACTGTCAAACTTTGGGCTTAGGCAGACATGACATTTTGCAGTGGTCTCTAAGTATTTTCCTGAAAATCTCAGGCCTCAAGATGGGAGGCAGCTATGATCATTCCTACTGGTTTCCTGAGTTCCTTCAAATTCCTGTCTGTAAAAGCTAGTGGCCTTCCTTGACCTTTGTCCAGACTTTCCAATGATTTTTTAAGGACCTAATGTCCTTTATTAAGTCCTCTCCTTCTTAAAATACCTTGAGCAGTTCCTGTTTATGACCATATCCTAACTGATACAAGCATACACCCCAAGGGTGGAGCATAGGGTAGGATCTATAACTCTGATGACAGAGGAGAGGAAGAATTTGCTAGCCGTCAATCAAGAGCAGCCACATTTCCCTGTGAAAACTAGTGGGAGGCAAGTTCAGGTGGGTGGAATGAGGTGAGCTGATGGGAGGCACTGAATGCCAGGCATGCAGACTTCAGGCACTGAGGGAACAGGGAGTCAGGCGAATATGAGGGCAAGGGCCAACTATTAGGGCAAGCAGTGGTGGCATCTACGGGACAAGTTAGGGTGTGGGCACCGAAAGGAGACAGTGACAACAGAGATGCCCTAAAATGGGAGACAGGTGAAAGCACAGAAAAGGTGCATCTGAAAGATGTGTTGAAAAAGGAAATAAGGTATTTTGGTATGTCACATTTAAGGACTTAATAATAGCTGCCATTTATAAAATTAGAGTTAATTATACATCAGATAATCTGCTAAATTTTTCATTTATGTTAGATAAAACCCTGCAAGGCAGGAACTATTTACATTTATAATTGAGAAAAACAAGGGCCAGGAATATTGACAGATATGTCAAGGTAAATCAGCTAGAGGCCAGAGCCAGGACTTGAACTCAGTTCTATTGTTCATCGAGGTCTGCACTCATTTCCACCACGCTATGCTGCTTTTCTTCCAACGTTGGTCCTTATAACAGCACAAAAGGCCAACTTTGACCCTCACCTGGTGAGAGGCAGTGGAGAATAATCAAAAGGGCAAAGCCTTTGTCCCGCTGACATGAAGCCTTAAGAAGATTATAATCATGAGGAAGCAATGTGACAAATCCAAATGGAGGGATTTCAGCGAAACAACTGGCCTGGTCTCTTAAAACATGTCAGTGTGATAAAAGACATAAAATAATGACTGGAAAGCCAAGCTCTAGACGAGAAGATACTAAAGAATTGCAACAGCTCAATACAATGAATGATCCTGAATTGGATGCTTAAATCAAAAAAAAAAAAAAAAATACTATAAAGCACATTTTATAAACAATTGTTAAAGTAAACCAGATATCAAATAGTAATGTGTTAATGTTAAACTTCCCAAGTGGGATCCTTTTATTGTAGTTTTGTGGAAGAATGCCATTGCTCTTTGGAGTTGAGCTGAAGTATTTGAGAGTAAATCAAATACTTCCAAGTCATTCTCAAATGGATTAGCATAACTGATAGACGGATGTACAGATGGATGGACAGATACAACTAAAAAATGTTGCTCACCATCTGGCTGTACAAGAATGAAGTCACTAGCCACTGAAGTCACTGACCTTTAACACACCCTGAAAGGAGCTCAGCATGGAGATCAGGAATGAGACACTCTCATCTTGGAAAACTGGCAGAACAGGCCTTCAGAGAGTGAGATATTTTCAGGAGGAAATTTTATGAACCTGATTTCCTACATCTTCTCATAGCTAGAAAAGCACTGTAATCCTTGATGGAGACATTTGCTCCTTGTGACCAGCAGCAACCTTCTGCAGAGATGTGTCCTCAATTGCATGCATCCTCTTCATCAAAATCCTAGACCTCCCCCCCCGGCCCACCCCACCACCACCAACCTCTTCAGAGCAGTTCCTCAGAGCTATCTGAGAAGCTATCTCCGGGGATATAGTCCTCAGTAAGTCCCCAAATGAAACTGAACTTACAGCTCTCATATCAAGGGGTTTTGGTTTTTGTGTTTCTGTCAACAGTAGGTAGAGTGCAGATGCAACAAAATCTTAACAATTAAAGGGTCTGTGGAGTTGATTGTACTATTCTTGCAATTTTTCTGTAGTTTGAAATTTTTCCAAAAAAGAGTTGAAAAAATTTGAAAATGCACCCATTTCAGATAAAAAAAAAAAAAAAAGCACACACAACAACAACAACCAAGGAATAGAAAAAAGGAGGGCTTTAAGTCAAACATACCTGAGTCCAGCACTTACTGGCCCTGGACCCCTGAGTCCTCAGGTCCTCAGCTGGGCACAGCATCCTCTTGTGTTCTGTGTTCACATTTGTTCTCCTCCCTACCTCCTGCCTAAGCCCCACTTCTTGGAATACATTATACTGGCCACTGAGGGAGATTTGCTCAGTATAAATAAGAACTGTGTGTCCTGTAGAATGCACAGTTGAGGTGACATGGCACCCTGCAGGGACATTTATTGCATGAGAGACAGGCAGTCCAACCCTCTGAACATCGCATCTTGGGGACAAAAGTCAAAAATGCCTCTACCCATGACTTGCTGGTTTACACTGTGGATCAGAACTCAGAGACTAGCCATGAACTTCTCAAAGTGGGAGCCATGAGCTTCTCAAAGTGGGACAGTTGGCCCACCTGAGCAGAATCAGCTGTGGTTCATGTGAAAATGCAGATTCTTGGGCCCCTGAGGCTCTGAGTCAGCTTCTCACCAGTGTGTTGCCAGCGCACATTCTAATTCTAAGACAGTTTCTAGGTGACCCTGAGGCACATTTAAGAGTTTAAGCTCCTCTGACCCACATCGTGGCCACGGTGAACGTGCCACTTTATAGCTAAATTGGTCCACTGGAGAAGTGGATTCCTGTGGTTAGAGCCTAATAATAACATTAAAAGTTTATGTCTGCCACAAAAGTGTCCACAAATGGGAACAAACAGAAATATGAATGGAGTTGTGCATAAAGATAAAAGCAGGACACTAAGGAAAGCAATGTTTCTCTCTGGGCTTTGCCAGCTCCAGACTCAAAGTATAAGAATGAAATGCTGTTCTGAGTCCTTCACTGTCTGAACTCTGGGATGAGAGGGATCAGGGGGGGCTCAAGGCCCGGGCAGAAGGAGCCCGTCCACTCACTGTGACTCTGGGAAGCCGCAAAAACCAACAGTTGCCACTTCTGGGCATGTGCAGTAAGCGGTGAACCTACAGTGTCATGTAAACCCCCAAATCTCCAGGAATTCCAGTGATGTAAAGGCTCACTTAGATTCTGCCCAGGATCTGATGGGACCTCTCCCACTGGCCTTGCAGGCCTCTCCTTGGGGACAGTCCTCTGTGGGATGCCACCTGGGAGAAAGAAGTTGACAACGGTCACCTGGTTTTCCTGTGGTCCAGTGACGACTTGGTAGTGTACATCTGGTTTGGAAGGTGCTGGGCCCTTCTCTCTTCCAGCCAGGAGATCAGATTATTTAACTGGGAAAGCTCTTCTCTGACCCTGAGACTCTTCTATTCCAAGCAGGCTCTGGGCAGGCATTTACTCACAGGGTCCGAGTTATTTTGGGAGATTCAACATCCTGCACTTAGCCCCAGGGAGGGGAAAAGAAGGACAGACAATTGGGTAGTCTCCACTCCCACCCCACCCTCAAACTGAGACAGAAGACAGACTGTCCTTTACAACTTTAACTCTTTCCTGGCTCTGGCTAAGAACAATGCACCCCCTAGGAAAGTCTCACATGGCAGCATGGCAACCGCTTTCATTCCAGAAAAAAATAAAATGTAGCAGGAGAAAATTATGCATGGAAAGAAAGTGACTTTTAAAATTTGTCTTTAAATATTACAATCAAAGTGAAAGGATGGAAATTGCATCAGAAGAACATGTGTGTGTGCAGTTTAACACTGAAGAAATAAATCCCTTTCCCAACTGTAGGACTTAAAGTAATATCATACCTTTTACAGTCCATGGGGTTGCAAAGAGTTGGACACGACTGAAGCGACTTAGCACGCACACATGCACGTACCTTTTCAGGAACTCCAAAGTGTGTTATGGAGATAAGGAGAATCAGATTAAAGACCTCAGGTTTAGAGTTTGGCACACAAAGTCGTTGGCATTAGAACCCAGGTAAGTGTCACCTGGGCAGTTTCAGAGTTTTCTGCCTGTATGCCTTGTTTTTCAAACGTTCCCTGCAGTGTGGTGGAGCGGGGCCTCATATAGGAAGGGTGCTGAGCAGAGAGAAGGGAGAAAGGCAGGCAGCCAGCCGGGAGGAGAGTCTGCAATGATACTCCAGGGGTGACAAGTGCCCTTTTGCATGTGGGATGTCTGTGGCTCCTCATCAGTGTGGTTTATTAAGGCCCAAGGTGATAATTCATATTTAAGACCCCCGGCTTTGTTGAATCTCTATTGGATTCAATTCCACACACAGTTGCTCAGGGCCTAACGTTTGCCTGGCACTCAGCGAACCCTGGGAGTGGGCAGCAATACATTGCGCACAGCCCCTGTTCCTTGCCCTCCAGAATTCTCTCCAGGACATGAGAGTCACACGTCCTGGACACCTGGCACCCCCCAAACAGATCAACCAGGGACTGCGGGACCTACAGAGAGAGAGAAAGGCCTGCCGGGGCTTGTGGGCTTATACTTTAGTCTTCCCCGGCAGCAGAAAAATGCTGCCCTGGTCTGAATCATCACTTGCTTCTTAACACAAAGCAAAACCAGCCGTCCTTCCCCACCTCCTCTGGGTGAGCTCAGCTTTGGCCTGCCCTGGCCCTGGCTCCTTGCAGAAGCAGTGCCTGAGTCTAACCAGCCCTGGAGCTATCCTTGTGTCTCAAGGCCTCCCTGGGACCTGGACTGACCTCCAGCCTCTCTGACCCTGTCTGGTTCTTTTCTGTCACACTTTTTGCTTCCTCGTTGTCCACAGGCTCCAAGCCTCTTCTCCCTGACCCAGAATTTTACGCCCTCAGACTTCTTCGGCCCACTGATGGCATTTCCTAGCCCAACCTGACATGCTGCCAGGTGTGGTAGCCTCCAAGACTGCTGTCAGACCAAAGTTTGAGACTGAAACAGTCTCTGTATTTGATAGGTTGCAAACGCCATAATTTAGGCTGCAATTGCCAGAGCTCAGGCAGTTTCCCCATTAAGATGCATCACTGCAAAGCAATTCAACTAATTCAGTTTCCTAGCACCCACTTGCTGATCAGGTGCCCTACTGTCATCAAAGGAGCTTTTGAACTGGCTCTAAAACTTCAGTTACAGCAGAGGTCCTGGAGGGCTTGCTGCGCCACAACACCCAGTTTCTGATTCTGAAGTTCTGCAAATCAGAATTTGTATTTCTAATAGGTTCTCAGGTGAGGCTGATGCTGGTCCAAGGACCTCAGCCTTTTTTTTTTTTTTTTGGCTGCATTGGGTCTTTATTGCAGCACTTGGGCTTTCTCTGGTTGCAGTGCATAGGGTTAGTTGCCTTGTGTAATGTGGGATTTTAGTTCCCTAACCAGGGATCTAAAATGTCTCTGCTGCATTGGAAGGTGGATTCTTAACCACTGGACCACCAGAAAAGCTCCAGGGACCTCACTTTAAGAATCCTTGCTCCAGTTCAGTGGTTTTCAAACTCAGTTGTACATTGGACTCATCTGGGGAGTTAAAAAAATAAGATAGACTAATGCCTGAGTTCACCCTCAGAATTCTGATTTAACTGGTCTGAAATATAGACATAGTCAGTGGAGCTTCCCTGGTGGCTCAGTGGTAAAGAATTTGCCTGTAAAGCAGGAGAAACGTAGATTCAGGAATCGGGTAGATTCCCTGAAGGAAACGGCAGAATTCTTTGTTTGGAAAATCCCACGGACAGAGGAGCCTGGCAGGCTACAGTCTATGGGGTCGCAAAAGAGTCAGACACGACATAGGGACTAAACAACAGCAGACTGGACACCAGGCACTGTATAAGATTTGTAGGTGATTCTAATATTCAGTGTGAATTGACAAGTCTGCTCTGGTCCATTTCATCAGTAGAGGCTGCACTAGGCATGGGGGCCCCCTTTATCTTCTGTGGGCACACTTACCTCAGATCACCAGATAAAATATAGAACACTCAGTTAAATCTGGGGCTTCCCCTGTGGCTCAGATGGTAAAGAATCTGCCTGCAATGCCAGAGACCCAGGTTCAATCCCTGGGTCAGGAAGCTCCCCTGGAGAAGGGAATGGCAACCCACTTCAATATTCTTGCCTGGAGAATTCCATGGGACAGAGAAGCCTGGTGGGTTACAGTCAATGGGATCACAAAGAGTCTTCAGACACAACTGAGTGACTTTCATTTCACAGTTAAATTTTAATTCTAAATAACCAATAAATAATATTTTACTATAGGAATATTCCAAATATTGCACAGATGTCCATTTTTGTGATTGTTATTTTGTTTTTTTCTAATTCTGGCAACTCTGCCCTTAGATGCTCCATGACATAGAATGAGAAACAATGATCTGCCAGCTTCCATTGTATAAATAGTAACACCAAGGCCCCAGAGGTCATATAGGAAGTCAGAAGAGAGCCAGGATAAGAAATCAGGAGTCTTGACCTCCATCTAGAATTCTATTCCTTCTATCACACTGAACTGTGCTAAAGACATTTACACCCTTCTCTTGTTAGGGGGTTATTATCAGTCGCCTAGAGGTGACTTCAAAGGGTTGAGTCTGATTTATGTCCTCTCTGCTACTGTCCCAGTCCTCACCTACACCCCCCTTTCTACTGCTGCAGATACCACAGAGGCTGTCCTGGGGTATAGTCATTCTCAGGGCATGTCACTAATGGCCATCTCAGGGAGGAAGCGGGCTGGAAGTGGTCCTGGCCAGATACAGCTATGAGCGAGAGACCATAATTGGGTAACCCAAGGACAAGTGGGATTTGGCACAGGCAAACGACAGGCAGAGAATGTTGGGAGAGGCCCACTTAATTCACAGAGACATTTGGAATTAGTCGTAAATTCTCTGGGAAGAGATCAAGGCAGCAGCGTAAACAGCTCAATTAAACTGTCGGCTCAATGTTCAATGCGCAGTAATGGTCAAAACACAGCCTTTAATCTAGATACAGAGGATTATCTTTCAACCAGGAATGAGATTCCTAAGATTAGTTGTACCTGAGGTGGAGAGAACAACAGAGCCGGCTCAGCGACACCACGGACAGGCTTGTGTGTCAGGATGACTGGGACTTGTGTGGAAGGGGCTACCTGGACTCCACAACCTTCCTGGAGGCCCCTGCAGATGCTGGGAAAACAGGGACGAATCTCGTTCTGCTTCCTCCAAGGAGAAGACATCATCTGGGAACAGAACACTCCAGCATATTTGCTTTAAAAATGCAGCGAGTCAGACATGCTCCCACCTCCAGACCAAAGCCCAAGCCAGGAGCACCAGGACTGAGGCAGAGAGATCATGTACTTTTAGCCCTCTGCCATTCTACCCGCCACAATCAGCCACTCACGTTCATTCATTCATTCCGCAAATATTTATCACAAGTCTACTATGTGTCAGACCCTGTTCTGGACACAGAAGTTATACAGAGAACAAAAAGCAAAGATGCCTTCCCCATGTGGGGGCAAAATAAAGAATAAACAAGAAAGGTACATCAAATATGCTGTATGTGAGAAGGGAATGAGTGATACTCAGAAAAATAAAGCAGAGATGAGGATAGAAAGTGTTGAGTGGGGACAACTCTGGATATGGTACCTAGGGGAGGTCTCACAGCAACTGTCATTTAAATAAAGACCAGAAGGGAGCGAATGTTGAACCAGGGGCTAGCTGGAGGAAGCATTCCAGGCAGAGATGTAGTGCAAAGGCCCAACCTGAGAGAGGTTCAAGAAATACCAAAGAGGCTGCCTGTTTGGGGCAAGAGAGAGGACAGTAGAAGATAAAGTCAGGAATTTAAGAGAACTAGGTCATCTGAGGTCTTATGGGCCACTATAAGGATTTTGACATTTATTCTTAGGGAAATGGGGATTTGATGAGAGATTTGAGGGGAGGACTTTCCCAATGGCTCAGCGGGTCAAGAATGCCTGCATGCAAGAGACATGGGTTTAATCCTTGGGTTGGGAAGATCCCCTGGAGAAGGAAAAGGCAACCCACTCCACTATTCTTGCCTGGGAAATCACACAGACAGAGGAGCCTGGTGGGCTACAGTCATGGAGTTGCAAAGAATTGGACATGACTGAGCACATAAACTCATTACTCATTGAAGAGAAGAGAGATATAATCAGATTCATTTTTAAATAATTTTTAAATTTTAATATTTATTTAAATATTTAATATTTATTTTTATTTACGTATTTGACTGTGCCAAGTCTTAGTTGCAGCATGCAGGATCTTTTAGTTGCTGCATGAGGGATCCCTGACCAGGGATCAAACCCAGGCTCCCTGCATTGGGAGTATGGAGTCTTAGCCAATGGGCCACCAGGGAACTCCCCAGATTCATTTTTAATGGGATTACTGGCTGCTGTTCTGAGAGAGAAACAGGGAAATGGATGAGAGATACTTGCAATGATTCAGTCAAGAGATAAAGGAGTTGGACCAGGATGGAAGCAGTGGAGATGGTGAAACGTCGTAGGATTCTGCATATTCTTTGCTGATGGTTGGATGGAGCAGGAGTAAAAAAAAAAAAAAAAGGTGTCAAGAATGACAGGGATTTGTTTCAGATGTTCACTGAAGATTCATGACTCTGGAATCCATGCTTCTAGCTCAGACTCCTGGGCTGGTACACAGCAACATTTGATGAAATGAACTGAAAAAGTAGAAGAATCTGTTGGATTGGTGGCACCATTTTTCCAGGCCTTTACCAATGGCAGAGCACACCTCCAGATATTGAGGGTGCAGAGAAAACTGAGAAATTGAAACAGGGCAGAAACAGAAACAGGAACATACCCAACCCCTCCAATAAGAAAACTGGGGACAAGGAGGTAGGCAGGGGGATTTAAAGGAAAAAAGGCCAAGAATGACAGGCATAGGGTTAAATTTGTGATACCAAAGAGACTGGGTGTCAATCCCAGTCATGCCTCCTGATTCAATCTCTTCTCTTCATTGGTCCCAGGTTTCTCCCTGTGAAATGGGGTCACTGGCTTTCTAAAAAGAGTCTATCTAGCTTAACCATCTGTAGTGCTCTGATCCTTTTCTTACAAGTTCCCCTCTCCTCTAGCCATTGACACAGTGCTTCTCCAACATCATCTTTCAGGAAATTTTCTGTTTCTTTTCACAGTGATTATTTCTGACTCTGAGTTTTGTAAGATGTCGCTATTAGTCCCCAAAGAAAAACACCCATGTGGTTTTTTTGCCTGCTTGAAATAAATACTACTTTAGGCCAGTTACCCCATCTGTAAACTGGGAATAATACCAGATTGTAGGGATGCTGAGGAGGGTTAATTATATACAGAATGTGTAGGGGCTAAGCAGATACACAAGTGCTCTGGAAGTTTTTGGCATAATACTATAGCATTACAATAATTTTGGCTTGCAAATTATACCCCAGCAGAGACATCACATGGAAAAGTGGGTCTGACCCCCATGGCCCACTGAAAGTGAAATGGAAAAAATAAGTTGTGAAATATAACTTCTCTTCCTAAACTTTTGGAAAAGGCAGAGATAATTCTTCCATGTGCAACCCACATGCACGGAACAAGTTTCTAGATCCTGGAGAAGCCTGTCTTGCCCAGGGTGGCCTGGCCTGTTGCCAGCATCTGACCATTCCTCCTTCCTAAACCTGGAAGCAGAGATAGAAGGGAGGGAGTAGGAGAGGATTTGTGGTTGGTTGAAAGGTGGGATTCACAGTGAGGATATCCTCACCTTTCAGGTTTTCTATTCGAGCTTCCCTTACTTGCGGGATAATTAAGTGCTTATAAAGTAGAGGAATGATTTAAAGGGTAATTTGAGATAGTTAAATCTAGGGACATTTAAAATAAACATTTTAGTCCAGGTCAACTTCTGGGTCCTCCCACCATCCCCAGACACCATACACACACATCCCACATCCTAGATTATTTCCTATGAAATTCCAAATAAGTAGATCTCCGGCAATGAAGGGGCTGTGTAGTTGGTAATATATGGCTGTGTGTCATATATTGGGTTTGTAAAGTTTAACTGGCTCATAGATGATTACAGTCCTGTCTCACCAGAGGGAAAGAGTGAATAGCCTGATCCTGAAGGGACAGTTTGCAGTCAATTCCATTGGATTACTGTGGGTGGCTGAGTGGACAGAGCTCAGGCTTCAGAGTAAGATCCCAGTTGGACTCCTGGTTTTGCCACTTCCCCACTGTGGCCTTAGGCAGGGGAAGAGGCCCTACCTACCCAAGAGCCTCAAACTGCGAGTTTGACCTCCACCTCCAGTCCTGGCCAGAGAAGCCACTGACCTTGCTCCCTGCCCTAAAAGGTCCTGCTTTTCCTGCAGGATACAGGAAACAGATTTCCCCAAAGCCCATCTGTAATATGCAGGTTGCAAGTGGAGATAATGATTTGGACTATCATCCTAATAAATCAGCATTCTTTGAGAATTTCTCAGTCTTACACCTTAAGTGTATGTCATAGTCTGGGGCTTGATCAGCCAAATTCAAAGGAGCACCGGCTCTAGAGGCAGTTAACTCTTTTGTCTCCACAGAACATATGCTCCTCTCAGGAAAAGCGTTCCTGAGCAAACTGTGCTCCTCCCTCGGCCTCAGTTTCCTCATTTTAATAATCAGAGGACGATCTTAAATTGCAAAGTAGAGACGAGTGGAAATGACACAATTTTGGCACCACCAGACCAGGAACTGACATCCAGACCCACCTGAGTGACCTTCTTCCGAGCCTCAATTTCTCCATCAGTAAAATGAGGGCCTTGGATTAAATGGAGTGTTGCTAGCTCCTACAATTTTAGGCATTAAACATTCCCACAGCTAGCTCTGCCAGGTTGACACTGATCAGGGTAAAAGCCAAGACTTCCTCAGAGGTGAAAATGTAAGCAAACATTCCGATCTCCCCTTAGCTTGGCTTTCCAATTGGTGAGGGGCCAGGGCCCTGCAGACGATCCAGGTCGCATTCATCGTCCGGATGGCTAAAGTGCTTATTTGCATAAATAATCCTCCGATGGTCTGGCACAGAGGGTTGAACCGAAGTCTTGGTCCGTTTAAGCAGAGAATAGACACCCTGTTCCTAAGGGTCTCGGCACCGCATTTCCTCTAAGAGGGTCACGCCGTAGACTAAAAATGCCCCTTGTCCCCTAAAGTGGGGATCCCTGGAGAACACAACGCTCGGGTGCCGGGGTGCGGAAGGTTTGGCTTCTACGCGCTGCAGGTTTAGGCTGGCAATCTCTCGCCCAAGGCGGTGGCGGGCTGCAAGCGAGGCGGGGCCGGCTGCGCCGCGGGACCCCGGCGCCCTCAGGCGCGACCCGGGGGCTGGCGCCGAGGCGGCCGCAGGAGGTGGCGCGTGCTGAAGGGGAGAGCTGCTGCTGTCCAGAGCCGGGGCGCTAGAAGGCGGGGCCAGGGCCGAGGTCTGGCTGCAGGGCGCGTGGGGGTGGGCGGGGCGGGGTCTGAGAGGGCGGGCTGGGGGCGGGGCGCGCGCGGGCCCGGAGAGGGCGGGGCCGCGGGGCGGGGCGGGCTCTGGCGGCCCGAGTGTCACACACGCGGCGGTTCGGGAGGCGGCGACAGCGGCAGCGGCAGGCGCCGCCGGGACGGGCACGGGCGCGCGGGCTCGGGCGGGCGCCGGCTGCCTCCCTCCCTCCATCGCTCGCTTGCTCTCCGGCCCGATTGCTCGCCGGCAGAGGGCCGAGCTCGCTCCAGCGCTCTGGGGAAGGAAGAAGTCGGGGCGGGGGGTGCCGAGGACCCCGACAAGTTCCAGCAGCAGCCGCGGATTCCGGCCGAGGCGGAGGCTGCGGTTCCGACGGGACAGGAGCGCGCTCCGTGGCAGAGCGCACGGCCAGAGCGTCTGAGGAGCGGGGGGTCGCCCGGGCCTTTCGCTATCCGTGGGGCCGCGGCGGGGATCCCATGAGACGCGCCCGCAAGGGGCAGGAGATCCAAAGCCCGGGCGGCGCGCGGCGGAGGCGGAGGGCGGTGCTGCAGCTGCCGGAGCCGGGGAGCGGCCGGCAGGAGGCAGCGGAGAGAACTTGAACTTGGCGTCGGGAGCGGGCGCCCCGGACGCCCCTCGCTGGGGCCGGGGCCGGGGCGCCAAAGGACCTGGGCGGCATCGCTGCCCCCCGAATGGCCGCGGCGGCGGACCCGGCTCCCGCGCCGCGGCCCTAGGCGGCCTCTCGCCATGGCCAAGTGGCTGAACAAGTACTTCAGCTTGGGCAACAGCAAGACCAAGAGCCCCCCGCAACCGCCGCGGCCCGACTACCGCGAGCAGCGACGCCGAGGCGAGCGGCCCTCGCAGCCCCCCCAGGCCGTGCCGCAGGCCCCCGCGGCTGCCTCCGCGTCCTGCGGTACCGCCGCCGCCTCCTGCTTCTCGGCCTCGTCGGGATCGCTGCCCGACGACAGCGGCAGCACGAGCGACCTGATCCGCGCCTACCGCGCACAGAAGGAGCGCGACTTTGAGGACCCCTACAACGGGCCCGGCTCGTCGCTGCGCAAATTGCGCGCCATGTGCCGCCTGGACTACTGCGGCGGCGGGGAACCGGGTGGGAGCCAGCGCGCCTTTTCCGCCTCGTCCGCGTCGGGCGCCGCGGGCTGCTGTTGCGCCTCCTCCGGCGCGGGCGCCGCCGCGTCCTCGTCCTCGTCCTCTGGCTCCCCGCACCTCTACCGCAGCAGCAGCGAGCGGCGGCCCGCCACCCCGGCCGAAGTGCGCTACATCTCCCCGAAGCATCGCCTCATTAAGGTGGAGAGCGCCGCGGGCTGTGCCGGGGACCCCCCAGGGGGCGCCTGCTCCGGCGGCCGTACCTGGAGCCCAACGGCCTGCGGAGGCAAGAAACTGCTCAACAAGTGCGGCGCCTCGGCCGCGGAGGAGAGCGGTGCCGGCAAGAAGGACAAGGTAAGGCGCCCTTGGCCTCAGTAGAGGTTCCAGAGCCACTGTGCGCACGGGGAAGCTGAGGCACCACTCTAGTTTCGAGTTCCTACATCCACCTGGGGCTACGACCCGAGGTCAGGCCTCCCACGATGCTACCAAATTCTGCCTCCTTGCACGCGCTTTGTCCCCGATCATTGGCCTCCTGACACAGCCTCTTAACGCTGCTGCTTCCCGAAGGTCCTCAATCTGAACCCACAGCCAGGTGCCCTCTTTGAAAGTATCCTGACCAGAGAGCTCTCTGCCCAGCCTGGTCCAAGAGACAGCCAACCAGCCCCTCGAGGAGGAAAGTCAGAGAGTCAGAGTCCTTACGTATTTAAAGTGTAAGTGGCTCAGTCATGTCTGACTCTGCGACCCCATGGACTGTAGCCCGCCAGGCTCCTCCGTCCATGGGATTTTCCAGGCAAGAATACTGGAGTGGGTTGCCATTTCCTTCTCCACGTATTTAGAAGTGTTTATTCTTGTCTACCCCCGTTCCACCCGCCCCTGACTTTATGGATGGGAACTGAGGTCTAGAGCTGGGAAGGGACCCGCCGGATATTACACATTTTCGATGGCAGATCCAGACCGGCTGTCTCTGAACGGATATATGTAAATCCCTCTAAATGCCCTGCCCTGCCCCACCCCCCGCGCCAGGTTTCCAAATGGGGCAGCCTTTTGTACTTGAGCTGTACCGCGAAACACGCCCCCCACCCCCCAACCCCCACGCGTGCTTTTCCGGTTGAAGTGCTCTGGTCTACAAGAGCGCTCCACTTCGACCTGTCAGTTCCTCCAGCCCGGCCCGGGAGGGGTCCGCCTACCGGGCCAGCTGGAAGGAGACCACCCCTCCCATCCTCATCCTCCTTCCTGACCTTACCCTTTATAGCCCCAAGGATGAGGGGGACGATTTTGTACGCTCTCCTCCCTAACAGATCAGACTATCTTGATCCCCCGGACCTTTAGAGCAGTCTAGTTAATTACAGCCAGACTGGGCCCTCTCCTCCCCTTCACAGTCCTGTGACACCCTCCTTTCCCCCATAAAATAATACTTGTTCTGTCTACTTCTGGTGGAAGGCAGTGCTTTCATTACATCTGAGGCCCAGTGCCCTGTGATGGCTATCAGACTGCTGTCCCTCTCCTTCCCCGGCACCGCCCTGCTTTCTCCTAAAGGTAAACTTTTCACCCAGATGTGGGCTGGGGGAAACTGATAGAGTCTGCGTTTCTTTTAGGACTGAATTTCCAGACAGGAGGGAGACAGGCCCCTACTTCCCAGCTGGTGCTTGGGAAGGGAACTTTTTGTTTTCCAGGCAGGAGAAGTAAGCTGGTGCCCCTCCTGAATTTTTCTGCCTGACTTCCTCTCCCCAGGGTCCCAGGTCCACCTAGCATACCTCCCGCTGGGTCTGTTGAAGGCAGCATAGGTAACTTATGGATTCCACTTCCCTCTGGGGCCAGTCTGGGGACACATCTGCATGGACTCTGGGCTTCCTAAGCACTTGGGGTGCCACACCTAAATGACAAGAGCTAGGAGCTGGGTGGCCACCTTGGTGCTGCCTTGGGGGCAGAGGAGGTTTCTCTGGGAGCCCCCAGGATTATGGGTTTGTGGTCCATCTGTAAGGGAAACAACAGAGAGGCTCCCTGCTGCCTTCTGTGTGGCCCAGGCTTGGCTAGGTGCTGATCTGGGAGAACCTGGAGTCTCTGGAAATGGAAGGATAGCCTAGCCTAGCTCTCCAGAGAGATCCCACCATTCCCATGTTATTCCATGACCACCTCCCAGGTGGGCAAATCTCCTTTCTCTCCTGCTGCTTGTGGTTCTGCCTACTCACTAGAATCTTTCTTTATGGTTTTCAAAACTTTAGTAAATGTTTTTTCCTAACTATAAATAAGACTATTTCAAATACTGAGGAACACTAAGTTTAATAGCTGGAGTGTTAAGTGTGTTGAAAACTTGGCTTTGTTCCACCAGATGTTTCGTACAGTTCTTCTTTGCTCCCCTCTGCTGGGCCCTGGAGCAGGGTTCAGGCTGCGGTGTACAGGCTGCTGTGATGGCAGGGCTTAATGGGAGGTGGCCAGGGAGGACCACTGTTACGATTGGCTGCAGAAGAGAACCTGCTCTAGGGGATTGTGGGTAAAGGCCTTGTGGCAGGAATTGAAAGGTTAGAGTTGGGCAGGACCCCAGAGGGGCAGGAGGTCCTGGGTCGGGGAGAACCTTGTAACCTAAGCACAGCAAGGAGATTTAGCTGTTGAATCATATGAGCAGATATGGTTTCTTTTAAAAAGATCTCTCTGGAGTGCACTTCACCTACTAGATTGTGACTTTGAGCCCTTTGATCTTTTAAGAGGTTGTTGCCATCTTCAGAGTCAGAGGGATTGCAACTGCCAGATATTCTTTCTAGCGAGTAAGAGGAAGAAACAGGGAGGGTCATACTATGCAGTGGTTCTCAAACCAGCACCTGGAGGACTGGTTAAAACACATGGGGCCTGAGAAGGTGTATCTTTAACAAATTCTCAGGTGATCTTTTGCAGCTGATCCTGGGACCACACCAACGCAACAGTGGCTTCATAACCCTCCCTCTGGGTCTTCTGGTTGGAGCTGCTTTGGGATGCAGAGACTCCGGGTGCCCTCTTCATCTCTGATCTCTGTGGGGCTGCCACCTAGTCCGGGGCCAATACCCACCCTGCGTTCCTGGTCAAGCAGCCAGGCGGTAGCCTGGTTTTCACATTATTTGCAGCCAGCTTTTGGAAGCCGGGGACACTGCAGGTCCAGCCCTGAACACACTAGAGTCTGCCTTCTGCCCCTCACCCATGGATCCAGGAAAATGTAGTTCCAGCCCACTTAATCTCTGGCCCAGCTTCCTCTTATCAGTTGTTAGGGAATAGAACAAGTACCCATAGGGCTGTTGAATGCCCCAGCTGTGTGGGGACCTGTGTTTTAATGTCGGCCTATGTTGGGAGTTACTGTGGCGTGGGACTAGGAGCTGTGTCCACAAATCCTCCTTTCAGGGCCTCCATTGCCACCCCCCACCCACCTTTATCTTGGGGGCCCTTCTGCCCCCCTCAGTACCTGTGCCCCCTTCTGACACATACTTAGGCATCCTCCTGTTCTCCTAGGTGGATCCCGGGGCACATACACACCTGGCTACATATACTCTGCTACCAGCCAGTCTCCAGTTTAGGGTAGTTTCCCTTTTAGAATCACGTGGAAGAGAGTCTGTTTTCAATTTAACCAGCTTTTACCCAGCACATATTTTGCGCTCAGAGATCTCTCAGTACAAGGACAAGCTAGGAGGAAGGAATAAAGGCTGCAAAAAGACTTGGGAGTAATTTTTGGCCTAAGCCTCTGAAGGCTGCTGACACCCGTCACCTTTTCATCATTTGTTTCCCAGTGTTTTTGTCTTCGGGAATTTAGTGAGATCTTCACCTAGGAGGCAGCTTTGAGTTGGATCTAGGGATGGAAGTGGAATTTCAGTGCAAGGAAAGGCTGACTGCAGCCTATGGGAGCCCTTAGGTGTATGTGCTGTGTACATGCATCTGTGTGTGCATGCATGTATGTCTGTGTGTTGGCGTATGTGTGCATGTACATATATAAAACCTTAATGTGGAGAATGTTTTTGGAAATGAAAGCTTTCTTGCAGTGGGCCTCACTTGGGAAATGAGAGATGACAGTGTGAGATAGGTGGAGGCCTGAGTTTGGACCCCACAGGGAAAGCCTGGAAGACTGTTGAATCAGGAAAAGGATAGACTCAGAGCCATGGTTGAGGAGCATCCCAGGCTATAAGCTGCTGCAATCTGGGGTTGATGGGTTTGGAGTTGGGAGGCAATTACAATATAGTCCCAGTGAGAGACAGTGAGGACCTGAGCTCCTGGAAAGAAAATACAAAACTTTAGTAGGTGGAAATATTATTCCCTTAGGTTGTCTTTATAAAAAACAAATAATGATGACAAAGAGGCAAGTAACTTGGTAGGTCTCCTTATGTGCAGTCAGACAAGTGTTATCCACTTATGTTTTCTGCTGAAGTCTTGTTTCTTTTATCGTAATTAAGTAAATGTTTCCACTGCACTGAGAAAGTCGAGATGCACCGTGACATCAGTTTCCCAAGTTTAAATACATGCTGATGTGTACTAACACTTTGTATTTTGTCAGCATCCACAGAGTTGAGTTAAATAACGTGCTTCCAAATAAATAAATAATATCATGTTCAACTTTTTTTTTTTTTTTAATACTCAGCAAACAGTTTCTGAGCAGCATGCGAGGCAGGGGGGACCTCACAGAGAATAAGTAGCGAGTTGAGGGAAGCTTCTCAGTCTGCAGTTTGAACATGAGCTTTTTGAGGTCTGGTCGGGGAGACAGTCGGGTAATGAGGCAGTGTCACAGCGTGAGGCATGCCAGAGCAGCAGTGTGTGCAGAGGGCTGAGAGGAATTCACAACACTGTCTATGAATTCAAGGAGGGCTTTCATGAGGTGGTGGCATTTGAGCTTCTCCAGGTAGAAGCTTGTGCCAAGAGAATGGATGGAGGCTCTGAAAGACGGGTGTGGTGGGGGAATTGTAGAGACAGGTTGGAGCCGCAAAACAAGAGAATGTCTCATGTATCTTTTGGAGGAGTTGGGAATTGGGGTCTTTGTGTCCTTTTCACATCAAAACATTGATGTGTAGCTTGATTGAAGCCAGGGTGAAGCATGAGCTGAGAGTCATTTTCCATTTGGTTAATAGCCACATTCTCCAGTTCTTAGAAAGTAATTGATTGAAAAAGTAAGGACCAAGCTTGGTAGCTGTGGTTTGGCTTGGAACACTTTGAAGTCCTGTCCCTTGAAAGTAGTGTGAGAGAAATGCTGCATATCAGATCCAGTTTTTCCCATCGATTCCTCAGAAAAGAAATATATTCTCCAGGCTTCAGGCTGACCACTTAATTGATCATTTAATCTTCACAGTCACCCTAGAAGGGGTTTAGGTACTATATTTGTTAGCTATCGCTGCATCACAAGTTACTCCAAAGTTGGTGGTTGTAAACCAGAGGTTAGCAAAAGAATCAGTTAGTGAGTAATTTTACCTTGTAGGCCAGACAGCCCCCATCACAGCTATTCAACTCTGCCATTGTAGCTTGAAAGCATACAGACAGTATATAAATTAAAGAGTATAGCTATGTTCCAATAAAACTTTATTAACAAAAATAGGCAGCTGGCCTGTGGTCTGTAATTTCCAACCCCTGATTTAAATGGTAAGTCTTTATTATTATCCATGAACCCACAAGTCAACTGAGTAGTTTTTCTGGCCTCAGTTGGCTCACTCAGGCATCTATGGTCAGTGTGGAGTGGTATGCAGCCCTGCCAGCCCTAGCTGGGCTGTCTTATGTGTTTGGTTTAGGATGGCCTTGGCTGCTTCAGTTCGGCTCTGTTCCATGTGATCTCTCATATTCCAGCAAGTTAGCCTTGTTCATATGATAGTGGCAGGGTTCCAAGAAATTACAGAAGCCCATACAGTTTCTTGAAGTTAGAAACTGGCCTACTGTTCCTTCTGCTGCTTTCTGTTGACCAAAGCAAGTTATAAGGCCAGCCAGTATTCAGGGAGAGAAGGGAAGCTGTGAAGTCCTGTGGCAGAGGGTAGGGATACAGGCGGGCCATTAATCAGGGAGTTTAGTGCTATTGCTCTACCATGGGTACTATTGCCCCATTTCACAGATAAAGAAACTGAGACTTAGAGGTATTGTTTGCTTAGTGTCACAAACTACTAAGTGACAGGGCCAGGATTACACCTGTTCAGTCTGAATTACAAGCCTGTATGCTTTTTATCAATTTGTTCAACTCCTTTCAGTGATTTAGATAGAGATAGTAAAGCTCTGATATTTACTGAAATGTGCATTGTATGTCTCCTCTTCCCCTTAATGTTCCTCTTCTTATACCACCCCCTCCCAATTCCCATCTCTTTCAGTCTGGGCTTTGGTGGTCCCCAAAGGGGCCCCTGAGCCAGCTTTTCTCTCCCCTTCCCTCATCTCACTCTGAGTTCCCTAAATGAGATGTTAATGCAGCACCCGAGTTATTTCATAGAGAAATTCCATGCACAGAGTTGGCACTTCCCAAGGGACAGCTGCACAAAACGTGTGTCTTGTAACTGTCATGTCTTCTCATTAAGGATTGGCGAGCCTGCATGTGTGCTCTTTTAAGGGAAAAAAAAACACAAAACCCCAGTACCTTGGCCCTTGTCAACAAAGAACCTAAGTGTCCTTGAAGGAGATCAGACGACTGTCTTCTAATCTGACTACCTCAGAACATAACTGATTTCCCCAGACTTAACCCCCAAGCCTTGATCTCGTCCTCTCCCCAATCCCAAAGCATTTCTGACCCATAAAGTAGGGGTTAAAAGGCAAACTTGAAAAGGTGTGCGTTCCTCTGGTCACTTAAGCAAAGCTGAACATGCCTGTGGCCAGGCGCTCCCTTGGGCAGTTTCACTTGGGGTTGACTTTCTCCTCTTGGGATGGGAGAGCCAAGTGGTAGTGGCCTGTGGCTAAGGGAGAGGTCAGGCGGCGCCCTAGAAAATAAATTGGGATTTGTGGCTTTGAAGCAGAAAGCTGGGTTGCTGGCTGGCTGATGGTGGCATCTCCGCCCACTTTCTGAGCGGAGGGGCTGTTCCTGCAGGATGGAGACAGGCTGCCAGTGGTGTCTGCCACCCTGCCTGCCTTATACCTTGCTTGGCTTGTGTTGACTGGGAAATTGCCATATGCAGGCCACTGTCAGAAGCTCTGTGCAAAACAGGGACAAGCCAGGGGAGGGGTAGTGCCTGCCCGCAAGGAGCTTATCTTCTGGTGAGGACACTGGGACCACACAGCTTTGTGTGGCAGTTTATCTGTAAACAGAGTGGTGTGGGTGAGCTGGGAGCCATCCTGGCACAGAAGCTGTCCTGAGCAGAGCCTTAACTCCATGGAACTAAAGGAGAAGCAGGGTCAGGAGGAGGTTCATTTCAACTGAGGGAAGCAGGGAAGGCTTCTTGGAGGAGGAGGCACTTGAATCATGAAAGAGTAGTCACTCAGGTTGAAGGAGCGTTCCACAAGAGCAGAATTAGTCATACTGCTCACCAAAGTCCTTTGAGTAGATGCTACTGTCATTCCCCTTTTACATATAAGAGAGCTGAGGCAGAGAGGTTAAGTAACTTATCTAAGGTCACCTTGCCAGTAAATGGCAGAGGTCAGCCTTGAAACCAGATTTAGGGTCTTTGTTTTGAACCACTGTGCCATAGCACCTCAGGCTGCACAATCTCATGCCTTAATTTTCTCTGCCTTATTTGTGGCTAGACTTAAACTCTTATAAAAATCTCCTCTGTTAGCATTGTAGGACCTACAGATTCCTGCATTTGCATAAGTATTCCAAAGCTTAAAAGAATCTTTCACACCCATAATTAACTTAATTGTCAGAGTCACTCTTTGAGGAAGGTGCTGTAACCCCCATTTTACAGATGGAAATATTGAGGGTCCCAGAAGGAATGGAGCTTGCCCTGCCTCACAGCAGGTACTAGCCAACACAGCGGCCAGGCCGTTGACCTTGTGTTCTGAGTCTAATGCCCTTTGTGCCTGGGTGATGTGGAGATGTTTTGGCCAAAGCTCCAGTCCAGAGGAAGGGTGACAGCCTGATGGATTTCCGGTTCTTTCTGTGTTTTGATTCTGAAACAAGTTATTGAGACCATTAAGGAACATTGACAGAGGACCTTGCTTCCACAATGGAATTTTCCTTCTCTTCCTGTCTGGTATTTTCCAGTAATATTTCTATTAATGTTTCACTTTCGGAGGCACTGGCTTCCTGAGAGTTTGCGCTTTCTCAACTGATGAGCTAGGAAGAATTGAATTTTCCTCTAAATCATTCAGTTCCTTTCCATTTTCTCCAAGGGGAACTCTCTGGATTTCCCATTATGCTGTAGAGGAAGGATCTTGGAGGTGGGTTCAAGGGATGGAGCGAGAATTAGTCAGAGCCCTGGAGAATGACTCAGGTCCTGAGTTTTCCAAGCGAAACTTTAGAGTAATGGTCAGAAAGGGGTTTCCCGAGGCCAGTGACTGGAAAAATGATTTGATAGGTGGGTGGGTTGGTGGGGAGATGGGTACTTCTGATGCACTGCTGGGCCTTCACTTACAGGCTGGACTCCAAGTCCTCAGCTGGGCCATGAGAGGCCATGCCAAGTCCTTTCTCTTCATTCATTCAACAGACATTGTTGAGAGTAGGTTGCTGCTGCTGCTGCTAAGTCACTTCAGTCGTGTCCGACTCTGTGCGACCCCATAGACGGCAGCCCACCAGGCTCCCCTGTCCCTGGGATTCTCCAGGCAAGAACACTGGAGTGGGTTGCCATTTCCTTCTCCAATGCAGGAAAGTGAAAAGTGAAAGTGAAGTTGCTCAGTCGTGTCCAACTCTTTGCGACCCCATGGACTGCAGCCTACCAGGCTCCTCCGTCCATGGGATTTTCCAGGCAAGAGTACTGGAGCGGGGTGCCATCGCCTTCTCCATGAGAGTCGGTTACCTGCTGGGTATTGTTCTGTTTAGATGCTGGGGCTACAGTATGGACAAAACATAAACATTCATGCTCCCCTGAGTTTGCCCTCTCAGGAGAGGATTCAAGCAAATATAGTATGTCGGGTAGAGTGTAGAGAAGAATAAATCTGGGGTGGGCCTGAGTTTGGGGTGGAGAACTGCTTCAGATGGATGCTCAGAGGGCTTTGCTAAAGGGTGTGATGGTGTGATTCACATGGCTCACAGAGAGAAGTACATTCCAGGCAGAGTGAACAGTCAGGGCACAAGTCCAAGGCAGGAGCATGCCTGGCTGCTTCAGGGAGATCGCATGACTGAGTGGAGCAGGTGGGGAGGAAGTGGGGAGATGAGAGGTCTGAGATGAGTTGGGATGGGGAGGCTGAGAGCTTTGGGTCTTGGAGGCGCTGAAAGGATTTCTCGCTTTAACTGACTGAGATGGAAAGTCAGTGGAGGTTCTAAACAGAGCAATGACATGATCTGGCTTTTGGGGTTCAAAAGGATCACTCTGGCGGCCTAGTGGAGAATAGATGGGAGGAGACCAGCTGGGGGGCCAACTAAGGTGACCTTCAGCCACAGGAACTGGGGCGCTGGTGATAGGTGATGAGAGGAGACCGGATTCAGGACAGGTCCTAAAGGGTTTCCTGACAGAGGAAGTATGAGATCTGATGGGGGAGGAGAGTCGCCGATGACTCCAGGTTTTAACTTGAGCATTTAGAAGGATGAATTGCCATTAGCCAAGACGAATAGGACCCCGGCGGTGCAGTCACAGTCCAGCCAGACTAGATCCAGCAAGTGAGTCCGGGATCAAGAGCCATAAATGCTCTGAAGCATAGTAGCCTCTGTCAGGGGCTGGGAAGAACCACCAGGAAGAGGAAGTCATCTGGGAGCTGGGTCCAGAGGAGGGTGCACATGGGGCATCCCAGACAGAAGGGGTCCTGTCTGCAGTGACTGAGATAGGGAAGGGAGCCCTGCTGGATTCAAGCAGCTGTGGCCAGAGCCTCCAGATTGATTGCCTAGTGGAATTGCTTGTGATAAAAGGAGGAGGCAGGGGCTTGGGTGTGAAGGGCCACCTCTCCTGGTTGAAAATTGCCCCAAATCTCTGAACAAGGAGGCCACCTGCCGTGTTGTCTGCCTGAGCTCGGCACTGCTGCTGCTAAGTAGTTTCAGTCGTGTCCGACTCTGTGCGACCCCACAGACGGCAGCCCACTAGGCTCCCCCGTCCCTGGGATTCTCCAGGCAAGAACACTGGAGTGGGTTGCCATTTCCTTCTCCAATGAGCTCGGCACTAGGGCAGGATGACAGGATGAGTATGAGGCTGGAGCGTGCCTGTTTTGCTCAGCAGAACATTTCAATGCAGGGTATTTGCGATTGCTGGGAAAGTTCTTTCTTGTCTGGGGCTCACCAGAACGTGGGCTATCGGGGAGAGGCAAACAAGTAGAAGGAATGGAACTTTCCTGGCTTCTCCAGGCCATGGATAAATTCTAAAAATAAAAATGTCCCAAAAGTGCTTCAAAGTGAAGCTTCTCTGCTTTCTGGGACTTGCACTCTCAGAAAGCCAGACAGCCTTGTAATCCCCCCGGTGCATTCCAAAGCCATGCATGTGGTTTGGGGCCTGCGTGGCATTCTCAGAATGATGCGGCCCCTACCTGCCCTCCTGTGGGGGGCAGATGCCAGTTGCCTGTGTTCTGGGCAGTTCCTCAGAACAGTAAACTTGGATTTTTAAAATAAATTTCAGTGGCTCAGCAGTAAAGAATCCACCTGCATTGCAGGAGAACGTGGGTTCGATCACCGGGTTGGGACGATCCCCTGGAGAAGGAAATGGCAGCCCACTCCAGTAGTCTTGCCTGGGAAATCCCATGGATAGAGGAGTCTGGGGTCGCAAGAGTCGGACATGACCTAGTGACTAAACCCCCACCAATGTTAACTGTTTTAACTCTGTGTTAACTTTTTTCTTCCCCCTTCAACAAAACTAAGACAAGGTTTGGTATAGAAAATGCAGATAAGCAAGACTAAAATAGAAACCAACTTCAGTTCTACAATTCAAAGAAACAGCTTTAACATTTCACTGTTTTTCCATTTAACCTTTTTCAGTGCTTGTATGTGTGTATGTATTTTCCTTCACAAAAATCAATATTGTGTGTATCTATTTATATACTTTTCACTTAATGACATGGAAAGATGTCTACATTGTTTTAAACATTCAACAGCAATAATTTAATGTCTGTATAGTATTCTATTTGCCTATTTAGGGTCTTCCTAGTTTTCACTAATTTAACAGTGCTGTAATGAACATCTTTGTAATTTAATTCTTTGCATAAATAAGTCTGTGATTATTTCCCTGGGATTGAGTCCCAGAGGAGAATTGAGTAGGAGGGTAAACATTTTGATACAGGCTTTCAAATTGTATTCTAGAAAGGCCTTACAAGTTTTGCCTGCTTCACTGTAATGCAGTTTAGTTTAATTTGCAGCTTCTTGGGTTACTAGTGCACACGTGTGTTTACCACTGGTGTCTCTTTTCCAAAACTGTGTTTCTATCTGTCCATCGTTTCTGCCATAGGGTTTATCATTTTATTGATTTATACGAGCTCTTTGTGGATTAAGGATGGCAGTCCCTTGCCTGCCATTTAGATTGCAGGATATTTTTTACAAGTTTGTAATTTGCCGTTCAGCCCTGTATCCAGTGATTGCTTTGGTTGTTTACACTGAATTGTTTGTTTTCTATTCCTGGATCATTATTGATGTTTAACACAGGGTAACCAGTGTGCTGCTTAGAGAAGTTTTCTGTACTCCAGTGTATTTTCTTCTAGTACTTTGATGGTTTCTTTCTTTTTTTCACATTGACATTTTAATCTGGAGTTTGATTTCAGAGTACAAGGTAGGTAATTTAATTTTTCTGAATGACCAGTCTGTGTCTGGACATCCTCTCCTCCGTGCTTGCTCTATCAGCTCTCTGTATTTCTTCGGGTGCCTTTTTCGATTTCAATATTTTGACTCCGTCTCAACGCTGACTGCGTTATGTTCTCATCAACTATTATGATAATGATGATTTCACCTGTCTTTATAAAATGACACCTTTCATCTGTAGATACCCATGCACTTATTACACATTCAACTCCTGACACCTTAGGAAAGTAACCGGGTAATAGCACTTCACTTTGGATGCCGGATCCGATGCCAGAGCTTTCACTTTGGATGCCACATCTGATGCCAGAGCTTTTCTGGGATGAGGCCAGGAAACCTTCGCCTCACCTCTGATAGAGTCAGTTTCCCCCTCAAGGACCAGGGGGCTGGCTGCCTAGGTGTATTTTTGGGCAGCCACTTACTGTCTGCCCTGCCTGTGCAGCCTTATTTGAGTGTGTCCGCTTCAGCTTTTACACAGTGGTGATGTTTGTGGGGAAAGTGTACACCATTCAGTCATTCGTGCAGCAGGCATTTTTTAGCACAGACCTTGAGTAGCAGAGCTCACACTAGAAGGATGGGGAGAACTTAAAGATGTGGCGTGGGGGGACTATATTATTTTAGTCATTTAAATTTTTTTTCACACCCACCCAACTCCAGTGCAAGTAACATGAATTTACAGAGTTCTTTCCCCACCCCCAGCCTTTTCTGTCCCCGCAACCCAGAAGTCCTTATGTCTTCAGTTAGTGAGAGAACCTTTCCCAATCTCTGTGGCACGTTCTTCTTTTCCTAGCTCAGGCCAGTGTCAGGATAATCCATTCTGCAGTGTCTGCCTTGGGGTTTGTGACATTAATGTATCGGTGTTGACAGAACAGATTAAACCCAGGAGCGTTCATGGTGAATAAATCAGGGGGAAAAAAAATGCAGATTTTTGAACACGGAATAACATCTCTATGGTTCTAAGGAGCTGAGAGTATCTGCCTGATTCACTATGCTGGGTGTCACCACGTCAACAGGCCCTACCTAGACCAGCCCTGAGCCTATTAGAATCACCGGGAGAGCATTTCTCCAAAGTTTTAGTTGCTTGGGCTCCACCCCAGACTAATGACCCCACAGTTTCTGGGGACAGAACCCGGACATCAGTAGTTTTGAAAGGTCCCCCAATGATTCTGCTGTGGAGCTAAAGTTGCAAGTTGCTATCCTAGACTTGGTTTGGGGTTCCCAGGGAGCTTGGAGATCACCCAGTCCAACCCTCCTACACCCGTGCCTGAAAATGTGCAGTGATGAGAGGATTTGTCACATAACCAGACACTCCTGTGCACAGCTGGGCCTTCAAGTTTTTTCTGCTATCCCCTCCAATTTAGTACAGGTTTGTTGAGTACCTGGTGTTTATGGGCACTCTGCTTGCTGACTTGTTTCTCTCTGTGGATTCTGCTATTGTTTTACTTCGGCTCTTTGAGGTCAAGCAGAACCAGTCTAACCTTATGTCTTCCACATGACGACCCTCAGATGTGTGATCGTATCTTCAAAGGCAGACGGAAGCTGCAGGCTGTACTATTTCCCCACAGAGCCGGATTCCCAGCCAGGACACCAACTGCTGAGGGCCAGTACCCTTTAGCATCACAAGTGTGGAGGGCGTTGGTGGACCCCAGTCCGGGAGCTTCCTGGGCAGGAAGTGGCAGGCCGCAGAGCGGGTTCTGAGTGGGTGGGCTGAGGTCGACACTGAGGAATTAATCATGCCGTAGTGTGACTGAATGTGGAGCATGGTTGGATTCGATTCCCAGGTGGATTAGGAGCAGGGCAGTGGGGCGGGGGTGTTGGTGGGGGGTGGTTCTTAAGGCAAAGAGAACAGTAAAGCAGCAGGCAGGAGTATGTTCCCGGGGAGCAGGGGCCAGGGGGATCTTGCCATCAGGACCTCAGTGCTGAGCAAACAGCAAGTGGAGCAGCAGCTGCCCAGGTGAGAGTGGGGTGGTGCTGGGGGCCCAGTATTCTTGGTCCGGATTCTTCGCCTTTTGTGGAGGTAACCAGTGACACTACCCACCACAAGTGCCCAGAGCTGTTGATTCAAACACGGCAGGACCCTAGTGATGTCCGCTGTGGCGATGCGAAATGAGCACTGGCTTTGGGGTCAGAAGTCTGGGCTAATCGTGGCTCCTGGTCTCAGAAGCTTAGTACTTTGGGACAAGTGATTAGTTTCTTCAGGCCTGGAATGCCCCATCTGTCCTGACGTGGGTGTAATAATAATAGGTGGTGTTTCCTGACTGCTCACCCTGTGCCTCGCACCTGTGGAACAGTTTCTGTGCGTGATCCTCAGGGCTGGTCTTTGAGGTGGTCCTATTAGAATCGCCTTTTTACAGATGAGGTAACATTCTGGAGATAAGGTTCAGGGGCAATACATAAGGTCATAATAAAATTATTTGTTTAAATGGCTAAGCACAATGCTTGGCGTGTGGAAAGAACTTTATGAATTCTTTGGGCCACAAGCTGTTCTGGACCTGAGCCCAGCCTCAAACTCTGGGCTTCCTACACCCACAGTCAAGCTAGTGGGACTTCCCTTTCTGGCCTGGTGAGGTTGTCCTCAAAAAGTGACCCTGTCCTTGATAGTGGTTTGTGGTTGACCCATGATTCCCTGTAGTGGGACAGTAGAAGTAATAACTACCTGGATCTACCTGGATTACCACTCCTTTCTAAGTGCTTACGAATATTAACTTACTGAACTTCGTGACACACCCCAGAATGCAAGTTCTATTAAGAGTCCCATTTTATAGATGGAGAAACTGGGGCAAACAGATGTGTTTTTTTGTTTTTATAAGTACCTTGTCATAGGTGGCATAGCTAGTAATGGGCAGAGCTGCAGATGGAGGTGTCCAGCCCAGGAAGTTAGTCTGGCTTCTGTCTGCCCATAACCTCTGTGCTACACAGTTATAGAGAACAGTGACAGAGGTCAGTTCTTGTATTATTTGGTGGTCCCAAAACCATGACACCAGAGCCACTTGAAAGCTGTAACTCTCTACTGATGATAAAGCATCTGGTTTGGGCCAGGTACTCTCCATGTGTCTTCTCAGGATAATGCTGCCAAAGGAGCATCAGAAAGACTTCATGGAGGAGGGGGCGCATGAGGCGGGCCTTCTTGGATACAGAGGATCTGGATATTTAGAGACTGGTGGATGTGAGGACTTCCTGGGAGGGGTCTTGTGAGTGGTCCATAGTGAATAAAGAAGAGGCTGTGAGAAGACAGAAAAGATACAAGAGAGAGATGAAGCCAGGTGTCAGAAAGCCTGAATGGCCGGGCAGCAGAGTTGGGCCTGTCCTCTGTGGGTAGTGAAAGATGGTGGAGCATAAGATCTGATCTCTGCTTCAGGGAGACCTATCTATCTGCTTCTTGAAAAGTGTTAGTCGCTCAGTCGTGTCTGACTCTTTGCAACCCCATGGACTGTAGCCCACCAGGCTCCACTGTCCATGGAATCCTCCAGGCAAGAATACTGGAGTGGGTAGCCATTCCCTTCTCCAGGGGATCTTCCCAACCCAGACCCAGGGATCAAACCCGGGTCTCCTGCATTGCAGGCAGATTCTTTACCATCTGAGCCAGGGAGGTGACATTCGTATCTTAAGAAGATGAATTAGAGAGGACAGATTAGAGAGGGTGAGTGTGGGGTCTAAGGGTGGGAAGCCCTGTTAAGAGGACATCAAATGGCTTAGGCAGAGGCAGCAAGGGCCTGGCCCCAGTCTGTATCCTTCAGCCATGAACTTCTGTGACTGATGCTTCAAGGGGCTCTCAGATGACAATGGTCAATGGAAGGAAATCAGCTGAGTCTAGGGAGCAGAGTCTTTGAATCACTGTCATCAGTAGCTGGGATGTGCCCTCTGTGGAGTTTGTAAATTACCCAGGCCAGCAGAGTGTTTGTGCACATTCTGTCAGAGTCAGATGGATCGTGCGTCCCGGGGCCTGGGTCAGGAACAGAGGTGCATCTCCACGCATGCCTTTCCAGAGAGTTGGGTGGGTAGAGGTCTTATATGAACCAGGCAGCACCTCAGCTACTTGTTAAGGGAAGTTGTGCATGGTGAAGGAGGTAGAGGAGTGCTCAGTGTTTGTTCTGGGGCACTGCAGAGCTAGTCACCTGACCTTGAAACCAAAATTCAGCTCTCCTATCTGATGGCAGCACCTGGGGGGAGGGGTTGAGGGGGAGCTGGAGGCATCCCAGGATGTCCGGGCAAACACTATAGCAGGTCAAAGGAGCCACAGTAAAGCTGCTGCTGGTTCAGTTAGAGCCTTTAGAAGAAAGGAATGCAAAAGGGACATGGAAGCGCCAGCGCTCTGGCTGCCGCTGGGATGCTGACCTTCAGAGGACGTCCCCCATGGGAGGAGATCTGAGAAGCAGTAAGTGCTCAGGAACCTTTGAGTTCCTGGGGGGAAGAAACATTAGCCTCGTTGAAGATGAAGATGTTGCTGGTCTCAGTTGAAGGGCCCCCTGAGGATCCCTGGCCAATTCCTCTCTCATTCACTGCTGAATCTGAGGGCCCCTCTGGCCCAGAGCATGCTTCCCAATTCCCGAAGAGATGCTTTGTAAATAAAATCTAGGAATAATGTGCCATCAGGCCAGCTCAGGGGGCTCTTGCCACATGCTTGGGGCACACGCTTGGGGAATTCAGCTGTCACTCGGCTCCTGCTCACTGAGCTTCTGCAGGGCTCAGGATCCGTCTGAAAGCCATCTGTGGCGTGACTGTGAAGTGACGAGATGGTGGGAATCGGTGTCATCACTTCCAAATCACCCGCAGGACAGCTGACAACACAGTCAAGGCCCGGATCAGACGTGCAGGCCTTGGGCCTGGAGTTGTCAAAGTGCAGAGCCCCACCCCAGGCGTGTGTCTGGGGTCGAGTTTTGTCTGCACCCTTGATTCTGGTTCTTTATCACACACAGACTGAGGCAGAAGTGAGCCTGGTTTTTAAAAAGCTGAGGAACTCTTTTCCATCCAGGCAAACCCTTTGTATTGAGAGTCCTTTAAATGATCAGACATGAAACCTCCAGAGAAAGCAGAAATTGCTCATCATGACAGCTTACGGAGGAGCCCTGGATAAGGAGTTTGGAAGTAAGAAATCAGTGGATGGGAGTGAGGGAACATTCTTGATGGTTTTGTTGTTGTTTTTTTTTTCCGTTGTAAAGTACTGGGCTTCCCTGGTGGCTGAGTGGTAAAGAATCCACCTGCCAATGCAGGAGACAAGGATTTGATCCCTTGATTGAGAACATCCCCTGAAGAAGGAAGTGACAACCCACTCCAGTATTCTTGCCTGGGAAATCCTATAGACAGAGGAGCCTGGTGGACTCCATGGCACCCATGGCAGTCCATGTTGTCACAAAAGAGTAGGACATGACTTAGTGACTAAACAACAACATCACAACTATTTAATTCCTCTCCTAGAAATGCCTTTTTTTTTTAAATACATGTCAGATCCTTTGGGGAATGGTTATTCCAGAAAATATTGTAACGCCTGTGGCTTTTGATGGTTTCTTCTGGTTTTACCTATTTTTCTACAACATAGCAGGTACTTTGGAGCACTGCATTTTTTTTTCAAGTTCAGCAGATGTAGTTCTGTCTGTGCTCAAACATTTCTTATCCTGCAAGTAAATATCAGTTGTATGCCTTCATTCAATCAGAGGATCATTTTGTCTGGGACATTGCTGATAGGTAGGAAAGAGATTTTACATCTGCAAAGGGTACTGAAATGAAATAAATTCATGCCATCCTGTGCTCCCCAGACTTTTCTTTTAAAAAATTTGAGAAGGGAAATCAGGGCGTCCCTCCTAGGAAGAAGCCAGGCTTCTTTAGAAGATCTGTGTTTATGAATTTCAAAGATTTGTTTGAATGTTAAATCTAAGGTCATCTTGCATTCACGGCTGAAAATCAGGAAGAAGTGAGTTGGATTGCCATTATCAAGTTTATCCCTGCAGCCACTAGTAGCCATTTTCTACTCATTAGTTCTTTAGTGGTAAAAACGAACCTTCCCCATTGCTGAACAAAAGACCGCTTGAACCCTGTGGTCGAAGAACTATGGATGTTTCCCTTCTTTGGTCTGTGGTTGGGTGGTCAAGACTGACAAGCTTAGACAGGTGGACCCTGGGATTTGTAGCAAGCTGTTTGTATTGTAGATCACTGTGCACTCATTTTTAAACTACGCCTGTCATGCCTGCTGTCACGCTGGCCTGGGGGCCTGAGAGAAGTGGTGTGGAGCAGTGAAGGAGCAGTGGCTGCTCAGGCTTAGTCTGGGTTCAAGTTGAGGGCCTATGACCTTGGGCAAGTCATTTCATCTCCCTGAGCCCATTTTCCCATCTTTAAATGAGGGTGTTCATCCCTATCATGAGGTCAGTCAGTAAGCCCAATGTAAAAGGACTGTGGTGTTGGAGAAGACTCTTGAGAGTCCCTTGGACTGCAAGGAGATCCAACCAGTCCATCCAAAAGGAGATCAGTCCTGGGTGTTCATTGGAAGGACTGATGCTAAAGCTGAAACTCCAATACTTTGGCCACCTCATGCGAAGAGCTGACTATTGGAAAAGACCCTGATGCTGGGAGGGATTGGGGGCAGGAGGAGAAGGGGATGACAGAGGATGAGATGGCTGGATGGCATCACTGACTCGATGGACATGAGTCTGAGCGAACTCCGGGAGTTGGTGATGGACAGGGAGGCCTGGTGTGCTGCAATTCATGGGGTCGCAAAGAGTCGGACACAAATTAGCGACTGAACTGAATTGAACTGAAAAGGACCTTATGGAGCTTCCTGGATGGCACTAGTGGTAAAGAACTGCCCTGCCAATACAGGAGATGTAAGAGATGCAGGCGCGATCCCTGGGTGGGGAAATCCCCTGGAGGAGGAAATGGCAACTCACTCCAGTATTCTTGCCTGGAGTATCCCATGGACAGAAGAGTCTGGTGGGCTCACAGAAGAGTCAGACATGATTGAAGCAACTTAGCCTGCGCGCACGCATACACAAGGACCTTATAAATCATAGTTGCCTCAAAAATGTTATAGACTTGGTTCCCGGTCAGAAAGAGTGATGGGAAACTGAGGGAATAACACAGGGAAGGTGAGAAGCTGCTACTCTGTGGCCTCACTAGGAGTTTACCCTAAGGAGAGTGTCACAGTGATTTAGCTACCAGTATCCTACAGCATTTGGAAAAATGAAAGAGTGGAAATCACCTAAATATCCAGCTGTGGGAAAGGCACACGCATATGGTGGAAAGGAATGCGGCTGTCCAAAGCTGGGTTGAGTAACTCAACTGCAAAGGGTCAAAGGCCTTTCTGTGGGGGAAAGGCTCACCACAGAAGACTTTTTCAAAGTAGGATATTAAATTCATTTTGATATTTGGCAAAACTAATACAATTATGTAAAGTTTAAAAATAAAATAAAATTTAAAAAAAGATACAAAGTTTCAGTTATGAAATAAATAAGTATTAGGAATATAATATACAACATGGTAAGTGTAATTAATACTGTTGTACATTATATATGAAAGTTGTTAAGAGTAAATCCTAAAAGTTCTCAGCAGAAGCAAAAAAATTTTCTATTTTGTTAATTTTGTATCTATATGAGATAATAAATGTTCATTGAACCCCCCCAAAAAAATAAAAAAAATAAAAAACCAAATACTTGTATTCTCCTTCTACTCCATTCCCACTTACAAAGGTAGAAAAAGGGCCAGAAGTAAATAGACCCAAGTGTGAACAGTAGTTGTCATATAAAGTTGGATATTTTTCAGTTTTTAAAAACAAAGACTAATCACAAAGGTACATTTTTCCCCCAAATAAACTAACGACATGGCAAGGGCAAGGGGAAGGGGAAGGTGAGCCAGTGCCGGCTCTCTGCCTCCCAGCAGAGCTCTGCCCGGCCTTGTGAATGAGCTGTTGAACTTCAAAGCCAGGGCAGAGAGAGCGTCTCATTGTGTTGGAATGTGGGCGATGAGGCTCACAGGAAGTGATGACAAGCCCTTTGTTATATAAGCTCACCAGTCTTGCTCGATGGTGCCAGCGCTGGCCCTTGGTGCCGGATCAGGACATCGTCTGTCTGTGTCTGTGGTCACAGCCCTCGTCTGGGCAGAGCCCTGTTATCAGAACTGCGCAGCCTGGCACCGGAAGCCGCGATGCATACCCTCTCTTGCTTCACTCCCGCTGGCATGTTTGGCTGTTACACGTGAGGAGAGAGGCCAGCGTGGAGGGATTTACTGGCATTATTTCACCAGGGGAGGTGTGGGGATTTTCCCTTGCCCCTTCAGAAGACATCGATCCTGGCCTCCTCCAAAAGCCAGAGTTACCTGCTCTTCATCTGCTTTGGTTTCTTGGTTCCTGTTTGTCTGTGCTGTGTTTACAACTGTGGTCCTACTGATGGGAGTTAGTCCCCGAAAGAGGGGACGGTTCCTTCGAGCTGGGAACATGGCTCCTCCAGAGGCAGACAGCAGTTTCCCCCTGTAAACTGCCTTGCTGCAGGCGGGCCAAATGAGGCCATGCACAGGCAGGTGCCCACTGAAGCTGTGCAGTCTTGGAGTTTGCTGTATGGGAGGGTGTGTGCCCACCCACTGTGGGTAAAGATGGTGGAATGTTGCTGCCACTGCACTTGCCCTTGCATCAGAGATTCTGAGCTACTTTGTATTGAGAACCCATTGTATGTTGTACTCTGCTGAGTGTTTTAGGTGCATCACTAAACTGTAATCCTTCCAGGAACTCTTCAAGGAGATTATTGTCCATTTTTTGTATAAGAAAACAGACTCAGGTCAGGGAACATGGCCAAGGCCTGTCAAATTTCCATGTTTTTATTGACATTCCTGTCTCATTGGAGACCAGGGGTTCAGCATGTACACATTTTTGATTTAAACTTTTAACTCAGAACTTGAAGCACTCTTAACTATTCTCGATGAATTAAACCTTGAGGCTCCATGGCTGGGTGGCTTGGACAAGTCCTATCTCCTCTCTGGGCAACAGTGTCTCCATTTGTAATGGCCAAGCGTTCTCTGTTACCAGGCTTGGTCTTTTCAGGAGAAGTAAAAGACTTCTCAGGACAGCCATCCCAGACTGCAGATGCCTGTGGAATGTGGTTGGTCTTGTAAGAGGTCTTTTACTATCTGGCTGAGGCCCGAACATCAGATGACTGTTGTCCCCAATTAACGAGACACAAGAAATAAAGTTATGCAACTTTATAATGAAACCACATTTCTCACTACCATTTCATTTCACCCAGTGTTTAAGGCACGCGTCCTGCCCTTGGCAAGCTCTCGTGTTTCATTCTTTGGCGTGATCACCCACCTTTTCACCTGAATTGGTTTGAAAAGCCTTGGGCAGTTTCCAGAAATCAAATACACTCTAAAGGATGGAAGATTTACCACCCTAAGATGTTCAAAGAAGTAATTGGCCTTCACCAGGGGCCCTACTCAGAGAGGAGCCCAGAGGGGCTTTGGGGACAAGGTTGTTCCTCCAAGGGTAGGGGTGGGGGGCTCTTGTTCTTGCTTGCATGTGTCCATTCCCACGCAGAGCAAACTTTCTGTGAAGGGCCAGGTGGTAAGTATTTGAGGCTTGAGGGACAACATGCAGCTTCTCAGTTTTTTCCTTGTTAGAAAGTGCCCGTAGATAATATACAAATGAATGGGCATGGCTGTGTTTTGATAAAACTGGATTCATAAAAACAAAACTTTGTAGGGACTTCCCTGGTGGTCCAGTGGCCACCCCCTCCACCCCCTCCCCATGCAGGGGGCCTGGGTTCCATCCCTGGTCAGGGAACTAGATCCCATCCCATATGTCTCAACTAAAAGATCTCCCATGCCACAACTAAAAAAAAAAGATTCCACTTGCTGCAGTGAAGATAAAAAATTCCATGTGCTACAACTAAGACCCAGCAAAGTCAAACAAATAAATAAAGAGAAAACTTTGCCGACTTCTGGCATAAAATGTTAGGCACGTCTCTTCATAATCACAGCCCATGTTGACTTGTTCCTTCTGTGTTTTGTGCATGTTTTGACCTCCTGATTGTATGGAAGTTCCCCACCCACCGCTCCTCCCCATATTCGTGGATTTCTTGCAAGCTGTCTCTGACCTAGAGATGCTATGAGAGCTTTCATCAATATTTAGTTGCACAGAAGTAGCCCACATTCTCATGTCAAAAAGTATGTCTTTAAAAGTGTATTACTTTCCCCTCCAACTGTGTAGTCCTGTGTGAGATCTCTTGTTGTATTGTCTGGCTCTTTATAAAGATGTAAGAAATTGATGGAGTGTCCAGTTGCTTACTCTTACAGGTTTTTCAAATGCTGTCAGAAGAAAAATTCCATCCCTGACATTCCACAGTGCTTGAGTCTTGACTTTTCTGGCCACTCCTTTATTTTAAGTCACTTCAGTTGTATCTGACTCTTTGCAACGCTATGGCCTGTAGCCCGCCAAGCTCTTCTGTCCATGGGATTTTCCAGGCCAAGAATACTGGAGTGGATTGCCATTTCCTTCTCCAGGGATCTTCCCAACCCAGGATCAAATCTCTTTATGTCTTCTGCATTGGCAGGAGGGTTCTTTACCACTAGCGCTGCCTGGGAAGCCCCAGATGAGTCCTTCATCTTCTGTCTTTCAAAAGTGACTCCAGACATGTCATGGCTTAAACAGTCTCCATAGCTTCCATGTCTTTACTCATAGCTTGATGTTCAAGCTGACCCTTACCTCTGTGAAAGCTTCCCTCTTGTTCCATGATTCCTGGCTAGCTGGTTGGAAGCTACTTGCCTTCCACCAGGACTTTACCTCCATGCCCCTCACCTGTTGTGTACCTTTAACCTTTACCTTCTTCATCCTTCTCAGTGGGAGCACCTTACACAGGGCCCGACCTGGAGGAACCCAGAAATGCACGTCAGATGAGTGGCCTCAGTGAGGTTGATTGAGGATCCAGTGTGCTCCAAACCCCTCAGAGTCTCCAAACCTCCTGTGACTCCAGCACAGGGAAACCCCCAAAGCCCAGTGCCCCCCAGAGCAGCCAGCACACTCTAAATTATGGCACCTGGTGGGCCTCCAACAGTCAGAGTAACTTTTGTGCCCACCTTTCTGGTGTGGTGCTGACACTGGAGGGCAGGTAGGTGGGCATGTGGGAAGAGCAGCTTCCTCCCTCCTCAGGGACAGGTGGGGGTGATGATCATAACAGGTGGCCAACCTCAAGCACCTTCCATAGGCAGAGCTCTCAGCCGGGGACCTGCATGTGATCTGCACAGGCTCAGGGCGGTAGGATTTAGGGATCCTTCAGCTCTTTCAGCATCGTGCCCAGCACCTAGGTGCTCAACAAATATTTTTTGAATGAATAAGTGAATTAGACTAGAAGGAGGTTTTTCTGGAAGGATTTGTTGTGGCCAGATGGAAGGGCCACAAATGCCTTACTAAGGAGTTAATTGAGCCCTTGCTCTGTAGGCAGTGGGGATTCAAAGACAGGTTTGTGCAGGGAGGGGCATCTATGCAACATGTGTCACGCTTACCCCATTATTTGCCCTTTCCGGTGTGGCCAAGATGCCAGATAATGAGGTGTTGGGCTGCACAAAGCGCTTCCTTGTGCCCGAGAGAGGCAGGACCGGCCTTGAAGCCAGTTGGCCACAGCCTCCTCCCTGTAATTCATGGGTAGTGGCAGGTTGAAGTGGGCTGCCAGGCGGAGCCAGGACTTGCCTGCCTCTCCATGTCGCCGCCTTGGCTTGCTGGCTCCAGCACAGGGGCTGCGGCCCTGACGCAAGGTCTGCCCCTCTGAGCTTTCCCTGCTGCTAGCGTGTTCTGGGAGGATTAAAGGCAGCCGACCGGCTCTTCCCAGGACTTGCTGACTCAGTTGATGGTTCCTGTGGCAGGGGAGCAGGGAGTACCATTGCCTCTTGATTTCTTTGTCCAGCTCTGCATTCCCAAGCTGGGTCACCTTGGGCTTCTCCCTTCTGAAGGCAGCTGGCCCCACAGCTAAGTGCTCTCACCCCCTCATCCCCCAGAGACCACTTTTCCAGGAAAGATGCAACTCATTGTTTTTAGCTTGGGAAATGCTGTTAAGACATCAGTCCTGCAGACATAAAGAACAGACTTGTGAACACAGTGAGGGAAGGAGAGGGTGGGACAACTTGACCGAAGAGTGTGGAAACATATACATTACCATATGTAAAACAGATAGCAAGTGGGAATTTGCTGGGTGACACACACAGGGAGCTCAGCCCAGTGCTCTGTGACAACCTAGAGGGGCAGGGCAGGGAGGCAGATGAGGGGGGTGGTGTTCGGGAGGGAGGGAACATATGTATACCTGTGGCTGATTCATGTTGATGTGTGGCAGAGGCCAACACAATATTGTAAAGCAATTGTCCTCCAATTGAAAAAATAAAAAAGACATCAGTCCCTGAAATCTAAATGTGCAGAACCGTTACCTTGTTCATAGCAGGCTGTTTCAGTGGTTCAGGTCCCTACATGTGTACTGGGTGAGCCCCCTGGTGTGGGCATGGTGAAGTATGCAGAACAGGGCATTGTGGAGTAGGTAGAGAGGCTGGGGGGCAGGGCCACAGGCACAGAGCGTTCCACCACACAGCAAAACTATCAGCGTCACAGGGGCATTGATACTGGGGGGCATGCGAGGGAGGCTCCAGTCTGGCCCTGAAAAGTGGCTGCAGGAAGATTAAGAAGAACTATAGGCAGAAGGTACAGCTTGACCAAAGTCGTGGAAGTCAGCAAGTACAGCTAGGGTCTGGTGGGAAAGTCATGGGGCTGGAGCACACAGTTGGAACAGGTAGGGCTGTGGGTTATCTGGCCGATGGGGGCCTCTGAGTGGCTCTGAGGGCCTGGCCAGAATTAGCCAGGCGGTTCTGTATTGTAGTAACGGGTTTGAGGGACCCCTGGCTGCGTCTCTGTCACTCAGGGACATAGGGAAAACCCAAGGCCTGGCCCATGGTGAGAATTAGCAGGAATTGGACATCTAGGCTGGGCCTGTTCACCCCAGGAAAGCCCATGCTTGGCCAGGCTGGAAATGAGCCCCTGCTGTTCTGGCTGTGACATCTGCTTGCTTGGGCTGGCCTTGAGAAAGCCTGTCACAGTGACTTCTGAGGCAAGCCAGCAGATGGGCAAGACGGAAGGGCCACTCCTGTGGAGCAGGGGAGTGCTGACCCTCACAGGGGCACTTGGTTTGCCCTGGGCCCTCACACTGGTATTGTCTCAGCTGCTCCAGGAGACAGAGGGCATGGGAGGTAGGGGTGGGGATTTCCAGTGCCCATTTTAGGGATGGGGAAGTGAACTGCTTGAAGCACCACCCCTCAAGGTCAGGGAGGCCCCCCCACCCTACCCCGAACAGGGCTGGGCCTCCCCACTCCCAGCCCAGTGTATTACTCACCACTCAGCACAGTCCTCAGTAATTTAAGGGCATTGGCACGGTTAGGAGATGAGGTTTGCAGTTAGACAGCTGAAGATGGTGGGTGATTTTTGGCTTCACTTAATACATGTTAAGTTCCTACTGTGTGCCAGGTGCTGTGTTAAGCTTTTTTTTTTTGCTTCATTCTTGCGACAAACCTTGTCAGTGGGTACTTTTTTTTTTTTTTGGCTGCACTGGTTCTTCAAGTTGCTGCAAGCGGGCTTTCTCTAGTTGCTACAAGCTGGGGCTACTCTTCGTTACACAAGCTTCTCATTGCGGTGTCTTCTCTTGTTGCAGAGCACAGGCTAAGTTGTTTGGTGTCATGTGGGATCTAGTTCCCTGACTAGGGATAGAACCTGTGTCCACTGTGTTGGCAGGTGGATTCTTAACCGTGGGCCACCAGGGAAGTTCCCAGTAGGTACTTTTTTTATCCCCAGTGAGTAGAAACTGAGGCACAGGAATTTGAGTAACGTGCGTAACAACCCAGCACAGGACAGACGTGGCATTTGAGCCCTGATGGTGCTACCCCCGGGCCTGCTCTAACCCCATGCCCTAGTGTCTCTGTGAGGCCAGACGTGGGCATGAGCCCCTCATTGGCCTCAGCAGACTCCTTGCCTGTTTTATAATTAGAACAGACTGAGCTTCTGCTAATGACTTCCTCATGAGATGCGTGTTCAGACACTCCGGAGAATATTCAAGAACGAGAAAGGAAATAGGTATAGGATGAGGTTGTTTCCACTAAGGCCCAAAGCACTATTTTTAACGAGCATGTTCGCAAGCCGACTTCAGCCGGCTACGTTTTGGCAGTTCGCTGGCTCCTGCCGTAACTCTGTCTCCTCTGCTGTCCTGGGCGCATCCCGTACCAGCCCCACCTACCACCCCGTTATGGGGGACAGCTGACATTGTGTCACTCCAGAAAAGCACGATTCCTACCTGGTCATTGGCTTCTCAGAACCTCCAGTGGCTTCCCATTGCCTTCTGGTGTAATGTGGAGCTGCTTTAACCTGGCATTAAAGGCCTCCTACAAGGTGGTCCCCCAGTCCTTTTCCTGATATGCCAGGAACATCCTTACCTAAACTCACTGAATTTTTACCCCTCTGAGCTTTGCCCCTGGCTATTCCAAGGCTAGCATGCCCAACCTCCCTCCCACCACTCCATCCCGTCTGGCAAATACAGGTTCAGCTCAGATCTTGCCTCTTGGCAGAACATGGACACAGTCTCTTTATTCTGCTCCCCCACCCCCCGGCCCCCACCATGGGTCATACTTCTGGGCCTTGCTTGTGATGACCTGACTTGCCTCACAGGTAAGTGTGTGGTGCTGTGACTGCCCCTCCCCTGTACAGAGCTCCTGGCTGGGTGATGGATTCACCTGTATGCATGGTGAGGGGAAAGAGTGCAAATAGAGCCTTTGTGGACAAAGGCAAATGAAGGTTCCTGATTAGCGAAAAGGGCTTTCTGGGTATCAGGCATGAAGGGCTTATTTCTGATTGTATAGAAAACAGTGAACCTGGTGATGACTGTACTTAGGCCTTTCATCCCTGGCTGGAGGTTCTAAGAGAGGTTTTGAGTGAGGATAAATGTCATAGGCTCTCATCTGTTCCAGTCTCCCAAGTGCCAGGTCCTTCGGAAGTTAACTGCCCGCTAAGCACCTGTGGAGCAGGAATCTTCTACATCAAACTGTCTCCTTTCCCTGGGACAGCTGCATTCCCCTCCTGGCTTGCACACTCCATCACCCCTCACCTTGCTGGTTACCCCTCTGCTTCAGAATGTTAACACGTTCTGTTTACAGTAAAGCCCCAAAGCGGAGCCCTCAGTCCACTCCCCCCCTGCCCCAAACTCCGTTTCTACGTGTCTTTGTTATACGCCTACCGTACAACCTCTTCAGCAGTGTAGCCTGGTCACTTTACTCTTCCTTCCCTCACTTCCACGCCCCCTCCAGATGCCTTACCACTGATCCACCTACCTCAAGTGCAGTCATTCCCGCCTGAGCCCACAGGAGGTGCGCCTCCTACAGGAGGCCACCTGAGCCCCACCAGTACCGCCTGCCTGCCCGCTCCCTCTGGTGACCATATCTCACCTCCTTAAGCAGAGTGGCTGGAGCCTGTGGGCCGGTACCCTCTCTGCGTCCCCATCTCCACCCTCCTCCCACTCCGTAGGTGCTAATGCACGTCTGAGGCCACCCTTCTGCAGTCGGCTTCGGTGAGAACAGCCTTACCAACCATTGTGTGGCTTCACACGTGGTCTCATTCCCACCTGAGACAGCCCTCAGGTGACCATGGTTTCTGTTTTCCCTGAGAAGTAGCTGAGCCTCACCCAGGTCAGTCACATTGCCAGCTGGCGGCCCAGATGGGAACCACAATCTCTCCTGGCTCTCTCTGCCTTTCGGAACCTGGAAGTTCAGTCACTCTTTGCATTTCTCTGTGGGAGCTGAGCCTCCAAGGAGAGAACTCGGAGGAGAGGAGAGGGTGGAATTTCTGAGGACAGATAATAAGTCTTGTCCTCTGAGAACAATCACTCTGTGAGGCTCAGGCTGCTATCAACACTCCTGTCTGTGGTGCAGCATTAGAACGTGACCTCAGAACCCCAATCAGCCTTTCTGGCTTAGAGTAAGAATGTGGCCCAGGGATTGTGGAGAACAGGGCAAGGCCAGACCCTCTGTCAGGAGCCACTGGTGGAATTCCTCCTCCTCTTCCCTCGCTCCCGCTCCAGTCAGCCCTGAGCTACCCTGGGGTTGGGCAGGGAAGGGGTGGGGCTCCTGGGCTATTGGAACCAAGTTGATGGGCATAGCCCCTGCCAGGGCGAGTGGTTGATGGCAGGCCCCAAGCCAGAGACGTCTTGGACTCGCAAGGTGCCTGAGCTTGCCTGAGATGTTTCTTGTATCAAAGTCATTTCTGGACAACTGCGGGTTGTACGGTCAAATTAAAGAGGTTGTTCAGAAAGCCAGACTGGGCATCTACAGGAAGTAGCATTACAAGGGAACTTTGTGGCTTTGTGACCTCAGCTCTGTAGATGGGGGAGGGACAGGGGATTGTAAAATCAGGAGGTTTGAGCCAAGAATCATGGAATCCATTCATTCACACACCTCTGGGCCGCAAAAATAGGATGGAGTCTTTGGCCCAGGGGCCATGACCCCCTTTCTTTGGATCTTGAAGCCTTGATATCTGCAGTAGCACAAATAGGCTGATGACAGAGTGATTCCAGGGCTATAATAAAGTCTTGCACTTGGCTTTCTCTTGGGCTTATCATTTAAAGTGCACCTCTTTTTTTTTTTTTTTTTTTTTGGTAAAAGAGCCTAGCTTGTTCATTTTATTATTTAGATGCAGTGACAAGCCAGGAATAGTTTTGAAATTTTTAAAGACTCCGTTGCCTGGTTTGGGGACTGTATTGGAGGTCTAAATGGCCTGACATTTGATAGAGCACTTTATCTTAAGATAGCTTTTCATCATTCTAACAACAAATTATCCACATTTTTCAAAAGAATAAAGCCAACTATAAAGAACCCTTTCCTGTGCTGTATCGTCCAGGGCTGTCACACCCTCCTGTCAGCCCGGCCTGCCTGATAAGCTTCAGGAGTTCAGAAACTTGTTCTTCACGGCTGACAGTCTGTCTCAGAAACTTCCATCCCCTCACTTCCTCTGGCCCCTCTCATCCTGCTCCCAGGGCCTGTCTTTGTTCTCTCTTGGTCAGACACTCCCTTCCTGGAGCTTCATCTGCCTTTTTCCACTCCACCTTTCATTCACCTGTCCCTGGTGGATGGCCCCTTGCCCACTGTCCTGCTTTGTTACACTCAGCTTCTCCTTGCCCTTGGGCAGATTGGCTGTTTTCTTTTGCTGTGTGACCTTGAGCAAGTTTCTTAATCTCTCTGAACCAGTTTCCCCGCTTGTAAATTTTTTTTACTTATTGAGCACCTTAGTATGTGCTGGGTGCTGTGTTAAACACAGGTACCAGAAAGATAAGTAGGCATAAACCTTGACCTAGAACCCCAGTTTAGGAGGTCTTAGTAATCATGGCAAGATGACTTCATGGGAAGAGAAGTGACATTCCGCCATGTGCTGTAAAGTGCAGCGCACATAGAAATAGTGTTGGTTACTGGGACTCCTGGGTCCGTTGCTTTATAATAGAACAACGCCACTCTTGAGTCTGGAGATCCGTTCAAGCCTGGTGCCTATGCACCCACCCTGTTCTGTGGCATCCAAGACCTAGTGTGCGTAGAATGCTTGGTCCTGGGCGCACATATATGGGGCGTACAGAGGTGGAGAAGGAGGGACCTGAATGGCTAAATCCAGACTGTGAAGTAAGGGAAGGGGGAAATTCTGGGAGCCATTTGGAACTCTCCAATTGTGATTTGACCTGATTTTTTAAAACTCTTATACAGCTCATCAGGAGTTAGTGAAACTGCCTTTAGTCAGTGGGAAGTGAGCCAGACTTAAAAAAAAAGAACTTCTTGTTAGAGTGTCACAGGATGTGAAATGTCACTTCTTAGCCCTCACAGCTATTTGCGAGCCTGTGTCTGTCCCCCAGACTGGTCTGCGAACTCCTGGAGGACTGAAGTAGTGTCTCACTCTGCTTGTCCCAGAGCCCAGCACGGGACCTGCCCCAGAGTCAGCCCTGGGGCCTGAGTGGGGGTACAGACAGAACTAGGGGGCTCAGAGGAGGGAGAGCACACGTTTAACCATGGGGGGGAGTTTCTCAGAGGAAGGTATGTGCAGGTTGAACCATGATGATGATAATACAGTAGTACCCTTACTGCTGCGAGCCTGAGGTGGGCTCCATTATCCTCCTCACTTCCTAGATGAAGAAACTGAGGCCCAGAGAGGTTGAACAAGCTTCCCAAAGTGACACAGCTAGGATGCGAGCTCAGCTATAACTCCAGAGCTCATGTTCTCCAGGACTGGGCCTTGGAGCCTAGGTAGAATTTGAACGTGCAGTAACTGGAGAATGGAGCATCCTTGGAGGGCACTGGGTGGGCAGAGAGCCACGACTGGGAAGCTGGCTGGTGACTCCTGCAGTTGAGTGTGGACCATGGTGGACAGTGAGGGGCTGACAAGCAGGCCTCTGCACCACGCAGGTGGAACAGAAGATTCTGAGTCATGTGGGGTCTCCTCACAGGCTTTCTTTCACACAGGCTGGCAGACAGGAGCCCTCAAACTGACTTATTCTCCAGTTCTGCAGGCCCTCAGCAACTTAGTGAGCCCATCCTCGGAGAAACTGGCAGGACCCTTCTCTACAGAGAGAAAGGGTGGTACATGGAACTGGTTTTGCCCCAGCCCCCCATGTGTGGCCCCATGCCAGCCCCTTACTCTCTCTGGTTATGATTCATCACCTCTGCAGGAAAAGAGTTGCCTTAGTGGAGTCTCTTTTAAGTCCTTGGAGCATAACATTGAGAGCCAGAATCTGGGACAGACGAGATGGGTTTGAATTCTGACTCTAATCTGCTGCCATGGTGACTGTGGACACATTACTCAGCTACTCGGTTGCTCAGTTTTTCCATCTGCAAAATGGGGACAACTGTGAATCTGCTCCACAGGAGTTGTTGGGAACATGAGAAGAGCTGCACATAGTCCCTGGTCTCTGCTCTCAGTATTTATTGTCTTATGATCATGCTTGTCCCATCCTTAGCCCCTGACTGACCCCATGACTCAGTGGAAGGGGAAGGTCTGGGGCTCAGAACCTCTCTGGCCACCCACAGAGCTGCTGCAAGGCCAGGGATGCCTGGGTTTGCCCCATCTACCAAGCACGTTTGCACTGTCGATGCTGAGATCATCGCTGCCAGTGGCCGCCCAGCATAAGCCAAGCTCTTGCAACATTCCCCAGGGCTCTGGGGGTTCCTTGTGCCCCAGTCCTGCGTGGGTAGAGCTCCAGGCAGGCAGCACGTTTTGGCAGGTCCTCAGTGGTGTCATTGGTAAAGAGTTTCCTGTGGCTGCGCTTGTTAGGCTTGAGGAAACACAGTTTTTATAGTCCCCTTTTGTTCTTCCCAGATGCTAATAAACTGTTTAAAATTTGGTTAAAATGCTGCTTCTCAAAAACAGACTAACGAGTTGTTTGGGGATTTCTCTCCCCCTGTTAGTCCGAGGTCGTCGAGGTTGGTCTGGGGAGAGGGCCCGGTTTCATGCATTGGAGTGTGTCTTATGAACGTGTTCGGTATTGATTTCTGTCTGCAGGGTCTTGTCTTCCTGGAATTGTGGGTCGTGTGCTAGAAAGCACCTGCCTCCTAAGTGCTAGGCTGGGGGTGTGAGCCCATGCTGTCTGCTGTGTGCTGGGGAAAGCTCATGGGCTGGGATTCCTTGCCTCTTGACTCACTTATGAGCCTGAGCCAGTCACTTCACCTGGGCTGGGTTTGTGAAATCCTATGGATTATTGTGAGATTATAGTGGGATTTCACATACTTCTCTTCTGCTAGAGATCAGTGATTCTCAGTCTTGACTGCATGGTACCATCATCTGGGGGAGCTTTTAGAGAACACTGACCCCAGACCCCACCTTACACCATTTCAATGTTATTTGGGGCAGAACCTAGGCATTGGTGCTTTGTGAAAACTCCCCAAGGGATTCTAACGCACAGCCTGTTGAGAACCGTAGGACTAGCCCAGAGGTGGGCACACTGCAGCCCTTGGGCCAAATCCAACTGCTGCCTATTTTTTGAAATAAAGTTTTATTGGCACCCAGCTGTGCACATTTATTTAGTTGTACATGTGGCTGCTTTTGCATTACAGTGGCAATTGAGTAGAGTTGTTGCCACAGAAACTGTATGCCCTGCTAATCAAAATATTATCTACTGTTCGGCTCTTTAGAGAAGAAATTTGCTGACATCTCTCGCTAGACTCTTCCCCTCTTTGAGGGCAGACACTGTCCTTCTATCCCCTTCTAGATCACCACGGGCGTTGCTGAATTCCAAAACAGAAGTGGCCTGGGTCAGTCCCAGCCCATCAGTTGGGAGAAGAGGCCCTGATTAGCTTAGGCTGAGGCCCTCCCCCACTGAGTGACCTGGTCCCAATCTGGAGATATGTCTCATCTCTTTCCTGGATGGTGACGCTGTCTCTCAGCGGGCAGGCTTGTGTATCTTCCCACCCTCACATACTTTTAGGAAATGAGCCAGTTGTACTGCAGAGCAGCACCCTTTGGGCTCTCAAGCTGGGGGGCTTCTTGAGGAAGTGAGAGAAGGGGTTATACTTCTAAAAGGTTGGACCAACTGCTGCCTCCGCCACCCCCAGTCCCCTGCTTTGGGGTGCCATAAAAATCGCAGAAGGAGCAGAGATTCCAGTGGCAGAGGGTCTTAGTCTAGGTCCTTCTGCTGGCTCACCCAGGTTCTGCCCAGAGATCCCTATGGCAGGCAGCTCACTGCCTCCTAAAATAATCCTGTGCTATTTTGAACAGCTGTGTTTGATCAGTCTTCTAACCTTGAGTTGAAATCTTTTCTATAACCTCCACCAGTTGGTCCTCATTCTGTCGTCTCTGGCCCCACAGAACATGTCTACATCTGGTTCCAGGAATTAACTATCCATCCTGCACTGCGCACACATGCCCCTAAATCTTATCTAGAACATACACACTTCTCAGTCTCTTTAATTATGCTCATGAGACATGGAATCCGGGCTCTTTATCATCCTGGTGGCAGCTCTTAATTAAAGTGCAGGGCCCAGAGCTGGACGTGATTTTCCAGCATCCCTCAGATTTGCGCAGAATGGAAGGAGACAGTTCCTCCCTGGTGGTGGAAGTCATAAGGTCATACCACTGTCAATGCCACCAGTGGGCAGCTTGGCTTTTGAGAAGCCATTAGACCATGCGAGCACAGCATCACTTTAATAAAGGTCCCAGGCAGCTGAGACCCCTGGGTTCTTGCATATCTATGGCAAGTTATGGCATTATTTCTCCTTCTGCCCACATCTGGCCTGGTGGAGTGTCTGTGGGCTTCCCAAAGGGCTCTGTCCCTTCCTGGCTTACCCTGGAGGTTAGAGACATGCACCCAGCCCCCTCACCTGGCAGATGTGTAGTGTGGTTGTGAGAGAGCTTCGTGGGCCCTGGGTTTATGACATCCCTGGGCCAGGAACGAGGTTAATATTCTTAATGGCAAAAGGGTGAGCCCCATTATTACCCCAGCTCATTAATCAATGGCAGAACCCGTTTTACCTGTTAGGTGTCCTGGTGTGGGAAGTTCATGAATGGGAATCCAATTTCCTTTTTAAAGCCAAGCAACCTCTCCCCTTTTTAAATCCGGGAGGCAGTTCTGGGGAGGGTGTCGATATTTTAGAGCAAATTTTTTCTTGGGTGGAAGGGGCTGTGGGCAGCCTTTGAGGGCCCTCCCTGCCTTACTCACCAAGCTGACATAGCTGGCCAGGGGTGCTGGGAAAGCGGCAGCAGCTCACTCAAGCTGGTCCCTAAACCAGCGCCGCCAGGTCAGGACAGCTCCAATTAGGGGATCCAGAATGATGGAGAGCTCAGGGCCATCCGTTTAGACCTGTTGCTCACAGATCAGAGGATGGGCATGACGAAACTGTGGAGAGGGCAAGTGGGGCCAGACCACTCAGGTGGACCACTCAGGTCCACCACTCAAGTGGAGCCCTTTCAGATTGGCTGGTTGGCTGGGGTGATGGTTTAAATGTCCTCTGGGAGTACATCCTTCTGGGGTTCGTATCCTTCTCCCCAAACTGTTCATCGCTCAGTCATGTCCAACTCTTTGTGACCCCATGGACTGCAGCATCCTAGGCTTCCCTGTCCATCACCAGCTCCTAGAGCTTGCTCAAGCTCATGTCCATCGAGCCGGTGATGCCATCCAGCCATCTCATCCTCTGTCGTCCCCTTCTCCTTCCACCTTCAGTCTTTCCCAGCATCAGGATCTTTTCTAATGAGTCTGTTCTTTGCATCAGGTGGCCAAAGTATTGGAGTTTCAGCTTCAGCATCAGTCCTTCCAATAAACATGTAGGAGTGATTTCCTTTAGGATTGAGTGGTTTGATCTCCTTGCAGTCCAAGGGACTCTAAAAGAGTTTCCTCCAATACCACAGTTCAAAAGCATCAATTCTTTGGCACTCAGCTTTCTTTATAGGCCAACTCTTACATTCATACATGACTACTGGAAAAACCATAGCTTTGACTAGACAGACCTTTGTTGGCAAAGTTAATACAGCCCGTTATTAATTCTTGTTAATGAAGCAGGGGCCTGTGTTCAGGTTCACCTTCTGGCTCTCATCCTCCTCCTGTGCTGACTGATGCTTCTGTGTGCAGAAGTGGGACCTCATCTTTCTACTGCTTCACAGCTGCTGTGAACACCTTCAGAACAACGCTGGCGCTCATTGCCTCTAGTGTAAGGACATGCCTGCACTATTTTTGGTGTTAGGTTGTGGGGAGTAGGAGGAGATGGGATCCTGGGCAGGATGGAGGAGGCAGTAAGCAATGGAGGAAAGTAATTGCTAGAAGCCCGCCACAGAGCATGGCTCCAGGTGGAAGCGGTGCTTCCCCAGGTGTGGCCCTGGCAGGTTGCAGGTGTGTTCCAGTCACAGGGAGGCTGAGGAAGAGGAAGGGAGACTTCCAGCACCCAGCTGATGAGGGAGTGTCAGGGTGGCCCTTGCCCAACTTGGTGTGTATCTGAGCCAAATTGGCAGAGCTTCCTCTTCTTCCTTTCAAACCTCCCTTCAGAGATTTAGTTCTGCTGTCGGGAAGGAACCCAGAATTTTTGAAACTCAGGCGGCAGGCTGTGGGTGTCACAGAAGAGCCAAAGACTGGAAGGGAGGCTGGCCAGAGTTGAAACCTGCAACACTTCGTGTGCTCTGAGGCCTTGGAGAAACTAGGAAATCTCTCTGGGCTTTGATTTATCTCATCTGAAAACAATATAATTAGGAGGATGAAGTAAGACAGTGTTAAAATCTCAGTCTTGCCCGACAGTGGGTATTCCCTCCATCCTCAGCATCATGTCCGAGCCTCTTGACAGTTCTCATCCTCGAGCACCCTCAGGCTCTTGGAGGGTCTGGTTTAGGTTCTCAGGTCCTGGCACCAGCGGACCGCATTTCCAGGTGGTCGTCCCAGGGAGTTGAGCAGGGTCTCACTTCCTGGCAGAGAAGTGTGTGAAGCGAGAAAGCTGATGACGGGATATCATGTTGGGGATATCTCCTGATGGTGCCTTGTCAGAGAGGCACTCGGCCTCCGCGATCGCTTGATTAACACAGTGGATCAAAGTTTACTCTTTTGAAATTGATAAGTCTGGGACTCTGTTCAAGAAACCTTTGCCTCTCTTTAAGGATAGAACATTTCCAGTGGCAAGGGATTTATGACCTTGTTTGGAAGGAGATTTTACAATGTGCACCAGTAATTAAGGCCGCTTCTGGCTTGATTCATGAGGTTACTGTCCTGCACCGTGTTGGCATTTCATAGAGACCAGGTCTCAGTGGTCTGGAATGTGCCCTTGGAGTAAGTGGCGGGAAAAGCAAACCCCCTTAAGTAGTGGATGTATCCCAGACCATTGAAATCCAAAGGAGGGCTTGATTTTTTAAAACAGTGTTGAAAAAACTGAAATGCGCCTTATAAACCTGGAGGAAGAAGGCTGGACAGATGGACTGGTGACCAGGGCTTTTCCTGCCATCTCACCTGCTAGTGTTTGTTCTGGTGGTGCCATATCTCCAGGGAGAGATACTGTACATCACTGAGGACCAGGGGGGCTGGGTCACCTGTCACAGGAGCCTGGCTCAGGCAGATGGCTGAGCTGACGTGCAAGGTCAAGGTTCACAGCCACGGCTGTCGGTCAGTGCCCTGACTGGACTTTGCTCGTTGGATTTTTTTTTTTTTTGGTTTAGGGCAGACCAGAGCCCTTCTCTCTTTGACCATTGGCTGTGGTGGAGGGCACATCTGACCCTTACAGCTTATCTGGAAAAAAAACAAAAAACTGAGGTCCTTGGCCTCTTGGAGCATGTGGGGGGCTGGGGACGTTGTGCCTTTATGGACATGCCTGTACATTCATGTCTGAGTGCAGGTGCGTGTGCTAGGCGTGTGTGTATATATTTACTTATTTTATTTACTAAACACTTAAATGATGTCTACCTGTGTTATGTGCATGATTCCAAGCATTCGACAAATATTTAAGACACAATTCTTGTAACAATCTCCTAAGGTACATCTTTGTATTATTCCCACTTTATAAATGAGGAAACTCGGGACAGAGTGTAAGTTGTGTAGCTTGCCTAAGGTCACGCAGCCTGTTGATGGCCCAGCCAGAAAGTGTACAGGTGCTTGAGTGAAAATATGCTTGTTTCTAGTACCCTAAGCATAAGGGGCCCCTTATAGGCATGAACTCAGGCTTCCCCCTGGAGAGGAATGGCCCAACAAATCCTCCATCGATTCATTAGCTCATTGACCCATCTAGCATTTACTTGGCCCCCTTTATGCCAGGCTGGGACTGAGCATTGGGATGTAGATGGGCAGAGCCAATAGGACCACCCTGTGTTGAAAGCTTTGGGCACTCTGGCTTCACCTTGGGGTTCTCAGGGCAAAGGCTGCAGGTCTGAAATCACTCTGCTGCTGCTGCTAAGTCACTTCAGTCATGTCCGACTCTGTGCGACCCCATAGATGGCAGCCTACCAGGCTTCTCCGTCCCTGAGATTCTCCAGGGAAGAACACTGGAATGGGTTGCCATTTCCTTCTCCAACACATGAAAGTGAAAAGTGAAAGTGAAAAGTGCAAGTGAAGTCGCTCAGTCGTGTCCGACTCTTTGCGACCCCATGCACTACAGCCTACCAGGCTCCTCCATCCATGGGATTTTCCAGGCAGGAATACTGGAGTGGGGTGCCAGTGCCTTCTCCCTGAAATCATTCACATATTTACAAATCTGGTGCCTCTGGGTAGGGGATTCAGCAGCAAAGAGAATGGGGAAAATGTGTCCATGAGCCTGGAAAACTCAGTGGTCGTAAGTCCACTAGTCCACCCCCCGGGCTCTAGAGGGCCTGATCAGAGAGAAGTCTTGTAGAGCCATGGGTGATGGGATGGAGGGAGCAAGTATGCAATGCCCACATGTGCTTATTTTACTGTATTTCCTTCCAGTCCCCCCCCTTTTGGGGGGGCTGATCCACACAGAATGTAGGATCTTAGTTCCAGACCAGGAATCAAACCTGTACTCCTTACATTGGAAGCTCGGAGTCTTAACCACCGGACCACTAGCCAGGGAAGTCCTGCAGTCCTTTTTTTTTTATGTACTTAAGTATATGTCTTTCTTTCTCTCACTCTCTCTCTCTCTCTCTTTTTTTTTTTTTTTGGTATTATATTTTAGAAAAATTGAATCTTCCTAGTTTCTATGTTGAAATTGGATTTTTGTCAATTGCTGAAGTGCCAAGGATAAGGCTTTTTTTTAACCAGTAAAGATTCTGGGGACTTCCACGGTGATTCAGTGGCTAAGACTCCACACTCCCAATGCAGGGTGCCTTGGTTCCTTGGTCAGGAAACTGGATCCTGCATGCCGCAACAAAGATCGAAGATCCCGCATGCTGCCACTAAGACCTCCTGGCATAGCCAAAATAAATCAATCAATCAAAAATAAATTTTGAAAAGATTCTGTTACCCTCTTTTGTTGGCTGTATAGTAGGGGTCCTCAGGTGGCTCACCCCATCCTGGAACAAGTCAGAACTCCAGCTGCCGGTTCAGAATTTTCTCCTTCTGCACTTTTGGCTGTGGTCTGAGCCATAGATGTCTGCACCAAGGAGGTGCATTTTTAGACTTTGCTGAGAACAGTGTTACTGCAGGCCACTCACTTCTCTGCCTATGGGGTCAGGCGCCGGCACGGGCTGCCAGCGTCCTCGGCTACAGGGTGGATGAAGTGTGGGTCCCGCAGTGGTCTGGGGCTCCATCAGCCAGTCAAGGGGGGCTGTGGCCCGTCTGCACACAGGCTCACCCTGCTGGGGTCTGTGGCCCCCAAGGCCTTTCCAGGTGCTCACGTGTTCTACCAGCCCACCCACTGCACTGGAGCTTCAGCCCTCCCTCAAGCTGCCAGGTGACTTTGCAGGCCTCTGAAGGGACTAGTGGCCCATCAGGGTCCCCATTTGGTTTTGTCCAGGTGCTGGTTACTTGTTCTCTGGAACGGTGGCCCTCGCCCAGGAGAAAATGACCCAGGGCTTTTGTGTGGGAACACTGCCTGTGCTAGGGAGGCTGGCTTCCAGGGACGGCCTGCTTCCCTGAGTCTGTACAGTTTCCACCACCTTTTCAAAGCCATTATTATCTGCTCAGAATGCTTGGAGGGGATGGGACCTGGAGATCCTTCTTCCCATTGCATGGATGAGGAACCTGAAATTCTGAGAACAGCGGTGTGGGCAGGCTAGGGGCCAAGTGGGACAGGAGTCTGGGGCCATCTGATGGGCCCTCCTGTAGGGGCAGCTGGGTGTAAACTCACCAGGTGTGAGGCTCTTCTTGGCCCCCGGCAGCAGATGCTGTCAGCCTCCTCCTCCTTCCTGCCCACCAGTCCAGCCTCCTCCAGCTAGCTTGTACCTGCATCTCTCCCCGAGGCTTTGTGCAGGACCTGCAATTGGGTGATCATCCTTCCCACACTCGTGAGGCAGCCCAGAAGTCAGAGCTCAAGAACAGCTTCCAAAGGGCCCTCCCAGAGTTAGCTGGTGTCTGGTTCCCCTGTCCTTCTCACCTTGGTAAAGTGATTCTGAACAGTAGGTTTATGTAGACAGTGTTCAAAAGTTTCCAATTTGGGTGGAGTTTGGGTGGTCCACCTTGGTAGCTGACTTGATTACCCAGCTTTCCTGCTGCTGTCCCCTCCCTGACCCATTTCCCCATCCCTCCTAAGTGTCAGCTCCCAAATATACCACTTGCACCTGAGTCCTGGCTTCCGGTTCTGCATCTGGGAGAACCCAGACTAAAATACCTGGCCTGTGGCATCTCAGGTGGGAACAACATCCTTTCCTGGTTCTCTAGTGCTTTCGCCCATGCCAGTATGGTGTTATCCCTTGGTCCGTTGACTCAGTTTCTTCCCACCCCTGGAGGAAGATGTTTTCACAGTGAAGGGGCGAGAGCTCAGGCTCAGAGAAGAGAAAGAGACGTGCCCAGACTGCCACACCTGGGGAGAAGCCAGAAAGCGCTGAAGCTCGGGTCCCTGAATTCAGTACCGCCCTATACATCCCCGCCCACCCTTGCTCCTGCCCAGCACACCTTGTGAGGGCCCTGCTGTGCCCAGGGGCTGATTGCCTTATGGAAGAACCTGCCCGAGTCTGCCTCCTAGCAAAGAGCACATCATGAGCACAGGGTAACTGATTAAACAAGCCACTGACACCATTACAGACAGGTATGACATTGCAATGTTCTGTCCCTTGTAACTTTCCCGTACCTTAGGAGGGGCCAAGTACATGTAAGAAAAAGTGCTTTGGGCTTCAGGGACAGCTGCTTAACTTAGAGGACTGCATGAGAGAAAGAGTTAATTGAGGCTTGGTTGCTGAAGGATTTGAGAACATGGCATTGTTTTCAAAAGTGAATCACCGTTTATTGAGCACCCACTATTAAGCTGAATATAATTGGAAACTTGCAAATATGGTGATGGTAATTATGGCCGATGCTGCATGTCCTCCATAAAAAGGCAGTGACTCGGGGGTGGCGGAGGGGCTGCTGTTTAGTGCTCACATCTTAGAGGCGCTGGGGCCTGGCCTGCCTTGTGGCTCCCAGGTTGCAAAAGTGCATGAATCATCCTAATGGGCTGCATTCAGAGAGAATGACCCTTCACTTAGTACGGTTCTGCAGCACTGTTGCTGATTATTGAAATGCGCTGTGCCAGCCTGGGCCCCGTCTCCCCTTGATCCAGCTGCGAGCACAGAGCAAAGGCTGGTGGGAGAAGCCCCCTTGTTCTCCACTCCTGCTCTCTCCTGGGCCCTGCGTGGAGCATGGAGGCCTGGTTTCCAGGGGTTTTCAGAAGTGCCCAAGACCTCGGGAAAGGCCTTGGCTTCTTTACTTTACATACTTTTCCTTTGCACACTGCGTTTGCTTTACATACTTTTCTTCTGAGTCCACTGGAGAAGTTGTTCTTATTGGACACAGCCTCCTGTTACCGTGAGAAAGCCCCACGGGCATGCCTGATCCTTGGGAAGGGAACAGCGGATGGGACCAAAAAATGACTCTAATTCAGCCATCTAAAACCCATTTTGGAAGCAGGCGGCTATAAATATGTATGTAGGTCACCAAACGACTTAGGTTTTTGTGTGGCTGGTATTTGCCAGGAGTCTGGTTCTGTTACCCTGCTAATGAGCATTCTGTTACTGGGCATCCAGGTGACTTGCAAGACCCTTCCCCTCCCTCCCCAGGCCTCAGTTTCCTCCTCAGTAAGAGGAGGGACTCCATCAGGCTGGATGATGGATTGAGATGATGATCATCAGAACTGACATTTCTCAGGACTCGCCATGTGCCAGCCCCGTTCTAAGTATATCACGCAGATGGGATCATTTTATCCCCACCCCGCTGTCATTTTATAGACCAGGGGCCTAAGGCCCCGAGAGGTGCCTGACTTTCAGAACCGTCCCCTGTCCCTGCTCCTGATGATGGAAAGTCTAGAGAGCCCTGCCAGGGAAGAAGAAAATCCCCATCTTAGCCTTCCTGTCCTGGGTCTGGTCTCAGAGAGCTTTCTAGGCAGTAGCCCCAAACTCAGGAGGGGCACTTGTCCCCTCTTGAGCAGGAAGCTTGGGAGAGAGGACTGTCTGGGAAGATGGGTGCGGGTGGTTGGGGTTTGCAGGAGGGCTGGGCTGTGCTGAGCCAGAGCTCAGGGGAGGACAAAGGGATGCCCAGTGGGTATCCCCAGGTGGATTGAGCCTGGCCTGGGGCTGCCTCCCACAAGGAACTGTCTGTGGGGATGGATGAAGGTTCTTGTGAGAGGAGCTAGTGTGTTTTTCCTGGGGCATGATTGTGGTGAATGTGCCCCGAAATTTTTAAGAAAGACTTTAAGAGAAAAATTAGATAGGCATCCAGGTATCACGGGAACCATGTGGACCTGGGAGTGAAGAAACATTTGGTTATTTATTTCTGGCACTGACCTTCACTCCCTGCTCCCCAAGACCTCCTGCTCCCCAGTGCATTTGTGCTTTTCAGGCTATGGAAAGTGGAAAATGTTGGGGTTCCATGTGAGATTTCCTCTGCACAATTTATACACATAAAAGTTTGAAACCCACTGGACTAGACTGTCTCTCGAGGCCCTCTGAACTCTGACCCCACATGTAGTGACTCTGCAGACCCCCAAGGTGCTTCTGTCCTCAGGAGGGAGGCACTGGATTCTCTGTCTGTAGGTTCTGGCTAAAAGCAATGAAAAAGTACTAAGACAGAGCTATCTCTGAGTTCAAAATAGAACCTCCCACTGCTTGAGAGATGCTGAGAAGCCGGTCCCTACCACATAACAGCAAGGTTCTGGGGTAAATAAACAGAGGGCCAGGCCAGACTCCACTCCAACAACCTCCCACCCAGGACCCACAGCCTTCTCCATGGGGTGAAACTGAAGGAGGATGAGGCGTGCATGTGAGAGGAGGGGGGAGGCAAGCAAGCAGGGCTGGAGAGGCGCTGACGAAGGCTGTAATTTGGAATGCATTTTTCCTGACAAGTTGGAGCCTGCAGGTGTCTAGGCAAGCAGCTGTGGCCTTGGGAGGGGCAGGACTGGAAAGACCAGTGGAGACCACTGCCTCCTGACTTGTGGGCCAGCTAACTGGCTGGTCTGTAAAGAAGCGTTTACCACAAAGCACCCAAGGTCTGCACAAAGAAACGGATGGCGGCTGCTTGGATAGGGACAACTGTCCTGAATGACTGAACCGTAGGGTTGTGAGCTCCTGCCCCTGCAGCCTTATGGGCAGAAGCCTTGACCTCTGTCAGTGAAAGAGGGCCTAGCACTTCGAGATGACTCTGAGTGGCTGAGTCAGACGTTAGAGGAGAGAAAGGGAATCTGTCCTAGGTCGGTGCGGAAAAGCACTCTCCCCACCATCTGATTTCCAGGAGTTTCGGCTGAACGCCTGAATGTAGCTAATTAATCTTCCCCAAATTAATTTTCTTGCCATGTCAGAAATGATTTATTGGTGTGCCTGTAGGTAGAGGTGG